>NC_058159.1:22469194-24869194 GCF_020080835.1 Cotesia glomerata | reverse complement strand
GATTATAAATTGTGGACCTATAGGTTAAAACTGCCTCGATATTTCATGATTTAATTTTTTCTAAAGGGTGAATAAATTGTGAGTTTTTTGGGATTTTTTAAAGATTTTCTTTTATGTTAAAATTTTCAAAAATCAATCATTTTTTTTTTTTTTTTTGAAAAATAAATGTTACAGTATAGATAAATTTATCAAATTATTATTGACAGTCAAACAAGCCTGTAAATAATGTAAATAGATGTAGAGTCAACATATTAGGTAAATAATAGACGCAAGTTAAATATTTATAATAATGTAAATAACTTAGAAAAACTTCTCATGCAAATTTCGTAGTTTAAAATTTTTATAGTTACAAAACAGGATCTGCAAGCTGAAAAAAAAATTAACTTAATCAAAAACAAAAATTCTTGAACCAAGAAAATCATTTTGAAAAGCTTCATCGTTTTAATTTAACCTTAGACTGGTCAACAAATGCGACCTAACGACTTTGGTCGAGTGATGAGGGATTTGCCGCAATGCTTTTAGAGCATACAGTGTTGCCAGTTCATACACGTTTGACAGGCAGAGACTAGAGGTGTTTTCGGCAACGCCGCGGACAAAAAACTACTTACGACTCTGGTCAAGCGATGAGGAAAGCCCTGCAAATTTTTTTAAGAAATTTTTTTTCAGCAATTTAACATTTTCGAAGATGTTTGAAAAAATGATTAATATATTCTAAAATGTTCAAGGAACAAAGTCAAATTTTTTTGAATAATTTTAGTAAATATTGAAGATGTTATAAACAAAATATAATTGAGCGCGGCGTCACGCTCATAGGGTGACCAGTCTAGGGTTAAATAGAAAAAATTTTAATCTAAAAAATATTTCTTGATTTAAGTAAATTTTACTTGATTAAAGAAACAAAACTTCAAAATGATTTTCTTAGGCCTAGAATTTTTTTCTTGAGCCAAGTTAATTTATTTTTTCTGGATTAAAAACAACTTCTCCGATAAATTGTTAGGAATTTTAAAAAAGCTCAATAATTTATTAGCTCAATAATTTTCAAATTTCATCACACATAATTAAATTTATAACAAGAATATAGAGCTGTCAATAAAGTTTCTTATGCTCATAAAGATGGTAATATAATATATATAATAAAAATTATAAACCAGTTAATATTCATCGTATCAACATTGTTCTATTTATCGCATATTTAATTAGTTATTGGTTAACTTATATAATATCTTCCAAAAGACATTGACATTTATATATAAAACTGATATAATTAGTAATTAATAACTAGGGAACGTTATGCATAAATGCATACAGATGTTCTTAATAAAGATCTATTTTATGAATTTTATTTCGTAATATCTATTATTAGCTTCTCAATTACTACTCATTGATTTTATCACTTATCAAAGCCATGTGAGTGCAAATAACGTCCTTAATATTTTAAATAATTTCTTACGTCAACCCTAAATTAATCTGCACTATTTTAATTAAAAAAATAATAAATTACTTACATCATAATTAAAAATTTCACAAAAGAAAAGTCGCTCTAATGTAAAATAAAATTTTTTTTTATAAGTAATTAATTAATTCGTCAAGTTATGAGCTAAAAGAAACTATCAGATAAAACTAACTAATAAAGCAAAAAAAAAACTAATAAAATTGCTGACATATAAAAATAGTTAATCTGTATGACTGGACTCCTGTCGTCCTTGCATATCGATCTTGGGATCGATCGTCGTACTGGATCAATTTATCCCTCTTAAGAAATTTCTCGCGATCGGGATCTTTACGACTCTTTATTTAAATCTCCGATCGTAAAGTATACATATGCAAGTATGCATATATTATTATATTAATATATAAGTACAAGTATTTTAAATACATAGAGCCTATGTGGACCTCGCTTTAAGCTTTAGCGGAAAATGGGTTTAGTGGTTGTAATACTTAAACTACTATTATATGCATTGTACCAGTAACTTCTAACTGACCACGTTTTCCATAACACGCCGACAGTTTTTACTGCATATGTGTTATGTGTTTCTTCAGCCATCCTGAGTAATAATAAATGAAGTGCGTGACCAATTTCTCATACTGAAAACAATTTACAGTGCCAATAAAATATTAAAAAAATTTCATTTCATTGCTCAATAGAGTAAAGTCGAAATCTATTAATAGAATAATAATTTAGTTGAGAATCGTGGAGCCAGGGAAATCGGGTTGAAATTTTAACATTTATCACTGTTGACGTAAATGAGGTAATAATATTTTTTTTGGAAAGTTAATATTTAAAACTAGTTTCAAAAATTTTAGAATTTATTGTTATTGTTGTTGTTTTTGTTGTTGTTGTTATCTATATTATTAAGAGAATAAGCAAAATTTTGTGGCCAGTGTATTTATATGATAAAATAGATTCTTATGGTTAAATTTGGTATCGTCGGAAAAGTCTTGACTTGGAGTTGTGTTTTTTCAAGGTTTCATATCATTCTCACCAATAGTCAATTTATGATGATAAGTATTTAGGTTGCATTCGAAAATGCTCTATCTCTAGATACATAATTAAGAAATGACCTTGTATCTCGCGAACTATTTACATTTTTAAAGATATAAGCTCATCCCGATGTTACACTCATCTAGACCTTTCATTTGAGTATCCACATCAATTTTTCATATATTTAAAAATTGATTTTTTTTTTTTTTTATTCAAATTTACTGATGAGCTGACGCAAATTGAGAGCAAAACGAAAAAAAAAATCAATTTTTCATTTTTCTGAAGATTGCAGCACAATAATGGATAAAATCTCATTCCTTTAATTTTTTCAAAATTTTCAATTATCGGGGCGGAAAAACTACTGAATGGATCAATCTGAAAATTTACAGGCTTTTCAGGGGTACATTGAGGTGTGAAAATTCCTGCAATGTATAGCTTCCCCGTCGATATTTGTTAAGGTAAAGTCGATTAACCAAAATAAGGGAAAAAGTCACTTTTTTCAACTTTCTTTAACGCGGTATCGTACATCGATAAGATTTTTTTTTCTGAAATATTTTTTATGGGATTTTATTGGGAATTTTTTTTAGTTTCCAAAACTGTCCTTTTTTTTGCTGTGCAATTATTGGTTGCAGAGATATTGATGGTTAAAGACATAAACGTTCTTTTTCGTCTAATCTCGGATATCTCCGCAACGAATATTTGTATCAAGCTAAATAAAAAATGAAATTGAAGCTGAATAAACAGGCTATCTGTTTCATAAGGTCGCTTTATCTGAAAAAATTTTTCCAAGCCCGTAGAGCGAAAAAAAAATCAAAAATTTCGAAAATTTTTGTTCGCTCTATTTCTTCGGATCATGTTAAAACCGTGCTTTCTAAAAAATTTTGACCTCAATATCTGAAAACTAGAGTTTCAGAGCTTTAAAATACATTTTTTATTTTAAGGTTGGCAATAGCCTAATCGGCTCGGTACCTGCATTTCGAAAGAGTGGGACCAGGGTTCGATTCCGGCGCGCACCAATATTTTTCAATGATTATAAACTAAGAATATGTGCGTTTCATTGCCAGCCTCTGTACCGGTCGGGTTTTCTGTGGTTTTCCCATATAGTTATGGAGGTAAAATGTCATTATAGAAGTACCTCTATACTATTTAAGACCGTAATGCAAATGCAGGTACTGATTATAACGCGTAAGTCGGCCACAGTCGCAGCACATGTGTGTCGGGCATGAAAGAAAAAATCCCGACATGCAGGGGGGTGGGCACGAAAAAGTGGTTGAGAGTTATAATGACGGGGTTGAGAGATTATATTGCGGAGAAAAAAGTGGAGAGACAATAATTCCCCACCCTCCCTTGTAAAACACTACAGTGATACAAGTAAAACCATTCTCCTCAATTACATTTTTTATTTTTGCGATACGATCATTTTTCGCTGAAATACAGCCCGTCAAAAATCTAAAAAAAATTTGAATTTTTTTTTCTATTCCCTTAATTTTTGTGAGTAGTGTATTATATACATGTATATATGAAAAATATATCAAAAATGCATGTGGGTACTCAAATGAAAGCTCTTGATGAGTATAACATCGAGATGAGCTTATATCTTTATATCTTTAAAAATGTCAATAGCTAGAAAAGTACAGTGCAATTTAACAAAAGTCATCATTCAATAAAGCAAAATTTTGTTTATTTATAGTTCACAAGTCTCGGCAGTCACATAGTGACTGCAAGGTTGATAGTCATTATTATTAAAAAAAAAAAAAAATCATTTAAAAGCTTCAAAAAATGTCTTTTGTAAATTTTTTACTTTTTCCGACCCGGAAATTAATGAAAATATTTTGTTCCATCTTGCCCCGGATTCCTTAAAATCGTTGATTTTGTTATTAGAATAGAATTAGGGGAGGGAATATTGTAGCCGACATTGAGCCAAGCACTCAGTCCTATTGGACCATTGTACTCAGCCCTTCTAGGTTGGTTACGTTATATATCTTGGAGATTGGCCAGGCCTGTCTGCTTCAAGAAGTGAAGCAACTGTCCCACGCCAATCTCCTGTATATCAATAGACTCTCCATCGCAGAATCCTAGTATGTCCTTTCGGGCTGTTGCCAGTTTTCTGCAATGGAGGATTAGATGTAGAGGAGTTTCCTCCTCCGATAGGCATCTGGGGCACATCGAGTGATCTGAGATGCCTAGGCGTCTCAGATGCCTGCCGGTTAGCCAGTGTCCTGTGATATACCCGACAGTTAGCCTTAGCAGCTTCTTGTCGAGCCTATCAAGGACAAGCCTAATGTCTTGGAGGGTCCTTTAAAAGTGCCCTCGTATGCATCATGCCTTTTGCCTCTGCCCACACTTCCTGAAACTTGTCGTTAGTCCATAGGGAAGCGTGTTGCTTTATGAGACTAAAAGGCACCGCTATGCTGATTACTGGTTCAGGGTCTCTTTTACGAGCTCCCGCTTTCGCCAGCTCATTTGCTTTGTCATTTCCTGCGTTCCCGCTATGGCCCGGTACCCACAGTAGTTTGACTTTTGTTATACTCTGCTAATTCATTTAGGGAGTCTGATTTTGTTATTAAGAATATAAATGTTGATAAACGCATACTTAGTCCCATTAATTTTTTTAAAACTATATATATCTAATCCAAACTCCCTATTGGTATGAAGCTCGCTCCATAAAAAATCCACTTCACATTTATTCTGTGTTTGCTCCGGAAAGTATTTACATTATATACTACATGGCGTTACTTATACTCAACACATAGTAATTTTCAGTATCAAACGGATAATTTTAGCCTCAAAACACTCACGAAATTTCGTTTCCAAAACAAATTTTTCGTGTAAATAAATTAAACAACAATATTTTATAAATTTGCTTTATTTATAAATTTTTATTTAAGTTACAGGAGCATAGATCAAGATCCAAGGGTCGGATCAGTGTTAAAAGTAGAATTAAACTGACACGTAAAGGAGTGAAGAAATACGGCAGTACGGATGTATAATAGGAAATACGAGCGAAGACAAGAGTCAATCGTGATGGATAGTAGACCACACGCATTATTTGTCACACTGACATACAATATACATGGATTAATGTTCAATCATGTAATATCAGTTGTTGTTATTATATGCATTTATATTAATAATAATAAAAATACGTACAATAATAAAGCATGTAAGAGCGCATTCTTTATTAGAATTAAATCATATTACTGTCCAAAGATCACAATCAAAGCACGAGCTTTTATATTAATTGATTTATGAGTCTGTCTGTCATTCTTCTCAACTTAAATTCAATTTATCAATCAGCAGTATTTACTTGTTTGTTTTATTTTTTAACTCATTTGACAATTTTTCGGATTTTTCTTAATAAATAATTATAAAAATTTTTTTTTTGATTTTATTTCTAAAAAATCAAAAGAACAATAACAATTTTTATTGAAAAATAAATTAGGTTTAGAAAATTACTTTTGAAAAATAGCACCTATAATTTTTTAAAGTTTCTAAAAATGTAATTTTTTTTGCTATAATTTATTTATCAAAAAAATTCTAAAAAATATCAGATATCTCTTAATTTAAATATCGTAACAAAAAATAAATTTAATTAGAAAAAAATTTATTTATATTTTTT
Source organism: Cotesia glomerata (assembly GCF_020080835.1). NCBI lineage: Eukaryota > Metazoa > Arthropoda > Insecta > Hymenoptera > Braconidae > Cotesia > Cotesia glomerata. The sequence continues at coordinate 24,863,093 of NC_058159.1, read as the reverse complement.
AATAACAATTTTTTATATGAAGAAAAATATAAAAATCTTTGATGATTTCAATATAATTTAAATTAATAAAACTTAATTTAATTTTGCAAGCCGAAAAATAATTACCAGGGAAAAAAAATCAATAAAAAGATTTTAATTGCGGATAATAAAGAAGAACAAGTGTGAAAAGGCCGAGGGTGAATAAGGCACGGAAGCATGAGCATGAAGGTACGAATTTGAGTGGCATGTGATGAAAAAAACAAAAATATCGGTGGATAAATCTGACCGGATGGGCGAGGATCCACGCGGCCTCGCGCTCGTTCGTGCACCCGGTATATCCTCAACTGTCACTTGACAGGCCACGGGATGTGCCTTTTCCGTTGTAAGAGTGTGCCGCACCCAAGCTATAGAAATGCCCGAGCTACGATCGACGCCCTTCGATTGACGCGTCAATATAAATCGCGATCAGATATTGTAATTCAAAAATTCATCCTCGCTTTTTATCACACACATGTAAGTGGAGATGTATATAGATATAGATATTGATATGAGGCTTAACCATGTTATTGGTTATTGTTGGTGTTATTATAAAAGCTGCATACACTATTGCAGATACATAATGGTGATAGTTGATGGTAATGCATTTACCATCGCCGAACATCAGCAACCTAACACCATTGTCACTATTCTCTCACTTCACTGATGCGATTAATTGAGAGCCCGCAATATCCTCATCATAATTTTAATTCTTCATGCCCATTAACAAACCATTTTTTTATTAATCCAATACACACCATTTTTGTCAGTTCATGCCTGTGCTTTTTTTATAATAATAATAACAATAATTTAAACAAGTTTTATATCTTCAGGTTTAAAAGATTCATCTTTTCTTAATACTTAATGCCAAAGGGACGGCTTTTGGTGGACATTCTCAAACGTCATGACCGTGACATTGGGGAGACCCAGACATAACAGACACCCCAACAATTCGGTAAATAAATTTATTTTAGAGTTTATTGATGGTTAAAATTTTTTATTTATAAATTTAGTTTCCTTAAAAAAAGTTTAATTTTATGATACTGAAATTGAGAGACATCTGATAATTTTTAGAATTTTTTTTACAAATTGATTATAGCTAGAAAAACTTAGTAAAAAAGTTGGTAATTATTTACAAGTAGGGTCAACCCCATTCTGGGCCATAACTAGGTAAAAAATTAACATTTTCAAATTTTTTTTGGTTCTTCTTGTTTTTACGGCGCATTTATGATAAAAAATATCGTGAAAGGAAAAAATAAAGATCTCGATAACTTTTTTGCCTTTAAAAGTTGGAAAAAATTTTGGCTCTCGTGTTTTTGGACAAAATTTCTAGTTTATCTTTTTTTGAAATATTTTTTTTCGAAAAGTAAAAAAAAATTGATAAAAAAAAAAATTTAACATGAGCTAGCATAGGTTGACCCCACTTGTAAATAATTCCCAAAAAGTTTCATCTATAGAAGCTCTAAAAAATTATAAATGCAATTTTTTTTAATAATTTTCTTGACCTTATTTTTAAATTAAAAAAAAAATCAAAAAATTTTCAAGTGTGCTAATTTCAGCGTCATTTAATTTTTGTTAATTAAAATTCGATAATAATGTTGAATTTATTTGAAACAGGTTTGGAAAATTAGCATGTGATGTTCAGAAGCTGCAAGAAAAAATTACTCTGGCCGGTTTACTTTGTAAAAACTGCAGGAGGTCTTGCTCCCTTTGACGAAAATAATATAATAAGATTTTGAATTTTACACTTAGAGTAATTAAAAGTATTGAGTATTGTCAAGAGGGCGTGTAATTTCCTGTTTCTAAAAATACGAGTGAGTAAGCTTTGTAAAATACTTATATTAATATATCTCAGCATCCATCTTTTCCATTCATTTATGTTATAATGTATATAATAGTAGGCACCAGTTACTAACCAACTGGGAAAGATTTAACCGCGTATTGTTGATGGAAAATGTATAAAAGACATACTGTCATGTAACCTGACACTTAACCAGTGAAACGTGTGGTTTAATCATACAGATGTCTAGGATTATATTGTTGGACAATATTTATTATTATTATTGTGTTATGTACCAGGTATTAAAGAGTACAATGAAAGTATCGAGTGAATACACATGACAAATGGAGCTTTGATTATAATTTTAAAATACGCGTGTCTGCATTAATGAGCAAACTCAACTCAATTATGTTAATTTATTATTTATTGGCGTTATTAGTAATAAATATAAGTAGAGTACTGAATAACAAGTAACGAGCAACAATCTCAGCTCCAAGAGAATTAATAAAGCATAATAATTAATAGTCGGCGCCTGGTGTTTGATCAATCGTTGCGGCTATCGTTGCAATTATTACCAGTATAAATTGTACCAAGAAATAACGTGGTAATACGATTTGTCGGTCATCCTTTCTTGGTCAGCTGGTTGATGTACAAAGCTTTGAATTTAACTTCTGGATCGTCACAAGAAGACACGACGTTTGCATATGACCGATATGACGTTTCTTCGTTCCACATATCGCTCCCATTAATATATTTATTATTTATTATTATTATATCAAATTTGTACTCGATTTTTAAATTAATATTTTACAGATTCAAATTACGGTATAAGTTTTTTTTTTATTTCAGATATTTAAACAAGTTGCCAAAAAAGGAGTAGAGATCATTTTTGTCTTTACAAGAAAATTATGACATTGGAATCAACAGATATCTTACAATTTTTTAGATTTTTGTAACAATTAAATTATAATGAAAACAATTAAGTAAAAAATTCCACATGTAGAAATTTATAAAAATTCTAAGTACGAATTTTCAAAAATATTTTTTTTATCATAATTGATTTGTTATAAAAATTTCAAAAATTGTCAAATGTTTACTGATTTCAGTACCATTAAAAATTACATATTTATTTTTATTTTAATTATTTATTTATTAAATTTTGATCCTAGAGCAAGTGCTCCCTCAGGGCGATCATAATCAAGTACATATTAAATTAATATAATATTAATTATGATGTAAATATAGTATTAATTCTAGATAACATAATATGATAAGTAATAAAATAAAATAACATAACATAATAAGTAATAATGATTATAATAATGTTAAAATTGTTATTATCATGAATTCTTCACAACATTGTTTTATACAATTTTAAAGATCTCTATTAAAATGCCAGTTAAAACACGCTACTCTAAACTCACCAAACGTGCTTAAAGCAACAATATCAGACGGGAGCTGGAAAAAAAAATAATTAAAAATATTAATTAATATTCAATTTCTTTATTTATAAATAATTATAATAAAATTATCCGGATTTCTTCTTTTCAATTTGATTAAAAAACAACCTTAAATTATTATTGCGCAGTATCATTGAACTGTAAGTAAAAACAAATTAATTTATATTTATTAATATTATACTCATATAAAAAATTATCATATTATAATTCTTCCAAGCTTTTAGACACTTGCATTTTTTATTTTTACTAATGCATTATTTGCTTACTTATTGAATAAAAAAAAATAGTTAGTTGTCTGTGACTCTAATTATCATAATTTATAACAACAAAAAGTGACATTTGACAAGATCCATAAAGATATACATATATAATTATATTTACAGAGTTCGTCACTTATAAAAATTTGATAACCGATCATTTTGTCGAAGATAAATTTATTCGCAGATCGAGTAGAGTAATGGAGCAAGTTAAACTGAGCCATGGAGACCAATAAGGAGGGAAAAAAATAAAATCGTGAGTATATTGGTAATAACTGACGCACGAGCCGTAAACTTACCGGTCAATCAATTTAAAGCGCCGGTTCTTGGACGCTCGACGGTGTGTCCATCATCCGCGAGTTGTCCATATATGAATAATGCACTCATAATCCAGCAAGTTGTCGTGGTAATTTTTATCTTACCATTTATTTTATTTTATTTATTACTAGTAAGAACGTCCAAAAGTGTCTCGGTCGTGTGGTCTAAAAGTTAAGGAACCAGGCCCCCCATCGATGCGTCGAACTGCAATCCATAAGCCTGCAAGACACACCCGTAATCGCTGTTATTTTATCGTAAACGGTAATGTACTCTTTATTTTCGTTTATTTATTTATTTTTTCGCTGCCAGCCACACAAGCTCTACTTACATTATCCCCCGCAGAGGAGAGAAGGGCTAAGAAGTTAAGTTGAGAGTGTAAAGAGTCCAGCCGTCTCTTTATATTTTATTTCTTATTCTACCCTATTTTCTCTTTCTTTATTACCCTCACTTGCTCGCTTAATCTTCTACACGACTAAAAAATATTCACAACAAGAGAATGAGAACAAAAAGAAGAATATGCATCGGTACCAATGATTATCGTGCGTCATTACGCAATTGCTATGGCAAATGAAATGCATTGCCCATGCTTCGATCTTCATACTCTTATTATCAGCCCAGTGATCGTATGTGTGTAAACATGAGGCAGATTAAATTGAGATTTATTGGAAAATGTGACCGGTATTTTGTTTTGTCCCTCTGCTCGGATTTCGTACCCTCGAGCTTCTTCATTTCATTTTTTATTTTTTACCAGATGATTAATCGGTTCTTTTGTTATTGTTGTTGTTGGTGTTGTTATTATTATTCTTACTGGTTACTCTTCAATCGGTAATTTCTTTTTATTAGTACATAGTACATATTATTTTTCTAATTTATTATCTACATTTTTTAAATAAAATAATTGCAAATTGGCTTTTGTGAATTAGCATTACATTCACATTTTTTCATTACGGTTAAATGCTAAAGGTACACACGGAAAAAATTATTTATGTTCAAATTACTGAGAAATTTTATTGAAATAAATTTTTTATTGATTGCAACATTAATAGGTCAAATTAATCAAATTTTTACTTAATAAAATTTTTTTCTATTTAGCAAATAGATAATTAAAAAAAAAAAATTTTTTGTTAATTTTTAAACTACACTGAGAAAAAAAATACTTTTATTAAGAAAATTTCCTTGATACAAGAATTTATGTTCTTGAAAATTTTTAAGAATATATATTCTTAGTTCAAGAAATTATTAAATTGATTGAAATAATATAATATTTGATCGTCAGCGAGTTTCTTGAACCAAAAAATTGTTAATTGAGTAAAAGTATTTTTTTTTCTCAGTGTATTAATTAACGCAAACAAGTATAAATTTTGAAAGCGTATTATATACATAAAAATATTTTAACGATCTAGGATCCAATTGAATAAAAATGATCCGTGTTAGATGAGAAAAAATGCCGTTAAGAAACACATAACTATTTCAGGGTTTTTAAGTCAAGGCCGTGATGAGCATTGACGTGTCCGGAATTGATAGCCACGTGAAAGGTCCATTTCCTTATCTCCTACTCTACACTAATTTGCTACGACATCCATACGCCTACATTCGTATTTAATTAAAGTTTTTTTTTCTTCTTTTCAATTTTTTTTTTTTTTTCAACTATTTTATTTATTTTCTTACCACATTCTCACAAATTGATAATTAACACAGTATATATTTATAAGCACAGACGTAATAAGTCGACATTCTCATATCATCAGATCACACTTACACCGCAACGCGTATTCATATAAATTTTGTTATAAGTGTTTTCAATTATGATTGGCGTTGCGTTGTCTAATGCGTTAAGAATTTGCGTAGACTCGAGTGTTGCCTGGCATTCGAATAAAAGATGATCGACCTGGTATAGTATAAAAATGATGCGATATGGCTGGATCTTTAAATTAATTTACGAGGTCATAATCGCCAATTGAGACGATAACTTTAGTTCCATGCCAACCCATGCATCGTCTTGCGTATCAACTAAACTGTTCAATTTCTTCGCGTACAATTCTTTCTTCTTTTAGCGTTTTATTACGGAGATGACGGAAATACTCTTATTTACTTATTTAATTTTTTTCTATTTACACAATTTGCTTTGTCATACATGCATAATAATTTTGCGGATAAATATCTGTTGGTAGATAGTTATTAATAGATTATAATTAATGAAACATTCTAGCAATTACTTGTCTTGCTGCTTGACAAGTATTTAACCGATATTTTTATTTAAAAAAAAAAAAACGTCGCAATGATATAAATAAACTGTCTTATTAGCTGCCAATAATAAAAATACTCGATAAATTAGATTAGGGAATTTTAAATTGACAGTTGAAATGTAAGATGTTAATATAAATTTGCAACAATTGACAAATTCACCTTGACACCGTCCGTATTAATCATTAGTAATGCACGTCATAGGTGTCCCATAAAATAAAAGGAAATGTATAATCGCGTCTGCTTCATTTAACACACCAGTGTCTGGATGCAGTCAACAGGCGTCAAAGTAAATGCAGTTCACCATTCAAACGCGAGATTAAAACAGTCGTAAATTTACGAATGACTTAAAGGTTCTTTTAAAAAGCTCATATCACATAAAACATTATTTAAAATTAAACTACGCTTCATTTTACTGCTGTCATACCCACATATACTCTTCATCTTCATCATCTTCATTATCATCACGTGCATACACCTATAACAAAGTATCATTTTTTTATTATTACTAATTATAATAATCTATATCATTAAGAAAATAAGGAAAATTTTGTTCCCGACGTAATTATATGATAATATGAGTTTTTTAAATTAAACTTAGTAACATAATTGGAAAGATCTTGAGCTGAATTTATGCCTTTTCAATGTGTCATATAAGATAAGTTTTCAAAGCAATAAATAGATTCGAATTTCGTGATAAACAAAATTTGTTTATTTATTTATTTTTTTTTTTGTACATGTGAATGTTGTTATAGGTCAAAAATTAATTTATATAATTAAGAGACTAAGAAAAATTTTGTAACGGGTATATCTTTTTCGTAAATTAGTTTTGATATTTTTTCAGCGATACATGCAAAAAAGAAAAATTACATTATGAATAGTAATAAGCGTCGCTTCGTATAAAAAACTAGAAAAATTGCAGTTTGAAATAACATTTTTATAAATTCAAACTTTGAATATTAATTTTCAGAACTTTCAATGAAAGATTTAAATTTTACAATGTTAGTTTTACAAAATCTGTAATAATTACAATCTGATACTGTAGTTTTTTATATGAAACGCTACGTTACATTATATCAATGACATTAAAGTTAGCAGTCACTTAACCATTTTTTAATTTTTTTCAACAAATAGATTTTTTCCAAAAAATTATTTTTAAAAAATTGCATTTTTTATTTTTTAAAATTTCTATGTCAATTTTTTTTTCTACTTTTTTTTTGCTATAATTTATTTGTTAAAAAAATTCTTAAAATTATCAAATATCTGCTAAATTAATTTTCATGTTATATAATGTAATTTTTCCCTTTTTCTTTTTTCCGTGTAGGTAGTTATGATTTAAATAATTGAGAGAGTAAGAAAAATCTTGTAACGAGCATATTAATTTAAACGGAATTTTCAAAATTAAATTTGTTATCATCAGAAAGGTCTTGACAAGAATTTGTACCTTTTTCACGGTTTTTCATTGATAGTCAATTTTTTATGTTAAGTTTTTGGAGGAGTTTTGAATATTTTATTGGTTCTATAAACTTGTTCCGCAACATTTATCTATTTAATTCTTAGTAATTAGTCCTGTTATAGCACTATTATTTTTTTAATTTATTTCAAAAATGCTCAAACTATATATAGTGTGATAGGAAGTATCAAAAAACAGTTATGCCAAAATTTTCTTATTCATAATCCGTCAATTTCGGCAGTCGCATAGTGACTGTAGGTTGCTAATTACTATTAAATTATCAATATTTTTTACCTAAAATACGATTTTGAATTATATCTTTCAAAGTATCACATCAACAAACGGCAAAGGTACTGTCAGTAATATATTGTATATATAAAAAGTATTTGTAATTTATAAAAATATACATTACATCGTATTATACGAAAAAATTGCCGGTATAATTTGTAACATAAAAAGGGTTATTGACTGATAAATTCTTCATCTAGGCTTGGAACCGCTTACTCTTTATAAACTAACCCCCGGTACCAGCAGGCCAACACCTTTTTCCTGATTACTGTACTCGCCCAGGTAAAATAGTGCTTAAATTACAGACTTTAACGTGTAATTCGATGGGGCACACACAGTTGAGGTGAACTCATGAGCGAACAATAACAACAACACTCTTGTCGGCCGGCTGCTTTTTAATATCAGTTTAATTGACCTAAAATATAATTTAGAATGCATTACCACAAAACAGCATCACATGAAAAAGTAAAAAATAGCAATATAATAACAATTTACAATTTAAAATAAAAAAAAAAAATTTTTTTGTTGGTGCGAAAATTTTATTGTACAAGAAAATATACACATTGTTGTATTAAGTGGGGAGTAAGCCAAGTGTTTGAAGGCAAATTTGTGCAGCTTCGGCCTTGGCTTGTTTCTTATTCGGACTTGCTACACTAGGCTTATATTCAATACCGTTCACTTTGACCTAAAACACCGGTATTATATATTTTTTGCATTAATAAAATATAAATAAATAATAAAAATATTATTTACGAGATAGTTTAATTATCGTTATCGTTAGCCAACTCACCTTGAACAAGAAATTTTTCTTGTGGTCGGGTCCACATTCAAAGCAGAGCTCGTAAACTGGCGCACCAAATTTTCTCTTTGAGCAGTATTCACCAAGCAATGAAACAGGATGTTTACCTAATAATAACAATATTCATGAATTCTCAATCAATAAATTATCCACTCAAGTGCTGTGTCACCAGCAATTTTATAAATTTAAATAATTGATTTATTTATTTATTTAAATATACCTTCTAGGGTTTTAATAGTTGGTACGACGGGTTTCCCTGGATTTTTTCCCGTTCTGACGCCAACGTCTTGATGAGAAACGAGCCCGCGTTTATCAAGCTTAACTTCTAATTGCAAAGGCTCCAGTGTACCTTCTTTGTTCTTTCCTAAGCCTTCACCAGGTCGCCAGCCCATTTTTTGTAGCAATGCCATACCCATACCACCCGACACAGGTATCGCGGAGGTCAATTGATCCTAAATTGAAAATAAATTTTAGCTTACTTTAGTTTATTTCGGTTACTATTATTGCTATTACTTCAATGTTTTTTTTTTTTGCTGTAGAAGCTCAGAAATAATTTTACCCGTATTTTTGACAATATCACATAGATACTTAGATGATCGATTTTATGAACTATTAAAATTTTAATTTTAGATTATTTAACAATATAATTTATTAGTAAAGTTCAAAGCGTAAAAGTTCATTTAGTACACAGAAAAAAAAATTTACTTGAATCAAGTAAATAATTTTGAAGAACTTCATCTTCTTGATTTGAGCACAAAAATTCTTAAACTAAGAAATTTTTCTTGGTTTAAGTAAATTTTATTTGATTCAAGAATTTTTCGCCTTAATTCAAGACAGTAAAACACTTCAAAATTATTTTTTTAGTTCAAGAATTTTTCTCTTGATTCAAGTCAATTTTTCTTTCAGTGTATGGAACCATCATCATACATACTAAATATAAAATAATAATTAAAAATCTACACTTGGTCAAACTGTAAGTACAAATGAGTTAATTTTTAATTTAAAAATATCCAAAATGATAGAATTTGATGTTAAAGAAAAAAGGGGTTTAGACATTTGTTTTTTTTTTTTTTTTTTTTTTTGTTATGTCTAAAATGGTTGTCAGAGGATAATACTTACCGAGTGTTTTTAATTGTTAATCATAAATTGGAAACATCAGGCTGCGGATGATGACTCGTCTCTGCTATTTAGCGCCTGTAACAAACCCTCAGGTGGATGCAGACAACTGCTAAGTATCACAGCCGCGACGATAAGACGGTTAAGTGTCTCGGTGGTGGTCTAAGTCGAGAAGCTGATGATAGTTAGCAGTAATCTCACAAGAGCTCGTTGTCTTGAGTTTTACTACCTTGACTACTAGTTTTATTGTCATAATTATCCCATATTAAGAATTATACAATAAAACTAGTAGAGATACTAAATACAGATTTATGTAAATAATTCAGTGATAAATGATAAGCTAAGTTGAATTGAGGTTCAGTTCAGTTAAATAAGCAATAAAAATATTTATTTAAAAATAAGACAACGGTACTCCTGTGTCCGTGTAGGCACAGAGTCCACCTCTACTTTACCAAAGAGAAGTGGTCCATGCCTACAACACAGTCCTCAGGAAAAGACTGTACCTGAAAACTTGTTACAAACCGCGAGTTTTTTTTAGGTACAATGCAATTTCTTGAACCCTTATCGATTGTTTTTCTTTCTTATATTTTATATATATATATTTTTTTTTATAATTATTTAAAATAGAAGAAAAAAGTAATAATACATTACTAGAGGTCAAGAGAACGTAGAATATTACCTTGCGAGCCCAAGTTTGATAGCCTGAAGTTAATTCTGCTGCTGAGAGAACTTTTACTCCAGTGCTACCAGTAAACTGACCTGGCATCTGTTTACTTTCTGCCCATGTTTTCATCTAAATAATTAAAACGATTAAGTAATATATTTTTAAAAATTTTAAACTTGTATTTAAACTATCAAATTACTTCATTTTGTGCTTGATAAATTTCATTTAGCGCTTGGACATCATTTGGATTTTCTTTGAGCTTTCTCATCGCAGCTAATCGTTGAGAAACAATTGTTCCTATATCAATATTCTGTAAAAAAATATTATCGATTAATAAAAACCTCAACAATATTATTATCATTATAGTATATTATATGATTGTAGATTTACTTCTGCAGGAGGTTGAGGAAAGACAGAATTAGCGGGTGCTTGAAGCATCGGTTGTGCAACTGTCGGCATTTCAACGGGTGCGGGTATCATGGCAACTGGAGGAACTGACGTTGGAATCGGAGCAACAGCAACAACAGGAGCCGTAGTAACAGTTTGAACTGGAGTTAGAACTGGCGTTGGCGCTGGAAGTGAAACTGGAACTAGAGCTTGAGCATTTGCTGCCGGTAGTTGTGTATTAATCGGAGGTATTATGGTAAACGCTGGAGTTTGTACTTGTACAGAGGCCGATACGAAAGGCTTCTTAGGCTCGGGTTTTTTAACCGGCGGCACTGGTGTTACGTCTATCCACTCATTTTCTGTTTTTAAATAAAATAAAAATTGTAGGTGATTATTACGAGTCAGTAAAAACAGTAATTCAATAATAATAAATAATCAATAGTAGTTACCAGTTTTTCTGTGCTGCTGACCACTCGATACCGGGAATTGTAATCGCAATTGAGTAGACGATTCCGTTGTTCGCTCTTGAAAAGTTTTCGTAGGAAGTTGTTTCGAGTCTCTGATATTCATTATTATAGAATTAGGTCTTTCTTTTAGTAAAAATGGATGATGAAAACCTTTCTCTGTCTCACTTGCTCCTTCATCTGACGAAACACTTGATAGTTCACCAAGAGCTTCTGATTTTGATAAAGATTTGCAAAAATCTATGTAAAACAAAATTAATTTTGTAAATGATAAATAGTTACAAAAGAAAAAAATAAACAATAATAATAATTTAAATAACTTAATCTTGGGAATTTGGACAATAAATGAAGATGTTAAATTTTAAGAATTGCAACGTTTCACTGATTTATTTCAGCTTCATCAGGCAAATCTTATGGTTAGCATCCTCGTCTAGTTTTTACAAAGTCAATAGATGTAATAGAGTTCTAAACACTCTTGAAAGATAGACGTTGTTGAATTTCATTTTATCTTATTAATTTATTAATTTAAATGGTATTTAAGAGAAATCTAAGCAAGTTGTAATATAAAAAAAATGTTTGAGATTATGAATATGCTGTTTTACTCTATTACATCTATTGACTTTGTAAAAACTAAACGAGGATGCTAATCATAAGATTTGTCTGATGAAACTGAAATAAATCAGCGAAACGTTGCAATTCTTATAATTTAACATCTTCATTTATTGTCCAAATTGTCAAGATTAAGTTATTTAAATATTTTAAATACGGACGAGAACTTAAATATTAATAACAATAATAACCAATGAGTTCATCAACAGATTTTCCACCAGCTTGAATAGCAGCTATTGCTTTATCCTGTTGTGCTAACGGCAATGCTCCTCGCTTGATCATATTAATAGCATTTTTCCTCGCAATTTCTAATAATTTCTTCTTATCAATTTCTATCCTTTCCCTATTTAAATAAAAATAAAACAACCATAAATATTAAAAAAAAAAAAAAATAACCAGCAAATTATTAAAAAAAATAAAAATCCAAGAACAAACTTTCTCTCTTTACTGCGACTGCGGCCTCTAGAAGATCTATCCCATCCTTTATCTTCACTCCTGCATCGTCCATTGGAGTATCGACTTCTTTCTCGACTACGAGTCGACCTTCTATCAGTGCTTCTGTCTCTATACCTGCGCTCATTACTCCTAGTCCTGTGATGTTCCCATCCTCGACTCCTGCTGCGTCTACGCGAGTATGAGTGCGTAGACTCTGATTTTCTGTCTTTCGAGTGACTACTGGTACTTCGATGTTTGTCTTTGCGGTCGTGATGGTGACTTCTTCCTCGGTCCTTCGTATCGTCATTATGTGATCGAGACTCACGGTCTTCTCGACTTCCTTTACGATCACGCGACTTTTTAATTTTTTCCTTGTGTTTTAATACTAATCTAAGATCCTTAACTTGATGGCTAGATCGCGCAGCTGTATCATCTATTGAATCAAAAGAATCTTGTGGTTGTGGCGATGGACTCAATGTTGGAGTTCGATTCTCTGAATTACTGTCTGATATTTCGCCATCCTCCATACGCGCAGCCTTTTCTTTTTTTTTATTCTCAACTTCTTTCACCGTTTCGTTGTATACTAAACTATTTTTTAAATCTTTTATTAGAATTTTTCCTTTGGTAGGTTGGTCTGTTTTTTCTGGAATCAGAAACAATTTATAAGTATTAATAAAAATTTTTCTTTGACAATAAGCTAAAATTTTTAACAATAAATTGATTGTTCACTATAAATACAGTAGAACCTCTATAACTCGAACTCCAAGGGAGAGGCATTTATTATAAATCAACATTATTTCAAAACATCTTTGAAATAAAAAAATATGGCATTAAAAAGTCAGTATTTTTTTTTTTGCTTTAGATAATTCGGTTGTTCTCTATCTATAGCATTGTCCAAGGTATAAAGAGCAGAAAATCCTTGTTCTTCAGAGTTGCTGGTTTGCTGTATAAAAATTCGCAAAATATTCAATGCGGTTCTTGCCTTTTTGATGGAAACCCATGGATCGCATGTAGTATTATTCGAGTAATCTTAAAAGTCTCAAATAATCGAGTTGTAAAGGTTGTAAAATAAAACATTACTATGCACGAGATACAGAGGTAAAATTAAATTTTTCGAATTATAGAGGGAAAATATGTACAGAAACAGCTTGTAGGGACTCACTAATTATTTCAACTTATAGAGGGTAAAAATTTCGAGCAACGGAGGTTTTAGGGCTTGGAGGGAAGAGGATGAAATATTTATTCGAGTTTAGGAGGTTTTCAACTTATCGAGGTTCGACTTGACGAGGTTCTACTGTATTTTAAAACATTATGTGTTAAGACATAACAAGCAAATATTAATAACACACTTGCAATAAATCACGACTAATAATTCATTTACGATAATATTTACTTGCTAAAATTTCAGATAGTTGACAATTATAGATTGAAATAATTAAAAAAAATTTACCCAGTAATCTTGGAACTACAGGCTCGGATTCATCATCAACTTTCTTAGAAAAAGGTGGTAATTCTGGACTTTTTAAAACACTTGATTTACAATCATTTAACTCTTTGTCGCTTTGTTCCTTTTTAGACACAACATTAGACACTAGGTCAAATACTGTTTGAGGATGATCAATTTTAAAATTGAGAGCTCGGTTATTTTTAGTTTTTCTAGCATTTTCCGGTGATAGTAACTCTTTTTTTATCTTAACTTTAGGCTCGTCTGAATTCGACGAGTCGCTTAAATCTGTTGATTTTTTTCGCTTCAACTTTTTCTTGTGCTTTTTTTTTTTCTTGACACCTAAAATAATTCATCTACATTAACAAATCACTCAAAAATAAGGAATCTAAAAAAATATCAACATACCATCGACTTCGCATTCGCTACCGCTGTCTGATGAATTTTTTCTACTACGTTTTTTGTGTTTTTTATCCTTATGTTTATGTTTTTTTTTACTCTTTTTCTTCTTCTTTTTGACTTTATCCGCGGTGTCATCACCGTCATTGCTATCATCATCATCATCCTCCTCGTCATTCACCGGCGATTCGATACCCTCATCAACATCAAACGTGCTAAACAGCTCGGTAAGTATTTGATTTGATGACTTTTCTGGCACGTCAGGCTCTTGCTTTATTTTAACAGCATCAACACCAACGTTGGTTATCAAATTTGCCAAATCAAATAAATCAGCCATTGTTGTTTATTTTTAAGAAATAAATCGATCAACAAATTGATTAAAATAAAAATTCATCAGTAAAAAACTAAACTTTTAATTAAAAACAACAAATTTTATCATTCATAAGTGTAAAACCTCAGTTATTACCATGTCACACACATTGTTAGTGCCATTGTTAAAAAGTTTTTATTGCCATCTAGTGTTCGAATTTTAAAATACATTTTCATCATCAAAGACGCCTCCAGTAAGTAGTGACATCTACTCCAGTCGATAAGAAAATTTTATCTTGACAAAAACAATTTAAATTCCCAAGATCAAGGATGTCAAGGATTTAAAATTTTTATTAAAAAAAAATAAATAAAATATTTAGATATCTTTTCAACCTATTACAAATTTTATAAAATTAACCAAATAATTTTTTATTCACGTTGAAGCTATACCGGTGATGTTGAAAATTCTTTAATCACCACCGAGGTCCTAAAATTAAAAATAAATAAATTCGCTGTCATAAATTAAAACAACAAAAAATAAATGTTATGTCAGCTAAGCGCTTTTACACAACTTTATGCATGTGTTTTAAATAATTTTTTTTAATAATAGGCAATTAACTAATAAAAATAATATAATTTCCAGACGTCTAGTCGGCTATTTTCAGAATTATTATTTGGAATACTCAAGACTCAAGACACTGACATTCAAAATAAACATTCCGGACACTGAGAGAAATATTCAGAAGAAATATTTTAAGAAACCTTGTAGCGCCGTCGTGTAAGACATAATATAAATTTAATAAATAAGTCTGGAAGACGGTTCAAAGATCAACTGTAAGTATTGTATGACAGTACAGATGTACTGCTGAGAGTTATATTTTTGTTTCAGAATATATATATTCTACAGTTTGGAAAATTTTGTTTTATTCCATAGAATTTTAATTAAATGAATATAAAATGGTGATAAATAACGACTATTTTTCAAATCAATTGACAATTAAAATCAACAAAGAGCAGAAAGCTATAACTTCATCTAATCTAAGCGGAAAATACACAGTTTTTCCATGAAACTGAAATTAAAAGACATCTATCAATTTTTTTTTTATTTTTATAACGACTAAATTATTAGAAAAAAATTTTAATAGAAAAATTCCACATCTATAAATTGAGAAAAAAAATTAAAAGTGCAAATTTTTATAACTATTTTTTTTTTATAATGAATTTTTACTAAAAATCAATAAATTTGTCAGATGTCTGCTGACTTCTGTATCATAGTTTATTAAAGATCTTGTTGAACTCAATTGATGATTGATAAATATTTGGCTTTGATAGAATTCTTATTCTGTTGTTGATGTAAAACCAAAACTACTCATGAAAATAAATGAATGTACGTTTCCTCAATAATGAAGATATTTTAAAATTTTCAACATAAACCCAAAAGGCAAGTTACAAAGTAACAAAATCAAGATAAGTTTATGTAAAAAGTAATATTTTCTAACGCAATAATATGAGTGAAAGATGATAGTCGATAGAATGTTATTATATATTGGAATGAGGATTGCGATGCCTTCATTCTAGTGGAATGTGCGACCGGATATTGCTGGTAATACATGAATGAATCCGGGTGTTGACTGTTGAACAGCAAACTCTTTATCCCAAGTATACGTGCACAGACATACACAAGTAAAATTATAAATACCCTCTGAATGTGAGTGTAAGTATATATAAACAAGCTTGAACAAACTGACACGGGATAAAAAGAGAGAGAGAGAGAGAGCTGAACAAGATTGTACAAAGTATAGTATAAAGTGCATGGACCCGTGAGAGAGGCTGCTGCTATTACAGCTATACCCAATACAGGCCATGGAGATTGCTCTCTCTGAAACTTAACTCTCCTCTACTCTGAGCCTCAACTTATATGCTCTCGCTGCTTGTTTATTATAATACTTTGCTGTACTTAAGACACACGGTGTGTTAGTCTGTGTGGACTGTTCCCACGAGTCCTCGAGTCGAATGGAATGTAAGGGCTGACCGAGACCAAAGACCAAACACAGATCTTACGTATGCCTCCATCAGGCATCGGGCTTTCCTCCACCTTGCTCCAGCCTTTGCAGGATATAATACAGTATCCACACAAACTCTTGTGATACCGGTTCATCCTGGTGCACTTTTTTCTTTAAGATTAATTTATAAAATTAAAATAAAATAAACCAGCCCTGGAATGCTGCTCAAAGGGCGTACATCGGAGTCCTTTTAAGACTCGTTTCGCTACTACTTTTTCAATCTTTACATTATACGTATTATTAAGGATATATATATTTAATTAAATAATTAGAGTTATCCTGTAAATTTTATTCAGTTTATGAAAACTGATTTATTTGTAATATGTAATTATACATGTACAGATGATTAAATGATACATACAATGAATTATAAAAAAGAATTAATAGTTATTAATATAATTCATTAACAGAAATTTTTATTTGTACAGAAACTGATTGCAGACGCAACACGATTTAATAAACATTAAATAATTATTTATACTTTTATTATTCATAAATTATTAGTATTTTTGTTTTTCTATACATTTTATATCATAAATTTATATATTTAACTATTAATGTTATTTTGACGATATTATTTTATATCGACACTATTTTTTTTCTGTTAATAAATATTTAAAAGTATTGCGTGATATGCTATGATTTTTTTAGTTTTACCGCATCTTAGCATGAATTCTCTCTACATCGTAATATGATTCTTAACAATGCCGCTTTGTAACTCTCATAATAAATTCTTTATTCTGTGAATTTGCCGAGTCTTCAGAATTTTACATCACGTTAGCTCTACATAAAACAGTTTATGCAAGCTATTTTTATTCATTTATACAAACTAATGGAAATAGAAATTATGAAAGTTCTCGAAAATTAACATTTCAAAAGAGATATTACGATGCATAAATATTTCGCGCATAGATTCATCACACTCATATTTTTTAGAGCTTACAATTAGGAGAGAGTAAATCGTGTTGGTCATTTAGATAAACTATTAGATTAATCATTGATTTCATTATTAATGCGTTTGATAATGTACTTAAAAACGTGTAGCTTGAATCTATTAAAAGACAAAAATAACTTTAATTTGTTGATAAGAGAAATGCTAAATGGAAATATTTATAAATAAAAAATACTGTCAGTAAATATTTAATTATTAATATTATAATCTATTGTATAATAATTTTAATCGGTAATTCTACGATTTATTTGAAAAATTGTATACATTGTATATCATTTGTTTAGTGTTAGAATTATTAAAAGTAATTTTTATAATCCCGGCACCAATATGCTTAAAATTTTAAATAAAAATTACTCTTCAATATTAGTTTAAAAGTATTTAAAAAAAAATATTATAAATAATATATAGTTTCAATTAGTTTAAAATATACAATAAAAAAATAATTTTCATTTTAACGACATATATAAAAACTCCACGGCCCAGTACTTTGTTCAATTCATTTTTATTTTTCAACTAATATTCTCAAATGAATTTATTTTCATTAAATTGTCTGTAATATAATGTGTCCTAGTTATTTCTATATTCAGTATCATGCGGTAAATAAATTTTAGCTGATTTCGCAAAAGCAAAATACAAAACTACTCTTATTTAAATCGAAATTTATAAAATTCAAACTAATCTAATTGCACGTACGATTTCATTGTAAATAAATTATTTGTGAAACTTTCTTTCAGTACTCAATTGCTTTGTTGGCGGTATATTGAAATTTAATTGTAAAATATTATAATAATCGCCACTAAATAACATCATTAACTATTTCACCAAGTACAAAATAAAATTATTATTAATTTTATTTTGAATTTCAATTTGTTTCTATTAATAATTAATTGCATTGTTTTTCTTACCGTAGCAAATAATTTGAAATGAGTAGATATATTAAAAAAAAATATTACAATATTATTAGTCACATAAAATTACTAGATCACTTGCAAATTAAACTAAGAGGAAAATTCTTATATTACAAAGCATTATTCTCTTTCTTTACCCGATAAGCCCATATAATCATAAAAAAAAAGATTATCTGAATTACTATTTCTTATTGCTAGAAGAGTTCTAACAAAACAATTTAATCGCAAGTTATATTACTTCAATACACATTTCATGTGTTATTTTAATTTTATAAAATGGCAACTTATATGATGCTTGTGGGATTGGCCATCGGAACATTTTTCATAATGTTATATAATAGAAATAATACACATATGCACATTATGTAAATTTAAAATAATTATAAAAATAGCAATAATAATGTTTTCGAAAACTCAACGTGTTATGACGCGTTTTAGTCTGGTTTATTTCTTATCATGAGTCACAATTCATATTTTTAAATCGGTTATCGTTAAACCGAAACTTTCAATGGCGTAGACATAATTATCCACTTTGTTAGTTTGTTACTCATTATAAAAATCTCAAGTCACTGTGATTTTATTACCACTATTATTATTACTATTGTAATTGTAATTTCTTAATAGGTAATCAATTAAAAATTTTCTAAAAATTGAAATAAACATTTTAAAGAAAATGAATTTTATTTTATTAATTAATATCTTGTACTTTATACATTCTATTTAGTTTTTCTTTTTAAAGAACTGTCATTGGAATTGAAATCTGACTTCTGTTAATTTTGACATAAGTTTTTAATTAAATTACCATTTAATTTATGGCGCTTCCGGTTAGTTTATTCAACGCTAATTGAATTCGGAATAATAATAATAATAACATTAATAATAATCATCACATGTACAAATGATAATGAACGAAATGTACTTTCATTTTTTTCATTATTTCGAAACGATTAAACAAAGAAAAAACTTTCGACAAAAAAATAAATTAATTATTTTTCGGATTTGTAACGCGTAATACTATCATGACTAGATGTCATTATGCAGGTACAATTCTATGGTACTTAGATATATATAAACGAATAACAAAAAAATTAAAAAAATCTAATTTTTTAAATTAATACATAAATACAAAAATAATATTAACAAACACAAAACAAAAATTTCAAAAAAAAAATCAATTTTTATAATTTTAATGTTAAACGTTTCAATTTATCATAATTAATATTATTATTTTTTAATTATTAATTGTAATTATATTCTTTACATAAGACGTTTATTACAAGGCAAATGGTTTTCGACTTAGTAATGTCTCATTATCTTACGAACAATGCATTACTGCAAGTATTATACTTACGTATATGTATTATTAATCATTTCTTTACATTAAAAGAAGATTATATTTCAAATTGGCATAGAATTTTACCCGCATACAAGACGTCATGAGTCACGAGGTAATTTTATTCAATTAAATTTAATTTTTTCAAATTATTTCAATCAGTATTAAATTTAATTATCTTAATTTTCAATTTTTTAATTTTTACATATATAATAATTTTAGGATATAAAGTATAGAGCTAATGTAAAGGTACTAAGGTATTATAGCGCGTGCTATCATTTTGATGGGCTCTCTACACACCGGGCAAGAAGTCATACTTGCCGCACACCTAGTACAAGCCACCATGTGAGTGCAAGGCAGAAACACCACCCCCAATTCATAGTTATAGCAAATCTTGCACAAAAGGGCGTCATCCGCACTATTGTTGACCGGCTCAACTTCTGCTTCTGGTTTCTTTTCCTCTGGTTTCTTCTCCTCAGGTTCCTTCTCTTTGGGTTTCTTCTCTGGGTCTTCTTCTGGTTTCTCAATAATCGCTGGTGGCTTTACTTTTTCAATGTAGCTGGGCAAATTCATCTGCATCATCTCCTACAACAAGCATAAATAAAACAATCAACTTATTAATTAATTAAATATACATTTCTTCTTATCATTAATATTTTTTTTTAGATCAACTGATAAATAAATAAATACGATAATTACCTCATGAGAAGGTGGTGCGACAGGCTGACCAATGACGCTTTTGATGAAGTCTTGGCCTTTGACCATCAAGACGTAGTAGCACTTTTTGAACCACTTGGCGTGCTGGAACCATGGATCGTCCTTGGGCTCCCAGTCATTCAACCCACCGCCACAGTGATAGCAGATAGTTTGGTCGCCAGTGCCGGTGTAGTAGAAGCCAGCGTCAGCAAGTTGGTCCTTGGTTTGTGGCATAGATTTGGGCCATGACTCAAAACTTTTTAATCTGGCATCGTAACTCGCGAATTCCGGATGTGCCGGTCCTTTGGGCTGGGCGAGGTTTTGACTTCCCAACTTAGCAGTACTGGGAAACTGGAATTCTGTCTGGCCAGAACGAAAGTCTGGCGATGCGCCAGGTCGGAATTCATCTCCATAACGACCGCATACATCACGGCCTCTAGGACTTACTGACGGAACGGTACTTGGATCAACACCAATCGGCACGTTACCACAGGGCAATTTTCTTACGAAACGGCAATTGGACTGCCAACGCTGGTGATCCGACATCGGGTTGTCGCCCTCTACCCACTCGCGTATTATGATTCCACATTCGAAGCATGTGACATCGTCATTGTGGCCCGTATAGTAGAATCCAGCGGCTGCCAATTTCGCAGGGTCCATGAAGCTCAGAGGCCAGTTGGTGTAGCTCTGCAGTCTCACAGACTCCAGGCGGTAATCTGCCCGTGGAAACTCGCGATTATCCACTTCGTCGGACGAGATATTATTGTTATTGTTATTATTATTGTTAGGTAACTGCGGCGCCGGTTGAATTGACGGAAGTCGCAGATTTGCCGTTGGCTTTAAATTATGCAAGTTCTCACGAAGATTATTTCTAATGAAGTCCGTCATTTTTGATGAAGATGAAAATGATGCTGCAGGTGACAATAATTTATTCCTTGTTCCAATAACTAAATCAGACACTTTGAATTTCAATTTCTGTAATCACAAATTATTTTTCTATTAATATACCGCTGGACAATTGTTTAATTGTATTTTTTTTTATTTTTTTTTTTTTTTTTATTTTATAATGTGATTAGATTTTTATTATTCTACTAATCTAATATAACGGCAAATAAAAGTAAATTTTCAATTAAAACAAAGTTTAATCCGACATTAATTTCTTTGTTATGACCCAAATATAATGATTAATTTAAACTAACTAATTAAATATAAATTAATTAATTAAATACTAATATACGTACTAATAAATGTCAAATATAAACTAAAAAAATATTAACGATAAAACGTATACAAAACATTTCGACAAAAGCAGCAGTAATGTGCGTCATTTCTTAGTCTGACATTAACTGACAAAATTTAGATTGTTGTTCAAGGCAATTCAAATCCACACGGGCGTAACTACGTCTTGATTGCGCGTCGAATCCCTCCCAGATCTTAATTTTTTTCATCATTACACGTCCTCATATGTGGATGCATATAGATATATGTTTATATATACCCCATGCTACGCCCACGCTGCGTATAAAGGAAAGAAACCGCGTAGGCCCGTTAAAAACGCTAGGCGAGGCTAATCAGTATTGTTTCGTTAGTCTCCGCGTCAGGATGATTCGTATCATGGCACTGACAACAACTGATGGAAATTTTTTATTTTTTCGGCTACAAATTACGAATCATTAGATGATAAATTTCAGCAGTTACTCATAGGTCATTTTTTTTATCATGGTACTCATAAAAATTTATTATTTTTTAGTTAAAATGTGATCAAGACCTGTAAATTAAAAAAAAAATTAAGTAACTTACTTAATTTCATAAATTTATTTTGTAACTAAATTAATTATAGTTCAATTGTCGAAGCGTTGCGCGTCGGGTTAGGACACAAATTCCACTTAATTCAATTTTTTTTCTATAAATAGAAACAAAGACAATTAAAATACATTTTTTTACTCAATAATAATATAAAAAATTATGAAGTAATCAAATAAATTTTTTTTTTATGTAAATTAATCACCAAAATTAGAAATAATCCAGTGCCTGTTATTTTCAGACGCAAAGGATTTTTAAAAATTTTAATTTACACTCTTGATCGCTATTCTTGTTGAAAAATAATGTAACTTAAACTCCAAAAAATTATTCAACGTCAGCTACTTTTATAGTAATTATCATCATTTGTTAATTTAAAAACAAAAAACATTGCTGGTGTTATTAGTATGTATAAGTGTATACAAAAATCTAACCTTCAAATGCTCATAACAAAAATCAGCTGACCATACTAACAACACTAACACGTACAAATATATACAAATTATAATAATATTAATAACAATAAACATAAGTTATAACAAAAATGTACAATAATCCATTTTCCAATCAACCTTGTTTCACGTTTAACGACACACAACTCAGTTAGCACTCATACGAAAACGGCCTTAGAACGCTTCGTTCGTTTTTTTTCTTCCCCCTCTATCGCATTGCCCTCTAGATATTTCTTTTCCCACTCTTTCATGATCTCGTACCGTCTACCCATTAGTAGTTCATTGTATATTATAGTATATATACTATATACTATATACTATATACTACATACGTACTATACTACACAAGTTTCATTTTATGTTTGAGTTTCGGCGTCCCAGACTATAAAAAATACGGCCCTGGTACCTCGCTCTTCCTTTATTCATTCCAGCGTTGCCAGATTTTAAGTTAAGTTAAATTTTGCATTAATCTTAAGCACTATTCATCATCATTTTTTATTTTGATTCAGGTTGACTATTTCTATCTTCGGTTCTGAAATACGTAGATATGTTAATAGACATATTTACCCATATATACCTTATACATGGATATTTAAAGTTAGTCATGTCATATGTTCACGTTTTCAAAGCGTGATCACGGCTTATCTTTTCTTAGTATGTACCATAAGGCGCCAGACAGGTACTAACACACTCTTACTAAATAACCATACCAACAAAGAAAATTTATATGTATTTATATATTACAGGCATTCAAAACCGGGACCAACACAGCTATAGACTACAGGCAAGTGATGGCGAGGAGACCAGTGACTTTAGAATGGAATTCCACTGATGTAGCATTTGTCGCTCCTTCAATCTTCAATACCAGTTTAAACAGAATTCAATGACGAAGATAGATAAAATTTTTCTAGGTACGGAGCAAGAAAATGAAGATGATTAAAAACTAAAACACATTTCATTTAAAAAGGATTTACATTTTTTCTCTCTCTCACCCTCTATTGGACAAACGAAAGTATCTCTGTCATACTTGTACAACTTATGGAATCTTAAAACGCATTTTATGCATAAATAAATGAAAATTTTCTAAAAAAGCGTTTCGCTTTTTGATAGATAATTTAATTATCTATCGAAGAGCGAAGCGTTTTTTTTCAAAATTTTATCTCATTCATGAACAAAACTCGTTTGAGAATCAACTATCAACCGCTCTTAAAAATGAAGAATGTAGGGTCAATTTGCTCAATTGCCAACTCACTGAAATTTATTTGAATTAAAAAAGTCCAAATTCAACGCAATGTCTGGACTCATTCCGGCAGATGTGAATCTTCTTAATTTTTTAATTCTAGGAATGAGCAAAATACTTTTAAACATTATTATTCTAACTATTTAATGTTAATTTCAAAAACTTTCACATATGCCGCTCCTGGTTTTTTTATTTGATTACGCGCGTGGCAACAGTGCATATTCGATAGTGTAATAAGAGAGCTGCAGAAGGAAAAGAGACAGCACCTTTAAACGGGAATGAGTGATAAGAAAGGAAGATATCAACAAAGTCCTCTTGTATAGCTTGTAAATTGTAGACACAAAACTCACGTTCTTTGTATAAAGTGAGGCCAGGAAACACACATATATTTTAATTTTAATATATAAAAATCCAGTGTCATGATGTATGTTTACAATGAACTCTTAGCCAAGTCAACAAACTGATTATCATGAAAGTTGGCAATTATATGTAATTTGGTCAGACTTAAAAGATAGGACTTTTTATTTCGATTCATGGTCTGAATAATTAATAATCTATACTAATATTATAAAGAGGAAAGATTTAATTGTTTGTTTGTTTATTTGCATCGAATAGACTCCGAAACTACTGAACCGATTTAAAAAATTCTTTTACTGTGACATAGGCTATATTACATCATAATTAATGTTGAAATTCTTATTAAATACCCGTGCGAAGCCGGGACGGACTGCTAGTTAACAATAAACAGATCATCAATATTGACCATTGTTATTGAATATAAGTTTTATGAGTATCTAACAGATGGCGCCTTAAACTATTATTTTTACAGAAAACTGTAGAACTGTCTGTCATAGACATCTCATAGATGGCGTTACGTTTTATCAAAAAAAATCTTTTTAACTCTTCAGCACTCTCGCTATGAGATTTTCTCTCACATTCATCAATAACTCAAATTTTCTTTCAAATTTCAAATGGAATGACTATGTGATTTTTTTTTTATCTTTCAAAAAATTAATATTATTTCAGATTGCAATATTATTATTTTAATTGTTCTATACTATAAAAAAATAAAATAAATTTTATTAAGGTAGTTGTAGCGTGATAGGCATTTCAACAGAAAATTATGAAATTTTTTTTATTGAAAGATAAATATATTAATAATTCACTACCAAAATTTCAGATCAATTGACCGCACCGTTTTTGAGTAATTAATTTTTGAAATTGCATCTTTTACACGTAGCGGTGTAGAGAGATGATAAAGTTAGTATGAAATCTTTGGCCCACTCGAGTGGTACGGAAGATTTCATACTAACTTTACCATCTCTCTATACCTCTACGTGTAAAAGATACAATTTCGAAAATTAATTACTCAAAAACGGTGCGGTCAATTGATCTGAAATTTTGGTAGTGAATTATTAATATATTTATCTTTCAATAAAAAAAATTTCATAATTTTCTGTTGAAATGCCTATCACGCAACAACTACCTTAACTCTGTGAGATATTTTCTCATCGCAATAGTAAAGTAGGGGGGTCAGAATTTAAAAAATCGGGTCTGATCGGTACAGTTCGGAAGTTCCCGTAAGAGTGCATTCGTGTTTGGATGTATTATTATCCCATAATAAATCCCATAATAAAATTAAATCCCATAATAAAATTGAGATGAAATGTATGTGAAACCAATCTATTCGTGATGTGATTGGTTGAAAATATTTATTCTCATTCTGATTGGTTGAAAGTGAATATAATATACATAAACGACACATAAATATATCATGACAATAAATATGAGGCGCGCGCTTGCGCGCGCAAATTCAATTCTAGTTAAGCTTAAAAATAAGCTGATAGTACATGATAATTTATAAACTCTCGATTATCGGTAAAGAAGGTATCATCTCTATTTTATTTAAATAAATTGAAGATTATTTATATTTTAAGAATAAATTGTATTGTTGATGGGTAAATCGTATCACGTAGATCAAATATTGCTAAATAAAGTATTCACTACTTGACAAAAATATTTTTATTTTTTTTTTTTTACAAGCGATTACAATGCCAAAGTCTTACGATCGATGTTGTAATCTATTTAATTCGGAAAAACATAAGATAAAAATAACTTGGCGAAATTTACCAGAGCATTTAGCAATCGGACACGATTTGTCGACTGATGACCAAATATGGAATTCATGTTATAAAAAATTACTTCAGCACCGAGCTGATAATATTTCTGATGAAAGTGATGATAATGAAAATAATGATAATGAGTGTTCTGAAAATAATCAAAATATTATTACCGTATCTATAGAAATTGACAATTCCGAAAGCGATAGCTTTACAGGTATTTTTAGTAGATTTTATAAAAATCTAACTATTGCAGCCGTCTTCATGGCGCAACTTTTCAAAAATTTAGCCATTTTCTGACTTAGTTTGTCGAGCTGAGTCAGAAAATATATATAGTTCAAAAGTTTATATATGTATGTATTTATATATATATATATATATATTTATACGATATAACGCGGCTTGTCAGCACGATAGCGTTTTCAATTTATGACCGATTCTTCTCAAACTCAGCATGCTTTATCTATCGATCAAGACCAAGGTTAAGTTCGAAGATGAGCTTAATCGGGCGAGTAATTTGGAAATGACAGGATTTTGAAATTTTGAAAATCGTAAAAATTGATGTTTTTACTACTTCAACTTGGTATAATTACTGAACTAGACAAGATATTGAAATTCGGTAAAATGCATCGTAAAGCTCTTTTAATAAGCTTCAATTTTCACTACTTAGAAGTAGTAGTAGCCTCAATATTACTCATTTTAGAGTTCGTTTAATGAAACATTTTTACTGTTGCAGCCGTTTTAGGATTATTGTCTACATCATAGCTTAATCATGATGTAAATTCAATAATTATGATATTGATCAGTCTTTCGTGTAATGTTTTCGGGTAGGTTGTCAGTAAATATGTCACAAATTAGTTCTAACCATTGTTTTCTTCAACTAAAATTTTATCCGGTTGCAAAATTCTGATTAACTTGAAAAAACTGTTGTTTCTAAGCAGTTACTTAAAATTTGGACATTTATAATTCAAATCTTATAATCTGTGCAATTCTTTGGTAAATATTTGAGAAACTTTTTCTTCACAAGATAATTTTTTTTCCAAAATTTGTTGTAAATAGTTTTAAATTTATTATTGAATTTTGTTTTTAATTCATGAATTAAGTTATACATTATCAGTGTTATTATATTATTTTATTAAAAATCAATTTTTTTTATTTGAAAAACCTACTTCCATTTCGGCTGCCGAATGGCCTTTTTTAAGTTTTTATTCGTTTCGGTATTCAATTATTATTTTTAATTTTTTGAATTTTGAATTCGTCTTTTTTTCTAGAACCAACAACAATGTGTTGAAAAATCACACATTCAGCAAAGTAGTTCGTCGCTATCTGAACTGAGTCTGGCGATACCTCGTCCGACTATAAATGAAGCTCTATTATTGTTAAACTACTCCCCGATACTTGAAGACAGATGATTATAGATGCGTTTTTATATTTGAATGAAATCCAGATTTGTTTATAGTTAACAAATATTTCTTTGGTGCTAACAATGATATATTTCAACCAAATCAGATTTGTTAACTATAAATAAATGGTATGTTTGAATATACATACTCAAAACAATGATTTTTAGTTTTAGGTTAGGAAAGTAGTAAAAGTAGACATATCGAACGTTTGGGGTTAAATGGGCAATTCTTTTGGAATTATTAATTATACTGAAATTAACAATAATACTATAAAGTTAGTCGACGTTTTTAATTTTTAATTTTTTTTTTTATTTATTAAATTAGATCTAGAAAATATTTTTTTAAAATTGCACTTATAATTTTTCAAGTTTTTACGAATGAAGTTTTTTAAAAAAATTTCTTTTGTAACAATTTTTTCAATAAAAAAAATTCTAAAAATTTTTAGATCACGGCTAACTTAATTTTCATAAATTAACAAACATCTGTCAATTTTTAGGACTTTTATAATAATATAATTATCACGAAAAAATTTTAATTAAAAAGTTCCACGTCTACAAATGAAAAAAAAATTACAAGTGCATTAAAATATGTGTTTTATCGTTGATCTGTAATAAAAATTTAAAAAATTGACAGCTGTCTGCTAACTTCAGCAACATAATTATTAATGGCTATTATAGTTAACTATTTCAATACATATTTGTCTAAGCATATATATATATATATTTTATTTTTTATTTTATTTATTTCTACAAAAATTAAACAAAATACATTTGTAAACTGAGTTAATTTTCATTATTTATTTTTTACAAATCACGTCGAGAAATAACAGTGGCGACCGTAGCGACACCAAGCGTAATTTACTTAAAGTGATATTTGTTAATAGTTAACAAATCTTTATTTAAATGAAATAAATGAGTCGATTCAGTTATGTAAATAAACCAAAACGAGGTAGTATTTGATTCAAAGTAATATATATATTTGAATAAAAGAAATTTGTTAACATTAAATATATTTTTAATTTATTTCAAATAAATCTGCGCATTTGAGCCAAACAAACTGTTTTCTCAGTGTACCAAAATATATTTTTAAAATTTTTATGTCGTGAAGTTTAAGATTTTTTAATCTTATCATCTCTCAACATTTCAGTTTGTATACTTTTTACTTTTTTCTTGATTATGAGGCAACCGCCTGTTTTAACTGCAGCGTTGGTTAACACTAATTAAACATTTATCGATTGATAAGCTAAATATTTTGAAATATTTGGTTGTAAATTCTTCAACCAGCAACAAGATAACCGATAAATAGATAACAAAAATAGAAGGTGAGATTTTATTTAAATTGTATAAGTGTTATTACTTAAAAAATGATATGAGAACATACCCTTCAGACGAACTCAAATCCAAACAGTTGTGAGTATATAATAAATAAATTGTAAAACACTTTTAAAATAATAAATAAAACTAAAACAAATTTAAAATTTAAAATCAATATAAAAGCATGATTGAGTAAAATAATAAATCTGCTTAAATTTGCAGATGATAAGATAAAAACTAAAAACGTTTCACACTAATAAATGAAACGCCTTCATCAGTTAAGTTTGTGATTCTTAAATTCACACATTTCACTTTGTTTAACTTAGGAATGGTATGCTGGGTAGATGGTAAATGCTATTCGGTTGTAATGGCGTCGAATATACGTGCAATTCAGAGTTTTTCAGTTCCACTTAGCTTTTCTTTAGCTGTTATCTATACTGTATGCCGTAGTCAGCCTCCAGAACAGCTGCCAGGACAACCAGCATTCACTGTCCAACAATCCAACAATACCGTCTTTCCCCACTATTGTTGATATTAAATTTTTTATTTATATGTGTACAGATAATATATTATATTATATTGTACTGATAAATAAAAAAGAACGTTTTATTTTAAGCCATCGCTTACATTAACAACAATTAAAAAAAAAAATGTTAAAGATCCAATGTAAAAGACGGACCCAAGTCCAAACAGTTGTGAGTATAAAAACGATAAAACCGCAGCTGACACTTATAGACAGACTACTGACAGCTATCTCTTTTCGTTCGTGAGTATCTAACACAATAACACATCCTTACCACAGCCTCGCCCCACCACTTGAATTCAGTGTCAAAAGACGCATGCGCAAAAATAATTTGTGTTTCTCCGCGAGCGGGAAATTCAAAAGGAAATGATTAAAACTATTTACTTGAAAAAAAATGGTGCAGATTATTGTCCTACATAGCTTAATATTGCTATAATTGAATTAATCAGGAATTTTCCTGCAAATACAACAACATATATTTCAGATTACGCATATGAATCGTAAAGAAATATAGAACAAGCAAAAATTAAAAATAATTAACTTGAGACCATTTATTTGATAATTTTTAACTTCCCGCTAAGAAAAGTGAAAATTTTCGAAAATCGGGAAGTTATTGGTTTTTTCGAAAATCAAGTCTTCAACAGATGTTGACGTTTTGAGGTCCTAGGAAGCTTCCCCGAATGTTTCCGCGATGATTTCCGTATGTCTGTGTGTTTCTCTCTCTCTCTCTCTCTCTGTCAAAGCACAGATCAGCTATCTTTTTGAGCTTGGAGAACTCAAAATGTCACGAAAATTATATTCTTGAGCTCGAAGATCTTAAAAACGTAATAAGTGTAATTTTGAGCATTTACGTATGGAATTAGCGGGAAGTTGCAGGGATAGCTTCTAAGGTCAACCGTTTTCCTATTTTTTTTTTTTTTTTTATTTCAAGTCCAGTAAGTCTTTCAAAAGCAAAGATAATGTTATCTTTTTAGGTAGATTTCTTTAGAAATCTAACTATTGCATTAGTCCTCAAGGTGAAATTTTCACCTGATTTCGCTATCATATGTTATAATTAGTCGAGTAGGTTCCACAAATACCATTGGTTAAAAAATTTATATATATATATATATGTGTGTGTGTGTAATATAACCAGCCTTGTCATCAGGATATCTCGAAAAGTTTTCAACCGATCTTGATGAAACTTGGTACACATATTTTTTGGGTAATTACCGAGGTCGAGTTCGAAGATGAGTAAAATCGGTCAATTAGTTTAGAAATGGCGGCCATTTAAAATTTTCAAAATTTTGTAAAATTCAAGTTTTGTAACTTTAACCGTGAATAACTTTTGACTGACAGAAAAGAGCTCATTTCTGAAAGTTTCATGGTGAAGCTGATTATATTACCTTCAATTTGACCTATAACACTTATACGTTATGAAGATTTTTATTAATTTTATAGGCCATTGAAAAATTTGAAAATAATTAACTTTTTTTCAAATGTGGTTTTTTTAGAATGACTTTTGAACAGCTTTACCGACCGATTCCAAAAACTAATCAGCTCTTAACATCAAAAAACTACGTCGATCGCCGCCGGACCGGTTAAAATCGCTTGATTCATTTGTGAGATATCGTTGACGAAAAAAATCGAAAAAAGCGTTTTTTTCAAACAAATTCCGAAATTTTTTATCCGATCAATTCACTGTTTGAAATTCATCATAGAATTAAAAAAACTGCATCGACTGTTGTCAACTACGTGATAATCGGTTAACTCGTTTAAAAGTTATCGCGGATTGAAAATTTAAAAATTACATAAACATTTGTTATTGAACAAATTAAATAACATAAATAAAGAAAATCTCATATCACATGAAAGTTACCTTCCATTTCGGGTGAGGCCGAATGACATTTTTTTTTTTTTAAATTCATCTCAGTCATAAAAAAAATACCGTTTTAGTAATTTCTAAGTATTGAAGAAATACGAGTAAACAAAAAAATTTTGTCAAAAAAACTGACTGAAATTATTATTGCAAAAAAAGAATTAGCGACAAAAAATGACTTGCAAAATGTTAAGGGACGCTTCCGTTTCTAAGATCAAATGTTTACATAGAGAAAGACAAAAATTTTTAATTTCGAGCATCAAGAAATTTTCGGTTTTTTTTTTTAAAAAAAAAAAACAAAAACAAAAACTTTCAAGTTTGATCTGTATAATTTTTAATTTCCCGCTAAAAAAATTGAAAATTTTCAAAAATCGGGAAGTTATTGGTTTTACCTCGTTTTTTGAAAATCGATTTCTCATCAGATCTTGACGTTTTGAGGTCCTAGAAAGCTCTCTGTATTGGACCTCGCTGTATTTGACCGCTCTCTGTATTTGACCACATTCTTCCTCTGTATTTGACGATTTTACACAGCTCTTCTTATGGATCTTATGAATCTTATGGATCTTATGGACAAGGACGAGTCAAATACAGAGAATGGTCCTGTACGGGCGAGTCAAATACAGAGAGCGTTGACTGTAAAATCAATAACGTCTCGATTTTCGAAAATTTTTACTTTTCTTAGCGGGAAGATAGAAAATGTTATGTCTGCTAAGCACTTTTATATTACACAACTTTATGCATGTGTTTTGAATAATTTTTTTTAATAATAGACAGTCAACTAATAAAAATAATATAATTTCCAGATGTCTAGTTGGCTATTTTCAGAATTATTATTTGGAATACTCAAGAATCAAGACACTGACATTCAAAATAAACATTACGGACACTGACAGAAATATTCGGAAGAAATATTCTAAGAAACCTTGTAGTGCCGTCATGTAAGAAATAATATATATCTGATAAACAAGTCTGGAAGACGGTTCAAAAATCAACTGTAAGTATTGTATGACAGTACAGATATACTGCTGAGAATTATATTTTTGTTTCAGAATATTCTACAGTTGGGAAAATTTTGTTTTATTCCATAGAATTTTAATTGCATGAATACAAAATGGTGATAAATAACGAATATTTTTCAAATCAATTGACAATTAAAATCAACCAAGAGCCGAAAGCTATAATTTCATCTAATATAAGCGGAAAATACACAGTTTTTCCATGAAACTGAAATTAAAAGACATCTATCAATTTTTTTTTTATTTTTATAACGACTAAATTATTATGAAACTAAATTAAACTAAACTAAACTAAATTATTATCATTATTTAAAACTATTTTTTTTTCATAATGAATTTTTATTAACAATCGATAAATTTGTCAGATGTCTGCTGATTTCAGTACTATAGTTTATTGAAGATCTTGTTGAATTCGATTGATAATTGATAAATATTTGGCTTTGATAGAATTCTTATTCTGTCATTAATGTAAAACCAAAACTACTCATGAAAATAAATGAATGTACATTTCCTCAATAATAAAGATATTTTAAAATTTTCAACATAAACCCAAAAGGCAAGTTACCAAGTCACAAAATCAAGATAAATTTATGTAAAAAATAATATTTTCTAACGCAATAATATTTGTGAAAGATGATAGTCAATAGAATGTTATTATATATTGGAATGAGGATTGCGATGCCTTCATTCTAGTGGAATGCGCGACCGGATATTGCTGGTAATACATGAATGAATCCGGGTGTTGACTGTTGAACAGCAAACTCTCTATTCCAAGTATACGTGCACAGACATACACAAGTAAAATTATAAATACCCTCTGAACGTGAGTGTAAGTAGATATAAACAGGCTTGAACGAACTGACACGGGATAAAAAGAGAGAGAGAGAGAGAGCTGAACAAGATTGTACAAAGTATAGTATAAAGTACATGGACCCGTGAGAGAGGCTGCTGCTATTACAGCCATACCCAATACAGGCCATGGAGATTGTTCTCTCTGAAACTTAACTCTCCTCTACTCTGAACCTCAACTCATATGCTCTCGCTGCTTGTTTAATATAATACTTTGCTGTACTTAAGACACACGCTGTGTTAGTCTGTGCGGACTGTTCCCACGAGTCCTCGAGTCAAATGGAATGTAAGGGCTGACCGAGACCAAAGACCAAACACAGATCTTACGTATGCCTCCATCAGGCATCGGGCTTTTCTCCAGTTTGCTTCAGTCTTTACAGTCGACGCTCTCTGTATTGGACCTCTCTGTATTTGACCACATTCTTCCTCTATATTTGACGATTTTACACAGCTCTTATGGACAAGGACGAGTCAAATACAGAGAATGGTCCTGTACGGGCGAGTCAAATACAGAGAGCGTTGACTGTACAGGATATGATACAGCATCCACACAAACTCTTGGGATACCGGTTCATCCTGGTGCACTTTTTTCTTTAAGATTAATTTATAAAATTAAAATAAAACAAACCAGCCCGGGAATGCTGCTCAAAGGGCGTACCTCGGAGTCCTTTTAAGACTCGTTTCGCTACTACTTTTTTAATCTTTACATTATACGTATTATTGAGGATATATATATTTAATTAAATAATTAGAGTTATCCTGTAAATTTTATTCAGTTTATGAAAACTGATTTATTTTTAATATGTAATTATACATGTACAGATGATTAAATGATACATACAATGCATTATAAAAAAGAATTAATAGTTATTTATATAATTCATTAACAGAAATTTTCATTTGTACAGAAATTAATAGCAGATGCAACACGGTTTACTCAACATTAAATATTTCCTTATACTTTTATTATTTATAAATCATTAGTATTTTTGTTTTTCTATACATTTTATATCATAAATTTATATATCTATATTTATCTATTAATGTTATTTTGACGATGTTATTTCATATCGACAATACTTTTTTTCTGTTAATGAATAGTTAAAAATATTACGTGATATGCTATGATTTTTTTTTAGTTTAAGCGCATCTCTAAATAAATTTTCTCCACATCGCAATATGCTTCCTAAAAATGCTGCTTTGTAACTCTCATAATAACTTCCTTATTCTGTGAATCTGCCGAGTCTTCAGAATTTTACATAAAACAGTTTATGTAAGTTATTTGTTTTCATTTATATAAATTAATGAAAATAGAAATTATGAAAGTTTTCTAAAATTAACATTTCAAAAGAGATATTACGATGCATATAAATTTCGCGCATAGATTCATTACACCCATATTTTTTTTTTCATTTTTTAGAGTTTATAAATTAAATTATTAAATCAATTATTGATTAGTTCATTATTAATTTGTTTGATAATGTTCTTCAAAGACGAAAATAACTTCAATTTGTTAATAAAAGAAATTCTAAACGGAATTATTTATAAAAAAAAAATACTGTCAGTAAATATTTAATTATTAATATTAAAATCTATCGTATAATTATTTTAATCATTAATTCTACAATTTATATTAAAAATTGTATACAGTGTATATCATTTGTTTAGTGTTAGAATTATTAAAAAAAAACTAAGTAATTTTTCTATTCCCGGCACCAATATGCTTAAAATTTTTAATAAAAATTACTCCTCAATTATTAGTTTAAAAGGATTACAAAAAAAAATTTATAAATAATATATAGTTTCCATTAGTTTAAAATATACAATAAAAAAATACGATAAATATGAAAACTTCACGGACCAGTACGGTGTTTAATTCATTTTTATTTTTTAACTAATATTCTCAAATGAATTCATTTTTATTACGTTGTCTGTAATTTAATGCGTCCTAGTTATTTTTATATTCAGTATCATGTTGCAAATAAATTTTAGCTGATTTCGCAAAAGCAAAATACAAAACTACTCTTATTTAAATCGGATTTTATGAAATTCAAATCAATCTAATTGCACGTACGCTTTTATTACAAATAAATTATTCGTGAAGCTTTCTTTCAGTACTTAATTGTTTTGTTGGCGGTATATTGAAATTTAATTGTAAAATATCATAATAATCGCCACTAAATAACATCATTAACTATTTCACCAAGTACAAAATAAAATTATTATTAAATTTATTTTGAATTTCAATTTGTTTCTATTAATAATTAATTGCATTGTTTTTCTTACAATAGCAGATAATTTAAGATGAGTGTATTTATTTAAAAAAAAAAATATTACGATATTATAAGTCACATAAAATCACTAGATCACTTGCGAATTAAACTAAGAGTAAAATTCTTATATTACAAAACATGATTTTCTTTTATTACCCGCTAAGCCCATATAATCATAAAAAAAAAGATAATCTAAATTACTATTTCTTATTGCTAGAAGAGTTCTTATAAAACAATTTAATCATAAGTTCAAAGTATTTATTTCTAAATTACTTCAATACTATTTTCATGCGTTATTTTAATTGTATAAAATGGCAACTTATATGATGCTTGTAGGATTGGCCGTTGGAACATTTTTCATAATGTTATGTAAGAGAAATGATACAAATATACACATTATGTAAATTTAAAATAATAATAATAATAATAGCAATAATAATGTTTTCGAAAACTCAGCGTGTTATGACGCGTTTTAGTCTGATTTATTCCTTTTCATGAGTCACAATTCACATTTTTAAATCGGTTATCGTTAAACCGAATCTTTCACTGGCGTAGACATAATTGTCCACTTTGTTAATTTATGTTATTCATTATAAAAATCTCATGTCACTGTGATTTTATCACTACTGCTATTATTACTATTATAATTGTAATTTCTTAATAGGTAATTAATAAAAAATTTCTTAAAAACTGAAATAAACAATAAGTTTAAACAAAATAAATTTTCATTTTATTCATTAATATCTTGTACCTTATACATTTTATTTAGTTTTTCTTTTGAAAGAACTGTCATTGGAATTGAAATCTGACTTCTGTTCATTTCGACATAAGTTTTTTATTAAATTACCATTTAATTTATGGCGCTTCCGGTTAGTTTATTCAACGCTAATTGAATTCTGAATAATAATAATAATAACAATAATAATAATAATAATAATAATCACATATACAAATGATAATGAACCAAGTGTATTTTCATTTCTTTTATTATTTCTAAACGATTAAACAAAGAAAAAACTTTCGACAAAAAAAATAAATAAATTATTTTTCGGATTTGTAACGCGTAATACTATCATGACTAGATGTCATTATGCAGGTACAATTCTATGGTACTTAGATATCTAAACGAATATCAAAAAAAATTTTTAAAATCTAATTTTTTAAATTAATCCATAAATACAAAAATAATATTAACAAACTCAAGACACAAATTTAAAAAAAAATTCAATTTTTATAATTTTAAGGGTAAACGTTTCAATTGATTATTGTTATTATTATTATTTTTTTTTAATTATTAATTGTAATTATATTCTTTACATAAGACATTTATTACAAGGCAAATAGTTTTCGACTTAGTAATGTCTCATTATCTTACGAACAATGCATTACTGCAAGTTTTATTCTCATGTATAAGGTAAAAGCCCCAATAGATGATCACGTACCAGTATATGATCACTCCATGTATTTGTATATCTATATTCACAAATATACATGATCATATATTGGGGCTTTTACCTTATATATTATTTATCATTTCTTCACATCAAAAGAAAATTATATCTCAAATTGGCATAGAATTTTACCCGCATACAAGACGTCATGAGTCACGCGGTAATTTCATTTGATTAAATTTAATTTTTTCAAATAATTTTCAATTACTATTAAATTTAAATATCTTAATTTTAAATTTTAAAATTTTTACATAGATAATAATTTTAGGATATAATGAATAGTGCTGATGTAAAGGTACTAAGATATTATAGCACGTACTGTCATACTGACGGGCTCTCTACACACCGGACAAGAAGTCATACTCGCCGCGCACCTAGTACAAGCCACCATGTGTCTGCAAGGCAGAAACACCACCCCCAATACATCGTTATAGCAAATTTTGCACATACGGGCGTCATCCGCATTCTTGTTGACCGGCTTAACTTCTGCCTCCGGTTTCTTCTCGGGTTCTTCTTCTGGTTTCTCAATACTCGCTGGTGGCTTTAATTTTTCAATGTAGCTGGACAAATTCATCTGCATCGTCTCCTACAATAAACATAAATAAAACAATCAACTTATTAATTAATCAAATGTACATTTCTTCTTATCATTAATATCTTTTTGTAGATCAACTAATAAATAAGTAAATAAATAAATAAATACGATAATTACCTCACGAGAAGGTGGTGCGACAGGCTGACCAATGACGCTTTTGATGAAGTCTTGGCCTTTGACCATTAGGACGTAGTAGCACTTTTTGAACCACTTGGCGTGCTGGAACCATGGATCGTCCTTGGGCTCCCAGTCATTCAACCCACCGCCACAGTGATAGCAGATAGTTTGGTCACCAGTGCCGGTGTAGTAGAAGCCAGCGTCAGCAAGTTGGTCCTTGGTTTGTGGCATAGATTTGGGCCATGATTCAAAACTTTTTAATCTGGCGT
Organism: Cotesia glomerata; assembly: GCF_020080835.1. Taxonomy (NCBI): domain Eukaryota; kingdom Metazoa; phylum Arthropoda; class Insecta; order Hymenoptera; family Braconidae; genus Cotesia; species Cotesia glomerata. The sequence goes on along the minus strand of NC_058159.1, from coordinate 24,825,421 downwards.
CGTAACTCGCGAATTCCGGATGTGCCGGTCCTTTGGGCTGGGCGAGGTTTTGACTTCCCAACTTAGCAGAACTGGGAAACTGGAATTCTGTCTGGCCAGAACGAAAGTCTGGCGATGCGTCAGGCCGGAATTCATCTCCATAACGACCGCATACGTCACGGCTTCTAGGACTCACTGACGGAACGGTACTTGGATCAACACCAATCGGCACGTTACCACAGGGCAATTTTCTTACGAAACGGCAATTGGACTGCCAACGCTGGTGATCCGACATCGGGTTGTCGCCCTCTACCCACTCGCGTATTACGATCCCACATTCGAAGCATTTGGCATCGTCATTGTGGCCCGTATAGTAGAATCCAGCGGCTGCCAATTTCGCAGGGTCCATGAAGCTCAGAGGCCAATTGGTGTAGCTCTGCAGTCTCACAGACTCCAGGCGGTAATCTGCCCGTGGAAACTCGCGATTATCCACTTCGTCGGACGAGATATTATTGTTGTTGTTATTATTATTGTTAGGTAACTGCGACGCCGGCTGAATTGACGGAAGTCGCAGATTTGCCGTAGACTTTAAATTATGCAAGTTCTCACGCAGATTATTTCTAATAAAGTCCGTCATTTTTGATGAAGATGAAAATGATGCTGCAGGTGACAATAATTTATTTCTTGTTTCAATAACTAAATCAGACACTTTGAATTTCAATTTCTGTAATCACAAATTATTTTTCGATTAGTATATCGCTAGATAATTGTTTAATTGTATTTTTTTTTCTTTTTTTTTTTTTTTTTTTTTTTTTTGTGATGTGATTAGATAATTATTATTCCACTAATCTAATGTAACGGTAAATAAAAGTAAATTTCCAATTAAAACAGAGGTTATTCTGACATTAATTTCTTTGTTATGACCCAAATATAATGATTAATTTAAACTAACTCATTAAATATAAAAAAATTAATTAGGAACTAATATACGTACTAATAAATGTCAAATATAATCAAAAATATTAGCGATAAAACGTATACAAAACATTTCGACAAAAACAGCATTAATGTGCGTCATTTCTTAGTCTGACTGGTCTGACATCAACTGACTAAAATTTAGATTGTTGTTCAAGGCAATTCAAATCCACGCGGGCGTAACTACGTCTTAGATTGCGCGTCGAATCCCTCCCAGATCTTAATTTTTCCCATCATTACAAGTTCTTATATGTGGATGTATACAGATATGTGTGTATATGTACCCCATGCTACGCCCACGCTGCGTTTATTTTTATTGACATTCATTGCTTTACTGAAAGTAATTTAGTAATTTACTTAATTTCATATATTTTGTAACTAAATTGATTATAGTTCAATTGTCAAAGCGTTGCGCGTCAGGTTAAGATTAATTACACTTAATTCAATTGTTTTTCTAAAAATAGAAACAAAGACAATTAAAATACATTTTTTTACTCAATAATGATATAAAAAATTGTGAAGTAATAAAATAATTTTTTTTTTTTTTTTTTTTTTTTTCATGTAATTAATCATCAAAATTATAAATAATCCAGTGCCTGTTATTTTTAGAGGCAAAGAATTTTTAAAAATTTTAATCTACACTCTTGATCGCTATTCTTGTTGAAAAATAATGTTACTTAAACTCCAAAAAATTATTCAACGTCAGCTACTTTTGTAGTAATTATCATCATTTGTTAATTTAGAAATAAAAAACATTGCTGGTGTTATCAGTATGTATAATAAATATATACAAAAATCTAACCTTCAAATGCTTATAACAAAAAACAGCTGACCATACTAACAACAGTAACACGTACACATACATAAAAATAATAATAATATTAATAACAATCAACATAAGTTATAACAAAAATGTACAATAATCCATTTTCCAGTCAACCTTGTTTCACGTTTAACGACACAGCACAGCTGGCACTCATACAATGAGCCTCATACGAAAACGGCCTCAGAAAGCATCGTTTGTCCTTTTTCTTCCTCTTCTATCGCATTGCCCTCTAGATATTTCTTTTCCCACTCTTTCATGTTCTCGTACCGTTTACTCATTATAGTAGTTCATTGCATATCCACAGACTCGATAGAGTCTGGCGCCAAGTTCAGTTCAAACGTCCAGTCGTCCAAACATTATACTAACTGTGTACTATATACTACGGACGTACTATATGTACTACACAAGTTTCATTTTATATAAGTTTCAGTCTCAGCGTTCCAGACTATGAAAAATACGGCCCTGGTACCTCGCTCTTCCTTTATTCATTACAGCGTTGCCAGATTTTAAGTTTAGTTAAATTTTGCATTAATCTTAAGCACTATTCATCATCATTTTTTATTTTGATTCAGGTTGACTATTTTCTATCTTCGGTTCTGAAATATGTAAATATGTTAATGGACATATTTACCCATATATACCTTATACATGGATATTTAAAGTTAGTCATTTCATATGTTCACGTTCTCAAAGCGTGATCACGGCTTATCTTTCCTTAGTATGTACCATAAGGCGCCAGACAGGTACTAACACACTCTTACTAAATAACCATACCGACAAAGAAAATTTATATGTATTTATATATTACAGGCATTCAAAACCGGGGCCAACACAGCTACAGACTACAGGCAAGTGACGCGAGAAGACCAGTGATTTTAGAATGGAATTCCACTGAAGTAGCATTTGTCGATCCTTCTATCTTCAATACCAGTTTAAACAGAATTCAATGATAAAGATAGATAAAATTTTTCTCAGTACGGAGCAAGAAAAAGAAAATGATTAAAAAATAAAACCCATTACATTTAAAAATGAAGAATGTAGGGTCAATTGGCTCAATTGCCAACTCAATGAAACTTATTTGAATTAAAAAAGTCCAAATTCAACGCAATGTCTGAGCTGATTCCGGCAGATGTAAATCTTCTTAACTTTCAAATTCTAGGAATGAGTAAAATACTTTTAAACATTATTATTTTAACTATTTAATGTTAATTTTAAAAACTTTCACATATGCCGCTCCTGGTTTTTTTGTTATTTAATTCCGCGCGTGGCAACAGCGTACATTCGATAGTGTAATAGAGACAGCACCAACAAACGGGAATGAGTGATAAAAAAGGAAGATACCAACAAAGTCCCCTTGTATAGCTTGTAAATTGTAAATACAAAACCCACGTTCTTTGTATAAAGGTGAGGCCAGGAAACGCACATATATACATATATTTATGTATGCATATGTAGTCATATGATACAGTCATACTATTATTTAAAATTTATTCACGCCCCCTTCCTTTTGTCGTTATGTTTCATATTTTTTTATTAATTTTAAAAACGATAAAAAAACGCTACATATGGCTGCGTCAATTGGAAGGCAGGCTCTTTTTTTTATTTTGATTCTTTCATTTTAGGGGCTTCAGTCATCTACCAAAATATATTTTTAAAGTTTTTAAATCGTAAAGTTCAAGATTTTTTAATCTTATCGTCAGTACATATTTCAGTTTGTATATTTTTTACTTTTTTCTTGATTATGAGGCAACCATCTGTTTTAACTGGAGCATTGGTTAACACTAATTAAACATTTGCCGATTGATAAGCTAAATATTTTGAAATATTTGGTTGTAAATTCTTCAACCAGCAACAAGATAACCGATAAATAGATAACAAAAATAGAAGGTGAGATTTTATTTAAATGGTATAAGTGTTATTACTTAAAAAATAATATGAGAACATACCCTTCAGATGAACTCAAATCCAAACAGTTGTGAGTATATAATAAATAAATTGTAAAACACTTTTAAAATAATAAACAAAACTAAAATAAATTTAAAATTTTAAGTCAATATAAAAGCATGATTGAGTAAAATAATAAATTTGCTTAATTTTGCAGATGATAATAAGATAAAAACTAAAAACGTTTCACACTAATAAATGAAACGCCTTCATCAGTTAAGTTTGTGATTTTCAAATTCGCACATTTCACTTTGTTTAACTTAGGAATGGTATGCTGGGTAGATGGTAAATGCTATTCGGTTGTAATGGCGTCGAATAAAGGTGCAATCCAGAGTTTTTCAGTTCCACTTAGCTTTTCTTTAGCTGTTACCTATACAGTATGCCGTAGTCAGCCACCAGAACAGCTGCCAAGACAACCAGCATACACTGTTCAACAATGCCGTCTTTCCCCACTATTGTTGATATTAAATTTTTTATTTATATGTGTACAGATAATATATTATATTATATTGTACTGATAAATAAAAGAGAACGTTTTATTTTAAGCCATCGCTTACATTAACAATAATAACAACAATTTAGAAAAAACGTTTAAGGCCCAATGTAAGAGACGGCCGCAACGTTAAAAATAAAATCAAAAAACTTCACTGTGTAAGAACTTTGTCGGCGACGTTGTTGTTGTTTAAATCCAAAACACTCTGGCTTTTAAACGCAATAAACAATTATCAAATTTCCCGCTACTCGCATGATATCGCGGTAATCTTATTGTTTTTGATAGCCTGTATTTATTGAGAAAACAGTTTGTATTTAGCACGATTATTAGCGTTATTATTGGAACAATATATCCAATACTATAAGAAATACGTAGTACTGATGTGAGGACTACGGCCAAGGGCCAGAGATTTTTATTCAAGGGTGAAAATCCAATAGCAACAACCAACCCTCGTTGAGGACTTTGTGCGCTGCCCTACGACGCAGGCCACGTACCCCTATTTTCATTGATCCGTCGGCCCGAAATAAATTAATCGACAAAAAATAAAAACTTTTTACTTTTTTATTAAATTATAATAAAATATTACTAGATACCTTGCAGTCGCTATGCAACTGTCCAATAATTTTAAATTTTTAGGACAAGTATTTATTTTTAGCATTTCATTATTTTTTAACAAGCGTTACTTTTCTATCTATTGTGGAAAAAATGTATAAATAACAAAAGAAAGAAAAAAAATACTCTTAAAATTATTCTTAACAGTAATATTTTAAATTAACTTTTTTTTTTTATAATTATATATAGATTATTTTACCGTCCAAAAAATTTTTTTTTTAACTTTGAACAATTATTTTTTTTAATATAATTTTTTCTTTCATTCATTAAAAAAAATTTTTTTTTTTTATGTAAAAAAATTAATCAAAAAAAAAAAAACTTTTTTTTTATAGTCTTAATTTTTCTAATAACACCAAATTCAACGACAAAAGCCCTCTTGAACACATAGAAATGCCTGGAAAATCCATCAAATTCTCCAAATGATACATAGATAGATGACTATTTCACTAGTTGACGTAATACATTACTATATTACAGTCCAGTTCAGTCTGGGTGTTCTAGATACTAAGTACCTTAAAAAGCTTGGTAGTTATTACCCTACTACGACCTGAAACTAGAACACAAAAAAACATTACATTTATAAAATTTACCACAGACGAGTATATTTTATTGGTGTGGTTGATGGTATAGTTTTGCAGTCGTTGCATCGGCTATTGAGTTTCAGATAAAAATCGATACGAAGATGGTATTATGAAATGAGGATAAAGAGCAGAGCAATAAAAGGCTGTATCAACGGTCACAGTCCACAAATGTATTTTTCTATTGACCGTTTAATACTCGTAATCATTTCTACGAAGTTCGAGGAGCGTAAGTCATGACATGGAGTCATCGTCGTATATATAGATTATTTCTAAAATACTAAACGCAATATGTTTCTATTGTACTAAATATGTCGCTTCCGGGAAAATAAAACAGGAAACAAACTAGCTGCTATACCAAGTACTGGCTATTATAAAACTTGCTGATTATTTAATTACCACGTTAATGAGTACTTACCGTTTAATTTAGTTTGTTAATTATTAACTCACTCTTATTATTATTAATTGTTATCAATAATAATATTATAAAGACTTACTGTTTGATTGAAAGAAACTTATATTAAAATAAACTTTATCCAGTCATTAAAAGTTTTAAAGTTAAATTTATCAACCGACTCGGTGGGAGGGCAACGATATGATAAGAATTTGTGATTAAAATACCCATTGGTTTCATTGTACAGCTCATTGTATGATTGCGTTATTATGAACGATAGCTACAAGTTATAAGTATAATAAACATTTAATTAACAATAGCGTTAATTAAAAGCATTGCCAGCTTGATTCTAAACTTGAGTCACCGCTTATTGATCTATTGGATAGGACATTGTTCATTAATAGATAAAACAATAATATTGATAATCATCAGCCTCTATGTATTTTAATTAAAACTTTGTAACAGTGAAACATATTTACAAAATATCTATCTCTGCTTAATCACATTTTTCTAGCAAACGAACCAAGTTTAAAAAAAATATATATCCCAGATAAATAATTGATAATTAACAATGAGATTTGATTGTTACAGCTGCATTTTTTTGTCCTCAATATCTTTTATCTGTTCGGTTATTTTTTATAAACAATTTACAATTAATAATATATAATATATTTATATCTCTTTCTTTTTGGTCTATGAGTTTTAAATCAGGTATCAATAATTATTATCTATGACGTAAGCATGTAAAACTCGTAATTAGAATTAAAATTTTAAAAGTCAAAATTTTCGATACTACTGAAGTTGTTATTGCTATTGTTATTTTAATTTATTGTTAAACTGCATCAGCTTATTTTTAGAAATAATCATTACGAGAAGCTACGTATTAAGTTATTAAATAAAATAATATCAATTCTTTTTATATTATAATAATTATCTTCATCATCATCATCGTAATCACTAAAATAAAATAAATAATTTATTTATTTATTTATTTATCAATAAATAATTGATTAGGCTAAAAACGTTCGCACGGTGGCACGAATTTCTTGGCGGCACATTGGACAGTCTGTTAATGACGGTGCACATTGCACACAAGTGGCAAGATGTCCACACGGCAGAAATACTACTGAAACTTCTCTATCCATACATATTTTACATAATCGCGCTTCTCTTAGACGGCGATTTTCCTCTTCAAGTGATACTATAATTCAAAATATTTATATTTTAATATTAGTTTATTTTATTTGGCTCAATAAACTCATATTATTAAAAACTCTCGGATATGTAAACAATAAAACAGTATCCATCTATTATTCATCAATTATTAATTTACATTCAAGCATAGAACAAAAAGTAGCAGGCTCAGACAAAAGCAGTTAAATTGTGACGATTTTTAGAAGAAAAAATTACAAGATAAAATTTTATCACTGAAAAAATTCCCATACACTTTAAAATTCCGATAATTCTCGGTTTTTTCCGTTTTGTGGTCACCATGTTATTAATCATTTATACATAGATAGCTAGAAAAAGAAAACTTGAGTCAACGATTACATCATTGAAATTTTTATTTTTTGTACTATGTAAAATGTAACCCTTGAAAGTTGAAAAAATAATACATTTCACGGCACATTTAACAATAAAACAATTCAATTTAACATTGAATTTTATTGTCTACTTACGAGAGTTTTTAATTTATGTTAATGTGATAATAATTATTATAATATTTGTTTACTAATATAACATTATCTTAGTGAGTTATTTTTATAATTAAGTCATAGTTTTATGATTCATGGTAAAACTGGAAAAATAATTAGTCACTTACGTGGTCCATTATCTGTCTGGGCGTCAGCTCTTTTATCTTTTTTTAAACTCATAACTGTCACTTCTTGACTCTCGCCATTGCAACTCATTGGTACTTGCTGTTTTACAATATCCGATCTATTTTGCCCTTGTGATCTGGATTTACTTGATGATTGAACTGTAATCACTTTACTCAACAAAGCTGCTAGCTCGGATGATGATGTTTCTGTATTATTTTCCAGTCTGTAATGATAATAACAATAACAAAAATTGAATAAATATTTTCAACAACATAATAAATGAATAATTTGTTTGTTAATTATTCACCCGTTATTTTCTTCAGTCAAATGAATACGACGAACGTGCTCAATAAGCTGATCAGAATTTGTGTAAGGTACTCCGAACCTTTCCAAACGTTGTCTTAATGCCGTTTTTACTCTCCCAAGATTTAAACCCAATTGTAGAGCGGTCTTAAATAAGAAAAAAAATTGTTTAAAAATATATTGATGAATGTATTAATTTTTTTGACAATGAAGACTCACAATAGCTGGTGCTGAATGCAAAAGATCTTCAACTTCAGTATCAGTAACCTCATGTCTAATTCTAACTGGATTAGAATTAGAATTAGAATTAGAACTAGAACTAGAACTGGCAGGTTGTGATGTAGATGATTCTCCGACATCTTCTCCATTTTCAGGTACTCCAAGAAATATCTGTTAAAATTATAAATTATTTAATTTATGTTTTTTTTTAGAGAATTTTAATAAAATGATTCATACTAAAGGATCTAAAGGTGGTCTGTTGTCGATACAATGCTGGATAAAATCTTGTCCACGGACAATAGACACAAAACCGCACTTCGGAAACCATCTGGCATGCTCAGTCCAAGGATCATCATCGGCTTCCCAGTTATGTAAGCCACCATCACAGTGAAAACATCTTACTTGATCACCCGAACCTGTTGAAAATTTTCATTTTTTATATATTCCATAAAACATATACCTAAGTATTAAAGTAAATAATTAAACTAATCTATGTATAACAAAGTAAGATAAAGTGCCTTTTGGGATGAGAATGTAGAATAGTTGAAAACTGTACAACTTGAACTAATAAATAATAATATCTATACTAATAAATGGAGAGCCGGGTTTTTTGTCCGGTTATACTGCGAAAACTACTGAACCGATCGGAATAATACTTATACCATAAGATGCAGCGTGTTTCGGAGAAGGTTTTAGTATATGATATGGTGGTGATTACTTATTCGGAACCTATATTTTTTTGACTTAGAAATAATAAATTTTTATTGTAACTAAATTTATTCTATTCGATTGTCATTTGTTTAAAATAAACTTTTTAATTCTATTGGTTATGTTTCTATACTAGGCAGATTTCTTCACTTATGAGACCTGCAATTTCTTTAACTGAAACTTTCAGTGCTCATTACAAATTTTTTTTTTTATATCAATTATTATTCATTTTTGTAAGAAAGACACGGGAATGTTATAATGATTGCACATTGAAAGTTACAATGAATATTAGCTAGAATAATTACATGGATAAAAGATATATGCGAATCCGATAGAATTGGGAATCTGTGCAAGTCAAAACAATGCTCCAATTAAATTTCAAGTCTAGATCTAAAAATGCAATTCTATAAAGCGCCCAGCGGAGCGGGCAAGTAACAGCTAGTATTCCATAAAAAAATTCATTTAAAAAGTTAATTTGAAAAAAATTAATTTGACTGACCAACATAATAAAATCCAGCGGTTGATAACATATCTGGTGTCTGCTGAAGGTTATCAGGCCACCCTTGGAATGTTCTGAGTCTACCCTCGTACGTAGCATACTTAAGCTGCCTCGGCCCGGTATGTTTTTGTATTCCTAATTTATGCAAATCCGCCGTCGTTCCCGACAATAGTTTGACGTTTGCCAATTCTTCTTTCTCTTCTGTCGTTAAACCTGAAAAAAGACATATAAATTCAAATTTAAATACCCTAATATTTAATTCTTAATTTAAATATCAGTTTGATAAAAAAAATTTAATACTACAGTTATGCAAGCTCATGATGAAATTGAAAAATAAAATATCTGTACAAATTAATATGCATTTTTATATCGATGTTAAGGTTAAAAACATTACGCAACAGTTTAGTTTACGTTAAATACAAAATAAATACACAAGTTTTATTAAAATTACCTGACCCCATTACGGATTATTTGATTAATATAAAAAATAAACCACTCGTCGTCAATTAATTTCAATACTTATGACGTTTTAGTAGTATTGCCAAAACTATTATATTTAGAGCTTGAATACTTATTATTATATTGGGCTTTTATATGTAACATATATTTGATGCCAAATAAATCTTTAATAATAATTCTTACTAAATAAACTTTAACCACTTTCAATTATTTTTTAATATAAATAAATTAATAAATAATTTAGAAAAATATTCACGAGAACTAAGTAAGCATTTAAATAAAATAAAACTACCTGAATTAGATTCTTGGTGATTGAAGAAATCACAATGTGGAAAACCGTTTCTATGTTCATTAAATGGATCATCACCTGGTTCCCACTTGCTCATTATGCCTCGACAATAAATACATTCAACCTACAATGATAAATTATTCATTAAAATCAGAGACTAATCAACTACTTATTAAGGTCAATATTTAATAATAGAACAATAAGTAATTAAATTACCATATCTTCTTGTTGGAGATAATAAAAGCCAGCTCTCGCAAGACTTTCAGGCGTAACATTGTTAGTAGCTGGCCAATTCCCAAAAGACCTTAGTCTCTGTTCATAAGTTCCATATTCAATTCTAGGGTTCTGACTTTGCACTGGAGATGAAGTCGTCGGCTGCTGCCTATCAGATGGTTCTATCCTAGGTTCTTGTGGTGGCGGCGGCAAACTAAAGAGACTAGGAGTCGAATTATTTGAGTCCAGCAGAGGAACGTTGCAGGTGCTAGTTGAATTCAAAACAAAAGGACATTCTGGTCTAGCTTCGCGGTGACGTGCCATCACTTGATCCCCGTAATTCCATTCAGATATGGTAACTCCGCAGAAGAAGCACTGAACATTAGTACCCTGACCAGTGTAATAAAATCCGCCTTTTGCTATTCTTGACGGATTGACAGCTGCGTTTTCTGGCCACTCGTTAAATGTATTCAAGCGATTCAACTCAAAATTCATTTTGTCTAATTAAAATTTAATTTAAAATAAAAAGATTTATCAAAAAATACAATCAAAATTAAAACAATAAAAACTAATCATCATGCTGATTTTTTTATAATAAAAAATAATTCATCTTTTTTTGCTGATTAAATCCATCAATAGTTGGCTTTTGAATAAAACAATTGTCAACAATTAAATAATATTATGACAATATAATAATTGAAGGTTAGGATTCACCACTGATAACATGATTGACACGTTTTTAATTTAATTTATACACAGGTAATTTAATTTTTTTAATTATTTGACACTTCAATGTTTACTAATTCTCATGTCTCGACAATAAAACATGTCGGACGTATTATTTAGTTCAAAAAATCAGGTGTGATGACGTTAGATGCGTTAGATGACAACACCATGTTTTTATCCTTGTTTTTTTTTTTTTTTTTTTCGTTCACCCATGCATCACTTAAATGTATATAAGTATATTGCTAGATGTAATTCTTGGTGACGTCCCAGTCATTTTCATTCAGAGGTTTCGAGGAAAAAAATTTTTATCAATGAAAATACTTTTTTTTTTTTTTTTTAAGAATATTGATCAATTGAAAAAAGTGTTTTTTAAAGTAATTATTCAATGTCAATTTTAAAGTCATATTAATAATAGAAAATAAATTTTATTTTGCAGATTGATATTTTTTGCGCATGCGCAGTTTAAATTATGTTTATTGAGTCATTGTGTTTGGCGTTCTGGCTTAGCCTAACTTATCCATGGTTCATTGATAAAATAGGAAATTATAAATTCTATCAATTTGCGAAAAATATAAATTTTTTTTAATTTCCCAAAAGTTTCAACAATTGTTCTTAAATACTTTTAAATCTCTTCGTTTATGACAAATCAATTTTATTATCCACTTTGATTACATTAAAAAATTCAATAATAATTTATATCGTTGGTATATTATAACTTTAAGGTATGAAGAAGGTCACTTCATTAAGTTAGCATAATAATTAACTATAAAAATTAATTTAATAAAAATTAATTGAAATTTGAATTAGACAGTAAAATCGCTGAAAGCTTATGAGGACATAATTCAATAATTGGTGATTGCAGTGAAGCCCCTACACTGTTAAATGTCAACGAGGCTTCATTGATACTCCATTCCTGAGTTAAGTTCAACAAATTTCTGACATTTATTTCGCCATTGCTGGATAACTTGAAACGTGATGCAATTAAATCATCACCCCAACAAACATCAACAGATTGACGATGCAATACCATGCCTAGAGCCTTGTCAAGACTGAAACTTTTACCCTTAGGCACCGAAAAAACACGAAAGCTAGCAATAGCTAAGTCTACCGGAAGATCAAAATTAACAGGTGAAAAATGATCTTTACAATTATTGTCTGACGAATGTGAATACATTGCAACTAAAGGATGTAAGAGTTCCTCTGATGCTAATAATCCACCCAAAGAAAGCGCTCCAGAAGGGTGATCAGGCGCGAATGAACTGCAGGATTGTTTCTTCTTCTCTAAAACCAGCATAAAGTCATGGTTTGTCACTAAGTTATCCTTGACTTCTTGGGCAAGGCCACGCCAATCGTCTTGGTTGAGTCTACGATCTTGCATTATCTAAGTAAATAAATTAATTATCAAAATTTTTATTTAACAATTAAATTAATTCATTACAATTTAGTGGAGACAATGGAATGCTAACTAACCTCAAACTGGCCAGGTGCCATTGACGCAGCTCCTAATGGTTGACCTGATAAGATTGTCAGTCGCGCTTTATCATCTTGGATATAACCAGCTGCTGGAAGTGGATAATAATTAGCCTGGATTGGAAGCTTAAGAAATCTTTGTCGCCTGATCATCTGCAATGTTAATATTAAATTTTTGAAAAACCTGGTGAATATATACCGGAAAAACACGATATATTGCACTGCTAACAATACATAATATGTTGATCATAATTATACGTATACACTGATGAAAAATTATCTTGTTTCAAGAGAAAAAACTTAGAAAAACGGTTCACCCTAAAGGCCATCCCTGCAACTTCCCGCTAATTTCATACCTGGGCTCTTAAAATTGTACTTATGACATTTTTGAGATTTTCTAGCTCAAAATATAATTTATATGATAATTTGAGCTCACTGAGTTCAAAGAGATAATATTTCTATGCATTTGAGCTCTCCCAGCTCAAAAGTCTGATAGAAGTTTCATCGAACACTATTTTTGGAATTTTCAAACCGCAATAACTTTTGAATGGATCAACCGATTTTCACGAGGTTGGCGGCATTCGACGCATTTTTATTATCCCCATAAGTTATTTTCAGGTTTTAATTGATCGAATTAAAAATTTCGAAGTAAACCGCGATAAAATCGAATCAGCCGTTCAAAAGTTATAAGCGGTTCACATACTTACACACACACACACACACACACACACACACACACACACACACACACACACACACACACACACACACACACACACACACACAGTGACAACCTCGCGGGAGTAGTCAGGGAAGCTTCCTAGGACCTCAAAACGTCGAGATCTGATGAAAACTCGATTTTCGAAAAACGGGGTAAAAATCAATAACTTCCCGATTTTCTTAGCGGGAAGTTAAAAATTCTGGTCTAACAATATCGTTTTAAAGAATTCAGTTATTTAGTCATCTTAAATCAAGCAAAAAAATTTTGAACTAAGAAATACTCTAATAAATACTTCTTGATTTGAGTAAATTGTCTTCGATTCAAGATTTTTTTTTTTTTCTATTTAAGTTAATTATTTTGATAAGAATGATACTTTTTTTTCATTGTATTACTATAAAGAAGAATTGAAATCTTTTAAAAAGTTTTACTTACATTAAGACCGTTTAAATCTGTGAAAAACTCATCACCTGAAGAAATGTTTGTACGCAAACGCATAACCAGTTCAAAATTGAATGTATTAGTGATATCAACATGGTTAGAAATATGAAGACCCAAACCATCGCTTCCAGTTGAGTTAAACAAGGTGTAAGTCTGTGTAACCTGCGGTAGCTGTATAAATACTCTTGATAGAATTGGTCCATTCAATAAATGGACAACATGGTAATCCCACTCGTAAAGATCATAAGGTTGTGGGTCATATGGAGTAAAAAGATAAGCGCCACTCTGAAAGGTTTTGTAGTGAATGAATTCCAGATCAACGGATGTTGTTATATCTCCAGTCCGTATGGATTTTAGTAGCCCTGATTTCGCAAAACTAGCTGAAATATTTTGCTGTGTGATCGAAAACTCTTGAACTGAAGGGAAGATTTTTATATCTTTGGACCCAAATTTATTTGATAGTGGTGCTACGGTATTGAATAGTGTTACATCAGCTAAGTGAACATTTTCAGGTAACTTATCACCTTCGATGAAGAAAATTGAGTAAGCTTCAAGTCCGAAACCAGGTACTGTGACTAAAAATGATAATTCATACTTTTCACGAGAATATATTTCTGGTTCAACCCAAACAGGTGATATTTGACATTGCAGCTGGTCACCGTTACGATTGACAACTTGGACAAAAGGCGTTGACACTATTAACGTTTGAACTTTGGTTCTCTGTCGAGGAAGTGAATTATAAATGATGACTTTTTTTAAAGTCTCATTTCTGTTTAGCTTCAATATTTTCCGTTCTTTAATATCTTTATAATGATATCTCACTTCATCTAGAGACAAATAAACCGATTCATGGTGTAAATTAGGTACGGTCGTATTTTTCAATAAATGCGCTGCTGACTGTTGAGTAACAACATCTAAATTTTTAAGAGCACTTAGCATTTTGTCAGCGTAATCAACAACAACATGATTTCTAGCAGTACCAGTGATTCCATCATGATGCTGGAACAACGAGTGAAGCTCTCTTGCTTCGATGATTCGTTCTCCAAAATCTTGTTGGTGACCGTGAATCAAGGCTATTGCTGATATTATTTCGGCTCCACGTAGAGCACCAAGAAGCATACGGTCAAGTCTTTTGTGAAATGGCCGTGATGTATAATAACCACTCCAATAATATCTGTGCTTATCAGAGTAAGTGAAGAAGTCACCCGATAAACTCGGAAATTCTGAGATTTCTTTCTCGCTCCTGACTGCAGTGAAGTAATCAGTAAGTGTGCCAAACTTAACATCAACATTGAGCCGCGTATTGGCGTTCATGTAATCAAATAATTTTTGATAATTATTGTACTGAGCATCCCATTCGAAGCTTTTGTTGTAACGAAAATCATCACCCAGAGGTACTAGAACAACATTAGTCCTATATAATTGAGATTTCTTCCGATACTGATCTAATAATAACGACGCTCGTTCAGCAACATTTTCGTCTGTTATTTCTTCAGAATATAGCTTACTGAAGTCAAACTGCATACAAACATTAGGATTAGGCCCACAAGTTTTTTCAATACTGTAACTAGAAAACGGCATCATATGGGTGAATATTTCCGTTGACCCAGTGGTGTCCCACAATTGCCGCCATCGAAATTCGAGAGTCTTATCCTGGGCGAAATGTTTCTTCACTGCATAGTGCACACGCTGAATGAGAACATTATCAAATCCAGAGTTTTTCAACAGATATGGCATTGTTGGAGACAATCCAAACGGATCAATCGCCCAACTGCTGGTGGGTCGATAATTCAAGTTTTTCTTCAACCACTGATGACCCTCAGTCAATTGAGTCAACTGCGCCATCCAGTGAGATACAGCTTCGTCTGGCATAACCCATCCACCTGAAACTATTTCCAATTGTCCATCAGCGATAAGTTTTCTGACTATTTCGTGGATTTCTTCCGACTGTTCATCCCACCATAATTTGAAAAACGATATCTCTGCCCAGATAAATTTTCTACGCTTGTCTTCGGGTAATTTTACCACCATGTTGTTTAAAATATTTTGTGTTGATTCTTTGTAGTATTCTTCGAATGTAATCAGCCATCCTGGGTCATTGTGAGAATGAGGTACCACGAATACTTTCAGTTTATTTGTAGGACTCCATTGATTCGGGCTGTAAGTTATGTCAAAACCTTGGTCCCATACACCACCGTAGGAATCATCGAATTCCAGCTCACGATACAAGTTTAACATCTGAATATCATTTTGCGGCACCACGTTCATGCCAAAACTACAGGTTAAAGATTCTTTCCAATCTAGTTGATTGTTTGAACTATTATTAACAAAATAATTCCTAGTCTGATCATTTCTTGAATTAATACATTGTCCCTGCAAGAATTGTTAGAGAAATCATGTAATAATCATAATTGATCGTTAATTATCTCAAAGGTTTTATATATTCGACTCAACTTACGTTAGATTGAAGAGGACAGCTGGATGGTTTTCCTAAACCAAATTTTGGACTGAACAACAAAAAATTCATAAAAAAACAGGCTAAAATTTTTCCATTATGAAATCCCGGAAATAATTGGTAATTACGATGTATAGATGATTTCATTGTGAATGTTGGATCTTGAAAAAAAATTTTTCAAATGATTTAATTATCATACAGTATTAAAAAAATTTAAGGGGCAAAAACTCTTAATAGTTTTTAAAAGGTGTAAAATAATTTTTTTTTTCAATTTTTATAATGTGGCATTTACAAAAACGTTTCTTAATATAATAAAATTCACAAAATAGTTGAATAAATGTAGCAAGTAGTTTTGTTTAAGTACATTGATCATCAGAAAAACTGAATACAATTTCTCCGCACGTCAAACTTACGCGAAACTCATGGATCTTACAATACGCAATACTTACATTCACCTGCTCGTTGGAGTAACTAACTTGAGTTGACTTAAAATTATATGTCTTTCAGTAATTAAGAATCCGTGGAATGCAGACGATATTAAAGTGATTAAATTAACGACAGGTCGTAAAGTCCAACTATTTTAGATTACAACAAAAAATGATTTTTTACGTTTATGGAAATACCTTTATTAAACATTTAAAGTTATTGAATTATTACGATAGTAATTAATGAATTGAATCAGAAATAAAGTGACGGATTTCCATGGTATTTTGATAACCCTTTATGATCGAGAACTTTTATAGATAAAATCAAAGTAATTAATTTTAAATTAATGACTGTAATAATAATAAATTGCGTATCACAAAAGTTAATAACGATTTTGACAGTACAAGTAAATTGTATATTGAGGTAAAACTATTAATTATACATAATTAAAAATATTTTCGCTTCATTTTTTTTATTGCCTGTAATTAATAAATATGTAGTATACAGTAATTGGTATAAAAATTTTTATATAGCTCTAACACTTTATTAATATTTTTTATTAAATTTAAATAACATTAAATTTATTCAGAATTTTTCTCGAAAATATTTAGCATTATTGATTTAATAGTCTAAAATCTTATTGAGTCTGTATCATCTTTTTAATTTATTCTAAAACTTAAGTTTTAGTATAAGTTTTAGTGAGTAATAAATTTATTACAAATTTCCAAATTCTTACCACTTTATTTATGATGAATTAATGAAATAAAAAATAAATTGAATTTTTAATTTTGAAAATGAAGAATATAAGAAAAACTTACAGTATCATTATTTTCAGAAGCTAATTCCTCTAAATCGTTGACGTGCGGTAACGTGTCTAATATGTTTATCTCAAATATTATCTTATCCGGAGTTTCCCGCAATTCATGCGTCAACCGAACTGAGTTGATCGTTAATATTAAAAAATAAAGATTAACGGTCAAAGTTTACGATAAATTTTTGTAACTATTTTTACTTTTGAAGTTAAAATATATTTCTACTTAGTTTCAAAATATTTATGGGTGATTCTCTGTAAGGACGTCTTAAATCTGTACAAAATTGTCCGACCAAATTATTTTTGATTTTATTAGAAAAAAAATTAACAAGGGCTACAAAACTATCAGCTTAATTATAATAAATAAACAGCCGAATTAATTTTTGCTTTTTCGATATTTGTGTATCTTTTGCCATATAACATGACAGGGGACTGACTGCCAGGAGACTGATTTTTTTTATCAAATTGAGAAAAATCAAGCAAACTATTTCAATGCATTCAACTTTTTAAGTTCTCAATGAATGTTTACATTAATTAGAATAATATTAAGACTTATGGATCCAATTTTATAAATAAATTATAAACAAAAATAGCTGCCAGGGGACTGAGTTTTGAAGTGGCCCAGACACATATTTTCAGAAAAAACGGTGCTTTGACACTAAATAAAATGGCGATAAAGCGTTAACAGCCCTATGGTTATTACCTTACGGCTAGTTAGATCCTTATAAACCTTACAAAAGGTAAAATAACACGCTAGATTTTTTTTTTTTTTGGCTTTGTACTTCTGGCAGGGGACTGATCTTAAAATGTCTGGGACAAACTTTGGTTTAATGAATTTAATGAAACAAATTAATTTTCGGCACTTTTTATTGAAGAAGATTGTTAGTTAACTAATTAAGTTTATAAACATTATGGATCAAATTATATATTATTGACGAATAATTTAAAATTAAATCTTAAAGTTTTAATTTTGGGACTGGGACAGCAGGGGACTGACATTTCGGTGGTTTATTTATAGCAAAGAAACCAAAATTTATTCCATTTTAGTTTTCAATGCTCCAAATAGAAATGTTTTTTAACTTTCGCAATAAATTTTTTTTAGTAACAAAATAACAATTTTTCTAATAAAAAAATGCCTGGGACAGCAAAAAACATCCTTACAGAGAATCACCCATATTAATTCATCATTGCTTTATGAATGATTAACGTAGGAGTAATTTATTATCTTCTTAGTAATAAATTTTGAAAGTTGAATAAAATGTTCTTGTTGAAAGATTTTATTTCCAAATAACTAAAAAACATAAGCACAATTATTCACTGTTTTTTAGCGTCAAGTAAATAGCTTGTATAATTGTTAGATAAGAAAAATACATAAAATACTCTTGAAGACAAAATTATTTCCAGACCTTCAGTGTACACTTTTCCTGCGAAGAAAATTAACCATTTATTTTTTTGGAAATTTGAAAATTGAAACGACAATGATGAGACATATATACCTTTCTATGAACTCTTAGGGCTTCGAGATGGTCAGGAGCCAAATTAGATAGACCATGAGCAACTAATGTTTCTTTATAAAGACTTTCTAATTCCGTACGAAGCTCCTCAGAATCATGCGTTTTATTCTCCAAGTTACAATCCGTCAATTGAGTTATTAACTTTACAACGTAATCTCCATCCTCTAAGTTCACAATCGAAATTTCTTCTGGTTCATCATTGATCAATTCTATTGGATGCACTTGATATGATGGTAGAGACATCACCTAAATTATTTCATCATTTTATTAATATTAACATAGTTTCATAAATGAAAATATAAAACGTCGCATTAAGAAGAAATTAACGATTTGTATGAAATATTAAAAAAAAAAAAAATAAATAACTATACAAAAATATAGATAAATAAATTTTAAAAAACTTACCGATATAAATATTAAGCTCATAACAATGCTAAAAATTATCAAACGAAACATTGTAAAACGTTGTGTACAAATTAACAGACACGACTTCAAAGCAATAACACTCAAGTGTGAACAGATTAGTATAAAAATACGTTTTTATTTCTAATCACAAAACTTCAACACATGATCAACATAAGACTTTTTTATTTTTAAACATATGATTAATTTATTTCAACGAATCAGCAAGTTGTTTTTACTTTTTATTTAAAAAAAAATAGTTATATTATGTTTCATCCTCGTGTTTTATCTTATCGGATCGTTTTACTGAAACATGTGTACCGAAGATTCTTGTGCAACAAAGATTAATTTTTCGGAAAGCAACAGCAAGGCCATTGATTATTAAAACTTGTCAAACAGAATAATAATGAAAGTTATATTTTATTAATCATTCAGTGCACTGAAAAAAAAAATCAACTTATATCAAGTGAAAAATTCTTGAACCAAGTAAAATTTATTTGAACCAAGAAAAATTTTTTAGTTTAAGAATTATTTTCTAATAATAAATTTACCGATAATTTTGAAAAAAAAAATAAAATTTCTCATGACCCTGAAGTTAGCAGCGGACAACAGACAAAGTAAAATTTCAGATAGGGATATCTACAAGAGAAATTAAGTTTTTCAATTTTACCAAATTATAAATTGTTTGTCGTTGACTTACCTACAGGTGATAATAAACGAAATTTTTTTTTTACTAATAAAAAATTTTTTAAATTAAAAATTAAATTTTGGGAAACTCTCACCGTGTTTCCTATCGGTTCATGAATATGAAATTTTCAAATTTAATTTGTTTTTGGATTCTAAAAAGATGATTTCAGTTAGTTTTTTAAATTTTGGCTTAGGGCATTCTGGGACGTATATCTGCGAATAAAATGATTATTATTAAAAAAAAAAAAAGCCACCTTTTTGTCTTTGAAAAATCTAAAGATGATATTTTTTTTATTTTAAATTTGTTAGTCGGATCGTTAAATATCCTTTTGATTTTTTTGAAAATTTTGGAGCCGGATATCAAAGTAAAAAATAATCAAAATCGAAATAAAAAAAATGTCATGTTTGCATTTTTCAAGAATCTAAAGATAATTTATCTCGGATTTTTTATTTTCTTATTTATTTATTGGATATCCTTATTTTTTTTTTTTTTTGAAAATTTTGGTCCGGAATATTAAAATCAAAAATGATGAGAAACACAAAAAAAGAAGTATTTTGTTTTCATTTCTCAAAAATCTAAAGATGATTTTTTGCAGATCTTTATTTTTAACTTCCCGCTAAGAAAATCGAAGATTTTTAAAAATCGGGAAATTATTCTTTTCACCCCGTTTTGCAAAAATTAAGTTTTCATCAGATCTCGACGTTTTAAGGTCATAGGAAGCTTCCCTGACTACCCCTGCGTTGTTGTCACTATGCCTATATGTATGTATGTATGTATGTGTGTTTGTGTGTGTGTGTGTGTGTGTGTGTGTGTGTGTGTGTGTGTGTGTGTGTGTGTGTGTGTGTGTGTGTGTGTGTGTGTGTGTGTGTGTGTGTGTGTGTGTGTGTGTGTGTGTGTGTGTGTGTGTGTGTGTGTGTGTGAGTATGTGACTCGCTTATAACTTTTGAACGACTAAACCGATCGGAACCTATTAAACGGCATTTCAAAGAGTTCCCTCGAACTTAGATTTCCTGTGAATTTGAAACGATTCGAACCGATAGATTTTGACAAATTTTGAAAAATCTCAAAAAAACTAAGAAAAAAATATTTTTTGATAGTGGTTTTAAGGGAATAATTTTTAAACGGCTATATCGATTAACTCCAAAAACTAATCCACCCTTAACCTGGAAAAACTACGTCGATCGCTGCTAATCTGGTAAAAATCGTTTGATTCGCTCGAAAGATATGCTCAATGACTGTATAAACACAAGAGAGCAGAGGTTTTTCCTTGCCCGTGAGCTTGGTTGTGTTTTCGCTATTGTGAGAATGGGACAAATATACGTGCAAGTATAGCTCATTCGAGCCCAGGTATCGGCCGCTTCGGAGGTAGGCGAAAGCCTCACCACATATTCTTCTAGTTCAAAAGATATCGTGAACGAAAGAAAACCAAAAAAAGTGTTTTTTTCCATAACTTCCACATAACAAAAATCGGGAAGTTATTGGTTTTACCCCGTTTTTCGAAAATCGAGTTCTCATCAGATCTCGACGTTTTGAGGTCCTAGGAAGCTTCTCTGATTGTTTTCGCGATGATATCCGTATGTCTGTATGTGTGTGTGTGTGTGTGTGTGTGTGTGTGTGTGTGTGTGTGTGTGTGTGTATGACCCTCTTATAACTTTTGAACGGCTTGACCGATTTAATCGCGGTTGGTACCATTCGAAAGGGCTTGACCAAACTTAGATTTTGATAACTATTTGGACCGATTCGAACCAGTAGATTTTAAGAAATCTCAAAAAAACTACAAAAAAAAATTAGAAAAACGGTTGACCCTGAAGGCCATCCCTGCAACTTCTCGCTAATTCCATACTTATAGGCGCTTAAAATTGCACAGTATAGCTCTTCGAGCTCAAAAATACAATTTATGTGTTATTTTGAGCTCTCCGAGCTTAAAGAGATAGCTTTGCTATGCTTTTGAGCTCTTCGAGCTCAAAAGTCTTATCAAAATTCGATGAAACACGATTTTTCTAATTTTCAAACTGCTGTAACTTTTTAATAAATCAACCGATTTTCACGCGGTAGGCGGCGATCGATGTGGTTTTTTGAGCTCTATAAATGATTCTGAAAAAAAATTGATCTGATAAAAAATTTCGGAGTTATTACAAAAAAACACTTTTTTCGATTTTTTTCGACAACGATATCTCACGAACGCATCAACTGATTCTGACGCTCCATATGGCGATCGATGCGGGATTTCAAGGTTAAGAGCTGATTAGTTTTTGAATTTGATCGGTTCAGCCAATTCGGAGATATTTAAAAAAAATTAAAAAAAACAACTTTTTTTTCACTTTTTTTGCAATTTCTCGAAATCTACCGGTCCGAATCGGTTCCAACCTACTGGAAATCTAAGTTTGGCAAAGCCCTTTCGAATGACACCAACCGCGATGAAATCGGTCAAGCCGTTTAAAAGTTACGAGAGGTTTAAATACACACACACACACACACACACACACACACACACACACACACGCGCGCGCGCGTGCGCGCATACAGACATACAGACATACTGACATCATCGCGAAAATAGTCAGGAATACGTCCCAGAATGCGCTTAGCCAAAATTTAAAAAACTAACTGAAATCATCTTTTTAGAATCCAAAAACAAATTAAATTTGAAAATTTCATATTCATGAACCGATAGGAAACACGGTGAGAGTTTCCCAAAATTTAATTTTTAATTTAAAAAATTTTTTATTAGTAAAAAAAATTTCGTTTATTATCACCTGTAGGTAAGTCAACGACAAACAATTTATAATTTGGTAAACTTGATGAAAAACTTAATTTCGCTTGTAGATATGCCTATCTAAAATTTTATTTTTTCTGCTGTCCGCTAACTTCAAGGTCATAATTTCTTGTGTAGACATTTTAAAGGACTATAAATGCGAATTTTTTTGTTTTTTAAATTTTTCGAACTAATTTATTTTTGTTTTATAAATCCAAAATATTCTTTCAAATAACTAGAAGATATGAAAACTGCCATTAGTCTACTGTCCCTACTACGAAGTGTTTGGCAACAAAATTCTAAACCGGACAAACTTAATTGATTTTTATGTAAAAAAATGTGAGGAATTCAATGGTGCTATTTGCCAAACTGCATGAGTAACAGCAAATTAGTTATTAGCAAAAAGGTGTGCAAATCGATGCTAGGTCATACTTTAATCGCTATTTATATTATAGTTAATAAAGATGATTGCCTGAAATATTTTTTGGCAAGCTCCCATTATTGGTTCATACGAACCAACCATTTTTATAAAATCAATAATTATTAGTCCAAAATAATTAATAAACTTTTAAGCGAATGCTAACAGCTGAGTGAGTTACCGACGCAGTCCGCGCAGCTCCGAGCGACTGGCGGTGATGCGCGCGCAACTGTTTCGTTCAAATCACTCTTCTAGGTGATGTCTCTGATAAAAATAATTTAACGTGATAATAATTATTTAAGTATAAAAATAACTACGAAAACCATTTATACTAACTTATACTATAATTAACTATTTGCAATATTATAATTAGTTTTAACGTCGTCATTAAAAATAAAGTAATATATATTGTAGCCTATAGTCAAATAAAAATCAGAACTTTACGTTTATACTTATGATACGTTTACTAATTGCAGAATTTTCTAAACCTGTATCGAAGTTTGTAATTAGATAAAAGATTTTAGTAACTGTTCGTGGCTTAAAAAATAAAATGATGTCTAAGTTTCCTGGTATTAGTAAGTATAAATGATTTTTGTAGTAATATTTACTGATAATTAATTAAAATTTTTATACTTAAATATTGAATGAGTATAATGTCAATATTAAAAGTAAAAAATAGTAACAACTATCAGTTGAATTTAATATTAAATAATTATTATCACGTTAAATTATTTTATCAGAGACATCACCTAGAAGGGTGATTTGAACGAAACAGTTGCGCGCGCATCACCGCCAGTCGCTCGGAGCTGCGCGGACTGCGTCGGTAACTCACTGAGCTGTTAGCATTCGCTTGTAAAAGTTTATTAATTATTTTGGACTAATACCAATTGATTTTTATAAAAAAAAATGGTTGGTTCGTATGAACCAATAATGGGGCTTGCCAAAAAAAAATATTTCAGGCAATCATCTTTATTAACTATAATATAAATAGCGATTAAAGTATGACCTAGCATCGATTTGCACACCTTTTTGCTAATAACTGATTTGCTGTTACTCATGCAGTTTGGCAAATAGCACCATTGAATTCCTCACATTTTTTTACATAAAAATCAATTAAGTTTGTCCGGTTTAGAATTTTGTTGCCAAACACTTCGTAGTAGGGACAGTAGACTACATCAAGCAATAGAATTGCTGTTTGATGACAGACACTCGCTTACCATCAAAGAAGTAGACAGCCGAAACATTTTTTTTGTCCACTAGATGGCCAATGTTTTGCTTGTAGCAAATCTCTGTGTAGAAAAAAAAACTTTACCGCCAAAAGTTCTTTGCGTGATATTTACATTCTATTTATATTCATATAAACAAGTCTGGTTTATCAATAAGTAATTATTTTTTAAATTAATTAATTAAGTTGAATATTCTAAAATAATTAAAATATATAAACAAATCATTATAATTTATTAAACATGTGATGTAATAATTATTTCATAATAGTTCATTGTAGAGGTTAGGACAGTGTTGTTTTTTTCAAGTTAAAATTATTAATTTTGCATATAATAAAACAAATAAAATAAAAATGTCGAATTTTGGAGATAGGATTGTTGTTCTTATTGACATGGATTGTTTTTTTTGTCAAGTGGAAGTTAAATTAGCTCCTGAATTAAAAGGAAAACCGTTAGCAGTTATTCAGTACAGTTCATTTGGACCTGGAAGGTAATTATTTTTTCATTATATTTACTGAAAATATATTTAAAATCTTTTTTTTTTTTTAAATACAAAATTTCAGAAATAAATGTTATTCACCAAAGACAGTGAAGTCGTTAATTTAAAAATATTAAGTTTTATCCGGGATAAATTAAAAAATTGCAAAACAAATCTAAAAATTTTTTTGTATCGTTATTGTCTTTTGTAACTTTATAAAGAAATATATTTTTGTTTTCTATTAATTTTTTGCTGACGAGTATTTAAAAATTGTGAAAAATTTGTCACAATTTATTTTGTTGATATTTTAATTAATTAAAAAAAAATCTCTATAACGTTGAACATGAACTGTATTCAGTTCAGTTTTGCATTATTTATTTGTTAATTAAAAAAAAAAAAAAAAAAAAAAAATCAAATTTTTTATTTTTAAAATCAAAAACGAAAAGAAATTTTCTTTTTCGGCTTAAACAATTTTTTTATTCATGAAAATATTTATTTTAAATCATTGAGCAAAAAAAAATTTCAATCTCTAAAAATATTTATCATACTTACATGAAAAGAATAGCCCATACCATGCTATCAACATTTAGAATAATCCTAATTTTTGTGAATTTTTCTATATAAAAAAATAAAAATCAATATTTATTCACTAGTTCGATTTCACTATTTAAGCTTTTTAAAAACATAGAAAATTGTTCGTGCCTAGACACAGATTCCGGCACTTCTGTTTTTTTTTTTAAGTCTATTATGATCAAAATATTTCAGTCTCACTGATCGTGTCCGTCGTGAATTATATAAATAGCTGGTGCTTATAAATCTATGCATATCTCTAATTGCAGTCGCGGAATTATTCTATAGATAGTACTATTAGTACTAGTATATCTGCATCAACTTACAAATAATTACTTTCTATTATTTTTCAGTATAATTGCTGTAAACTATGAAGCCAGAGATTTTGGAGTGACTAGACATATGAAAAGTGATGAAGCCAAAGAAAAATGTCCACAGATAGAATTAGTTACTGTACCTCCCCTACGGAATAAACCTGATACTGGAAGGTAAAATAATGTTAGATCAATTATCAACTGTTAAAAAAATTTATGATTAATTTAAATGAATATTTTATTTCTACAGGTATCGTGCAGCAGGAAAAGAAGTTATTGATGTGCTGAAGAAACATTGCAATGTTATAGAACGAGCTAGTGTTGACGAAGCTTATCTGGACATAACAGACTTAGTAGATAAAAAAATGGAAAGTGTATTTGGCCAGCCCAAAGACTTGGTAACTCAGCTGGAAAATACGTACGTTGTTGGCTACTGTGATTACGACACAAATGACGAAGAAAAGCGAACAGAAGGCGTTGATCGTTGGATCACTGAAACTTTTGCTGAACTGGGTGACATGCAATCCAGAAGATTAGCAATAGCTGGTATTATTGTTGAGCATCTGAGAGCTGAAATATACTCGCAGTGCGAGTACAGATGTTCTGCTGGTATATCTTATAATAAAATACTTGCTAAGTTGGCTTGTGGTCTGCATAAGCCGAATCGTCAGACAATTCTTCCATTAGCAGCAGTTCCAACTCTGTATTCTTCCTTGCCTGTAAAGAAGGTGAGAAACCTTGGCGGTAAGTTTGGAAATATTGTGATGGAATCATTGGGATGTAACGTAATGGCTGATTTGTTACGTTACTCATTGCAAGATCTTCAGAGAAGGTTTGATGAAAAGACTGGCTCATGGCTGTATAATATTGCACGGGGGATTGACAACGAGCCGGTGACCAATAGACTAGTTTGTAAGTCAATTGGAGCAAGTAAAAATTTTCCCGGAAAACAAGCAATAACTAAATTAGAAGTCTTAGAAACTTGGGCTCGTGAGTTGTCATTGGAGTTGTCAGATCGTCTTGAACAAGATTTAGAAGAGAACCAACGACGTGCTACCTCAGTTACGATTAGCTATCATTATTATCAGGATCGAAAAATTATAGCACAGTCAAAAGTGTGCTCACTACCTTCTTATAAAGCTGAGAAAATAGCTAGTATTTGTGTGGACGTTATTTCAAAAGCTCTACAGAAGCCTATTGCTTTAATTAGTATGTCTGCTGCGAAATTTGTGCCTATTAAAGGCAGTGAGAGTTTTAAAAATTTTTTTAAAGCTCCCAGCAAATCTACTGTCGCTACTAAGACAGAAATTGTTGCTGCTAAGACAGAACCTGTCGCTACTGCCGAGTCAGTTGAGTCTAATTCTAATTATATAAGTAAACATGGTGCTAATAATGAAAATGATAGTGGAAATAAAACTGATGATGACGTTGACGATATTCCATCGGATAAATTGGAAAAAACTTGCGAAGAAAAGCTGAAAATTAGTCAAGTAAAAGATTCTTGTAAAAAAACTGAAAGTAAATTTTTTAATACACCGCCGAGTACTTTGAAAAGTAAACCCGCCAGTCCGAAAAGTTTGAACTTAAATAAAACGTTGAATGGAGAAAATTTCAAAAATTCTTTCTTCATGAATATTTTGAAAAGTTCAAAAAGTTCTTTTGATTCAAAACCTTCTGCGTCGACGTTTAAAATTTTAGAAGGGTTTAGTGAAAGTAGTTGTGGTAATCATAAGTCTAATAATGATGATGATGGTGATTATAATGAAGATCAATCAATATCTGAAGAAAGAAAAGTAAATACTGAAGATTCACCTAGTGACTATGAATCACCGGATATTTTTGCGGAATCACAACCTCAAGATACTTCTAGGATTAGGGAACTAGTGTGTGTAGACCAGAAGAGTGGCGTAGAAAGTAAAAAAACGAATAGTAATGAAGACTTAATAAAATTAAAAGAAATATTTCCAGATCTTGACAACATTGATCGATCTGTAATGCAATTGCTACCTATTGAATTACAAAGAGCGGCGAATGAATATTTACAAAGGAAAAAATCTGTTGATATTTCTCCAAAATCGAAAAAAAATAATACTAAAAATTCAACGAGCAAAACAAAAGGACAGAAAAGTAAACCAGAAAAACCGAAAAAAGACAATTTGATTTATAATTTTCTCACTAAAAATTCTGCTGGTAATGATTCAACTATGAAATTATGTCCCGAGTGTAATCAAATGATTAAAGAAGATAAGTTTGCAGAACATTCTGATTTTCATGTGGCTAAAAACTTACATCTGGCTATCAATCAACCGACGACTGTCACCGCTGTTGTCAGTGAAACGCCTAGTGATAGTGACACAGGAACTCCGACTGCTAAGAGAAAAATGAATTTAAATAGTTCTAAATCGAACAAAAAACCACGGAATATACAATCATTTTTCACTTAATAACTGTAAAGTACAATTCAATTACTAAAACATTTGAATTACACTGTGATAATGTGCCTGATGTATAGTTTGATGTCTACTTTGTAAATTATTGAGAAGAAAATTTTTATTACAATAAATTAAACATAGTTAAATATTAATAAAAGCAAAAATTTTATGGGCGAAATTCTTCCAGATTAATTATTTCTTTTATTTGACTGTCGTAGTATAAAATATAGCTTATATTTAATTTTTTATAAATATCAAATAAATACTTAGATATTACATTCATTATATTTAATTACTGACTAGTATTTTTAGTCAAATGACTTATCATATGGAAATTGAACTTATTTAAAAGATAATAAGACTAATCTTTCAAGCAAAAATATTGTTACTGAATATAAAAATGAATCGTAATTAATAAAAAAAAAATCAAGTATCCAATTACTTATTAAGAAGTCGTTCTTTTAAGACATCTATAAGTTCTTTAAGAATAACATTATGTTCCTTGATAGCCGTGGTCAGCTCACTAACAACTTCCATTTTGGAATAACGATCGTCGTCTACGTCTTTATGAATAAGTTTTAAAATTTTAACTTCTTCTGTCTTTAAATCAAGCATTTTTGTTTTATAGTCTGAAATATCTTTTGGTAAATTTTGGCTGTTGCTTGAATTAAAATCATGGTCTGAAGAAATTCCCAAAGATGATGAGAAGTTTGACGTGTCATCAATCATCTCCCAGTCATCTTTGTTTTCAGCATTCCCTTCACTACTAGAATTATTTGTTGATTCAATTGGATCAGTGGGATTATTGCTAGATAACTTATTTGGTTCCACTGTAGATTCAACTGTTGTTGTATTTTCATTATTATCACTTTTTTCAGCAACTGTAATTTTATCATTAGTTAAATTGGCAGAATTATCTTTTTTTAAAATCTCTTCCATCGCTTTGATCCACGGCCATGGTCTGCGTCCAACTTTAATTCTCCGTTTATTTTTTGTTATTTTATAATAAGTTGTCTTCATATTGAAAAATTTTCGACTTATAGCTCGTACTGGATAAGGTTTATTTTGTTTTTTAAATACCTCAGCAATTTCCTTCCACAACCGGTTGTTTTTAATTTTTGGGTTGTTAAATCGATGGAGACGATTTTGGTATTCATTGACTAATAGCTTCACTGCATCATAACTCCAAACAAGATCTTCACAAAATTCTATAAATATCATAAAATAATGAAACTCATACATGAATTAAAAAAAAAAAAAGTGATAAACAATATGATAAATTAAAACCTTCTTCCGAAGAAATTTTTGATTCTTCATTATTGTCATTTTCTGGACCGACGAATTTCGAAAAATATCTCGACGCAAAATCAGGATCTATAAACAATGTATTTATTAATTGTCTAAGTAAATATTTTTAATTTTAATTTTAAACAAAAAAAAATAATTAGTTGACTTAGTAGTACATACCGCTTTGTAATTTTTTATGAATAATTTTATTTTCACGTACTGTCAATATTTTATTCCCCCATTCATATTTTTCAATAGTTAGATCTTCAATTTCCATTGTTTGATTCTTCTCATCATTCATTGTAATTTAAAAATTAAAATAATTACGCCGATATACTTACATGCAATAAGTTTTCTTACAAACTTTCGTATTATGGAAGTTTGTTATTTCATTACCAACATGTTGGAAAACAATAGAGCGTCGCACTTTTAACTCTTTTATTGGTAGTTTTGACTTTAAAAACCAATACATTTACGTGTTGATGATTTTTATTATAAGCAGCATCTTTTATTTTTGAAATTATAATACTTCTTAAAAAAATTAAATTTATAAGTTACTAAAAAAATTTATAGAAGACATCCGATAACTTTTTAAAATAAGACAATTAAAGAATAGTTAAGAAGTATGCATGTAAAGAATTTTTCATAAATTTATAATTTTTTTTTTTTATAAAAAAACCAAAAAACGACGTATTTGCTATTTTTAGTATATTACATTTTAAATAATTAATAGTAATTAAAAAAAAAAAAAATACTTATTTAAATGATACTAAAGTTAGCAGACATCTGTCAATTTTTAAAATTTTTATTACAGG
The DNA here is from genome assembly GCF_020080835.1 of Cotesia glomerata. Taxonomy (NCBI): domain Eukaryota; kingdom Metazoa; phylum Arthropoda; class Insecta; order Hymenoptera; family Braconidae; genus Cotesia; species Cotesia glomerata. The sequence goes on along the minus strand of NC_058159.1, from coordinate 24,795,167 downwards.
TCAATGATAAAAAATATATTTAAAAAAAAATTTACACTTGTAATTTTTTTTAATTTTTTAATTAAAATTTTTTCATAATAATTTTATTGTTATAAAAGTCCAAAAAATTGACAGATGTCTGTTAATTTCAGTATAATTATTTAAATGATAAAAAAATAATTACTGGTATAATTTTTTTTTTAAAGATTGGCAGTTTCTTTTAAATTTCAGACGTCGGCTTACTTCCAGATTATGCTCATTATTATTATGAAAGTGACAAGTGTTTGGAAATGGCGGCATGGTTAAATCACGCTGTATTATTAAACAAAGACTTTATGTGTACAAATACAACAATATTAAAATATAAAAATCTTTATTATAACAATGGCTGCTTCAGAAGACAGAATAATAGCATTGATAGACATGGATTGTTTTTTTTGCCAAGTTGAAATGAGAGAACACCCTGAATTCAAAGGTAAGCCGCTGGTTGTGACGCAGTTTAACCTGGTATTAGCAGTAAACTATGAAGCTAAAGCCCTAGGAGTCTCCAGGTTTATCAGCGGCAACAAAGCCAAGGAACAATGTCCAGAATTAGAATTGATAAGTGTTCCAATATCACGAGGTAAGGGAGATGTTTCAAAGTATCGCGCCGCTGGTCAAGAGGTTATTGACGTGCTCAAGCATCATTGTCCAGTAATTGAACGTGCTAGCGTTGATGAAGCTTATTTGGATATTACAAGTTTCGTAGAGGATAAAATTGACTCGATTACTTGTTCGTCGAAGGAAGTTATTTCTAAATTGAATAATACATTTGTTGTAGGCTACTGTGGAGATGACAATGATGAAGAGAAGCGAAAAGACGGATTGGATACTTGGGCCAGAGAGTCTTTCGATGATCTCGGTGATATTCAAGCTCGAAAGCTAGCAATCGCAGGGATGATTGTCGAAGAACTTCGAACAGAAATTTTTAACAAGTGCCAGTTTAGATGCTCTGCAGGTATTTCATACAATAAAGTCCTAGCCAAACTGGCTTGTGGACTTCACAAACCGAATAAGCAAACAATCCTACCGGCTACTAGTGTCCCGAAGCTGTTTTCATCGTTACCGATTAATAAAGTCCGTAGTCTGGGTGGTAAAGTTGGAAAGGATGTCGTTGAATCATTGGGTTGTAACGTGATGGCTGACTTGCTGCAATTTTCTCTGCAAGATTTACAAAAACATTTTGACGAAAAGACTGGAATTAAATTGTACAATATTGCGAGAGGAATTGATCATGAACCAGTCACGTCGAGATTGATTTGCAAATCTATTGGAGCGAGTAAAAACTTTTCAGTCAAACAAGCTATCACTGATTTGGATTCTGTAAGATTTTTTTTTTATTTAATTATCAATATTAGTTTATTATTCTTAAATTTACTGAATATGTAATTTTTTTCAGTTGAAGCAGTGGGTCGACTCATTGACGGATGATGTCTGTAATCGTCTGGAGCAAGACTATGAAGAGAATCATCGACGAGCTTCAAACTTAACGATTAGTTATCAATATCATCAGAATGGAAAAAACATTTCCCAGTCGCGGACATTGCCCTTGGCTGGTTACAAAGCTGATAGGATTGCCAGTCAGGCTTTAAGTATCATCTCTAAGTCGATTGACAAGCCAATTGTAGCTCTAAGTATCGCTGGTGGAAAGTTTATCGATGCTCAGAATGATGGGAGCTTTGTTAATTATTTCAAGACAATCCAGAAACAGTCGCAGCAGGCAAATAGTGATTTTAAAGAGTCAGACGAGAATTTAGATTTTGATAATTTTGATTCTGAGGATCGTGATGTTGAAGGGATTGAAAAAGTATCTTTAGAAGAAAATTATGATGATACTGTCGTTGAAAGTAGAATCAATGTTAAGCTGCGAGAAATTTTTCCTGATCTTGAAAATATTGACCCTGCGGTAGTTAAATTGTTACCATTTGAACTGCAACAAGCGGCTAGAGTTTATTTAAAATCTGATAATAAAGTTAATGTTAAGTTTTCACAAGATGAAATTAAAAATGAAGAAAAATTAAAACCTGTTAGTATTAAATCTCCGCAAAATAAAGTTAAAAATGGAAAAAAGTCTGTTAAGCCAAAGTCAAGTAACAGTACCAAAACAAGTAACAGTATTAATAAATCATGTGAAAAAAATCAAAGTAACATTAATCAATTTATTGTTAAAAATAATAATGATACTTCAATGATGATACGTTGTTGTGAATGTAATCAAATGATTTTAAATGAAAAGTACCTCGAGCACTGTGATTATCATGTCGCACAAAATTTACAAAAAAATATTAATCAACCATCGAATAGTGGAACAAGTTCTGCTAACAAACGAAATCGAGACGCTGGAAGCACTCCGAAATCTAATAAAAAGAAAAAAAGTATTGAATCGTATTTTTGTTCCAGATAAATAATTAATAATTACTTTTATAGAACTTTATAAAATGTTGAAAAATAAAAATAGTTTTCTATTATTTATAAATTGTTTATTTTCAATTTATTATGCATTAGTTGATATTTTAAACTAATAAATTATAAAATATATCATTATGTACACAAATTGATTCATTCAATTACAGTTTTCCATCTGCAATGAAACTTAAATATAAGTTTAGATAAATTAAAACAAAAAAATTTACCGTGGTACAAAACCAAAAATTAATAAAAAAAAAAAAAAAATCATAATTTAGTACAAATATTTTTGGTAATTTTTAATTTGATAAAACTAATTAAATATTACGTATGTTGTTGACACTCATATTTTTGAAGAACGTGTCCCAGAAAATTTATTAAATTTATTATATACCGAAAAGTTTTCTAAATTTTTCACACTTTTTTAAAATATGAAGATCTATTCTAAAGAGTTTAAAGTCTTTATTATAGCAATTTTTACGTATTGCAAAAACAAAATTCATTCGTAAGCTCGAGTCCATTGTTTAACATCTTAGTAATGAGATCGGTTTCCACCACGGTTGTATCCACCTCCTCCGCCTCCTCCTCCTTGAGACCATCCACCTTGAACTCTTCCACCACGGCCTCGATTATAACCACTATTATTGTTATCTCGACCACCACCACCTTGTTGATAATCTCCACTCCTATTATCCTGAAAATAAGCTCCACTGTTTCTGTTATCTTGATATCCACCTCCGCCACCTCGATTGTCTTGATAAAATGCTTCATTTCCTCCGCTCGAACTTCCACCGGCTCTTTGCTGATAGTCTCCAGATTTATTACTCTGATAATTAGATCCACCACCGCCTCCTCTTTGATACCCACCACTTTGATAACCTCCGCTCTGATAATTTCCGCCTCTATTGTCTTGATAAGACCCACCAGTATTTTGCGATGAATTCTGCCAGTCTCTGTTTTGACCGAAATTAGTACTGGTATCCTTATTGTATCCTCCTCGTCCACCACCTCCACCACCTCCTCTGTCACCAAATCCACGTTGACCGCCACCGCCTCCTCTGCCACCACGTCCACCTCTTCCTCCTCTACCGCTATCAGGACCTTGTACACGATCCTTTTGCCACGAAGGCATCTCCGGTGGTGGAGGTGCTTGTTCGCTAGTTCGTCCTCCTCTATCCGGTACATCTCCAATAATAACTTTAGTTACATCGCTTCTGGTATTTTTTCTCACAGAAGCGCTGCTTGTTTTTTCAATAATCGCAACATCATCTCTAGCAGCAAGCAACTGAGAAATTGTTACACTGGGCTCAGTTTTCAATACTTTTCTCTTTTCACGATAGCAATTGTTTACTTGGTCTTCTTTTTTTTTAATTCTGTCTGACCACTAAAATACAACGAGTAAATATTAAAAATTAGCTATCATTTTTAAAAAAATTTTAAGTAGGGTAAATACCCTAATAGATGGACAACTATTATTTCCAGAAGCAATTACATTAGTTTTAAGAACAAAAATCTTAAGTCGTTATTTTCTTTTATGACTACATATAGTTCTGAGAGCGAGAAGTAATTTTTTTTTAATTTTTTATTTAAAATAATAGTTTAAAAAAATTATTTAAATTGGACATCTGGAGGTTTTGCTCCAAGAGCGCCATCACTAGTAAGCATGTGACAGATAGCTGGTGGAGTTATTTGTTATTAATAATAATAAAAAAAAGTAAGATTTTTACATTTGATTACGCTTATATTTCACTAAAAAAGCTATCAATATAATATTTTAATGATAAAATCGAAAAAAAATAATAAAATTTAGTGTCTATCTATTGGTGACACTTTTCTGACCTCTATCCAATAGATGGACATTGAGTTTATATGATGAATTTTCTTATTTTTTTTTTTTTCTTGGTGGATCAATGTGAGAATAAGAGTAAAGATTATAATAAACAGACTTGTACTGGAAATGAAAGTATTATTATGATTATTGAAGAAATTGAAGAGAAAAAAGAAAACGCTGAATAAGAGAGAAAATTTAGCGAAGGAAATTTAGAAGCAAAAGAGAACAGACCTATTAAAAGGATGAAGAAGACAACATAAAATATTTTTAACATTGTGTTTTATAAATTTATATTGATTATTTATTAATTATTAGTATTATTTATATTAATATATTTGATATATTACTTTGCATGAGAAAGCATCACGTATTCAAAAATAATAAAATTACTTTATGATGTATTTTGAAAATTACTATCCGATTTATCACCTTTTCTCTTTAATTTTATCAAGCTTTATTTTTTAGTGGAAAAAATTAATAAATTAATTATTTCTGATATAAATAATGAATTGAAAATATCGCTTGTAAGTAGTGTCCATCTATTGGTATTGACTGTCCATCTACTGGAGATTTTGTCCATCTACTGGGGCTTTGGATTTTTTCTTACATTTTTATTTTTTATTAATTACTACAACGTTTTACGAAGTTTTACTTATTTTTTCCTGGTTAATTATATATTTTTACATAAATATAATTTACTTTATCACAACTCATCTGTATATTACTATATTGCTTTTTTAATAGAACACGAGAGTTTGCTTAACCGTCCATCTATTGGGGTATTTACCCTAATATTATTTTTAATTAATCTTACCAAAAATGATCGAATGGTTACATCCAATCGTTTGAGCAATAACTCCCTTCTTATTGTGTACTCTTCATCCATGTCTTTTTGAAGTTGATCTAATTTTTCCCATTGAGATTTTGACAACTCTCCTATTATCAAAGGCTTACCGAGAAGATCAGCTGGTGCTGATGACACTAAAGTCTTCAATTTTCCTTCAAGTTTTTTAAACAATTGATCAATTGATATATTATCTGGTGGCTTGCCGAATTGCAAAGCTATCATCATATTTTTCAACGCTTTTGCCGTATCACTTTCATACTAAAAAATAATATTTCATTAATAAGTTCTAAATATAATTTTTAAATTTACAATTAAGAAGCTCTATATCATACGAGAATATTTAATGAAAAAAATTTTAAGTATAAACATAAGAACTTCTGAATCCAATTTCGTTAATTAATAAAAAAATTCTCTAAAATTTCAAAGCTTCTCAATTATATTAAATAAAAAAATAATTGCGATAATTACAATAGTCAGCTGCATTTTGTTAGTATCAGGATTTTTTTCATAATTTATTTTACTCGCCATCAACTCAAATACCAGAAACTCCAACAGCAAAATCCTCTCTTGCTTAGTAGCCAGTCTTTGATTAACATTTCCTGAAGTTATTTGCGAGTTAATACATCCAATTTCTTTTAAAAACGAACTCAACTCCAGTAAAAATGTACTAGAATCTTCTGGAGATGCTGTCGGCTGTACATCTTCATCTAAATTCCCAAATGAAGCCAGTTGTTTAGTTAACCAAGACACGAGTCCCGTGAAATCTACTGACTTTGCACCTTTATCCAATGCTTGTCTCAATTTTCCTACATCAATCAGCGGTCCTTCATACCTACAAGTCGAAGTTGTTGGATCATTTAGTTAGTCAAAAATTTTATTTAAAAAAATTTAATAAATAACCTCTTACCCAACTTCTTGAAGACTCTGGATGAGATCTTGCTCCATTTTTTTTTTAAATAATTACTCTAATGAAAAATTATTACCTTGGTACTTTATTAAAAGTACTATAAATTTACTGTAAAAAAGTTGATAATTTTCAGCCGGCAACGTTTGACATACGCTGACTGGGAAAATTGTTAAATCCTTTTTCCAAGTATATAAAAAATATATATAAGTATAAAAAGAAAGCACGTACACGCCTTGTAGAGCTGGTAGTTCTACAGTTTGATGCACCAAGATAATTAAAAAATATATACCTGTGTTAAATTTATCAATAATTATTAAATGATTTTACAAGTAAGTTTAAAAAATTAAATTACTATACTATTTAAAAATTTTTTATTAAATTTGTATATTTTTTATTTTTAAATTATGATTTTTTTTTAATTAAATTCTAGACATTGAACATTTTTTTACAGAAAAATTTAATTCAAACAAAAGAAAGGCCAGATGCATACATGGTGATCGTTGATTGAAAATGGAGCTGAAGGCCTAAAGCTTAAATTAATATATGTAAAATGCGGAAGAAAAGTTGAGAGAGAAGTAGAAGTAGAGGTAGAGAAATCGAGTGTTGACACCTTTGACAAGTGCGGGGTCGCCCTTACACGTTTTGTGTACCGCTAACAATAATCATTGCACCTGTTTGTCTACACAGTGTTGAGTGTTGCAATAAAGTCGGACGTTTATTTTTATTGTCACAAAGTATTTACATAAACAAAAAATCTATTCCCAATGTCTGGTTGCTCAATAGGTTCCAAGTTTTGTGTCCGTTGTAAAGTGAAACACATGGAACAAGTGAGGACACTTAGTATTTGATCTAAGACAGTCGAGAGTTTACATTGACATAAGTAGCCCATTTAATTTTTTAACAAAGAAGGATTAAGTTTTATGGTAAAAGCTATTGGAATGTTTTATAGTTACAATAGGTATGGAGATCACGAACGAGGGTCATCAGGAGTTTAATGATGATACACCTGTTTTAACGGCACAAATCACCAACACTGGGCATGACAATGGCATTGCTAATTTGGAGGTGGTCCAAGACACGTCAAAGTCTTTGCTTGCCAAGTGTCACTCCAACCAGCAGCCGGAAGATCGAGAGATCAAAATTGAAGACGTCAATAATGGCGAGTCGAGAATTGAAAGAGATTCACTTGAAAAAGAAACAGATTCTGTGAAAACTGTTAAAAGTCCGAGTTCGTTAGCTTTTACCATTGACTTTGGTGGCAACAAAGAAGTTGACTCTGTTAAATATCAAAATTTATTTCAACGATATAATGCCAGGCATAAACGAAATCTTTCAACATCTAAAGTAAGCTAAATTTATTTTTAATTTAATATACATATGCATAATTATTTTTTCTTAGTTAGATTTTTTTTTTTTATTTATTTCATTTTTTTATAGATTGAGATTAAATCTAAACCTGTTGCTGATTCGTCGCCAAATTGTCTACAAAAACATAAACCAGTGAGTATCCATTCAGAAGGATATTTTAGCAGTGAAGATGATACTAAAAGAAAAGCTGATAGATTGTCACAAAAATTAAAAGAATTAGGTAAATATTTTATTTAAATAAAACAGTTAGTATAAATAAACAAGCGGTTAGTCTGGAACGAAATTATATGGATGGAAGAATTATTTGAATGGTCGGTATGGTCGGCAGATATGAGTCATAGTGAAGTCATCTTGACTTAGCGGCTACATTGGCGACTAAAATACATAAGCAGATACATAAGGAGCGCGTTCATTATTATTCTGCAGGTATTTTCTTGTGAATCACCTTCATGAGACTTGATTTTAAAGCTTCGTCAATGAATTTCCATATAAAATCGTTCGGCTATCACATTTAAAAATATAAATTACGTAATATAATGAAATTATTAAATTATTTATTGTATTTGCAGGTTTAAAAAATACTAAAGGTGCTACTAAAAAGTCTGATTTGATGTCGAGATCGATGACTGAGAACACAAACGGTGACACAAAACGTAGATCGTACCACGAGGAGTCGACGAATAATTGTGTGTATGAAATAACGTACTCGGCAACAATGAACGACTTGAGTAAAATGCAGAGTAATGTCGAAGAGGAATTAAATCGTGTGCAATATTCGCCGGAAAAAAAGTACACTAAAAATATCGAGTATATTGAGATAAATCATGACTACGGTGAAGAAGTCGAAAAATCGAGTTTAGACACTGTCGAAAAGCTTTCAAACACTAGCTATATGTCCGACAATTGTCCATCCAATGAATTCGCTAGCAACAGTAGTAGGCAAACAAATGTGCAAATGATGAGTGTTAGTTATACTGGAGAATCTAGTGGTGATTTTGATCAAACAAACTTGGAAGTTTTTAACGTCAGTACTGTTGACGCTGGATCTGATGGTACAGTAAGTGAAGCTGGGACTTATACAATTCATAAGGATTATACAGACGAAGAAAAAGCAAGAATGGATATTGATAAAACTTTCAGTGTCGGAGTACTGACTGAAGAAGAGAGCAATGAATTGTATGTCCATCATTTCAAGATGCGAAGCTCTCGTGATACAAATACATGGATTACCGAGTGGGCAACCCAAGTTGCCGAACACAATTCACTACCGCCTGTGATCGGTGGCACAACTGGACGCACACCGCCAATGAGTCCGTCTAAAATTCCATCCCCGATTTACTCGCGAACCCAACGGGCTTCAAGAACCCGTTATGAGCAAAGTGACAGCAGTTTGGACGCTGAAATTCAACAAATGCGTGATAGAATAACTTCAGTGCCGAATTCTAATCAACATACGCTCATTGATTCTGGTGGAGAGTCTGATGAGGACACCAGCAACAGTTACAACACTCCGCCTCATAGTTCTCAACGCACTCCAACGCACAGCGCTCTTGTACGTCGTGGCAGCCTGTCCGAATCGCTGTTCAAGCGAGTTAATCACAATGACTGTCGACGTAGCATGAGAAAGTATCCTGAGATTAAGAAAAAAGAAGAAATTCTTGATGTGCCAAAGAGTCCGTCCCACGTTCTAGCTCGTCTTCATCTTGAACGCGGTAATTCTTTAGATCGCAAGTCTGATACCGCTGAATCAAACTCATCACGACGCACTAGTCTTAAGAACTATACAACTGATGATAATTTTAAGCATACAAACAGTCCAATTTTAAATCGTCTTCGTACTAATAACTCTACAACTCCTAAATTAACAAATAGTCCGATACTTGGACACAAAACAATTACTACTAAAATATTAAACTCGCCGAGCTTTGAAAGACCTAAACAATTGCTTGTTAAATCAAATTCACAAGCTAAAAATGTTGGTTACTTTACGTGTGTTGAGAATAGTCCTTATATGCTGAGAAAATCAAATAGCACGTCAAATTACCGAGAAGATATGTCACCGGGGATCAAGGAGCTCTCAGTGCTCAATAGCAATAGTATTTATCAGCGTAATTCTGTGGGTATTCAGCGTTCTTCCAGCAACACAAGTATCCGCATTGCAAAAACTAAAAATATGTTAGCACGTCGCAGCAGCTTCAATGATCAGGGAGACCGATTGTCTAAAACGAAGCATGTTGTATCAGATAGCAGCAGCGAAGCTGGTGAAACGCACAACATACCAGCCCCGCCGATATCATCTGGTATTAAATTAAATCGCGCATTCAGTATTCGTAGAGCACGTGTTACTTGTGATTCAGACACGACACCCAACACGACTCCAGAAGAACGACGACGGAAAGCTCAAATGGAAATAAAATCCGCCCCGTCTTCTGCACGTCAATCATCAAGTCATCATCGTGCGCGGACGAGCAGTGTTGGTGCAAATAATAAAGATAATTATAAAAAACCTGAGACACGTCCACGTGTCCCCTCGTTGTCTAGAAATGAGGGTGGTAGGTACAGTATGCGTGGCCAGAAAAGCACATCTAGTACATCAACTTCACGGCCTAATTCCGGTGTTAAAGGCGGCAAAGATGCGAAAAATTCAGGTCGTAGTAATTCAACGTTAACTTCCAAAGAAGTTGAATTTCAAAATTGGAAACGTAGAAAAAATTATGATCCGATGAAAGCTGCAGCAGAGGGTAAAAAAAAATTGGACAATTCAAGAAAACATCACAGCACTGAAGACGGTAATAATAGTCGAGATAATTCAGTTTTACGCTCAGCGAGCTTTCATGGCACACATGGAGTGCTTTCTCTGGCTGATGACTGGTCTGATAATGAATTAAATTTTGTTGAACAAAAAGAAATAATTCAGATACCTCCACCGTGCAGTCCTCGCGACAGTGACAGTGATTTAGATACGTCATCTTATCTTCAGACGACGCAAAATGTCATGTCTGCTATGTCAGCAAGGATCACTGTCTACCAGCCAGCGCCAGTTGACTCTGGAGGCGAAAGTGATGAGGACACCAGCCAAAGCTTGAAACAAACAAATAAAATATCTCATCAAGTTAGTGACACTGAGAGCAGCGATGACCCGCATCCTGTCGGATCGAAATTCAACCGATCGTATGGCCTGAGAAAATCACGAGAAAGTCAGGAAGTTAAGAGCGCGCCGATTAAAACACGAACTCCTGTAGTTAATTCAAAACCCAGAGCTGAAACCGCTAGTATTGCTCGCACAGATTCCGGGAGATTCAGCATGCGTACCAAGGGATCAACAACTGGACCAAAAGCTAAACTTAAAGACGTGAAAAAACAGAGCCAGTCTATCACCAGAGAACAGGAAATGCAAAATTGGAAGAGACGGAAGAGTTATGATCCAATGAAAGCTGCGATGGAAGGCAAGCGGAAAGCTGGATTAGCTAAAAAAAATCTTAATTCTGAGTCTTCCAGGTAACTTATTATTTACTCTATTTAATATTATTGTTATTATTTTATTTAATTGAAATAAAAAATTAAACTACTGTTGGTAGGAATCTTAGCGATCGATAATAGTCTACAGCAATGCGAGAAAGTGGTATGAATTGTATTTAAAAGTACGCACATACACGCAGTCATTATTTATTTAATCCTTATTAAAGAGTGAAAAATTTTTTTTATTCTATCTCATTTCTCTGCTTTATTTTTTGTGATATATAAATAACATTATCTGCAGCAAGAGAAACGTGTATTGCTTCACAGCACAATTTGTTATTCAGTGTTTCGTATAATTATATATTATTTTATAATAACGAAACAATATGATTTATGCAATCATTTATTATTATAAATGCTAAAGTAAAATATAATTGAATATATAAATAAATTATAGATTAATTGATGTTGATAACGGGCTTTTGTTTAATTGTATAAACAACCTAACTGGGACATGTTTTGTGATACTTGTTTTATTTTTCTTTTTATTATTATTACTGAGAATTATTTAGTTTTTATTTTCTATTAACATCCTAATTTATTTTTAATTACAGTGTACTGAGATCTCAAAGCTTCCACGGGCCAGTGAATTTTGGTATCAGCGAGTGGAGCGACGAAGATATTTCCGCTTCTGCTGATGAAGCTCCTATTTATTAACGACTATGATATTAACGATAATGACTCGATATAATTATTACTTTATGACAATTATCTTAATGTCAAGTTTCGCTAATTATAGATAAGCCGGTGAAAAAAAAAATCCATGACTTGATATTAATTATTTAAAAGAAAGTTTATTGCGTAATCGAATTATCGATTTAGTTGTTACAATTAAGTTTTATTTTATAAAGTTATCGGTATGCTGAAACAACTGCTAATTATCATAACTTTTTTTTTTCAGTTATTGAAATAAATAAAGTGAACAAAGCGTGTGTAAAAAAAGTGAAATAGCTGAAATTAATAATTCAATGCTAAAAAACGGAATTATAACTTAGGGATTATCGTAATAATTGTACAAAATATAATGTTTTATTGTTTACTATAGGTTTCGATATTTTCTGAGATTGCAAATAGCTTTATTGCACTTATATATATGTTTACTTTGAGTGATTTTTTTGTTTTCTTATCATATATTAACTTTATAAAAGATGTATATTTGATTTAAAAGTAATCAACTGTATTCTATGATAATTCGAAATTTATTTACATTGGATTTGTTATGCTTGTGAGAAATGTGCCTCTATTATTAATATAAATTATTCAAATTGTTATAACTAACGTTGAGTTTGATATTTAAATTCGTTTAAGATTTTTTTATAATTAAAAGTACTATTATTTATATCAACGTTGAACAAAAATATAATTTTTTTATATTATTTACTGTGTAAAATTTACAATGTGATCGCTTTTTTCTGTACATCACACTGTTATTGATTTAAAAATAATCAATTTATGGAAACTAAAATAAATATTGTTCTAGAAAATAATTTTTGTTTCTATTTTTTTAATTACCTCTCATTAATTATCAATAAATCACAATTATTATCTTTTATTTAAAAATTAAGGCAGAAAAAAATTTTTTATAATTCAAAAAATCCCGCCATAATTTTAAAGTACCGGTGTTTTAAATCTAGGATTATTTTTTTATTAAATTCACTTTTTTAACAATATGAATACGTAATTTATCAAGTAAATTATTTAAATCAGTAAAAATAAATTTTGTGAGATGAGTTTTTCTGAATAAGTGATTAATTTATTTTTATTTTTTTAGGTTAGGTCATCAGAGGAGTAAAGTCAGGTGTAGTGTGATGCAAACTAAAGATTCGTTTTGTTATTAAGGTTTTGAATATATTATTGTTTATATCGCAATGTTGCTTAATAATATTTGTAAAAATGTTTGTAATAACTCACGTCTTCGATATTACGGGGTGCTTGCTGCAAATAAAATAAAAAAATTAGAAAGCAATAAATTACCTAATTTCTCATGTTTACAAGAAAAAAGAATGATTGATTCTGTAATAAAAACAACGAATTGTGGAGAAAAGAGATTTTACAGTGCTCTGCCAAATGAGGAATTAAATCCACCAGTTCGACTTTCAGCATTGACTGATGATCCACTGATATTGATGCCTAGTTTTTTTAAATCCATAAAAAGTTCTTACAACCTTCATTTTGTAATGCAATCTCAAATTGACAAAGAATTTAATATGCACGAATTTGCTGATGGATCCAAGCAAGTATGTTTTATTTACATTAATTATTATTTTGAATAGTCTTTAATAAAAATAATAATTGTTTAAGGCTGTTGAAATGGTTTCACATACACTTGCTGTAGAAGATTACGATAGTCTCCAAGGTTTAGTCACTCCAGATGTTATTCAAAAGTTAAGGTATAAAATATCGACGTTATCAGAAGCACAGAAACAATTAATTCCTATAAAAAAAGAGGAAATTTATGGCATGTTTCCATACACAATTGACATTGTATCTAAAGGAGACGAAGGTAATTTTTTTTTAAAATTAGTTATCTGTTTTAACAAATTTTTTTTATATAATTACTGTGTATTGATAAATTAAATATATCTATAATTATTTTCTACGATTTTAAATGACATTAAAGTTAGCAGTCACTTGATAATTTTTAAATCTTATTTAATAAATAAATTTGCTCCGAAAAATTATTTTATAAAAAATTGCATTTTTTATTTATTTAATTTTCTAAATGTCAATTTTTTTCTTATTTTCTTTGACATAATTTAATTGTTAAAAAAAATTCTTAAAATCATAAAATATCTGCTAAATTAATTTTCATCGATTTTAATTATTTCAGGTAGAGAAAGATTATTTGTTGAAATAAAAATGACATATTATTGCTTGAAAGGATTTGGTGAAATGCAAAGAAGAGGTGAAATACCGCCACTTCAAATGGGACTTATGCCAGAATATCGTGAAAAAATTTTCTTAATTAACTGCAGATTCAGCAGAGAGTATACTGAAAATATATCATCTTCCTCTTGGGTAATTAATCAATATAATGAACTAATGTTGGTGACCGCGGTGAGTATTTTTTTGATTATAATTTTTTAAATATTGTTAAGTATTTCTATTGACAATTATGCAGTAAAAATAATTATTTATTGTTTTTGTTTCAGTAATGAAAGTTATGTGATTCTGACTTACTTGAAAGAAAAATTAATATTATGTAAGAAAAAAATAAATCATCATTTGTTTCAGTTAAATGATTATTTTAGCGATCAAGATTTAATACGATGTATTTGTACAAAAAAATAATTTATTAATTTATAAGGTAACATTTTTTTGTAATTTAATACATACATATATATACATATAATTAATAAGTCAACCTATAATAATAATTACAAGTTGCGTAATAATAGTGGAATGTGATCACTAACTTGAAATAATGTAGCGCCAATGAAAGAGCCGCATCTTTCAATAGATATAACGATGGGCCCCTAAAATAATTATGATTGAGTAATAATTAACAACTAATTAATTATAAATCAATTTATCAACATGAATAATTCTCACTTTATTAATCTGAGGATTATGTAGGTGGAATTCATTCTTTTGAGAATACCGATATAAATTATTTTTTTCTAATTTTACGGAATGGTAAAGATTTCCAGTGACATCATCGTTTAGACCAATGAGATTAAGTTTTACGAAATTTAAATATGGTTTCATTAATTGTGTAATGACAAGTTGACAATTAATTCCACTCTGTTTAAAATTTAGATCAATTATTTTAATTGGAAAAGTTGTAATAGTTTCTAAATAATTGATAACGTCTGACGTTTTTCCTATAAATAAAAATAAAACAATTAATTATGATAACTGTGAAGATTTATGATAGATATATAATTTGAGGATTTGACGTAAACGATTAAAATTACCTGCGTAAATAGCGTCGATAAGCCGATAAGGTTTAGTAACAGTTAAAGCAAACATTGGAATTTGATTTCTCTCTTTGCCTTCAAACCAGATATCAATTGCTGTCATAAAAATATTTTTAAAACGTATTATTACAGCTATTAGTATTTCAACAGTGATATAAAAGTTCAATTATAAATCTCACAGGTCAATTTATTAATTTAATTCTTAATTAATTATTATATTAATTACCGACAAATTGTCTTACATTTTCCAGTTTCTTCAAATACTTTTTGCACTGGTATGTCTCTTGTTATAAATTTACTCAGATGAGTAATGTATAATCCACAATTAGTACTCAATCTTTCATAACTTGGTCGATGACTGGATGTCGAGTACGCTTGAATTAAATTTCTCAGATTTTTGTTACTTCTATACTCGTTTACTTTTGGGATCTCCCTATGAATTTCTGGATTTAATTCCCTATAAATCAGAGGATGTATAAGTTTAGCAAGTAATAACTATTACGCCTACTCTGGTAACTAAAACTAAAACTTTTTTTGATCTTCAAGTGTATATATATATATATATATATATATATATATATTCGTAAGTAAAAGTTTTATTATTACTTCGGAGGGACTGTTTGACACGTGTCGAGAATCACAACGAGCAGTGCTGGATCTTTAGGAAGAATCATTGCAAGTAATTCGCTCTCGCATATTGCGTCAGTTCTCAAAAAATTATTCGGAGCATCTACTGCAAGCATGTAACTTTCCTGCATCTTAAAACCATGACCAGCAAAGTAAAATAAACCTATTTTTATAAATAAATAAATAAATTACATTAAATAATAACTAATTATAATTATAAGTTTTTAATTTACCATAGACACCATCACAAAGTAATGAACTAAAAATTTTCATTGCATTTTTCATTTGGCTGGTGGTTAAATTTAACAAACAAATTACTTGGAATCCAATTTGTTCTAATAGTTGTCCAAGTTTTGCCACATCTTTTTGTGGTGTTTTTAATTTTTCCTGGTAATAATAATTTTCATTTGCTATCAACAATGCTATTTTGGCAACTGCTTTTTCTCGAGGCAATTGAATCTATTTATATAAAAAAAGTCCTGTATTTAATTTATCAATTACGAGACATTAAAATATAATTAAACTATAAACTAGCAACCTTGCAGTCACTATTTGAACTATAAATAAATAAAATTTTTCTTTATTAAATAATAAATTTTGTTAAATTGCACTGTACTTTCTTAAATATTGACGTTTTCGAAGATATAAGCTCATCCCGATGTTACACTCATCAAGAGCTTTCATTTAAGTACCCACATGCATTTTGATATATTTTTCATATTTACATATATATAATATATATAAATATATGAAAATTTGATGTGGGTACTTAAATGAAAGGTCTTGAGTATAACATCGGGATGAGCTTATATCTTTAAAAATCTCAATAGTTCACGAGATACAAGGTCGTTTCTTAATTATGTATCTAGAGATAGAGTATTTTCGAATGCAGCCTAAATACTTATCAACATAAATTGACAATTGGTAAGAATGATATGAAACCATGAAAAGGCCTATTTTATCATATAAATATACTGGACACAAAATTTTGCTTATTTTTCTTAATAATATAGATAATCATACTTACAACAACGTTACTTTTTTCACTGTAAACTTCACTGATATCATTAAAAATATGACAATAATATTTTCCTTCATGTTGAGCTTCAAATTTTTCTATAACAAGTTCATGTGATTTCTGCATCTTCAATTGAGTGTTGTCATGAAACCAGCGATAATTAGGAGCCGGATGACTGTATACTAAACAACTTAATCTAAGGGTACCATTAATATGTACTTCAACCAGCGATAATGGCTGTTTAGTAATAACAACAGGCGTTGATTTTATTTTTAGACAAACAGGATTCGACGTTAATTGATCGATAATTAACTCATCTGAACTAATTTGGGTCACTTGGCACTTGTATTCTCCTTCTTGATCAGTATTATTGATAATAATACTCAATTCATCTTTATTTTGACCCTCGAGCGGAAGATTCTCGTGATACCAAGCAAAAACAGGCGGTGGTAATCCTGTAGCTTGACATTTTAATTTAAAACATTTACCAAAAGCTACTCTTACTTCATCAGTTTCATTTGAATTAGGCTGCCTCGTGATCACTAACGCTTGTGGTTCATGAATAATTGATAGCGCTCGTAATAATTTACAATTTTCTAATAGTTTACCTAAGATTCTCACTGTACACATTCGTATATTTAATTCATCTAGTAAATTTTCAGCCGGTGAACTTTTTGAATTCATTTTATCATCTAATGATTTTATCCAACTGCAACTGAAAATAGATTTAAATTTAATAATTGATAAATTAATTGGAAATTCTCTAACTATATTTAAGACTTCATAATTGTTATCAAAAATAAAAAAACTATCAAGTTATCTTGAATAACAATAATTAGTTGACATAAAATACTATACACTGATGACGTAGCCTATTAAATTTTTTTGAAGAGATTAAAACTCAATAAAGGCATTATCATTTCACAGGTAAATTTTTTTTATTATGTCATAAATAATAAGTTGAAAATTTAATGAGCCAGAAAAAAATTTTCTGAATATTTTAAAATAATATTTTTAACATGCAATTTACCTATATATTTATAAAAAAAACTGTCAGATTCGCTTTTAATTAATATAATTTAAACATTTAAATGAAATAAATATATATCTTGAATTACCCAATGAACCCAAGCTGTTGTGACACTTGTTCAGCCAGTACATTCCAACCGTAATCATTTAATTCATCAACAAGTTGTTTGTAAATAACAGCCGGCAAATAGACAAGCTCAAGTTCTTCATCAAACTTGTACATATTAATATCAATAATATATGGTAATATTTTATAGTATAATAGAGTAGATTACAACAATCTATCTTAAAAAAAAATTAATATCACTTGCTAATCATAAATGTAGACTCCATTGTGACAAGTATACGTAAAATGAACAAACAGTTTGAAACAAGGATAAAATATTATCAAGGTCGTCAACGTTGAGTCATACGTCACTTTGTTAAAAAACATTTTCCTCAATCTACCAACAAAATAAATGTTATTAATTATTATACCAAAAATCAGAAGTTTGAAATTAAATTATGAAATAGCTTTAAAAACTTACAAATAATTAATTAATTATTGAATAATTTTTATTGAAATTCTGGAGTCTGGTCTGGACAATTTGGAGTAAATAATTGAAGAAGATTCAAACAGAATAAAAAGTTGCCGCCGATGCGCAGTAGCTCTTAAAAACCTCAATCGATAAAACGATTCGCTTTGCACCAGCTGAGAAAAACCTTGGGCATGTTTCCTTAGTCTGTCATCGTCGCGCGCGTTAAGTGGTGTTCTTTGTTAAATAAGAAAGTAACCTCTTTCGGTTACGTTATTATTTTCCCACCTAATGTGAAAAATCATTGTCAATATTCAACATCTGACATGGAACACACCTTCACTCCTACATAAACAAAACAAAACAATATATAAATGAATAATAACAATAACAACAACAAAAAGTATCATTGATAAAAAATGTTAAGTCATTTTGTTAGTAAATAAATAAAAAATATCTACTGTTATAATTTAATATAAAAGTGAATATTAATTTAAATTTTTACGCATATATACAGGTTTATATACCTAAATAAATTTATAAAAATTCAGAATATATATAAATTTAATAAAACAGATAAATAAATAGAATAATAAAAGTAAAAACAGAGAAGTTGAGTGTACGTCGTTGTCGATGTCGATGGTAAGACCAATGGCTCTGAAAAACAGAGTTTCTGCGCGATGCGCGTGGCGCGCTGCGTCGCATAATCTTGCGTATCAGTGACCGTCAGTCAATCGAGGCGGCAGTGGTGTGTTAAAAAACCCTGCAACACGCTCTCATGTGTGTGGTGGAAGCGAGCAAAAGCACGATTTTAGACGGAGAAAGAGAGACATTAAATAAATAATAGCGGACATTCATTTTTAATATTCTAGATTCAAGTACTTTATGCGGTGGTGGAAGAAAACGTTCCTCAATAATGTTTTACGTTTATTTATTGAAAATTTTTACCGTTTTTAATAAAACATTATGATAAAGATTTTTTTATCAATAATCTGAATCGTATTGACACACGAATAGTGAAGTAAGATATCTACTGTACTGGATCAAGAGAACAAGTAACAAAAATAATAATAATAATGATAATGATAACAACATAAATTTTAATAATTATTATTTTTGTTATTTCAGATCAGGTAGTGATAAACAAGCGACTGGATTTAAAGAAATACTCATCTTGACTCGGAAAAGTACATGTAGAAATAGAAGAAGTTTTTGAGTACTGGGACTGGGGAGAGGTCGTGTTTGTGTCGCGCGTGTACAGTGGGGAAAAAAGAGGAAGGGAATGAAATGAGAAGACGTGGACATCCTAGTCACGGTTGTGTTTAGACCTGCATTGTTGCTGTACAACTTGTGTATTTTACTACTGTGTGTGACAAGCTTCTCCGTAAGCTTGCGGTCTTGTGGACGCAACAAACAGACCGCAAGTGAAAGACCCGAGCAAGCTCCTATCCGAGAAAAGAGAGAGAAACCAGAAAGCGAGCGAGAAACAACGGGTGAAGCTGTGGAAATAATACATATTTAAATAGAAAGACGTGATTATTTGAGTCTGTCCTAGATTTTCGACAGGTGGATTCTGATTTATTATTTACCAATTATTATTATTATTATTGTTTATTTTTCGTTAGTTTCTTTTTTTATTTTATAAAGTTATTATATTTTTAACAATAATTCGTATTATTTACAGTAATTTTACAAGTGATAATCAAGTGTTTTGTGCAAGTAACTGTGAAGATATAGTCGTGATTAAGTTTGTGTGTAGGTTGTGTACTTGTGCCGTGGCCCGGCCATCATGGCGAACCCACGGAAATTCAGTGAAAAGATTGCTCTCCTCAACCAGAAGCAGGCTGAGGAAACTGCTGCTTTTGAAGCTATCATGAGAGAAGTTTCGGATGTTACTAGTCGAGTAAGAATTTTTTCATTTTTATTATTAGTGTCTTAACTTCAGACATTTCCTTTATAGATCAATGTCCCTAACCTCATGGCATGATACTGCTCTGCTACTGCTACCACTGCCTTCATTTATATTATTATTATTATTATTATTATTATTATTATTATTATTATTATTAACATTTATATTTATATTTATATTACATTATGATTATTACTGTCATGTACCTAAAATTTTATTCTATTTTTTATAATTTCTTACTTTATTATTTTTTCCCGGGTTTTAGTACACGCGGGTTACAACCAAAGTGTTTGCAATACTCTGAGTAGAAAACGGTACAACATAAACATACGAAGAAGCTAAAGTTTTAAATGTATGTGCGCATACTTTACTTACTCTTCTTACTGGTGTATATTTTAGGAGCTTGGTGTGGGCATATAAAGTGAGGGGGAGAACAAGCTGGAGTAGGAGTGTAAGAGGATGAAGGAATTTAGATAGACAAGAATAATAATAATAAGAAGAAATATCAGATCAAGAAAATGTTTAAAAGATATATATGTATACAAGTTAATGTCTATATGCACTAATTTATATTTTGCTTTTCATTTTTCACTCACTCTTCGGTCGTTCATGTTTCTCATTACTTCCCCGGCGACGCTTTCATCATTCTGCAATAAAATATGAATAATAATAAGTATTAAACGTGACAATATTGAATAGTGCGCGGGAAAATGTTACATTTTTATACTTACTAAAGTACTTTATTATATTTGAATCATTTAACGAGCTTAATAGATGTGTGAAAGTGTGTGTAGAGAAATACTAGGAACATGGATTATTTTATTTATTTATTTATTTAAATTGTCTGGAATTTATGGATTTTTCTAATCCACCTTAAGACTCTACACTGTTTGAATCAGTCACTTTATTTTATTTTCAATGACAAATTATTTGATATAAAATAAGTAATGTATGATGTGTGACTAAAGTTTTATGTTGGTTTTTTAAAATTTTTGTTAACCTTGGTCTTATTGAACGCATTATATACTTTATTTCTTTACTCAAGTGCTAATGACCTGGGAAATTAAACAATAAATAGTTGAACTTGTATAAGTATATATTTATTAATATTTATTTAACCGGTTATTTAATTATTTATGTCGTTATCACTGAAAAACGTGAAGGAATGTGTTTACTTGAATAAAAAAAAAACTTGATTAAAATTACAACAAAATTTATGTTTTATGAGTTAATAGTTTTCTTTGGTGAATTATATTTTTTATCGCGTGTAAAGTATATTTAGAATATTGATTGACAAGAAAATTACTCAACGGTTATTTTTGATCGCGTTAAATGTATTTTTAATGTCATAGATTATTTTATTAGTTTTGAGGAGTAAATGTAATGATAATAATAATTAAAAATAATTATAATTAAAAATAATAGTAATAACAATTAGATATAATATAATAAAATGAGTATGTATATGTTATTTTATATATTTAAAAAAAATTCTTAAACTATTAGAATTTGACGGTTCGATTGGGCGGGCTTCATCACCATATTCAACAGCTATATTTGAATTTCCGAGGTCGTTTCGTTCCTCGTTTTACTGACAAAGAGAAAATGGTAACTCTGTGTGTTCTCAATTGAGAACAAGAGAGCAAGTGAGAGAAATAGTAAAGAAGATTATAAAGATAGAGAATGAAAGATGATGCGAGTAATCGATCTCTGTGAACTTTTAAATATCAAATTTCTTAATACAATAAATTTTCCACTTTAGAGATAAAACCGAAAATACCAATTTATTTCTATTCTTTGGTTGTTAAATATTAATGATGTAAGTTAATTATTAGATCAAAGTACCTAATATATAATTGAACATAAACTTTTAAAAATCAGATGTACTTTATAAATTTAAATAATTTAGTACTTTATAAAATAAATAATTCGGAGCACTTAATTTTATAAATTTCAATTTTAGCGTTCAATAATAAAAGATACTTTTAGATTTGCGAGTGATGAATAATATGTGGTACTGCATATAAAAAATATAAGAATTGAAAGCAGAGTAGAGACCCACTTTTTAATTTATTTTTCTTGCCTGTTTTGATGGCGTCGTGGCTATTCGCAATAACAATAAAACGTTATCATCACATGTATGAGACGGCGAAGGTTATATTATGAGTCGCACACGTGTGCACCTATGGTGTAATGGAGTCACACATTGCTCCGATATTTGAACGAACGAGTAATATATATGTATGTATAATGATAGTTATACTGCACTGAGTAGAGTTCGAAACTACAATCGCTCCCTGACTTTCCATTAAACTCGGAAGTAAACAGAGGTAAAAAAATAACAGAACAAGGGTTCGTTTCTCAGTCTTGTTTTTTAAAGCTCGTAAAGTTCATTAAAAAAAAAAAAAAAAAAAAAAAAAACAAGTTTATAATTTTATAAATTATTATTTGGTCCACAAATGAATAAACTTATCTTTTTATTTTATAGGATTTAAATGTCAATCAAAAATTAGATTAAGAACATGTAGGACAGAGAATATTCAAATTTTGGACAAAATACTGAGACGCTTTTTGACCTAGTAATTTTTGAACAAAAAATCATTAAACTTGGCAGGAGTATGTTAATAATAGTCCTTCATAAATTGATTCTTCTATTTTTAAATTTAATCATTGAAAAAAAATAACAAAATGATAAATAAATAGGTAGAGTTCGCGCGTAAAACTGCCTTATCTCCGGGCCCATCATATATTCAAGTAAATAAACTTTACTATAAAGAAATTACTCATAAACTTACAACCAATATAATCTTTAAGATTGATTTAATTTTTTGGTTAATCTTTACTTTAGTTTAGATTACTTATAAGACAGAATTATTAAAATGCAACTAGCTTTGAATAGAAAACTAATTATCAACAAAAAATTTCATTTACTACAGTAAATAAACTATAGTTTAATTTTTTTGAACAGTGTTGGGAGTATTGACGGTCAGCCTGATAATCTTCAGTGCATTTTATGTGTTTCAAATAAACAATCCGATATATTCAATTGGCATTTGTTATCACTAGTCCAAACTGAATTACCGACAACAGACTTTATTACATGCTCTTAATGGAAAATACAATAAATTAAAAATTTTAAAGGCAATATTAATGTGACCTTGTTTTATCTTTTAAATTTTTATTTAGTTTATAATTTATAAATTTATAATTTTTTACTCAGACCCCGGCAATTCCAATCAATCTGCATGTATTTTTATTTAAATAAAAAAATTAAATCCAATGGTAGAAAAAAATAGTAGCGCATTACTGTAGTAGTTAGAGAGACATAAAGTGTCACTTGAAAAAAAAAAAAAAAAAAAAAAACAATTGTATTGCATTTAATTGGAAAATAAAAAAGAAAAGAAAAACAACAATTGTTATGAACTTGCATAGGTGGCGTCAGCAAGCAGTTCAGTAGGAGCAAGTCCTACTGGAAGTGGTGTACCAGAGACACCATTGTCTGTGAAGAGTGCTGGTGCAAGTCCTCCTCAATCAAGCGGCAGTAAGCACCTCCACATAAACATTGGGAGTCAATACAGAGCTGGTGGTTCATTGCCCAACGTTAACAACAACATTGAAAATCGAGATACTACTAAAGATCCTTCTCCAAACTCCGTCGCTATTCACTCTATCGACCTCAAGGTAGAATTTTTTGTGCCTAAACGCTATCAAAAATTAAGCCTAGAGTCCAATGTTGTTGTTGTTATTGTTGTTGTTGTTGTTGTTGTTGTTAATGTTACTGCTACCGTCGTTTTTATATTTGGAGTTTGTGAAGTAAAAAAATGAAGTCGATTAAAACTTTTGAGCGTTGCTAGCTCTCAAAGTTTACTTCACAATTCTCACAGCGATAAATGTTTAGAAAATTGTTAATATTTGTTTAGTCTGGCTATCACTTTAATATAATGTTTTAACACGTAGTTACACTTGGCATGCTCAGTTTCATGTTGATAAATTCACCTCGATTATTATCTATTGGATTAGCATCTAATCTTGATACAAACTCAATTAACTCAACCACGCTACGCCGTGTAATTTCATTCAAGCACCATTAGTGTCCTATAATACATACTTTACGTGCCTTGTACTTCTATTCTTAATATTTTTTATCACACGCATACTTTACGCTTGATAACGCCCCTCTTTCAACCATATTTGGTATTGTTAGATGATTTTTCTTTTTTTTTTAATGTTATACTCGTTAATAGTATATTATTTATTATTTATGTCTTGTTATATTAGTCACAACACATTATTATACTCATTTTGTAAATTATCTTAATTACTTAATTATCTTTATTTAAAATCATTACTCAATAAAAAAATATTTATTTTAAAAAATAGTCGTTGATAAATTATCACTTACAGTAGCTTGTTTAATTATTTTTAGTTAAATAAATAAATTAATATTTTTAACTTGCGATAATTTCAGTTAAAGTAACAAACTTTTACAAAAAAAAAAATTGTAGTCTTCAAAATTTTGGAATTACTCTGGAATCAATAAATTACAACTCTTGGATGAGCAAAATTTTTTGCTTTCAGGAATTTTATTAACAGATACAAATTAAAATTTATCGTGATTTTTATGATAACATTAATATACAATTTTAATTAACGAAAATTTGACATTTTGACAGGAAAAAAAAATTATTTTCTTGTAATAAAAAAACATTTATTCGGTAAATAACTTTTATAACTGTTTTATTATTTTCTATTTATTTTTTATAGTACTCTTTATTGATAATTGATTATATTTGGTAGTTACCCAGGTCCAGAAAAGGCGCATTGATAATTATAACATTTTATTGTATGTGTATATTGAATTTGTCACGTACTTTTCTTTTTTTTTTCATTCACACACACATATATACACTGACATTAACACATTCCGTCGGTCCTTAAAACTTTGAATAATAAATCAAAAGTTCAAACTTATTTTTTCTCGCTCCTAAGTAACTTAAAATAAAACAAATCCTGAATTAGGTAATTTCGTTTTTTCTTCCAATACTTAAATCGTTCATCAATAAATTCGCCCATTTTCATTTCATTGCCAGTGTTTTTTTAATGGTTCTAAATCATAAACCACATCTGAAAAAAAAAGCACATTTTTTAGTCACCGGCTTTTTTAATTGATTATAAATTTAATAAAAAAAAAAAAAAATCTTACGCTGGGATCTTTGCCCTGAACACACGTGGCAATTTTGTAGACTTTCTCGCAGTTGTCGGCTCCAGCTGTAAAGTTTAAATTTTAAATGAATAACTTAATAGCAATGAAAAAATATGACAGATTAATTTGCTTTTTTGACTTACATTGTGTGGCACAACCTCCTAGAATACCAGTTGCTTTATTTTTAATATCTTCTGGAAACATTTCAAGAAGCATTTCGTACTCCAGTACACCGTCTTCATCAACCTTAAAAATTAATTTATTATAACTAAATGTAAAGTACTTTTATTTTAATAATAACTTTAAAACTCACTATACTGAAGGATTCAAAAAGGCAAAACATGTAGCAAGTTAAAGCAGGGTCATTTGGAATAGAACCAGCGTTAACCTGATCAATCATACCTGAAAAAAATAATTTATTTTAAATTATCAAGCTATTTAATTTTCTTTATCTTAAAAATATCTATCAGTTAAATAAAAACCTTGTGTGGTTCCATGCTCAGACATGCATCTTCCCTTTTCTCCTGCTGCCATTTCAATAATTTCTGGTGGTACCCAGTCAGGTAACTAAAAAAATAATTTAAAAAATAAAATTAATTAACCAAAAAATTTTAAAAATAAAAATGAATTTCTTACCCCTCCAGAAACGAGTGAAGTTTGCATAAGGAAGCTTAGGAAGACGCAGCTCAGTATCACCCTCACCATGTTTGTTGATTTTATTATTTTTTTTACGTGAGGGTTTTCCTTTCAATACTTTTGCCCAAAATAATTCAAATGGCAAACTTTTATGAAAATAAAATAAAAAGAATTTTTTTTCCGATGTACGAAACACGTCCACTTGCAATAAAATTCAAAATCAGAATATTAAAATTTTAGCAATACCGCAGGATATTATAAAGCATCGAGTCACGGGATGTGGGCGTGGAGCATTGTCATTAATACTTGGGATCTTCTTATGACTAGATTCGCAAAGTAATATATATACGTCATTCGATTTTTATACATGATTATATTTTAGCCATCCATATCGTTCACGTTTGCGTTTAATACAACGTGACAACTGATAAAACCTTTAATTTAACCGAGTATATATGTTTAATCATTAGTGTAAATGTTGTTGTGCTGGTTCAATATTACAATACACTACTAAACTTATCCCCTCTTGTTTATATTGGTATGTACCCCTGACCTTCATCGCATCCTGCGAACGTTCCTCACGCAAATTAACTTACATTTATTCATTTAATTTTTTTTTTTTCGCTTTTATTTTTTGCTCATTGTTTTACTTTTGAGGTATTATTACTTTATTTGTTCAAATATTTAATGGTTAATACTAAAATTAGATTTTATTATATTTATTAAAGCTATAAATTTGCCGACGGTACAAAATATCTGATAAAAAAAATTAATTATGAGGATGAACTCAATTTTTTTCAAAGAAATTAATTATCAAATTGAAAATATTACTTCATCTTTATCTTTATATTTTTTAGTAATTTTAAGGTATTAATCTTATCAATTGGCTGAATGTTATACTTATAAACATTTCCTGAAATGATATGACTTTTCATTCAAAAGAATATCCCCAGGAAAAAAATAATTTAAATAATCCAAGGAAAATTTTTTAAAAATAAGTATTTATTTTTCCAACTTAATAAATTAAAAATTTTTTCGATCGAGACAAATTTTTTTACTATTTTTAAGTTGATACTTATCGTGTTTCGAATAATATATAAAGTAAAAAAAAAAAAAAATATCATAATTTTTTTCTATCGTATTCAAATGATTTATTTAACATAGTATTAATATTGATTACACTTTGAATTAATTAAAATAAAGTAAAAATCGTTCACAAGCAATGCAAACTTTATCAACTATATTAAGAAAATAAAGATCGTATTTTTATAGATCGTAATTTATGAAAATTGTTCATTTTGGAAAAGTTGCGTAACAACGAGTTTCATTATTATTATTATTGTTATTTATAGAAATTAACTCAAGTTTTGTAAATTAAATTTTTTAATTTATATCGGGAATAATAGAGGGTGAAGTTGATGTATATAATAAAGTAGAAAGAAGAAGAGAATGAAACAACTTTTGTTGACAATTGAGTTACGGAAGGCCTTTCACTCAGTACTCTCCTTTTCAGACGTCCATTTAAGATGATAACAAGTGTTAAAGTATAGGTATACTCGATACGATAAAATAAAAGGACTTAATTACTTTGTTAAAAGAACGCTTAAGTTACAATTAAATCTATTCCCCTTTGTTCCACTAGAAAAAAAAAATAAAAATTATCTTTTATTCCCTATTATTGCTATTATGTATTTTTTTTTTTTAATTAAAACACAATCTTGAGAATAACTTTCGGTAAAGTATAAAGTTGATAAAAAAATGTATTCTTTATTAAAAAAGTTGTTTCATTTATTCAAATAATTAATTCACTTTTTTAAATGTATTTTAAATAAAATTAACAATCTATAGGACAGCGAAAGTAATTTGATAAAATTAATAAAACTTTAAGTCCATCTTTCAAAATTTGAATGTTGGCGTGGCTTTGTTTCCGTCGCAAAAATTAAATTATATATTTTAACAATTGGTTGAACAAGTTTCTTTTATTTTACTTCAACTACTTATCATTCAAAAGATGAGTTGTAAATAAAACAATAACAATTTCCAGTTTTATCAGTAAATTCTATTAGGTATTAATTACTTCAGTTTTTTTTTTCGTTTTGAAGTTTTACTTCATAAGAGTTAAAAGAAATTAATTTGTTGAAAATTTTCAACAATTTTATTTCTCAGCTAAAGAAAACTTTACTTCGAAAACAACTTCAAAAAACATAATTCAGCGTATTTTAGTCCCCGATAACTTAAAATTTTCTTAAGTACTCCGTTTGCCCCCCCCCCTCCCTCCCCACTATAACATTGCTCGTTTTTTCAAAAGAAATTTTTTCATTCAGTGTAGTAATTAGAAGGTACTAAAATTATCATTACAAATAAATATTGTTGCTTAAATCATTTCGGGAATACTGATATCAATGCTGGACGGTGTCAATATCTGCTTTACAAATATCAATGTCTTTAAAGACGTCATTCACGTCATTATAATTGGTTCTGAAAGACAAGATATCAAGTTGTTAATATTGTTAATGACAGTTTGTCAAATAAAATTATCGAAAATTAATATGTTCTAATGATAATTCAAGAAGAACATAATGAAATTGCTTTAGTGGCTAATTAATGCAATTACAGAACAATTTGCAGATAAATCGTTATTTCGGTAACAAGTAAATCAACTAATTTTATTATGTAAGTTAAAGATGTTCTTATTGTTATCTCAGGCAATTAGACGTGAATTGGGCAACCGAATTTTTCCTGTGCTGTCAAATACTTGACGCGGGTAGAATTTTTTTTCTTTTTGGCGTGGGCATTCCACAAAACTTCTTACAAGAAATCAGTAAGGTGCTCTTGGATAGAATAAAAGTTCAATACAAGTTAAATTGAAAATCAACTAACGTTCGACGTAATTCCCTCGTTAACGGTAACATGAGACTGCCCTTTCTAAAGCTTACTTCACCTTGACAGCTACTTGCTCTTTCTGGTATGGACGTAAAGCTCAACTAAGGAGTATTTCTAAATTCTCAACTAAATTCTTTAAAATGAGGTCATTGTATTCAAGTCTTACAGCTTAAATAAATGATAAATTATAATATAAACCTTTGAACGGTAATTTTGGACCCTAAAATAGGTGCTTAGTTATTCTATTTAGAAGGCTCTTTAATTTTATGAAATTGAATTGAATTTATTGGCAGGTTTTCATCTAGTTAATTATTACTAATGTCTAGACGTATATTTAATTATTTTCTTTAACTGCTGTAAAATTTTTAATCAATTTTTAAGTAGTCTGACCGACCTTTGATTATCATAAGTATACATTTTTTATCTGCCATAATATGTAATTAAGTTGAGAATATTGAATGTTTCTAAAGATCATAATTTTTATTTTTAATTTTATTTTTGCAATTTGAAATTTTTCGAGTAAAAATTCACTAAAGTTTATTTCAATTTGATATTTTATAAAAAAAATTTTTTAATACTTTTAATATAAATTCCCGATAATTATAAATTTAAAAAATAAACTCAATTACAAGTTAAATTAAATAGGCTTTTTGTTATTAAATACTTGAACTGAATTTTAAAAAAAGTAATTCATATTTTAAAAATTAACAAAAAATATTTTAACGGAGTATAGTAGTAAAAAATGGCCTGTAGATACGAAAATACTATTAGCATGGAAAATTTGAACATTTTATTCTACAAATTTTTGTACAAGTTGGTAATTTTTGTAAAAATGGTCTATATTAATTGTAATACTTTGTATTTTTATCTAAAAGTTTATTTTTGTTCTTAATTGCTATTTAGGCGTTTACGTCAATCTGTTCCTACTGTATTAGATAAAAAAATATTTTTTTCTTATAAAATCATAATCTACAAAAATCATTTAGTCTTTGTTTTCTTTTTTTTTTTTTATAGCAGACAAATTTTTTGAATAAAACTAACAGATTTTTGCAGAAGTTTTTTTTTACCGAATCTTAGCCGAAAAAAAGATGTAGGATTTTTATCGTCCTATCTGGCCGGAGGTTGCAGAAATAATTCAGGCAGATCTGTAACAAAAAGCATCTGCAAATCTTAAAAATAACTTTCTCTAATCAATACATTGATTTTAACTGGAATTATAACTTATAGCCTTTTTAATAATTTATTTATTTTTAAGGATACAGAATTACTTTATAATTCTTGTTTTAATTATTTCTATTACGCATAATACAATTTCTTATTTAATTTTGTACTAATATTTGATTATTATATTTATGATATTTAAATATTTGAATATTCTTTTTATGATGGAAAATCGAATAAAAATAATAGCCCACACTATTTATATTTTTATTCAATAATTGGTTAACCTATTTGCTCAAGTATTACATTTATAACGGATGAAAAATAAAAAAAACTCTCAACTCGACTTGATACTTGATTTTACTAGAGTGATTGGATTAATTTTTCAAATTAGCTGACAAATGTATTAAACTTTATTTTGCACTCCAATATCTCTATTAGATAAAAATGGAAAAAAATTTTTATGTTTATTAACCAGATATAAACCTGAGAGGATAAGCGGGACTTTTTTCACTTTATATAGCAATCTATATTTGATATATTACTTTAATGGAAGTTGTCAAGTGTGTTGAAAAAAATTAATTTATATCGAATTTGACTAAAACGATTTATCAAATTTGATTGTATCTATATTACTAAAAAATTTTTAAGTTCATCGAATTTAACGATTTGTTGATAATCTATAATAAAATATTTTAAAATTTTATTAAAAAAAGTATATTATGAACTTACTATAAATTCAGTCTTTTCTTTCGAAGTCCCGTATGTTTCATGGAAAAAAATTTTTTATGGAAATTAAAAATTCAAATTCTAAATAAATATATTTACGAGCAGGTAGTTTTTAATATTATGAGATTAAATGTATATTTTATGTACATATAATATTTTATTATGATAGAAAGTATGTTTTTTCATATAATGCGCCTAGGTAAAATAAAATACTTACCGTCAATTTCAAGGTCAGATAAGAGCGTCTCTTCAAATAATTTTATTTTAACAGTTACCATGTTTGGAAAATAATTTTATTATCTCAAACATAAACAAAACTTGAAAATTAACTGAAATAAAAGCGCTTTATTTAATCGTCAATAGAAGGTTTATATTTATGAACAAAAATTATAATATTTGTATATTTCAAATTTTACTTTATACTGCAGTTATATTTATATTTCTTTATCTTGGGTCAAAAAAATTTTTTTGGTCGTAAAAAATTTTTCAACCAAAATTTCGAAAGTTTTTGTCTGCAAACAAAAAAAATGTTTCTTGTTTTTGTAAAAAATTTATGAAATTAGGTTCATTGCTATAATTGCTATTATCATTTTTAAAAATTAAAAAGTATTAAAAGAAAAAATTATAATGAATTAAATTTTTATTTCCGGCTTAATTCCAATAAAACCGATCAAATTCGAATTAAAAAAGTTCATGTATCATAAAAATAATTATTATTATGTAATTTCACAACTAAAAAGTTTTTTAATAGATAAAACGATTAAATAAACTTTTAGTAAGTGCTTTAAATAAAATATTCATGAAAAGTATTGATCGGTCTTAGTTATCTCTAGTTATTATCTCTAGTTATTTTCATTTAGTATTTTGCATTAAACAAAACCGTTATTTATTTAGTGGTCTACGAAAAAATAATTGAAAAAAAAAATTTATCACTAGCATGGTTGATAAACTTGATAATAATAAAAAAATATAGGTAAAATGAATTCAAAATAAAAAGTATTGAATCGAAGCATTAGAGTGACACTGAGATGACCATGACCGAGTTTTCTTTCACCTGAATGAGATCCATGGGCAGGAAAAGACTGAAGAAAAAAACCCGAGGGTGCAGATAATATAACAGAAGCGGATAGGAACAAAATACAAGATAGGAAGAGAATAAAAAAATTTTTTTCGATGTGTGTGTAGCGTACTTAAAAGTTGACGTGTATGTATGTCTAATAAAAAATCAAAGCATGTGCACCGAGGCATGTGTAGTTATCGGGCAACACACACAACATACAACACAGAACACCGGCAACTGCGCTCTATTCTATGATATGTCGGTGAATAGCACACAGTATAAATATATGTACATATCATACAACACACCAGTGTGTATGATGTATGGTAAGGTTGTGTGCCTTGGCTACATACACTAGAATTCTGAAAGAAGAGCGAGAGGGTGGAAACAGCACAGCGAGGAGGGAAGTATTGATCGCGACTGTGGGTACTCATTCGCTTGTTCCGGGCGCGTGCTACGTGTCGCTGCATCCTGCTGTACTCATCATCATCGCAATTCGCAACCTCCAACCCAAACGGATATCACAGATCCTCAATTTGTAAACTTCCGCTTTATGTATATTGTTTGCTACCCAATATTTTAATCTACTATAAATAAGTTACAATATTTAAGCTCGTATAAATTTATCCATATTTATTTACCTTTTTTTTTGTTCAAGTTCAAAAATAGTTATTTTTAAATTCCAGATCTTAAACAAATAAATCTGGTTACATTTATTTGTAGATTTTCTGTTTTTAATTAAAAATATTAATTATTTCAAGTAAATATTAAATAGGGAATTGTTTTTCGCTTATTTTACTAAAAAAGTTTTAATTTGGAAAAAATTATTTTTAAATGGAAATATTTGTACTTTCTGTACACTTTATCCGGGGTAAAATATTTTTATTAAATTTTTTGTAGGATAAAAACTACAACAAAAATAAAAATTTAGTTGAAAACAAAAATCTGGTGGTTCAAGAAATTTTCTGCTTGATTTAAAACAAAAGGAGAATTTTTTATAAGTTTCTTAACTTAAATATTTTCTTCTTTGAATTAAGTTAACTTTTTAACGTTTTTTACGTTAAAAAATTTACGATAACTTATAAATTATTTGAAAGTTTATATATAAAAAATTCATTGATGATATTTTTAATCGCAATTCTTGTCTATCGTTTGAATTTATTGGAAATATTTTTCAATAGGGTGTTAACGCCTACACAAAAAAAAAAAAATTAACTTCATTCAAGAAAAACTCTAGAACTAAAAAAAAAAAAATTGTCTGCTTGACTCGAGATAAATACATTTTTTATGATAATTCTTCGGTTCAACCCCCACGGAAAAATGATGTATCCTAGAATATATTCTGGGAATATATCCTAGTATATACTCAAGGATATATGCTGAGCATAAGAAAATTCGCCGAAAAATATATCCTAGGATATATTCTAGAATATATCCTCCGATATATCCTAGAATATATTCTAGTATATATCCTAGAATATATCAGAATATATCCTAGGATATATTCTAAGATATATATGCATGTGTTACGTCCATTGATTATGAACCAGACTATAGATCTCAAAAAAATTTTACGTACAACGGGACACATACGAGCGCAAGTATATATATCCATGGATATATTCGGGATATATACTGGAATATATACTAGCACATATATCCTAGCATATATTTTTTGGCAAATTTTCGTATATCCCCGCATATATTCTAGAGTATATTCTAGGATATATTCCCAGCATATATTCTAGGATATATATTTTTTCCGTAGGGGGAGATTTTTTCTCTTGAATCCAGTTAAGTTTTTTATCAATATTATAAATGTTCTACAATATTTTCTTCACAATCTTTGATACGACAATTTATAAATTATTTGAAAGCTGAAATATGAAAAATTAATTAATATTTTTATTTCTCTGCAAAGTCCAGAATCTAAACAAATAAATCTACATTTTTAAAATTCTAAATGTCAACTCACAAGAGTTTTTTTTTAATTAAAAACATTTATAATTAACAATAATAAAATATCATTAACGAGAGAAATGTATTTAATTTATTAAATAGAAAAAATATTAATTATAAAATTTATTCAAAAAGTATATTGCCTTGCTATCGGAGAGAGGAATTCAAAAAAAGTATTCTCATTATTTTCAATTAAACAAAAATTTGTCTTAGAAATTTAGCTAAATTTTTATCAAAGTTCAGCGTATCAGTGAATTATTTTTGATATACATATCAGACATGTCTATGTACACATGTATATATGTACGAATATAATGTAAATAAAATCAATAGAGACAATATCGCGTTCAATGGCATGCTCCACTAATACACAGCCCACACACGGATATATAGCACGTTAAAAGATAGAAAATGGTTGACCTCTCTCACTAATCCTGCATCGCGTTCCCTTGGCATCTATTTTAGTCCTCAGTCCTCAGAATCGGTGGATAAAATTGACTCGTCGTTATTTATTCCACAGGTGGTGATGTCTGTAAGCAAACTTTGCCTGTCAACGTCACTGTTTCTTCTCAACCACCTTGTTATCTTTATTTTCTTCTCAAAATCCACATTCTTCTTTACTTATAATTCTCAACTATTTTTATTTTTTTAATTTTATTATTAAACTTGACACATGAATCTTTTGCGTCTTACTTTTAATCTGAAAATTTATCGTCTCATCTCAATTTGTACAACAATAGATAAAAATTATTTAACACTATCTACTGAACTCAAGAGGAAATCGATTGTACATTTTAGTGTCTGAGATAGTCGATTGTTACGACTGATAATTCGATTACAATTTTATAAATCACGACGCGATCATTATTTTTTGTTTCATTGCACGGAGAAAACGAGATTTAACTGGTTTCCTTGTTGGACGGAACCTAGTTCCATCTATAGTGAAAAAAATTTATAAATGGTTACTACTTCTATGTAGATTGTAGTAGGTACAGTTTTCGTTTATTTCAGTTCAATCCGTGATAGGGCTCAGAGCCATCTGAGATTTATTTGTCTCAGATGGTTGTCAGTACCACTCGCATACTCGTCAGTCCCATCTTACATAGAAGTGGCGTCCATTTGGAATTTAACTAGAATCTATCTGCAGATAGTATCCATTTTTACATTATCATTTTCAAGTGCATTTTGCAATCAAATATATATGAATAATAAGTAAATTATAATGAATAATACAGATTATAATTTTATTCCAAATCAGAAAACTAATTCTTAATAAGTTTAAAAAAAAAATGAATTAAAAAAAAAATTTTTAATTTACAATTAAAAAATTAAAATTAAAATTAAAATTAAAAAAAAAAATTTTTTTATTCTAGTGTGGTACTATTTTTTAAAATAAGATGAAGATTGGTATTCTTATTTTTAAAAATAGTACCACTGAAATTAAATTTTTTTTTTTAATTTTTTAATTTTAAATTAACCTTTAACGCATGGATTTATTCTATTTATTTATACATTTATTATGTATTTATTATTCTTCAAGCGCAATATAATTTGTATTAAAATAATTTTTTCGAGAAATAGTTTAATTAATTTTTTTTTTTTTTTTAAATCCTATCAATATATAAAGATAATAATATAATATGTGTTGAAATTAAGAAATTTTAAACACATACATCAAAAATGTATTTACATTATAAAATACATCAGTTCTAAAAAATGTGAAAACCTACTAGGAAATACTATTAAAAATAATTATTTATTACTTGTAAAGAATTTTTTCACAATTAAGTTCTTCAAATAAAGATGTAATTATAATAAATTTATACATACTTTTAATTAAAAAAAAATAAATCTTAAATATATAATTCTGATGTGATATTTAATACATAAAATGTAATTAGATTTTTGGCGAAAATCGTGATAAAACTTCATGGATTTGGACTTGATTTTGACCCACTTCAAACTGTCAGATTTCATTTAAACTTCGTAGACTTATCGAGGACCGATGACAATACACTAATTTGATGAGATTATTCCATTATCTTGATCAAGATCGTCAAGATTGAATGATTTTTTCACGTATTATTTTTTCACATGTTACAGTTACTAATACTAATCTCGGAATTAATAGTAGTTTAAAATAAATAAACCAAGCAAAAAAGTAGAAAATAAATGAAAGTTTAAAAAAATTAAAAATCACGCTGTTTATAGAAAACCAAACTAAAAAATAGAAAATAAATTTTAATAAATTTGAATTAAGAATAGTGTAAAAAATTTTAATAAATATAAATTAATAATAGTGTAAATAAGAAAAAAATGTATTTTATTTTAAAAAAAGCGTGGGGTGCTTTTTAAGATATTGTCGAAATAATAATCCTTTTACTTATATCTGTCAATAAAATATTTATAACTATTGACATCATGCACCCCACGCTTTTTTTTACAATAAAATACATTTTTTTTATTTACAAGATTGGTAATGGAATATCAACATTTTCAAAACTTCCCGAGTAAAATGAAATTATTATTTTTACGGAAAAATAATAAATTTCGTTCGACCGCCGCACCACCGCTGCACGACCGCCGTTTGGCGGACTATTACGCCGCACGCTAAAAATTTACTCCCCCTAGCATCGCCGCACTACCGCTGCACCACCGCCGCACCAATGCTAAATCATACCTACAATTTCACAAAAAATGGTATCATAATTAATTTATCACGCAATAATTAATTAATAAATAATGCGACTAGCAATCTTTATGTAAGACCTATTTATCAACCTCCTTTTAATCGAATGCCTAATATTAAAAAAAAAATTTTTTTTTAAATCATGCAAAAGCACCGCGAAATTATTGATTTTTTAATCGTATTGTTGATGTAGATTTTTAATTTCGTCCTCGGGTTGCACAGAAGCGGTACGCCTATTGAAATACTCTGAAAGAATTTTAAAATTGAACTGTGATGGGATTCGAACCTGGATCGTCTGCATGGAAGTCTCGAACATTGCCAACTGCACTGCAAGCCATACTTAACTTAAAAAATTTAGTTAAGCTATTTGAATGATCAACGAATATATTATTTCAATGTATATACCATCAAACAGCGGTATGGTTCGGCGGTGGTGCAGCGGTGGTGCGGCGGTCGAACGAAATTTATTATTTTTTCGTAAAAATGAATAATTTTATTTTTACCCGGCGCGTCACAGCTGTGGTACGGTGGTGGTGCAGCGGTGGTGCGGCGAATAGAAATTTATTTACTTGTCACGGCGCTGGTGCGGCGGTAGTGCGGCGAATAGATAAATTCTTTACTTGTCACGGCGGTGGTGCGGCGGTGATACGGCACTTGTAAAATAACCAAAATTGTCACAGCTGTAGTGCAGCGGTGTTGCGGCGGTGGTGCGGCGGAATTCTGTTTTTACTCGGGTTGTAATTGCCAACACTGTAACAATTTTCAGAAGTTTGATCCAAAATTTTTGTGTGTACTTTATTCTCCTGGCAAAAATTACGTACACTTTCATTTGCTGATAGTTCAATAAATTTCGTCATTGTTATAAATTGATTTTGAGATCTTGCTAGCTGACTATCAATATGTCAGGTACCATGCAATAGTCTTAATATTTGACCATTTAGATCTTTGAATTCATAGTATGAGCCCACAAAGGTCCTAAATTTTTCACTGAGTCAGACAAATGGATTAATGAGTGTATATTTAATTTATTATTTAATCAAAACAATTACATATCGTCAAAATTGATTCGGTCTCAAAACAATTAAAATATAATAATTTAAAGTTGAATTTTAAATATTATAATTTTAAACATTAAGATTTAAAATACGATATTAAAACTATACAGAACGATGTACAAAGTCTAAAGTAATATTAGAACTTAACTCTTGGTTTTTTTTAACTAAAAAACATTTGTAAAAAATAGTTTATTGTCATCAAAACACAATAATAAATAACATAAATTTTATAAATAATAAACCGTCACACTTCGTCACCTTATAGATTTAGTTTATGAGAATGATAAGATATGCGTCACCTCATCGGTCGTACGGCGTAGGGGTTAGTTATCGGTCTGGCAAGCGCGCGGCTCGGGTTCGAATCTCGGTTAGAACGGAATGCGATTTTCACTTTATTTCTATAATTAGAAATAGTTAGATCTAAATTAAGCGTCAAATGGTATAAACTTGCGGTAGCTCTACATCAAAATCGAACCAAAAAAATGGCGCTTAAAAATTATTTTTTTTATAAATTTTGAATCAAATGTTAGGGATAGACTTGAAAATTAACTATGGCCCAGTCCTGGTATTATTATTAATAGTTAGTTAGTTATGAGTTTTATTTGTATCACATTTATGCGTTTTACAAAAATATTTTAAATATTACATATTACATACATAAATATTTTTCTTACAAGCTAAAGTCACCACATGCATATTACATATTACATATTAGGTATCAGACTTTGGTAACATATCAATTATTATTCTTAATTCTGATTTTTCTGCCTGTCCAGCTTCTATGTTAATTGTCTAATAAACTAATATTTTACTTTTATTTTTATTTTTATTTTGCATTATATTTGCATCACATTTCGTTTTATTATTCTACCATTTCTTTATATTTATATCAGACGCATCCCACTTTTTATTACATGCTTTCTTTCTGATTTTATCCCCTCCATTTTCACTCTCTCTCTCTTTTTCCCTCTCTCACTATTTACATGGCTTGTACCATTCTTTACACTTCTATTACATTCGCGCTCTCACACCTCTCTTCATTTCCTTTTAGTTTCTTTTCTATTTCTTTCATTACTTTACACAAATTTTCCCTTTTAGTGCCCGCACTATTTTTTCCCTCGCACTGTCTCCCTCACTCTCCTTCCACCATTCCTTCAGCTCGTTTTTAACTTCCACACTTATTCTGTCCTTCATCGCATCACAAGTCATTATGTGTTCTATTGTTTCATTCTCTTTTTTGCACAACCTGCATGTCCAATCCTCCAATCCTCCAATCCAGCTTTCCCCGCTCTTGTCAAATTTCCACACCTGATCCTTGCCCACACTTCTTTCATTCCACCACTGACCTCTTTTTCATTCCAGTATTCATTTCCCTCCTCTAACAAAATTTCTTTATATATGTCATTGTAAGTTGATTATTATTATTAATATTATCATTATAAAATACGATCAAGGCGTTCAAAATCGGATCGAATTTTTATTTCTGTCTGATCGTACTTTAGACTCCAGAGTGGTAAAAACGGAAATTTTTACCACTGTGGAGATCAAAATACGATCAAATTCAACATGGGAATTGATCGTACTTTGAACTCCCTGATCCGAAGTTGATCGGACCTTAGGAGGTTCAAAATACGATCAAAATTTCGACTCGGGTAAACCTCATATCATACAGACAATTCAATCAAGATTAGTTGTAATAAAATTTCCAGTTTATTCATTAATAAATAGACGATAAAAATTATTTCAACTCCAAAAACCAGTCACTTCAATTGTAATTATAGTTTTTCGTAATTATAACATAACTTTTCAAAGTACCTTAGTACTTTTTTGAAAAGATGGTTTTTATAAAAACTATAGTCCAGATTCGCTTGGTTTGATCTTAAAGATTAAATTTATAAATTCTTGAATTTGTTTATTATCTTTACCACTATTAAAATAAAATAAAATAATGATAATAATTAATGAATTAATTAACATAGTTTTAATCCGAATAACAGACAGATAGTGCAGGTCAATCGGAAACATTTACTGTGGGAATTTCCATAAGGGTAGTCATCGTTTCCGTACTTAAAGTGTCTAGTTTCGTTCGATTTCAATCTCCATTTACTTATACAATATATATATATATATATATATATATATATATATATATATATATATATATATATATATATATATATATATTCTTATGAATAAACGGTTCTAGACGAGGATTACGATATACAGACGATGAAGAAGAAAAGACAAAGAATAGGTCGATAGTTCTTTACCTCTTGCTCAATCGTTTTCGTGAAGGAAGCGTGATTACGTGAGCGGAAAATAATTCGGACAGAGGGAGAACTTAGATATTGTACATATATACATGATTTTTTGTAGATATACATGACTTTGATACCTTAAGGAGTGTTGAACTGTTACTTACTCGGTCACGTAAGGATTGAATTATGTAATTTATTTGTTAACAAGTTATTTTGGGAATTAAAATTCTAAATTTATAAGATAAAACCAGCAATTAATTTATGGTGATAATCTGTTAAAAAAACTAACTTTTAATTATAAAGTGAAGTAATCGATGAAGATCTCGAAACAAAAAAATTATTTTGAAGAATATAAATACTCTTGTATATAGAATTCATTTTTTAGGGTCCTAAATTATAATAATTGTATCTCGGGTCGATAATTATTGTGATTTAAGTCTTAAAGATCAGTTGATTTTAAAATTATATTGAATTCAATTGAAATCTTGGATTCTTTTTAATTAAAAAAAAATTTTTCTTTTTTGAAGTTTTATTATATAGCTTAAGTAGTAATTTATTCATTCAAATTTTCATCAGCTTTCCGATGCGAAAATTTGAAGCTTAAAATGAATTCTTGAATTATTTAAGTCAAAAAAATGAAATCATCATTTATGATAGCCAAATTTTAACTTCAATAAATTCTAAAATCTATTTAGGATTTTTTTGATATAAAAAAAAGTAAAAACCCGATAATTTTTTGGCTTTGTCGACATATTTTAAACATGTATGTGTTATCTTGATCCAACATTACCGCCTATTTTAATTCAAGGAAATAAATAATAACATAAATTATGTTCGAGGGTAAAATTCACAAATAAATAATTTTCTGTTTGTCATCCAAGAATTATGATTTGTTGATTCAAGAATTATGCAAGATAAAAATAAAAAAAAAGTGAAATTTTGTAGGAAAAATTTTTCTTGAATCAAATCATTTTGTTTTAGTGTTTGTTAATTAAAAAGAAAAATTAAGTGGTAGCAAAAAATAATTAATATTCAAATTTTCATGCTTAAAATTCGACAAATTTATATAAAAAATTAATTTACTTTCTGAGAGATACATTGGAAAATTTTTCGGACGAAAATTTAATAATATTAATCCAAATCCTGACGATATATTTTATAGTGTTAATAATTGGTGTCTTCATTTTGAATCTAACTTATGTAAATAAAATTGACGAGCAAAAAGAGGGCAAATAAGATAAATATCTAAAAAAAAAGATAAAGTGCATGATATGAGAAAGTATTTTGTGTCAAGTGGGAGGATAGAGGAGACTATGAGTCTTGAATGGGCTCTCTGGCATTGGGAATTCGTAAAATAGAAGCGGGTCGGTGAGACAGACCCCGAGCGTCGCGACGATGTCGTCGCGTGGGCGGAACGCAATCGTCCGAGGATCAGAGTGGAGGGTAGGGCATAAAGTATATGTATAACGATCGTAATACATATAAAGGAGTTTCAGCAATGTAAGTTAAGTAGTATAGCTGTAGTTTTGTGTGTCGTCGGGGCAATGCGAATATAGCTGCAGAGATAGTATAGATGAAAAGATTGTCGATCGGCTCCCGACCTCGACAACTTTCGCATGTGCCTTGCCATTCACCCGTGTCAGTTCCATTCTACCCAATGTCCCGAGGCACATGGCTAACGGGAAATATCTTTGTTTATTTTTAGAATTATTAAAATGTTATTATTCTTCTTTTTAGATATACTATTTAAAAAAAAAAATTGTACTTATAATTTATAATATAAAAATGATAAATTTTTTACTGATGATCCAATGATGAGGTAATCTATTTATGTTTGATAAAAGAATTTTTTTATCATTTAGTTTTAAATTTTAGAATAATTACTGAAACTTGACCGAGCTATGATGTAATGGTAATTAGAGGCTGGTAAACGGAAGGCTAACGATATATAATATATGTTAAAATACGGTCAGCATAATAAATATTGGCATGGTAAATAAAAGATACAGAACTAAGTAGAAGTATGTAGTAGAGCTTACCGAACATCGGTATTTATATTTGATCGTATAGCTTGTAGACATGTCAAACAAGTTTTCCTTGAACCTCAAAGTCCAATCGTGGCGTCGTTGTATACATACAATATTAAACAACTAAATAACATGCGAGAGAGTATAGAGCGTGAGGACGCATTAATAGTTAATAATTATTCGTATACTCATAAACTGTAAACGGAAGTGCAAAAAATATATCTGATTATTGTTATATTCTTTTTAATTTATTGATTTTTAAAAAT
This sequence comes from Cotesia glomerata, assembly GCF_020080835.1. Classification (NCBI taxonomy): domain Eukaryota; kingdom Metazoa; phylum Arthropoda; class Insecta; order Hymenoptera; family Braconidae; genus Cotesia; species Cotesia glomerata. The sequence continues at coordinate 24,753,324 of NC_058159.1, read as the reverse complement.
TATCTTTTTATTTACAATATTTCATTTTACTTTTTGTAATTTGGTATTAATTAAGGTTTTCATTTTGATAGCATATATTAATCAAGTCTACGTATGATCTGTTATTTAGAAATATATTTTTTTTTTAGTTACAGAGATTGGAATATTAATTATACTCAGTATTGAATAATATATTACTGAATCAAAAATAAATTCTTAGAAAAAACGACTGACATCGCTCAAATAAAATCTTTAGTAATAAATTAATTTTTTAATTATTTTCAAAGATAATTTTGTATGAATATAATAATTATTAGAAATAAATTTATCGAGAGTTTTAAAACGTTATTAGCCCTTACACGGAAAGAATCTTATATGAATGCCAACAATACATGTTTTGTATATATTCTACTATCTCAAATGGTAATTAAATTTGTAAAAATCAAGATGATTCTACCCCAATACGGCTGCCCAATTTCAAAACACAGTAACTAACATTTAGAAATTTTTTTTAATTTTTCTTATTAAAAAAAAGTTTGCCTGCCAAATTGATGAAAAATTTGATTTGTAAATAGAAAATACTTGAATATAAATATTTTTAAGAAAAAATACTTGAAATTAAGGTCTAAAAGTTATAAAAAATGCAGCAATATTAAAAAAAATTAGGTATAAAAATTTTGCAGTTACTGTGTTTTAAAATTGGGTAGCCGAATAATTCGGCAGTAATCATTGGACAGCAACTTCTGCACTCTAACTTTAATTATTTAGTTATTTTTATTTTTTTATTAAAATATAAAATTGATGACTAAAGTGAAGTGTTAGTTTAATATTGAAATTTTCGGTACTAATCGAAAAAACTGACCCTGAATCCTTATTGGTTTAGGATTAGAGCGCATTCGTACAGTATGGAATTTAAATTTCTAGTCATTCATTATAATGATACATTAGGTATAAGAAATTAAAAATTCAATAATGAAAATTTCATATGCTTAAATAATGTATTACTTTAAGACTAATCTGATAATGACAAAATTAAAAAACTATTTTTATACATACTGCAGAAGTTTTTCTAAGACCGTTTATTACTTATGTAATGTACTTGGAAAAAGATAAATATAAACTACTTTTTTAAAACAGGAAAAAAAATTGCAATTCAAAAATTGCACGACTCATGATGCGAAGTATCAGAGAGTGCTTTACGATTGAAAAATTTTTTTCGCCTCATTTCGGCAATTATTTTTATTATTATAGTCTTGTTAGTTGACGGAATCAAAATATTTTGCATATTATTATCGAGATAATTTAATGAAGATTAATTTGACAATTTTCAAAAATTGATTTAGTGTAATAGAAACGGAAAAAAACATCAAAATAGGTCAAAAAAATTTCTTGTCCGTCCTGTATGAAACTCCGGAAACACTGTAACTTGCGTAAAAATGCATTAATTAAGTTAAATTTATTTTTTTTTTAATTCTTTGGAAGAATTGTAGGTCACCGAATGCGAATGGCTAGGTAATTCAGTGTCGTTTATGTACAATTAATAAAATAAAACAAAAACCAGAAGACTGCGTATATTTATATATATTGTATACATTTATCCGACTAGAGGCGCGTACGTATTATCGTGCTATTTTAGCTGTTTTATATATTTTTTTCACATTTTTTATTTTATTAATATTTCATAATTAAATGAGCATTATAACTCGTGCCCTTTTGGATTTTCCAAACTTTTTTATTCTGCAATTAACTTATACTGTTGAAATATAATTTTAATAGGAAACGAAATATATAAAATATTAAAAAATTTCGCTAAATTTTTCATCAATAATTACTATTACTATATGTTATTTATTCACATGCGAAAGCTTTTTTTTAAAGTAGTTGCACATTATGATGGTTAGTATCCTATATAAGTATTGTTTTATCTAAGACAATAATAATAATAATAATAATAATTTGGATCCTTTTTTTAAATTATTTTATTGCTATTCTATTATAAATACTATAAATTTATTGTCAGGGACCAAAAAATTTGATGTTGATTTTAATTTCGTTATACATTGTAGTAAATTTTCCACCATATAAATCCTTAATTAAATCATTTTATTAATAAGTAAAGTATTTTATAATCGCTATAATGAAGTTTCTATTAAATTAGTCAAAGTGCTATAAAACTTTCTTCCCGATCAGTTTTATAAAGTTGTCTTCTTTCTCTTTCTGACTAATGAACCAGAAACCCATCCAATAGCCAATCTTAAAAATATAAAAAAAAATCGTAGCAATGTATTAATATAATGAACTTGAATCAATGTACAATAGCGGTCGATATTAACGATACCCTGAGGCTAAAATTATAGATTAAATAAAAGTCGACTTATCCGGTTAAGCCCTTTTATTTCAGCATTATTTTCGTTAAATAATCATCATCAGCAGTTAAAATAATCGCTGACCTCTAATAAGATCAAGAGATATTTATAAAAAAGATTTAAGATTTCGATGCCGATGTAGGTACAGAAATAGATAAACAATAATAGTATATTGTGCAACGAGTGTGACAAGTTGTCGATTGCCCACGAAAGCGAAGTTGAGCGCACGAGCGAAGCGAGTGCGGTCATTCGCTTGAGTGGGTAATCGACAACGTTGCACGAGTTGCACATACTATTTTGTATTACAAATGCGGCGATAGATGTGGGTACAAAATTGGGGTCCAGGGGCGAAGCCCCGGCAGGGTCCTGGGGCAAAGCCCCGGCGGGGGGTTGGGGGGGGGGCGAAGCCCATAAAAACAAATAAAAAGTTAATAAAGAAACAAATATATATCACATAATAAATGCAAAGTCACTAATATTAATTAACAAAAAATAAATTTACACATTGAAACAATCAACACAAAATTAAATGACATTAAATTTAGCTGTCACTACAATTTTTTAATCTTCTTAAAAAAACAAATTTGTTCCAAAAAATTATTCATAAAAAATTGCATTTTTTATTTTATAAAATTCCTACATGTCAATTTTATGACAAAAAAAATTTTTTTTGTCATAATTTATTTTTTACAAAAATTATCAAAATGATCAAATTTCTGCTCAATTAATTTTTATCACAATTAGCTCAATATTAATTAATTATTTTTACTTTCGTTAAAAGTATGAACTTTGTAATGTCAACCTCACTTCTTTAATATTGACAGTTAGATTGTGTTTTTTTTTTGTTATTTGTTTCAATTTTAGCAATTTTCACAGTCAATTGCATGCGACAAGGATAGTTTGAGTGCGCCAAGAATAATTTGCGTGCGACAAGTAAACTTGTCGCACTTAAATAACGGTTTCATTTGTGAGAAAACTCATGCGTAATTTTAAAATGGGCAAACAGCTCTTTTTCAACCGCAACAGCGAGCGCCAATACTACTTTTCCCGCATGAGTAATACAAAAGTAATTGTGAAGTAGGTGAAAAAAGACTAAGAATGGAAAACTAAAATAATAATAACAATAACAAACTGGCGAGCTAAAATCAGTAATTCAAGACTCGTGTACTCGAATATTATTTATCTTTTAATTAAAGTATTAACTCGAGAAAAGTATTTCTGACAAGTAAGATTGAATGCCAGCATCAAATTCCACCATACCACACCCGAGCCCCCGATTAAACTGCAGTATGCCGTAGCAGCCAATTTAATACGACTATGACTCCGATGTCACGTTAACTCACAATACGATCTTCAATAGATCTATAAGACAGTTACGAGACGATTGAATTCCACTGACATAATCAACTATTGCCTCTGAAGTGCTTCGAACTTCCCTTTTATTTTTCTTTTTCCGTTTCCTTTTTTAATTATACATATTATATTGCTATTGCTTGAAGAATAAATTTCAAAAGGTCAAAAATTAGCATAAATTTAATTCATTTTACAGACTGCTTTAAATAACTTGGAGGAGATGCAACACAATCCGATGATGTACCGCGGGACCGAACGTGGAAGAAGCGTGGGAGTTGGCCCCATGAGGTCACGACCTATGGAAAAGAGGTATGACACGTCGCCGTACAGCGGTACATACTTATCACCACCACCTGACACCTGGCGAAGAACTAATTCAGATTCAGCGCTGCACCAGAGTGCCAATGAAGCTTGCCAATCGGCCTCCACGATTCCTCATCGACGAGGTAGCGATACATGTCGGTGTTTTATGTTTTATTTATCATTATTATATCAAATTCTTTTGATGTCTTGTTGCATTATTAATTTATCGTTTCACTTATTACTGCAGATCAACATGGAATGGGTAATACGACAAATGACAATAGAGATGGCCATCATAATTTTATTGAGAGACCGAGATCTTCCTGTGAGATGCCAAGAGTACCAGGCATCCAGTAAGTTCATCAACTCAATATTATTATTATTATTATTTTTTTTTTTTTAGTAATTGTGTGAGAATATATATTCTATAACAATCTATTAAGCTTTTACTATTTATCAATACTATTTTTCCTTTTTCCGCGGCTGTGGCCGACTTACAGTCTGTACCCGCATTTGCCTGTGCCCCACCCTTAGCACAGTGACCAAGGAAACCACAGAAACCTGGCCAGGGTACAGACGGCACGGGAGCAAGCCTTGGAAATCGCAGAATAATTGCGACTGCCAGGGCTCGAACCTACGCCTGAGCGACTGTTGTACGGGCAGTTTAAGACTTAAACCGCTCGGTCACGCAGTCGCCTTATTATTATTATTATTATTATTATTATTATTATTATTCGGTGAATATTTTAAGAAATAAAGAAATTTATACGGTTTAATTACTTGTTATGTTCTTAATTTTTAAACTTTTTTCATTATCTATATTTTGGATATTTATTAAACAGAGAAATTTTTAAATTTACTATGAATCTTTCTAAATATATTCATTCAAACGTAAAATATCACTTTTTTCTATTTTTCCGATAAAATTTTGCATATTTTTCTAAAATTTAACGATACTAAGCACCCACAGTAAAAAAAATGTAAAATATTCACAGCTACTATTGATATTATTGAATATTTAGTTGACTTTTAGATTTCGACTCTACACTATCTATAGATAAAATATATAAATCTATAATATACTTGCACAATGTATCTGTATAATATATATATATATACACAATTAAAGAGTACCATCGGGCTTTTGTCCAACAATAAAGTCTCGCGTGTATAATCAAATAGTTACAAACGTTACAACAATTGTATTCATACGGATTATGCATGTAGACAATTGTTATTTCCGTGGCGAGTCCGATAACCGTATTCGGTCAACGATTTCCGAATAATACACTCCTAAAGCGCAAAGTTTCTTGGATGCAATAGTAATCTACCGGCGACCGGCATATAATATAAAGGTGCGTTTAGAGTGTGTTATCAAGACGTGAATATCATACATACTTGAATTGTTTTATTGTTATATTATTAATACAGCTGTCTGGTGTCTCAACTTATCGAATTCCAAGTGCGATATTTATTTATGATAATATCTCTTATTATTCTATATTTATCACCAAGAAGTTTTACTTGGTATATATATAGTATATATATATATTTATACTTTATTAATTATTGCAAAGACTATGCGCGTGACATTATATTATGAATTACGATCGACTAAAGTTTACACACGTAGAACCATAAGTTCGGAGATTGAATTCTTTTAGATAAGCAGATTACTTTTTCTCACTTTTCTTTTATTTAATAATTTGAGTTATTATGCTTGAAAAATAATATTGTTGATTTTTTTTATGAATTTCTTTTGTGTTTCGGTTTAAAAAAAATTATTAGAACTTTGTGATAGTTAATTTTTAACAATAATTTAAATTATTAAAGTATTAAAGTATTGATTATTTCTTAAACTATTTGTATAAGATCATAAATAGTGTTAAATCAGATAAAAATGATAAAAAAAATTTTTTTGCAACACAAATGTAAAGTTTCTAAGATATATTGTTATAACTTTATAATTTGTTAAAATTTAAAATTAAAAATATTTTTACAATTTAACATAAATTTTATTTCTTCATTACGTTTTAAATATCTCTTCATTTCACAGTTGATTAATATACATGAAAATTGTTCCAGTAACTTTATAATTTTCTCTCTATAATTATATTTTGTACTTATGGGTCATTTAATCAAATGAAATAATTTTTACAGAGTGACTCCAACCTATCGTTTTAAAATTTTGTGGAAATATTCTTTATTTAAAAAAAAAAAACATGAAAATTTGGACTCCTAACGTCGTCAAGTCTCTTCGGAGTGATGATTTTTTTAATTTCGTCAATTTTCAATTTTTTAATTTATTCGGTAATTTTTCAAAGTAAAAACAATTTCAATAAAAGTATGAACAACACTATTTTTTATGTAAAAAATTTTTCAATGAAGCTATCGAATTTTTTACAAGTCGCCAAAAGCTTTTAAAGATGTAATTGAAACGACTTGATATTAAACGCTCAAATTTTTAAATATTTTCTTTTGTATAGAAAATACTTTCTCAAAAATTGAAAATGACCTTCCCGTAAAAATGATTTTATTTGATAAACGATCCAAATATAAAAAATAAAATTGATAATCTTCGTTAAAAATTTTAAAGTAGATGAATCTTTAAATATTGCTTGACGTAAGCTTGACATATTATTATTTATGCACGACCCATTATCATGATTTAAAAATAAATCATTCGGATCAATGTTAAATTTAAATCAATAGTACCACTGATTAATTAACAAGTACAGTTAAAAATTATTTTAATCTTTATTTTATTAAATAAATATTACAAATCAAAATTCACAATAAATTTATTTGGTAACAATGATCTACTATTTTTTTCAGTATATATCCTAGTTCGCAACCACCAGGACCTCAAACGCCTATAGGTAACAATACGGGATCTCTACCAGATCTGAGTAATGTTCACTTTCCGTCGCCTCTTCACACGCCGTTGGACCAAGAAGATCACTCGAGTAGTACACAATATAGTAATGTAAGTACACATCATTAACTGAATAAATAAATTTATTTATTTATAAAAAAATAATCTAATAGTTAACAGAATTATAATTATTACACCAGCTAAATTTATATACACTTGCCTCTTTTTTTATTCATTAAAACTTTTCTTTGCTCAATTAATATTAATAAATACTTACTATAAAAATTGTCAAGCATAAAACCTGCTTATGATCAACTACTGTAAACTTTATAAAGGTATGGTTCAATGGGAATTTTTTTTTCGATTTCTGTCTTTATTAATTCAAAGTAATAATTAATTAATGTCTTTTTTAATTACACATTGTGAGTGCACAAAAGTTTAAAATAAAAAAAAAAACTAAAACGCTTTTACAGGAGATTAAACTGGACAAGGAAATGAAAAGTTTGATAAAACAAAAAATTAGCTCGGAAGAAAGAAAGAAAGAAGCGAATAAATGCATTGAAAATATTCCCCAGGCAATTCATATATTATTTGTTTGTTTGTAAAAAGGATTCAAAGATTTATCAATATAAAATTTTGCTGTTTGCACAAAGCTTATAAAATCCTGAATTTATTATTGTAAAAGAAACAAAATTATTTGTTTTATAATTTTATTTGAATAATCTTCCTCTCTCTCTTCTGTCGAGCTTTAAAGTCACGGGAAAAACAAATAAGTCTGTTTAAGCATATTTTATTCCAATAAGTAATTTTTTATGATTATGATTATTATTGATTATATTATAGTAAAATGAAGATAAAAGTGAAAACAAGAAAACAAAGCAAATGCTTTAATATTCCAGAGTCCTCAAACGGGCAGTCCTACAACCCTGTCGCCAACCAGCTTGGTGCAAGCTGGAAGGCTATCCTTTTCACAGGATCACAGTCCACCAGGCGCCCAAGTAAATATCCTTGATCCTTGTTTATTATAAAAAAATAAATAAAACGTAGTGTTCAAGCTCGCTGCTAGTGGTAGCCCCTCTTTTTATTTATAGAATCCTTTATAGTAAAAAATATTGTGTTCATTAATTTATTGTAGAAAAAGTACCAAAAGAATAATTTATATTTTTAATTCGTGGGTTAAATATTTAGATTGTAAAGTAACAATATATAAATTTAAAGGAAGTATTTATTATACTAATTGAAAGAATATGAATTGTGTTTAATATTTCAATATTCTGGTTCATAATAAATTACAAGATTTAATATTATAAAAATATATGAGTTGATTAACAACATGTATTTAAGATTATTTTTATGATAATTTATAATACAGATTTAGTAGTAATAACAAAAAAAATTAGCCTTTAAAAATATTTTCGGCAAAATTATTTAATTGTAAAATAAATAATATATTGTGTGACTAGGGATGAAACAAAACGATTTCAGACCAGTGAAGTTGCCTGCCCGAGCGAAGCGAGGGCTGGCATCACTCGGTCTGAAATCGTGTTTCATCCCGCGTCACACATTATATTTTTCATATAAGTTGCATTAAAAATGCTAGTTTCAATGTCTGGAGCCAACCAGAACTAGATAGTTTCAGACGAACAGCGAAAATACCATTTTATTATGAAACTTATAATAAAATAGAAAGTAATAGTTTATTTTTTACCAAACATTATTCGTAAATTGACAAGTTTTCTTTTATCCTTCTTATTTATGCTTAATAACAGAATTATAATATGTCAGTACAGTTAGCGGTTAGAATGACAATTATAAAGGTATAAAATAAACAAACAATTGATAGGATTTAAAATAAAGCTGCAACTTCACCTCGCGGACAGAAAATCGTCATTTTCTGTCCGCCGGGAAGAAATAATTGATACCTGCCCGGCACAGTCGTATTGATCTGAAATTGTCTAGTTTCGGTTGGCTCAACAGGCATTGAAACTCACATTTTCAATGCAGGTTATATGAAAAAAAAAATTATTTACAAAAAATTAATTGAAATTTATTAAAAAGATTTAATTACAGATGAATAAAAAATTTTTCGATTTAATTCCTTATTTAAAGTCAAAATTAATCTTTCTCATTCATTTTAATTAATCAAAAAAATTTTTGTCACTAACGGTACAAAAATTAAAGGTTTACTTGTTACTTATATTTGTGTAGCATAACAATGAATTCAAATGGTATTAAAAGACAACTTGTGATAAAAAATGTTGAAAATATTAAGCACTAAATTTTAACTCTTATGACGAATCTTCTCAACCGAATCACACAAAATTTTTTACTTTTTTTTTTTACCGAGGCTGCTGACCCCAGCATAGGAGAAAAAAAAAATATTTTTTACTAAGCCACCCTCTGTTGGAAGATATTTGACCTCCACGTCCGTTAATTACATTTGAATAATGAAAATAAAATAAAATTACTCAAAAAAATGCTGTTACTGTAGAAAAGTTAAAAAGCGAGCATGAAAATACAAAGCTTTTTTCGGAAGAACGTTACTTATACTATTTAGCATGAAAATAGTATAGTAGGTTAATTGCATGAGTAGCTTGAGTGCAGTGATAGACCACGCCGAATGGACATTGCGTGTGCTAAAAACGTACATATATGTATATAAATATACTACACAAGTCTCGTGAGTGCATCGCGTGCCTCAACACACAGACATTCACATATCTTACACAGAACGTACTATACGACTCGAGCGTACGAGTATTTCTGGTCACGTTATCACCCCATACTACATTACACTAGAGAGAGAGTACGCAAGAGAGAGCCTTCCGCATTTCGATGGCATCCTCGAGGCCGTTGTTGTTCGAGGGGAAGGTCGTAAGTTGATTGCATGAAAGAGATTACCATCGTTACTCCTCGATTATCACTTGCTTCTACTTTGTCTTTATTTCTCTTTTTCTTTTTCATTTATTTTTTCACTTGTCAAAAGACATTTTTTAATTCATTCTTACATTCCCACCCTTTTGAAGAGTACACTGAAAAAAATTAGTTCTTTGATTGGAGAAATTTTCACTCTCGAGTTGATGAATTAAAACTCTTGAATGGAGAACAGAAATTTGTCTAGTAATTATTTTTCCTTCTTCCCAAACGGTACAACAATTTTTTTGGCAATGTTTTTTTGAATTTCAGTTAATTTTTAACTTTTTGTTGAATAATTTTCCAAAAAGTCAAATTTTTTTAAGACGCTTGGGTTAATGAAGGGTTGATTGTTTTCAAAGAAGAAATAAACAAATTTTTTGCTAGAAAATTTTCTCTTAGATCAAAAGATTGGTAACACATTTCATAAAAATAATGTCGAGTTTTTTTAAATTAAGTTTGCTGGCTTTTCAAAATTAAAATATCACTTTTTTGCTTCAAAATTAAATTTCTTAGTATATAATAAAAAATTACAAAAAAATTGATTTATAGTTGAGTATTTTATTTATATTAAGAAGGTCCTAGAGAAGTTGTTATTGATATAATAATTTATCAAGACATAAAAATATGAAAGTTCAAAAAATTGAGAATAATTTATTAATAATAATTATCATTATTCAAAATTTTATAATTTCACAAACATTTTTAACTTTTATTATAATTGTAATTTACATGCTCTTTTTTTATAATATTGCAAGACTCTCTTCAAGTTATAATCTCAAAACTAAACAAAAATTGTTATAAAAATTAATCATAAAATAGATTTTGATTACTTATATGAACATTAAAAATTAGTTTACATTGACTGAAGAAAATAAATTTGTTAATCAAAGATATACAAATCTTGAGTGAAGAATTAATAATAATAATATTTATTTAGCAAATTGCTACCTTTCTTTTATTAAAACCATTATAAATTATTATTATAAGCATTAATAGATCAAGAGAAAAATTGAAGCAGCAAAAAACTAGTTTTTTTCAAAACAATTATCTTTTTTGATTATTTTTCTTAAATCAAGTTAATTTTTCTATCAGTGTATTTACAAAAGCTAAATATATATCGCACAGCTTATTTATTATAATTTATTTTAATTATTATTATTAATATTATTATTATTTCTATTATTTTTTATTTGGCTTTTTTTGTAGTGTTTCTTTGTCTTTGTTATTTTGCAGAACCATTTATCAGTGCCTGTTAACTCTAGATTTCTTCATACATGTAAGGTCAGTAGATATATAAATTTTCATTCGCTTTATTATTTATTTTAAAATAATCGTTTATTATTTATTATTTACCATTACCATTACAATTATTATTTATTTCTAACCATTTATCTGTTATTTAACACTAGAAGTAATATAAGTGCTTGTATTGATATATTTGCAGAGATATATTTATATATACATATAAGGTAAATAAAAACAAAAGATGAGAGTATGAATACAATGAAAAATTAAATGGCCGTAAATAATTAGATGAATAGAGGTTTGATAAATTTAAGAGATTAATAGAATAGTTAAATACCTCAACCTAAAATTCTAGTTCTTCTAACGATAAATTATTAATTTTAAAGCAGGGTGTGACGTTGGAAAATAGTACAAGTACTTCGCAGCAGGATTTACGCTCGTACGGACAACAAACGGCTCAGCAACCACCCTCAACATCTCACAGTCCTGGTCACCACTATATTTATCAGCAGCCACACAGTCCTGTGCCGCCGCAAAGTCCCGTGAGTATATGACACAACAAGTCTAGTGTTATATAGTGTACCTAGACTGTACAATTAATATAATCACGTCATCCTCATGCTTATCCCATCATGATCAACGATCACGATGTTGTGTATCATGTCTAGGATATATTGTATCATAATAAGTACCTACATTTTTTTTTATCAATTTTGTAAATTTAATGGAAAATTTGAAATTCTGGAAGCTATGAATAAAAAAATAATTCATTTGAATTAAGAAAATAATTTTTAAAAACGTAATCGTGTTGATTTGAGCAGGAAAATTCTTCAATTAAGAAATTTATCTTGGTTCAAGTAAATTTTACTTCATTCAAAAATTTTTCGTCTCGATCCAAGAAATTTAAATTCTTCAAATTCATTTTTTTGGTTCAAGAATTTTTCTTTTGATTCGTTAATTTTTTTTTTAGTGTAAAAAGAAAATATTTTTCTTGACTCAAGAAAATATTAAGATAGTATAAAAATTTCTTAAATTAAGTCAAAACTTTTTGAGCCAAGAGCTTTTTTTTGATTTGTGTATTAAATAAATAGATAAATTTATTAAGAAAATTATATGCAATTAAAATTAGCAGACATTTAATCATTTTTTTGTTTTTTAATTAAATTGCCATTAAAAATAGTATTTAAAAACATTGTACGAATAGTTAATTAAAATTTTCACAAATGAAACCGAAATGAAAAAAAAATTTATAATAATTTCAAGAAAACTCATGAAAGTAATCAGTTGTTTGTGAATTTCGATGTTATAAAATTTTCATTTAAAATATTTCAAATCTTTCATTTTTTTAATGTTTTATATAAAATATTTCAAATATAAAACAACATTAACTGTTTAAGAGTATAAGGTGAATAAAAAAAAATATATTTTACTTGAAGAACGTGATGATTTAGTATGTGTAAATTTGATTAATCACGTTTCCCAACTTGAATATATTTTTCTTTTGTCATGCATGATTAATGATTATGCGTATTATATTACATATCCGTATAACATATTATTTATGATAATAGAATGGATCTCAAACGCATCAATCGCAACAGCAACTAAATTCCCTGGGATCGTATCGCACCAACCAACCATTAAATCGGCCGTCTCCTCAATCGTCGCCTGGCATAACCCTTCAGGTAAGATCCACTGGATACCACTATCGCAATCTTACTAACTAATTAATCAATTAAATGTTCAAACAATTTATTGACCACATAATTTACATTGCATTACAGGGCAGTCCTTTGAGCTACAGCAATAATCCTTCAGCGCCACCGAGTCCTACAGGTCATCCGGGATCGACGGGTCTCACTTCTGATAGTTTAGATCAAAATAGTTATTTCCTCACTCAGGTGCAAGCTGCGGCGCTTCAACAGACTTTTGAGCAATTCAACATGGTTAGTTTGCTTTTATTTAATTAATTTATTTAATTGCTGGTTGTAATTGAATTGTTAATTTGAAAAAAGCGGATTTTTTTTAATTTACATTATAAATCACAAAACTCTTGAAGAATATCTTGACCATTTTTTGGTGATAATTAATAATAATATATTATATTAGTTTAATTTATAATAAATACTCATGCTAGATTTTTTAAAATGAACATTTTTGTTAATTTAGTTTTATAAATTATAATAATTGATAAATTAATCTTAACTTTTTCATTAAAAGATACAAATTTTTGCAATTAAATTTTTACCGAGTATCTGTTACAGAAAAAGATGTATAAGTGCGCTCTTTTTAAAATTCTAAACAATTCAATTATTACAGTTATAATTGAAATACTATAAAATAAAACAAAATACTAAAATTTTCCATAATCTTTTGTTTGTGCTGGAACCTAAGGGGGTGGTAAGTAAACTGTCGACGTTAATGGTTTAGTAGGATAAGAATATAAAAGCACAATGGAGTAAATTATTTTTTATTTTGTTTAAATGCAAATTCAGGATGTGGTGAGTACACTTCAGTGAATGTTTAAAGGTGTAATTGTATTTTTTAATTGTTTTTAAGTGCTATAAAAATTTTTTATTTAAATCTATTTTTTTTCCAAAAGGTACTTTAGTTGTTACAATGTTTATTACATATAAATACTGTGTATTGTATAAGAGGCTTTGGGTCACTGAGATTTGTAATTCATCAAAGACCAAGGAAGGTGTACTAATTGTTAGTGTTGTTATTATGCGAAGCTTAATTTTGGATTTTTATTTATAATTTCCTATTATAAAAAAACACTTGCAACCTGTGACGATAACACTGTTACTAAAAGGTTGCATTATTTATCTGTTACCTGCTTACCTACCGTTAGGATTGGGCTCAAGTGGTGCAGCAGCTCGTGGAGTCCGGTTGGACCACTCAGGTAGTTCTGGTTTCGCCCCTAAAACAAAACCTATTAATTATTATTCTTTTTCTTATTATTATTCTACTATAAGCCTTTAATTATAATCATATATTTTTCTTTAGTAAATCATTTCATACCATAGGGTGGAGTTAATTATATTACCGCTCAGACATAATGGACAGCCCGGATTGGATTTTTTGTTCTTTTCTCTTTAATTATTTTATTTATTATTTTTTTGTTCTTTTTCGTCTTTCATTGTTTGTGTTTTTTTAGGCGAAAGAAAATGGAATGGGATCCAAGTTTATAATAAAGAAAATAAAATTCTGTAGCGGAGGTATTAAAATTGAGCGGATCGATGTTTTCATACAACTTTTTTTATGTTTATTACTATTATTATAATTTTTTTTAAAGTTAAGTTTATACTTTTTATATTTGTTCCTATAGTTTTATTTCAACTGTTCTTCTGAGTAAACAGCAGCGCTAAAGTTTTTTTGTATATACAATAGCAAGGATAATTATTGAAAATTGTGAATTATTTTTTCTGTCCTAGACGGATTCGTCGTTGGATCCAAACTCCATTGGTTCGTACATCGGCTCATCAAATGACACGTCTAGTTTTATTCATGTTAGTTAAGATTTATTGTATAAATTGTATTATTATAATAATTTCAATTACTATACTATTATTTATTAATTATTAATTTTTAAATAATAATAATAATTATTATTAAATAATAAAAACTTAAAATTTATCATGAAGTATACTTAAACAAACTTGTAATTAATTAATATTACTGTACATGTTACAGAATGACATGATTAATGTCGGTGGTGAGTTGGGTAGCAACGACACAAGCTACTACAGCACGAGTCCTCAGATGGCGTATCAACCAAGGACGCCTACGACGACGCAACAATTGACACCTCAAACGCCAAATACACCTACAATTATATTGACCGGTATATTATTAATTCAATAAATTATTTATTTAATAAAAAAAATCTCCTCAAATATTAGACTGTCAGAATAAAGAATTAATTTTTTTTTTATCACCACTGAATATCAAAAATTATTTTTATAATACCAAAAAATTCGGTAGAGAATGTTTATTAAGGGGGAACACCACTGTGACGATCGAAAAAAAGAGGTGATTTTCGGGAATTTTTTTGACAGAGAAAATAAAGGAATTTGGGTATCGGATTTTTTTTATTTTATTAAGGGTACATTAAATATTACTACCCTAAATTTTTATTAAAAAATATTTAATTATTACAAAGTTATTAACAATCTCGTCGAGCACTAGAAAAAATTTCCCCCTCCATGGTCGGTTCGATAACTCAAAATCGCATCATCTGAAAATAAAAACCCAAATTGCTTTTTAATCAGTAAGGATGTAGTTATCGTTGCACGTACGGAATTTTTAAAATTTTAATTTTTAAAAAAATGGCAACTGATTGAAAATTTTTTCACTATTCTTACTGTTTTTTTTTGTTTTAACCCGGCTAAAAAAATCTTTAAAAAAAAAATTTTTCAAATTCCGTAATTAAATATTTTTTAATAAAAATTTAGGGTAATAATCTTTAATGTACCCTTAATAAAATAAAAAAAAAAAACCTGATTCCCAAATTCCTTTATTTTCCCTGTCAAAAAAATTCCGGAAAATCACCTCTTTTTTTCGATCGTCACAGTGGTGTTCCCCCTTAATTTAAGTGCAAATTATTTTGACAATTTGATAAATTATAACAAATACAATTAAATGACATTATTTTACAGATTTTTCGGGCACTGATGACTTAACGAAGGATCTCGGTTCATCGATTTCAAGCGACTTTGATCCAGACCTGTTTGCCTCGGACGAAGCTCTAAGACAAGGCTTAGGTCCGCTTGACCTAGATGGGTTGCAGATGCTCACTGATCCTGACGCGGCGATATCTGACGCAACTGTCGAAGATCACTTTAGATTAGATTGTCTCTAAAGATGTAAGATAGCGTTTTAAAAATGAGATTTTATTGTAATGAAAGGGTGAAAGAAAGAGTGAGAGAGAGTGGAAGAAATAACTTAGAATATTATAATTGTTGAAACAGAGATAAAGAGAATGCCCAATCGACTGCGGATTAAGTGTTCGTCGTTCTTTAGGATTAATATCTTCATCCTGATGTCTTAGATAATTAAGACATGTTGACATGCACGTTAAAAGATGATAATAATAACAATAATAGTAAAAATAAAAATCGGGACGATGATGCTGAAAAATATAATAATTCTTAAAGAAGTGATGAAGGTGAAATAAATCTCAGACGTTACTCAAGTGTCGCGCCTCCAATGGGCTGCTATTTTAACATCGGAAAATCACCCTCAAATATTTATTATTATTATTCTTATTATTATTTTATTCTTATTCTTCTTCTTCTTATTATTATTATCATTATTATTGTCATTATTAACGACACAATTTATGTACACAGTTTTCGAATTTATTTAATCTATTTACACATATTCCTCTATAAGTTTATACTCTCCTTTGTGGAAATACAGCTGCTTGTTGATAGCTACAACAAGTGATCCCATGTCGACTGTATCATTCGTGATAAAAAGAAAATTAATTTAAAAAATAAATAAATATAATAATAAAATTATACATAAATAAAATAAATAATAACGCGTCGTCATTTTTTGAAGACAAAAAAGGAAATAATATAAAAAATTTATCAATCTGTTTTTATCTTTATTTTTTACTACTTTGTATATTATTGTATCATACATATATATGATCTCTGAAAAGCACAAAAAACAGAAAACAAGGACAAACAAAAATAAATAATAATATTGAATAGAGTGATGTTTGATGATTTGTATACATGCTTTCATTTTTACGCGGATATATTAAATGTATATCTCAGTGATTAAACCCTATATCGTGTAATAGAGTAGGTACGTAGAGATTTCACGTAATGACTCGTCTAGGGACTTGTTATAATGTATAATAACAATAATAAAAAATATATAATAATAATAGAATAATATATGTTATCGGAACTGATGTTAGAAAGACAAAGATAAGAAGATCGTTATTCAACGACAAATCAACAACATCGTTTTAATAGTCAATAACTTAAAAAATTGTATTAAAATTAATTGTTTTTCTGTTTCTATTCTATTATATTTCGTTACTATTATTGTTATTATTATTATTATGATAATTATTATTGAATATTAACATAAATAATTAATATCTCTTTAAAATATACAATTGAATGGATACGATTAGAATCGAAAACACCTTCATTACACTGTGATATACTTCTTGTTATTGTCTGCATATCATTTTAAACCGTTAAACGCTTTCGCGTTTTAATAAGAAAAAAAAAATAATATTGAAGCGTATATTTAAATAAATTATGTAATTAAAAGGCTAAAATTATGTGTCAATTGGTAATCAATTAATGATATTTGTTAAAAAAAATATTTATAAATTTTATATGAGATTCGCGCAAATTATAACATATATATATATGTTTTGTAAATTTTAATAGGTATTACATTTGTATTGTATTGTTTATTCACAGCAGATTAATTATTTAAAAGAGAGCTTATGATATTGAGATTTGATTACATAGAAGAATGTACTTATTGATATGATGTCGTTAAAAATATTAAATCTCATACGTTTATTCTATCGAAAAGTCTTATTGGTAATTAATGATATAGAAAATTATAATAAACTAAGCGATTAAAATTATATAAAGTAAATAAAAATAAAAAATAGTCAAAGTATAAATAAAACTAGATAACAAATTTAATACAAAAACAAATAAATAAACTAAAGGCACGTAGATGCTCTCGCCTGTACCCTCCGTAATTGTCAATTGTTTTTTGAAAGTAATACGCTGTACTTTATATACATAACTAGTTAATCAAAAAAGCTAAGCTAAATTCTTTTTAAAAAATTTAAAATTATATGATTAATGATAAATATTAACAGAATAATAATCAGTATATAATAAATTTTAAAATATGTCTCTTATTAACAACATATAAATTGGATATAAATAATGATATGAAAGAATAATGTATGAAGATTTTGATCGGTGAGATAAAAAAAAATATCAATTTACAAATATTACTTAAAAAGTAATTTTTTTTTTCGTTTTTTTTTTTTAGTCATTACAACAGATAAAATATTAAATGAGAGCATCTGTAGTTGCCCAATGTAGTAACTGCAAATTACATTCATTCAATAGTTCTTATCTTACTAATAAAAAATAAAAAAAAACAATTCCGTCGAATTATAATATTATCAACAATGAAACATTGATAAATATTTCGTTAACTTTATAACTAGTTTAACTGAAGACAGTGTTCGTACTTAAACTAATAAATTAAATAGTAGCTTATCTGTACGAGATTTTTTTTTTACTACGAGGTATCTTACAACAACAACAACAACAACAACAACAACAATAATAACAATAACAATTATAATTAAGACAACGAGCAACGGAAGGATATATTTGATGTATTATATAATTTTTTTGATTTGTCTAATATATACGTCTGTAACAAATGTATAACATTAATATTTAAGCTGTTGAATAATTTTGAAAATTAACTTAATGAGCACTTTTGAATCAATTGTTACTTCATTGATTATTTTTTTATTTATTTTGAATACTGCTGTTTTTTAAATGGATTTTAGCGATGTTGAGAGATACCTATTTATATTCATTGGAGAGGAAAACAAGTGGACACATAACAAGTACATATGTAACTTGAATAAGAATTAAAAGTAATCATAAAAAGAATATGTGCGTGCAAATGCATACAAGTCACGAAACACTAGTCTCATTGTTTTCATTTTTTTTTTTTTACAAATGTATATTTTTTATTACTTATTACTATTTTTTTTTGTTCTTATTTAAATAATTAACTGTGTGTAGAGAGTTGTAGAGTCATATAAAAGACAATTAGGGCAATAAAATGAGCGGTTTAGAAAATTAAAATGAAAGTTTGCGAACGAGTGTATGGAAAAATTAATAAGGTGACGAAAATTTAATAATTGTGCGAGTTGTGTATACTGAAAAATAATTCATTAATATAATAATAATAATAATAATAATGATGATAATTAATGTTTAATTATATTAAACTAAAATAGAAGCAAAATGAAGGTGTAATAAATTGTAAATAGCTAATATTAGATGTGGTATACATAAATATAAATTTAAAAATATAAACAAGTAATAATACATTTTTAAAAGAAATGATAATTATTATTATAATTGTGTTTTGTAGATTTTTAAACTTCGATTTTCGAATTTTTAATAATTAATATTTCAAAATAATTCTAATTGGTTTATTATTATTATTGAATAAATAAAATAAAATAAAATCGCGAATAACATTCAAGTGTATTCATATAATCTTTTATTAATCAACGAATAAAATTTTCAATATAAAAGAAGCTATTGTAATTAAGGATTTTTAAAAGTTTTTCTTACACAAATATTCAAATTTTTGATGTCAGTAGCGATTTAATTATTTACCAATTTTACTATCGTTGCTATAAAATTAACAATAAATAAAGAGATTTCATAAAATGAAATAAAAAAAAAATTTCATCTTAATTGTAAATTTATTCTATTATATTTATGCATAATAAAATAATTCATTGACTAAATTGAAAATTTAATTGAATAAATAAAATTTTAATAATATACATCAGAATTTCAAATTTTGAAAACGTAATTATTGCATATTCATCATTTAAATAAAATTAGCTCTCTAATGAAAATAAAAATCTTTTTTAATTATAATTTCGTTTTTCTATACTGAGTGAGTGATGGCAGAGAAGATAAATAATAATAATAACAATAATAATAATCTTATAAATGAAAACGTTGTAAATAATGGTCTTCTATGCATTGTATAATATATGATGGTTTGTATTAGATTTATTGTAATCGTTCGAACACAGAAAGAAAAATATATACAAATACTGTACGACAATTCTAAAAGCGCACAAATTAAAAAAAAAAAAGTAAAGAAAGAAAAGAAAAGTATACAATTAAATTTAAAATTGAAATAATAAATTTATTAAAAAAAAAAGAAAATGGTTTATAATTAAATCATTATAATGAGTCTTCGTGTTTCTTCATGAATAAAAGACCATGGCTCCAAATAAAAATTGTAAGAATTATATAAAAGCATATTTTTAGTAATTATTTGAAAATTTAATATCTGACTATGATGAGTGAATAATAAAAAAGTATTCGCATTTAGTGAGAGCTGACAAAAAAAAAATAAATTGACATCGAAGTGATATGAGAAGTTTCTCGTTTGTTGAATTGTTTATTTTTTTAAAAATTAATTATTGTATTATTATTATTATTATTATTATTATTATTATTAATTGTTCTCCAGCACAATGGAGTTTATCATAGAATTATCTAAAAAATAATTGTAATAATAATAAGATACGTTAGATATTAAATGTTTTTTTTAGAGAATTTTGTAAATAATCAGGCTCTATTAAATTGTCGTTATAATATCTAAACAATTTATATATATATTTATATTTCTGTATGTATAAATTTATATAACTCTGTTTATTATTACCTTTAATCATTATTTATTTTATTTTTTTGTACTTGGATATTGTAATTATTTTTTTTACATTGTTTAATTAAAGAAGATGGCCATTTTTTACTTAAAATTATAGTTAGACAACTCTATAAATTCATTAAATATTATTTACGCTTTTTTTATACAAAAATTTATTGTAACCTATTTCATTTAATTAATATTAATATTAGTTATTGTCTGTTATAAAAATATATATTTTTTATTAATTAATGAATTTAATAATAAAGTTGTCTCGCTGCAAATGTAAATCTTCTTACAAAGTTAAGTACTAGATTAAAATTCATTATCTGTCACTAATTAATAACTAACTATGATTTATATCGTTTTATCCGTTTATAACGAGTGAGTGAATCCGCAGGATCTTTCGGAAAACCTCCAAAGGCTTCTTTGTATTCAGAAGCTATTTGCGCATTGTCTTGTGAATTGAGTACGTTTAATCCATCGTCTGATTGATCTTCCCCATTTGAATTTTTATTCTCAACAGCTTGTACCGATCTTCCTTCTCTTTCTACGGTATCCCATATTTTATAGTGTCTCTATTAAAGTTAAAAACAACAATTAAATTAAAACAACAAGAAATATGATGGATAAATAAATAAATAACAAATAGAAACAG
This sequence comes from Cotesia glomerata, assembly GCF_020080835.1. Classification (NCBI taxonomy): domain Eukaryota; kingdom Metazoa; phylum Arthropoda; class Insecta; order Hymenoptera; family Braconidae; genus Cotesia; species Cotesia glomerata. The sequence continues at coordinate 24,732,140 of NC_058159.1, read as the reverse complement.
GCTAATTTCTTCTCTTCCCACGATTCAAATTGCTAACAGATAATTTAGACTTAATATTTTTATTACCAACACTCTTTTTGACAACTTTACCGCGTTTATTTTCATATTTGTTTTTATGTAACAAGTGTTTATTACGTTTTGATTTGTCATGATGACTCGTCTTTCGTATCTCTCTCAATGAATTTTTTATCTATGTTATTAATTTATACGTCCATCATTAAATATCATATAAATACATAAACAAAATCTATTCTACTTCACTAATAAAAAAATATTCTATTCACCAACTTACCTTTGATTTAGAAGTGATAAGATTTGAATCAACAACATTGCTTTTAATTGAAATATTTTTAGACACAGATTTTTTTCTCTTTTTAACAACCGGTTTCTTCTTAGATTTATTTTTTCTTTCAAAAGAAGCTGATCTCTTTTTTATTTTTTTATCTACATCATTAGAGCGCGGACATTTATTTGTGAAAATATTTTTTATCTCATTAGATTTTAAATTACTGTTTTCTATTTCATTACTTCTTTTATCTAAATCAATTTGCTCTCTTACTATCTTTTTAAGTGCTTCTATTTCTTTACCTATATCTTCTTCAGAAGTTTTTACAAGACCTTTCTCATTATAAGTAATCATCCTTCGTTTTATGGATCTTTTATTTTTATCATTGCCCTTACTAATTTTGATATTAATCTTGTCATTACTATTATCTTCCCGCTTTTTAATATTTTGACTGTGATGTTCAAGCTGCCCAGGATTGTCGATCTCATAAGTATCAACTTCAATTTTAACCAACCGTGGATTGGCTGCAAACTTTGAATCATCATCCAGCTTATTGATTTGTGATTTTTTATACCGATTCTTTAAACTGATAATTTCATTTTCTACTTTACGCTGCAGTTCCGCTAATTCTGTTTTTGTAACTTCAAGCTCAGCTTGTCTCTTAATTGATTCACGATCTTCTTTGTCACGTTTTTGGCGCAACACTTTTTGTTTATCATTTAAATTTTCTTCACAAATTTGTCTGGATTTTTTTTCGTGCTCAAATAATTTTTTTTCTTCATCTAGTGACTTTATACTTTTCTTTGATCTTTAAATGTAATAAAAAAAATTATTGAGAATTTCTTCTTCCACTGAAGCTATTTTCGTTAGTAAGATTTTTATATATTGGGAGTTTTAAAAAGTAGTAGGGAATAATATTTGAAGGAATTTTATGACTGAATATTAAACTGAATTATTTAAAGCTTTTGATAAAACTTTTAAATCTCAATTATCATCATTTAATATACTATATATATATATATAATAACCTCTACTACTTAAAATAGGGTATATAAAGGACTTATCAACGAAATCTCCGCCATTTTAAGTATAATACTCATTAGCGTAATAAAGAAGCGTAAACTAGTTGCAAAAATGATGAAAAAGGTAATTAATTAAATATTTATTACATTAAAATTTGCAGACACGACAGTTTTTTTATTTTTTTTTTTAATAATAAACTAGGTTCAAAAAATTATTTAAAAAAATTGCATTTATAATTTTTTAGAGCTTCTATAGATGAAATTTTCTAAATAAATTTTTCTTGCTATAATTTATTAGTTAAAAAATTTCTAAAAATTATAAAATGTCTCTCAATTTCAATATCATAAGTATTTATGGATAATAATAACTAAAATTAAACATTACCTTGAATTTTCAGACAAGCATTCATTGAAATTAAGACACACAATTACTAAAGTAATTACTAAATTTACAGTTATATAATGTTTCATTGTATTTCAATTACTGCAAACCAATTAAACATTTCAATCAATTAATTGTTAATGTAATAAACACTTTGAGTTATTACATTGAAGAATATCATTGTAATTGTATATTACCATATTTCAGAGTTTTTTTCCAATAGACAGAAGTGGCAAAACAATCGAAGCGTGATTGAAAAATTGACATTCATCATTTTTTTATGACTGAAGTAAGTAAATAAATAAATAATTATTTGATTTTATAATTATACTATACATTTATAAATATTTTAATTTTATACATATTAGGTAAGCTCAATTTTATTTTACAAATAAATATATTTTATTTTAATAAATAAAATTAATGATTACTTTCTAACAAATCTCTCGTATGTATATCCAGTATACATATTTGAGCCTAAACTCTTGATAAGTTAACATCCACAACCAGAAAATTGACCAATGTTAAGCATTCGATAATCGAAGTGCTTCATGATCTTTTCAACAATAAATAACATTTATTATTTATATAATTAATTATATAAATAAGAAATTACAATAAATTTTCTTTATTTCACTCTAAAAAATTTATAGAATAAACTACACATTATAATTTTAATAATTCGTATTTATACTTAAAATATAAATTATTTAATTGTCTTAAATTGTACTCTCTAGTATAAAAAGGCAGTAGGTTTAATAAATAAAAAGGAGTAAATAAATAATAATAAAATAAAAATAATATATTTAAAGTAATTTATTCAACCAAAAAAAAAATAAATTATGTATTATCATACGCAGAAATCAAAACAAAATATAATTTATAAATTCGTATTAGGACAAATAATAATAATAACTAAATAAATCTGAAAAAAATAAAGCTTTGAAACAACAAAATTAATAATGCATAAAAAATAATAATAATAATAATAAAAAATTGTTAGTAAGTCTCATTGATAAATGCATTTTCGTATTGAATTTTTAATTACGAAAACACTAATTGATATATATTGCACTTGCAACAGTAAATAGTACGTATCGTAAATTATAAATATAAATTTTTTTTTGCATTAAACTAAATAGATGCTATACTAGATATATAGCATTTACTTTTTTAAATCTTCAAGCTATAAAAAAATTGTATCACCATACAACAGTATGTAAGTATATTTTAATGATAAAATAATTATACCCATTCCTTTTGATTGAAAAAAAAGTAATTATGGCATTGAAAAATAATGTTTAAAAAAATGTTTAACTACTTGTTAGTTACTTGTATAATGATTACGTACTTCAAAAAATTATCACACTCATGATCCGTAGACTTAACTTTAAACATTAGTAATAATAATTAATTGAGACAAAAATAATTTTCAATTAATTGGATACAAGTGGCATGTAAAATTTATGTTTAGGAGTGTCTCTGGTATGCTTGAACGGAGCCTGTTTAGCTTCAAGAAGAGAAGCAGGACAAGGACCACGAACCCTGGGTATGAACTCCTTCTTGTACATGCTTGAAGTAGTAGTGGTGCCATCACCAAGGCTGATGTGCGATTCATTGGACTGCTTGTGAACACGTTCAACCCTCTGTCCGCTTTGCTTGAAGTTTCCATAACTTTTAGCTTCACTGTGAGAGTAAAATTTACCCCCGACCGTCAAATTATCCTTCCTGGCTAACTGTTGTGATCTTTCATAGGTTGAAGAAGCGTAAGGATTTCCGCCGTCTTTAGCGTTTCTGTGCAATGAAGTCAGACTGCGTCGATCAGAGCTCTGGGAAGAATTGCTGATGTACTGTCCGCTCTCAGCGAGATTTGAAATGCTTTTCTTCTGGTCGGCAGCAGTGGAAGAGCTCACATGGAGCGCTTCAGTCGATGTAACTACACCGCGGCGATGTAAGACTGAATTATTTACGTCAGTCGACGATGAGCTGATGACATTTTTTCTGTGGTGCGAAGATTTCATACCGGCAGCATGTAAATGCGTTTGATCTGAAGACTGATGGTGAGCACCGTTGATGGCTTGTCTGAACTCTGAGCTGGTCTGTCCGTTGTTGGAAACAATTCTTCGCTGAGAAGACTCCTTTGGACGGCTTTCGTTGACGACATGCTGGTTGACGTAGTCGCGTCGAGAGCTGGAAGTTTGATGCTGAGTTCTCTCCATTCTCTGCTGCCTCGACACATCTGATGAGTATCTCTGGGTATCTGGTGAATATCTCTGAGTGTCAGAGTGTCTCGGAGGCGTTGAATCATCACGAGTTATCTGATTGTGTGAATTACGAGAGTGCTCGGTGATGGATCTGTCGTCAGAAACACGACGGCTATTTGAAGCATTAGAAATAGACGAATGTTGGCGATGCTCATCAGAATGTCTAGATGTCGAATGACAGTGATCAACAACAGACCTTTCTTCAGACACGCGACGGTTATTTGAAGTGTTAGACGTAGAAGAATATTGGCGATGCTCATCAGAATGTCTCGATGTCGTGTGAGAGTGATCAACAGACCTTTCTTCAGACACGCGACGAATATTGGAATTATTTGACGAATATTGATGATGTTCATTGTGAGTTTTGTGGTGATGTTCCTCGTGCTGACGCTTTGTGTCGGAAATAACTTTCTTATTGTCAACCTCCACTACTTTGTCAACCCTGATGGCTTCTCTGTTTGTCTTCTTCGTGTAGGTATTGTAGTTTCTCTGATTGGTAGTTGTCATTGTTGAAGCATCATCGCCTAAAGAAATATTGGACTCCATGTGCCTGCGTCTGTTGATGGGTTGACCGGCTGGGACCACATCTTTCTTGGTAGGCGAGTAAGAATCATTGCTGGTCGTACGAGTTTCCATTGTACCGCTGCTAATTCTGAGATTATCCTCGTGTCTTTTGACATCAGCACGCTCGCCTCTGACGACTGTGTAATTAGACTTCTGTGAACTCGTTCCATGGAATTCGCCGGTCATCTTCAAATTATCTTCACGTCTAATCACCTCAGTTTTATCAACACGTCTGGGCATGTAATCATCCTTAGGACGGCCCTCGAAGTCACCCTCGGGCTTGAGATTGTCCAGGTGCTTAATCGGGGACCTGCGTTCTCCGGGTCCAACTGGTCGTCTTTCAGGCCTCTCGAAATCTCCTTCAGGTCTTAAATTATCAGGATGTTTCTTGACTTGGGTACGCTCAGCTACAGTATGGCTGTAATCGTCCCGTCTCTGAATATCTACGAACTCACCCTCGATCTTGAGGTTGTCCTCACGCTTTCTGATGTCTACACGCTCGATCTTGGTAACTTTCTTGAAATCATCCCGGGATCGATGAACATCGATTTCACCCTCCATTCTTAGATTGTCTTCATGACGTTTAATTTCTACACGGTGTCCATTGGTAACTTTCGTGTAGTCGTCGCGAGTTCTCTGAGTGATTTCCATGTCACCTTCAGGACGTAAGTTGTCCTGGGGTTTCTTAACGAGTGCACGTTCACCTCGCTTGGGCGTAAAGTCATCACGTGGGGTAAAGTGGTGGTCCCCTTCTGGATGGAGATTGTCTTCGTGTCGTATTGGAGTTCTACGTTCAGCAGGTCGAGCTTTCGTTGGAGTACGTTTCTCAAATTCGCCCTCGGGTTTGAGATTATCAGGGTGTCTGATGGGCGTACGACGTTCTCCAGGTCCTACTCGCTCTGGACTCGGTCGTTGGAAGTCACCTTCAGGCTTGAGATTATCCTTCGGCTTCTTCACATCAGCGCGTTCCCCACGTTTGGGAGCTTCTGACTTTGGACGGCGAATGAAATCGCCTTCAGGTTTCAAATTGTCCGGATGCTTAATAGGCGAACGCCTCTCTCCTGGACCAACAGGCTTTTTGTCGGGTCTTTCGAAATCTCCTTCCGGCTTAAGATTGTCTTTAGGCTTCTTAACAACTGGTCGTTCAGCAGGCTTGAAGTCTTCATGCTCAGGACGCTCGAACTCTCCCTCAGGTTTAAGATTATCCGAATGTTTGATGGGCGAACGACGTTCCCCAGGACCTACAGGACGTTTTTCAGGTCTTTCAAAGTTTCCTTCAGGCTTCAAATTATCTTTAGGTTTTTTGACAACTGGCCTCTCGGCTGGACGATAGCCTTCATGCTCAGGGCGCTCAAATTCACCCTCTGGTCTGAGATTATCTGGGTGTTTGATGGGACTACGACGCTCGGCAGGACCAACAGGCTTGCAAACTGGTCGCTCGAACTCACCCTCCGGGTGGAGATTATCTTCATGTCTTATGATGTCGGTGCGTTCGCCCCGAGTGACGTTGTAATCGTCACGACGACGAATATCGATAAACTCACCCTCAATTTTAAGATTATCTTCTCTGCGTACGACATCCACGCGTTCCATTCTTGTTGTTTTCATGTAATCGTCGCGTGATCTGTAAATATCTATTTCGCCTTCCATCTTCAGGTTGTCCTGGTGAACGACTATTTCAGAACGTTCTCCACGAGTTGGCTTGTAGTCATCCTTAGGTGAAGCATCGAAAGTGCCTTCTGGTTTGAGATTGTCTTTCGGTTTCTTCTGGACCGGTCGTTCAGCGCGTTTTGGAGTAAAGTCATCTTTCGGACGACCTTCAAAATCGCCTTCAGGATGCAAATTGTCTTCATGGCGAATTGGTTTGCGTCTTTCGCCAGGACCTACTGGTGACTTAATGGGTCTATCGAACTCTCCTTCTGGCCGTAAATTGTCCTGTGGTTTCTTGGGAACTGGGCGTTCAGCTGGTCTGAATTCTTCATGCTCTGGTCGCTCAAAGTCACCTTCAGGCTTCAGATTATCAGAATGTTTTATTGGCTTCCTACGTTCACCAGGACCTACAGGTTTTTGAGTAGGTCTCTCAAAGTCACCTTCTGGCTTCAAGTTATCCTGAGGTTTCTTGACAACCGGTCTCTCAGCTGGTCTAAACTCTTCATGTTCTGGCCTCTCAAAGTCACCTTCAGGTTTCAGGTTATCAGCATGCTTGATAGGTGTTCTACGTTCTCCAGGACCCACGGGTTTCTTTTCAGGACGCTCAAAGTCTCCCTCTGGCTTGAGATTATCTTTTGGCTTCTTAACTTCGGCACGATCTCCTTTCCTGGGCGCTTCTTCTTTGGGTCTTTTAGCGAAATCTCCTTCAGGTTTCAAATTATCGGCATGCTTAATCGGTGACCGACGCTCACCAGGTCCAACAGGTTTCTTTTCAGGCCGTTCGAAGTCTCCTTCAGGTTTCAAATTATCCTGGGGCTTTTTAACAACTGGTCTCTCAGCTGGTCTAAACTGTTCATATTCTGGTCTCTCAAATTCACCTTCAGGTTTCAAGTTGTCAGCATGTTTTATAGGTGAACGTCTTTCTCCAGGACCTACAGGTTTCTTTTGAGGACGATCAAATTCTCCTTCAGGCTTGAGATTATCTTTAGGCTTCTTAATATCCGCACGATCTCCTTTTTTGGGTGCTTCTTCTTTGGGTCTCCTGACGAAGTCTCCTTCGGGTTTCAGATTATCAGCATGCTTGATAGGAGTTCTCCGTTCACCAGGACCAACTGGTTTATGTTCTGGTCGCTCGAACTCGCCTTCAGGCCTGAGATTATCTTCTGGACGCTTAATTTCCGGTCTTTCAGCTCTTTTTGGAGTGTAATCATCCTTTGGACGCCCTTCGAATGTTCCCTCGGGTCGCAAATTGTCCTCACGTCTTATAATATCAGCACGTTCACCACGAACGACTTTAAAATCATCTCGAGTTCTTGTATCAGTAAACTCGCCTTCCATTCGCAAGTTATCTTGGTACTTGGTGATTTCAACTCGTTCACGATGTACATAATCGACATAGTCGTCTCGAGATCTGTATATTTGGAAATCGCCCTCTGGCGCCAAATTGTCTTGAGGTTTCACAACAACTGGTCGCTCAGCCTGTCTGAATTGTTCGTGTTCTGGGCGTTCGAACTCGCCCTCAGGTTTCAAATTGTCAGCATGTTTTATCGGCGAACGTCTTTCTCCAGGACCAACTGGCTTGCAAACTGGTCTTTCAAAATCACCTTCTGGTTTCAAATTATCCTGAGGTTTCTTAACAACTGGCCTTTCAGCCGGTCTGAATTGTTCGTGTTCTGGACGTTCAAATTCATCCTCTGGTTTCAAATTGTCAGCATGCTTTATTGGCGATCTACGTTCACCTGGACCAACAGGTTTCTTGGTTGGCCTTTCAAAATCACCTTCTGGCTTCAAGTTATCTTGAGGCTTTTTAACAATCGGTCTTTCAGCTGGTCTGAATTCTTCATGCTCTGGTCTTTCAAACTCTCCCTCCGGTCTGAGATTGTCAGTATGCTTAATTGGCGATCTACGTTCACCTGGACCAACCGGTTTCTTAGTAGGTCTCTCAAAATCACCTTCTGGTTTTAAATTATCTTGAGGCTTCTTAACAACTGGCCTTTCAGCTGGTCTAAACTGTTCATGTTCTGGTCTTTCGAATTCACCTTCAGGCTTCAAATTGTCAGCATGTTTTATTGGCGAACGTCGTTCTCCAGGACCAATAGGTTTCTTATCAGGACGTTCAAAGTCACCTTCTGGTTTAAGATTATCTTTAGGTCTTTTAATGTCTGCTCGTTCACCTTTCTTAGGCGCTTCTTCCTTGGGTCTCCTGACGAAATCTCCTTCGGGTTTTAAATTATCAGCATGCTTAATAGGAGTTCTTCTTTCACCAGGACCCACCGGTTTGTGTTCTGGTCGCTCGAACTCACCTTCTGGCCTAAGATTATCTTCTGGACGCTTAATTTCCGGTCGTTCAGCTCTTTTTGGAGTGTAGTCATCCTTGGGACGACCTTCGAATGGTCCCTCGGGTCGCAAATTATCCTCATGTCTTATAATATCGGCACGTTCACCACGGACCACTTTGAAATCATCTCGAGTTCTCGTGTCAGTGAACTCTCCTTCCATCCGCAGATTATCTTCGTACTTAGTAATCTCTACACGTTCACGATGAACAAAGCCTACATAATCATCTCGAGATCTGTAAGTCTGCATATCGCCTTCGGGCATTAAATTGTCTTGAGGTTTTATGACAACTGGTCTTTCGGCCGGTCTAAACTGTTCATGTTCTGGACGTTCAAATTCACCCTCTGGTTTCAAGTTGTCAGCGTGCTTAATTGGCGATCTACGTTCACCTGGACCAACAGGTTTCTTGGTTGGCCTTTCAAAATCACCTTCTGGCTTCAAGTTATCTTGAGGCTTTTTAACAATTGGTCTTTCAGCTGGTCTGAATTCTTCATGCTCGGGTCTCTCAAATTCACCCTCAGGCTTCAAATTGTCAGCATGTTTTATTGGCGTTCTACGTTCACCGGGTCCTACAGGTTTCTTCGTCGGTCTTTCGAAATCTCCTTCAGGCTTCAAGTTATCCTGAGGTTTCTTGACAACCGGTCTGTCAGCTGGTCTAAACTGTTCATGTTCTGGTCTTTCGAATTCACCCTCTGGTTTCAAATTGTCAGCATGCTTAATCGGTGATCTACGTTCACTTGGACCAACAGGCTCCTTTGTTGGTCTCTCAAAATCACCTTCTGGTCGTAAATTGTCTTGAGGCTTCTTAACAATTGGTCTCTCAGCTGGTCTGAACTCTTCATGCTCGGGTCTTTCAAATTCGCCTTCAGGCTTCAAATTGTCAGCATGTTTTATTGGCGTTCTACGTTCACCGGGTCCTACAGGTTTCTTCGTCGGTCTTTCGAAATCTCCTTCTGGCTTCAAGTTATCCTGAGGTTTCTTGACAACCGGTCTCTCAGCTGGTCTAAACTGTTCATGTTCTGGTCTTTCGAATTCACCTTCAGGCTTCAAATTGTCAGCATGTTTTATTGGCGAACGTCGTTCTCCAGGACCAATAGGTTTCTTATCAGGACGTTCAAAGTCACCTTCTGGTTTAAGATTATCTTTAGGTCTTTTAATATCTGCCCGCTCACCTTTTTTGGGCACTTCTTCCTTGGGTCTCCTGACGAAGTCTCCTTCGGGTTTCAGATTATCAGCATGCTTAATAGGAGTTCTTCTTTCACCAGGACTCACCGGTTTGTGTTCTGGTCGTTCGAACTCGCCTTCAGGCCTGAGATTATCTTCTGGACGTTTAATTTCCGGTCTTTCAGCTCTTTTTGGAGTGTAGTCATCCTTAGGACGCCCTTCGAATGATCCCTCGGGTCGCAAATTGTCCTCATGTCTTATAATATCGGCACGTTCACCACGGACGACTTTAAAATCATCTCGAGTTCTCGTGTCAGTAAACTCTCCTTCCATCCGCAGATTATCTTCGTACTTAGTAATCTCTACACGTTCCCGATGAACAAAGCCTACATAATCATCTCGAGATCTGTAAGTCTGCATATCGCCTTCGGGCATTAAATTGTCTTGAGGTCTTATGACAATTGGCCTTTCAGCCGGTCTAAACTGTTCATGTTCTGGACGTTCAAATTCACCCTCTGGTTTCAAATTGTCAGCGTGCTTAATTGGCGATCTACGTTCACCTGGACCAACAGGTTTCTTGGTTGGCCTTTCAAAATCACCTTCTGGCTTCAAGTTATCTTGAGGCTTTTTAACAATTGGTCTTTCAGCTGGTCTGAATTCTTCATGCTCGGGTCTCTCAAATTCACCCTCAGGCTTCAAATTGTCAGCATGTTTTATTGGCGTTCTACGTTCACCAGGTCCTACAGGTTTCTTCGTCGGTCTTTCAAAGTCCCCTTCTGGTTTTAAATTATCCTCGGGCTTTTTAGCAATTGGTCTTTCAGCTGGTCTGAATTTTTCATGCTCCGGTCTCTCAAATTCACCTTCAGGTTTCAAGTTGTCAGCATGTTTTATAGGTGAACGTCTTTCTCCAGGACCAATAGGTCTCTTATCAGGACGTTCAAAGTCACCTTCTGGCTTAAGATTATCTTTAGGTCTTTTAATATCTGCTCGTTCACCTTTCTTAGGCGCTTCTTCCTTAGGCCTCCTGACGAAATCTCCTTCGGGTTTTAAATTATCAGCATGCTTAATAGGAGTTCTTCTTTCACCAGGACCCACCGGTTTGTGTTCTGGTCGCTCAAACTCACCTTCAGGTCTGAGATTATCTTCTGGACGCTTAATTTCTGGTCTTTCAGCCCTTTTCGGAGTATAGTCATCCTTGGGACGCCCTTCGAATGGTCCCTCGGGTCGCAAATTGTCCTCATGTCTTATAATATCGGCACGTTCACCACGGACAACTTTAAAATCATCTCGAGTTCTCGTGTCAGTAAACTTTCCTTCCATCCGCAAATTATCTTCATATTTAGTAATCTCAACACGTTCACGATGAACAAAGTCTACATAATCATCTCGAGATCTGTAAGTCTGAATGTCGCCTTCTGGCATTAAATTGTCCTGAGGCCTTATTACAATCGGTCTTTCTGCAGGTCTAAATTGTTCATGTTCCGGCCTTTCAAAGTCACCTTCAGGTTTCAAATTATCCGAATGTTTGATCGGCGTTCTTCTTTCGGCAGGTCGAAAAGGCTGACGTTCTCGATCCGGAAAGTCTCCCTCGGGGAATAAATTATCTGGATGTCTGACAATAGGTGCTCTTTCACCAGGTCCATAAAGCTCTTGCTCTGGATACTCAACATCGCCTTCTGGTTTTAAATTATCTTCATGCCTAATAGGCTTGCGTCTTTCTCCCGGTGAATATTTGTCTTTTGGTCTATCAGCAAACTCTCCTTCAGGTTTCAAATTATCCTGGGGCTTCTTAACAACTGGTCTTTCAGCCGGCCTGAATTCTTCATGCTCAGGTCTCTCGAAATCACCCTCCGGCTTCAAATTATCTTCATGCTTAATTGGCGTTCTTCTCTCAGCAGGACGGAAAGGCTGACGTTCTTGATCCGGAAACTCTCCTTCTGGAAATAGATTGTCTGGATGTCTGACAATAGGCGCTCTTTCACCTGGACCATAAAGCTCTTGCTCTGGATACTCAACATCGCCTTCTGGTTTCAAATTATCTTTATGCTTAATAGGCTTGCGTCTTTCTCCCGGTGAATATTTGTCTTTCGGTCTGTCAGTGAATTCTCCTTCAGGCTTCAAATTATCATCATGCTTTATCGGAGATCTTCTTTCACCGGGCTTATACGGTTGTCTTTCGCGATCCGGGAACTCTCCTTCGGGGAATAAATTGTCTGGATGTCTGACAATAGGAGCGCGAGTACCAGGGGCATATGGAGTTTGATCCGGTCTCTCAAAATCTCCCTCAGGATGCAAATTATCCGGATGCTTTATCGGCTGGCGACGTTCTCCAGGTGTGTATTTGTCTTTAGGCTTCCCTTCAAATGGTCCTTCAGGTTTCAAATTATCTTTCGGCTTTTTGACATCAGCTCTTTCGCCTCTTGTCGGCTTGTAGTCATCCTTGGGTCGTCCTTCAAAGGGTCCTTCGGGTTTCAAATTGTCGTGAGGACGTATTGCGTCAGGACGTTCTATTCTTTTCGGTGAGTAATCATCCTTTGGACGCCCTTCGAAAGGACCTTCAGGCCGTAAATTGTCTTCTCTCCTCACGACAACTGTACTTTTGTAGTCGGTCTTATCAAAGTTGCGATACTCTTCGTGTGTTGTTGTAACGTTTTCTATGTCAGTATGACTGTAGAAACGATCTGTTTGATCTACCGAAGGACGACGGTAAGTCGGACGATCTATTTCACGAATGTCATGTGTATGGAAGTCATCCTTTGTGTGAGAGGTTCCCTGTTAAATTATAAAACATCCAGAATTATTGTGTTGTTTTAAACTGATCAATACTATTATATTTAGAGAAAAATAGATAAAAATTTACTATTAAGTGGGGTCAAATATTTTCGTTTTCATTTTTTTGAACGAAATTTCTATTTGATTTTTTGTATATATTTTTTTTTGAAAAATACATAAAAAAATGAACAATTTAAAAAAAAAGTTGATTATCACAATTTTAACAAATTTTCAAAAAAATTTATAAATATTTTTGAAAATTGTGATATTCAACTTTTGTTTTTAAATTGTTCGTTTTTTTTTATTTACTTAAAAAAAAATATATTAAAAAAAGATTAAATAGAAATTTTATCCAAAAACATGAGAGCCAAAATTTTTTCCAATTTTTGAAGGCAAAAAAGCTATCGAAATCTTTATTTTTTTCTTTCATGACATTTGTTATCATAAATCCTCCGTAAAAACAAGCAGAATCAAAAAGAAAAAAAATTCAAAAATGTTAATTTTTCATCTAGTTATGGCCCAAAATGAGCTTGACCCCACTTGTAAATAATTACCGAAAAATATTCGACAGTATAATTTAGAATTATAATTTTGTTAAAATAAATTACCGTGAATTCTCCCTCTCCGACGGTGAGATTATCCACTCGTCTAAATATTTCAGTTCGCTCAACACTACGATGATCAATGTACTCTGATCTTGAAGTTGTTTCATCAGTAAAATCACCCTCTATTTTAGTAAAAGTATTACGACGAACTGGGGTTGGACGCTCGCCAGGTTTTCCAGTGAAAACTAAGTCCGTTGTCGTGACACCTAGTTAAATGATTTATTTTTAATTAAAATACATTCTATCGATTATTTGGTGTCATTAATCTTAAACTTAAATCCTAATATATCAAATGAAAATAAATAATTACTTTCGAAATCTCCTCCAGGTCTCAAATTATCCTGAGGTCGTCGTACAGGTACCTTTTCTCCATGTGTGGGCGCTTCTTCTTTGGGTTTTCCAAAAAATTCGCCCTCGGGCTTGAGGTTATCCTGTGGCTTTTTAACTGGTGCCCTTTCACCTCGAGTTGCAACATAATCCGTTCGACGCTCACCGGTAAATTCGCCCTCAACATGAAGGTGATCTTCGTGATGATATGTTACCTGACGGTCAACATGTTTCTCGTCAAATTCCTGCCTGTACAATGACACTGCTTGTATTGGCTCATTAGAAATATCTAAATGATCTTCTGGGAGATTGTGTGGGCAGCGATGTCGGCTGAAATAAAAGGTGATAAGATAAAAATTAGATAGAATTTATTTTTCAAATGAATAAATGATAGATTAGTTTTATTTAATTGAAGGTAAATATTTTTTAGATGAAGAAAATAAAAGTAAGAATAAACAGGTTTTTCGTCATAACACGAGATAAGATTTTAAATCGACATGACTTTCCATTGAGAGTTGAAGAGAGCTAATACCATTTATGGTATTAGTGATCGATGTTGCTCGCGGCACATTAAATTAATTAGTAGGACACATCAATGTATCGACAACTTATTGGAATTCATGTATCAAGAATTTGTCAGTCTATTTATGAAAGCTGTTGTGAAGAAAAAAAAAAAAAAACATTTTATTTTCCATTTTTGCAATGAAACTTTAGACATTTGGAAAATCTGTTCTACGTAATACATATTAAATCGATTTATTCGATGGAATAAATACTAATAAGGTAAGCAAATGCTCCGTGTGTGTAAAAAAAAAAAAAAAACCACGACCTTATTAAATCTCAAAACATAAATAACTGATGAAGAGATTAACACAGAAGGCCAAAGATATTCGAACAAAATTAGTCAATGTATTTATTCTGGTTTCAGAGCAAAAAAACACTGACAACATAAGATTGCCATGAAAAATTAAATATGAACGATTGAAACGCGTAGGTAGCTGATGATTCTAATTAGGAATAAACAGAGGAGGTAGCTACAATGATTAAATTCTATAAATCATCGGTGAAGGCATCAGTGGCCCACATACCATTAGTCATCGATCTAAAAAATGTGAGTAAATAAAGCGGTATAATACTAACCCACAGGTACATAATTCGCAGATACATTGCTCTTTCAGGGGAATTTCTTTGAGTACATTAATAGAACCTGGTTTCTGAGGTTTGTCACCGTCAAGAGAATCAGGAGATTGATCTCTGCGTTGAGGTCTTTTTTCCGGGCTCTTCTGTTTTTCTGGAGAATCAGACCGACTGGGTTTCCCGGCAGCTGGTCGAGATTTTTCGACAGGAGAGTCAAGAGAAAGAGAATCAGGAGATTGATCTCTGCGTTGAGGTCTTTTTTCCGGGCTCTTCTGTTTTTCTGGAGAATCAGACCGACTGGGTTTCCCGGCAGCTGGTCGAGATTTTTCGACAAGAGAGTCAGGAGATTGATCTCTACGTTGAGGTCTTTTTTCCGGGCTCTTAAACTTTTCTGGAGAATCAGACCGACTGGGTTTCCCGGCAGCTGGTCGAGATTTTTCGACAGGAGAGTCAAGAGAAAGAGAATCAGGAGATTGATCTCTGCGTTGAGGTCTTTTTTCCGGGCTCTTCTGCTTTTCTGGAGAATCAGACCGACTGGGTTTCCCGGCAGCTGGTCGAGATTTTTCGACAATTGGCTTCTCTTCAGGCTTTCGGCTGGGTTTTCCCGCTGTTGGAGTTGCCTTTTCAGTTGTTGGTTTGTCATCGGGCTTACGACTAAGCTTACCAGCTGCTGGTATTGGTTTTCCAGGTGTCACGTGATCTCGCGGTTTTTCTGGTGACCGTGGTCTTGCTTCCGGTGAGCTGTTCGATGAATATAAATTATTCAAATTATTTATAACTCTAGATATTTTACTAATTTTTTTAACTAATACTAACTTGTAAAAAAAATTATTTAAAAAATAAATAATTATTACCGTCGAGTTTCTTCAGGTTGACGAGGCCGGCTTGGTTTGCCCGCAGCAGGAATTGATTTGGGTTTATCGTCTTCCCTAAGCCCTGGTATTCCTCGTGGGTATCCCGGTTTTTCCGGCGCCGTTTTGTTCGTCGGTGAATTCCCAGGTCTTTTCGTAATTTCAGTTCTCTCATACTGAGTGTCATCGACATCTTGCGATACCATACTAGTCACCTGGTTCTCGATGATAAATTCCTTCGTTGACGTCTCGGAGACATCTCTCTAAAATTAATAACCACACAAGACAAATAAACAAAAATTACATCAAACCCTCTCATAATTAAGCTTACAAGCACAAGTAGTAAACTACAATTGACATTTTATTCAATGAGTTAATTTACAAAGCAGACATCAAGTGCCAACAGGCGCCACATTAATTTAACGTGCCAGTCTAATTATAATCTATATAAAAGAGTTCGATGCTCTTAGTTGCTAAAGAAGTTACTCAGACTGGCACAAGGCAGTCTACCGTGCTCACTTGCTAGAAAAAAATATGTATATGTATATATACAGTAGTGCTAAGCAATAATTACGCTCAAATGTTACCTTGACCACTAAAATTAACGCGTTATATTTCGGATCAGATTTCTAATGTAATCGATTAAGCATTGATTACTTCATCATTGGTTGAAGTTAATGAGTTAAACTAATCCATTCATCTAGGTTTAATTCAACTTGACTATCTGTTTGAAAATCGTTATCATAAACCGCATCACTTCTGTATTACTCAGTCTCATCAACATCGATCATCAATTACACTCTATTCTGTGTTAACATGCTACACCTGACCTGCTCACAAGCCACAACACATACGACAGGTGTCCATGACAAGTTTATATTCTATAGTCTTGATTATAGATTTTTAAAAATAACAATAAAACTTATAACAATGCCAATGAAATTGACATTGACAAATATTATAACATTCCTCTTTTTATTACACTAACATTGAAGCCTTTGTTTCACTTTCATATTACTTTTTATACATAGCATAGATAATTACTTTTGTAATAAAAAAAACATTTTATAATCTCAATGCTGTAATCTAACGATTACGTGTCATAGATAGGAACATTGCTTTTAGATAATTATTTACTAAATTATTCAATGTCTTTTTAAAATAATTGTAAATTATTACTTTATTATTTTAATAATAACAACAAGGTTTAAGACGAATTTATTTTTAAGTGGCAATAATAATTATAAGAGGCTCTATAATAATTGAACTTGACATCAGTGACTAGTCGCAGAATTAATTTAAATAAAAAATTTTATTAGCATTCGTCATAAACTCGTTTTAAATATGGGCATTAAAATATTTATTTGAATTACATAAAAAGCTCAGAATCAATCTAAACACATATCTCTATCTTTATTTGTCTGTATTCATATAAACCGTCAACGAAATCAATTTGTCGCACAATCAATGAAATAGCAGCACGCGATGATATCATGCTATTAAATGTGGTATATCACGAAAGCTAAATTGATGTTCAGTTGATAGTCTTTTATACGGCTTTAGAAAATTTATATTAAGGTAAAAGCCCCAATAGATGATCATGTACAAGTATATGATCACTCCATGTATTTGTATACCTATATTTGTGAATATAGATATACAAATACATGGAGTGATCATATACTGGTACGTGATCTATTGGGGCTTTTACCTTACTGTCACACCAAAAAATTTTTAAAATTACCAATTATTACTTTAACTACATTTTAAAAGTTTATTTTTAAACGGTGATCTATGTTCTTTAATTAGTGTATATAGCGTATGTAATAATGACTTAGAAAATCGATAAAAACCATTGCCATTACTATTTTTTTAATAAATAAAAACTTAAACGTTTTATATTTAATTTTTTAATTATTAAAGATTAAAGTAATGGATAATTTATGTCAAATATATTTTTATAAAATAAGTAATCTTATTTGTATTTTAATACGGCAGATAAGAATTTAAAATTCAGCTGGGTGTCAGATCATTGATCAAAACATTATGATGTAACGCAGTATAACGTCAGAATAATAGGCATTGCGCGATTGAAATCTACAACTTCCGCGAGATTATACTATTCTCTTTTATTCTTTATTCTTTATTTATTCTTTTTATTTTTTATTTATACAACTACACACCTCGTGAAGGCAAAATGCGTTAGCTCAGATTTATTTTTAACTCATGAAACTTACTTTACTTCCACACATAAACATATACCCATAAAAATAAATTTATGCGTATGAGACTTACGGCGAATCCTTGAAAGCATGAAAGAGTGAAAGTCTTTAGTTATTTTATTTTATACTGCTATCTTCTTAAATACCCGTTTCACTTACATTAGCAAGAAAGTCTTTAGTACTCAAGCGAATTTGAATTTGTTTATCCAACCGCTGGCTTAAACGCGCCGTCAAGCCACGTCAATCATAAATCAAACTAAAAGTTATTCCACTTACCACGTCTCGGGTGTCCTTAAACTCGCTGATATAATTTTCCTGCACAACATCAGTGAAGCTGGAAGATTTTTCAACAATAAACGTCTCATTGAGTATAGTTGTGTCTGTCAAATTGTCTCTAATATTTCGCATAGTAGAGTCGGACGGAATGGGCTGGATTCTGTCTTCTCTATCTGTAGGCTTCCGTGGTTTGTCCCTAGAATCAACTGTCGATTTTTTTCCAGTAGGTTTCGTTTTATCAATCGGTTTTTTGGGTTCCTGCAGCTTTTCATAAGTGAAAGATCCATCCCAAGTCGATGACCCGGGTTTAGTCGGACGTGCTGAACGATCTGTAGGACTCCCCGGCTTTTCAGGACTCTCTGGTCTGTTTTTAAGACTCTCTGGTTTTTTACCAGGACCCAAAGGCTTTCGTGAATCAGAAACCTCGTGGATAACTGTAGTAGAGAAATCTGTAGAGTCGCGTGACACTGAATTAACGGAGCTAGATTTTTCAACGTTTATGTATTGAGTTGTGCTCTTAATGTCTTGTGAAACGTCAACGACGCTGGTTTTTAAATCAGTGATAGACACGTAATCATCTGTATGTGAAACATCCTTGGGTTTTCTATCTACTGGAAGTTGAGAGTCAGTTGGTTTCTTGGGTTCCTGCGGCTTTTCATAAGTGAAATGTCCATCCCAAGTCGAAGATCCGAGTTTCGGACGTGCTGAGCGATCTGTAGGACTTCTCGGTCTTTCAGGACTCTCTGGTCTATTTTTAAAATTCTCCGGTTTTTTGCCAGGACTCAAAGGTTTTCGTGAATCAGAAACCTCGTGGGTAATTGTAGTAGAAAAATCTGTAGAGTCGTGTGTCGCTGAATCAATGGAAGTAGATTTTTCAACGTTGATAAACTGAGTTGTGTTTTTGATGTCATGAGAAACGTCAATATTACTGCTCAAGTTAGTGATTGATACGTAATCATCTTTCGAAGTAGTTTTTGGTTTTTTATCCACTGGAAGTCGTGAATCAGTTGGACTTTTATCAATCGGCTTTTTAGGTTCTTGAGGTTTTTCGTAGGTGAAAGATCCATCCCAAGTCGATGACCCGGGTTTAGTGGGACGTACTGAGCGATCTGTAGGACTCACTGATTTTTCAGGACTTTCTGGTCTATTTTTAAGACTCTCTGGTTTTTGACCAGGACCTAAAGGCTTTCGTACATCTGTTACTTCATGTGTGATTGTGTTTGAAAAATTAGAAGAATCAAACGTCTTGGAGTCAACAGTGCTAGACTTTTCAATATTAATAAACTGAGTTGTGCTTTTAATATCTTGAGAAACATCAAGATCACTTTTAAATTCAGTGGATACATAATCAGTACGGGAAATATCCTTGGGTTTTTTATCAACGGTAATTTTGGTACTTACTTTTGTATCAATTTGTTTTTTAGGTTCCGGAGTTTTCTCATACGTAAACGATCCATCCCAAGTTGAAGATCCCGGTTTTGATGGACGAGCTGCCCGATCTGTTGAGCTCATCGACTTCTCAGGACTCTCTGGTCTTCTAACTGGACCCGCAGGCTTTCGCGAATCAGAAACCTCATGAGTAATTATATTGGAAAAATTAGAAGAGTCGTAAATCTTTGAATCAGTACTGGATTTTTCGATGTTAATGAACTCAGTAACATTTTTAATATCTTCAGATACATCGACGTTAGTTACAAACCTCTTATCAGTACGTAAGGTGTCCTTGGATTCCTTATCTACCGGAAGTTTAGCATCGCTTGTTTTCTTATCAATCGGTTTCTTGGATTCCTGAGGCTTTTCATAAGTAAAAGATCCGTCCCACGTAGAAGATCCAGGCTTTGATGGACGACCTGAGCGATCTGCTGGTCCTGATTTTTCAGGACTCTGCGGTCTTTTGCTGTGAATGGTCTTCAAGTCAGTTGTCTTCGAATCAGCCATACCAGAGGTAGACGTCACAGTACTGTACTCCGTTGTACTTTTAATGTCATCCGTCATATCAACGTTAACATTAGTTACATAGCGATCTTCAGACGTGTCTCTTGTTTTATCAACCAGAATTTTGCTGGTAACTTTCTTATCACCCGGCTTTTTTGCGTCAACAGGTTTTTCATAAGTAAAGGAGCCGTCCCACGTGGAGGATCCATGTTTCGTCGGTCTGCTCACATGATCTTCAGGGTATGGGGACTTTCTACCCTGTAGTGATTCCGTAGTCTCTCCGGTAGACTCAACGCTGTATTTGGTAGTACGCGTTGGTTTACCATCAACAATAATTATTGTCTCAACCGCTGTGGAAGCTAGATCAATATTCGAGGAATCCGAGTAGCTTTCATGGACGCGGGATTGTTCAAAAATAAATCTCTCTGAAGAACTTACTTCTGACAAATTGGAGTCATACTCTCGGAGGTCCAGCGTAGTGTCGCTGACTCTGGGCTTCCTGGCAATAGGAACCGGGTCCGGACGCTTAAAAGTTCCGTCCCACGTCGACGAACCAGGTTTCAAGGCAGCCCTGTCTGTTGTTTCTGGCGACGAGGGTCGCTTATCTCTCGTGACATCTTTCTGGTCCCACCCACCAGAGTCTCGAGTGACAGAAGTAAGACTGGACTCGCGAACGTCCGAGAAACTAGTTTGGCTTGACGAAGTCTCGACCACGTACGAAGATGTCGATATATCAGCTTCATTGATAGTGTAATCGTCAGTAACATCTCGTATTTCAACGTCTGTTCTCTGTCCACGATTTGTCGGTCTTACCGCGTCAGTACGAGTCGTTTTGGTCGGCGGCTTTTCGTATAAAAATTTACCATCCCAAGCAGATTGGCCTACCTTGTAAGCCTGCGACTTATCTGGGGTTTGTGAGCGCCTGGGAGTACTGGAGTCTCTTGGAATGGGGGGTTCTTCTTCTGGAATAGCTGTAGACACGGAGGTTACTTTTTCAATACGTTTCCCATCGCTCGCGTCCTTGTATTCTACTATGTAGGAGGACGAGGTCACGGAGGACTCGACTGCACTATCGGAAATATCTCTGACTTCAACCGTGTCTCTGACCTTATCAGATATTCTCACGACCGATGGCTCAGTCGTTTTACTACTGTCAATAACAAAACTTCCATCCCACGAGGAGTCGCCAGGTCGTGAATTTTTGCTGTGATAATTACTGTCAAAAGAGTCTGTCTCAATGCTTTTTCTAACGTCCGAACTACTGTGGGAAGTTATTACTTCAGAAACATGGCTGGTGGAAGTACTTTCGTGTACTTGAGATTCTCGAATTTCAGAGCTAGATGTTACGTCACCAGAAATAAATTTTTTTACCTTTTCAGAGCGGGAACTGGGAACCGGCGATGATAATTTTGTTTGAGAATTAGTTCCTGATTTTTCTGGTTTTTCATACACAAATTTACCGTCCCAAGATGACTCTCCGGGTCTTAACGAAGGCACGCATTTAGAAAACTTGCTATTGCTATTGCTGCTGTTTTCAATAAATGTATGTTGAGATTTTCCCGAGGGTTCTACCATACTCTCACTCAAGACATTTTTCTCACGACTTGCCACGACATTTCCATCAACATTTTTACTCTGAAATGACTCTTGAACTTTATTAGTGTCGGTATAAATTTTTCCGTCAACTTCGCGAGCTTCTGATACAAGTTTACTCGATTGCTGGCTTTCTGAGGACCGGCTGTTAGTTACACCCTGGGCCGTGGTCTCGTGAAATTGACTGGAGGCTTCTTCAACATGGGAAGATGTGCTGTACGAACTAGAAGACACTACATGGCTATCGGAGAGCTCCAAATTATTGGATTGTGAAATATTTTTGTTACCATCAAGAAATCTAGCTTCCTGAAGGATCTGCGTCTGTTCGCCCCGTATAAAATCATCCGAAGCTTTTCCATCTTTTGTTGTCATTTGTCTGCTCGTCCTGGGTGGACTTTCAATGACCTTGATGATGTTGCCCTTGGAATCCATAATAACTTCTCGGCTCCCACTAATTGTCTCAACCACATTGCTCTGACTTTTAGTTTCTACACTGGATCTGGCCTCTTCGACTACACGGGATGATGTCACCACTGTAGATGACGATGATGTGATTTCTTCAGTGGTACCGACGTCCATTGTTGACGTCGATGACGAAGATATTACTTCATTCCCACTATTCTTCTTCTTCTTAACCGCACCTGCACTGTTTTTTTTACTCAAAACCATCGCGCTTATTTCGCAACTTATTAAAATTATTCACTTGAAAAAAAGTTCACTTGTTATCTAATCCTATTGAATATTAATAATTTATTGTCTCATTAACATATCACCTGTCGCTTTTTAAATAATTTAATATAATATAACAATTATTTCGCGTTTTATAATTTTTAATTTAATAATTTAGGTTTTAATTATATATTAATAACAATAATAATGTCTTTTTATTTTTCTTTACATAAAATTTGAATCACAGTGGTTTTGAAAAATTTATAAACTCTATTTTTATATAAAGTTGTCGGTGATTCGCCTCACCATTTGGATCGGCAACTACTGACTGGAACCGGCGGAACGCGTAAGTCTTTTCTCTCTTCTTAATTCCCCTCTCTTTATGTTAAGTTAACGCCTATACCACGGTACACATAACACAACTTTAAAAATGTAAGATGTAGATGTGTAAGCTTTCTGAGCTGAGGTACTAATGCAGACTGATATATATAATAATATATAAGTTCAACTAAGACAAATACATATACAAATACCTATATCAACGTGACCACGATCATATCATTCCCTCTCTTCCACATATGCTCTACGTGTCTATCTACTTATTCGAGAATCCGCGTGGGTTGTTTTACTTGTATTGTTACTGGTTTTATGTATATGTGTTTGTATTTGTACTTTTATTATAGGTGTATTGTATTCTCGGGACGAGTGATTATAAAAAGTGGGAATTAAAACTCATGCATTGATGACATACGTATTGGTATTGGAATCCACAAGTTAGCCGTGGTTTATTTATTACTTTTTTGGCGTTTATGTCTGACAAACTTTCAATGATTCATCATTATTTATATCATATACAAAACATATTTGTTTTATATTTATAATAAATAATTTTTTTTTCTAGTTCATGGATGAAAAATTTTAAATGACTGGCATTTGGAAATATATGTATATAGATAAAAATAAGTGGAAACAGACATCTGATTGTAAGTGAAAAATTCTTTACTGTAAGTAGAAAAAAAGTTTAGTTATTTTTTTTTATATCAAGTAAATACTTAGCTTCTTAAATTCAAGTGGTAAGAAAAAAACAATAATAATAATTTATCGATAATAAAAATATTTTTAATTAAGACTGATAACATTTTTTAAATATAAAGTCTCATTATACGTGATAAGATTTATATGTCAATGGAAATAACAAACTAAAATAACTTGCTCAATTTACAGATTAAATGTAAACATATTTTTTTCAGTTAATTTTCTTAAATGATGAAGTAATTAGTTTATAGTCCTGAGGAAAAATTTAAATAACTTATGATAAACAAATTAAGCCAGCAAACAAATAAATATAAAGTAATTATAATTATAAAATGACAACAGTAAATATAATTAAAAGGAAGAAGGGGTACACGGTTCAATGAGACACAAACGGAGTAATAAAATGAGCGATGACGTAATTAACTTAAAATACAAGTAAAGAAACTCACCTAACACGGTATTTTATATTTATTTTCATTTACCAAACTATTTTTATTCATTATTCATTTATTTTATATTTTTTTTTGGTTTTTTTTTCTTTTTACTTGAACTCCTTTCATTCTCGTCCCGTTCATTCCTATTTCGGAGCAGCTTCGCGGTATACGAGTAAGAAGAAAAAGATTTTAAGTGGGTCACGGAAAAGCGGACATGCAGGGTGAGTCGCTGGTTGCTGGTATTATTTTACAACTTTTAAAAATTAAAGACTTTTGTTAGAGAATTATTAAAAAAATATAGACATAAACTATTGATAAAAAGTGAGAAACACGAACGGTGCGAGTAAGTGAATTATTTAGGTATTTGTAATAGGCAATAAAGATAAGTCAGTCAATAATTTTAATGTCGTGTAGATAATATTTGACAGATAATGATAAAGCTTAACATTGTACTACAAATATTATAGAGAATAGTATTAGTCATCGCACATTTCATATTAACATCTTAATAAGTGTTTAATAATTCAAATGTTCTTTGGTCCTTAGAAATCTAATTGGAACATTAAGAGACATTTGACATGCGAAAATGCCGTAAACGTTGCGGTATTATCTGCGTCCTCGGGCTATTTGCCAGCTCACATGCTTACAGATATACACAACACATAAATATACAAGTCAACACATATTTAAACTCGTTGAACTTTTATAAAAGTTTTTAAAAATTTTTTTAACCATTCTTAAGATGTTTGAACGCTTGAAGACCAAATGTTTTAATAAAAACAAAGTAATTATCATTATTATTATTATTTTTTTTTTTAATGATATACAATCAATTAAGAAACTTTTACAAGTTCCTACCTTAACAAGCTGTAATTCAATTTATTTACTCTGTACGTCTTGATACGAATCGCATATTAATTTGTTACTATAAAAATGTATTAATTATTTCTTCTTAATTGGTAATCAATTGGTAATTAAAAATTTATAATTATTTCATTTTCAGTAACGTATCAAATGTGCATTCCTACAATTTAATTCGCATGAAATTATGGATATTTTTTGTAAAAAGTACATCAAACATTATCGATCATGACACGCTAATCTAACCATCGTTTTTTTTACAGCTATGAAGCATATATTTATATACAATGTCGTGACAAGAAGACTAAATGCTGAGGCTCTGTACTCGTTAAAGTGTACACGACTAGATGGACAGTATAAACAAGTAGTACGTGTCTTGTTGACGTTGTGCAACCTGCAATTTAAGACTAGAGACTCTCACTCACGCGTGATGCTTCAAAATACTCTAATTTATTCCATGCATCTATCAATTTAATGGGTAATATGTCTAATTAGACAGTAAAATTGACGTTTCCGCGTGAAATTACAATTATAGAAAAAAAATAATATACATATATAATTACTTGTCAAATCAGTAATTACTAAAGTGAGGTCTCCAATTAAATAATTATAACAAGAAGTAAAAAATTAAATGGTTTAGTTTGTACGAGAGTTGTAGATATATGAGTTTTTTTCTGGTTTATTCTCGATCGAATCTCAGACTCCGCGGTTAAAAGAAAGCGTCATCGTTTCAGTTATCCGCGTAGGTGGAGAACCTACACTTAGATCCGCCTTATTTGGTGAATGCTCCGAGGCTCGTGGGCGACAAACCTGAAGTAGTCGATCCAGTCATTCGTATTTTGTATTTACAGTACCAGGAAAACATTGACAATGCATTCACACATCATACATAACACTTTTTAGTATTATTAATATATATTACCATAAAAAAATTTTAATTCTAAACACTTTAGGCAATTCAATTAATTTTTAATTTTAACTGTTAATGTGCAGTAAATATATATTTAAGTTTAATAATAAATAACATTTAAATTTATTATTTATTATTGAAATTTTTTAACTGATGACTTTAATACTACAGGAAGTCATTAAAGTAAGTAGGCGGACATTTTAAAGGGCCAAACCCACGCAAATAATATAAAGGCTAACAATTTCTGCAATTTATTTCAATTTTCAATGCCTTTCAAAATTATTTTTAACATTTAATACTTCATACTTTTAGTTTATTGAAAAGTTGTAATTTAATAAGTTATTTAATTAATAAATTATTGTAATTTTATTGTTATTTTATTTTCAAGGAGTGGTCATGAATTAAAATAGTGGTTGAGTTTCAGCACTCGATACAAGTATTGCAAGAGGATGAATGCAATAAGGAGTGATCGAGAGTTATTGGTTTGCCTTGATGTAGATCGGAGCCGCCGAAAAGGGATTTATCGACGTAATATAAGTCCTGGAATCGATGACAGAGTAACATTGTCGTTTTATGGGAATTGAGCGCGAGTACGTGCGACGAAATACATAAAACCATCAATCTTGCACCACTCACATTATCATCTTTCTTTTTTTCGCTTTTTCCAAATCAAGTTAACTTGATTCTCGTTTTATTTAATGGGAAAAATGAAAGCGAATTATTTACAATTGGCAATTCATCAGTAAACTGACCTCGTAATTTTTTAATCTATAAATGTAAGTCTGATGTTGATTAATTCAATGAATTTTAATTAGTACTTATCTCATTACTGATCATTAGTTAAATATTTTGAATGAACATCATCGCTCAATCTATTACATAAATAAATCGTTAATATTTTAGAATGACATAATAATAAAGTAAGGATAAATTTAAAAATTAAGGCTATTAGAAATTTTTTTTATTATTTAAAAATTTTTAGTGTCACAAATTTTGAATTTATCTTAATTGTAACACTGAAAATTAAATATTCTTAGATTTAAAATTTGCAAATAATTTGCTCAATAATTTAGAAGCAATAATATATCATGCCGATAATTACTACACTGACAAAAAAAATAATTTGATTCAAGAGAAAAATTTTTAAATCAAATAGAATTTACTTAAATCAAAATTAATTTCTTGGTTCAAAAAATTTTTTACTTGATTAAAGTTAATTTTTTATCAGTGTTTTGGTTCTTACTTTTGTAGTAAAAATATAAACATTTCGTAATTATATTATTTTTCTTATATTTTGCATAAATACAAAACCATACATTAAAAAACTGAGAAAATAAATTTATTTGTAAACGTTTTTCTTGTTTTTATAAATATTATAACAGATTTGATTTTGTGTACAATTGAAAATTAATATATCTGGCTTATAAAAATGAAATTATTTTCAGGGAAAAGTATGACAATATTCTGAAAATCATACATTTTAGTGGTTATTCTGTATTTATTTTACGTAATATATATTAAGAAATATTTATAAATATTCAATATTGCTACTATTGTTTGTTTTACATTTAAATATATACACATATTTTTTATTCAACTCCTTTGCAACAAAGAGGCTTGATTATTTACAATATTGATTATCGTTTTTGAAGAAAGAACCTTTTACATGTGGTGAGTTGAATGTATTACGAGAAATAGAGTACTCATAGTTCCCGGCAATCGGCGACACACTTTTTTATGCCAAGATGTGACAGATTAGAGCTATTAGCACCTGGTTCGTATATTTATTCTAAAATTTGACTTTAGGTCAAGGATATAAACTGAAAAATAAACTATTAGCTTAAATTGATAACTGTATTTTTTATTTGCAGAAGTTAACACAAAAAGAATATATAATAGCTAAAACTTTTAAGTCTGATAAAGTCTTTAGTCTCATCAGACTTGTTTGAAAGTTATCAAGCGAGCAAGTGAAGTTTGCACGTGGGAAGAAGAGTGTAGTAATGAATGAATGAATGAATTTATTTGTACTAGCATTCACAAACGGAAATAAAAATTATCACACCAGCCGTAAATATTAGTCTGTATAAAGATTTAA
Source organism: Cotesia glomerata (assembly GCF_020080835.1). NCBI lineage: Eukaryota > Metazoa > Arthropoda > Insecta > Hymenoptera > Braconidae > Cotesia > Cotesia glomerata. Next base: position 24,704,749 of record NC_058159.1, on the reverse strand, counting down.
ATTCAAATGTCCACAAGATGAAGTCATGGACTATTTTGTTTGTCTTGACAAAAGGGCGGAGCAAAAAAAAATCTAAATGTAATGGAATAAGTGAAGTCACTGTAATATATTTATAATGCAATGTAAGTGAAAGCAGAGTAAAGAAGTAGTGTGCACAATATACATACAAGTACGTTTTGCAAGTAAACGTCGTTTGCCTTATACGACCGTGACACTAAAACTCACGAGTTACATCGTCCTCGAGACAGACGCAACAAGGGAGTTTAAAAAACTTTACCGAAGGCGAAAAAAAACCCACGAGGACACAGGGACATAATATTATCAAATGATTCATATTAGTAAGAAATAAATTATATTTTATTCACAAGATCACAATCGGGTTATTCAATTTTATTCCATCAAGGATTTTGAGACGATTTCATTAGATCAATAGATTCTTAAATTGGTATATAGAATTATTGAGGCAGACAGCCGCATCGTTGTGGCATAGATTCGGTAACTGAGCGTCTACAAAGCAATCAAAGCCCAAATAAATCTACTTTTCAAATGCAAGTGTAATTTTATTTGCAAAAAAAGCTCACAACACAATTATTACTAAAAGTTACCCAACAAACTTTTATTGCTTTTCTGCATGTCAGAAGCTCATTCCTCATGCTCCCAATCTATCTATCAAGGTGAAAAGACAAAAAGTTCATTTTTGTTTAATCTTAATGTGAGTAAAATTAATCGATTGCTCGGTTACCTAGTAAGTTATTAATGTTCTTTATTAACGACTCTTGTTTCATTTGTAGCGATAATAAATTTTGGTTGGAATATTCATAAAAAGCCGCAACTGCTGCAGTGATGCCTAAAACGATCGATTTAGGAGCCTCCACACGCGTTAGACTTGGCACTCGTCCATCTGGGATACCAAAACATACTAAATTGATCAATTGTCATCGCCAATTTGGGTGCCGATGAATCACTTCACATTAACACCACTCTTTAAAATCCTAGTGTTTGAGTCTCTTTATGACTTTGGTGGTTACTTATTGCATTGTACTGGCGGTAAATTACCCGGAGGCTAAAGGTAGAATGATGCACCAAGCACCATGCGCGAACGCGTCGCGACGTCTAAAAGCTTCCCGCGTCGTCAGGAAGCTCAGTGGCTTTCCGTCAACGTTGTTAGGGTAACAATGCATACACGTTAAATTTTAACGCGCAGCCGCTCAAATAATTATACTATAGAGATTGTTGGTGATGAGCTGATGAGCTTCCTAGAGGGTTGTTAGTAGGGACCAGGTTAATGTGTAATCTTCAAGGTAAATGATTGCTCGACCTGCTTGGGATGGCTTGTTAGAGTTCAACCGTATATGCTTTAAATTGTAATTATTCATGTGACACAATTTACCTATTAACGATTGTTTACATAAGTTTTCCGAGCTATTATTATTGCTATATGACTATTAGCAAAGTAACAATATTTCGAAACAACCTTTAATAATTTGTTCGCCATCCGTTAGTTCAATCTTCAAAAAAAATTATGATGTTAAAGTTAGTCAGAGATCAAAGAAATAAAACCTCAAATCTTATTAGCTCTTAAAAAATTCAAATAAAAATTTAGTATTAGTTAAACAGAAAAATATCCTTTATTTTGTAAATAATATTTATATTAATTTAAAAATGGCATTGTAGTTAATAAATACTCATCAATAATTGTAGATTGTATTATCTGACAAGAAACAGCTTCACTGTAAAAAGTCACGCCAATTTCACGTTCACAACACTTTAAAAAAAGTAATTATTCACAATAACATATGAAATAAAATTCAATTAAAAAGAAATAATCGAAATAATTTATTAGAGTTGAATAAAATTTTGTTGTGGTTTTAAAAATTAAAAAAAAATTTGTTTAAACTTAGTGGAACTCGTTGAGTATCTTTAATTTTTTTAATAAGTCTGGTAACTATTTTGATGTATAATAATTTATTAGTAAATAGATATAGTGAATTATAAAAGAAGTAGAAAAATCTATCAACGCAGGCCAAGAACATCCGAAATAATTTGTTTTCATTTTTGAATTCGCAACAAAATTTCATTTAATTCTAAAAATTATATCAATTATTTTTTTTTATTCCATATTTTTTTCAAATTTTCTTTCTTTTGATTGAAATGCAAGTATTGTTTTAAAAAATTAAATTTTCTATACATTGGACTTGATTCATTTTTCTAAGAAATTCAACAGATAAAATTATAGACCTGTAAAGTTTATAAGACAAACGTTAAATACGATATTAAAAATGGCAATAGATTCATGTGAATAATATTTTATTGAATAGAATGCAATTAACAAACTCCTTCTATTATTTTTGTCTACGACAAATTATCTCTAATCCCTTTTTACCAAAAATTTTTATCGATATATGAATGTCTATGTATTGTTCTTGCTTGGACTACCTGGTCAGTAATCATGTAAAGTAGAGAACTGAAAGTATTGCTTTCTACTGCAGGTATAAAAAGGTATAATTATTGTAAGATTTTAATGAGAAAAATTCTGTTATTACCGCTGCAACGTAATTAAGTAGTTCTTAGAATATTTGTGCTATTTGCAAAGACCGATGTGAACGAAAATTATCAATTAGCATTCATTATAATTATATTATAATTAAAAATTCTGTAAATCTATATTCGATAAGGTTGATACAATAGTTGATTTTAATCATCTTATAATAAATAATTTAATTTAACTCATTATTGTAGTTATACGATAAAAAAAAATGAAAATTATGAGAAGAAAATTTTTTTGATACAAAGTTATTTGCATTTTATCTTTGATAGCATGAAAAAATTGTGTTTTTTACGTAGAATTTTATAAATTTTTTAGAAAAAAATTAGGACGACGGTTGACCCTAAAGGCCATCCCTGCAACTTCCCGCTCACTTTGTACTTAAGCGCTCAAAATTACACATTACATTTTTGAGCTCTTCAAGCTCAAAATATGATACTTGTGTCATTTTGAGCTCTTCGAGCTCAAAACTCTCATAGCAGCTTAATAAAACACAACTTTTTGAATTTTCAAACCGCAATAACTTTTGAATGAATGAACCGATCTTCATGCGGTTGGCAGCATTCGACGCAGTTTTCGAAGCCTCATGAAGAATCTTTGAGTATGAATTGATCGAACTAGGAATTTTGGATTGATTCCAAAAAAACACTTTTTTTGGTTTTCTTTCGACAACGATAACTCACGAACGAATCAACCGATTTCGACCGGGCTGACGGCGATCGACGTGGTTTTTTGATTTTAAGAGCTGATTAGTTCTTGGAATCGATCGGTAGAGCCGTTTAAAAGTTATTGAAAAAAAACCACATTTAAAAAAATTTTTTTTGTAGTTTTTTTGAGATTTCTCAAAATTTACCGGTTCGAACCGGTCCAAATTAGATTCAAAATCTAAGTTTGGTCAAGCCCTTTCGAATGGTGCCAACCGCGAAGAAATCGGCCAAGCCGTTCAAAAGTTATAAGAGGGTCACATATATATATATATATATATAACATTCGGAAACATTCGGAGAAGCTTCCTAAGACCTCAAAACGTCGAGGTATGATGAGAACTCGATTTTCGAAAAACGGGGTAAAACCAATAACTTCCCGATTTTTGAAAATTTTAAATTTTCTTAGCGGGAAGTTAAAAATCAAAGGCTTCCCATGAAGGGAAAATCCAAAACAACCAAAAAGATAGTAGAAAATTTTATTTCTCAATTTTCTATATTTTTTTTACAAAGTACTTTTAAAAAACCGAAAAAAATGCCCTCTGATAAATTTAGAGTATCTTAATTATTGTAGTAGTTTCTTTATTGTGAATCAAATTTAATTAAACGTTAAAAGCGGAGAAATTTTTTAAAGATTAAGTTAAATTTAAATCGAAGAAATGATCGAAAGTGGACAAATGATATAAACATATTTAATTATATTAAAATACTTTTCATAAATAAAATATCTTCAGTTAAATATAATTTTGTAAACTTTAAAGTAAATCGAATAGATATCAATAATCTTTTACGGCTGAAAAATTATTTATACAAAATTGAAAAGTTTTCAAAAATCAAAAAAATTTATTTTCAATCACCTACGACTCATCAACATAACGTCCGATTTTTTTTTATTTTCAAACTTGATTTGTAAAAAAGTCTGAAATTTTATAAAGATCGGTTAAGAACTATAAGCGCAAGCTTGCTGACATGGCGCGTTACATCATATACTTTTGAGCCAATGTTATTTTTCAAACTAACGTGACAAAATAAAGCATTATAGCAATATTTTTTTTAGATTGCGATATTAAATCGGGTACTATGACTAGATTTCTGAAAAAATCTATAAATCTACCTAAAAAAATATTTTCTTGTTCAACGTTTCTTTCACAGGACCTGAAATTTCATTTTTTGAGGGGATGCACAATGTTCAATGTCGTCCATCTTGATTTTTTTTTTCAACGTAATAATTTTCAAGAACTAAAAATTTTGATTGGCCAAAAATTACCAATCACAAAGAAATTTCCCTTACTATTTTACTAATTTCCCTTTCCTTTCAATTTTTGTGGCAGTTTTGACCAATAAAATTCTAGTATCAGGTACCTGAACTTCATAATTTGCCAAAAGAATATTCTAGAGTCACTCATTAGCAATTAGGCTTCGCTTCCTTCCGTATTTTCAGGTATAAATAAGGGTGCAATATCAGTTTTAAATCAGATTCATAGCAAATTTTGAGCTATTAAGATACTTGCTTTAACAGAAATTCACCTTTGAAATTAAAACTATTTCGTTAACAAAATGCGTGACTCAATTAAGATGTCCGTTGGAGAAGTTGAGGTGATGACAGATCCGGAGACTTTCTGGATCTTTACAGCTGAAATCAAAACTTCGCTAATGGTAAGTGATCAGGATTTTTAATCAATCTTCAATTTAAGAAGAATTATTAATTTTCATGTTTTATTTATTTATTAATTTATGTTTCAGCTAAACTTTGGATCGAAGTTTCCAATTCTTGAAGAGATGCTGAGCAAGTTGGAAACAGAGCCCGACGTAGAAATTCTACGAAGAATCGCAAAAAACGCCTTGTCGCCGGAATTAGTCAACTCTGCAAATTCTGGAATCAATTTACTGTTCCAATCTATTGGACAACCACCAGAGATAACAAAGAAATTAAGGCAGAAATTCAATCGGTTGATCAAGGGCAGGCTGTTCATTGATTTAATTAACGATGTGGCTCTAAAAACTGAAACAGAGGTTGAAATGTTAAGTTCGAAGCCTGGCACTAATTCGGCCGAAGAGTGTATTTTTCATTGATATTTTTTTATGTTAATGTAATAATGAATGAATGGGAATTTTTTAATATTGTAAATATTTAAAAATTTGTATGTTTTTAAATTTTAGACATAAAATTGTAAATAAAATAATGACTTTTTGAAAAAAAAAATAGTTGTATTTATTCGAATATATTTAAGAAAATAATAAAAACCTTAATAATGCAAATGACATTAGAAATCTTATTTTATCTCATTCCACAATTCATTTTATATATTTATATTTAATAATCGTTTATTGATATCATTCGGTTTTTCTGACTTAGAAATTTTATTCTAAAAATAAATAAATAAATTATATTTTATTGTTGTTTAGAATTAATGAGTAGATGTATCAAACATTTTTTTCTTTTTTATTTATACAAAGTATTTTTAACTTCCCGCTAAGAAAATTGAAAATTTTCAAAAATTGGGAAGTTATTGGTTTTACCCCGTTTTTCGAAAATCGAGTTTTCATCAGAGTGCCGCGCGTGCAATGATCTTTTGACATGCTGTTACCAAAATTACTATAGCTCGAAAAATATTCGGAACTTTCATATAAAACTCTATATACACATATTTTTTAATGCATGAACTTTGATTTAATAAAAAAAAATAATTTTTTTGAAATTTCGAAGTGGCTATCGCCCTTAAGTGCGCTCTTTTTAAATTAATTTTGAAATTGTTGAAAAATTATTATTCATCAGTTTTAAGACTGTTTGGAAGCGCTCCGTTTTAATGTTCTGGGGCTCTGTCGCTGTACGCTCATCTTAAGATAATCTAAAAAATTTTCTGACTATTTAAAAATTTTCTTAAAACGCTTCCTTACAATGTTCTGAAGCTTCGTCATTGTGAGCGATAGTCTTTAAAAAATTTTTTTTTTTTTAATGAAAATTACCATTCTATATTATCATTGAAATTTTTAACTTTCTAGCGGACTTTTTTAAAAATTTTTTTACATACAAATCTTCTCTAAACAAAATAAAAAAATTAACCAGATCAGTCGAACCAATTTCGAGTGATACTCAGACAAACATGCAAAAATTGATTATTATTTAAATAGATTTTTTTTAAATTTACTTTCTTTTGATTGAAATTCAAGTGTTTTATTTTAATTAAATTTTCCATGCATTGGATCTGACTTATTTATCTAAGAAATTCATAAAATAAAAATATAGACCTTTAAAGTTTATAAGACAAATGTTACATACGATACTAAAAATGGCAGCACATTTATGTGAATAATATTTTATTGAATAGAATGCAATTAACAAACTCCTTCTATTATTTTTGTCTACGAAAAATTATCTCTAATCCCTTTTTAACGAAAATGTTTATCGGTATTTGAATGTCTATGTATTGTTCTTGTTTAGACTATCTGGTCAGTAACCATGTATAATAGAGAACTGAGAGTATTGTTTTCTTCTGCAGGTAAAAAAAGGTATTATTATTACTGTAAAATTCTAATGAGACAAATTCTGTTATTATCACTGCAACGTAATTAAGTAGTTCTTAGAAGATTTGTGCTATTATAGAATGGTACAATACAAACAATAAATACTGATGTGAACGAAAATTATCAATTAGCATTCATTATGATTATATTATAATTAAAAATTCCGAAAATCTATATTAGGTGAAGGTTGATACAATATTTGATTTTAATCATTTTATAATAAATAATTTAATTTAACTCATGATTGTAGTTATACGATAAAAAAAAAACAATGTAAATTATGAGAAAAACATTTTTTTGATATAAAATTATTTGAATTTTATCTTTGGTAGTATGTAAACAATTGTGTTTTTTTACGTAAAATTTTATAAATTTTTTAGAAAAAATTAGGACGACGGTTGACCCTAAAGGCCATCCGTGCAACTTCCCGCTCATTTTGTACTTAAGCGCTCAAAATTACACATTACATTTTTGAGCTCTTCAAGCTCAAAATATGATTTTTGTGTCATTTTGAGCTCTTCGAGCTCAAAACTCTCATAGCAGTTTAATAATTCACAACTTTTTGAATTTTCAAACCGCAATAACTTTTGAATAAATGAACCAATTTTCACGCGGTTGACGGCATTCAACGCAGTTTTTGAAGCCTCATTACGAACTTGTAAGTTTTAATCGATCGAATCAAAAATTTCGAAGTAATTCCGAAAAAACACTTTTTTCGGTTTTCTTTCGACAACGATAACTCACGAACGAAGATAAATATTGATGTTCATCTCTTCAGATATTAATAATTAATAATAATAGAATATTTTATCGTCAGCTAGTTTCTTGAGCCAAGAAATTGGTATATGAGCAAAAGTATTTTTTTTTCTCAGTGTGGAACACTTTACACTATAACTTTTGAATAATATTTTTGAATTATTTTTTTATTGCGAATTTTGATATTTTACAGGTTGTCTGGAACATCGAAATTGATTTTAATTACATATTAATTTTCAGTGATTAATTTGTTTCGCCAATTAACTCATGTATTTGCATTAAAAATTGAAAAAACGGAAAAAATTAACAGATTTGAACTATCTTTCACAGCGGAGAAATTTCTATAATAAAAGTTAAATTTAAATCGAAGAAATGATCGAAAGTAGACAAATAATATCTTTAATTAAAGATAATTGTGTAAAATTTAAAGTAAATCAAATAGATATGAATAATCTTTTACGGCTAAAAAATTATTTATAAAAAATTGAAAAGTTTTTAAATCAAAAAAATTTTTAAACATCGATGACTCATCAACATAACACCCGATTTTTTTCATTTTCGAACATGATTTGTAAAAAAAGCCTGAAATGTTATAAAGATCGATTAAGAACTGTGAGCGCAAGCTTTTGCTACATGGCGCGTTATATCATATAAACTTTTGAGCCAATGCTATTTTTCGAAATAATTTAACAAAATAAGGCATTATAGCAAAATTTTCTTTAAATTGCGATATTAAATCAGCTACTATGACTAGATTTCTGAAAAAATCTATGAATCTACCTAAAAAAAATATTCTCGCGTTCAACGTTTCTTTCACAGGACCTGAAATTTCATTTTGGGGCGATGCATAATGTCCAATGTCGTCCATCTTGATTTTTTTTCAACGAAATCCAGTATGAATAATTTTCAAGAACTAAAAATTTTGATTGGCCAAAAATTACCAATCACAAATAACTTTCCCTTACTATTTTACTAATTTCCCTTTCCTTTCAATTTTTATGGCAGTTTTGACCAATAAAATTCTAGTATCAGGTATCTAAGCTCCATGATTTGCCAAAAGAATATTTTAGAGTAACTCATTAGCAATTAGGCTTCGCTTCTTTCCGTATTTTCAGGTATAAATAGGGGTGCAATAGTAATTTTCAATCATATTCAAAGCAAATCTTGAGCAATCAAGACATTTAAAGCTTAAACAGAAATTTGTATCTGAAATTAAAACTATTTTGCTAAGAAAATGTGTGACTCAATTGAAAATTCTGTTGGAGAAGTTGAGGTCATGACAGATCCCGAAACATTCTGGATCTTCACGTCTGAAATCAAAACTTCGTTGATGGTAAGTAATCGACAGGATTTTCAATCAATCTTTTATTTGAAGAATTATTAATTTTTATGTTTCATTTATGTTTCAGCAACAATTTGGATCAAGGTTTCCAATCCTTGAAGAGATGCTCATCAAATTAGAAGCAGAGCCCGATGTTGATATTCTGCGGAGAATCGCAGCAAACGCGTTGTCGGGAGAATTAGTTAACTCGACAAATTCTGCAATTGACTTACTTTTCAAGTCTATTGGACAACCACCAGAGATCATCAAAGAATTGAGACAGAAATTCAATCGGCTGATCGAAGGCAGGCTGTTCATTGATGTAATTAATGATATGGCGCTAAAGATCGAAAGAGAAGCTGAAATGTTAAGTTCGATGCTTGGCATTAATTTGGCTGCAGAGTGTATTTTTAATTAAAATTGAAATGTCATACGTAATAAGTAATAAGGAATGAATGGGAATTTTTTGATATTGTAAATATTTTAAAATTTGTATGTTTTTAAATAATTGACATAAATTTGTAAATAAAATAATTAATTTTTAGCAAAAATAGTTTTATTTATTCAAATATATTAAAGAAAATAATAATAAAAATCTGACTAATACAAACATTACATTGAGAAGCTTATTTTATAATTCCTTCCAAAATTTAATTTTTTTATTTCTATTTAATAATTGTTTATTAATATCATTCAGTTTTCCTGAGTTAGAAATTTTATTATAAAAATAAATAATTTACATTTCATTGTTGTTTAGAATTTCTGAGTAGATGTATTAAAAATTTTTTTTTTAATTTATACACTGTATTTTTTTTTTTAATTAAATTTTCTGTGCGTTGGACTTGACTTGTTTTTCTAAAAAATTTACCAGATAAGATATAGATAGACCTTTAAAATTTATAAGAAAAATGATGAAGTCTATTTAAAAAATGGCAATAGATTTATGTGAATAATTTATTGAATAGGATGCAATTAACAAACTCCTTCTGTTATTTTTGTCTACGAAAAATGATCTCTAATCCCTTTTTACTGACAATCTTTATTGATATTTAAATGTCAATGTATTGTTTTTTCTCAGACTACCTGGTCAGTAATTATATGTATAGATAGTAGAGAACTGAGGGTATTGTTTTCTTCTCCAGGTAGAAAAAGGTATTATGACTGCAAAATTTTAATAAGAAAAATTCTGTTATTATCGCTGTAACGTAATTAAATAGCACTTAGAAGATTTGTCACACTATTGAAAAGTACAATACAAACAATAAATAAATACTAATGTTAACGAAAATTATCAATTATATAGCAAAGTTAAATTTAATGAGTCTAAGCCATTGGTTCCGATATTAATGCTGTTTGCAAATCTGCCAACTCACGGTAACTCCGCATATGTATCTATTGTCGAGTAACAGATACTAAATGATTTAGTAACAAACCTTTCATTACCAAATATTTAGTAATAGGTACTAAATCATTTATTAAAGCTCATCTAGTTCCACTAAATAAATATTTAGTAGTATTTAACAAATGATTTATTGGTATCAAAGAAATTAATTTTTTAACTAATTTTAGCGTGTAACCTAACTTTTTAACTTAAAATAAATAAAAATAATAAAAATAAATAATTTTAAGTAAAAATATAATGTATTATAAAGAAAAGAATCTCATTAAATTATATTTTTTCGTTTGAGACCTTTATAAAATTTAAAATTAAACAAGTTTTTAACACATCAATAATAGACAAATTAAAAAATGTAAACTAAACTCCACTGAGAAAAGGCATAAATAGAAGATATTTATTGGGAGTATGTGTGTTTTTAAAGGTTTAATAAATCTCCCAAAATCAAGCTGAATAAAATAATCTAAGTCAGTGAATAGGTTATGTATCACATAAACATTGGAATTAAAGCATAGCCATCTACCGACAATACTTGCCAAAGAAATATTTAGTACCTGTTACTAAATATTATTTGGTGGAATTAAATATTTATTTAAATGTAATGAGGCTTTGTTAATATAAAGAAATCATTTATTAAGCTGTAACAAATAATATTGATAGGTACAAAATATTTGTTTCTCCCAAATAAATGAATAAAAATTTTGTTACTAAATCCTTCTATCAGTGTATAATACCTTGGAATTACATGTATCTATCTATCTATATAAGAATGCATATTCTATGGTCGATTATCCGTTAACTTCTTACTTTCCAACTGTTGTTCAAAGTGTTTGTGAGCGACTTAAACTTCAACTCTAAATGTATTTTAATGATAAAAAGATAAAGATTTTGCTAAAAATGAAAATAAAATTACGACTTTAGGATAGGTCCATCTTTGACTTTGAATCATTTTTTAAAAAGTAAATTTATTCGAAAATTATAAAAAACTTTTTTTTGAAGAGCGTTTAATTTCTTACAAAAATATGTATTGCGCTAACTGGTAAGCCGTTTGTATTGCAAAATATAAAATTACAAAATTTCGAGTCTATGTTTCTCATGTAATTTAAACAGGAAATGGAAAATTTTAATTCGCGACCCTTAAAAATCAATATTAATAGCTGTAACTTTTAACGGGGTTTTTATTTTGGCATTTTCTGAAAAAAATTTCATGATCATTTAAATAAATAATTTTTACACTGATAAAAAAATTAACTTAATTCAAGAGAACAATTCTTGAACCAAGCATATAACTTTGAAGAAGGTAATTGTCTTGAATCAAGACAAAAAATTCTTGAATAAAGTAAAATTTCCTTAAATCAAGTTCTTCAAAATTATATACTTGATTCAAGAACATTTTTTCTTCTGTGTATGTTTTTGTTAATAAACTCAATATACAATACATGATTAGAGGCCAGCTAAATAGGAAACACCAGAGACAGCAAAAAAATACAGATGCGTAATGATTAATTTTTTTTAAATTTCATTTAGCGAATGTTGATCATATATAAATTTTTGAATAGTATATTATGTTATGTTATTTTACTGATTAATGATTAACAGGGCCTGGAAGTTGGGGCAAAACAATTAAAAATAAAAAAAGAGCGAAATTCACACGCATAATTCATGTCATAGCCTAGAAATTAAATGTCAAAACAAAATAAGTTTGGCAGCAAAAACACGTGTGTTTATATTGAAGAACTCTGAAATTAGCTGTAAAATGAAATATAAATAAATTTATTACTTGGTGCGCTTGCAGACAAAAAGTAAGACAAAAAATAATACAAAAAATAAGACAAAAAGTAAGACAAAAAATAATACAAAAAATAAGACAAAAAGTAAGACAACAAGTAAGACAAAGAATAAAACAGAAAATAAGACAAAAAATCTGGAAATCGGTTGACCGCGCAGGCCAACCCTAGAATTTCCCGCTAAGTTTCCTTAAAACAGCCCAGACCGGGATTTCAAGCGCCTTAGAATGAGTTTTTGGTTAATATTTGAGCTTTTAAGCTTAAAAGCACCGTTTTTCATATATTGAGCTCTTTAAGCTATAAATATTATAATATAAATTTGTACTATAGATATTTTGTGTTATACATACATTTTTTGTGCTTGAAAAACTGCTTCGAATGCATTTTCGAAAATTAAAATAGAACAACGCATTCAAAAGTTTTAGTTGTTTAAAAATTCACAAAATTATTTTTCGGTATTTTTAAAAAATATCTGAGATTCCTCAGCCAATCAATATGAACCTATAGATTTTCTTTTTGTGCTTTAAAAACTGCGTCGAATACTTTTTAAAAAATGAAAATCGAACGACGCATTCAAAAGTTATAGTTTAATAAATATATTTTGAGCTCAAACAGCTCAATATATGAAAACAGTGCTTTAAGCTTAAAAGCTCAAATATTAACCAAAAACTCATTCTAAGGCGCTTGAAATCCAAACTTAGCGGGAAATTCTAGGGTTGGCCTGCGCGGTCAACCGATTTCCAGATTTTTTGTCTTATTTTCTGTTTTATTCTTTGTCTTACTTTTTGTCTTATTTCATGTCTTATTTTTTGTCTTACTTTTTGTCTTATTTTTTGTATTATTTTTTGTCTTACTTTTTGTCTGCAAGCGCACCAAGTAATAAATTTATTTATATTTCATTTTACAGCTAATTTCAGAGTTCTTCAATATAAACACACGTGTTTTTGCTGCCAAACTTATTTTGTTTTGACATTTAATTTCTAGGCTATGACATAAATTATGCGTGTGAATTTGCTCGCTATTGTTTTATTGCTAGGCATTGTCGTGTGAATTTCGCTCTTTTTTTATTTTTAATTTTTTTGCCCCAACTTCCAGGCCCTGATGATTAATAATAGTAGCATGTATTTATTTTTATTTATTTACTTGTTTATTAAATTTAACGGCTTTAGAATAAATGTTTTCTAAGGGCCGCCCATATATATAAAAATAAATATTGAGTCTGTTACATTACATATTACAATATTCATAAATAAAATGCAATAATAACAATATGCAATATATAATATAATATGGTATTTTGTATTGTTGTATTTATTTATTAATGTATTTTTAAGAAATTAATAATTAAGTCAGAATAAATAAAGATGAAAAGTCGCTGTATGTAATAATAGTTCAATTAATTTAACATTATTTATGCCAAATACAATTACATAATGTACGAAAGTTTAAATTAATGGCTCAAATTTTAAATTCATGCCTCCAGCGGCAGATAATATTATGGCGGTTTTATCAATTTTGTATGGTACTGTAGTAGATTCGGAAGGCGACACTCTAAAGTTCTTCAATATTGTAACCAGTCCTAGTTTCGATTGATAACTAGCGAATCTCGCCCCAATGCAATTTTTTGGACCATCTCCAAATGGCAAATAAATTCCTGAGAGGGAAGTTTTTGCTTCATTTTTATTGAATCTTTCGGGATCAAATACTTCAGGCTTTGAATAATACTGTTCATCGTGATGTAAAGTGTATACTGGAATTTGTATTGCTGTACCAGTAGGCAGGGTTATATCAGTTCCAGGTAATTTGTATGGTTGTACTGATTTTCTTCGTAATACTGAAACTGGTGGATTCTTCCTCAGAGTTTCTAGATATGAACATAAATAAAATTATATAAGTAATCCAATATAACTAAGTCATATAAAAATTATTATTGTTAACAGTAATTCAAACCTTGTATGACCATATTAAGATACTTCATCTCATTGATCACATCATATGATAACTGACCGTTGTTTAATTTCAGTGTTTCACGAATTTCAGATCTTAATTTTTCTTGAACTTTGGGAGAAGTCGCAAGTTCATATAGAGCAAAAGAAATCGTGGTTGACGAAGTTTCGAAACCGGCGAGGAAGAAAACGAAAGCTTGAGATGTCAGAAGACCCTCAGTTACCTCTGAAATTAATATTTATTGAATTGCGCTACAGATGCTAAAAAGTCGTAAGATTATTATACGGCCTATGCTACCCGGAAACCGTCAGAGCGTACCAAAACTTTTTTTTTGGAAATTGGCGTAATTATGATCAAGAAGTATTCTTAATTTTATTACAAATTTCAATTTTTCTGTGAATTGACTTAATTATAATCGAGTCTCAATCATCATGAAATAAAAATTTTGAAAATATTTTTGAAAGATTTTATTAAACTAGAAAATCGAACGCGCTTTGCGCGCTTCTGTCAAAATGTTTATATCGACAATTTAATTAATCAATATTTTTGCAAATTTTAATCATTAATATTCAACCGTTGCCATGGTAACCGTTGCCAAAGTGATCTCCATAGCAACGAAAAGCGACAACAATGAAAACTTCACATCAATTTTTTAATAAAGAATAAGAAGTCAAAAATTAATAATTGTTAACTTAAATACAGCAAAATATTACCAAAAAAATGTACGTGTCGCTTGGGGTACTATAATAATGACAAGAAACAATTTTATTAAAATTTGAAGTTTTTGATACACACTTACAGCTTTTCTGATTCCTACCCCGGAAGTCATAAGAGCTTATCAAAATTTTTTTTTCGTGAATCGACATAATTATGATCTAGAAGCATAAAACTAATAAAAAATTCAAATTTAAAAAAACTATTTTTTTATTGTTATTATTATACTTCTAGATTATTAATACGTTGATTCTCGAAAAAAAATTTTTTGATATTTTCTTATTCCTTTTGAACGGTAAATTTCGCCGGTATACGTACGCTCTTATGGTATCTGCAACGCGAAATAATTGATGATGCGGATGAATAAATAAGTTATTACAAAATATTGAAAATTAATTTCTTACCAAAATCAATGTCATTTTGATTTTTCTTTATGTCCATCAACAGATCGACCAGATCGTGACGAATGATTTTTTCTCTTACCCGAAATTCCATAGTCTCTCGAATAGAATTGATGAAGAAATTAGTGTGATTTTTACGTGAACTTATCATGTTGAGAAGCTTTAATAGTCTCGGTGAATAATCAAAAAGCATTCGTCTTATCATATTGTAAACAGACGGCTCAAATATTTTTCGTCCTACTATTCTAAACGGGCTGTCCTCATTTTCAAGCGCATTCATATTAATTCCAAAAGCCGTAGATCCAATGACATCTGTAGTAAATTTAGCCGCTATCTCGCGACATTCAAGCACTTTACCACTCCCAATTTTATTTTCTAGATACTTTTCAAAATGATTCGCACAATCAATCATTAAATCAACCATGTACTTAAGTTTACCAGTGGTAAAAATCGGCGTTAATTTAGCTCTCATTACTTTCCACTTATGACCTTCGAGACTAATCAAGTGCTGTCCTAGAGGATCGTTGTCATTTACTTTTGTTCCGCGACCTGGGAAGACATGGAAATCTTTTATTAAAACATGACGCACTAGATTGGGATCGGTAATCATTAGCACCGGAAATCTTGCATTGTAGATTCCAATAAAGCTTTCACTTTTCCACTTCTTATATAGTTTCATCAATAATTCGTTTATTGACATTCTGCCGAAGAAAACCGGACCCATGTTGCCGACAAGCGGCGTTGGTTTTGGACCACGAACGCCTAATTGCTTCCAGTAATTGTACGTTGATGTTGACCAATAATAAAATGCAAGAATAACTCCTACAGTTATTATTAGCAATTCTTGTAAGCCGAAATCCATTATTTTAAATTACTACGTACTTACTAATCGAATTTCAGCACTTTAACTACTATTTAATGCACGAGAAATACGACGTACTAATAAAAAGCTGAGTAACAAGCATGACTGAGCATTAAATTGATCATATCTATACAAAGTATATATATCTCTACTGCATATCATGATGAATGACTGGTAAATATGATATCACAAATTACATAACGGACAATAAAATATTACTTATTTTATTTATTTTTTGACTTGCGATAAATTTGAAAATCTGCTCACAGTACCATATTTAATTACACTTCCATTGATACTTGAAATTTTTTTACTAAATATAATTTTTATTTAAAACATTTGGATTAATGTACGGAAAGTTATGACTTGATATTAGTCGAGCTGTAATCAGTAATTGAGATAATAAATCAACTGCATACGTAGTAGCAACGGATAAAGATTTAATGAATTAATTTTTTGTTTTAATTATTAAATCAATACAAATTATTCATATTTTGAATATTTGAAATAATATACAATATAAAATATTTTTTTAGTTATAATGCATGCATTGATAAAAAAGTTAATTTGATTCAAGATAAAAAATCTGGAACCAAAAATACCATTTTAAAGAAAATGACTTTTGAGCCAAGAAAAAAAATTATTGAAGAAAAATTTACTTAAACTAAGAATAATTTCTTGACGCAAGAATTTTTTTTCTCTTGAGTCAAATTTTTTTATCAGTGTATTACATTAAAATGGCCGGTATAATTCAAGTTCGATAATTTAATAAAAATAATAATATATAATAAATTAAAATTCCGCTCACAATTTCATTATTTGAAGTGATTAATTACATTCAAAAAAATTTATATGTCCTTTTTATTTACGACAATTAATTACATTGTAGCTAAAGAAATCTGATTGTTTTAATAAAAAAAGAAATGATAATCACTTTAAGAATATTTTCTCAAGATTATTAAAAATTAGTTTATATTTAAATTATTTCAAAGGTTCAAGCGTCAAATTTATTCCTTCGACCGCTGAAAGAACCAAAGCTTTACTATCAATTTTGAATGGCACGCGTGTTGATTTTGAAGGTGTAACTCTAAAATTTTTTAGTACTGCAATTAATCCTAGTTTTGATTGATAAACAGCAAATCTCGAGCCAATACAATTTTTAGGGCCGTCACCGAAAGGTAAATGAACCATTGGATGTCTCTTCTCATTTTCATTGAACCTTTCCGGGTCAAAGACTTCTGGATTAGGATAGTATTGCTCGTCGTGATGAAAACTGTAGACTGGTATCTGTATTGTTGTACCAGTCGGCAAAGTTATGTTGCTGTCTGGTATTTTATAAGGTTCTACTGACTTTCTTATCAATAGCCCTGCTGGTGAATCTTTTCTCAGTGTTTCTAAACGTACAAAATTATTGTTATTATTATTTATAGTTCATATCATTGGCAATCTTTAATCAAATTTTTGTATTGAAAATTTATAGATTGCGATCAAGATAAAACAATTTAACATTTTTTTAACAGAATGTATATTAGTATAATACTGCATACCTTCTAAAACCATATTGAGGTACTTCATTTCGTTAACGATGTCGTAGGACAATTGACCATTGTGTTTTTTCAATGTTTCCAAAATTTCAGCTCTTAATTTTTCTTGAGCTTTAAGATTAAGCGCCAATTCATACAACGCGAAGGAAATTGTCGTAGAAGAAGTTTCGAAACCCGCTGCAAAGAAAACGAACGCCTGGGCAGCCAATAAATTTTCTGTAATCTCTAGAATAATTCAATAAACCATCAATTAATTTCATATGCAATAAGGAAAACAATTTATTTTGAAAAAAATGGGCAATGTTGGGACAAGAAATTAATTTGTTGAAAATATTAAACAGTTTTATTTTTTAACTGAAGAAATCAAAATTTTTCTCACAGTAACTTTTGTGTTATAAAAAAGTTTTTTTGATTTGGAAAAAAACAGTTTTAGATAGACAACTTGCAAATTTTTATCCAAAATTATTTTTTTCCAAATCTAGAAAATTTTTTCATCAATAAAGTTACTGTGATAAAAATTTTGATTTTTTCAATTAAGAAACAAAATTGTTTTAAATTTTCAACAAATTATTTTTGTATTACAACATTGCTCAATTTTTTCTCTCAGTGTACACAGAAAAAAAAATTCATTTGAATCAAGAGAAAAATTCTTAAACCAAGAAAATAATTTTGAAGAGTTTCATTGTCTTGGATCAAGACGAAAAATTCTTAAATCAACTAAACTTTACTTTAACCAAGAAAAATTTCTTAGTTTAAGAATTTTTCTACTCAAATCAAGAAGATAAAATTCTTTAAAATTATTTACTTGATTCAAGTTAATTTTTTTTTTATATATAAAAATAGAAATATTAAAAAAATTAACTTACCAAAATCAATTTCATTTTGATTTTTCTTTATGTCTCTCAAAATGTCAACTAAATCATGTCGAACTAGATTGTTTTTTTCGCGAAATTCCATTGTCTCTCTTATAGTATTAACAAAGAAATCGATACTTTCTTTAGGCATTCCTTTCATCCCGATAAGCCTGCAAAATCTTGGAGCGGCTTCCTGAAACAATCGCTTTAACAATTTTAAATAAGACGATTCGAAAATTTTTCTTCCTATTATTCTAAACTGGCTGTCTTCTCTGTTAAGAGCGTTCATGTTGATCCCAAAAGCGCAGCTGCCAATTACGTCCGTGGTAAATTTCGCGGCAGCTTCACGACAATCAACAACTTTACCACTGCCAACTTGGTTTTTAAGATACTTTTCAAAGTGTTCAACACACTCGATCATCAAGTCAACCATCTGTTTCAATTTTCCTGTTGTAAATATAGGAGTTAATTTACTTCTCATGACTTTCCATTTATGCCCATCAATGGCGAATAAATTTTGAGCTAAAGGATCGGCTTCATTAATGTGCATTCCGCGACCCGGGAAGATATTGAAGTCTTTTATTAAAATATTTCGAACTAAATCGGGGTCCATAACCATCAAAACCGGAGTACGCCCGTTGAAGATTCCGATAAATCTTTCGTTCTTCCACTTGTTGTACAAATCATCCAACAGTTCGACTATAGACACTTTTCCCACAAAAAAAGAACCCATATTACCAACTAGCGGTGATGGCCTTGGCCCAGAAATTCCCATACGCTTCCAATGATTATGTGTAGAGACAGTCCAATAATAAATAGTAAGTAAAACTCCCGAAACTATCACTAAAATTTCTTGAACTCCCAGCTCCATTTTTTATTTATTTATTTTTAAGATAATTACTGCGATTTATGTAAAATGAGATTTAATATAAACTGACATAAACAGATCTTACAAGTCCATTCGATAAAGTGCGCAGTTTACGTGTATGTTCATGCAATGACTAACAAACAGTGACAATGCATAAATCTCACAATCTCAAGTATTACTTGAACACATTATGTGATTATGTTCGAATAAATTTTCATTAAAATTACAGAAATTAATGATTATTTTTTTGCTAAGATGATGTTTTTTTGTATGTTACTAATAATAAGCCGCAAAATCATCATCAAGGCCTTGAATTCTGATAATTTAATGATTTAATAATTTGACTTGTAATAATTATAAAAATAATATTATCAATTTCATATGTTAGACAAAACATAGATATGAATGTAATATTCACAAATTATAAATGTGTATGATATATGTAGTATTTTAATTATACGAATTTAAAGCTTCTAATTTAAGATTAATGCCACCTTTGGCTGTAAGAACTGAACCTGCTCTATCAATTTTATATGGGACTTCTGTAAGTTCTGAAGGTGTGACTCTATAATTCTTCAGTATTGTAATTATTCCAAGTTTAGATTGGTAAACGGCGAATCTTGCGCCGATGCAATTTTTCGGACCATCACCGAATGGCAAATAAACCATCGGGTGTCTAGATTCGTCATCGTTGAATCTTTCGGGTTGAAAAACTTCAGGTTTTGGATAATATTGCTCGTCATGATGGATACTATATGCTGGAATTTGTACCGTGGTACCTGTTGGCAAAATTATGTCAGTTCCCGGTAGTTTGTACGGCTCAACCGATTTTCTGACTAATATAGCTACCAGTGGATTTTTTCTCAGTGTTTCTAAAATTTATAAATAGATTATTATTAGCTTAATCACCCAAGTAAATAAATTTTTAACTTCTCGCTAAGAAAATCGAAGATTTTCAAAAATCGGGAAGTTATTGTTTTCACCCCGTTTTACGAAAATCGAGTTTTCATCGAATCTCGACGTTTCGAGGTCCTAGGAAGCCTCCCTGACTATTCCCGCGATGGTGTCTGTATGTCTGTGTGTGTGTGTGTGTGTTTTTTTTTTTCCTTAGGGGGGGGAATCCTTTTTACGGATTCTAGGCATAGCTGTTTGGCCTGGATATGTGGCGACTCGACGCAGCGTCATACTAAAACTCGGCGCTGACACCCCTACCCACTAAATATATGTAAATATATGAAATATTATATACTAAATATATATAAATATATGAAATATATGAAAAATTGATGTGGGTACTCAAATGAAAGGTCTCGACGAGTGTAATGTCGGGGTGAGCTTATATCTTTAAAAATGTCAATAGTAGACAAGATAGCAATGTCAGTTCTTAATTATTGACATTTTTTAATATATAAGCTCATCCTGATGTCACACTCACCAAGAGCTTTCATTTGAGTACTCACATGCATTTTGATATATTTTTCATATATAAATATATAAAATATATGAAAAATTGATGTGGGTACTCAAACGAAAGGTCTCGATGAGTGTAATGTCGGGATGAGCTTATATCTTTAAAAATGTCAATAGTTAACAAGATAAAAGGTCATTTCTTAATTATGTGTCTAGAAATGAAGCATTTTCGAATGCAGCCTAAATACTTATCATGATAAATTGACTATCGATGAGAATGATATGAAACCTTAAAAAGGCGCAAATTTAAGTCAAGACCTTTGCAATGACACTATATTTCACTTAAAAAAACCCGATTTTATCATATGACTATCCTGGAGACAAAATTTTTGTTATTCTCTTAATAATATAAATATACTTTTTTCAATACTCACTCTTATGTCAAACATTAGAATGTTATTATATTCTGACTCTAAAATCGAAAAAGTTTAGTTTTTTATACTTCCTGTGTAGTTTTTATATGATTACAATCATGAAGATTTTAACTATCTCCGATGGTAAAAGTTACCATCTAGATAATAAACCGTATTATCATAATTGTGGGAATTAATATATACTGATTGTACTAATTACAATCGCCGGATAGTTGCATTTATCATCTTAACTTTGCAAAAATTAATAACCATCTTGCATAGTAGAAGCTACAAAATAAGGATGTTTACCGTTAACATAAAATTCTCTCCGTGTGGTAATCGGTAGCCTGCACCGAAAAAATCAGTAGACTCTACCGATTTTTTTTTTCCGTGTGAATTTAATGTGCAGTTTAATATTTGACACTTTTTGCGACATGTATCAGGAAGGAACGGTAACTCATGACTGAAGATATAAATGCGGTTGATAGTATTTAACAGAAAATAAAAATAATCTTCATCATAAACATACGTTATATAATCTCAACATTCCCCACATAAAATTGAGATGAAATATATATGAAGCAAATTTATTCGTAATGTAATTGGTCAAATATATCATAAGCATGAAAATATATATAATTTCACCCCAAGCATCACAAAAAAATGTTGACTTTTTGATAGATTTCACTCAAGAAGAAGTTAAAAAGTTAATAATCGTCAACTTAAATTCAACAAAATATTAACAAAAAAAAATTTGTGCCGCTTGGGATACCAACATCCAGACGCGCGCTAGCGCGCGCACGTTAAATCTACTCTGAATTAAAGAATATTATAACGTATATTTTTTTATTTTTATAAGTACTACAATAATTCAAGGACACAAATACAACTTTATGTATATTAATACGTGTGTATAATATAACGCTACTGCTGTGTCTATCGAAGAGGTGAAAAGACTGTCGACAAATACACAATATCAACATCATAATAATGTAATCAAGATTACATCATAATATCATAAATATATAATATTATGTATTAAATAATACTAGTTTATTCAATTATTATTAAAATTATTTTTTTTTTTTTTAATTGTGAACATTACAAACAAAAATTTGTTTATTTCATAAAAAAGTTTTAAATTATATATTTAGTAATTTAATAATAATTTAAGAAATTACCATTTTTTCATAATAATATATAATATATTTTAATAAATCAAACTATTGTCGCTTTTCATTATCTTCAGTTTGTAATAATCTTATAATTATTAATTACAGATAAATCCTGAACAATATTCATTTACATTTAAGTACATTATTCTAATTCAGTTTCTTAATCAGAGATATTTATAGTTTTTAAGTAATTATAGGTACTTATTTGTAATCAACAAATAATTTTTTATCTTATCCATACAATATATTGTATAATTCTATAGAATTATAAAAAACAAAAATATAATTTATTTATAAAGTATAATCAGATAATCACTAGGTGTGATGAAAACGTTAACGATTTTTTTCGATAATTATTTCAAGGTTACACAGCGATCCATATAGAGGTAATTGCTTCCTATAATAATCTTACAATAACATACACGAGTATAATCAATAATTATGAACTTGAAATATATTTTACATCAAACCAGTGGTTCGAATTTCAAATTAATCCCACCGGCAGCTGATAGAATAATAGATGCTTTGTGGATTTGGTAAGGTATTTGAAGAGAGTCTGAAGGTAAAACTTTAAAGTGTCTCAAAACAGAAATAATACCAAGTTTAGATTGATAAGCAGCAAATCTTAATCCAATACAGTTCTTAGGCCCGTCACCGAAAGGTAAATAAACCATCTGATGTCTCTTCTCATTTTCGTTGAACCTTTCTGGGTCAAAAACTTCTGGATTTGGGTAATACCGCTCGTCGTGGTGAATACTGTACACCGGAATCTCAATCGCGGTGCCAGTTGGCAAAGTTATATTGCTGTCAGGTATTTTATAAGGTAGAACTGATTTTCTTCTCAATAGAATTGCAGGTGAATCTTTTCTTAAAGTTTCTGAAAATCAAACGCTTGAATTAATTTAAGAGCAAAAAAAAATAATACTTTCAATATTTTGAAAAAATTACCTTGTAAAACCATATTGAGATATTTCATTTCATTAATAATGTCGTAAGACAATTTACCGTTGTGTTTTTTTAATGTTTCATGTATTTCATTCCTCAATTTTTCTTGAATTTCAAGATTAAGCGCCATTTCATAAAGAGCAAAAGAAATTGTCGTTGAAGAAGTTTCAAAACCAGCCGCAAAAAATACAAAAGCTTGAGATGTCAGGAGTCCTTCGGTCACCTCTTTAAATTAATTATTACATAAATAATTATAATCATCAGTTAACAAAAAAATAAATTTAAAATACTTACCAAAATCAATTTCATGCTGATTTTTTTTTATATCTTTCAAAAGATCAACAAGATCATGACGAACAATCTTTTCTTTTTCACGGAATTCTATCGTCTCTCGAATAGAATTCACAAAAAAATCAGTATGGGCTTTGGGGATTATTTCAATGTTCAGAAGATTAAAAAGTCTCGGTGAAAAATCCCGTAACATCCGCTTACACATATTGATAACAGACGGCTCGAACATTTTTCTTCCTATTATCCTAAACTGACTATCCTCTCTATCCAGCGCGTTCATATTAATCCCAAAAGCTGTAGACCCAATTACGTCCGTGGTAAATTTAGCCGCTATTTCACGACACTCGATAACTTTTCCTTTGCCAACTTGATTTAACAAATATCTTTCAAAATGGTTTGCACATTCTACCATCAAATCAATCATCAACTTAAGTTTCCCTGTAGTAAACGCTGGTGTTAACTTGGCTCTCAGTACTTTCCATTTATGCCCGTCGATATTGAACAGATGATTTGCCAGAGGGTCGTCGTCTTTGATATTAATTCCACGACCTGAAAAAGCCTGGAAATCTTTTATCAACACCTGTCGTATCAAATCGGGGTCAGTTATCATTAAAACTGGCATTCGTGAATTGAAAAAACCAAAAAACGGTTCATTTTTCCACTCTTTGTACATTTCTTCTTGTCTTTCAGCCATCGCTTTCTTCCCTAAGAAAAACGGACCCATATTTCCAACCAATGGTGTTGGCGCTGGTCCAGGAACTCCCAAGCGTTTCCAGTGATTATGCTTCGCTGTGGACCAATAATAAATAGCAAGAATAATCCCAGCGGTTATAATTAAAATTTCTTGCACTCCGTACTCCATTTTGGTCTGTAAATCTAATTATTTATTACAACACTCACTGTGATCACTAACACACTGCTTATCACCGCAAAAGCTTTACAATGACTGGCCTAAAAATTATTTATCATATCATGTTCAATACACAAAACGTATTCTTACTCAGTGACTTGCAGTAATAATAATAATTCTTAGTTTACGCGAGTTATGTAATTAATTTTTCCTGGTATTATTCCTCATATTAAAACTAATTGCTAATAGCTACAATCAAAAAAACTTGCGTTGGTATTTTAATAAAACTTTATTTGCATATTTTTTTAATATTGAAAAATTTATTACTGACTCATTGAAAAAATCGTTTCAGATTAATTTATAAAAAAATGTTGTACAATTAATAAAATTATTAGTCGAGTCCATTATTTACTTACAATATCTTAGTTGTGAAAACAATTTGATTATTAATATCGCTTTTAGATAGAAGATAATATTTATACGTCGTTTATATGACTGAGCAAAAAATAAAGTTAATTATCATTTGAATAAGAATGAAAATACTCGATTTGATATGAGTAATTCAATACTTACATCATTTTGTATTGAGCGGTTCAAATTTCAAATTAATACCTCCGCTAACGGATAAAACGATAGCAGCTTTGTCAATTTCATAGGGAACTTTAGTGGATTGTGATGGCAATACTTTGAAATGTTTAAGAATACAAATGAGTCCTAGTTTTGATTGATAAGCAGCAAATCTCGCGCCGATACAGTTCTTAGGACCGTCGCCGAAGGGCAAATTGGTCATAGAATGTTTCTTATCATCTTCGTCAAATCGCTCAGGATCAAAAAGTTCTGGGTTTGGAAAGTATTGCTCATCGTGATGGATACTGTACACCGGGATAAATACTCTTGTTCCTGTAGGTAATGTTACATCACTTCCAGGTACTTCATAAGGTTGTATCGATTTTCTTTGAAGAAGAATAACTGGAGGATTTTTTCTCAACGTTTCTGAAATAATTATATAAAATTAATATTAAATTATAGGCCAGTAAGCGGTGAAATAAATATGAACCTTGTAAAACCATATTGAGGTATTTCATTTCGTTGATAACTTCGTATGATATTTGACCATTGTGTTTTGCAAGTGTTTCAATAATTTCAGTTCTTAATTTTTCTTGAGTTTCAGGAACAGTTGCTAATTCGTACAAAGCGAAAGAAATTGTGGTTGAGGAAGTTTCAAAGCCCGCGGCGAAGAAAACGAAAGCTTGCGATGCCAGAAGAGCCTCTGTTAACTCTGTAAAGTAATTGTAAATGATATTATGGATAAATTGATATTTACACTGCGAAAAAAAAATTTTTCTAAACAAGGATTTTTTTACTCAAGAATTTTTTAAAATGAACAATTTAAGATATTAATTGTTTGATAAAATAATATCAACACAGTAAAAATTTTTCCGTCATTGCGTCAAAAAATTTGGAAAACGATTGACCCTAACGGCCATCCCGGCAACTTCCCGCTAATTCCATACTTAAGCGCTTAAAATTGCACTTATTACTTTTTGCGCTTTTCGAGCTCATAAATATAATTTTCGTGTCATTTTGAGCTATCCAAGCTCATTCAAAAAATTATTATCGTTAAGACGTGAGTAAAGAAAAAAAAAAACAGGGTGAAAACAATAACTTCCTAATTTTTGAAAATCTTCGATTTTGTTGAGTGGGAAGTTAAAATGTCGCAGTGATTTTAAAACACTTGTTTTCAAATCTTTTCTTGACGATATCTTTTGAACTAATTAACCGCTTTCTACGTTTTGGGCGGCAATCGACGCGGTTTTTTAAGCTCTATAAATTATGCTATGTCATCAAGAGTGCTCCGAGAAGATATGACGAAGTTATGTGAAAAAACATTTTTTCGGTTTCTTTCGTTCACGCTATCTCTCGAACGAATCAACCGATTTTGATCGGGTTGACGCCGATCGGCGTGGTTTTCAAGCTTAAGGGCGGATTAGTTTTTGAAGTTGATCGATAGAGCCGTTTAAAAGATATTCCAAAACTACTTTCAAAATGATTTTTCTTATTTTTTAAGATTTTCAAGATTTCTTAAAATCTATCGGTCGAATCGGTTCAAATTCTCAGGAAATCTAAGTTCAGCGTAGCCCTTTCGAATGGCACCAACCGCGATGAAATCGGTTCAACCGTTCAAAAGTTATAAGCGAGTCACATAGTCACACACACACACACACACACACACACACACACACACACACACACACACACACACACACACACACACACACACACACACACACACACACACACACACACACACACACACACACACACACACACACACACACACACACACACACACACACACACATATACATACAGACATAGTGACAAAATCGCAGGGGTTGTCAGGGATGCTTCCTCTATGACCTTCAAATGTCGAGATCTGATGATAACTCGAATTTTGCAAAACGGGGTGAAAACAATAACTTCCAGATTTTTGAAAATTTTCAATTTCCTTAGCGGGAAGTTAAAAATTAGTGTTTAACATTTAACACTTTTATGTGTTAATTCAAGAGAAATTTACCCATAAATGTGTTGAATATTTAACACAAAATTTTTTACTGTGAATATTCGTTGCAATCATTATAAGCAAACAAATAAATATCTTTACTTGAATTAAATAAAAATTATTTTGATCAATGCGACCAATTCTTCAGAGAAGAAATAATATTTCAGACAAAAAAGTACATTGTTGGAAATTTTGAATAATATCTATTCTTGTATTAATTCTTATTAAGAAATCTAATTTGAAATTATTCAACACATACAAAATGTATATCTATATATTAGTCAACTCAAATCATTTAAAATTGTTTTTAATCATTTAAAATTAGATTTCTTAATCAGAGAAAAACATTAATTCTTAAAAGAAGTATTTTTTTTTCTTATTGTAAGCTAATAAATTAAAACAAAATAAACTAATATATAAAAAATAAATTTACCGAAATCGATTTCATTTTGATGTCTCTTAATATCGATCAACATGTCAACCAGATCATGACGAACAATTTTTTCTTTTAAACGGAACTTTATGGTCTCTTTTATAGAATTTATAAAAAAATTAGTATGTTCATTTGACAAAGTCTGCAAGCCCAAAAACCTGAACAGTCCCGGTGTCAAAATTGACATCAATCGTTTAACCATATTCCAAATAGTCGGTTCAAAAATTTTTCTTCCAATTATTCGAAATTGACTGTCTTCTTGACCAATAGCGTTCATATTAATGCCAAACGCACAAGATCCAATAACATCCGTGGTGAATTTCGCCGCCAATTCTCGACTCTCAAGTACTTTGCCACTTCCAATTTGGTCCTTCAAAAACTTTTCATAGTGATCTGCGCACTCGATCATCAAATCGATCATGTGCTTGAGTTTACCTGTCGTGAATGCGGGTGTCAATTTAGAGCGTAGTACTTTCCACTCATGCCCTTCAATGTTGAATAGGTGATGCGCCAACGGGTCACTTTCATTGATGTTAATTCCACGACCATTGAAGACATTGAAGTCT
Source organism: Cotesia glomerata (assembly GCF_020080835.1). Taxonomy (NCBI): domain Eukaryota; kingdom Metazoa; phylum Arthropoda; class Insecta; order Hymenoptera; family Braconidae; genus Cotesia; species Cotesia glomerata. The sequence continues at coordinate 24,676,879 of NC_058159.1, read as the reverse complement.
TTTATCAAGATATGACGTATTAACTCTGGATCTGTCACCATTAGAGTCGGCAAACGTGCATTGTAAATACCATAAAATGGTTCGCGTTTCCATTCCTTGTAAAATTGTTGGTGAATATCTGCAAATGCTTTTTGTCCAAAATAAAAAGAACCAAAGTTACCAACTAGTGGAAGTGGTTTCGGACCAGGAACGTTCAATCGTTTCCAATGATTATGAGTCGCTGTTGACCAATAATAAAAACCAACAATAATTCCTACTATTATAATCACTAAATCAATCGACCCTAACTCCATTTTATTTTTATTTTTGTAAATTAAAAATTTTTTTAATATTTAATTTTATGAACATTACAAGAACGGAAGATGCTTCGTTTAAAGTATCACCAAGACTGATTTTTATTTGCTTATTAATATTGCAAGTTACATCTCATAAATGCTAATAACAGTTCATCCTTCTCAGACATTGAAAATTATGCAATATGTATAATAATAATAATTGCACGTATGATACTCACACTAAAAAAAAAGTATCTCTCTAGTAGATGTGATTATGTCGAAGGCATTTTATAGAGCGGTAGCGGAACACGAGGACGTTGGACTAAAAAACTAGAGATTACACAACGAGAGATTTTAATTTTATTTTATTAAAATAAAATGAATATAAAATCATTGATTTGTCATTTACACCCGAAAACGCTAAAGCGTTTGTAAATATTTTGTAATTCTTCACGTTTAAGAAATTTAATAATATGTAGATTAATTTTCCAATCAAATCTCAACAGTTGATAAAATAAAATTTTTTTGATAAAATATAAAAAAGATATAAAAAAATATAAAAAATAAAAAAGATAAAATAACATTTTGCAAGGATTATAAAAATGAGATTCAAATATTTCTGATAGTTAAAATAAATCCATTTGAACTAAGAAATGTTAAAAAAAAAATTAGGAAAACGGTTGACCCTGAAGGCCATCCCTGCAACTTCCCGCTAATTCCATACTTAGGCGCTTAAAATTGCACCAATGACGTTTTTGAGCTCTTCGAGCTTAAAAATACAATTTATGGGTTATTTTGAGCTCTCCGAGCTCAAAGAGATTGCTTTCCTATGCTTTTGAGCTCTTCGAGCTCAAAAGTCTGATAGAGATTTGATAAGACACTATTTTTTGAATTCTTAAACCGCAATAACTTTTGAATGAATAAATCGATTTTCACGCGGTTGGCAGCATTCGACGCAGTTTTTTAAGCCTCACAAATAAACTCAAATTTTGAATTGATCGCGCTAGGAATTTCGGAGTTATTCCGAAAAAACACTTTTTTCGGTTTTCTTTCGTTCACGATATCTCTCGAACGAATCAACCGATTTTGACCGGACTGGTGGCGATCGACGTGGCTTTTTGAGGTTAAGAGCTGATTAGTTTTTGGAATTGAACCATCAAGCCGTTTAAAAGTAATTCCAAAAAAACCACATTTGAAAAAAATTTTTTTTTCAGTCTTTTGAAGATTTCTCAAAATCTATTGATCTGAATCGGTCCAAATAGTTTTCAAAATCTAAGTTTGGTCAAGCCCTTTCGAATGGCACCAACCGCGATGAAATCGGTCAAGCCGTTCAAAAGTTATAAGCGGTTCACATACTTTCACACACACACACACACACACACACACACACACACACACACACACACACCGTGACAACCTCGCGGGGATAGTCAGGGAAGCTTCCTGTGATCTTCAAACGTCGAGATCTGATGAAAACTCGATTTTTGCAAAACGGGGTGAAAACAATAACTTCCCGATTTTTGAAAATCTGAGATTTTCTTAGCGGGAAGTTAAAAATACGCCGTTATTTTTTCGTAAAACGGACTTCGTTAACTAACTAAAGTATATTTTATTTTATTTATAGAAAAATAAATTAAGGCATAATAATAAATACGTTGAATTTAATTCACTATGAAGAATATATTTCTATAAAGTTAGTGGTTCAAATTTTAAATTAATGCCTCCGATAGCTGATAAAACAATAGAGACTTTGTTAATTTTAAAAGGAACTTGAAAAAATTCAGAAGGTGAAACTCGGAAGTGTTTTAAGATAGAAATAATCCCGAGAGCGGATTGGTAAATTCCAAATCTAGTACCTACACAGTTTCTTGAGCCATCACCAAAAGATAAAAAAAACTGATTGTTTTCTATCATCTTTGAACCGCTCAGGATCAAAAATCTCTGAGTTTGGGTAATATTGTTCATCGTAATGGAGACAGTATGGTGAGATAAAAACCAATGATCCTGTTGGCAGTATTCCTTTACTTCCAGGTAATTTGAAAGGTTTTACTGATTTTCTGAGCAATACAAGGCCTGGTGGATTTTTTCTCAATGTTTCTATAAAATTTATTAAATTTAATTAAAAAAATATAAAATCAAATATTACACGCACAGTACGAAATATTTTGTATTTGTGTTGAAATATGGACTATGTTAGAAGAACATAAAATTCGTTTTAAAATAATACAGAGTTTGTGTTAAATTAATTTAACATAAAGTGTGTTACTTTGTTGTTGAATTTCAACACAAGTTTTGTGTCAACCGTATTTAATACAAAAATTGTGTTTTTTTTTACACAAAATTTTTTACTGTCACTAAAAATAATATGATTTATTTAAAGCCGTAAGATGTACGGCGGAATAACAAGGTCGATCTTTACAAGTATGAAATGTTATGTATCCATGCGTGTAAACTTGGGAGCGGGGCATATTTCTGTTTCTTAGTATTTAACTATACTGTAGGACAAAAAGTATTCTCAAGAGTTATATGTTTCATATGAAAATTCTCAACTAAAAATAGTATGATTTTTAACTTCCCGCTAAGAAAATCCGAAAGGAAGATTTTCGAAAAATCGGGAAGTTATTGTTTTCACCCCGTTTTGTCCTAAGAAGCCCTAAGAAGCTTCCCTGACTATTGTTACGATGATGTCCGTACGTCTGTGTGTGTGTGTGTGTGTGTGTGTGTGTGTGTGTGTGTGTGTGTGTGTGTAAACCTCTTATAACTTCTGAAAGTCTTTAACGATTTGATCGCAGTTGGTGTCATTCGAAAGGTCTTCGCTAAAGTTAGATTTCCTGTAAGTTGGAACCGATTCGGACCAGTAGATTTCGAGAAATTGCAAAAAAGTGAACAAAAAAAGTTTTTTTTTTTTCATTTTTTTTAAATATCTCCGAATTGGCTGAACCGATCGACCTCAAAAACTAATCAGCTCTTAACCTTGAAAACCCGCATCGATCGCCACCAAAAGCGTCAGAATCGGTTGATGCGTTCGTGAGATATCGTTGTCGAAAAAAATCGAAAAAAGTGTTTTTTTTTAATAACTCCGAAATTTTTGATCAGATCAATTTTTTTGTTCAAAATTATTTGTAGAGCTCAAAAAACTACATCGATTGCCGCTAACCGCGTGCAAATCGGTTGATTCATTCAAAAGTTATAGCAGTTTGAAAATTAAAAAAATCGTGTTTTATCGAACTTTGATAAGATTTTTGAGCTCGAAGAGCTCAAAAGCATAGGAAAGCTATCTCTTTGAGCTCGGAGAGCTCAAAATAACACATAAACTGTATTTTTGAGCTCGAAGAGCTCAAAAAAGTCATAAGTGCAATTTTAAGCGCCTAGGTATGGAATTAGCGAGAAGTTGCAGGGATGGCCTTCAGGGTCAACCGTTTTCCTAATTTTTTTTTACTAATTACTAAAAATTACGACATGAATACGATAATTCAAGACCCGAATTTTTATATATATTAGATTCTTTCATTTTACATTTTAAAATTTACTAGTTATATGTATATTCTTACTATGTCGTAAAATTTCGTATGTAACTAGTAAATTTAAAAACACAAAATAATAGATCTTGATATTGAAAGTCGGGTCTTAAATTATGATATTCATATCGTAAATTTTGATTTAATTTTTTTTCCGCGTAAGCAGTAAAATTGAAAAAATTTACCGTAAATAACCATGATGAGATATTTCATTTCATTGATAATATCGTAGGACAATTGACCATTATGTTTTTTCAATGTTTCTAAAATTTCTGATCTTATTTTCTCTTGAATTTCAGGAACAATTGCCATTTCATAAAGAGCGAAAGAAATAGTTGCTGATATAGCTTCAAAACCCGCAACAAAAAACACAAAAGCTTGAGATGCCAAAAGAGAATCGGTTGAATCTAAAATAATTATAATATTTTTTATAATACATTTTATTGAATGCAAAACATAAAATATTTACCAAAATCAAAATCTTGCCGATTTTTGTCCATATCTATCAGTAAGTCAATAACATCATTTCTAACAACTTTTTCTCTTTTTCGACGTTCTACAGTTTCTTTTATAAAATTGATAAAAAAGTTAGAATATTTCTTAGGCATTATCGTTAATCCCAAAAACTTGTATAACTTTGGCGCTGCGACACTTGCCATTTGTTTTATCAAATTATAAAAAGAGGGTATAAATAAATATCTCGCGATGACTTGAAACTCATTGTTTTCTTGATCAAATGTGATCAAGTGAATTCCAAATGCAAATGAACATATACAGCTCAGTGAATATTTAGCCGCTAATGAACGACATTCAAAAACTTTGCCTTCGCCAACTTGATTCAAAAGATACCTTTCAAAGTTTTTCACACACTCGCCCATTAACGTGAACATTTGTTTAATTTTGCCTGTTGTAAACGCAGGTGTTAGTTTACCTCTTAATGATTTCCATTTGTGACCGTCAACATTAAACAAGTTTTGCGACAGCGGGTCATTATTATTCAAAACAACTCCGCGCGAAAAACCTCGAAATCCTTTATCAAAATTTGATGAATCAAATTCAGATCGTTTACCATCAGGACTGGCTCGCGTGCATTAAAGAAACCGAAGTATGGTTCTTTTTTCCACTCCTCGTACATTTTGCGTTGTATTTCCACAAAAGATGTTTGTCCGAAGAATAAAGGACCCATGTTCCCAACCAACGGATATGGTTTTGGGCCGGGTATTCCTAAATCCTTCCAATGATTAAACGTTGCTGTGGACCAGTATAAAAAAAGCAAGAATAATCCCCACGATTATTGTTGATATTGTAATTAGTTCGTAATCCATTTTCTTAATTGTCTTATTTTATTTTTGAATACTTTTGATTTTAATGTCCTGGGCAAAAAAAATGTTCTTGAATCAATTATATAATTTTGAAGAACTTAATCTTCGTGATTTGAGTAGAAAAATTCTTGAACTAATAAATTTTTCTTGATTTAAGGAAATTTTACTTGATTCAAGAATTTTTCGTCTTGATTCAAAACAATTACCGTCTTCAAAATTATTTTCTTGGTTCAAAAATTTTTCTCTTGAATCAAGTCAATTTTTTTTTTCAGTATACGCTTTTAAAGTGAGATCAACTGATGGACTACTAATTTTTGAATTTTTATTTTATTTTTTCAGTAATATTTCTTAATTTTCAAAGTAAATTTAATTAACTTTCTGATACTGAAGATCATATTATCTTTTATTTAACATTTGACAAGTGTCTTTTGATCGGCGATAAAATAACTCATAAAAATATAAAAAATATTTTCTTTGTAAACTTATAAAATCTTATTTGCATCACTCGAGTGGTACGAGAGGTTTCATACTAACTTTACCATCTCTCTACATCTCTGCGTGTAAATGATGCAATTTCGAAAATTAATTATTCAAAAACGGTGAGGTGAATTGATCTGGTATTTTGGTAGTGAATTATTAATATATCTATCTTTCGATAAAAAAAAATTTCATAATTTTCTTTAAGTATGCCTTGCAGAACCCAACTACCTTAATATAATATTTTATTAATATCAATAGAATTTTATTTTGAAAAATCAATACTTTTATGAATTATTAAAGCTTGAATTTTCATAAATTTTTTCAATATTTCAATTTTTTGGTGTAAAACATGTAATAATTAATTATAGTAAGCAAAATTAATCTATCGTTTGATTTTTTTAAATAATTTTATCAAACAAGTGATTTCAAATTGTTGATAAAATAACTTTAACATTCTTTAGATATCAACTGATAAAAACTTTTAACATTTTTTTTTGAAAAAAAAAAAAAGGAAATGAGTCACTAAAAATTAAAAATGCAAAATTTATCAATTAAGTCTAAAAATTATCAACAATAATAAAAAATATATAAACCTTGAATAAAACTTTTTTACTTTATAAGTATTTATTAATATTCTGTAAATAGTTGTTTTAACTGTACTTTTTATTCTCTCTAAAAAATTAATCGATTGTCGTTCATAAACCGGTTTTACATAAAACTATTTTCCCTAATGAATGCCTTTAAAAATATGTATAATAGTCATAACTCTTTTATCCTGCAAAAAAAATTACTTATTATTACTTAAATAAGTATAATAAAATAAACCCAATATTGATTTGATTTTTTTTATTTTTTAATTTCAAGATAAAGATATTGGATTACATTAAAGTATAAAAATCAATTTCCTTATCAGTGCGTAAAAAAAATATTAACTATACAATATAAAACTTTGATATTAAAATAATCTAAAGTTTCAACATTTATAAAATTAATCTCTATCTCATCGTGCTTCATTAAAAAAATAGACAACTCTTAATACGCTAAAATGTGAAAGTCATCACTTATGAACTCATCACAATAAAATTAACGTAAAAAATTAAGCGCTGTAATAAATCAACGTAGAAATAGCTTCGTAAATGGTGATTCCATACCCAACAAAAAATGCAATTGCTCTGTAAGGTTGAACAGCAAAAATAGCGTAAGCAATGGTATGAATTATTCTAGCAAACGTAAAGGTTCTGATAAGTGTCACGGCGAGGAACTTTGAAGGTCCGGTTGTGAGCCAAATGAGTGTCATAACAAACCAGGGCAGAATATTTTCCAAATCATTCTGATGCGCGCGACGAACACGTTCAACATCAGGGTCTTCGGTAGTTATCTTGGAGGATTTGTCCATGCGATCTTCAGGATTTGAAAAGACCTAATAATTAAAAATTTTCTCATTAATTCTATAACATTCGTATTATTTAATGACTTTATAATAATAATGAATAATTATTAATTATATCTTTATAATACTAAAGTTAGCCGACGTTTTTAATTTTTTGATTTTTTTTTATTAATTAAATTAGAACAAAAGAATATTAAAAATTGCACTTACAGTTTTTCAAGTTTTTTATAAATGAAAATTGTTTTGTAATAATTTTTTCAATAAAAAAAATTCTAACAATTTTCAGATGTCGGCTAACTTAATTTTTATTATACCTTTTTAGCAAAACGTTGACGTGCAGTAAGAATAGCCATTATCAAAATTTTAACGACGAGCACCGTACTCCAGAAACCAAATTCTTTTAATAATTCTTCACGGATAATAGTAGCCATTGTCTTCAAATTACTTTTAGATTGTAATTATTAAAAAAGTAATTGATAATTAATTGTACTTGTTATTCAACACAGGACGAACCAACTGAAGACGAGAACACCGGCAAAATGCACGATCACGCAGTTAAATACACAATAATAAAATAATCATAACAAGTAAGTCGATGAAACACTAGTGAGGCGATTTTGATGACGTAACAATTATGTGTTGTCACAAACTACCAGCGCTGCTTCTCACAGCTGATGAAGTTTTAAATACAATTTACGCTCTCTCTGTCAATAACACAGAAAATATTATTTTGATAATAAAAAAAATTATAAAATATCCCTTATTTGGAAATTATCAATATCTGCATGAGTAACTGAATAACTGTTTGATTGGAGAGGAGCGTTTTCTAGATTTTATGATAGAATGATGAAAATTAATGTAGCACATATTTAATAATTTTAAAAATTTTGTAACAAATAAAATGAAAATTGAGTTAGCCGACAATTAGAAATTTTTAGAATTTTTTTTTATTAAAAAAATTATTACAAAAAAATTGAAAAAAAATTCATTTGTAAAAAATTTAAAAACTACACATGCAATTTTTTAAAAATATTTTTTAGTTATAAATTAATAAATGAAAAAAACAACAAAAAATTAAAAACGTCGGCTAACTTTAGTATTATACAAATAAATTATGGTAAAAAAAATAAGAAAAAAAATTGACATTTAGAAATTTAAAAAAATAAAAAATGCAATTTTTTAAAAATAATTTTTTGGAAAAATTCTTTTTGTTAATTCTTAAGAAATAATTAAATAAAATTAAAAAATTGTCACGTGACAGCTAACTTAAATGTCGTATAGAATGATTTAAAATTCGAAATTGGTTTCAGTAACCAAATTTTTTTTTTTTTTTTTTTAACAATTTTTTATTACACGTGAAATAATTTTTCCAATATTTGTGTTCAAACATCAAAATCAAATGACGCCATGTAAAACACAACTGATAATCTTTAAATTGAATTTAATGCAATGGTGATTTCGAATTTTCTTTAAAGTTTTACCCAATAGAGGCGCTGAAACTCGTATACTACGATTTAACGTTGGTTCTAATCGGTTGATTCTCCTCTATCCGATACTCTTCGATAATAAATTCGTGGTTGTACAATACATAAATACTTGTATGTTATTATTATAATTATTATTATTAAATTAGTATTTGTAAATGTAATCGTAAAAAAAGTAGTGTATAAAATTTGATGAAGCACAAGCACATCTTGAAAAGGAATAATCGGAGAACATTCAAGAAACATTATCAAGGACATCAATCGTGACATCTAAAACTATCCCACGTACTCGTTTTCTGCTATTTTCGATAAAATATGGCCTCAAGATATAATCAAGGTATCCAAAGGGTTTTAGGTAAATTAGAGGCTTCTGTTAATTCTGGTAATTACTATGAAGCCCACCAAATGTACAGAACGCTTTATTTTAGGTAATTTATTATTACATATATGTTAATAAAAAACGTCACTTTGTTTACGTTTGTGAATTTAATATGTTGTTATTGTTGAATTATTTACTCATGAATAATTAATTTTAACTTCATTTATAGATATCTTGCTAAAAAAAAGTACATGGATTTATTGGAGTTACTTTACAACGGTGCCATTCTTTTACTTCAACGTGATCAGGTATTTATTTATTTATTATATATTTTTTATTGGAGTATTATATTAAAAATAAAGGATTTTTAAAAGTTATTTGCAATTATTTTATGTTTATGTTTAATTCAGTACTAATGAGAATAATTGTTATTTTTAAATAGCATGCAAGCGGTGCTGATTTAGGAATTTTATTTATTGATGTATTAAATAAAGCAGAAACAACAGAGCCGACAAGTTATTTTGGAAAAATAGCAAATTTATTCAGTATTATGAAACCGGGTACACCTGAGAGAGAAACATTTCTTCATAATGCACTTAGATGGAGTTTAAAACATACTAATTGTAAATGGGGGCATCCTGAATTACATAAAATGATAGCTGAAGTTTTTTGGCAAGGTAGCTTATTTTTATTATGATTATTTTATATTTATATATTGTATATTGGAAATTGTCATTAAACTGTTAATTTTACAACAGAAAAAAATTATACAATGGCAAGACAGCACTTTGTGTACAGTGATGATGGTGCAGGATGTGCAGCGATGCTTGTAGAATTGCATCAACAGCGTGGTTACTCCAATGAAGTTGATCTTTTTATCGCTCAAGTTGTCTTACAGTGAGTTATTTTATACCTAGGCTTACTCAATTAAGCAATATTAATATTAATTATTCAAGTTTTAAGATAAAATTAAGCTCCCTTTTTTTTTCATTAGATTTCATTTTTATCACACGACATGACTAATTAATAATAATAATCTATCGCTTATTAACAATTGACAATGTTATCAAAATGATAAAACGTGTTAATGTAATATAAAATTCGATTTGATTACTAGTTTTATCTGGAACATTAAAAAATACTAGCAATCTTGCAGTCACTAAGTGACTACCGAGACTTGTCAACTATAAACAAATAGAATTTTGCTTTATTAAATAACCTTTGTTGAATTGCACTGTAATTTCTTAACTATTGATATTTTAAAGATGTAAGCTCATCCTGATGTTACGCTCATCAAGAGCTTTCATTTGAATACCCACATGTATTTTGATATATTTTTCATATATACATATATATAATATATATATAAATATATGAAAAATTAATGTGGGTACTCAAATGAAAGGTCTCGATGAGTGTAATATCGGGATGAGCTTATATCTCTAAAAATGTCAATATTTCACAAGATACAAGGTCGTTTCTTAATTATCGATATTTTTAAAAATGTAAGCTCATTCTGATGTTACACTCATCAAGAGCTTTCATTTGAGTACCCACATACATTTTTTTTATATATTTTATAAATATGGTATTTGTGAATTATATAAATATATAAAATATATGAAAAATTGATGTGGGTACTCAAATGAAAGGTCTTGATGAGTGTAACATCGAGATGAGCCTATATCTTTAAAAATTTCAATAATTTACGAAATACAAGGTCATTTCTTCATTATGTATCTAGAAATAGAGCATTTTCGAATTCAGCCTAAATACTTATCATCATAAATTGACTATTCGTGAGAATGATATAGAACCTCAAAAAGGCACAACTCCAAGTCACGACTTTTCTAACGATACCAAATTTAACCATAAAAACCCATTTTATAATATAAATACATTGGCCACAAAATTATGCTTATTCTCTTAATAATATAGATTTCTTAATATAAATTCAATAAAAAAATTACCACACTAAACGCAGCAGACACCTGACAATATCTTTTATTTTAGAGTAAACAAATTGAATTTTGGTAGAGTAAAAATTAAAAATTACAAAAAAAAAAAGTGTATGCCAAAAACTCAAAAAAAATTCGAGATACAATTTAATCCTAAATTGTTTCTACAAACATAAACTCTGTAAATTTAGTCTTGATAATTTTATTAATTAAATACGAATTTTTTTTTCTTATAGATATTTATGTTTGCACAATGCATCAACAGCACAAGAGGCCTTTGATTCGTACACATCACGACATCCAAAAATAAATAGCGAGCCTCCTTATCTATTACCTTTGCTGAACTTTTTATTTTTTCTTCTTAAAACAATCCAGTTGTAAGTAACTAATCATAAAGTTATTAATTTCTATCTGATGTAATTAGGGGGAAAAAAATAAAAAAAATTTTATTCACCAGGTCATCATTTGGAGCGTTCACAGTATTATGTGAACAATATCAATTGAGTTTGAATAGAGACCCTAGTTACCGCACATACCTCGATAAAATAGCTCAATTATTTTTCGACGTTCCCGCTCCACGTTCACGACGACAAGGACTCTTTGGTAGTCTTCTTCAATCATTTTTCAACGGTCTTGAAGATGATGAATCTGATGGGGAAGAAACATCAAGGCAAGCTAGCAATAATGCCTCTACTTCACACGCAGTCCAAGAGCTTGACTGATTTCTTACATGCTACAGTGTAATATAGTCGATGGATAACTTTTACATATAGATATATTTTACTTGGTTTGTAAAAAAGAAAAGAAAAAAAAAGAAAAAGAAAAAAAAACATAGAATTTATAACCTATATATATGACTCGTGTGAGTTATTCTCGATTATGTGCACTTGATGTTTTATGCATAGGTACACGGTAATTAAAATTAAGATCTAAAAAAAGGATTTGTGTCCTGCTGGTCTGATCGAGGGTTCAATAAACCTCGGTACAATAAACTTAATAATTAATTTGATATATTGCTAATTTAATGAGTTAATTTCGTTTTTCTTATTTTTATTCTTATATTTAATTAATTCTTCGATATTTGTTACTGACTGTTTTGAATTAAGCGTAAACTTTATTTATGAGAGTAAGAAGTTTGTTTAGTTGGCTTAGTTATTTAATTGTCTTTATAAAGGCAATTATTTGTAAAAGTCGATAATAATTTAAAGACTAATCAAGAGTCATGGAGGATTAATGCAATGTACAAATAAATACGTGGATTTAGTGACTTGTAATTATATTGTTTAAATACTTATTACTTGATATGAAAAGAAAAAACAATGTAATGAATTGATGAATTTTTTTGTAATTTAGTGAAAAAAGAAAGAAATACTAGTTTACTTATAATGCAAATTGAATTTTTCTATCTGTCACATATTAAAAAAAAATAATAACAATAATTATACTCATGTACTTTTAATGTAAACTAATGAAATAGCATTATCAGGTTTTAATTAAATCTTCCTTGTGTAAAAATTAAATAATTACTTAATGAATTTTTTTTAGATTGCAAATGTATATAATATAATCGGTTGTTATTCAAGGATTTGTATTTAATACCAAATGGATCTAAAATTGAAAAAAAAAAAGTTTGAGTGAATATGGAGTTAAAAACATTTAAATGCTTTCCTTGATAAAAAATAACGAATCAAATATTTTATTTCTGTATCAAAAATTATTTATTTCTATGTATAAAAATAGAAATATTCAACATTATCAAAAGTATTTAAGATAATATGTAAGAAAATTCGTATATTATAAACACAAAAAAAAAAAAAAATCGGAATGAAAGAAAAATAAATGAAAAAATCGAGTTGAATTCATTTATAAAATATTATTTTAGTATTCTTCTAACCCAGGCATCGGAAATTTATTAGCGTATTTTTCAACTTCATGACGAAGCGCAGAGACCTTGGCTTTTATTTCCGAATCATTCTCCAATACTGATTTGAAATCAACGAGCTTGGGTCCAGATTTAGCTGTGACTTCTTTGGATAACTGTAACCCACGATGAATAAATTCAGCTACAGCTTCAAAGTTTTCTTCTTTCAATCCACGAGTAGTAAGTGCTGGAGTACCTAATCTAATTCCGCTTGGATTAAAAGCACTCTTGTCACCGGGAACGGTATTTTTATTACATGCAATAGAAATGTCTTCTAAAATACGTTCAGCTTTTGATCCAGTTATTCCTGTGTTCCTTAAATCAACGAGTAACATGTGGACATCAGTACCGTCAGTGCTAATTTTGTACCCGAAAGATTGTAAGCTCTTGCATAGCTGCTGTGCATTGGCAATAACTTGCTTTTGGTAGTTAACAAATTCCGGTGTATGCGCTTGCTTCATTGCTGTTGCAATACCGGCAATAGCATGGTTGTGAGGACCACCCTGTAATCCTGGGAACACTGCTTGGTTAATTTTACTTTCAAAATCGTACATTATCTTCTCTCCGTTCTTGCCTACACTTCTCAAACCCTTACGGAAGAAAATAACACCAGCTCGGGGACCGCGTAGAGTTTTGTGAGTTGTCGTTGAAACCACGTCGCTGTACTCAAAAGGACTCGGTATCACTCCAGCTGCCACTAGACCAGAAATATGTGCCATGTCACTGAATAAATAAGCTCCATTTTCATCAGCTATTTCACGGAATTTTTTGTAGTTTAAGCATCTACTGTAGCACGACACTCCGGCGATTATTATTTTAGGTTTAAAGAGTTTTGCATGCTCGGCCAATTTTTCGTACTCAATCAATCCCGTGGATGGATCCACTTTGTAAGGCATAGACTCGAAGAATATCGATGTAGCAGAAATTTTTTTTGTTGGAGTAAAAAATCCTGTAAAAGTCAATTATTTATCAATTTTTTTTTTAACCAATAAAATTAGAAATTTTATGTTTTAAAAATGTATTTGATGAATTTGGTTAATAATGAATGATACATACCATGAGTAAGATGACCACCATCAGGTAGATCAAGACCCATTATTCTACCATGAGGTTCAATCAATCCTGTATATACAGCAAAGTTTGCTGGACTACCAGAGTAAGGTTGAACATTGCAACCCCACTTTTCAGGATCCAAATTAAATGCTTCAAGAGCTCGTTTTTGAGCCAACAGTTCGATTTCGTCAATAAATTCATTTCCTCCATAGTATCTACATACAAGTAATTAATTAATCTATATTATTAAGAGAATAAGCAAAATTTTGTGGCCAGGGTATTAATATGATAAAATGGGTTTTTATGATTAAATTTGGTGTCGTTGGAAAAGTCTTGACCAGAAGTGGTGCCTTTTCAAGGTTTCATATCATTCTCACCAATAGTCAATTTATGATGATAAGTATTTAGGCTGCATTCGAAAATGCTCTATCTCTAGATACATAATAAAGAAATGACCTTGTATCTCGTGAATTATTGAGATTTTTAAAGATATAAGCTCATCCCGATCTTACACTCATCAAGACCTTTCATTTGAGTACCCACATGAATTTTTCATATATTTTATATATTTATACATTTCACAAATACCCTATTTATAAAATATATGAAAAAATGCATGTGGGTACTCAAATGAAAGCTCTTGATGAGTGTAACATCAGAATGAGCTTACATCTTTAAAAATATCAATAATTAAGAAACGACCTTATATCTTGTAAACTATTGACATTTTTAAAGATATAAGCTCACTTCGACATTACACTCATCGAGACCTTTCATTTGAGTACCCATATCAATTTTTCATATATTTATGTAATTATGAAAAATATATCAAAATGCATGTAGGTACTCAAATGAAAGCTCTTGATGAGTGTAACGTCGGGATAAGCTTATATCTTTAAAAATATCAATATTAATTAAGAAATGACCTTGTATCTTGTGAAATATTTACATTTTTAAAGATATAAACTCATCCCGATGTTACACTCATTGAGACCTTTCATTTGAATACCCACATCCATTTTTCATATATTTATATAAATTATATATATATGTATATATGAAAAATATATAAAAATGCATGTGGGTACTCAAATGAAAGCTCTTGATGAGTGTAACATCGGGATGAGCTTATATCTTTAAAAATGTCAATACTTGAAAAAGTACAGTGCAATCTAACAAGTCATTACTTAATGAAGCAAAATTTTATTGATTTGTAGTTCACAAGTTACGGCAGTCACATAGTGACTGCAAGGTTGCTAGTTAATTAATTAACTATCTAATTGAATGCTTAGAGAAATAAAATTAAAGTATTTAATAAATTATTTACCGTTGACCAGGAAGCCCTTCGCTGTATTTATTGTGCAAACATGAACTCAAACACTGAAGGACACTCAAAGATGTAAAGTTTTCACTGGCAATCAACTCCAATCCACTTTTCTGTCGTTGTTTTTCCTTTTTTATAAGTTTAAACAACTCTGGGTCAGATTCCCACAAATTTTGATGAAGAGTTCCAGGCATTTTCTATTAAAAAAATCAGAAAATAAATAAATTAGTAAATGAATAGGTAAATAGTTAATGACTGTCGCAAGAAAACGCGAAGTGAAAACTGAACAGCTTGCAATCAAGTATAATTTATTTGTTAATACAGTTTTAAACGTTGATAAGTAAATGATGAAATGAACTTTGCGAAATAATAATCTCTAATGTTTTAAAGATAACATACAATAATGGATAAATATTTGTATAAATGTTTTTTTTAACAATTTATGACATTGTGATTATATAAAATAATAATAATTTAAATAAATGTTTGTTGGTAAAATTTAAAAATGTGTGGAATACTTACGTCGCTATTGAAACACGTGCTAGCTGTACTAATAGATCTAGAAAAGAACATGGACTTTGTTACACGACCTTGAGATGCTTGTTTTACCGGCTTATGTAGGTTCATCAATGAATTTCCGGCCAATCGAACGACATAGATGTTTAAACTCGGCCATTTGGTCACCATTTTTTTTTTTTCTTTTTTTTTCCAATAAAATAACCCTATAAATGTCAATACTGAATTTTTTTATGATGAAAAAATTTCTTTGCATACTGAAATAAAAAGTTTATGTAAAAAGTGTTCAACAAATGCATTTTATTGTATATAAAAAAATGTAATTGCAACATTTGTTTAAGATAACCTAAATTTAATTACTACAAGTAAAATATAACAATAATCAGCAGACATATAACTTTTTTTTTAGATTTTATTTAAAAAATAAATTATTTATAAAAAATTATTTTAAAAATAATTTTGTTAATATTTTTTTAGTTTGAAATATTTTTTCTGTCATAATTTATTTGTTGAAAAAATTATTTCAAATGTCTCTTAATTTTATTAACAATAAAAATGTTTAATTTTATTTAAGTATCAAAGTAATTCAAAAGACTTACTTACTTTTGATAATTTATCGTTGTTTACCGTTGCTAAGAGAATTCATTAGAGAAATTGATTTTGCAGATAAAAAAAAATTCACCGGGAAAACATGTAAAACAACATTCTCTTAGAATTACCCTCGTGATCTAGTTCTAAGTTCACCTTTCTATTTATTTTACCTGAAATATTAACAAATATATTTTAATAAAATCAACAGTAATTTTCTTCTTTAAAAATAAAAAAAAATGCAATCAACTTGCCTAAAAACTTTGATTCGTATAAAAATTTCCAATGCTTAAAATTCCTTATCAATTATAAATGAAAAAAAGTATATACTTATTAATCTTATTTATAAGTTATGAAATATTAAAACTGAATTAAAAAATTACCCCCTAGTTAGTTGGTTTTAAAGTTGACTTGAAAGTAGGGTCAAAAATACGATTAAAAGTTTAAAGATTATCTTGTAATTTAATATATTTATTTAATAATATGAAAATTGACAAATAAATATATAAACAATTAAAAACGTCATATAGCGAGACAATACTAAGTAACAAAAAAATATTGTGATAAAAAATTGGTCAACTATACAGAGTTTGCACAGAACTTGCTATATAGGAGTAGATAGGAACATAGAGTGCAAAAATAAATGCGCATGCACGTATCGATAACCAAAATAGTAACTCATAAACAATTAACATAAATCATTATATATCTTAAAAGTGTATTACGTTAAAAAAAGAGTAGAAAATGACTGAATGTTATCTATTTATTGTTAATATGATACAATAATAACTTAAAAAACATTAAGACTTATGCGTTTTTGCGAAAAAAAACATACAATTATCAAAAATTTATTCAAACTAAAAACAAATGTTAAATTTGTCTCCAATTCAATTAGTCTATTTTATTTTTACTTTATTAAACATCAATCACCGTATTACTTTAATTACTTAATCATTATTATTATTATTATTATTATTATTTAATTATTTTAACTTGAATGTAAATTTAGTTTCATTACGATGGTGATTACAAGCGCAATCTTGACAACAAAATATCTATTTATTTAATATATATAAATAACGTAACATGATTTATGAATACAATATATAATAATAATAATGTGATAGTATCCATTACTCGTTAATGTAATAGAGTCTTTAAATATTATAAATAAAATATTACTTCCTTCCATTTATTTTATTATTGTTAATTATTATTATTATTAATGTTATTATTATTATAATTTATATTAAGACTCTATAACCGCCAAGTGTCTATAATAATTAATTTATTTGCAGACAGTAATATAAACACACGCTCCATTAAAAGAAATAAAATAGCATTTTTCATTTCAATTAATTATTGATTGTTAATTTTAATTTTCTTGATTTATTTTCTATTGTCTAGTTTATTTTTTAACAGATTATATTGTGTGTAATAGTAATAATAAGGAAAAAAAATTTTTCAAAAAGAGAAATTGACAACAGTGCATTTTTAACATATACAAGGATTGTATATATACATATTTAAATTGATTTTTTTTTTTTAATGGTTTATATATATAAAATCCTTAAAATGCTTACGTTGTGATCATACTTTTTAAATATATAATAATAAAACATATGATGATCCTGAACGTAGACTTGATACTTATAGAAAATTCAAAACTATTGTGATATTGTTTTAAAAATAAAGACTTTTTTATTGTATAAACAATTGAATCGTTATCGTATCCGGCGTTAATAGATTAATTAACTATTTTTATTAAATAATATTAGATTAAACCGTTTGACAATTAATTAAAATTCGTTATTTATTTTAAGTTATCAACTGACTGCAATTTTACAATTAATTTTATTATTTTATAATTCATGATTGTTACTAATAAATCACTAACGCGTTATTTGCTACATTTAAATTTAATTCGTTATATTTTTTTTTGCTTAAAGTCGCCGGAATAACGTAACGAGCCATCAAATTTGCAATATCGTACTTTTCATATTTATTTATATATTTATAAATATATTTATTTATTTTTTTTTATTATTTGTTTGGTTTTGTCATCCAGGCCAGTTTATCTGTCATTTAAAAATACTAGGATTATCTTATTCATTTAAATAGTTAATATTTTTTTTTTTTTTTATGTAATTCCACGATTGAATTTGAGTAACACGACTATACTTTCTCCAAAACGACTTGTCATATTATTTTGAAATTAATTTTAATTCATGTATCAAACCGTGTTTAAAATTTGAGACTGTTGTCGTGGAGCAAACGCAGTATTTGTATCTGTGAAAAATCAGCTGAAGACTTCATAATATAATAATAATCATGATGACGGTGGTGGTAATAATGTTGATGATGCTGCTACGATATATTTGATCTTGATAATAGTTGTGAATCGATCTGTTATGTTGACTTTTGTACAATTACGAAAGAAATAAAATAAAAAAAAAAAACATAGGCAATAATTTTTAAAAAGATTTGCACAAATCGTGTCGCTTTGAAGTCATGTAAAAAATTACATCAACTTTTTTGATATTTATATTTATTAATTAATCATTAGCTCTTTATTTTTAATGATCGCATATTAATCATTAAAAATTCGACAAAATTGCGGTGATTTAGCTTATTAGTAAAGCGACAGTAATTTAAAACCAACTATAACTTTAACTTGTGTACTTAGACGCAAAATTTATCGTATGTTTTTCAATGTTCAATATATTCTTGTACGCTTTTTTTATTCTCGTTCACCAATCTCTTCCACGCTCGATTTTTTTTTTTCATTTTTTTTTCATTTTAGATTTTTTTTCTCATTCACGACATCAATACCGCGCCCACTATACAATGATTCGTATAAATAACAAGGGTTTAGCTGCCTGGACCAAATCGTTCGTTTACACAGGCCGGCTATTTAATTGTATATTTTAATGGCCTTTTCGAGGTAGTTGATTCGTGGACGCTTCGGGGCTTTGTTAACATGGTCCAGACCGAGCCAAGGCCTTTGCAATGCTGTAATAATAAATTGTTGTTGCGTTTTTAATAAAAATAATAAACGAAAATGGCCTTAAATAATAATAGAGGACTGTTGATGAAGAAAAAAAAAAAAAAACGTCGACTAATTTACCTTGACTGGAAGTAGTTCGGAATTCGGCAAGATTGATGTAATAGTCTGCTTCCTCGGTGATAAATTGTGGTTTCCCCATAGACACGATCGCGAACTTAAACTTTAAAGTTTTTATGAACTCTCATAAAATATTATTATCAAACAAATGTGTAAGCTTACCTTCTCAAATTCCTTTTCCTGAACGCCTAATTTTTTCAATAACCTGTCCTTGACTTTTGTGAAAGGTTCACCCTAAAAAATAAAACAAAAACAAAACATATAATAATTAATAATATAAAAACAAGTGTTATTACACTTCAGAGGATCATTATTGAAGCAGACAGATAAGTTACTTTTTGTTTAACGCTACCTTTCAGCGTGTAGACGTGATCAGCAACTTATGACTAAGTTATTGTTTTTACTATTCAAATATATGATTATTTAATTTATTTGTTACGAGTTTCAATAGCTGTTTCATCATGATCAAGAATCCAGAATCCAAATTTTATAATAACTATTTCTTAAAATAAAAAGCGAAAAAATAATCACGCGTAATTTATTGTTTTTTGGATATATTTTCTTTTTTAACTTTAAAACATTGTATAGTTGAAGTATTACGCCGCTACTACCACAGAAAGTTTTTTTTTTTCAGATTTTTAAACTACGAATAAGGTAAAGTACCCAGTAATTAAACATGTTTCAAAGTAAAACATATTTGACCCTACTTTTAATATATAAAGATGTAATTATTAGTTCAAATTAGTGATTTTCATGAAAATATAAACAATTTTGAATTGGTTGAAGTGCAAAATAACGCAGATAATTGTTTATATTTTGACGTTTTTAAAAAAGACTATAAAAGGAGTAGTAGTTGAACAATCAATTCTGACAAGCCGCAGTAGTTGAACACTCCGGAAGCAGTAGTTGAACTAATAAAATATATGGCAATAGGCACAGCAAAAATTTTCAACGTTTTATTGAAATATCAAAAGAAATATAACACATTATTGAATAATATTAAAAATAATACTGTGAATATTTAATATGTTCATTTAAAAATGATAAATATTTATATTTAATTTTTGAATTAAATTTTTTATGAATGACAAAGCAAATTTTCAATTATAAATAAAAAAAAACTCAATTCAAAACGTTCAATAATTTTTAACTACACTAATTTTTAGTCATAAAACTTATTTAAATTGCAGTAATTAATACAAATCACAATGCTGATCACTAGTCTATAAACCTATTAGAGATTATAATGCTGTTAAAATTATACGGCCTCAGCCTGTTCAAGTTCTAGGTACCGCTTTGAAAATTTGGAGGTATAGTTGAACGCTAAAATTTAATATAAAAATTATAGTTTATGTCTTTGCAAAAAATATATGTTATTTATAAAAGACTATTTCATTAGATGGTACAATTTTTTTTATTTAAAATGATGATATACCGTTTTTTTTACTGATTGTTCGGTTTACGATTTAGTACCTTTTTCATGAAAAAAATAGCACCTATCGGCGATTCTCGACATGTCAACTTTTAAGTTAATAAAAATATAACTGTTTTGATTTATAATTGAAAAAACTTACAGAAATCAATTACTGTATCATTTAATAATTATTATATGCGCATATTACTCATAATAAATTTACGGATTTTGTATTATAACAATTCAAAAAGTTTGTTCAAGTACTGGTCCCATTTTTATAAGTGTTCAAGTACTGGGTACTTTACCTTATGTTCTTTTGTAAACTGGCCGAAAAAAAATTAAAAAGGATAATAGGTAAAAGGACGGATAGTTAAAGATATACGCCCTTTTACCTTTGCAATTTTTTTTTCTCAAGTTTAAGCGTAGAATGTCAACTACTCGATTGGTAATAAAAAAAAAAAATGCGCCCTTTTACCTTGAGGCACGCGAAATAATTGCGAAACGTTGCGTTAAACAAAAAGTATTAACTTATTTGCCCGCTCCAATAATGACCCTCTGAAGTGTAATAATATTTATAATTAAGGAGCTGATACAACATGATAAAAACAAGTGTTATTACCAAATCATCAAAAAATTATACGTGACTTACATGTTTGATTTTAAACATAAATGGAATTCCAAATGGTGAGAATACATCTTTGTGAAAGTGAGCAACGGGTACGAGCATTTCATCTTCAGCAAGATTAACTTCATCTTTAGGTATTTCTTCTATCCTGTACGCCTTTGTGCCAATAGTCGTAAGACTTTCCAAAGACACATCTTCTTTTGGACCCGGTAATAATCTGTTACAATTTATTTCTAATAGCCTCAATTTTCCTGAACCATTTTCAGATAATTCAACTTGTTTTTTAGCCTCCTCTAAAAGTGTAGCAACAGTACCATTCTTATTTGGATAAAGTATTATTTCTTTTTCTTCCTTAAGTGACAGTCCAACCCAAATGCATTTAAATTGTTTTTTATTTTCAAGTTCATTAACTCGAATACTTAATTGTTGATAAAATATTTTCTTAGTTTTTGGTTTACAGTATGCAACCAAATCTTTTAGAGTGCCATCAAATGTACACTTTAGCGGATGCCCCGGTAAGTCTTTGTAATTTTGACATCTAAAAAATTGTAACAGATATGGATCTGTACCGACCCTCTGTGCTACAGCCTTAGCCATTTGATCGTACGTCATTCTCAGAGACAGTTCCATCGTGAAACCTGGATCATTTGGAATTGATTTATCGCAGAAAGTAACTTCTACCCTATAGAATAAGTCCCTGAGAAATAAAAATAAAATATCAATTAAACATTAATAAAAAAAGTTTAATGACAAAAAAATTTTTTAATACATACTTAAAATAGTCTCGGCAAGTTGGTAATTCATACATTTCATTATCTCTTTCTTCTTTTTGGAACACAATAATATCACCGTCCATCAATTCCTCAAGTACTTTCTCCAAAGATTCTGTCATGTTTTCTATTTTCTCCACCATATTAGGTTTTATTTCTTCATAAAGTGCCAGCTCAGTGTCAGGTGGAAAACCAGCTCTCTCATTTAGAATAGGAATAAGTTCCTCTTTAAATACAAATAACAAAAAAAAAAAATTAATCAATATTAAAGTTGGTCCAATAAAATACTTCACAAATGTATAAAAATGTTTACTTACGAACTTTCGCTGTAACCGGCATGTAGTGATGACCAGCGTAATGAATTTTTTTGTTCTTCGGGTCGTAGAGTTTGAAAAATAGCAAAACGTCAGTGTCTTTGTCGAAAGGCGGCAAGGCAGTAAGACCAGAATCCGGTGGAACAAGTTCAACAAATACAGGCCAAGGATTGGCATTTTCAGCGCACATAGACATACTCTTCTGGAGATCAGCTTCTGCTTCAATCAATGTTGGTCTGCATGTCTGATTGGTACGGGAGCTGAATGGCCACACACGGATTTGCTCAATAGGATATTTCTGTGAGAAATAGAAAAAATATTTATTTATAAATTTTAGTATAATAAAAATATAGTTTATTGACTATCATAATTATTATTATTATCTCAAGGTTTTATTTTATTACTTACGGTAATAATCGTGAGAGAAAATTGAACTTTATAAAACTTACCAGACTGTCGCTGAGTAATTCTAGAAACTCATGGAGGGTCGCCTGTTTACGGATGCGGAATACGCGGTAGAGCGCGCGCTCCGGGTCGTAGAGATCGTTGCCTTGGTGACCGTCAAAGCTGTCCTCGAGGAGGACGTTCACGGTCATATATAAATGCGCATCGTTTCTCTCCTTTCTTCGTATATATTCCAGCCTCTTCTCCTCTTGTAGCCTGTCCACCAGCTAGACCAACAAAATTAAAATTATCCAAGTGTGAACATTATTTTCCCGTTATCGATTTTTAAAATCTTTATCTGAATTTTGATTTTATTTATATTTTTGGTCTTTATTAATTCGAAATAAATTTTTATTTTTCATTAATTATTTCATTATAACTAATTAATCAATAGACGAGATTTTGAAAAGCAATATCTTTTTTTATTATTTTTTTGGCCGCTTTGTCATTATCTTCAGTGCGTTTAAATAATTTTAATTTTGTTCATCTGCCGACAATACCGACACTGCTTTTTTTTATTGTTTTAAATATAGATTTTTTTAACTGTTATTATTTATAATATTATTATTATTATTTATATAAATACGTATTTTTATATATTTATTTATAAATGATATTAAATTACAACAAAATGATAATTATTCAGCAAGCAAGAGAAGGCTGCATCGTATCCAAATGCGATGTACTGTTTTTATATCTAGAGACAGCTGAATGAGACAAGAAGGCAGTGAATGAGAGAGAAGAATAGACGACGATTCAAGCACGATGATGATGACAATAAGCTCGCTTTACTTTGTGTATATTTATTATTATTATTATTATTATTATTATTATTATTATTATTATTACTACTATTTTATTATTTTTTACGTCCTTTTTGTTTTCTAAATATTAAGAAAGTGGTAGAGAAAAAAAAATCAAGGGACCTCAACGTTTACAGTCATTATAAATTATTTATTCTGGCGACGATATTTTTTTTTTAATTTGTTACTTATTATTATTTTTTTCTATTTATTAATACGTAACAACAAATAAATAGATAAGCATCTGTCAATACTCGTAATCACTATCAACATAGATGAAATTTTATGTTCATGATTCATTGATATAATTATTATCATTATTAATTATTAATATTAAAACATTACGCTTTAACTCACACGAAGGCTTGCCCTCCGACAAGGACGGACACGGATGATTTATCTCGTTATAATTTTTTCATTTAAAAATAATTAAACCAAAAGAATTGGTTGTTTTACGTTATTTTTTTTTTTTAATTTATTTTTTAGCTGTCTTTAATCCGCGGACCTTCCGAGTCAGTCGCGACGGTACAATGTCGTTGGCGCGTCAATTAATCTGAGTTAAATAAGAAAAATACATTACAGAAGACATGAGGGAAGCTGATAGTCGCTATTGAATCGTGGGTCTTCCACTCTTTTTTATTTTTGTTTTTACTTTACGTGGTAATTTTCTTTCTTTCATTCACGTATTACTATTATTAAAATTCTTTAATTCAACTCTAGTTAAAAAGCAAACTAATTAATTTCAGAAAAAAAAAAAAAAAAAAAAACGAAACATTTTAAACTCCATCGACCCGTTCCTAAAATCACAACGCGCTGCGTCCGAGTCTCAAATTCACATATATTACAATTGTTTTTTTTTTTCTTTGCAGATAATATAATACATTTTTATTAATCTTGGCTAGACAATCCTAAAGATTTGATTCATTTATATTAATTACAGCCGATCTTTCGGATGAATAAAAAAAAAAAAAAAAAAAAACGAAAGAAGAAAAAATTATAATAGTAAGAAAACTGTATTAAAATATCGCGAGAATAAAAAGCTTTTGCCTGAAAGCCCGTCAACAGAGTTAGAAAAATTTATTTATAATTTAAATTCATTTATAAAGAAAGAAATAGATTTTAGAGTCTATCTCTTTATATTTAATCAATTCTAATTACTTGTTATTTTTTTCTTTTATTGTATAAACAATTCACACGAAATACGTCAATTTTAAATACATCCGCGATCACAAAATGCTTCAAAAACAATGATTTAAGAACGTACACGTAACTTCTCATTTTAAAACAAAAATACATCGCTAAAAAAAACTCTAAAAAAAAAATAAGTGATAGCTTTATCGAAAAATTGATTTTTGATTTTTTTACAATTTTAATTTTTAATTGTTGAAAATAAAAATATGAATCATTCTTTGACTGACTGACTCACTCCAGCAGCTCGCTCGCGTAAAAATGACCACGGATCTAAAATTTTAAGTTAATTAATAATTTAAATTAAAAATCATGAATATAAAGATTTGGATTTCGTGGATTTTGCGTGCACGGTCGTAACGTAGCAATGTCGGTGTCGCGATTATCTCTGATACTATCGGTCATGTCTTTGTCACGCTTATGATCATACATCTCCTGGGAATGTTCTCTTTGAAAGTCGTTTCTGACCTCTTGAGGTATGTCCTCTTCTTTAACCTCTTGAAGAACATTCTCCAACTCTGAGTTGCGGATGTAGACCAACATGTAAGCGTTGGTACAATGTTTCACTGCCATGGACATGTCCTCATCTTGACCACCGTAGTTGTGTTCAATTGCTTCCTGCTTTGTACATCGTGAGACCACATCGTCGTCAAACTTACACCACTGGAAAAAAAAAATTCAAATCATCAATAAATAAAATATTTAATAAAATAAATAAACTGCAGATAATTAAAAAAACTTACTTTGCCGTCACCAGCTGGGTTAATAAATACGACATAGTGACCTCCGTGATTATCACCACTGTGAACCAGAACTGCGTGCAGTGTATAATTTGCATTTGTTGATTCTTCGACTTGTAAATATTCACCCAAAGATATTTTATCATAAAATTCAAATCGATCATTGAATTTAACCGAACAATCTGTCACTGGGTCGTATTGAAATCTCATGAGGTGTAGATGAAGTACTGGTGGAAAAGATTGGAAAACAACGCCTTTTTCAGCTTCTTGAAGACCATGATCACCGGCGTCGTACTTATTGTCACCGTCAAGGATTTCCGTACTCACATAATCTCTAAATGACTCGTAAACTAAAATGATGCGAATAATAGCAATTATATTTAATGATGCGAAGTTCATTACACACATCACATATAAACACACATACAACAGTCGACAAACTCTTTTAGTAGTTAATATTATATTGCTAATCAATACTTACTGTTCTTTTTTCCTTTGATGTTCAATTGTATATCGTAAAATGTTTCAACTCTTGTGGATGTGTAATTAATATTCTTGCATTTAATAAAAGATGCCATTTTACCTTCAAATAATTTGGGCACCGTTCCTTCTACACACGTTCCTTTCATTTTACTTTCAAGTTTGTCCAACAGCTATTGTTGAAAAATAAAACAATATCGATTAATAAAAATTTTAAATAAATTTTTAATTGTACAATAATAACAGTGTATGTTATTGTCTATGTTATGACTTACCACACGCAAAAATTCTTGTACGTCATGCTGCATAAATGAATCAAGCGCTTCCCAGCCAAAACTTTTTGTTAATTTTTTTGTACCAACTGGCTTGTCAGAAAATTGTAATTCATGAAATACTCGTTGCAATGCGAGGGCTACACTTTTACTTGAGTCGTCGCTTTCCGTTGGCATTTTGTAAACTGCCTTCCTCAGCTATTAATAAATTCAGAAAATAAAGAAGATTAATATATTTAAACATGAATGAGAAAGCAAATTTTTAAATTTAAAAAAGCTACAAAATAAAGATAATGCCAACATACTTGATTTGTAAAATAAAGTGTCTGAAGAAGAGAATTCATGTAACAAGTTGCACCCTGATTTTTCAATCCAACGTAACCCGTATGTTTTTTACTGTCCCAGCTAACTCCATGGGGTGCATCTGCAACTACATGGACCTAAAGAAAAAAAAAAACATTTGTAATTGATTGCATTAGTCCACACAAAACAACTAAAGGTATTGATTTAGAAGCCATACACCAAGTTATGAATAACTTTACAACGTATTCACACCACAGAGTAAATGGCTGTTAAATATTATTTGTTGTTCTTACTTCAAGCGTGATAGAGTCGTCTTTGATATAACCCTTGTCTGGATCCAACACATCTTGCCACAACATAAAGTGACTGAATCCCCAGTCATTTTCCTTAGTGTAAAATAGATGTTGAATTTCTGAAAAGAAAATTTAAGAATAGTATTAATTAAATTTTATAAATAAATTAATAAATCAATAAAAAATTTGATTATAAATTGAGAATAAATAACTTACTTCGACTAAAAGGTTCTTGGCCCTCTTTACATGAAAGGAGACGTAATTCAGCAACTGCATAGCAACTCCAAGTCGTTGATTCACTCTCTCCGTTACACTGTAGGAAAAATCCCAATGATCGCTGTGGTTGTCTTTCTTGAGTTTGACTTGACCGCGGCATCACCATTATTTTCCACGGCAAATTTCTCACAATACATGGTGGTGATAACTGAGATTCTTTCATTTTTGATACATTTTCTACTGTGTAGCGAAACGTCGCTTCAGATCGTGCTTCGTCTGCAATAATTTCACAATGATACCAAAGAATAATCCACATTTTTATTATTAATTTATTTTTATAAAAAAAATGTAAAAAAAAAAATATACCACACACATTGAACATTACTTTTTGGTTGAGTTTCTATTTCTAAACTTTTATTACAATTATTTATCAACAGGAAAAAATTTTTCCAATTAAGTTTCACGAGTTGCCACAAAGCCATAATTTGGTTAAAAATACTTTAATATAAACAAAGCTTAAATATATTTATAACAAAATACCTTCATCCATTTCTTGATCTAAACCAATGCAACTAGACATTTCATCAACTGCTGCTAACTCAAATTCTAGTTCTCCATTGATTGGTCGTAAATCATTTCCATCCCCTCCTCCATCATTTGGTGTTTCTGAAAATTTTAATACAAAAATAGTAATTATATATTATTATAATCCACAAGCTCTCTATCTTAATCACATTTATGTTAGTATGATTATTTTTGAAAAATAATCATTATTTACATTTATCGACCTAACGGTATTTTGTTATTTTCTACGAATCACAAATCTTATTTTAAATAAATAATTCAAATAGTTTTTAAGTATATGCTTATAAATAGTTATGATAATTTAGTAAATAACGTTTTCCTATTATACATAAACACTTATTAAATTCAATAAGAATAAATTTTATTTGGATAATTGGAGCAAAGTTAAATTTAAAATATTTTAACGGATGATTTAACAGAGATTTTTTTTTTTTTTATTGAGAGCTATCAATTTGGTTAGAAATAAATAAATTGAAGATCTAGCATCACATTAAAAAAATAAATATATATGTATAATTACACATTTTATTGTTTATCAATTAATAAATAAATAATAAAAATCAATGTTTCAAGTTTTGTATTTTTATAAATAAAAGTAGAAATAAAATTTTTTACCAGAGTTCATTTAAAAAAAAACGATCAAAATTAAATAAGAAAATACATGTAACATAAATATTGGCTTAGGTCGAGAACACTAAAAGAAAAAATGAATATAAAGTGTCGACAATTTAAAACCTTGGGAGCATTTTAATAATTGTCCAGTAATGAATCAACTTATATAAAGATAAACCATTAGACGATATAAACTCACAACTGCTATTATTTACAACAATATATACAAAAAAATTAACAAAGTGACAAATTGAAAAAAAGTAAACTTACCTTCTTGTGTATCCATTAAGTCGTCGAAATTGTCAATAACAAGTGCACGTTTGAACTTTTGTTGCTTTGTATTATTATCCTGGTCATTAACGTGGTTCATCGCGACACCAATGTTGATGGTCGTCTTGTCGGAGCTCTGTACCTCGCGGACGACTGGCGCCGTCGAGGTGACTTTGGGAATAATATTTATCTCCGGCTGTAACACCGCCGACTCGAGAGTCGCTGAGGATTTCTCCTGAGTTAGCTTCGGTGATAACTGCTCCGTCTCAGTCACTTCCTGTAGGAGTTGTTGTTGCGGCTGTTGAAGCTCTTGTAAATTATCTTGGTGATGCTGGTGATAGTCCAGGACAACAACGTTTGCCTCGTCGATGGTGTCACCACTGCTGCTGCTACGACGACCCGTCGGTGAAGTCGCTTTACCACACGACGACGTTTGGTACTTACTTGCGATTCGCCCAATTTCTGCGGCCGTAATATGCCCCCGCGGACTTCGGGGACGCCCACACCATATATTTTACCCTGGAGTTTGCTCTCCTCCACGGTCCTACAATACTGTTTCTGTTTTAGGGCGCGTACGTATTCTTCTTCCCCTTCTTTTGCCAAGATTTTAGATGCTTTTTTGACTCGTTATTGTCCCCGTGGCTGCCACCTTGAGGAGAAAATCAGAGTATCGTAAATTTAATCGCCCACTAATACTTAGAAAAATTACGGTGATAGTAATAACGACGGTAATGATGATGATGATGATGATGATGGTGAAGATAATAATATGATATGATAAATGGAGAACTTAATTTTAATACACAGACAAACAGCGTTTGTGCTTGTGCCAAGAGAAATGTCGCGCTTTAGATTTCCGCAGGCGCAACTTCACAACGCGCAGTAGCGACAACCCATGTACTAACACGCGCCTACTATACATTTACTCACTCCCTCTATCACTCTTCTCTAGCATTCTCTCTTTTTTTATTAATGTACATGCACATACCTATACAACGTACCAGCATACACGACACACAATACCAACATACAACTAACCCACTCTATAGGTATCTTTTTTCCTCATTATTTCAGCACTACCTTAATAGCAATTAGCTCCAAGTCTTTGACGACGTTCAGGATATCCAGTGTCCTGAAACGCGACAATGAATCAAAGAAAATTTTAACCGTGCTACACCGGCGCCACGTTCTTATTGCTACGCGTTTTTTTTTCCCCCGAGTCTTCTTCTACTTCTCTACTCCGTCTTCACGCTATCTGTCTCACTCTTTCTACCGCGGTCGCTCTCTCTCACTCTGGTTGCGGCTTTAAAATAAAAAAATATACAAATAAAACGTTTAATACCTGACGACGCTCGTTTACTCTTTTTTTTTTTTAATTAATTTTGTCGCTACCGTATACGTCGATGAGATTTTTTTTTTTTTTTATTTATTTATAATTACAACATTTATCGTATAGGGGTTATTTTTTTAGCAACAACCGATGCTGCAAATTATTTGGCCACGACCTCACTAACACACGTCGTCGCTGTCCTAGTCGAGAGGATATTTAATGCATGTATGTATAACTATTGATGATGATTGAGCCGGTAAAATTCACCTTTTAATGTATCGTCACGCAGTTTCACACAGTTGTCATGTAACTACGCCTAACACGGCTCACAAAAGTACTTTTAGTTATATTTATTTAGCTATTTTATTCACGGGCTTTGATAAATCCCGTTTACTTTTACGTGAAAATAAACAAAATGGCGACTGCGATGTTAATCGCCCTCTGTATACTCTAAATAATCCTTCACTCTTGCACTTATTGCAAGTGCCAACTACCTTTCCTTGCTAAAAACAGCACTCATAATGTCATTTTGAAGTCCCTAGACTATGAAAAAATCTTCAGTTCGCAATTTCACAGTAATTTCTCCTGTCAAATACCGACACGTGGTAACTTATCAACAATTATTTATTTCTTTGCATCGTATTTTTCTGCAAGGCGCTAAATTTAATTTTATTTCAAAAAGATTTTACATTTTAAAATCATGAAAATTAATTAAGCAGATAATTAATAATTTTGAGAATTTTTGTAATAAATAAATTCTGGCAAAAAAATTTTTTTTTTAAAATTGACATGTAGAAATTTTAAAAAATTAAAAATGCAATTTTTTAGAAATAATTTTTTTGTTAAATAAAATTAAAAAATGATCAAATGACTGCTAACTTTAATATCATTTAAAAACACTGTCATGAAATTTTTTACATTTCAATAATTATAAAATAAACCGATGAAAATTAATTTAGCAAATATTTTATAATTTTTAGAATCTTTTTGAAAAATAAATATATGGCAAAAAAAAATGAAAAAAAAAATTGACATGGAGAAATTTTTAAAAATTAAAAATGCAATTTTTTAAAATAATTTTTTGGAACAAATTTGTTTGTTAAAAAAAATTAAAAAATGGTCAAGTGACTGCTAATTTTAATGTCATGATAAACCGAGTCATTTGTCACTTTATTTTTAATTTCTAATACTTTTAATACATTTTTAATTATTGTAATAACTTACGTAGTTAATATTAATATATATTAGTAAGTTAATGTATGTAACTATAAAGTTTTTAATATTTATCATACAATAATAATTTATCATAAAAAGTACTTTGTATTCAGTTAAGAAGTTAATCCGAATTTGAAGATTTTTTGCTCGAATTAATATTGTATGGTGGATCCGCAATCAAATCAATCTGAAAAAACAATTTTTTAATAATTAATATAAAAGTGTAACTTAATGATAATTTCAAAGATATGATTATTTGCTGGAAAAATTAAAAATTAATACCTCGAATGTCACGGTATCATTTTCGATAAAACCATTTTCATGATCTAATAAATCATCCCATCGAATGAATTCAATACAACCCGAGCTAGCATCTTTTGGATTAAAAAGGTGTTGAATTTCTATACAGAGTAAATAATAAATGTTACGTAATTAAATAATAAATAGAATATTAAAAAATTATAATAAATAAATTTACTTTTACTGAGATTTGGCTTGTCTTTTTGGCAAGATAATAAACGTAGTGTAGCATTTGCATAACAGCACCAAGGTTTACTCGTTTCAGTTATCGGTCCACATTCTAAGAAGAAAGCTAACATTTCCGCTTGAAGGATGCTTTCACGGATTCGGGGGACAATTTTCATCCTCCATAATAAATTACTGACGACAATTTGCGGTGAATATAATACTTCTGATAACTGTGATACATTTTGTACAATAAACTGAAACTTAACTTCAGGCATTTTTTCATCTAAGAGAATAAAAGAGTTTTTTTAGTTTATACAAGCCATTTATATAATTTATATAAATAATAAAAATCATACCTGATTTATTTTTTGGATCATTGCAAGTAAAAGAAAACAAATTATTAATTATTAATTTTTCTTCTTGTCTTCCTGGTGTAGGTATTGAACTTTCATCTTCATCAATAACATCTAGTGTCAATAAAAAAAAAAAACATATATATATTCAAATTATGTTATTAGTATTTATCAAAAATAAAATTCGATACTTACTAAGTAACTTTAGTGGTAATTTATTGTTATATCTCTTCATTTTACTTATGTACGGAGGTTCTGCTAGAACATGAATCTGTAAATTGATTTAAGTTAAATAAATTTATTTTGATATGCTGTTAACAATAAATAGTACAAATGATTTTTTTTTTTACCTCAGCAGTGATAGAATCGTTAACAGTATATCCGTTTTCTGGGGCCAGAACTTGTTTCCACGGCAAAAATTCTTTGAAACCCCAGGTTTTTTTAAAATTGTTGAAAATATGATAAATTCCTGTTCGCAAAAATAAAATATTATTTATAAAAATTAAATTTAAACTAGATAAAATAATCAATGAGAATTTTACTTCGTGAAAATGGTTGTTGATCAGGTTTGATTGACAACAAACGTAGCTCAGCTGCCGCATAACAGCACCAATTTTTTAATAATGGTAGTCCTTGACATCGTAAAAAAAATCCAAGTGTTTCAATAGGTTCGTCACAATGGTCATAAATTACTTCTGGAGAAATTATTATACTCCATGATAAGCCGTGCAATTTAAATGTTGGTGATAATCGCGATTCTTCCAAAGTAGAAATCTGATCGACTTTAAATTTATATACTACCTCAGATTCAGCATTGCCTAATAAAAAATAAAAAATATTTATATTTACTACTATTTACTTACGAACAAAGGTATAATTAACTTACATTCATTCGGGTCAATCGCACTGAAAAATCTTCGAGAATCTAAGGTAATACCTTGACATTTGTCAACAAACATGTGAGACTAAAAACGGTATAATTAGTTTTTAATAATAGTTTTTACAATAATAAATAAAAATTTATTTTTTATACCTCAAATGTTACAGATCCATTCTCAGTAATGAAGCCATTTTCTGGATTTAATAAAAAGTCTATTGGTAAAAAATAAGAAATACCGCAGGTGACTTCTTCACAAGTAAAATAATGGCTAAAAACTGTAAACAAAATTGAATAATAATAACTAGCAACCTTACAGTCATTGTGACTTCCGTGACTTGTGAAGTATAAATAAATAAAATTTTGCTTTATTAAATAATGACTTTTGTTGAATTGCAGTGTACTTTTTTAACTATTGACGTTTTTTAAGATATAAGATCATCCCGATGTTACACTCATCGAGAGCTTTCATTTGAGTACCCACATGCATTTTTGATATATTTTTCATATATTTATATATATAATATATATAAATATATGAAAAATTGATGTGGGTACTCAAATGAAAGGTATTGATGAGTGTAACATCGGGATGAGCTTATATCTTAAAAAACGTCAATAGTTCACGAGATACAAGGTCATTTCTTAATTATGTTAAATTGCACTGTACTTTATTAACTATTGACGTTTTAAGATATAAGCTCATCCTGGTGTTACACTCATCAAGAGCTTTAATTTGAGTACCCACATGCATTCTGATATATTTTTCATATATACATATATATATAAATATATGAAAAATTGATGTGAGTACTCAAATGAAAGGTCTTGATGAGTGTAACATCAGCATGAGCTTATATCTTTGAAAATCTCAATAATTCACGAGATACAAGGTCATTTCTTAATTATGTATCTAGAGATAGAGCATTTTCAAATGCAGCCTAAATACTTATCATCTTAAATTGACTATTGGTGAGAATGATATGAAACCTTGAAAAGACACCACTCCAGGTCAAGACCTTTCTAACGATACCAAATTTAAACATAAAAACCCATTTTATCTTATAAATACACTGGCCACAAAATGTTTTTTATTCTTTTAATAACATAGATAACTATACTTAGCAAGAACTATGCTTTTAAAAAATTAAAAAAATAACCTTGCCTTTATCGAAACCATCAACATCTTCTTTAACCGGAATCACGCGCATAAATACAGAAGCATACACCAACCACGGAGAAGAATTTCCAAGACCATCACATTTTACATAAACGCCAACGTATTTCTCTTGCTGATTTTTTTCTTCACTGCGGACATTTGGTTTTACTACTATATGCCAAGACAAATTATTGATATTAAATGGAGGTGAATATTCACATTTCTTCAATCTCGCTAAATTTTTTACAGTGTACCGGAGTTTTCCTATCGATTTCTTCTTAACTGAAAATAAAAATTATTTGAAGAGAATAATCGCAAATGCATAATCTTAATAAAAGATTGTAAAGATAATTTTAAACTATATAAATACCTGGCTTTATCGTATCAACACTGGAATCGGAATCGCCTTTGGGGTTACTGCTATCTCCATCACTAGTGCTTAAAGATTCTGAAAGTCATAAGTAAATATTAATCTTCATTTATCAATGATAAAGTTTCTAACTCAAGTGGTTACAAGCGATTAATTCTATTGTCTTTAATTATGAAAATATCTACTGTCAACAGTAAATACTATAAAATTAGTGATTAGATGAATTGATATAAAATACCTCGACGCTGAGTCACACTGTCTTCTAAAAATTTGAGTTTTTCTAAATCAATTTCAATAGGTTCTCCGGTAACTACATGAGCCTAAAAATTATAAACACCATCATTATATTTACAAATTATAGTAAAATATCGAACAAAAAACAAATATTAGTTTGAAAACATAAATTGTTACCTCAACTGTTATAGAATTATCTTCAATATAACCATTTTCTGGATCTAGAAGATCTTTCCATGGTATAAAATGTGTAAAACCCCAATCACTTTCTAAGCTATAATAAAAATGTTGAATTCCTATTCGTAAAATAATGAATTTAAATAAAATGAAATAAATAAAAAATATAAAAATAGAGTAGAACTAAATTACTTCGAGTAAAAGGTTTTTCGCCTTTTTTGTTTGATAACAAACGCAACTCAACAACGGCGTCACAGCCCCAACTATTCGATAAATCCTTTGTATCACATTGAAGAAAAAACCCAAGTGATTCGGGTGATTGATTTTTTAATCCACCACTAGATACCGGATGGACCATAATTTTCCAAGGTAAATTGCGTATTACCCACATTGAAGAATATTGAGGTGTTTTCATTTTTGATATGTTTTTTACAGTGTACCGTAACGTTCCTTCAGTTACGGAAAAAATAATTTCCGCTAAAAAAAAAAAAGAACATTCATTTATTTGTTCTATTATTGTTAATAATAATTTTATAACTAAAAAATAAATTTTTAAACAAGAAATACTATATTTACCGCCATCCATTTCATCACTTAAATCGAAAAATTGTCTTCTGTTCGGAACAACACTCAAATCTTTGATTTCAGATGAAGATAAATTTGAGGACATATTTATTTTGCAAGTTTAAATCAATTTTTTCGCTGTTATCCGTAATAATTTATGATTAATCAAGATAAAGATGTGATACTTTCTCAAAATAACGAAGAAATGATTTAGAGAACAATCGTCGTTGTTGCGCGTTATCTGTTATCTATGAAACTTGTATATACAACACAAAAAACGCTTGACTAGTTATTATTTTATTTATTCAAAGATTTAGATTTGATTTTGTTTTATTGACGTTAGAATGAATATACTAAAGCAAGCAACTAATTTATGTTGACTGTACACTCGCGTATGTCTACACATTATGAGTTCCCCCACAATTTATCAAGGATAAATTTCAATTACGGCTTAAGTAATAGTATACATATATATGTACAAAGTAATTATCAACAAATCATAACTTACCGAAGATTTATTTGTCAGTCGGTAAGAATAAAAACTTGTTCAAATAAAATGCAGTGAATTGTATTTATTTGAAATTTATTAAAGCTTTAGTATAAATATTAAAAATTTATTTTTTTATTAATACTTAAATCACGATACTGAAATTAATATCGAGTGCATGACTGGTTAAATAAATTATAAAGATTAGCGTAATAATTATTCTTTTTTAACTAAAAAAATTAATGTGCATCATCAAAAACATCCTTTCCGTAAAAATATCTTTTCACTAACAATCACAGCTCAGCATTATTTTATTTCTATGCTTTCCTTTGGTTCTTCCAAAATCTTGACATGAATCTGGTGTGATGAAAATAAAACATGAAAATAAGAAAAATACATTTACAGTTGGACTTCGTTATAAGACTAATAGTTATATTCCTGGTTCATAAATAAAAAAAAAAAAAAAAAGAAACCAAATAAGCTTATAATAAGATCCAATAGTAAAAAGTCGAAATTAAATCTTACTTCAATAGTTATTGAATCATTTTTTATGTAACCTTTTTCTGAATCTAGTAGATCTTTCCACAGAATAAATTGTTTAAATCCCCATGAATTAATTTCATTTGTAAAATGCTTTGGCGGTATATCTATTTTCAAGTAACAAGAAATTCAAAACTCATGTACTATATTAGAATACAATTTTATACATGAAATTAACTCACTTTTTGTGTAGGATTTTTGATCTTTTTCAATGGAAAGAAGGCTCAAAGTTGCTATTGCATCACAACTCGAACTGGTCGAGGGATTTACTTGACCATACTCTAAAAAACATCCAAGATATAATTCTTCGTCCG
This sequence comes from Cotesia glomerata, assembly GCF_020080835.1. NCBI lineage: Eukaryota > Metazoa > Arthropoda > Insecta > Hymenoptera > Braconidae > Cotesia > Cotesia glomerata. The sequence goes on along the minus strand of NC_058159.1, from coordinate 24,640,190 downwards.
ATTTTTTGAATTGCTTAATCAAGATTTTCCAAGGAAAATTCCCTATTATGCATGGGGACGATAACTGATCGCCGGTTATTTTCGATATATTTTCGAATTTGAACCAAAATGTCCCTTCGCGAACATTCAAATAGGCTGTGTAACAAAATTATATCCAATTAAAAATTTGAGAAAAAATAAATTAATTATTGCTGCTTTATAAAATACTTGCCTTGGAGATCAAATTTAGCGGGAATTACATAGACCTTAACAAAATTTGTTTTTTCAGTTATATAACGTACTCATGTAAATAATAATACTATCTTAAATTTGAAATTAAATTATTCATATAATTTTACCTCAACAATGATAGAATCATCTTTAATGAAACCTTTGGCAACATTTAATAAATCTTTCCATTGAATGAAATCATCAACCCCTGCTGTGTTATCCCTACCAGAAAATTGATGCTGAACAACTATAAAAGAAAAGAGTTTTGAAATATGTCAAATTTGTAGATAATAAATAAAGCTGGTGCTGATTATTATACTTCGACATAATTTTTCATCACTCTTTTGGTGGTTCAGTAGGCGTAATTCTATGCGGGCGTCACAATTCCAAGTATCTGAATAAACATCCTTGTTACATTGTAAGTATAATCCAAGAGATTGAGGTTCAGTAGGTATTGTTGGAAAATTTGCAATAATTTTCCACGAAAGATTGAGTGCGGGAAAAGGTCCCAATATAAATGTTTTCTGGATCTTGGAGATATTTTTAATGGTGTGTCGAAAAACTGTTTCTACAACTGAATAGTCGGCTGAAAGTTTCCATTAACCATTAATAAAATAATGAATATTAAAAATAAAATAAAATAAAAGTTCATTAATTGCTTAGCGTTTTCTATTAATATAAAAAAATTACCATTTGCTTCTTCATTATCCTTTGGGTGACAATTAATACAGACCTAATAGACATATTTACATTTTATTATGTAATGTTAATAAATATATTACAGTGATATTCAATTAAAATAAATTTCTTACCTCCAGAATGATAGAATCATTGTCAATCAAGCGTTTTTCTGAGGTGGTTATTTTTTCCCAAAGTATTTCGAATCCCGTTGTATTTGCTTTAGCAGAAAAAGTATGTTTCCTTCCTGTAAGTCACACATAATTATTCTATTTAATTAATTATAAACAGATACATAATAAAAGAACTAAAAAAGAGACTTACGTCTCGAATATGGTACTCGACATTTTTTATTAAAAGGATAAATATTAAATTCAACATCAGCCCGACAAGTCCAGTTAGTTGAATCATTTCCATCACATGTGATAAAAAATCCAAAAGGTAGTTTCCCAAGATCAGTTTCATAAAAAGGTTTCACCAATACATTCCATGGCAAGTGTTGTATTGTACATGGTGGTAATGTAATTGAGTCTTTCAGTGTAGAAAAATTTTGAACTGTATACTCAATGGTAGCTTCTTTTAAAACCATACTCAATTCAGGCTTAACTACAAATTAATTAAAAATTATATCAATCGTATCTCAACTAAATTCCTAAATAGATTTAATAATGAAAATGTTACCACCTTCCGCCATCGTAGTAGTTTTGTTATCAGTTTCCGATTTTCTTCCGATTGAATGCGGCAATAATAGATCAACAGTTATTATTTTATTAGAATAAAGGTTAAGAAAGGATAGCCTATTGTTACCAAATTATTATTCAAATAAATTTTTTTATTATATATGGAAGTAATTCTGCGAACATAATTTTTTAAAAGTATATTTCTTTTATGTACCCTCTAATTATTTGTTAACAATAATTTAGAAAATTTATTGTTAGTAAATAGTCTACAACACATTTGATTGTCACTGGCTCAATATTCTGTTAATCTTATAAATTCACTGTCTTTTCAACTGAAGCTAACCTTCCAAAATATTCGTCTCCCACTACTTCCGGGTTATATACATTTACACAACCCCCACTATTCTATTTTAAAAAATCTTCAACTTCTTTACTGAATCGCGAGTTGATAATTTATCGACATTCATAAATTGCGTTTAAGTTTAAAAAAAAAAAAGTCACACATAGAAAAAGTTCCTTTGAATTATTATTGAAAAAATTAAATTTTCTATTGGAAAAATTCTTATTTTTTAAATATTTTCCCAGTGACATTCGCGAAATTTACTTAATTCAATGACAAACTAAATATTGAAAATATTATTTATTATTTACAATTTTTGAAGTGAAACTTCTTTAGAATCGTTGTGATTTCAAACTCGATGAAACGAAAAAATAAGTCCATAGAGACACAAACACATAAATGTATAGGATTCAGCCGGCGAGAGAATGAGATAGAACACATTAGATTTTCTCGGTCTTCTCTTTGTTCGACTCTTCGTAGCATCCCCACTATCGTCTACTAAACATTGTCCATATGTATGCTCCTGTGTAGTGGGACAGTCAGTGTATCTATATCGATATCTTGCTCCAGGTCCGAGCGTTCTACGTGTTATGTTAGTATATATGTGTTTAATGCATGTGTTTGCGTGTGTCTTGATTGTTGATGAATTTTTATTTGTGTCAATATTGGCTGTGTTACAGGTCTACTCATAAAATCTCTACTCACAGCCATCAACGACATCTGCACTCAATTACATTTTTATTCAAAATCATCTTCATTCAGTCACAGCTTTATTCATTTAAGGTAGTTGTAGCGTGATAGGCATTTCAACAGAAAATTATAAAATTTTTTTTATCGAAAGATAAATAAATTAATAATTCACTACCAAAATTTCAGATCAATTGACCGCACCGTTTTTAAGTAATTAATTTTCGAAATTGCATCTTTTACACGTAGAGGTATAGAGAGATGGTGAAGTTAGTATGAAATCTTCCGTACCACTCGAGTGGGCCAAAGATTTCATACTAACTTTACCATCTCTCTATACCTCTACGTGTAAAAGATGCAATTTCGAAAATTAATTACTTAAAAACGGTGCGGTCAATTGATCTGAAATTTTGGTAGTGAATTATTAATATATTTATCTTTCAATAAAAAAAATTTCATAATTTTCTGTTGAAATGCCTATCACGCTACAACTACCTTAAATGTTTACTCTGATTCAACTTTATTCAATATTATTTGCCTTCAGGTAGAACTTTAATCAGTTACAGCCTTACTCAAATTCAACAGTAGTCAATTACAACTTTGCTCAGTTTCAATTGTATTCATTTTCAAGTCTATTCACTGAATTTTTAACTCAGTTACATCTCTACTCACAAAGAATCTATTCACGTACATTTGTAATCATTTACAACTGTACTCACGTTCATCTCTACTCACAAATTTTTACATTATCAATTAACTATAAATTTGTGAGTAGAGATGAACGTGAGTACAGTTGTAAATGATTACAAATGTAAGTGAATAAATTCTTTGTGAATAGAGATGTAACTGAGTTAAAAATTCAGGGAGTAGACTTGAAAATGAATACAATTGAAACTGAGCAAAGTTGTAATTGTACTGTTGAATTTGAGTAAGGCTGTAACTGATTAAAGTTCTACCTGAAGGCAAATAATATTGAATAAAGTTGAATCAGAGTAAACATTTAAATGAATAAAGCTGTGACTGAATGAAGATAATTTTGAATAAAAATGTAATTGAGTGCAGATGTCGTTGATGGCTGTAAGTAGAGATTTTATGAGTAGACCTGTAACACAGCCTCAATATTTTCATCTCCTTAATTTTACAATTATTTTTATTTATTTATTTATTTATTTATTTGGTGTAAATGCCAAGGCACAAAGCCGAATGGCAAAAATGATATACATAAAATTATAATTCACATAAGTACAGCTAATATATACATAATGGAAATATGAAATTTGCATGATAGTATAAAATATAGAATTTATATAATGTTCAAATGGACATAATGTTTTTAAACATATTAAACTTATTAACCAGCTCACTATTTTGTCATTTTTCGAGATTTATAAGAAAATCAAATACTTTTGTTTTGAAGGATTCTAGACCAAGAGAATTTGTAATTTCAGGAGGTAGATCTTGCCAGAACCGTATAGCTGATATAACAAACGAATGCTCGTAGATTGTGGTAACAAAGTTGGGTATTTTAAAAGTGACATTATTATTTCTGCTGGCTATTCTTTGTGATCGTCTGATAACAGGGTCTTCTTCAATAAATAAATCACGTAGAAATTTTGGTTCGCCTGTTGATAACAATTTGAAGAACACGCAGGCTAGAAAGTATAACCTCCGTGACTTTACATTTAACCAATTTAATGACCGTCGATATGGTGTGATGTGCTCATCTCGCCTCAGATTAAAAATGAATCGAATAGCATTATTAACAAGTCGCTGCAATAATATTAAGACTTAGTAATTTGAGAGTAGTAGGAGAAATAGTAGGCTGGTTTAATGATGGCTATTCTAATTTATTTAAATCATCAACAGTATGAATGGCAATTTTTCCTGAATCATCGTTCTTCTTTATATAAACAATGCTTTTATATACCCATGCATATTTGTAGCTTATTTCTCTGGCTCTTGCTTTGGTAAGCTTTAAAAGTTTATAGGTTTCCGTTTGCAAGAATTCATTTATGAAGACTTGTCCTCCAAATGCAGAAATACCATTAATCTTGAAAGTATCTTTAACTAACAGCTTCTGTGAGCGACGTTTGGTATCAATAATATGATCACGGATTTGCGGTGATTTAAGATTGACAATAAATGAAGTGAATGATGATTTTCTTGAATGATCATTCTTTCCTTTTAATATCCGAATGTTCAGGATGTCGTTTTCAAGGTTAGAAAGCTCAAGTTTATCCAGAATTTGTTTTATAATTATCGAAGATGATAATTCAGACACCACTGTCTCAGGAACACCAGAAACCAATAATTGAGACGAAGAAGAAGAATCAAGTTGTTGATGAGAATTAGGTACAATTATAAGCGAATCCATTTTAGAATTTAGAGACACAATAGAATTGAAATTTTCTTCGCATTTCTTGGTATTTGAAGACACATTATCTGTCAGTTTCTTGATTTGTCTTACGGAAGAAGCATGTTGTTCCGAGACCTCAGCTAATATTCCATTTACAGTAGTTAAATCTTCTGATAGCTTGGTAATTTTATCGTTGCTCATTTCAAATTTCTCAGACAACTTCTTTATATCTTCACTATGTTTACTTAAGCTATCTGAGAAATTTTGTATTTGTTGACTGTTTTTAAACGAAATGTCAAGCAACAAATTCATTTTTTCGTCCATATTTAAATTAGACCAATCTGGTTTATTCTGTGAGGATTCAGTCATTTTTGGTGAATTTGAGATGATTGTTGGAGAAAAAACAGAATCCTCTCCTACAGATACTATAGGCGGTGTTCCTGGTGAGGAAGTTAACGATTTGAAGCTAGACTGAGTCGATGTGCTAGACAAAGTCGATTTTCGCAGACTAACACTAGAAACACTGGGCGGTCTTTGAAAGTTGAAACGTGAGGGCTGTATATGAGCAGTAGAAGTTGATTCAATCGGTGATGAAGGCGTAATACACGCTGTAATGCAGCAACTATTTGGTAATTTGGTTTTTAGTGCTTCTTTGTGACAACTGGGATGATATGCGGACTTGCCGCATATGCCAAAAACTATCAGATCAAAAACAGTAATTGACGCTGTTTTCCAAAGATGGTTATTATTTACAAGTGGGATCAACCCAAGCTAAGCTATGTTAATTTTTTTTTTCATCAAATTGAACGATTTTCTTTTCAAATTGTTCGTTTTTTTATGTACTTTTTAAAAAAAGTATATCTAAAACATCAAAAAAATATAAAATAGAAATTTTATCAAAAAAAAATTAAAACCAAAATTTTTTCCTTTTGAAGGCAAAAAAGCTATCGAAATCATTATTTTTTTCTTTCACGACATTTTTATCTCAAATGCGCCGTAAAAACAAGCAGAGTAAAAAAAATTTTAATTTTTCACTTAGTTGTGGCCCAAAATGGGGTTGATCTTACATGGAAAAAAGAAAACTCGAAAAATTACATTATAAATAGTAATAAGTGTCCTGCTGTATTAAAAAATGGAAAAATTACAGTTCGAAATAACATTTTTCTGAATTTAAACTTTGAATTTTAATTTTCAGAGCTTTCAATGTAAACATTACATTCTACAATGTAATTCTTATACAATCTGTAATAATTACAATCTGAAACTGTAATTTTTCCAGTTTTCACCAAGGAGCGCTACGTTACATTATATATTGTAATTTTTTGAGTTTTCTTTTTTCCGTGTAAGGTAAAAAACCCAGTTATTGACACTGGCCTAGTTGATTGACACTTACAATTTTGTTCTAATTAAAAAAATAAAATCTTCTCAAAAAACCAACTACCTTAAAATTTATAATTCAAAAATTATATTTATTAATTTATTAGAGTCGATTTGTTTTATTTAATTTAAATAAAATTGAAAGTGTCAATAACCGGGTCTTTTAACTTACTTGTAAATTATTACCCCAAAGATATATAAATCAAATTGAAACTAGAGCATTTTTTTCATATTTCAGTTACTATAAACCTCTCGTGTCATTTGTTCAATGTGAAAATATAGAGACTTAATAATGTGTAGTATATGTAATATAATTGTTTACTTCGGGCTCGTGCAAGTTTACTAAGCTCTTGGGAGATCTTAGCAGATCATGTACCAAAAACTAAAAGTGTCTACATTCTCTGTAAAGAATATCTGTAAGAAAACAATGCAAGGTATACTAATCTAAGCTCAGTCCAGCGAAGAACTTAGTAAACTTAAACAAGCCCATTAAAATATTAAATAATTTTTAAATTCGGTGAAAAATAATTAATCTTACATTTATCATAATACTTTTGATACTCTATATATCTATCTCAATCTCTCGAAGCCTACCCCTGATTGAAAATACTCATTAAAAAGTATCGAAAATGATGAGATTTTAATTGTTTTCAATAATCCTAATTTTTTTTTTATGTATTTATAAATATACAGTTTACATGAAGCGACTGTTCATTTTTTCAATACTTTTCAATTAGTATTTTTATTCAGGGACTTTTCAGAAGTTTCACTTCTACCGTGTGTGACTTGCACACACACACATTTTTTTTATAATTTTGTTTCAAAAAAATTTTACATCGTATGTGAAGATGACAGTGCAGCTACCTATAGTTTTTAATATAGATTTTTTAGCTCAACTTAAACTATTTTAAAAATAATTTTTTTTTATTTTCCGGATTATGATTCGAAAAATAAATTTTTAAGAGACTAATACAACATTTAAAGTATTTAATTTTAATAACATTCATAAAATAGAGTCTTTATTAAAAATGTAAACACAGCAATACAGTCATTTTATTATAATTTTTTCTTAATTACATTGTTCAATATAATATTATTGATAATACATCGAGTCCTAGATTTATTTATATTTTTAATCTTTAAAAGTCGTTTTATAAACCATAAAAAAAATTGCTTTTAAAATTTTCATTATATTTTAAAATGAGTTGCAAAGAACATAGAATCTAAAATATTTAATCAAATATTACTTCGATTTTAACGATTCGGTATTAAGTTATAAGAATGGTTTCAGAAGGTTCACCAATGATCCTGACGCATGCCTTATGGAAATATTGAAAATTATATAAATTTAGTATTCATATAGAGTTTATTTTGAATTATAATTATTAAGCATTTGAATAAATAAAATTTGTTACCTCAATAGTGATTGAATCATTTTGTATGAAACCCACACTCGGATTTATTACATCCTTCCACAGCATGAAACAATCAAACCCCCAGTTATTGTGTTGCCCATCGAAGTGATGTGGAAGCAATTCTAAGTGAATCAATTTGAATTAAAAATTAAAAGAATTATCAATTCAAAGTAGATTAAGTATTATTGGTTGCAAATCTTACTTCGAGCAAAAGCTTGTCTTCCTTTTTGATTTGAGACTATGCGTAATTCTCCTATGGCATTACAACCCCAACTCTTGGATTTGTTTCCTTCGTTACAATATATGTAACATCCGAATAAAGAATGTGCAAGTCCGTCTTTTAATTTATTCGGTAGAATTTTTATTCTCCACGGTAAATTCCCGATGAAACATGGCGGTGACAGTCTAGATACATTTATTTTTGACACACTTTCAAATGTATACCAAAATGTTGCTTCAGTTACATTTAAGTAAGCTATAAAAATATAGATTGATGATTTTATAAATTTTATTGAAGAAAGAGGTATAAATTCAACAATCTTACCTTTCAAATCAAATTTATCCGGAATCACGTGTACCTAATAAAAGTTTTTTTTTTTATTAAGGGGGGAAATACGTGTAGAAAGACGTTTTCTTGCGGATTTTTTTATTAATTTTTTTAAGGTATGAAAATTAACGTTATTTATTGAAACTATCAGGTTATTTTATACATATATTTATATTTTTCTATATTTTACGATAATATAACTTTAAAAGTAGCGGAGATATCAGCTAAAACACGTCGTAGGTTGTCATCCGACTTAGCAGTTGGTGAGTAGTATGGAAGCCACAATTTTTATCTGAATTCAATGGCACAGAAAAATTACTCTTCTTTATACAATTACGCTGAATATGAACCTCAATCTGAAGAGATATTTTTATTTCAAGTATTTTTTTGTATTATGAACAATATATGAAAAAATGGTAAAAAATCACGACATTGTAACAGCCCTCTAAAAAATGCAAATTTTTACTTTTTTTTGGAATTGGGGTTCATAAAGAAGATTCACATATAAAAAAAATAATTTTTCTGTGCCATTGATTTCAGATAAAAATTGTAGCTTCTATATTACACACCAACTGTTGAGTCGGATGACAACCTACGATATGTATCAGCTGATATCTCCGCTATTTGTTAAATTATATTGTTGTTTAATACGAAAAAAATACTCATAAATATATCTATAAAATAACCTGATAGTTTTAATAAATAATATTAATTTTTTATACCTTAAAAAAATTAATGAAAATCAGCATAAAAACGGCCTTCTACACGTATTTTCCCCCTTAATTAATATATGAACATATATTCATAGCCTACGATTGCCTAAAGTGCTATGCATAAATATTTATTTTCTTATGATTATAATTATTATAATTTTACCTCAACAATGATGGAGTCATTTATAATATACCCTTTGTCCTCATTCAATAAATCTTTCCACAAAATTAGATCTTCAACTCCTACTGTGTTGTTTCTACTTGAAAATTGATGTTGCAATACTTGATACATAAATATAAAAATGAATTAACTATGAATGAGTAAACAATTAATAAGACGTGAATTGATATAATTACTTCGATACAATTTTTCTGGAATTTTCTTTCGAGAGAGTAAGCATAATTCAACTCGAGCATGGCATGTCCAACTATTTGAGAAAACTTCTCTGTTGCATTGAAGGTGAAGTCCAAGAGAATGAGGTTTTTCTAGTAATTTTTTAGATGGTAGTTTAACATTAATTTTCCAAGCAAAATCGCAAGCTGTAAACGGCCCTAGTTGTACTGGCTTGTTGATATTTAAAATATTTTTCAGGGTATGTCGGAACACAACTTCAGTTACAGAGAAATCAGCTGTAAATTAAAAAAATAAAATAAATAACATAAGCTAATTATTTAATTATTAATATTAAAAATTTTTACCTTTTTTATCGTCGGGCAATTCAGGCATTACACAAACCTAAACAAACATAATTATGCGTTTATTATGATTAATACTTAAATTAAATTGTGATAAGACACTAAATTCAATTACCTCAAAAGTAAGAGAATCATCCTTGACATAACCGTTAGCATCATCAATGACTTCTTCCCAGAGTAGAAAATTTTCAATACCGACAGTATTTCTTTCAATACAAAACATATGTGAAAATCCTTGAAACAAATAATTGAATTTAGATGATTAAAAATCAAGATTTTAATTGTAAGGTAAAAGACCCAGTTATTGACACTGGTCTAGTTGTTTGACACATGCAATTTTATTCTAATTAAAAAAATAAAATGTTCTCAGAAAATCAATTATCTTAAAATTTATAGTTCAAAAATTATATTTATTACTTTACTAGATTTGATTTGTTTTTTTTTTTTTTAATTAAAATAAAATTACGCCAGTGTCAATAACTGGATCTTTTAGCTTAGTAAAAAAAAGTTAAAAAATTGTACTTCGTGTGAATGGTTTTCGGGTTTTTTTACAATGGTACAGACTAAATTCAACGGCAGCTTGACACATCCAGTCTTTTGAAGAGTTTCCATCATTTCCATCACATGTAATAAAAAACCCGAGAGGTTGTTTACCAATGCTTGTTTCAAAATTTGGCTTTACCACAATGTTCCATGGGAGGTGTTGGCATATCACTGGTGATGATAAAACTGATGTTTTTAATTCAGAAACGTTTTCTACTGTGAACTGGAACGTTGATTCTGTCACAGTAGTCAACTGAGAGTTCTCTAAAATATAATTTAAAAAAATATAACAATTAAATTACCAAATTTTTGTATTTCAATTATTATTTATGATCTTTTCTATAATTTGGAAAAAAGGTATAGAAAATTTTGTAATAACCATATTAGAAATTATCTTCATTATTCTAATTGTTGCCATTGTGTGTATGCAATTTTCAAATGACGGTTACATTTATAAGTATTTAAGTTATATACGTCATGTAGTGACTGAAAATTATCAGTAAATATAATAAAAATAATTACCTGAGTCCATTATCTTATTGTTACCCAAAACTTCCTTTATTAGATATTTCAAGTATTTAAAAACTCTTTGTATGGGACAGATGTTTGATACCAACTATGAATTGAGGTTAAAAGAATCAATTAACTCACTACCATCAAAATTAACCATTGTAAAAATTATAAAAATAACAAAAATTTCATCAACTAATTGATTTTTTATGTTTCTTGAGTTGAAACAATATTATTTACTTTCATTAATTGTTTATAATTAAGTTTTATTCTTGTTTAGAATAAATCGTGCTATCATTGTCTCTGGTTCATTTCTTTGCATTTAGCGCTAACTACGTTTTCTACTTACAATGGTTCAGTTACAATACCAACTTGTATGTTCGATAAAATGACAAAAAAAAAAAAAAAATGAAAATCAATTATCAATTTGAAAAAAAAAAAATTGTCAATTATCATACTCTACAGTAATATTAATTTAAACAATATTACGTAAATTAGTAATAATAATGCGAACAGTAAGAATATGATGATACTAAAATCAACAGGCATCTGACATTTTAAAAAAATTTTTTTAACAAATTAATTTTGATAAAAATTTTTTTTTTTCAATTCGCAGGTACTTGTAATTTTTTTTTACAGTTCATGTTGAATTTTTTGACTTAATTTTTTTGATGATTAATTCTGTATAAAAATTATCAGATGCATCTTGGTTAGAGAATTGTAAAATATAACAATTTTTCGAGTAGTGTTAATATTATTATTTATTAATATTAATATTTATATTATTATATTAGTTTCTTCTTATCATTCAAAGTTTTCAGGCACCTCCAACGAGTCATGTTGGAAGCCTAAGGGTTCGTCGCAGTGTGACCATCATCGCTTGTCTCAGCTCTCTGCTTGTTTCTCTCTGTTGTTTCCTGGAGCGCCAAAGGTCTTCTCTCACGAGGGGTATCATTGCAATCACGCAGTCTTCCGCAACCAAGCTCTCCGGAGCAGCTAATGAAGGGACACAGTCCCAAACTCGTGCGCAACCACAAAACTGATGATGAAAGGCCCTAGCGCCAATCTCGAGGAAAGGAGTTCTGCGTGGAAGGTTCTGGCAATCCAGGAGTGGTTACTTGCGGCGAAGAGGTGGTCCTCTTCCGGGGAAGAGTAATGCAACTTCCGTACCGGTTGAGGAGTAGGCAAAATTAAGCTGCTAAACAAAATGATTTATAAAGATGTATTTTTATTTACTTATAATTCTAGAAATTTATAACTAATTAGAAATATTATTTTTTTTTTTGAAGAGAAAGTTTTATTTTATAAAATAAAAAGCGCCTTACAATTAAATATTTATTAATCCTTATAAACTAAGTTAACAAAGGTTTAATCAATATTACTTTCAACTATTTGTGACAGCAGTACATTTTAACTAAACAGATAACTGATAAGTAAATGTATTTTCAAAACTACTTCAAGTTGTTTCTTTATAATTAAGTTAATTAGAAGCTTGAAGCATCTTAATTTTAACATTAAAAAATAAATATATATCTTAACATTCGTGTAAATAAAATAATCAAGCGTGCCTTCATTGATTTAATCAATAACTTTGACGTATGCCTGAGGAAAAAATTAAAAATTATTTGTAATACAGAAATTTATTTACAATTATTAAGTGTATAGAAAATGTAAAAAAAATTTTTACTTCAAATATAACAGAATCATCTTCAATGAAACCCTTCTCTGGATTTACTAAATCATCCCACATCATGAAGTTTTTAGTTCCCCAGCTATCATGTCCAACCGAATAAATTCTTGGAAACAGTTTTCTGGTAAAAGGTTTCTGGTCATCATTACAAGGAACAATACGTAATTCCGCGTCGGCATTACAACTCCATGCTATTACGTTGTTTGTCTCGTTACAATTTAAAAAGAAACTGAGTGACTTCTGTCCGTTGATTTTAACGGGACCTATTCTTATTTTCCATGGCATATTTGCTATAAAGCATGGCAATGAAGACTGAATTTCATTTAATGTGGAAATATTTTTTACTGTAAACCAAAATGTTGCTTCCCTTACGCTTAAATACGCTGTAAAAATGAAATTAATAATTTAAAATGAAATACAATAAATTGAAAAAAATATTTTTTCTTACCACATAAATTAAACTCTTCTGGAAAAACGTGAGCCTGTAAAAAGTATTTAATTTAATTTATTAAAAAAAAAAAAACAAATTATAATCATAAATTGATATCAATGCTCTGAGGATTAATTAATAAAATTTACCTGAACAATAATCGAGTCGTCTTTGATATACTGTTTACCAGCATCTAATAAATCTTTCCACAACACCAAACTATCCCAACCTGCTGTGTTCCTTTTACTGCAAAACGTATGTTCAATTGCTGTAAATAAACAAAGGTATTAAAAATTCATAATTTTATTTCAATTAAGAAACAATTTTAAAAAGTACTTCGAGAAATAGTATCATCGTTTTTTTCTGTCCTAGAACATATTCCTAATACAGCTCGGGCACGACAGCTCCAGGTATCCGAATGAACTTCATTGTTGCACTGTAAAAATAATCCAATAGACTTTGGTTCAACTGATACTATCATTGATGGCGGCTTCACCAAAATCTTCCATGCTAAATCATATGCTATAAATGGGCCTAGCGTAAGTGGTTCTTGCATATTCAAAATATTTTTGTAAGTATGCCGAAATCTCACTTCTGTCAGCGAATTATTTACTGAAAAAATACAATTCCCATCATGATATCAAATGAAGAGATTTGAAGTTAAAAATAAAAATTTATCACTTCCAGTTTTTAATTTTATGAAAATTAAGTTAGCCGACATTCAAAAATTTTTGTTTTTTTTTTTTAATTAAAAATCAGAACTAAAAAACTATTTTTAAAAAATTCCGCGGATAATTTTTCAAATTTTCTACCTGTGAAAATTTTTGTTTTAATTTTTTAAAAATTATTTTTCAATAAAATAAATTATCAAAATTTTCAAATGTCGGCTAATTTAATTTTCATTTTAATTTTAATTACTTACATTCATCAGATTCATTATCAGGTATGTTTGGTATTACACAAACCTATTGATTGAAAAAAAATTAATAACAATTTTATTTATTAGCAATATTGCGTATTGATGACACTAAAGTTAGCAGTCACTTAACAATTTTTTAATTTTATTTAACAAAAAAATTTTTCCCAAAAAGTCATTTTTGAAAAATTGCATTTTTTATTTTTTTTAATTTTCAAATGTCAATTTTTTTTTGCCATAATTTATTTGTTATAGAATTTAAAAAATTATTAAATACATGTTAAATTAATTTTCATTGTGTATTGTAAAATAAATTTATTACCTCAAAAATTATAGAATTATCTGTAATAAAACTTTTTTTGTGATCAGTTAAATCTTGCCAAGATATGAAATTTTTAAAACCCGCAGCGCATTGACCACTGCTAAACAAATGTTGAAGTTCTGTAAACAAAAAAGCAAAGTCAGCAGATTGTTATGATAATTAATGGTGTGATTAATAAAAAACTTACGTCGGGAAAATGGTCTTCGATTTTTTTTACTGGAATATAAACTAAACTGAACATCAGCCAGACACGTCCAATTTTTTGTATTATTTCCTTCACAAATAATAGAAAGTCCAAGAGGTTGTCTTTCTTTCTGAGTTTCATACTCTGGCTTAACAATAATATTCCAAGGTAAATGCTGGATGACACACTGAGGTGATGAGATTGAATCTTTTATTTTCGAAATATGATCCACTGTAAACTTAAATTTTGACTCGGTCACCGTGAATTTAAGTCTTTCTGTCAACATAATAATAAAAAATAAATATTAGTCTTATTAATTAAATTCAGATACTAAATTATAATTAATAAAATATAACAATATTACTTGGATTCATGTTGTCAGTAAAATAATCGTGTGCTTAAGATAAAAGTACCAAGAATTTTAAAAGTTGACGATTCTTCTTTGTTTGAATAAGACGCTTAAATGTTTGAGGTTAACAAAAGAATAATAAAAAAAATTGTAGTTTTAATTTATTAGGAAAATTAAAAAGTTGTAACAATTGATTGAAAACTTTTCTCAGAGGCTGAAAAAATTACACTTTTTGATTTGAAAAGTCAGGATATTAATTAAATTAGTAAACGTAATTATTCATAGTAAACAACAATACTGGGCATTGTCACTTACTGGTTATTCTTGGGTATCTACCTTTCCTGCTATGGTTAACCCAAGTATTTCTATCTTTCTTTGTTTTTGTTTTTTTAAATTTATTTCATAAACACTCATTAATGTATCAAATTCTTTTTTGAGAAGTCGGAGGTCTTAAATACAAATAAAACTGCGAGTTATATTTATTTTTATCTATTATATTTAAAATTATAACAATAAATACAATATATCGATATTTTGACACTTTGTTATTTCTTCGTACTTTTTGACATCAAATAATTAAACTTGGTTCGTCGTCAAAAAAATGTTTATAGAAATTTTGATGGAATTATTATATATTATTTAATAATGTGAAAATAATATTTGTAAAATAGGTTATATTAGTTTATACAACAGCTGTTTTTGAAATAAATTTTTTATTTTTAAAATGTTTTTGACAATTAAGTTAGCTGATATCTAAAATTTTTTATAATTTTTTTTTATTGAAAAAATTACAACAAAAAAATAAGAAAAACATTTTCGTTTGTAAAAAACTTGAAAAACTTATGTGCAATTAAAAAAAAATATTTTTTTGTTTCAATTTAATGAATGAAAAAAAAAATAAAAAGATTAGAAACGTCGGGTAACTTTAGTATTATAAAATGTTTATCTTAAGAGCGGTTTATAGTTGATTTTCAAACGTGTTTTTCTCATGTATGTGATAAAATTTCGAAAAAAAAACGCTTCGCTCTTCGATAGATAATTTAATTATCTATCGAAGAGAGAAGCGCTTTTTTGGAAAATTTTCATTTATTTATGTATAAAATGCGTTTTAAGATTCCATTTGTTGTACAAGTATGTATGTCAGAGATACTTTCATTTGTCCAATAGAGGGCGAGAGAGAGAAAAAATGTAAATCCTTCTTAAAGTTTTGATGTACGACGAACGACAATTACAGAAATTTAAAAATAAAATTAAAAAATGTAAATTGAAGCTTAAAGGTAAGATCAAATTATTGATAACTTTTAAAATTGGATATTTCAAAATGAATTTTGGGATTTTGGTGCGTGAAGTTACATCAGCTGTCGTCCGTAGTTGCGCAGAGCTGAAGCGCAGAAATGATTCAGTTTTGTTAATCTGTTGCATCAGACATATCAGTCACGTCAAATTCTTCTTTAAAACTTCTTCAGAATTATTTCATATTTTACTTACTGAATACAAAGTTCACATATGGTATTTTTTATTCATTTAAACAATCATCGTTAGTTATTTAAATTCAAAGTATTTATTAAGCGCATTTAATTGTTAATATTAAATCAATAATAACAAATAAATTTATCTAACGTATCGAATTATAAGTTTTTAAATTTATCGAGTTTTGAGTTTTAATGTTGATACAAGTATTTCTAAAAATTTCTTTAATTTAAAAGAGATGTTATTTTAATTAATTTTTTTAAAATATTGAACTAGTGATTAAAAAAAAAACTGAGTTAAATAAATAAATTTTATTTTGTTTCAATTAGTGGTTTGAAAAAATTTCAACGCATGTTGAATTATAATTATTTATTAAATAAACTGCATAATTAATTCAAGTAAGGTAAAAGCCCCAATTATTGACGGGGGTCTAAATATTGACACCCTAAATTATTTTTAAATATATTAAATTATCTGTAATAAGAATAACGATCAAATAAATTTTTATTAAATTCTAATTAATTAAAAAATTGAAAAAAATCACATTCAGTTAAAAATATTAAATATTAATTATTAAAAAAAAATAAAGTTAGCACCAGTTCATCAAATCAGCTTACGAGCGTCTATTTTCTTAACAACTTTGGTTAGAAAAGCATTTTTTTTTAACTGCCGAGTTTAAATTAATTTTTTCATGTAATTATATGATCTATTTTTTTTTTAATTAACAATATATGAAATATTTATAAAATTAAATAATCGAAATTAATTGTATGCTTTATGATATTTAAATAATGGGAGTCAATAACTAGTTCATAATTTTCATGGTGAATCCCATATTGACAGCCAGTCGACAGCGCTATGACGCCTTTTTTTTTTAAGTATAAAATACGTTATATATGCGATTATATTCAAGGCTTTTAACTGTCAAATAACTCGGCGTGTTTTAGTGTTAAATAAGTTTTTAAATAAATTGTTATATTTTTCATAATAATTATTCATTCATAGAAATTATTATTAATTAACTTTAATAATATTGATTACTTTATATCAAGTTTTTGATAAATAACAATATAACCAAATGATTCGACGCATGTGCAGTAGGGGCGTCAATAATTGGGGTTACGGTACGTCAATAATTAGATCAATCAGTTTTTTAACCCGTCAATAATTGGTGTATCATTTTAAAAAAAGAAATTGATTAGTTAAAACATTACTGAAGACATTACCACAAACAAAATTCATCGATATTTATATTTGATTGCTTAAAAAAAATGAAATCATAACTTTGTCTCTTATAGCGTCAATAATTGGGGCTTTTACCTTATTTAAATTGATAAATTATTTAAGTGGTTTAATAAAAAGTGATTAAAATGTTTTCAAAGTAAGAGAAACTTACGCGGGGTGAGGGCGAAAAATGGCGGCGAAATTTAAGCAGAAACGCGTGGCGTCATCGGGTGTCGATTGTTACGAAATAAAAGAGCGAGTGTTTAAGAAACAGTAGGAAATGAAACCATCTGTGTAGGTTTGTGTAAGAATGGTGTAAAAATGCAGCCAGTGACTCCTACTGCCTTCCATCTATGGGTTATAAGTTGTCGTCGTGTTGTGATTAAGGTAAACAATAATTATTATCACTGGAGACATTAAGTTCATATAATTACCATTTGAAGCAACTAATACTTGATCCAGGAAATAAGTGTGCCTTTGTATATGTTTATAATCAGACTTATTGCTTCAAAAAAAGTAAGAATTCATAAAACATTTTTTTTTATACCTGAACTTTTTATTGTAACATCTATACTATTTTCTTTGGTCATTTCGCTTGCTACTTTTTTTGCTATTCGCTAATTTTTTTTTTCTTTCAGTTATTTTCAAACGTATTTATTTTATTTTTGTACGTTCGTAATGGGAAGAAATTTAAGTTTACTCTATAAATTTATAGATGCATATATATTAATTTTTTTAAGCTGCGAAAGACGTGATACTTAACGTAGCATCCGCCGCCATGTGACGGAAATCAATTTCCGTGCAAATTATGATACGAATTTAGTCACGATTATTTATTACATTTTATTGTTTAATTAACGCGTCCTTATTTTTTTGTATCAACATCTCAGAAGTTTCCTTGCCGTTTTAATGTGTTCCAAAAAAAGTCGAGCATTTTTTTTTCAACCGCTAAATTTTTTATTTTATTTTGATATTTCAATAATTTTATAAAATTTTTATTTTTTTTTTTATTCGTCAACAATGAAAATAATTAAATGATAAGTAAACTTTTTAAAATTTTTGAGCATTGCAAATTTTTAATCGATTTTTGCTAAATTGCAGTAATTTTTTTTTTTTATAAAAACGATTCAATTTCTCAA
The DNA here is from genome assembly GCF_020080835.1 of Cotesia glomerata. Classification (NCBI taxonomy): domain Eukaryota; kingdom Metazoa; phylum Arthropoda; class Insecta; order Hymenoptera; family Braconidae; genus Cotesia; species Cotesia glomerata. The sequence continues at coordinate 24,621,714 of NC_058159.1, read as the reverse complement.
ATCATATTTTTGTGTACTACATTTAACTTAATTAAAAAAGTTATATCTTCAAATCTATAATAAATTTTCTCATTAAATTAATTAATATCATTACACTAGCTTAGCTATCATTAGTTTTAACTTTATCATTTCTAATAATGATTTCCGACAAATTTGATAAAAAAAAAACTTAATTTTTACATCTATACTTGAAATATAAGTAAAATTGATTCATAAAATTAGTATTAATGATTAATCAAATTAAATCTTTTATAAATGAATTAATTTTATCAATTTTGGCTTGATTATAAATAGACATGCAGTTATAAAATAAAATTTTTAAATGCACGATATAAAATATTTATTATCTATTTTATTTATCTTTTATCATTATTGATTTTATTATCATTTTTTATTTTATTATTATTATTATCATTATTTAAGTAGTGAAATACTATTGTTATGTGATAAATAAAAAGTATTTTTTTTATTTACAGGACTAAAGTCATGCTCAATCTGTGATGTGAATTGAATAAACAAATTTAAAAAGAGAAAACAAAATAAAATAAAAAAAAGCAAAGCATATTGTTGTGCAAATACTCAAAATTGTATGGATACAATACATAAATTTGAAATAAAAGTAATACGACAACTCAATAAATATCCAAGAAAATATCACAAGAAACACGAGGATTGTCAAAAATATTAGATAATTTTTTTTAGATGCATTTTAATAACAATTTTTTTTTATGTGTCATCATCAATAATAATTAATTAAAAAATAGAGCAATAGCTCAGTATACAATTATTCTAATGATTTATATAAAGACTGAGCATATTTCATCGAGTGCTAATAAAATAATAGTAATAAAAATAATTATTTGATAAAGTATGTTAACTCTCTTCCAATACAATATATTATTATTGATTAATAATAAAGTAATCAAATAAATGCATAAAAGTATTTGCAAGATAATAAATTTAATTGTTTATTTTCTTGCTTAGTTTTTAAAAAGTTATGGAGATACTTTTGTGACTAAAGGATGCATGAAAAACGGATTCCGTTTATTACATATCCAGGATTATCTTCCTGAGACTTAAAGAACCTTTAGAGTTTTTTTATTGCAAAAAACTTTATAAATAAATTTTATCTTTTGAAATAAATAGTCACGTTGACAGCGTGATAAATTCGAGCTTTTGTACCTGGTAAATTTTATTTACTAAATTAATTTTTTTTATATTTTAATGTTTAAATTATCAACTAATTTTAATTTTCTGTTTTACAGTTTATAGAGTTATATTCGAACAATTCCTAATGCTGAAAGGAAATATTTTATCTCATCTAGATACTCATAACGAAGAAGAGTCATCCTACGTTACACTTAGCAATGGCCCTTATGGTAAATAATAATTTTTTATTCGCTATTTATTACAGACATTAATTAGAAAGTTTACAACTTTTTTTTTTTGTTGATTTTATTTTATTTTTTATTACCCTAATTTAAAAACATTTGCGTCGTTTAATTTTTCTGCAATAAAATTAATAGCAAATATATTCTTTTTTTATAGTTGGACCCTCGAATTCGGAGACTGATAAATTTAGACATAATCTTGTCGATGTTTACTTCGTGACGCCTATTTTATGTGTGCAATGTAAGTATTATATATTATTATCTACATGGAACCCGGAAGTTTATTTTCACTAGACATTTTAGAGACTTATTTTTTAAACATCTTTTTATAAATATACTCGATACATCTAAATATTACTATCACTATGAATTGTGTTAAAAGTATTTCTTATAAGCTATTAAAATTTTAATTTTATTTAAATTTCCGTAAAAAAAATAATTTAATTTTTTTTTAATTAATCAGTTAATAAGATTTATTCTTTTAATTACTTATTACAATTAAAACAATAACAAACAGTGCATTGATAAAAAATCTCAATTAATATTAATTAAATAAACTTTCCAGGTGAAGATTACATTTGGGGTACTGGCAAAGTTGGCGTCAAGTGTAGTGGTGAGTAATACTATAATAAATAGATATATCGCATGAAATAATATTAAATAAAAACAATTGTGTCGATCCAGATGTTATAATGATAAAGAATCTCAACAAAGTGTACAAAGATAATCACAAGGACACAAGTTCAGTGATCCTTAGTGTGTTGGCTATTGTTTGACTGCGATTATTAGCATTAAATAATCCACCACATTTGCAACACACATAACACACTGCATACAGATAATGTATATCCTATATTTAACGTATACAACGTTTTGCATAATAATAATATTTGTGTATGTACGAATGCATGTATGTATGAGCGTACGTTCGTACATGTATATGCAGGTCCCAAGCTTCTGCAATCGGCTGGCCCGATTATTAGGAATACTTTACTACTGCTGTTGCATTTTTGATAAGTTTTTTTTTTTCTATTTTGTTAATATGCCATGAGTTTAGTCTCAGTCTATCAGTCGTGCTAAGAATTTAACTACATTTATAGGCAGGTGTGTTTATATACTTGTTATATACAAGTATTTATGTAAGTCAAATGCGATTACGTCTTACTAGCTCAAATAATAATTATTATTATAATTATAATTATAATTTTAATAATATATCTTAGCAATATATCGCGCATTTTGTGTTAAATTCAAGTAAAATATCTTGACTGTTGATTATGCGGGTCTTTTGCTTGCATAAAATTTATTAAACAACTAATTACAGCATCATCTTTACTTAATTTAAAGGCTCTATTCACTATTACAACTATACGATGAAACTAGTGTGGTATAGATTGGAGCTTTACTTGTTAGTCTATTGCATTCTTACTTGGTATTCTTTGTTATATGTGTGTCGACATGATATTGCTTGAGATACGGTTGAGCGTCGTATATCTCGACACGTGTATCTCATTCGTGCCAGATGTCGAGTCATTTTGGTGCTCCCTCATTTTTTTCCTGGTCTTCGGGTTATTTTTTTATTTTTATTCGAGATTTTTTTGCAAAAAGGGGAATCGTGAGAGACATTGAACGCGTCATGAAACTTACATTCTTATCACACAATGCGAAAAAGATGACACTCATACCGTTTTTCACAACATCATATACAACTTCAATAACATGTACTCGAGTTTATCCAAGTACTTGATAATTTGTCGGATATTAAACTTTTTTTTGCCTTAAATCTCAACTCGTTTTTCCTTATTTACAAGAAATAAGTAGTGTGTGCCTATTACCCAGCATTAATTTTATTTTAAATTTCTTATGTCATTCTTCATTTTTTATTTAATGCTTATTTTTTTTTTCTATTTTTTATTTTTCATCCTTCTTTATACAACATTTGACGTTTAACACATAAGCCAGTGGTTAGAAATATTTTTGGATATCTAAATTGATATACCCAACTCGGTTACTTGTCACGCTGCCAATTTTGCAGAGGCTTTGCATTCCCCGATTATCCAAACAGAGATTAAATAGTATTATTATAAATTAAAATTATTTTAATAAATAAATAATAATTGCTCTAATTAATAAAATATTTAACTCTTTGTTGATTATTTCAAATAGTTAAATTAAAATTTTTCATTTTATCGATTAAGATATTTTTTACTTAATGATTTTAATTGAAAATATTTTTACACCTAATAAAAAAGTCAGCTAACCGTAATGTTGAGTCATATAAATAATATGTCTTAAAAAAAGCATAATATAACAATTAGTAATTAATTAACACGTTATTCGCATAATATAATGTATGCATAAATACATTTTCCAAGATTTTTATAGAGTTTTTGCATATATTAACCAGTACATAAGTGAATTGTTGTTGGGAGAATAATTCACCGTGTATAAATATGTGTATATATAAATAAAAAAAAAAAATTAAGTTTATTGCGAACGTCTTGATGCGTGGCGCTTTGATACCATTCAATATACAACATACAATGTAAAAGTATTAAATGCAACAAACGATATAATATCAAATGATGTGATGTGTATTCTCTTGTGTTCATCAGTCAATTCCCGGGTGTGTTTCGCTCGCGAATCGTCGAGGAGGCGACACCGTAGCATAGTAACGCGTGTACAGGCGTACATTCGTTGGTGCTTCTGCTGTTGCTGATGAAGAGGAGGGTTGTGTGTGTAGATCTCCATCTCGATGTGGATGTGGATGTGCATGTGCACGTAAAAATCTAGTACATGAAGATGCAATACCACTACCGTAGTTTCCTCTTCATCATTGTCGACCTCACGGTTGCTCCTCAGAACTCTTGCATCAATTCACTCATCTCAAAAGCATTCTCGAGAGCTAGACCACCAGTTTCTTCTTTAAACTTGATCCTCTCCTCTTGTACCTCTGCGATCCCTACAGTACACTCTCAACTCTCAACTCTTAACTCTTAACTCTTAACTCTTTACTCTTGCTCGTCGTGAACCTGGTCTCCACGCGTTCTTCCCCGTAATATTCCTCTCGCTCTTTCATCTGGCTCCCTCTCGGCGTCTTTCTCCCCGCGGCTACTCGCTCGTAGTTGCTGGTTCCCTCTCATCCCGCCTTTTCCCCCTTTTGCCCACCTACACACCTTCTACCGCTGGTTGGCCTCATCGTCATCGTACGATCCAGAAACGCCTCGGGTCACCGCAGCGGTCGAATGCAATTTCGAAAAGCCACGTCTCTTAGTCCGGCTGTAGGCCTTTGCTCGTCATTGTTTTTTTTCCATTTTATTTTATACTGTTTTTATTTTTTTAGATTTTTATTTTCTTACATCAGGATAACTATGAAAATTTTCTCGTTATCTCTTTCATTCTTCCCTCAGGCCTTTTGGGTCATTAGATACAATGAGGGAGAATGTTTTGGAGATAAAGTTGGCTCATCGAATCAATGGTTTTATCGTAAATCGTCTGCACTATTACCTACCCCAAAAGTCCTAACCGTTTTGATGATAGTCTCCATGTGTATACGATCTATTTTATATATATATATATATATATATATATATATATATTTATACATTTTTACTTTTTTTTTCACATACACTGAAGAAAAATTTCTGTGTGAAAATGGTTTCAAAAATTTGAAGCGATCAACTTGATGCAAAATAAAACGGTGTAAAATGTCTTTAGTACTAAATTTTTAATTAAAAGCTCGTAATTATATGTTATAAGTGTCCACATTTATAAATCCTTTGAATTTTTACTGTTAATTTAAATTCTGTTCCATGCATTACTACGAAACAAAAATCCAATTTTCTGAAAAACAAATTTCAAGGTTTTAATACTTTGCTCTCAATTTTTATTTAAAACTTTTGTTAATTAATTTTTTTTTTTATTAAGCTACTCTGAAGAATTTTTTACTTTTAGCTTGAATTCTTTCTCAAAAATAAAATATGTTACGAAATTGATAAGAGGTTTATTTTATAAGGAACTAAATCTTTTACTAATGCATTAAAAAATAAATCATTTTTAATAATGTTACTGTTAAGCTATTATATATAAGTGCTAAAAATTTTTATTCCACCTGGAGACCAGAAATTTTTTACAGTGAGATACTACACAAATAAGTAATAAGTCTTTAATATATATAACATATTACTCATTCAGTACGTATATAAATATATGTATATACTATACCAATATATATATGTATTATCGACACGATCTTGGCACACTGGCGATCAATAATTGTTTCCTGATTATAATTCGTCACGTATGAATAGGTCACAAGGTGATTCAAGGTCGAATTGAAATGGACTACTTGATTATTTTTCTTTAATATATTTATTTTATTTATTATTTCTTTGTACGTAAGACATTAGCTGGTTTATATCTTTACCGCCTACAAATTTAAAAACTATGTAATTTTTTCAGTGGCTCTGATGTTTATTTTAAATAAAAATTGCTTAAATTTTTTGGCTCAAGATAGCGCATAGATTTACTTGATTAACGATGATGCGCTCCAATATTTATATCCTCTTTGTTTCTTATTCTTTTTCGTTATCCATACATATAAATATATTATGCCAAGTTATTTTTTAAAATCAGACGATTATTTGTAAGTGCACCTACAGCCTTAACTACCGAAAGTCTGCCAGTAAAAATTGAACGTGTAATTTAAGTGTTTTATTTTAACACTTCTTTGTCTAAATATTCCCTGAATACGTATATTTATTCCACAGAATGTAAATTCCACGGATAATTTAATGTCGAAATAACCAATCACAGCACCGGGATTATTCGTACATGACAATTTAAAAATTTTAAAAACTTTTTTTTCATTCACTCGTATTGCCTGTGGTGCTATTGCGAGCATACAAATTTTCGTTTATACACTTTGGAAAATTATTACCGTGAGTGAGGCGTCCCGACGCCCATGTCTCGTTAATCTCTCTTCACGACGCTTTCAAGGGGAAAATTCTTTGCTCAACGTTAAGCCAACTCATCTTATACATTTTTTATTTTATTCTTTCTCATTACTTATTGTTATTATCATTTTATTTTACTTTTTATCATCATCACCACCTTTATTTTATTTTAAATACTCTCTAATAATAAAATACTCTCTCTTTACTCGTTTTATCTCGAACATTAATACAACCGCAGTTTTAAAAGACGCGATACGTTAAGCTTTGTTGCGATTAAAATTGTTATCAGTAAATGTCTGACACTTTGGATAAGAGGCGAAGTTTGATAGATGTGAGAAAACCCGATCTCAATAAAATAAATTACTTGAAAAAAAAAAAAAAAAAAAAAAGTAGACTGTTTCTTTTCATTTATTATCATTATCAGTATAATAAATAAAACATTAAGTTTTTCAATTGGTAAAGAGATATTTTTTAAATTTATTAAAAAAATTTTTTTTATTAACATTACTAAGACTAAGCCGTAATAAACATATTTTCAGAAATTTTTTTTTCTAATTATGTCTCTAATAAATTTTTGTATCTAATAAAGTTTCTGAAAAGACATATTACTAACTATTACAGAAGCTTATCTTACCTTATTGAAAAATTTTTTCAATAAGTAATTAGAAAAATACTATTAAATTACGTGCGTTTGCCAACATATCGTTATAATTCACATTATCAATATTAAAATCCTGAAAAAGTGACAGAAACATTTTATTTTAACACTAAATTCTTGACCAATCATTTTTGTAATTAATTAAATTGTTAAAATTATAGACTTATAATTAAAAAAATGTACTCTTCAACTACTAGCGTGGAATTCTGAATATTTTAAGTAATCAATTGATTCTTTCAGTTTATAAAATTAAAAGAAAAGTCGAGTATAATTAAAAAATTCTCAAGACGACCAGTCAAAGACAACCTTCTTTATTTTATATTTCGCGCAGTCGGGGTCAAAAAGACTCTGCATTATCTTAAATTTCAACACAAAGAAAAAATTATCGAATTGGTGAAATGGAGATAATGATGGACGTGAATGAGTGAGAATGATATAATCAAGTAGTAATTTTTTTATTAAGCTTGAAGTTTATTATTAAACCAAGGAATATTCGACGATGAGATAGAGCACGGGATGCCACTGAGAGTGAGTTGTAGGAGTGAAGGGTACTAAGAAACAATCGAATGGGGTCGAAAATCCTCTTGTTGCTACGTGAAGCCAGAAGAGCTAACGCTGTACTATCAACTCTCCGTTCCTTTCCTCTCTCCCTCTTGAGTCCACCTCATCTCACCCCCTTCTCAATATATATAGCTGACTAGCTAATCTTGGGTTGGCTCACTCTCTTCGGCGTATATAACTCCCTCGACTTGTTCTTCTTTCTTCAGGAAATTATACCACTTCCGTTTTTCCAATCTCCGTGTGCCCCGTCGACAAGGATCCATCTCCATCGTCATGTCGTATATCTCAGGGCGATCTTGCACGATCTTTCGATTTGCTATTCCATTTCCGTTTACGCGACTCCGGGTGATTCGTTCACAAGATTTCTCTCTTCTTCCATCACCCGGGTTCCGATATTCCTCTCTTTTTTAACCCCCGCCCCTGTCTGCTAAATCGATAACCAAATAGCTAGTGAGTTAACTGGATTCAAACTAAATCCTTAAAGTAAATTTTGGGTAAATTTTCCTACACTCCCTCACTCTTATACTCTTAAACTAACTTTACTTCTGAGATCGATGTATTTTTCATTATACTATTACCTTATTTCTTTATCCAATAACAAACGCTTCCTCCTTCCATACTGAACCTACTAAACTAGATTCGATTCATTTTATTCAGACTTACGATATATTTGTTTATCTCAATTTCTCTTTAACACAAATTTAATACATAACAAGTAGCTTATACATTATTCATTTACCGAGATTATTTTTTTACTTGTTCATACTTTTCACTTGAATATTATTTGATTTTCCGTGAAAAATTTTTATTATGTAGCCATATATGATTTAATATACCCGTATAAAATTTTTCGCCAAAGCTAATGCTGAAAATCTCGGACAGATATCGCGTGATCGCTGAATTTTCTTTTTCTTATAAAAGAGTTAAATCTAAAGTATTTTGCTTTGAAATTAAAATAATTCCTTTTACTTGTGTGGGTGTTTTTTTTTTTTTTCACATGACAACACTTAATATTTAAATTAAGCTATTCTAAAAAAACTTAACATTGTAACTGAAAAATCTAGTTGGTTAATTTAATAAAACATGTTAATTGTCGTAAAAACTTCTATAAAAAATAAAAAATTATTTATTATTTTCATTTATAATTCGATATGATTATATCAGAAAATTTTTTAACGGGTCATCACATAATTTTCATTATCGCTGTATCAATCGCAATGCGTATACGTAAACACTAACCCCTAATACGCAATCAATCAATTTAATTCGTTTTGCGTGAGCATTAGATAATAACTCAAGTATAACGCCCCTATTGGGAGCCATCATTTAGCCTCTGTTGTTTAATTAAAACTATTTAAAATTTAAAGTGATCACTAATAAATCAGTTATTGGAAATTCGAAATCTACTTATTAACACAGCACTGTAATAAATTTCTGGGGTAAACGTGCATTGAACACTAAGTTAATGTTAAGATAATCATTCTGGATTCACTCGATTCACACTGAGTAACTTTTACTCTGAAACATACTTTTATTTATAGTATTCGGATACTTTGAGTCAAAATTCGGGGATTTGATGATCCAAAAATAATTTTTCCGACTGCCAACAAAGTAATAATTGCAATTCTCAACATACATTTGGATATTTTAATAAAAAATATATATTTTAATTTATTAGCATTATAGGATTAGCGTTTGTGTGTAAATTTACTTTTGCAGACAATTATAATTTATAATTCATAAAAGTGTAGTATTGACGTAAAATTTTTTTTTTTATTTCACGTGTTCGCACAGTAAGAGTACAGACACACATATAATAATATACATACACTAGTAAGAGCACCCAGACAAGTGACACGTGATATTATGTATCGTAAAGACAGTACAGCGGGAATGACATGTATGACTAGTGTGTACACTGTACAGCTAAGTACAGTGGGTAAGGTAATGTATAGCAATATACGTATAAGGAGTAGGCAAATTTTGAGACTACACACTGCAGACAGACAATACTACTAGACGATATAATGTGTATAATAACACATATGAGTATGAGTGAGTACTACTGTCTCTTTATCGTAAAAGGCGTGTATTTTCAGTGTGTCCTCTTTACTTCTATACTCAGCTATTACATGTTATGTGTATTATATGTATACATATTCTGGTTCTGGTTGTTCCTCTATATAAACTCCAATGTATCCTCTTACTGTACGTTCTTCTTGTTCTTGTTCTTGTTCGTCTTCTTTTTCTCTTGAATATGCACTATTACTATACATTGTAGAGTACACTACTATTGTCGTGTTGTTCACGGACTTTCGTGTCTGCCGCGCTCGTGGCAATTACCATGTCACGATGGCATCATACCTCCTCTTTTGCCCGTACCCCTTGGTTCCATCCGAGCTAGCTCTGCACGATGACGGTGTATATACTGCACGCCCGGAATTACATGGCCTAGCAGGTACATAGCATATATGTGCATCAAATAACCAGACCTACACCTCTATATCCCGTTCCTAACTCACCCACTCTATTTCTCTTTTATTTTTCTCCCTCTCCCTCTCTCTTTTAAATTTATACATATATGTACCTACTCTTTCGCGTATAATGACGCATGGGGAAATTTATTTTTTCTTTTCACCAGTCGCTAGTCGCTATTCGTTATTAATGTTAATTACGATTGAGATAAAGGGTAAATACGGGTAGGAAAATAAGTAACTCTGTGAGTGTAGAGCTAAAGCGTCTTGGGATTTCGCTGTAACGAGTTTATAGTTTATAGTTGTTGCAGATCTTGAATTATTCCAAAGTTTCTCTGGGCCGGGGCCTTTTTTTATTTTTTATAAATTTTTATTATTTTCTCGTTTCTCGTTTGTGGTATTGCATCGTCTCTGTACTCCGGACAAAACTCGTATCGTTAGTTGGGGTCCTGGACTCTCGCAATACAACGCGTAATGGCCTGCACGTATTATATATATATACCAGGTCCGTAGCCTTTGGCCTTAATCGATTGAATTAAATCCATCGACCTCGAGAGTAACTCCCTCGCACTCTTGCCCACATATTTATATATACATTAAAATATCTATGTATGAAAGACTTATTCGCGACTTAGTATATATACTATATACTGGTTGTTAAGTGTATGTGTAAATATACTTTAAATTCATACATATAAGTATATATAACTACACATAAGTAATACACACAATGACCACCTTCATGCCTGTCCAACTTTCTCTCTTCATCTGCATCTTCTCCACGTCGTTTTTCATGCCGTTTTGATTCTCTTTTCTCTTGCTATATCCACTGAGTTGAATGATACTTCCAAGTTTCATACTCGATTTATTTATGTGTGTATCTATATTATACACTCGGCTCTTTACTTGCTAGTCTTTACTATGCATACGATATATTTTTAGAGACATTTTTATTAACTATATAAGTTTGAGTCATTGGAAACTTAATCTACTTTTATTACATACGTATTGGTTTATTTTTTTTTATATATATATAATGTGTACTGAAAATTGTAAAAGCGAAAATGGTCTTTAAAAATTTTATACCCTCATACCTTGGTGTGAAAATTTTTTAATATAAAATTGATATTCTACTTGAAAAATGAGAATTACTTTTGAAAAAAAAATCAATTCTCACAAGTTTGATTTTGAATTATTAAAATTTTTATAATATACATTTTTTCAAGTTTTTTGCAGTAAAAAAAAATGAACACTTTGTATAATTAAACTTTGATACCATTTGAGTTTAAAATAATTTCCATCAAACAGCTGAACAGTAATTTTTTGATAGCGTTCTATAGCAATAAATTATAGCTGAAAAATCGTTTTTACTTAAATCAAGCATATGATTTATTGAGTATATTTAAATTATTTAAATGTGAATTATAAACATATGTCGATACTTTAGTGCAGAGTACCCGTTTTTAAAACCGTTGACCTAACTAGTAATTTAAAATTGTCCCTCATGATTTATTGCATTTTACGTAAAGACCAACTGCAATGTATAATAATAGTTTGTAACACTTTAAAATAATAATAATAATAAGAAAAGTTTAAAGTTTGTCTTGGATAGTTATTAAACTTTATGCAAACTTCTGTGACTCAAATAAGTACAAATAACTAAAAATTTTTTAAATAATTAATAAGCTCTGGCGGTTATTATATCGAACATTTGTTTGTAATTATCAAGTAGCGATAGATTTTAGTTATTTTTTGTTTTAAAATTCAATTTTCACATTGTATGAAATTATTGACATAATCGTTATTCGAATTGATTTGAATTTAATTAATTTATGTAAAGTTTATATGACCTATAGAAGTTTGAGCTTAATTTATTTTCAATTAATTGGATGTTCTTGTGCTTATGAATAGCTTATAGCGGGTAAAATTTATCGATAACTATAAATTAAGTTATTTGTTCTTTTGTACCGATTAATAAAATGAAGTTACAGTGTAGGAGCTTCTGCAAAAGTTGAAGTTGACGTCGGCCCTGTAATTTAAAACGAGTTTTTTTCATCAGATAACACTTCATCGTGTTGTGTAGTGTTATTAATATAACACATGTAAAATGATTTATGTGTTTGTTTAAGCTGCAATATTTAATAAGATAGTATTTCATTGCAGTATCCTACTAAAAAAATTTTACAAAAAAGATAAATAGATATTTTTATTTTATATTAAAATCTATAAGATCACTCTTCAGCAAAATGCCGAGTAATTTCTAACATCATCAATTTGAAAATTTCAACATTTAATTTTTTCCATCAACCTCAATTTTTTATTTAGTCGTAATTACCTCCTACCTCTCTTATTTGGTATTTATTAATATAAATAAATTAAAAAAAATTACTTTACATTTTTAAGAGTAATAATTTTATCGGAAAGGTTTATTAAATGTATATGAAGAAAACAATTTTTTTTATTAGCTCTTTTATTTCCGCTGCTAAAAGTATTTTAGGTCCATTATTTTTTTTTATTTTCCATTACATCTCATTATAAAAATTTTTAAAAACGTAAAATAAACTCGAATTGAAAAATTATTAATATGAGAATTAATTTTTTTATTCTTTTATCAAACTTATTACAATTCGTGCCAACGAAAAATGAAATGTTTAGTATTATCTAGTTTAACATTTTAACACCAAATTATACCTAATTCGAAACTATGAATTCATGACAGAGCAAAATCGATTGAAAGCTTTAATAAAAAATTATTATTCTTAAAGCTGTGTTAAAAAATTACTCTTCTGAAATTATTTAAAAGAAAAAAAATTTATGAATAAAAAAAAAATTGGCGTTTATTTAAAGTCATATCCCAAAAAATGCGTCGGTAGTATAAATATATACATGAAAGTTAAGTAAGCAGTGGTGCGTATCGAACGACTGCATCTAAATAAATCTAAAATTTTCCACCAGCCATAACACTAACAATAATACTTGAAGTGAAGGATTGAAAATAATAAAAATGAATGCCAAAGTTATTATTATTTATTATATTTATTTATTGAATGAAATAATCTAATGAAACGAAAGTTCGTTAACATTTATATTTATCAAAGGTAAACTACACTTAAATTTAAAAGTTGAATATTAAAACCCTTTACGCATATGCACATACGTCCAGCATACCAAGTGTCACTGCCAAGTACACGCGCGCGCTTGCGTTACGTTGGGTGAATTTCAAAAGCATTAACGCTATATGTATTGTGTATGCACGCGAGATCCATCAGATCCACGTGCATTCGTATATGGCGCAAGCCATCAGCTTCATAATATAATACTGCTGAGCTTTACCTATACTTGCAAAAATATTTATCCGTCGGTTACATCGCTATCTGCCGAATAACTGTATAAATAATTTGCATTCATTAAATATAAATATCAATATTAATATAATTTTACATTGAATAACAGAACAATAATAATAATAATACACAGAAAAAAAAAACTTCTTGAATCAAGAAAATTTTAAGGAAGAAAAAAGTTATTTTGGAGCAAGAAGAAATTTTCTTAGCTCAAGAAACTTGGACTTCATTTAAGAAATTTTCAATTTTCCTTAATATTTTCTTGAGTCAATAAATATACCCTTCAGTAAAGAATTTTTTTTTAGTATAGTTTGAATAAATTTCACTTAATTAATTGAAGAATTTTTCGTCTTGATTCAAGATAATGAAAGTCTTTAAAATTATTTTCTTGGTTCAAGAATTTTTCTCTTAATAATAGCATTAATATTAATAATGTGATGATAAATTAATTATTAAATATAAGGTTTCGACAACGTTTGTCGACACGAGTACCGTTCCTTGAAAATTTCGATTTTTTTAATTTTTTTGTACAATTGTTAATAACGTTGTCAACTTAATCCTCACGCGATCCCGCGGCTAAGATTCATCATGTTGCATCCTTAATCGTCACGCTAGAATTGTTTTTCAAGGTCAAGGTCGTTTGTTTGTTAAAATATCTATATATAAATACACATTAAATTAAACATATATATTATTATACACGATGATATATGAATTGAACGTGAATGTTACCCGGGTATAACATTTATTATTTTAAAATAACAACAATAATGTAAAATTTATAATGATATTTTTAAAAATAAATAAATAAATAATAATAATAATCCATACATCGACAAACTTGTATTTTAACATATCGCACCGATATGCTGTTGTACTCGACAAATGTTTTATACAAGTAAAATGCATAAACCGAAACGAAAAACGACGGCTCATTGCCGCTGGTATAATCCAGAGAGATCGAAAACTTTATACATATATAGATATAATTTAATATATATAGAATGTGTGGAAGTATGCACTTTGAGGACGATGTAATGTATAAGTAAATTAGTATTGGTGTGAAATTTCAACACATATATTTATGTGGTATGCTATACGTTCACGTAACGCTGCTGTATATATTTTTAAAAGGAGGGATAAAGAACGACAATGATGTGAATTAATTTTCTTTTCACAATGTAAAAAAAAAATGCTGAGAAAAATTTTAAATAGACGGTATAAAAAATATACATATCAAAAATTTTTTTTTTATTTATGTTTAATAAAAATTATTAATTTAATAAATTAATTTACAATTATGTATGATTGTTTGAAATTTAAGGTAGCTGTATTATTAATATGTTTTATCATAGTTTTTTTTAGTGTTTAAAAATGAATTGAAAATAATCTGTAACCGATTATTAACATTAATTTATTATTCATGTATATATTAACACGACAGCAATGAATAATTTTTATTCAAGGATGAACTTGTAATGTACTTCCTACTGGTTAACATATAAAAAATTGTGATAAGATTGATTGGATATTTTTTTTTTGAGCAAAAAATTCAGCTTTGGGTCATATTATCTATTTTCATATTTTAGTTGAGCGAGATATAATGCATAGATAATAAAATTTAGTATCAAAATTTTTTTACTATATTTCGAACAATAAAAATAGTTATTGAAACTTGATTTTGATCGGTATAATTTTTTTTTGTAAGCACGAGTTTATATTTTTTAAACCGTGAGTTCGTATATTATTTTAAAAAAATTAATCGTCGATTATATATTGAGTCGTGATAATAAAAATGAACGACATGAGAAATAATTTAAAAGTAATTTAGTCATAAAATTTTTTTAACTTCCATTTACTCATGATTTTCATCATTTATAAATTATCATTATTTATCATTATTATTATTATTATTATTATTATTATTATTATTATTATTATTATTATTATTATTATTATTATTATTATTGATTACAAATTTTTATTATATAATTATTGAGCATAATACAATTGACAAACGCTATAAATATCAATAAACAATTATATTGTATTTATATAAACATCAATCCTCATAGAAACTTTGATTAAGTTAATAATTTTACTTTATTGTATATTTTTTCACATAAAACTACTCATGTGTAACAAATTAGTTCAGTAGTAAACTCGATCTGTCGGATACTCTGTAATTCGCTTATCAGATTATTCAAGTTTATTTAATATTCAAACAATTTAACACTTTCATTATTGAATCACCAATTAAATTGTTTCACACATTTTAAACTTTAAGTAAATATTAACATATAAAAAAAAGTTTTAAAAAAACCGATGTTGCATGGAATATAGTAGCGTGTATGGTAGATATATGGTAGCATGTATATCTTTGATCGTAAATCATGCATTTTGCAAGGTTCATATCTCCGTTGGTGACGCATGCGTTTAGCGAATTTTAGTGTCCGTTAAAACTGTCGTATCCCATCACGTAACACGCTCGGTAGTAAATTTTCACTAGCAAATATACCTACGCATACACATTTCGTTACTTATTTATTTATTTATCTAGTAAATTTGCACGTGCATACCCTGTAAAACTTTTTGAGTATTCACGGATTAAACAGAGCCAATGATTTTTATTTATTCAATTGTTGCGAAAGAAACTTCACTCGAGGTACTCATAAAATATTACTCTTGAAAGTGAAATAAAAGTAGCGAAAATTCATGGATTCAGTAATTTAAGATATATATGATTGATTTTCGTTATATCAAATTCGAAAAAAAGTTTTTTAATTCTTAATTATTTTAACAAATAATTTATTGATTATCAATTTTTTTTTTTTTTTTTTTTTTTTTGTCAAGTAAGAGATTATTATTGATACCAATTTTTTGCAAAGAAAATTAAAACATAATTTCTTTTTATTTTAAACATTTCATCCATAATTTTAAATTAGAATAAAAAAAATAATGTCATAATGTTAAGATAGTCAAAAAAATATACTAACATATCGAAAGTCTAATTAGCAATTTGTCTAACTCCTTATTTTTTAGAGGGTGATTTTTTAACATTTTGATGTAGTAATAATCCGAGTATGAATTATTTATATGATTATTTAAATATCTCTATTAGATATTAATGATATTAAATGGTTTTTTAAAGTGATAATAAATTTTGAACTAATTATTTTTTTTCGTACAAATAGAAGATTTTTTAAAATGGAGTTAGAAAATTTGCTAATTAGAACGTCGATATCTGTAAAATTAATTCAAACATTGTAAATCCTTGATCAAAGTACAAACTTCCCCAGTACAAAACTCCAAGTGAATTTAAACCAAAAACCCCAAATTTTTTACACTGTCTACTCACATTCTTTCACTGTGGTACTCTCTCCTGATTGTGCCTTTGATTATCATCCATGCCCGTTTGACGGGAATTATACTCGACTGCACTTGGGTATAGTGACCTCTTCCTATTTAATAATCCCCATTGTCTTTTTTCCTGTCTGTACCAAATTAAAATAATAAAAATAATGGATTTCTTGGTAAAGTATATAAACTAAATAAAAAAAAATAAAGATAAACAAAGCAGAGAAAGATAAAAAAGTAAAGCTTTCCGATTATTGTCTACAAAAGAATAGTATATGATACAGTACAGGCGATTACATAAGTCCTCCCTATCCACATAATATGGTTGCGGGCGTAGCAGGACATTGTTGTCAGTTGTTCCTGAACCGAGTTTAAAAGTTTAAACTTTTGAGAACCAAATGACACGATCAGGGGTTTGCATTTTATTTTATTTTTTTAGACGTATAAATAAATTTATACATATATATTGTCTGTAATGCACCGATAGTCCTATCGGACGAGCTGAGTGACTGTACAAACAAACAAACGGTACGATCGACGGATCGAAATCGTTGTCGGTGGGTATAGGAAAAGACTGAGGGGCAGAGGGTGTCGGTGGGTGTGGAAGAGAATGCACACGAGTGAGTTGAGCCACGGTGGCTCACGTTTTTCTCTCGTCCAAGTAAAGTATCGATCGAGCTTTGGAACGAGACCGCGAAAGGCGAGAAACAGTGTGAGCGAGGGAGCGAGTTAGCAAATATGTAAGCGAGTATGTGCGAGCGAATAAGAGAGACCGAGTAGCACTGAGAGAAAGGAAAGAATGATAAAAGATCGAGTAAGCGAGAGAGTGAATAAGAGAGATGTTATAAAGTTTTAGTGAGAGAAAGACCAGTTTCATTCTGATGTCTCGCCGGGCTCGTCTCCATAGAAATTAGCCCCGGGTGCGTTTCCGCGAACTCACCTCACCTATTCCCGGGGATATGCATGCTGTAAACATCAACGACCAAAAGAGAAAGAGGATACATTTATTTCATCCAATGTATGTATGTGTATGTGTATATATGTATCATATATTATATAGTTGTGTAGAGGTCACACAAGTAAATTAACGTTTATCCCCTTCTTTATCTTTATCTTTCTCTTTCTCTTATATTACTACTTGCGACTTAACCGCGGAACGGTGATTTATTTTTGGGGTACATTTCACTCATCAAAATGCTGCTCCGGGTACATATACGCGATATGCTCTTGTGAATTTCTACTCATTGCTAACATAACAGCTTACAGCCAACAGCTAACTTGTCACAGTAATAGTAATAGTTCAGTACTCCTATTGATACTTTAGTACTACTGACAGTTTTTCTTCTACAACTTATGGTTTTGTGTTTCGCGTGGATAAAATATATTGAACGTTTAATTTTTATGAAAAGAAAATCTCGAAGTAGTATAAATATTTTTTATCGAGAAAAATTAATGAGATTTGTAATAATCATGGATGAAATTGAAATTTTTTTTTAAACTATACGGAAAAAGGAGGAATTGAAAAATGATTTTTTTTGGAGTAATGAGTGGAGTTCTAAATAAAAAAAAAACCGAAAAAATGTCATTTTTATCAAATAAAATTTTAAGTATTGATTTTTACAGTTTTTAAACGTACTTTTTATAGAGTTTGTAAAAATTTAATTTTCAAATTATTTTTCCAATTTTTTGTTCGAGGCACCCACCTTTTATGAGTGTACCGTAAAGAGTAACTTTTCAATTATTTTGTTTTTATAAGTACACTGATAAAAAAATAAACTTGATTTAAGAAAAAAAAATAATTTTAAAGAATTTCTTTGTTCTGAGTCAATACAGTAAATTTACTCAAACCAAGAAAAAATTTTTAGTTAAAAAATTTTAGTATTTAATTCAAAATTATTTTCCTTTTATTCAAAAAGATTTCAATTTTCCTACACTGAAAAAAAAAAAAATTCTTGATTAGAGTGTAAATTTTCTTGGCTCAAGAAAATATTAAAGAAGATTGAAAATTTCTTGAATGAAAAATTTTCTTGAGTCAAGAAAATTTCTTCTTGCTCCAAAATAACTTTTGTCTTCCTTAAAATTTTCTTGGTGCAAGAAATTTTTTTTCTGTGTAAACATTATTTGATTCAAGATAATATTTTGTGTATTATTATTAAAAATATATAAATACTTTTAAACAAATAAATTTATGGTGTCTCTTTATTAGACTTGAATATTTTGCAATCAATAATACTTTTTTTTTTATAACCACTATCAAAATCAATAGATCTAATTTTGTTAAAAATATTTTTTATAAAGAATATTTTTACTTTCTTTACAGAAAAAAAAATCAAAAAACTATGAAACAATTTATCTTAAAGACTATTAAGCTTAACACCACATGGCCAGCTTTACATCAGATAAAGATAAGGCTATTCCTAGTCCTATTAAACATACCGTGCTCTCATCAGTGCATAGGAATTAAGAATCTGTAATTTATAGCGTAAGTTGCGTTGACAAAGACCCATAGTTCGATGTAGTTAATTGTCGCGATTAAGGTAAGATGTTTAGACTTGTCTACCAACAAAAGTTGAACGAAAAAAGATTATTGCTTTGTGTTTCATATTTATTATTATTTCCACCATAAATGTTAATTTCTTTTTTATTTTCTTTCCCTTTCATCCATCTCTCTTTCTCTGGCCATTATTTTGGTTCCTCGTACATCCGTACACCCATATATCAACGAGCCATTAATCATACCCATTTTTCCTCGATATTTAAACCCATTTATAAATTTTGCAATATCCCAATTCTATTTTGCGTGCTCTATGAGCTCGAGTTTTTACAATAGCTGTATGTCAGTTTTAGTGATATTTCATGCCAAAAATATCTTTTTGTTTTTTTAATTTCAATAACTCATATATGAGTGTTATATATAACATGTTATATATAACATTTGGTCAGGGATCGATCTCCATACATAACAGCACCCCGACACATATATCTATACATTAAAGCCTTTCAATATCTCTCGCTATATTTTTATTATTATTATTATTATTATTATCATACATTTTTTGTGTTATTCGTATTCTTCAAATTCTCTTTTATTTTGCACGTGAGTGCGTACAGACTTGATGAGACTCGACATTCGTGCAGATCGACCGAGTGGCGACCGGGTCGGCAATCGAGCGAAAAACCACCAGCAGCGGGTCGTGTCTCTCCTCATGCTAGTTGATGATGTCGCACATGCGCGAATCCCCTTGGTTTCATCGCTAATACATGTACACACACACACACATATGTACACCTTCACACACGTTGCTTGTTGTAACTCGGGTAACTTTGATTTGTAATCGTGAAGACTCGGTGTTTAAAGAAGGAGGTAGAGTGTACAGCCGGAAACGTCCGAGCCCTGTTCGACCGAACCAGGTCCGTAACTACTTAACTGGCAAGGGTAGCTTAGCTGTTTGCAGCTCCGGAAAAAAATATCTTCCAACCTCCAATCGATTCAATTCTCAATTCCCCTGTGTTACCAAGTGTCACACTGTACTTCCATACTTCTATATAACATATAAATATATATGAACACATATGTACAAATATACATACATATAAATAGAAAACTTTGACATTTTTTCATTCATTCGCATAATGGGTGATTCATTTTTTCTCCTTTGCCTTGCCTCATATTCTTCTTTTACCAAAGAAAATCTATTATTGTCTATTGTTTAAAATTGTCTATATCTGATTGATTAATTCAACCAGATTTATATCGGACATCAGACCGGTTCTTAAATTAAAAATTTAATACATTCATTATGATAGTTACAACTTATAAATCTAGTTATTTATTAACTTTGAAATTATATTGCACTTAAACAATTCTTTATCAGAGATCTGGCAAGTAATGAGACTTTATCTACTATTAATTTAACCTTGGCTTGTAATTTTTAATGCAGTGATCCCCGTGTCGTTTTTTATTTTATTTAGGCATGTATACATGCATATATGATTTTGTTTTATTTATTATATTATTTTATTGGTGTGTGTACTGCATCGCATTAAATTACAAATAGGTAGTTTGATAATCGTAAAACCGGGCTCCTGTTTCACATCTTCAACCATGACCCTCCAGAAAGTTGCTTTTCACTTTCATACTCCCGTATCAGCCCGTTTCTATTCTATTCTTTTGAGTGTTATATAGTTACGTATACACATCTGTACCTATACATTTATATATTTATACGCGTGTATAAGTATAAGTATCTGTATGTTTGAGTAAATCGCCACATATTGCTTGAGAACAATATGTGTGTAATATTACAATACATTCATATATTACAAGAATGTATGTGGATAGTTGTAATATAATGTGAGGTTTGGCATTTATAATCGGAGCGGAAACAAGATGATGATAATGCCTTTGTAACATAGATTACTTGAGTGACAGATTTATTGTCGAATGCACTTTAATGATTTCAATTTTTAGATTATACAAATATATTTGATTTTTATTTTATTTTATCATTAAATACTATTGATTTTTTAATAAAATTCACTTCGAATAACTTTTTTATTCGAATTAAAGTCTATAAACAGAATAAAATATAAGTAATATGTATAAGATTAATATTTAAGTGAATTTATCGATGAGACTTGAGACTAAATAAACAATAAAAAAAAAATCATAAAATTAATCATTTGTCAGGATGCTCACAAGTTTGTACAAATCGTTATTCCGACTCGCTATTTGACTTCCCGTTCAACAATGACATCCTCTCTTTTATATATATATAAAAAAATATATATACACACACACATTCATATATAAAAATTTTTTTTATATCATTTATTTTCTCTCGACCATTTCCTCAATGAAACTACTGTATCTTGTCTAAAAAATAAAGCTCTGAAAAAGTAGTAGAGTATATTTCTATTCGTAAAAAGGGAAATCCCGTGTGAGGACATGACCCTGTAAAATCCAGGGGATGGAAATTTCCCAAAAGTAATAAAATAAAAATCTTTCTCCTGGTTTAACAACTGAACCAACTCGTGGCACCTTAAGCACGGGGTTCTCGGAATAAATTCGCACAGCATTGACTGACAAAAGGCCACGAACGTAACCGAACATTCGCGAGATCGAGCGAGTGTGCCTTTGTGTGTGTGACTGTATTATTACAGCATACAACACACAGAAACATAATACAGCAGTAGTAGTAGTGTAAGTACCAGTTGGGTAGAAACGGTCGCGGTTTTGGGGATAGAAGTTACAGCACAAACTATGGCTATTAACTGAACACCACGGACCGGCCGGTCAGCTGTAAGCCGAGTCATTTGACTGTTATACAATCGTCCAGTAGCTTAAAACCCTTGACATGCCTGTAAAAAAATTTTAATCATAATTTCAATATTTTTTACTTATTTATTTCTTATCAAAATTTGAATAATAATTTATAAATAATATTGCATTGATATTTATATGGATAAAAGTACATAGAGTTGGAGTGTGCTCACTAATCAAGGGCGATTGAGAGACTGGGTACGGAGATTGCTGGACGGAGAAGGAGTAACGGTGAATAAATTTGAAAGAGAGAGAAGAGTATTGATGTAGATAGAGACCTGGGTAAAGAGAAAAGATGTTAGATGTCGTGGATACGAGGGAGATGGTTAAATTAAACTCACCCGTCTATAGATATATACTATCGCACACGTGTGTGTCTTTTATTACAATCGGAGTGTGTGTGAGCGAGTGAGCGAGTGAGCGAGTGGGAATTAGTGTTGGATTTAAAAGATGGCAGCTAGAGCGAGAGAAGGGAAGGTAATGGCAGTATTGCCAGTACATTGAAAGCAGGCCCAGGGAAATCCGGCGCACCGAGTACGAATACGAGGGCGATTCGTATTCGTATAAGTACGTATAACAGGAACGAGCGAATAGAGCGAGCTACCAACCAACCAACCAACCAACCAACACCAATACTACCAAGGGGATTGATATAGGAGTTAGGAGTGAAGACGGCAGTGGGAAGCAGCACCAGCATTTGAGTTTGTGAGACAGCCAGTCCTCGTCGGTCGACATTACGACACGGATCGCCGCCACCGTGTTCGCTCACAAACGAGATTCGACTCGACGACGGGTACATCTCAACGGGTTTTAAGACAAGAGTTTGCCGGATTATATATATTTTATTGTCAAGTCGCGTATATGTATATTATATATATATAAATGTATATATGCTTTTTAACTCACTTATGCATTGACATTTTGTCTGGTATCGGGTTTAAAAGACTATTAAAAAATATATATTAAAAATATTAAATAGTTATTGCTATTGATTGATTTTTATCAAGACTAATTATTTAAAATAGTTGGAGTAATAATTGTAATCTAATAATAACTATTTCGAGGTGGATTATTGAAGAAAATAGCAAAAAGGAGTACTGATTAAAGTTACTGGTTGGCTTTTATCGACACACAATATAATATTTGATTATTTAATATAATAATAATAGTAATTATTGTTATTACTATAATATTTTATCAATAAGGAGTAAAACTAAAGGACAAGAGACCGGCAGGCTGATCTCAGAATTAAACAACGAGGCATAAGCTCACATCACACATTATCGTGACGACGTGCTTACAAATGAGAGACCAGAAGATAAAATAAAATAAGAAACGCGGTTGACAGTCAGTGTAAGCGTTTTTAAATTGTAATTGTTATTATTTAATATTTTTTATCTCTATCTGTTACTATGTATGTATGTGTAGATAGAGTTAAGAGCCGCTGTAAATGAGAGGAAAAGTGTTTTATACAAACGTGCGACAGGTTCGTGAATTCACGGTTGTCAGGTGGATTAAACACCTATAAAGTGGACTTTTTTTTACTTATAAATAATAAATTAAAACTTAATAAGTAATATTCAAAGTTTGAACAATGAATTTTATAATTTTTTACAGAAAATACCAGAGAAGATAGGAGCGTGCGCGAATAACCCAGTACAGTGATTAAGGAGGAGATGTGATATATTTAAACATTCATTTCTCAGGTATACACGGATTTTTAATAAATATGCCGATCGAAGATTTTATTGAGTGACAAACATTTTAATTTATTATTTTAAATAAATAATACTCACTGACTGGTTATTGTGAACTGATGGTTTGTTAAAAATTTCATTTCAATTTTCTCGTCAGATTAATTAATTTATGTTGCACTTGTAAGTAGTATGTGTATGGTTAATGGATGACGATATTTATTATCCGTAAGGAGACAATGCGGCTGATATGAGCAAAGTAATGAGTGTCCAGTGAAGTAGAAAAATCAACGTACGTCAGTGGAGGTAGACCCGCCGGGGCTGTGCAAGAATAAGAGAAGAAATAAGTGTTATGCATTATACAGTTCCTCAACTGATCTAGTGTCAGTAGATGCACCCACATTGTATCTGTATATGTATCAGTGTGGAGTGATTTTTCTTACAATAGTCCGCTGATGAACGGGCTGACTACTGCTGTCTATGTCTGTATTATATCTGCTCCGCTCTTACCGACCGGTTGCTTGCTTGTTGGTTGGCTTATCGTAATCTGCTGATAACTCACGAGATCCTTCCACTAGTTCACTCCTTTTTTGGTTAAATAAAATATTCATAATTATCACCAGGATTATTTATGTGAAAGTTTTGGATTTGGATGAAAATTATAAGAAAAAATTATTTTTAGAATATCAAGTAAACTGTGCTGAATAACCTTCAAGTCCAACTTTAATCTCAGATAAAAAAAGTGCAAAAAAAAAAAAATGAGTGAATCGTCTTAACGATCACAGAGAAGAGTCAGTGCTTGAGAGTAGAGTTGGCAAACTCAGTGCTTGTGGCTGTTGTATGTTAAAGTTTTTTTTATTTTTCAAACTCTGGTATAAGCTATCCTCGTCTAGTGACTCGTGGTGGACGAGACTGTTTCGCCGGGAGGTATTGCGACATAAAGGCTTGCCTGTGAATTTCAGTTGGAAAAAAAAATAGAGATAGCGAGTACCTAACGGTGAGGAGCGAAAAAGAGAATAAGAATAAAGAAAAATAAAATAAAAAAAAATTTATATATATTAACGAGTTTGGAGTGGGATAAAGGCCAGGCTACGGTGGGCTTACAGCAATGACCTTCGAGAGTACGAGGCCGTTAAAATCATTGGGTTTCCGCGTGGAACACAAGATTAGGACGATAGTCAACAGAATAAGCATTAGATTGAACGATTTATAGTTGATGTGAGGCCTCGTCCAACAAACATATCTCCATTGTAGAGATAAATATAATATATATATATATATACATACATACATATGAATATATATATATATATATATGTATATATTATATACAATACATATTATTAGCTGAAAAGGTGTCTAAGCCAGTAATGATTCAGTTAAATTTTTGAATTTAATTTATTTATGTTGGACATATTGTTTAAATAGTTTTGTTGAAATAAAAATAATTGTTTGGAGAAGAAAATTAGTCGGCAAAGGTGGAAGGTGGACTTGGACTGGGAGTGACGGTTGCACCTCTGAGAAGGCACCTCGTATCTCGAATAATCCTTTGGTACCTCGTGGTATGAACGGAGAAGAAGAGATTCCTTAGGCATATCATCTTGATCGAGACCGTTCCTTGCCAACCTCTATGGAATACTGCGCCGAAGAATAGTATGTACCCGCCTTTTAAAAACCGGTTTCGTTCAGCTTCGTGAAACTCGCGTTTACATTGGTCGCTTTGTGGGAAGAAGCATGAGTTTTAAAATAATAATAATAATGATAATGACGATGATGATGATAAAAAAATAATATTAAAAAAAAACTGAATTTACGCAAGGACACACTCAACAGACTCTCTTGTTAATGTTAATAGCAATCGAGAACGAAGAATAGCGGATGAGGAACACACTTTTGTGCCGAATAAAGTCGACACACCAGTACTAATAATAATAATAATAATATCCTCATCAATAAAGAGAAATAAATTGAAAGAGGAAGAAAGGGAACGGGTAATTTTTTTTATTCTCATCATCGAGAAGATTGTAAAAAGTTTGGAATTTTTTAGCGTTGAAAGTGATTTGATTGAGTGTCGACGTGTGTCTCTTGGAGGTTGTCTATTGAGTTGCCTTCTGGTGGATGCCTGTATACGTGATAGAATTCACCATATGCCAAATAAAAAAAAATAATTTATAAATAAATAAATATATATATATATATATATATATATATATATATAAATAAATAAATAAATAAATAAATAAATAAATAAATAAATAAATAAATAGTGATAAACGCGATGACAATGGAGCTAAATTGTTCAAGTGAAGCTCAAGATTTATTTGGAGGTGGTCAACGCAGTGTCGATCGTTGCAAAACTTAATATATCTATATACATAAACATATATATATATATATATATATATATGTATATATATATATACATGTATATATAATAGTTTTATAAAATATCTAATGATCAGTTATATTGTCTTGTTTAGTGATGAAGCAGACGGCGAATTCGCCTACAACTGCCCAAGTGCAGTCATTAGTTTTAATCGGAAGAATAAGACAAGATCTCTATCGGCGTTCAGCTGAATCTGATCCAGTTATTGTCGAGGATCACAATTCTTGTTCAACTAGGTCATTAATATCATCATCGGAGATTAAGGACCAGCACCATAACAGTTCACCAAAAAAAGATGACCACCAGCAGGATTCAAAAGCTAAAACACCACCGGGAATGTCGAGAATTTTAGAGGTTGATGCCGACAATTATATGCTGCGCAAAGGTTCTTCTTCGTCCAGTGGTACCAGCAACGGTGTCGTTGTCACCTCAACAACCACCAGCGGGCCGATGTCCTCGGTGGTACCAAATCTCGTGACAACGAGTCCCACCACCGGTAATACCAATAATACAATCAGCCCCTCAAGTAATATTGTCGCCGATACGATCGTTATCGGAGCCCAATCCGAGCACAGTCAATCGCGCTTTACTTTAAATAATTCCAACAGTAACAGTACCAATAATAATAATAATAATATTAGTAATAATACAAATAACAATAATAATAATAGTAATAATAGCAACAGCAACAATAATTGGAAATCCAACAATAGCTCCTCATCCTTATACTCCAGTTCAGAATCGGGATCAGGTTCAGGATCAGATGTAACAGGAATAGTAACACCGGATTATAATAATTCAATTAAGAATTCAATATCTTCATCAACGAGCACGTGCGAAAACTCGGCATGCGCCTCGTCACCCGGCAACGAGACCGGCCAATCGTTAACGTCCTTCACCGCGCAACACCACCCGGAGCAGCCGCATGGAAACGGTGACTTGGAGAAACGTTCCTCGAGGTCGCGGGGCGGCGCCACAGGCGTTCAACGTCGCTCAGCGAGTCAAACGCAAATGAGCAACACGACAGTCGGCAGCTGTGACTCCACTTCTCCCATCTTATCCGCAAACAACACCAACATCACCACTTGTACCACCAGCAGCAGCAGCACCACCACCACCACTACCAGTATCACCATTAATACCAGTTCTAGTACCAGTACCAGTAACAGTACAGTCTCAACTACAATTACTACCAGCAATAGCAAAAGCATCAGCACCAGTAATACCGACAATAGCAGTAGCAATTCCTCTTCAGCAGCTCTCCTCACTTCCTCCTGTTACGGCCATCAAGGCAATGGCAAGACACGTCTTCCGGAAAAAATATTCGATACGGTCCTCTTCAACGCCCTGACAACACAGAATTTATTGCAAAATAATACTAATAGTAATAATAATATTAACAATAAAGCACAATTGACTGATATTCAGTTGATGAAATTTAGTGATAATAATTCGCGTATAAAATCGTCGGAGTGGACGGTGGAGAACGCCGGTAGTGAGCTAAATGTTGATAGTAACAGTATCCAGCTACAGCTTAAACAGCAGCATGTATCATGCGCACGACCTCTTTCTTTTCACCGGCACATGTGTTGGTGCACTAGCGCTAGTAAAGTCGTCCTGGTCCCAACAAATTCTAGCAATGAGCAACAAACTAATGTCGACAAGGTCGACAGGCTCATTGAACTCCCCGGTGTTGATTCTGGTCAGGTTCTCAAAGTCAAAGAGAGTTTTAATAATTGTGATGAACAGCAGTTGTTAACCCGGAGCAATAATATCGTTAATTACAAAAGTATTAACGGTATTATTTGTAATACAAGAAATAGTAATGGGGTTGTTGATAACAATAATGCTAATAACAAACAGTTTAAAATATTAAATACACATCATCGACACAATAATGTTATTGATAGTAATAAATTTTCAAGTCTCTGTTGTTGTATGTGTGGATCTATTTGTCCTACAGAGTGTCACGCCTGTTTCCACATTGTTTGCAAGGAGTTCAGCGGTCAGCACTTGTGCCAGTGGATCCCGAAGGGTCATGCATTGCCGGGGCAAGTTTACGATGTAGAAAAGGTGAGTTTTTTTTTCTTTCTTCAACTTTAATATTTTTATTTTTTAGTCAATACACACACAATTTTTATTTCGTCCTTATCTTTATTGCGCTGTAAGTATTTATACTCTTCAAATAAGATTTTGATTATCTTGAAAGAACGTAAATCTCTTAAATACTACGTCTTAGTAATTATAATTACAATTACGTTTACTTTATTTAAGATTTTTTTCTCATTAACATTAATCGCAAGGGTTATCCGATGAGGACCTCGTCGCACTAGGGTGTGTAACGTGTCGCGAGCATTGAACCGATTTCTCAGACCGAGGTCATTCTCTTAAGAACAATATATGTAACAATAATAATTATACATACTCACTTACGTTCTTATTAATACAGATATGTTCAGCAAACAATTGAAATGTTTCAAGTGTATTATATGTATGGAGTATAGTAATCAAACGATGTCATTCACACTCGGTTTTCTGCTCTGAAATTCTTACAGTTTATTAAAAAAAAAAAAAAAACATGTAGGAAAAAAAATAATTTTGTTTGAAGCATAGATACATACTCATTTCCTGAATTTATTTACCGTATAAATTATTCAAACACTCATTGTATATACACACATTCTCTTTTATTTATGCATATACACGGTTTTGTTAGTCATACGTTAATACATTATTATCACACAGACATATATACAGATGTATGTAAATTTAAAGACACATTGCGTTTGCAATGTCATCTGAAATCATGGAGAGATAGCTCAGTGTTATCAAGTGCACCAAAGTCGTTTTTACATTTACAATAATAAACTCCAGTTTATTTATAATTTAATAATAATATTAATATTTATTGTATACTGTATAAATTGTTGGTGTGAAAACAGTTCTAAAAAATATTTTGGTGTTTTTTAACCGTAGATGTTTTAATTTTGTATCATTTAAATTTTAAGTTTGTTGCAAAAATTTTACAAGTGATTTCAAATTTTAATGAATACTTTTATACTATTACTCCAAAAATTTTCATTAATAATCCAAAATTTTCATTAATAAATATTTGGTAAGTTTTTTCTTCTCAAGAAATAGATTGTGTGAATTTTTAAATTTTGTTTCAATAATTCGTCGATAAAAAGTCTGATATTTACGATTTACATCATAATTTTTGGATACATGAAAATTCGTAACGAAAAAAATGTCTCGTGACTAGAAAATAAAATACTATATTCACACCAGCCCAGAGTAATTTTTACAGTGTACATAATATACATATAAATCTCTGGAACGTAAAAAGAAAAAATTTATTTTATACTTTTAATAAAATATAAACCATTTGACATTTATACACGCTTAATGTATTTTTATCGCGGCAATCGTACAGTATACAGTATACAGTCAACTGATAGATTTGAGTATATAGACTCGGGTATTTATTTACTCAGCCTAAGACCACACACACTTAAATTTTTCTACAAGACTTAACATAACAGATATAATATTAATACACGTATGTGTATATTACAATGTAATAATAGATATCAAAGGCAACGAACGTGGTTTTACTATAAACGATCGTATAGCTTCTAAAGAAATCTTAATTTTTGGTATTTTGGGGTAAAGCGCTTGTGCTTAAGTTCAGCATTTAGCTAACTAAACTTAAGTTTTTATAAAATTCAACTTGCTTCTGTTTAATTTGCTGGACCAGAAAATAGCCAGTGATCGTTTAGTTGTGTTACGAAATGAAATTGAGATTGGATACAACATCTGATCCAGCAGCAAGTCACCAAGGGAAAAATATAAGAGAACTCAAGCAAGCGAAAGGTGCACAATGTACCGAGTTATAGCTCCGGTGGCTTTTTTTCATTTGCCCCCCGTACTCGGCGCCATCGTCGTTGTCGTCGTCGTCGTCATCGTTCACTTACGTGTAGATGTACATACATATATCCATGTACAAGTGTTTAAAACACTCTATAAATGTATTTGTAGCTTGAAAACTTTATGGGCTGCCCTAGAAAGCCGTAAAACTGGTGGCATTCTCGTTAAACTCGATGATTTAAGTCCAATTGATATCGTCTTGTATGATTTTATATTTTTTAGTTTAAAATTTTAAACATCAAAGTTTAAAATTGCAGAGGAAAATAGATCAAAAGAGAATTTTTGATGAAAAATAAAATATAAAAAAAATGATGCAATATAAATATTTATTAAAAAATCGGTTCTGCGCATGCATATACCATACTATCGATAATACGTTCTGAATATCGGCAAATGGCTTCTAGTTTACGATATATCGAAATTATTACACAGGAAAACATTTAATACTTATGAAATTCAAATGAGCTTAACAGCCAGAACTTGATCGAGCATATTTATATATAAAGATATAGGTATATTATGAATTTTTTAAATATAATTACACGGTGTGTATATTAACGTTAATAAATTAAAC
Organism: Cotesia glomerata; assembly: GCF_020080835.1. Taxonomy (NCBI): domain Eukaryota; kingdom Metazoa; phylum Arthropoda; class Insecta; order Hymenoptera; family Braconidae; genus Cotesia; species Cotesia glomerata. The sequence goes on along the minus strand of NC_058159.1, from coordinate 24,591,070 downwards.
ACCGGTAACTTGTTGGCATTAATTTTTTTCTATATACTATTTGCCAATTAGCATTTAACTTATTCGAATGACAGAACTCTATAAATTAAATATCTATCAATATTTATTGTCTTTACGATATCAGACTGTAAATTAACGCTCACACCGACTAACACACCAAAAAATCGCTTTTAAAATTTTTAATTATATACTAAAATAGATTAGCGGGTAATTAATCATTATTACTAGTTAGCCGTTAACATTAGATACTTGAATTTATTTTAATTTTTAGTATTTAATTTATTAACAGTCTATTGAAAATTATCGAATGCAAATTTAATTTTTTAATTTTAAATTAAATATTTTTAATTGGTGGCGTAGATAATTATAATTATATAGTGATCGTTTATTTAATGGTACAATTAGTATAATCCACTATAAGTATGAAACAGAATAAAATTAGTTACCGGCCGTTAGGAGCTATTAAAAAAGCATTAAAGAGTTTTTATCTGTGAGTCATTTTTACACCAATTATTGGTAATCATTTTTTTACACTTGGAAAATTAATTTTTTCTCATCATTAAAAGTACCTGCTATTACTATTTAAGTATTTATTTTGATATAATTCAATAAAATAAGTTAAGTAAATTTTTTATTTTGAATAGTATCATCACAAATAGTACAGAATGATTAATGAGTAACTAAGACGCGCTGACAGTAAATTTCATTTGTGTCTACTGGACGTCTCTACAAATTATCCTTGAAAAGTACATTAGTAACAACGAATGTACAAATCAAGAGATTAGTTAGAGGACTAATAGATAACATTTTAGAGAAAAATAAAACAACTGTCCTTAAGATTAATTTAAGGAGTATGTATGAATGATTGAGAATCTCAAATAAACATTTTATATTTTTATTAAATGATTAAGAATAAATAATAGTAAATTTTTAAACTATTTGTGATAAAAAATTTTGTTTGAAAATTTAAATAGTAATTTAAAAAATTTCAAAATTTATTTTATAATTAAATAATTATTAAACTTTTAAAATTATAATTTATTAATACTGTTTGTTTTAAAATTTGATTTGTGATTTATTGAATTAAAAAAAAAATTAAGTATAATTTATAAAATTTAAATATTGATTAAATTCAACTTTATATAATAGTTAAGATTAAAAATTAAAATCATAAATTTTTTCATAAATTAACAGCGTTAAAAAATTGGCAATCTTAAAAACAGATAAAAAGAATTGAAAAGTTATTCAACTTGACCAAAAATAAAAATCTTTAACTGAATAAAAAAAAAGACGTTTCACAACAGTTTGAGTTGGTTCAGAATAGCCCAGATATGAAATAAGCAAAAGAAAAGGATGATTTATAAGTGACCTATACGGAGCATATCTAAATCCATCCACCAATTTGTTTAAAATCCATTAATATTTTAATAACTTACTCATTATTTACAAACATAAATCAATAATTTTATCTGGTGTGTATCACTGTAGACATTTAAAAAGCAAATTTACTTTGAGAATGAAAAGTAGGTGGTACCTTTCGTTGAAAGACACGCCTGTGAACAAGAGCTCATCAATTAATAGCATTGATTCCGATTGAGGCATTCGTTCATTTTATTTCATTTCATTTCTTTTCATTTAATTTCATCCCATCTCATCTCTCATTTTATTTTCTCTCTTTCATTTATTGCCACTGCCTGAACCGCTCTTTCTGCTTCTGCTTCTGCTTCTGCTTCTACTTCTGCTTCTGCTTCTGCTTCTGCTTATGCTTCTGATGATAGCTTATTGAGCCAGATCAAAGTAATGTAAAATTACAACTGTAATTTGCGGGTCCCTAGTATCATCTAATTGACTTTATATTTTTTCTTCATAATTAAAGGCGAAATGAGCTTTCAGTTTTTATAAAATAAAATAAAACAAACCGAATACTAATATAAATAAAAATAAAAATTAATGCAGTAATTTGGCAGTAGTTAACCAACACATAACCATAAAAGTTGTATTATCTACCGATGTACTTACGGTATATGATTTTGCGATTGCTTTATCATTTGGTTCAGTTGGACAATGTTCCCTCAGAGATTCTGCAAACCACTAAAGAAAACTAAAACTGTAAATAAAAAAAAGAAGATAATAATTATAATGATGATAATAAAGAAGAAGAAGAAGAAGAAGAAGAAAAAGAAGAAGAAGAAGAATTAAAGTAGGCGGAGACCTTCGCTATAGACTCGATGTTGAGCTACTGATGTTACTTGTCTTTATAGATTTTTTTGTCTATTTCTCCTCTGTATTAAACATTCACCAGAGTTGAAGAGTAGAGAGGTAATTTCAGACTAAACTAGTTGACTGATAACCCGTTCAGTTTGTGGACTGCTAAAAAAAGTATCGTAAAAAAGTGATTGAGGCTCAGCAAAAAAGTACAAAGCAGAAGAATAAGAAGAAGAGGAGACAAATGATGTAGATATAGACGCCTGTACTGGACACACACACACACACACACACACACACACACACACACACACACACACACACACACACACACACACACACACACACACACACAGCCAAGTGGTCAATTTTGAATTTATTCTGTTTATTGCTTAAACATAAATAAAGTTATTTTTTTTCCGTACTAGTTGTTCGCACCAAGTTTAAGCTAATCCTCATTAACTGTTCATCACTTGTGCCAGTTGGCAATTTCCTTAAAGTTATTCGCCGACCTTTAATTCATTATCCCTAGTTGACCTGTACTGGCAATCTACCAAATTTAAATAAGGGTTTGGATTAATACAAGGAGAATTGCTCTCAGTGGGCATGGTTGTTATCTCACCATAGTCCTGTTATGTTATGTAGTTTAATATTTATTTTCGATTTATTACTAAACTTTCACTCTCAGTCATTAATTTTATTTTGCAAAGTGAGATATTATTTATACAAAAAAAAAAAAAAAAAAAAAAATACAAGTGAATAAATTTAATAATTAACTTATACTGTCGCTTTTTGTTTCATAAGTAATATACACAAGAAGTTGAAAATCACGTTCGTTTGACGCCCAGTTTGCACCGCAAATGACAGTTTAACTAGTCAAGGTTTCCAAGTTAATATCGGATAAGCTAATTGATTTTGCGCGGTCTATTAAACTGATTGATAGTACCAGCCTCTTTTGATCACAACAATACACACTATTTTTTTCCTTAATTATGTACATACGTATTTATTTTATTTAAATATAAATCTAAATCTAATCTTCCTGCATTGTCTCATTTTACTTATGTATATATTTATATATTTATATTCATTGCAGCCCGTCAACGAATGGACATCGCTGAATGTCGTTGAATGGATGTCGGCCCTAAATCTATACCGCTATGCAGACGTCTTCAAGTCTAAGGACATCAAAGGCGCCGATCTTATTCATTTGGATCGGGATAAGCTGATGGTGAGCTTAATTATTTATACTTAAATAAATAAAATAAATTAATCTAGTTAAACTTGTATCTCGTATTTTACTTATCTAACTAATAAAACTTACAAGTTTTTTTTTTTATTATTTTTTTCTGTAGCTATTTTATGGTGTATTTTTTCTTGGGTTGTTTCTAATCGTTTTGTGAAAAAAAATGTACAAGGGTGGCAGGCACCGTCGAAGCATTAAACTTGCGAAGCGAAAGGTCGAGCGATAAAGACGGCAAGCGGTTTTCTGTGGATCGTTATTAGCTCAGTTTTACGATCATTCGCTCGCTCTGGTACTCGGATATCCCCGTTTGGTTCTCTCTTTACTACTCTCGACCTGGACCGTTATGTTCTCTACTACGTTATACCACTGCGGGTTGTCTTCTCTTTTGCTACAGTAGTTTTCGAGATAAAGCAATAAAATGAACAACCAAAGAGCCAACTAACGATTCAGATATACAAAACTAAATATTCTATTCTATTGGCTTTAATACATACACACATTTACATTCACATTCTATCCATACACATGCTCATCATATAATAATCAAATCAGTATCGAGATTTTTAATGCCTCTTGAAGGTTCTCAAGATTATTTTTTTTTTTTTTTTAATATTATTCAAATTACTCGCTTACACTTAATCAATTGAAGGTCTCATAGGCTATTAAATTCACAACTTTAAATAATAATAGTTCTTATGTTTTAGTACATTAATGGAAAATTTTATTCAATTAATTAGCAATAAAAATTTGTGAAACTAAGGATAATTTGAATGAAACTTTTAAAAGGATTAATTGTAGGTTCAGAGCTTATCAAAAACTCGTATACGGAGAAAAAAGTATTGCTATTATAGCGATCCAGTGGATCGTGAACGAAGTATCGTGATTAGCTCAAAACAGTATTGTCATATTCACCATACGAATACAGTTATGCTCGAAACAGTGAATACTGAATACCACGCTCAACTGTATAGTGAATATCTCAAAACGTTTTCTTACTACAGTGAAACGGATCGTGATTATCACTATCCACGACGCGTTCAGCGCCACCACACATAACCAAGTCTGAAACTTACGAGTTTATTTATTTACAATTTTGGTGATGAAATAGCGATAATTGCACCAATTTATATTAACAGCGATATGGACAATTGAGTTGTTGATAAATTACTCGAGTGGAATCTTGAAAAACTCGTGTCGTTTTTTGAAGGTCTAGTAAAGAAATAAATCTTCCTATGTTAACTGTGTTAACCCTAGACTGGTAACCATTTTTTTTAGTTTCTCGCTCGCACTATAGCGAGTCTCTATAGGTTGAGTAGTTGTTATGTGGCGTCACGCTATACGGGTGACCAGTTTAGGGTTAATGCTGTGTCCGTGGTTATTGTATATAATTCTACTGCGTTGATAAAGAAAAACAATGAACATTATATATTGTATTAAATAAATAACATTTGTGTTTTCATAAAAGGTTTTTTTAGCATAAATAATTTGATCCCATACTACTTTATTCAAAAATATGTTATTTTTTTTATAAAGTATATGGAGTAATAAAGAAGTAAAAATTCCATTAAAAAATATTTTTCTTATGATAAAAATAATTGCGTATTTTTAATGAATATATCAATAATACAAATTTCTAGGCTAATATTTTTAAAAATCAAAAAAAAAAGTCATATAAAATAAATTCCAACTGCTGTCAGTCATTATTTAAACATTTTTAAACCTATAACCTAATTCTTAACTGTCATATAAACTACACAAAAATTTTAAACTAATCAAGCTATACAAGGAATTCGTATTTATGTTTATAACAATAATATACGAAAAAACTAAAAAAAAAAATAATCTGCAATAACATATAATTAACATTTAATCAAAAACAACTAATAATCATCTATAAACCATAGCAATATAGATAGTCGATATCCGAATCCATGTGGATCGTGATAATCACGATCCACTAGATTGGACATATGCGCATCTAAAGTATAGTCATACGTGGATCCACAGATTCGGTAAAATCTGGTGCCAAGTTCCGTTCAAATTCGTTGTAAACGGAGCGCGAGACTACCGACTGTGTTTACTGTAAGCAGAACGGTATTTTGAGGTTGCAAAATTTTATTTAATTCTACGGTACTTCTTGTTCCTAAATTTTATATTATAACAGTAATTCATGCTTTATTTTACTGATATTAATTAATTATATTCAATTATAACAATTAATCTACTTGAAATTATTAAATTTTATCAGCACAAACTATAGCAAGCTCAAAATTTCGATCCTGACTTTTTTCTATGTAAAAAGTGACATGCCACAGACTAAATAATTCGAGAATTCATGGTAATCTTCCAATAGATGGGAAACTACAGTTAAAAAAATACATTTCACAGCTTGCATCTACATCCGCCAGGGTGCGCTGGAATTGTTTTTACATAAACTGTAGCTTCAAGGGGATAGTTTGCTATAAAAAATGCAGCCAACGCGAGATTTAAGTTGGTACCAATTGTAAATTTTTATTATAATTACAAAAAATACTAAAATCTGAACAAAAACAGTTTCACTGTAAAAAAATCGCGCCAAGTCCACGTTCATAAGACTATCAAGATAAAAAAATTTCTTTTTTCTTTACAAAAAGATATAAAATAAAAAAATAAAAAAATCCAAGTAACCGATATGATTGTATTTGATTTTCGGAAATTAAAAAAAATTTTATTGTAAATTTGAAAATTAAAAAAAAAATTTTAGAACGTACTTGGTGTGCGTCATTGTGTATTTCAATTTTTTTAAAGTCCTAGTAAATAGATTTTACGAATTTCATTAAAAGTAAAATATTTTGCAACCACGCACACTAAATACGTTCCAAAATTTTTTTTTTAATTTTCAAATTTACAATAAAATTTTTTTTAATTTCCGAAAATCAAATACAATCATATCGGTTACTTGGATTTTTTAATTTTTTTATTTTATATCTTTTTGTAAAGAAAAAAGAAATTTTTTTATCTTGATAGTCTTATGAACGTGGACTTGGCGTGATTTTTTTACAGTGAAACTGTTTTTGTTCAGATCGTGATCATCACTATACTGTATCGTGATAATAGCAACACTTTTTTCTCCGTGTATAAAGAAAAGAAAGTGAGGCGACAAAAATGCAAGGCGCCACGATTTTTATTTAAAATTTTTTTCATCATCATCATCATCATCATCATCATCACTGTTAATCCGTATTAACATACTAATCGACTCGTAAATTATGCTCAACTCGTGTCCTTTCTGTCCGTGAAAACGGCCTCTATCTCTCCTCTTAACTCGTGTAACCCCACCGTGATCTTGGAGAAGTAACTCCCACTACTATACACCCAACAACTACTACACAAAGAAAAATAAAAACGAACAAGAAGAATAACCATCTTTGTCTTGTCTGAGTATCCAAGAGTCTTCTCTCGTACTCATCTCCTATCCCGCGACTCTCGATACATTGCGCTTATCTTTAAAACTTCTTCGCCATTACCTTTCCCTTCTTCACCTCCTAAACCTCCTACACCTCCCTCCTGGCCCCTATCAAGCTCGAGCTCTCTCTTTTATTTTTCTTCTCCTCTTAGTTTTTAGCCTCGTCGACATTATCTTTGCCTTTACTTCTATTCGGTTCTCTATCACTCGCCTGTGACTTGATTTTGGCTCACGAGTACACTCTGAAACAAATGTCACGTTTCGTTGACCACGTACCTCGTGTCATATTCTACAAGTCTACGGTTGATTAAACTTTTATCATGGATATAGATTTTTATTTTTATTTATATTTATTAGGGTTGTCGTATAAATTAAATGTTTGCAGACGTAATACAAAAAGCATCTTTTTGGTTAAAAATTAATCAATTTTCTTATTTTACTTTATTAAACAAATAGTACAAACATGTGTCACTAAATTAAATTTTATTTTTTTGGAAAAATTTCATAAAGTTTTAATATTTATAGCATTTAATGAGATCAGAATGAAAATTAAAAAAATTGATTAATTTTTTTTTTTCAAACGAATATTTTACCTAATAAGGGTATTGAAAAAATACACATTCATTTTTAAATATTTAATATTTAATATTCATATCTAAATTTTCGTTTCTCATTTTAATTTCAGAATATGGGAATAAAAGATGAATTCCATCAAAAAAATATATTGGTGTGCATTGAAGAGTTGTGTCGGCCATCTTCATTGCCAGCATTACCAGCATCCGCAGCCGATAACAGTACCAACAAATCCCAGCAGCTGACAATCAATAATGATATAACATCAACTAATAATAGTAATACTGGTAGTGATCATCCATCACTATCACTATCATCAACCTCTTTATCATCATCATCATCATCATCATCAGTTGCCCTTGCTGCAGCAACCACCAACGATGCAGTTAATAATCAGAAGCATAATCTAATACCACATAGTTTTAGTGTGTTAGAGAGGTGCGACAAGTGCCACAAATATCTTCGGGGTCTTTTGCATCAAGGATTCCTCTGTCAAGGTATTATTACCATCACTATTATATTTATTTTATTGGTGTATCAGTATACCGGTATAATCGCAAAAAGCATTATGTTCATCCAAAAATATTCTGCAGGATGTCAAATTTTATTTATAAATATATTTCTTTTTTTCTTTTTCCTTTTATATATATAACATGGCCGAATCAGAATCACAGAACTCACTTGATTATTATATTATTTTTTTCTTACAGATTGTGGTTTGGTCGCCCACAGAACGTGCTCAGCAACGGGTTTGCCCACGGCTTGCATACCATCTGACCAAGAGAGTCGTGCTAACCGATTGGTTTCAGGTGCGCTAAAATTTTTTTTTACTCCAACTTTATTTTATTTTTACAACTGATAGTTTTTTTTTTTTATTATTTTATTTAAATTCTCCCACAACGAATCACACCAGTGAGCTAGATTATTTATATCACTTTGTTCCCTCTTGTATTGATGAGATACTCACCTTGATCTCGTGATACGTTGAATGACAAGGATTTTTCTTCATCGTCCCCCAAATACCAGTCAATGGTTATTATGTATAATATCTAGATATATTTATTCTTATTATCTCTCATTATTATATTAAAACATAAACCATTATCGTTGATATTTTTTTTTTCTTAAATTGAATTTTATCTGGAAATTAGTTTGTGGTAAAAATGTATTTAAACTTTATCAATTATTCAAAAGAAATAATACAATTATTATTTTCCGGTAAAAAAGCTAACCACGAGCAGATATTGGGTGTATCGTGATCCTTACTTGTTTTACCACCATATAAATTTACACTGATACCAGCAAGTTGTAATTTTCGGTTGTTTGTAGTAAACCACAAAACATCAGTGTGTTTACTGGTTATTATCATCATCATGCTATTTATTACCTAAAAAGATACACCTTATAACAACTTAAGACAATTTTCGTGATCTTCATAAATGTATATTTACAACCGGAAGTTTTAAGCAAACACATCATGACATACGTATCAAGTATAATGAAAAATTTACTCTAGTTAAATTTAATGTAAAAAATGTTTAATTTAGAAAAAAAAAAAATGTTGTTTGCTTATTTTATAATCGGGATTATATTAACCTTTTATTACATTAACTTTAGCCACCTTTTAACATCAACGGCTTCTATTCTCGGAGTTAATAGTGAAAATAGTCGTTAATGTCCCCGGTATTATTGCCGAGTTATTACTTCTTGATTCATAAGTGCTGTGGCATAATAAATTTTGTAAAAACATTACACGTGGTGTATATGACTACACGAGAAACTGCTATGCGCATTCATGAGCTTTATGTTGGTTTAATTTTCATCTTTGTATGTGTGTGTGTGTTGGTATAATATAATAATATATAATAGTATAGTGTTGTGTGATGGCGCCAGACCAAAGAGACTACGGACCCGTGCCATTACTTTACTCACTTCATCATCACCATTTATCGTCTTCCTTCGTTGTATTTCTCGTAATTTAATTTACAGACAATTGTCAAGTTGAGACACACCATTTATTCAACTTATCGGTAACTACAGGAGAGTTTTACGTGAGTGATTATTTATGTATGTGTGTATGTCTTTTAAGTGTGGATAAACCAATATTCGATAGAATGAAAAAAAATGTTTAAATATAATTATATATCATTTTGTATTATTATACAAAATTATAGTCATTAATAATCTATCGATTAACAAACATCAATGTCTATAAATAATTTTTATTTCAAAATATTGCGTCTTTAATTAATTATTTTGAAATCACTATTATTAATAGGAATTGAAATTAGCTATCATTTATTTTATTTTGTCTTAATCTTAATTGTTATAGATACAATTTTTTTTTATTTTATATTTTTAATAATTTACTGTGAAGAAATGAAAATTAAAACATTAAAAATTACCATCGGTCTATTTAAAATGATATCATAATTTGTCGTGAATCAATGATTGGAATTTTTATCTCTAAATTTTGATAAAGAGATTAAATTTTATAAGGGTGTTAAAACATAAATTATTTCAAAAATAAGAAAATGTAAGCTTGTTAAGAAGTGTAATAAATAAAATACTTTATTATGGAAAAAAAAAAATATTTTAAAAAACGCGAATCAATAGAAACAATTAAAACTTTATGAATGTACAATATAAGTTGTCTAAAACTTTTAAATTATGGTACATTAACTGGTAAAAGATTAATGGCTTAACATAAAGTACTATTTTAAAAATTTTTTGTTGTGTAGATTAGTTTTGATTAACAGATCACAAATTTTAATAACATTTAACATGAAATCAACTCTGATTACATAAAACACTATTTAATATCTTTATCTTTACGGAAAATAATATTAAATATTACTTGAATTCTTAAAAAAATTAATTTACATGAATAAATACGTAATTATTAATTTTATTACATTATATTATATCAGAATATAAATTACACAAATTATTAGCCATTAATAGATGCTCTTTGTACATTATCAAAGCTTCTATGAATCCGGTTGTATTGAACAAAAAATAATAAGTATAAATCATTAATTATCAAGTTTTACTTATGATAAAATACTTCCTAACATAACATAATTTTAATTTATAATAATTTGCTAATAGTTTTCACATTATATCCATTTTTTTCTCATATATATTTGTATTTCTAAACAATTTAATGAACAATAAAGATATCTGTTAACATTCGATTCAATTCTATAAAATTGGACTTCATTAAAATTTAAAATAATTGTATCTAAGAGTATCAAATAGTTTTTGATTATAAATTATAAATAGAGATCTAATCTTATTACATAAATATAAATCTGTATGGATGTATGTATGTTTTAGTAACTAGTATTTAATTAATTATTTTTGGTCGAGTAGGCTGTCATTGATAAGAAAAACGTCAATAAACGTAGCATTAATAATATGACATTTAATTTCATTTATAAAGACACTCTAAATGAGATGATGAGTCACTGAGAGAGAAAGAGGTGTGCTTCTCATTTGTAAGTAAATTTATCGCTGACATCGTTAACGATAGTCACGAACAAAGACAACCGAGACGTTATTCAACAACCACTACTTACACTAATACTAATCAGTAGCATCAAGTTATTTTAAATTCAAACTCAAATTGCACCGCCCGTTTTTATCAATGACGTCTGGTATTGTTTAATAATTGAATTATTGTTATCATCCTTATTATTATTTTTAATTTATAGTATTTTTTTTTAATTGCATTATTTTTATTGTTGATTCAATTAAAAAAAAACTTTAAAAATTAAACATTAAAACCAAAAGCAGACACAATCGTCGCTAAAACCGTGGGTGCTGCAGTAGCAGCTGTAGAAATTAACTTTTTATTATTTTATTATTTTTTTTCCTTCATTCTCTGGTTTATATTATACATATATAATATATTTATACATATATGCACATATACCCATGTGTTGCTTTTATGAGTCGTGTAATTCATGCTTCTAACAATTGAAGTCGTTATGTCCCACGCGGCGCCATGGACTGCTTCATATCGTTGTTGAATTCGTACATACATATATATATATATATATAAGATCGTTTATAGAACCATAAACGTATAAAACCAACAACTTAAACTAAATGTGCTTTATAAAACATCTGCATGTTTATAGTTACGACCACTACACGATTATGAAGTTGACGATGATGATGATGTGTAGTAAGTTGCAGATCGGGGTCACACGATCATCTGCTACGTTCGAGTGTCTCAATTATTTTGACTGACGTACTCACAAAAAATATACTCCCCAAAAAGTTTTATAAGTTGTCATAATAATTTTGTATAATTATTTTACGCTAAGCTCAGAAAAAGAAAAAAACAATTATAAAATTTTTTTTAATTAAAATTAACACCAAAATTAAGTGTGTAATCGTATTTGTATCATCGGATATAATTATATTATACGGATCGGGACATTGAGTATCAAGTTTTATATTATTTTTAATCATAATCATAATCATAATCGTTGATAGGATTTGAATTAAATTAACATTTTAAAAAGTTCAAAGTTGGTTTAATAAATTCAAACAAAATAAATCTTGAGTTTAAATACATAGAAAATTAAATCTTAAGCTTTTTATTGAATTTAAAGTTTTTAAAAATAAAATTTTATTACGGCATTCGTGGGTTTAAAGTTTTATCGACTTAAAAAACTTTTAAATTTTTATTTTGTTTTTTATAAATTTTATATTAAAATTTATTAAATTTAAAATAAACGGATAATAAACTACCAAGCATTCGAGTAAAGTATTTTTAAAAAACAATAGATATTAAAATAGTTATCGTTACTCAATAAATAGTTTAGATTTAAAATACTATATATTTTACTGAGGCATTAATTTAACAATATCATTTTATCTTTTTATAAAAGAAACTGTTATTTTATCTTTATGACCTATTTTATAGATTTTAACTACAGAAGCTCTTTAATACTTGTAATATTATACTTTATTTTATTATTATTTTAATAAAAAAAATACTTATATATACTAAACTTTTTTTTTTTAAATACAATGGTTTATGAATAAACATACATTGATGATTAATTTTAAAATGACTCATGTGTTTTATTTATTTTTTCAGTTTTTGGCCTTGCATTATGCTCTCAATTTGACACGAAGGTACGATCGGCGCCGATACTCGTCGAAAGATGCACTCGTGTTCTCGAAGAAAGAGCTTTTAATGATTTATCATTAGATTTATATAAAGTTTATTACAACAGTCCGCCTAATGAACAAACCTTAGAATTACGTCAAAAGCTCAATCAAGGTATGTCAACAATTATTTAGTAAATTACCATACTCTGAATATTTAATTAAAATTATATTTTATTTTCATTTGCATATTTTATTTATTTTTAAATTGAAAATTAAAGATTCTTTATCATTGGAATGAATAAGTCAAGATTTTTTATATTGTAGATTTTATAATAATATTAATAATAATTTAGTTGGTAGATAGTATTTTTTATTTTATTTTATTTTTTAATTCCGGTATATTCTATAGAGGTGCAAAGTGCCTGTACATAGAACCAGAATAATAAACAAAAGATAATTTATAAATTATAAAATTCGAATACAAAATTATCAATAATACAGTGCATAGGTTACAAAGGAAAAAATAAACTTATCTCATAAGTGACTTGTCGGTCTTAGAGAATAATCAATATTTCAACTTCCTCCGAAGTAAATTTTGTGTGCAATTTAGTGTTGTGGGTTAGGGCATTTATAATTTAATTATCCTTAATATTAAACAGAGCAGTTATATTATTAAATGAAGCTACAAGATAGATAAAATGATTTTGATGTATGACCTCGAATATTGAATTACAAAATTTCTCAAAAAGATTGAAAACTGGAAGTTGGTAAGATTATTTAAAAAAATGTATTGATTCAAGAATAAAATTACACTGACCTTTTTTTATTTTATTCTTTCATTAAAATTGCGGCACTTAGTCGGATAATAGAAGCCCAAGTGCTTTACTATAAAACACCTTTTGTATATTTGAGTATTTGAAAGGAAGTAAAATGTTTAGGTGTTTTAAATTAAAATACTTTAGTTTAACTATTGCAATTAGCAGCAACTAGACTTTACAACATTCCTTTTAAACGTTTAAGTCTTTTGCTCGTTTAAGGTGTTATAAATTTTATAAGGAGTCACTTTTATAAGAAGTTCTATTTCTGGAATTGTTCGACTAGTATGTAGTTCTTTTACGGTCAATTTTTTTTTAATTTATAGAAAATTAAAGATTTTTATTGATGTAAATTTTTTCTTATTTTACTTCATTAAACTTATTATTTATTATTATTGAATTAATTATCTTAGTATAAGTAACTATTAATATTCGCTTAATAGATAGTAAAAATTTTAAATTAAAATAAATTTATATTCAGAGTTTGTAATTTTTAATGAGATTGTACTATAAATAAAATTATGATAAAAATAATATTTTACTAATTATATATATATTTTTTTTAGATGTCTGCAATACTGATTTGAGTTCCTATAGCCTTCAATGTATCGCCAGTGTGTTGAAAAAATTTTTACGGGAACTACCCGACCCTGTGATACCAGTTCAATGGTACGATAGATTTTTAGAAGTCTCAGGTGTGTAAAAAAATAATTAATTTTTATTCAATAGTAAGAAAGTAAGAAAAAATAATAACTTTAATAAATATTAAAATTTATAACAGGTCTGAAAAATGATGAACAATGTGCAGTGAGGCTAAATCAATTAGTAACAGAATTACCGGAGCATCATAGAAGTACATTGTACTATTTAATGGCTCATTTTTGTCGAATTTGTAAATTGCAACACACGCGAGGGTTCACGGAACCGCCGACAATTCTTGTACAAGTATTGTGTCATATATTCCTGAGGCCTCCTTGGGAACGCATTATGTAAGTAACGTTTGTAATTGGTAATTTTAAAACTTTGTATTGATCAGGTGATTTTTTATTTGAATACGATACCAATATATAAATAATATATTATCATTATTCTATTAATGTATACAATGTTTACTTTATTAACCAATTGTATTGTTATTGTTATTATTACTACTTTACAGACAAGTAGTACACAATACTGAGGCACATATACGTATAATGGAATTGTTATTATTGCACGGTAATTGGGGTGAGAGGTTACCAGAGTTTGCAAATCCTCCACGTTTACCACCACGTAAAGTTTCGAGGCCACAGTTTCCAGTACATGAACAATTTAATACTATGGATGATGATAATGTTATAAGTGATCGTCAAATTTGTATTGATAATAAAGAACATCAAACTCACAGGTTAATATTGTAGAATATATTTTTCATTTTATATTATTTCTTATTAGATTTCATATTTACGATTTTAAGTATGACAAACTGAAGTATACACGGAAAGAAAAAGATGACACTGGATATCATTCCAGATTATACTGAGTGAAAAAAAAATTCAGATAGTAGCTAGTATAATCCAGATATCACACAGTATAATCTGGATTTTTTTAGCTACTATCTGAAATTTTTTTTTACTACAGATATCACTGAGTATAATCTGTTCTTTCCGTGTATCTTCTTAAAAAAAAAAAAAAAAAAAAAAAAAAAAAATTACTTTTTAAGTTGCTTTTTATCAATTTGTAATTTTATTAAATTTAAAGTTTAAAGCTGCTTCTTTCATTGTGATATCCAATCTCATAAATTATTTATTCATTTGTATTTTTATAGGCCACGAACTCTCCAAGATGCTGAATGGTATTGGGGCGACATAACGAGAGATGATGTTAATGAAATGATGATTGATGCACCAGATGGTACATTTTTAGTACGTAATGCGTCTTCCAAAGGCGGAGAGTATACATTGACATTACGAAAAGGCAGTACAAACAAATTGATTAAAATTTGTCACCGTAACGGCAAATATGGTTTTTCCGAGCCGTACAACTTTCATTCGGTAATCGAATTGGTTGATTATTATCGCAACTGCTCACTTGCACAGTATAATTCAACTTTAGATATCAAATTACTCTACCCAGTCTCAAGATTCCAACAGGTAATTTTATTTTTAAATTAAATAAATAAATCAATTAAAAAACTCATAGATAATTATTAATTCTTGTGCAAATAATTATTTAGGACGATGAAATAACAAGTACTACTAAAGATATGCCAGATGTTATTAAAAAGTTAATTGATCTGAATAAAAAAGTCGAAGTGCAAACTAAAAAATATCAAGAATACGCATCCGAGTATCACAAGACAGCGTATGAGGTTCAAATGAAACGTCAGGCACTGGAAGCATTCTGTGAAGCTATTAAATTATTTGAAGAACAGAGTAAACTTCAAGACAAATATCAAGAAGAAGCGCAGCCACACGAGATATCTACGTAAGTTTATTATATTTGATGTGATAAATAAAATTAAAACTCTGTCAAAGGATTAACAGGTTTTTTTTTTGCTATCATAATCCTATTGATAATAAATCATTTTTTTGTTACCGTAGATTGACTGATAATGCTGAATTACTGAGAAGCAGATTGAAATCATTGGAAGATAGTCGTGACCAGCTTGAAGAGAGTTTAAGAACTCAAGTAACTTACAATCGTTCTCTTGAGCGTGAAATGCATAAACTCAAACCAGATCTTATAGAGCTTACAAGAAGTCAAGATAAATACTCTCTGTATGTATTTTTATTTTTAAATATTTATTTTTAATGATTGCTGAGTGCTAATTCAATTTTTTTTTAGGTGGCTGAGGAATCACGGAATGAAACAGTCGAGGATTGATCAATTGACATCAAATCATGCGCTATCAAATCAATTTGGTGGAGATTCGGTGCTAGGTGACTTGCAAGAGGTTGATTTAGTGCACTATAATGAAGCGACGTGGCTTTATCTTGAAGGTTCCAGAACAGATGCTGATATATTATTGTCTGGACGACCTAATGGAACTTTTCTTGTGCGTAAATCAAGAACTGGACAGTACGCTCTTTCAATTATGTAAGTATTTTATTACTCAATATGGCTATTATTGAAATAATAAAATAAATTTTTCTTTAAATATCGCGTTACTAAAGTCAAAAGGGCGTATCTCAAAATATAACTACCTTTTGGCTTTGGAGAACCAGAAAGGAGTATAAAAAAATTTTTTTTCTTCAATGAACTAGGGAATGTAAAAAAGTAAAAATCTTGTTGAAAAACGCAAAAAAATTTTTTTTTCGACATACGCCCTTTTGACTTTGAGAAAAAAAATTTTTACATGAAAAAATAGTCAAAGTAGTTTCTAAGAACCTTAAGGAGGTTCGAGCGAATCTAATGTAAAAAATAATTTCCAACATTGAGATTTAAAATTAAGTATACGTATAAATAAATACGTCATTTATCTAGTCCCAAAATTTTAAAAAGATTCACCGTTTAGTTATTTAGATATTAAATTTTAAAAATCACATATTTTATCTCCTTATACACGGGATCTTATGGCGGATAAACTTTTGTCGAGACTTTAATTATTTTTTTCAATATTAATCTCCCAACTTTAACGGACAAAAAACTATACACAAGAAACTTGGATTATTGCAAAATATAAAAACAATTTAATAATAATACATAACCGATATAATTTTTGAAATATTTAAAGTTAAATTTTATGTTTGTAACTCGTTTATCGTCAGCTATTTATTCGAATAAAGATTTGACGATGTCGAGATCTAACGAAAAATTGATTTTTGAAAATTGATCTGAAAAAACTAACACATCCCAATTTCTTAAAATTTTTAATTTTTTGTATTTTGTGAAAATTCACTGAAAAAAATTAAAATAAAATTTTTAACTTCTAACATAAGTTGACAATTTAAAAAAATTCAGCTGTGACAGTATTTTCAGTTCAATTTTCAAAACTCATTTTTTCATTAGATCTCGACGGTAGGAGGTTCTTAGACACTACGTTGACTATTTTTTCATATATGCCATTTTGGCTTTAAAAATTTTCTTTTTCAGTCAAAAAGGCGTATGTCAAAAAAAAATTTTTTTTATACGCTCTTTTGGCTTTACAAAGCCAAAAGGGTGTATGTTTTGAGATACGCATTTTTGACTTTAATTACGTGATATTATTTCATCAGTGGCTGTTATTAAATAACTAAAAATTGAATGGCTTTGATAACTAATATATTATTTAATTGTTTTAGGTGTAATGGTACGGTAAATCATTGTATTATATATGCAACAGAAAGAGGGTATGGTTTTGCAGAGCCATACAACATTCACAATACGCTAAAAGATTTGGTACTGCATTACGCGACAAATTCTCTTGAAGAGCACAACGAAAGTCTCAACACAACTTTGATGTACCCAGCATTAGCGCCTCTGCCGAGTCTAGGTCATCGGCAAACCCAGCAAATAATTTCGCAAAATCAAAATCACTTAGATATGGTCAACAGTCTGCGTATGGGCGGTTGATCGCCCTAAATAACGCTCCTCGTGATTTAAAATATGTATTAATACCTTTTTTATGAAAAAATGGTAAAAATTAATAACTGATCAAGGTAATAACTTGGTCATCTTTAGCTGTGAGTCCGCGAGGTGTGGATGATGGTTGTGAGATTTGTGATGCTTGGACATTTGTGATGTCAATAAAAAAGAGGTTGGTGAGAGAGAGTAATCAGGGGGGAATATAAACAAAGGTAATAATAATGACACTTGAAACTTTTATTTCGTAAATAGTTATTATAATCTTGCCGTTATTGAAGAAGCCACTTGAGAATAGTCTTTCCGATATTAAATTCCCATAAGTTTATTATTATTATTATTATTATAAATTATAATAATTGAATGCTAGATGATATAACTTTGATTAACTTTAATCAACAATAAAATCACAACAAATAATAGTTAATGATGAATTAAAATAATAATAATAATTAATCACTAATTATATATAATAGAAATAACAAACTTGAGACATTTTTATTAATTAATTAAATATGTTAATTGATTAACAATACAAGAACAAAAGATATAAAGGTGTAACAGTAAATCGTCATCCCATCGAATTTTCTCCATCGTTATACAACGAATTTTCTTGATTACGAAGGGGAGAATTTAAATCATTAAAATAATGAAAATTTATTAATTGATGATTTATTAATACGTAGAAATATAAATGCTGTGCCAGCCCTAAGTTGCGCACCCGACCGAGTACGCAAAACAAAAGGGTTTGTAGAATAACTGTCTGTGATTTTGGATCGATAAGACGAGATGAGGTCTTTTTTTTTGTCAGTAACTTTTTTTGTTATTGCTTAATTATTTTTCAGCTTTTTATTTCTTTTCTTATAACTTTCTCTCTCTCTCTCTTTCTCTCTCTCTCTCTCTCTCTCTCTATGAACCCACTTTATATTATTCTTGTGTTGAGCACAAGATTATCAAAAAAAATAAATGATAAATAAATAAATCAATAAATAAACGGTCTCTATGAATAAATAATAAAATTTTTTTATTAAACAAAATAATAAAATAATTTTTTTTTAGTAATTTTATTTTATAAGTAGGAACGCGCAAATATCGAATAAGAAAGTTTAGAGAATAGAGACTATCTTATTAATTTAATAACAAGAAAAATCTTTGTATTCACATATTTGAGCAATCTGAAATATGTAATTGAGTTAAAATGATATAATGAGAACATTTTTTTTACGTGATAACTCTACTGTCCAGGGAGATAGTAAAATCAATCTATAATTAAATAGAAACTATAAAATTAAATCAGTACGAGCATGAATACGAGTAAGATTTTTCAGAGAGGAAAAAAAAAAAGAACAATTATTATGTATTTATGGGTGTGTTGAGCCCTCGAATTTTTTTTTTTTTTTATGTCATGTATGTAATTAAACGATAATGAGAGCATTGAATAACGAATGCGTAGTGTATGAGGGCATGATTATTGTACTCAATTAATTTTTTTTAAATCTCAAGCACTCGTTTTTAATTATCAAATTTTTATAAATAACTCAATGTGAGACTAATTGTTAAAAAAAAAAGATTATTAATAAAAAATAATTGTAAGATAGTTTTGATATTACAGATTAGAATATAATTTTATACAAATTTTTTTACTTTGTAACTGTAATTTTTTAACTATCAATATTTTTTACTAACTAAATTGTATAATTATTTGTAAAGTTTTATTTATGATTCTGCTTGAGAATTAAAAATATTAATGTTGATGTATAATTTGATCCTGATCGTTAATGGATCATAAATGTATAATAATATAAGTTATTATTATTATAAAATTACCAACTTTCAACTCGTGTCTTTAACATCGCTGAGTTATAATCATTCTCAAGATTTGTTGTATTGTCGACAAAGATCTCAAGCTTTGTGATAATCGAGCACACACAGTATATACATTGTAAATTAAAAATTTTATACGTTGAAACGTTTTGTTACTGAGAAATTGTCCGTTTACAGAGCGGTCAGTAAATGTACAAGTGTATCAGCAGCAAGTACGTTTAAAAATTAATTTTCCGTAAAAAAAATTTTAAACATAATATTGAATTATATGTCTATTGTATTAAAACGGATAAAAAAAAATAATAAATGTAAGTGCGCTTGATTGTTCACAATACCAAAGTCACTGAAGATGGATTATAAAATAAAATTGTAAAGGAGTGAATGAATTTGTTTTTAATTGTAATTATTAAATGAATTTTTAATATTGTTTGTTAACATTTAATTGGAGAATGTTTATCTGAATAACTGATCGAAGAATGACACGAGTTTATTAATAACCGCGGGACGACGAGGATCAAGATTAAATATTAAATATGACAACGGATAATTAAGTAAATTTATAATTTCTATTAAAAGTCAGTTAGGAAGATCCGAGTAATTGTAATATATGTAAAATTATTATCAAAGATATTATTAATCTTTTGAAAAGTAGCTCTTAAATAGATAATCTTTTTTACGTAAAAAATTGTTACGAATTTTATTAACTGATTTAACAATTAAATAAGTAAACTCGATATATTATTTCAAATAATTAGTAATTAATTAATTAATTAAATAGAACAAATTTTTTATGCCGAGCTGGCATTGGTAGGCGTTGAACTCAATCGGATAGATTTTTTTTTCTCGATTGATATTTTTTTTATTTGAGCACAACGTTTTTGCCTCTGCAATATTTTTTATTTCATTGATTTATTAATAAATAATAATGATTATGAGTAATGAGTAATGATAATGATTAAATCACGCATTGGATAAGCTTTAAGAGATGGAATATCAAATGTGTCAGGACTCGTGATATTTTATATATAACCAGAGGCTCTTTAAGGTGCTCTTGTGATGAACAAAAAATAAATTATTATTAATAAATATAGTAAGCAACTAATAATATTTAATGGATTTAAAAAACTAAAAATAATTATAAATATATAAATATATAAATATATAAATATATATATATATATATATATATATATATATATATATATATATATATATATATATATATATAAACAATAAAATTAATACTAATAATACGATTAATAATATAAAAATAAAAATAATAACAATAAATATTATTAGATATTAACAATAGTAATGGACGTAAGAAGAAAGTAATTATGTAAAATTTAATTATGAGTGCAGTTTGCCGAAGGGCTTTTCAACAATGAAAAAATCCTTCCATTAAATAATATAACGGCGAATTCTGGTTTGTAATGATCTCAATTGTCGACGTCGCAATAGAGTCGACACTAAAATTAAAAAAAAAAAAAAAAAAAAAAAAAACAAATAAAAGATTAAAAGAATTTAAATAATAATGAATAAAACAATAAAAATTATTTCCTTGCTATCATATATACATATTTTAATGTTTAATATAGATGAGAGTTTTCAAAATATTACGTCACATGTCTCGTCGTCCCATTGTGTGAACAACAACAGAATGTTAAAAGTATATATATAAACATATGTATATATATACTTACTCAACAATTGTAAAAAGAATTTAAAAAAAAAAGCGAAAAAAATTCTATATATACATACATATATACATATATATTTACATATATACTATATTTTTACTTACTTTCAACAAAAAATCTTTAGCCATTTAATTATTTATATATATATATATATATATATATATATATATATATATATATATATATATATATATATATATATATATATGTGTAAACACGAATATCTAAACGCGTAGAATCATATTGTCATTGACTATATGCAGGTACGGGATAAATTTATTATTTTTATTGTAAATAACTTTTAAAGATTTTTTTTGAATAAATATATTTTGAAGTCAATTATTTCGAATCATATACGAGAATTTTAAGTAAATTATTAAAAAAGTTTTCGATTTTATTTAATTGGTTGTTTTTAATTAAATTGATTCCTCAAGTTTTTTTTTTTTTAAGTAAATAAACAGCAATTTTTTCCTAATTATACATCTTATGATTTTAAATATGAAGTAAGTTGTATTCACCTAGAACTTCATAAGAATAAATCATTCCGTCTTCATTTTTTATGTCAATTGGCAGTCGACAGGATAACTGGCAAGCGAAAAATTTTTTTAGAATAAAAATTTGTTATTTTCAATAAAATTTATCTTGTTACTAATTCCTTTTTTTAATCCGCTGGGTAAACAAGGTTTCATAAGTTGGAGTAAATGAATTCAGTTTTTTAATTCTTACTATCTTTTCCTCAATTATCAGATCTAAATATGAATTTAATTAACAAGAAATAGTTTTTTTAGTAGATATTGTACATTTTCTTAAAAATTTTTTTTTATTTTTTAGTCAAAAGACATTTGTGGTAAAAATAATAAAAACACTTCCATAAATTATAATTAATCGATTGTACGCGTGCTTGCATTGTAAGTCACAAACTTTCATCGAATTTGTAGAGACTGATGTCGAGCATTTTCCACATTCTCCAGTGTATAACAATCTTATGGCAAGTTATCAATTTTATCAGTCATATTACACATAAATACACAATAACAACAGCTATAATAATAAAAATAAAAATAATAATAATCATAATAAATAATAATAGTAGTAAAAAAAATGATAAAAAAATATACTTATATTATTCAACTAAAAATAGTCGTAACCGCTTCATCTCTTTTGAATTTTAAATAAAAAAAAAAAGAATGTGGAAACATTTTTTTTTTATTTTTTCTGCTCGCGGTCGAATATTCAAAAAATTAAAACTTTATATTTTTGCACATACATATGTAACACATGTGAATATTATACGTACATGTCACTCCAGAACAGAGCAACTATCGAAATTACTTTTCTCATGGCGAACATATTTTGCCGGGGGTTATTCATCCCAAGCGTTTCGTAGCACGAATTTTAAAATTCTAAATAGAATTAAAAAAAAGTACCCAAAGGGAATAGAGGGAATAAAAAACATTTTAAATAAAAAATTAGTGCAATCGAGTATCGTGAATCATGCCCGAGGCTTAAATATCATAGTGTAAATATTGTAAAAGAGTGATGCGACTATTTTACATCTCGATGACCGTTCGAATAAATTGATGACTTTTTTTTTTATTTACAATACATTTATTTTATTCTTGTAAATTTATCAACTACCATTGATTCATACATGTATAATCGTTATTTCCGCTGGCGTGATCGTTGAGTTTATTCCAACGTCCATGTCAAACCAATTTGAGTATATAAAATACATAGATATATATTATAATATTCTTATAAAAATAATAAGAATGAAATTCGACATTTTCATCAAGTATAATATCTACATTAGATGATTATTAATGAAAATCATTGTGAAAAAATAATATTATATGAATAATTAAATAAAATCTTAATATGAAGAGGTAGTGAGAAGAAACTGAAAAGAAACCCTCAAAGGACTGGTGACTTTTATTATAAAATACTTTCATATATGTTAGAGTCGTGAATTATTAATAAATAACGAATTTTTATGCCAACGGCACTTGATATAAAAATAGTCAGGGGAATAAATAATTATTTATATACTGAACAATGTGATTGTTAAGGACTTTTATTCACTGAAACAAATTCACTCAATATAGATCTGTATTAAAATTAATAGATCTATCATAAATATTTAATTGAATTGTATTAAACAACAATAACAGCTGTTGATTAAAATTTTTAGATTTTTTCTGTGAAGAAACAATAATCTGTAATTATTTTTTTTTATTAAATAATTCCCTGATAAACAAACTTATTAATATTTGTAAAAATTGACTTAAAATTTTTCGGATATAAAAATCAAAATTTTTTTACTTATAAATTTCAATAGTTTGTACAAATTAATAAAATTCTTAACTGTTTTTCACTCGACCATTGTATCTAAAAAGATTTTTATGGTAATTTCAATATTTTAGAATTAAAATAGCCATTTTATAAAAATTTATTATTTTTAGATCTTAAAAAATTAGTTTTTTTTTTTCATTATAGATCTGTTTTATATTTATTGTAAATTAATCTTAGCGTCTGTAATTTGGAAAATTTTTCAAGCGTATATAAAGGTTGCGCCATCTTGTCGGACCATTTTGCCAAATTTACCGACAATACTCATAGACACTTGAATATAAACGCTGAATAGCGAGAAGTTTGGCAACACTGTGACCGCCATTGGTCTATAAAATAATTATAAATTTAAAAAAATCAAAATAATTTGTGAAATTGTCTATAATTTATTGTCAATTTTTGTATTCTGTAAAACTATTTTTAAAAAATTGTAAATAAGATGGCGCAACTTTTGATCAAAAGGTCATGAGCGACGATAAATTTATATTTCATTAATTGAATGATAATTTAATATAAAAAAATTGTAAAATTTATGATAAATTTATTAATTACTAAAAAAAAAAAAAACTCAATACAATAATAAAAAATAAATTACCATCTTAAATAAATTGATCGTATTGTCTTTTCGGACAGGAGAAAAATAATATAAAACGTTGCCTTAGCTTTTGTACAAGTAAAGCATTGTAGTAAAGAATGTAATGCTTGTATGAGTAAGTCGACGTGTACGTGACGCCGTCAGACTGAGAGATTAAGTATTGGAAGGAGGCAATTTTTTAAACAAAATATTATTATTTTTAAAAAGTGATAGAGCGTTTAAATACACCTGATGTGAAAGTTACACTTCGGGTGTAAGGAAGGTCATTTAGACGAAATAAAAAAATTATAAATAAATGATAAAATGTATAAAATTTTGTTGAGATAATCGAATGAAAGACAGCGTAATGTCGATTATGAATAAATGATTGTACAAGAGATTTGAAACGGCCAAGTCATATATGAAGAATTGATTGATTGATTGAATGATTAAATTTACTCTTGCTGGAAATTTTGAAGAAACATTTACGAGTAAGCCTTGCAGCTACAAAATGTGCATATACATTGCAATATATGACCACAGATAATCAAATTATTTAAACACACTGCTAGTGTTTATCATAAATAATAAAACTATTAAGACGTATCATTGAAAATAATTTTTTGTTACAACTTGAGGATCAAATATTAATTATAATATTGAATTATATTAATATTAATTGAATAAATAATTACTAAGCTAAAATAATAATAATAAATATTGATAAATAATAACACCAATTAATTACCATGGGTATGGTAATATATTGATAATTAATAACAAATTAATCGATTCGTTATTATGATCAATATCCTTGTGTACAATCCTACGATAACAGTCATTGTCCAAAGTGATGCATGTTTACCAATAAGCCAACTATCTAGTTTATGATTATTAATTTAAAGTTTGTAGTTCACGAAAGAATGTCAATGCATCTCTACTCTTAGATTTACTGCCGAACCAATAAAAATAATCTAAATAAGTAAATAATAATATTACTATTAATAGTCGTTATTATGATAGTAAATATTATAATTGATAATAATAATGACAAAAAATAAGAACAAAAAAATAAATTGATCTCTATGAAATAGGTATTAAAAATAATGGTAAAGTTATTAATAATGAACCGTAAAAAAAAAAAAAAAAAAAAAAAAAAAAAAAAAAAAAAAAATACTAAAATCGATAATTAAAGAGACTGGGTATATTGCTGCAAGGCTAATCGGGATTAAAAATAAATACAGCAGAGTTGCATAAAAATTGAAGCAATTATAAAACTCGGGAAGTTTAATAATAAAATTATTTATTACAGTTGGCAAAGACGAGTCATGTAAGCAGTGAGAGAGCGTGAGAGTGAGTAAGAAAGGATGAAGATGGAATGACAAGGAAAGTATAGGATCTATCGATGCAATTATATGGCAATTATTAAAAAAATTAAACAAATAAAAATGTACGCTGTCCCACTGTGATAAAACTTTTGTTTATGCATGTAAAATATATATACTACTGTAATAGGTATTGAAAAAAATAAAATATTTAAAAAAAATTATATCGTGTATGTATTGACTACATATTGTAAGAAATAATAAAATGTTGATTGTACTAACATTGAGGACATTATTACATATATGTTAGTCTGTGCGTACATCTGTAGACGTACAACTAATAAGAGGCGCTTGATTGCGTCATTATTAATTATTAATTATTAATAATAAAATAAAATAAAATAATAATGATTTGTATGATACGGTGGGTTTACTAATGAATGTGAGGGTTAAGGTTAATAAAACATAACACCGTTCGACGATGCAAACAGTCTTGAGGCTGGTGATAGTGAATAAATAATTAAATAAACAATAGCCGTATTGATAATTGCATTAAAAATAATAAATATATCAATGATTAATGAAAATAGAATTTCCGGCCGAAAGTACAGTATTATCCTGAGCTTTAGGCTCTATATTTGATAATCATTGTATTTTAAAATAAATCATTAATTTGTCTGTCTAATATTAAAATAAAATAAATAATGATAATGATTAATGATTAATTATTGTAATGTAACAGTGCAACATGTGATTTCTCTGCTTTGCGTCCTACCGCTCTAAAATTCATCGAGAGCTTTTTGTCAAAAACAATTTTATGTCGAACGGTGCTTCATAATGGGATTGTTGTTTTTAAATATTTACTGAATCATTGTTGAATTAATAACTCAAAAATAATTCAGTTAATGTTGCTTCAATTCTGGAGTGTGTGTTGGTCCATTTGTTTGCGCAAAGGAAGTAAAAATGATGATGATGATGATGATGATGATAATGATGACGATGATAATTACAAAATAAAATAACAAAACGAAAATAGCCATTATCGTATTGTAAATTTAATTTCGTAGAAATCAATCTGTAAAACCATTTATATTTGCATATGATTAATATGTTTTAATTATAATTTTTGGTCTTTTTATTTTTTTACCTATCCTATTAAGTGTCAAGTAGTTTAAGATTATTATAGTCAGGCGCAAGTAGTACAAGCTAATTTTGGTCCGACTTGTGAATTACCAGAGTGGAAATTTTTTCTTAAAAAAAATAAATGAAATTTTAGTTATTTTTTTGAAAAATTCGTACTTATTTTACAAAAAAATTATTATTTTATTTGTTAAAACTAGAATGAGAGGCTCAGTTTATTATGCTATAACATCCGTATACGCGTGTTAGAATTTATATTTATTTCAAGTAAAAGGGAGGGTAGAAAAGTGGTCACTTAATACAAAAATACTGAGGTAATTTTTCTTTATTATTTCTACTTTAACTGCAGAAGCAATATTTGGTATCGATCCAGTCGTAAAAAAATTCTGAAGTCGGGGTAAAAAAATAAAGTTCCGTAATATCTATTGAAAATCATTTAGTAATATTAATATTTTTTTATTCAATCTTTAAATAATAATTTCTTTGATTTGTTCAAATGTTCCGTGTGAAAAAAAAATTGTCCCAAGCGTGGACATCTAAATGTGACACAATAAGGGACATTTTTTGGACAATTTTGGGACTTTACAAAAATAATCGGAAATTTCTAAATAGTGCATTTTAAGAGCTTTTTTTTTAATTTTAAGTATTTTTTTTTAAGATTTTCAAAATACTTCTAAGATAATTTTAGAATCAACACGTTTTATTTTAAACAATGAAGTTACAATTTGTCCTAAAAATTTTATGTGGAGCATTTTTTGAATAATCTTAAAACATTTTTTCAACAATTTGAGCACAAATTTTGGAACATTTTTTGGAAAATTTTGGAAAATATTTTGGACAATTTGAGAACAATTTTGGAACAATTTTTTAATGGTTTAAGAAGTGTTAATTTATTTTTGCACAGCTGTAGATTTGTCCTATTTTCCTTTCATCTGTAAGAAAAATTTATCTTCGGTGTATTTATATGATAAAATCGATTTTTTTAGTTAAATTTAGTATAATTAGAAAGGTCTTGGCCTAAATTTGTTCCTCTTCTAAGTTTTACATGGTTTTCAATGATAGGTAGCTAGTTTACTATGATAAGCTTTATAGTATTTATAAATAGATTCAAATTTCGCGCTTGATAAAATTTGATTTCATTTATTTTATTCTGTAGAGGTGAATGTCATTATAAGTCAAATATTAATTCTTATAAATGAGAGAATAAAAAAAATTTTGTGAGTTAATCTAAAGTTTTTTTTTCGTTTGCTTAATTTAGCTAATCAATTTTGAAGAAAAGTAATTCAGTCAAACTCATATATCGTTTTCGGTAATTTATTACCAGTTTTAAATAAAATTTCTTTCAATTTAATAAAAAAGTAACTTGAAAATTTTCTTATAAGTGTAAAAAATAATAAATCGTCTTCATTTAGTCTCTTAAAGTAATTAAAAAAAAATTCCAAGGCTTATTTAGTCCCCACTTCTCACTAGACATTGAATTATGACCGCTTATCATCTTTTTAATTCTAGTGACTTTTATAAACTAAATATTCCTCGAGATATATTCCCAAAATATTTCACCCGAGTACCAGGTTAAAAATATTGACCTTTCATGCGCTTACATGGTGATTTCAATTATTCAAAAAAAAAAATAAAATAATTATTTGACCCTACATTTATGATTCTCAGTTGTTTAGTCAGGAATGAACAATTAGAAAATCAATAAATAGAATACATATTTATTTATTTATTTATTACATTTGACGGCCCTAGAACAAATATTCTCTAAGGACTTAAAAAAAAAAAACCAAATAGTTAGCGTAAAGTATTACAATTAAATTTTAGTAATGTAATATGATATAGTAATATAATTTTAAGAAATGATACTGAATTTAACAAAAATTTAACAATTTTTCGATTTTTATAATATTTAAATAACAATGAAATGAATTTAACAAACAAATTCCACATGTAGAAGTTATAAAAAATTATAAGTGCAAATTTTTTAAAATATATTTTTTATAATAATTGATTTGTTATACAAATTCTAAAAGTTGTCAGATATCTGCTAATTTCAGTATCAAATATAAAAATACAGATGATTTTTAATAAAATATCAATCTATATTTAAAAAATTGATTATAAAATTCCGAGACATGGCTTTTAAAAATTGCTTAGTTTATTGGCTGCTTATTTTAAATTTATTTTTTTTATCGTTAAGAGCACAAAGATATTTGATGTATTTTATTTGTTAATCTTTAAATTATTTATTTCTTAAAACAACATAAATGAAATGTAAGTTGAAAAAATTATTTGAATGTTTCTATTTTTTAATAAGCAATTGAAATCATAAAACTCAATATTCTGACTCGGAAAATGTGGTGCAAATAATTACCCAGACATTTGAATAAGAACTATATTTCTTAAAAATATTATCGGCAACAAGACCATTAACTATTTTTCCCGATTTATCTCAATCTTAATAACATTTAAGACCGTAATAATTCAATATTCCACCTTTTGCAATTTCTTATTTCCCAGAAAAAATATCAACGCTCATTATATTTTATTTCACAACTTTACTACCTCGTTTATAGACTTTTTAAATTCTTGCGAACGCCTTTTATTTATTTTTTTTTTTTCAACCTACTAATCGAAGTCACTCAGACATTCTGGTATGAGTAGAGCGTACATGTGTAGCTGGCATAGCATAACACCCTGTCGTGTTATATCGGGTTGGCAATAATTAATTCATACAACGACTAACCTTGTCGCTCGGCATGCTGCGACCGATGTGTAGCTAGTCGCACGTTCTTTGAATTTAATATAGAAATGTAATTTTGACTTGCGCAAGAATAGCCAAAAAGGTCACATATATATATATATTATTAGCAGTAGACATGCGCGAAAGCGCCCCTTTTATACCCCCGTTGAAAAAAATATTATATCGCACCGGCTGGTTGTTAACTAGAAGGGGTATAGTATGAGGTCATTATTGTCAGAGAAGTAAAAGGAGTAGAGTGGTGGTAAACTCTCAACACACCAACTGAAACCTCCACGACACCGTTGCGGTAATAGTAAGAGAACAGTTCGCGTTAACATAAAAAAATTTACAATCAGATTACGTACTATTGTGGCTTGCGGTACTAAAAAAATTTTTACCGCATTAAGAAAAAAATTTTTTGAACAAAAATTTATTTTATTTTTTAGTGTTAGTCATTATTCATGTCATTTTTTTAATTTATTTGATGCATCAAAATTTTGAATTTTTTTTTTAAATTGTGATTTAAATTTCTTAATTAATATAATTTTGAAGTTGAAATTTTTATAATAGCTTACAAAGCTCTCCTATTTTTAAACCAATAAATTGATATTTTTTGAACCTTTCTTTAAATTTGCCTTATACTAAAAAACTTTACATTCTAAACTGATAATAATTTTGATTTATAGACAGAAGACATGAAAAATTTTAAACGTGAAAAAAAAAATTATTAAAAAATATTTTCAAGCATTAAAATGTTCTTTGAATAAATATCAATGAAAAAAATTTTCAGGCGTAAAAAAAAGTGTGGTAATAAAATATTAAAGTTTTTATTATGAAGAAAACATTTTTTTTAATTTTTGAACTTCGATGTTTTTTTTAATAAATAAGTCGATTTTGATGCAGCTTACAGAATTTGACGCAGTTTTTTAAGTCCAAACAAAGGCTGAAAAAAATAATCTTACAAAAAATTTTGAAGATATTAAAAAAAAAAAACGCTTTTTTCATCATTGTTTGTCAACGATACATTTTGAATAAATCAATAGATTTTGATGCAATATGCGGCAATTAATCTTGTAATTTTCGTTAAAAGCTTATGAAATTTTGCAAGTATTCGGTATAGTAGTTTGAAAATTATTCAAAAAAAATATTGTTCTGAAAATTTCAAACTTTTCATAAAACGTTATTATTCTAGTCAATTGTTAACTAATTTAACTGATTACATTTATTAACAAATGAACATTCAAAGTGTGTAACTTTGAATTTATATATATCCACAGATTCGGTAGAATCTGGCGCCAAGTTCCGTTCAAATCTGCTGTAAACGGAGCGCCATCAGACTACCGACTATGTTTACTGTAAGCAGAACGGTATTTTGAGGTTGCAAAATTTTATTTAATTCTACGGTACTTTTTTTCCTAAATTGTATATTATAACAGTAATTCATACTTTTATTTGACTGTTATTAATTAATTATATTCACTTATAACAATTAATCTAATTGAAATTATTAAATTTAATCAGCACAAACTATAGCAACGCAAAAATTTCGATCCTGACGTTTTCGATGGGCAAAGTGATCTGCCACAGACTAAATAATTCGAGAATGCATAGTAATCCTTCATTAGATGGGAAACTACAGTTAAAAAGATATTTCACAGCTTGCATCTACACCCGCCAGGGTGCGCTGGAATTATTTTTGCATAAACTGTAGTTTCAAGGGGATAGTTTGCTATAAAAATGCAACCAACGCGAGATTTAAGTTGGTACCAATTGTAAATTTTATTATAATTACAAAAAATAATAAAATCTGAACAAAAACAGTTTCACTGTAAAAAATCGCGCCAAGTCCACGTTCATAAGACTATTAAGAAAAAAAAAATTTGTTTTTTTCTTTACAAAAATATATAAAATTAAAAAATAAAAAATCCAAGTAACCGATATGATTGTTTATGATTTTTGGAAATTAAAAAAAAATTGTGTTATAAATTTAAAAATTAAGAAAAAAATTTTGGAACGTACTTGGTGTGCGTCATTGTGTATTTCAATTTTTTTAAAGTCCTAGTAAATAGATTTTACGAATTTCATTAAAAGTAAAATATTTTGCAACCGCGCACACTAAATACGTTCCAAAATTTTTTTCTTAATTTTTAAATTTATAACAAAATTTTTTTTAATTTCCAAAAATCATAAGCAATCATATCGGTTACTTGGATTTTTTAATTTTTTTATTTTATATATTTTTGTAAAGAAAAAAACAAATTTTTTTTTCTTAATAGTCTTATGAACGTGGACTTGGCGCGATTTTTTTACAGTGAAACTGTTTTTGTTCAGATATAGTATACTACATACCTAGGCCAGTAAAATAAGAAAAGGCTCAGATCACATGTAATTGTCGGCCGAGGTTGACAAACATGTGGTCTGAGGTTTTACTTTTTACTGGCCAAGGTGTATATACTATTTTTCTACTCGATGTAGCCGGAATGTGGCAACTTCGTTTAGCGCAGCGGTCAGAAAGTTGCCACTTTCCGGCCGGAGGGCAGAAAAATTGATATAAATACGATAAATGGTAAAGATAAATGATATAACAGATAAATTAAACAGGAGTCGCACTTAGATATTGGACTTGCGCATTACATAAAAGGGCTGCAGTCAAGTCATTATGCAGATACTACCGGTGGCTGTCACTTCCTTCCATACCATGACCTCAGACGACGACATGAGAATCGTGACTTTTGGGATACGGTTTAGTTGTTGTATACGATAGTGGTATAACTTTGGCCCCTTTGCAACCGTTTTACACCACACTACTGATCCAGGCATCTGGTACTCCTCACCACCCCCCCCCCCTTTCTTGAAATAACACCGCTGGAACGGGATGCAGGGATTAATTTAAACTCCCAATCAATAAGAACTCGTTGTACATACAGATATATCTAGGCGTTGATTTGCATTAAGTAATAAAAGAGTTATTTATGGATGGAATATTCTTGAGGCACTAGCAAGACTCTCGAGACCGACCACCACTTTTTTCGCCTCACCAAAAGTATTTCCGTGGGTCGGCTGGACACAAGGGTCCTTGTAACGTATAAAGAGCATGAGGGAAGTACTCCTCTTTTTTTTACATTAGGCTACCAGGGAGATTTTTCGTTTTTAAATGCTTGAAAATGTTTACAAGTGAGCTTTTAAGGGTATTATGTGTATTAATAAATAAGGTCAAGCCCCGACTAATTTGATACTCTTTTAATTTTTTATTATTTTTTTTTTTGTAAAAAGGATTATTTTTTAAGGGTTTAAGTTTTTTTGCTCAATTACTTAAAATGTGGAATTATTTATGTAATTTAATGATACAGAAGAAAGAGTTAAAATGTGTCAAAATCTTTTATTGAGATTTGAATAATTGTTCCGAATTTAAGATGATTGTTTTGTTGAAAATAGGTCGAAAGAAATCTACTTATCCTTAAATTTAAGAATTATACAATTTTTGTTAGATGGCGTACCGTGGCTGAATTTTCTCTCAATAAAAGAGAGTTAAATTAAACGTTCTAAATTTAAATAAATGAGATGACGTTCTGAAAATATTAGACATCCTAAAACATATTTGAGACACAGATTATAATCCGTTGAATAAATACAAAGTATCTCAACAGATACATATTAAAATTAATTAGCGGAAGGGCTATTTTTATTAAATATGTACATAGTTTACTATTGTTATTTAGTATGTAAGAATAAAAGAAAAATTATTAAATTAGGTTTTTGTAGAGAACAACATTAAGGTAGTTGGATCATGAGAGCAAAATTTTAAGAAACCTTCGAAATTTATAATATAAGTAATTAAATGCATAATGCACGTACTATTAAAATTTGAAGACGATTTATCACTTCTAACCAAAGATAATTGCAATTGAAAATGACATTTTTACACAGATGGTATGGGAAAAGAGAGAGAAAACCGTGAAGTTTTATTATTTCTGTATTGAAGAAATTTTAAGAATTTCACGAAAAACTAATATTACTTAGATTATTACATGTATAATTACCCTAAAAAATTCTAGAATTCCCTACCACATAGTTTTTGAAAAATTATTGATAAACTAATAAAGTAAATAAATAAAGTCATACGTGGAAGTAAGTGAGCAATAGCCCGTAAGAGAGGTGACACTAGCGAATGAAAAAGACAGAAATAGCATAAACTATAGGTTAGGAAAGAACTACCTTAAAATCTATAAAAACATAAAAATAAATTATATCCATAATTAATACGAGTTGAGTCTATAAAGACAAAAATTGAAAAGCATATTTATACTTAAGTACTGTATTATTTTTCTAATGTATTTTATATTAATAAAAATACTTTCAAAACGAAAAAAAACGACTCGACGTTGACCTTATTGTATAGGATTTTTTGTTTTTATTTTTCCTTAAGTCAAAACCCATTTATCCAATTTACTTATTAATTAATCACAATTCATCATAAATATAATGCATATTGGGCTGTGTTTAAGGGTAACAGGTACCAAAAATTGAAAAATATTGTTTCCAAAATTAGTTAAATTTTTTTTATTAATTATAATTAAACGAAACCAAATATGATGGCCATTTATGATACACTTATTCTTCGGCCTTAAAATAATCTTTTTTAAAAAAAAAGTGATCCAAATAATTTTGCTGTTTTTCTCGTTTTTTAATACATCAAATAAGTCTTCAAAGGTAATAAAATTATTCTTTGTTAAATTCTCTAGCCGATAATGTACAACTTAGTTAAGTTTCGTAAGCTTACAAGTGTGTATTAATAAAAGTAATTGTAAAAAGGAGGCAAAAAAAATTTTCCGATCGTAAAGCACTCTCTGATGCTTCGCATCATCAAGCAATACGGGTGTCCATAGTTAATATAGTACACAAAAATTCACTTGCGTCAACCGGCGACAGAGCATAATTTGAAGTAACTTGACCTTTTCAACATATTTATGTTTATATGTTGTCATGCAATTTTATACTAAGAGTCAAAACCTTTAAGATTAGAAAAAAAATTCAAAAAGAAGCCGAAAAAAAGAGCTGATAAAAAATATCGGAAAGTTAAGTCTTTAATGAATTTTATACATTAATTATTATTCTATTATTGTTATTTTTTCATATTCGATATAAATGAATATAATTAATATAAATTTAACAGTAATCAAGAGCTATACATCCGACTCGTTAGCTTCAAGTTGATATAGTAACAATAATAATAATTATTAAATTTCTTGCTTTTCAAGTTAATTAATTAATTAAATTATATATATAAAAACCATTGATTAAAATATCCTACGCAAGCAAAAATTTATTAAATTCATTATATGAAAATTGATTGATAAAAAATTCATTTGTTCTCGGTCACTCTTTGTGTCTACAATGTGGGCTTTTACTTTACATCAAATGAAGTACATTGCTGTTTAATATTTTATATGATTCAAATGTATAATTGATTTTTGCACGCCTCATAGCGCGAAGCGCGTGAAGTTGTGCTTTATACTCGACTCGTCTAGGTCAAGCAATTTTGTGATTTTTAAATGCCTCTATCACAACCATATTACACTTATACAATGATATAAGTAGATGTACATCGAAAAAACACTTAAATTAAACCATCTTTTACTTTCTAAAATCATTTCATGTTGCTATTCTGAAAAAAAAAAACGTTTTGAAAAAAATTTTACGTGGACGTCCGGACGTCACCCCATTTTGGATGTACCAACAATTACTCCCGAACAAATTGATATTTCAAGACCGGACCTTTTTTATTAGTTTAAGAATTCGATGAACTGGGTCCGTATTTCATATCAGTGGCCTAGTTTACGTATTTTTTTTTTTAATTGAATTTTTATTAAAATTCACTACGATACAACCGTACAAAGCCAAATGAACTTTTCTTATTTGTCACGTGAAAACTATGGCGCCACTTGATCAAGCTAGATTTTTTTAGACTGCGTGCGCATATGACAAGAAAAAAGGGCGCTGATATTAAAAAAAAAATAAAAAATATGTAAGAAATTACTTAATTATTTTTTTTTTTAATGAATTACACAATTAATTTTTTTCTTAAAAAATGAATGAGCGTTATGAGGCGTGCACTTTTGGATTTTCCAAACTTTTTTTGTAAAATATGATTAAAATGTAAAATAAAGTTGATAAAAAAACAATACCCTAAATTTCTCAAAATCAAACAAGTTTCCTCAATAAATGACACGTAAACATTTACCCAAAAGTTCTATTCCAAAAAAAGTGAATTCTCAGTTACTTTACCCTGTCTCTCTCCTGAACCCTTGAAAACAAACAAAACAATAAACCATAAATTGTCCATTAACAAAAGTACATAATAACCTGTCAAAAGTTTAAGGAGACAGTAAAAGAAAAAGTTGGGTAAAAACAAAGCAGACAAGCGACGGAAGTATCATTGTTAAATCGTCCAACCGCAGGTGTCAGCGAGCAAACTTTTTTTCCACAGCTTTGTTAAATCCCTCCGCAGTCATTCCACCAGTACCAGAACCAGAAACAGTAGCAGTTGCAAAACCTCCAGATCCACATCAATGTTTTTCTTTCTTTCTTCCCTAAAAATACTAAAAAAGCTCAATTGTTCTCTCTTCCTCTCTGTAAGCCCAAAAAAAAAAGAACAATTTTATTTTATCAGTCTACAGTCCAGCGAGTTATCATTTAATCGTCAGCACTGAAAGCATTAGCGTTATTGGCAGTCGGTTGCATTAGTTACGATAATTATCGCGAATGACGTCGATGTTTTGCAGGTGCGAATAGCACCCGGGGGATGAATCGAGTCCCAGAGAGCCGGAATAGACCAGACGAGGTTCAAGCTGAATGCTCCGGGCAGAATTACTTCCAGCTCGTGTAAAAGCACGAATGCTACTGGAGGACGAGCATCCAAGCTCCGTCACCGATCCTAACAAACTGTGGAATAGAGTAGAACTAGGTCAGGAACGCGAACGCGGCCTACCACGTTACAGCAACCTGCTCATCTGCACAGTCTTATCCAAGTGTTGGTACCAGTACACTTGTGTACGTCTATATTGGTACAGGTGTATTCCGGCGGAATTGGCAGGTTGGTGGGGTTCGGATAGGCTCGTGAGACCTCGGAGCGGAATCCTCGTCCACGATTGACGATAGTACGGTGAAGTTTTCTCGACAGCGCTTGCGACCTGCTCTACTACACTACTGTACTGTACTAGAGGTAGAGGTAGAGGTTGAGCTTAAAGAGAGGGTGAAACGTGGAAGAGGGGTCCGAGTCGAATCAAGGGAGAGGGTGAGTGATTCGCGGTGGGAGAAAGAGGCGCCAAGGTAAACTCAACTTCTATATATATATATATGTATGTGAAAAGGTGAGCAAAGGTATGGGTATGAGTATGAGTATTGCGGGAAGGGTGGACTGTAGTAGCTAGCAGGTAGGGGTAAAAAGGTGGACGAGAGCCACGCTCTGCCGGCGCGTACTACTACGATCTGGCACTCAGATTCGCGGTGGTAGTCATTGGGCGTCGAGACGCCGCGTCGTGCGAGCTATTCTGGCTCTGTCTCGTGTCCAATTTGAAATTCATAAAATTAATGTTCATATTTTCTTGATATCTTATTGATAAAGTTTTTAAGTTTAAGTAATTATTTCTTCACCAGGTGAATTTTGTTTCCGTGAATTTTGTTGTTGGTTATTTTTTTTTTTTAAATAAAAAAAATGTTGATTTGTGTTGAAGTTAAGTGATTATATTTAAATAAATAACTTGTGCTGTGCAAATAAAAAGGAGTAATATTGTCAATAAAAAATCGGTGGTAGTGTGATAACGAAAAAGTTGTTGGCGAATTTGTAGACTGGCACGGGCCAGCACCATTCTCTGTTCT
This sequence comes from Cotesia glomerata, assembly GCF_020080835.1. NCBI lineage: Eukaryota > Metazoa > Arthropoda > Insecta > Hymenoptera > Braconidae > Cotesia > Cotesia glomerata. The sequence goes on along the minus strand of NC_058159.1, from coordinate 24,553,581 downwards.
CTTTTCAAGGGATATATTTGTTTTTTAAAGTTTTTTTTGTCGTACCAATTGCACTGCTGTTGTTAAAATTTTTACATTAAAATATCGCAATTTTTGGTCATAAAATTTGAAATTTTTTTTTCGTTAAAAAATAATGATAATGTACGGAATTAAAGACTTCTGGTAAATTTGTAGGAGCGCGTGGTTGGGTAACCTCGTGAGTGGGTCTCCGACTCCTCGACTTATCCCTTATTTATTTTTTTGTTCATCATTGTTTACAGCGTGACGTTTTTTGCGGATGAAATACACTTGACTGCTCGTGTACATCATCACCCTCGGGTGCTTTAATTCTTCCGCGTGCTTCACTTGCACTCAGACATTTTTACAAGTCTTTGGTTGGCGCCTTTCGCTCTTCCTCATATCACTCTCACTCGACTTTCTTCTGTCGTGTCATCATATTTTTTTACGCCTAAGTAAACAAACATGAAGAGCAACTCATCAGTGTTTTCTGGATTTGGTTGTGAGACTTTGAGAAAGTGAATTAAAAAAAATAATAATCATCGTAATAACAATAACAATAATAATATAAAAAAAAAAACTATTGCTTGCAGCGTTAAAGTGAGTAGATCAAAACGAGGATGAGTTGGCTGGTGCAAGTCCTGAACATGGTGGTAATTTGGCGACTCTCACCGTCACTGTTTCCGAGATATCAAAAATAATAAAATAAATACTGAAAAATTTTAATAATTTAAAAACTAAAAGTTACTCGTAAATGTGGATTATTATTATGAATTATCATTAATTCAAGTATGTGTGAAGATAGATACAGAGTCAGAGACCTGAAGAAGAAATAAGCGATAACAATGTCACGTGTCGCGAATATCTTGGCACGTTCCAAGCTATTGATGCTGTCGCATCTTTCGCTCCCAGTGTTGCTAGTATTGTTTACGCTAATTGCAGAAAATTTTGTCGCAGCTAGTGAGTTTCCCGAGCGGGAATGTTGCGATCCAATTTATCCAATACCAGAGCCGACCAGCAAGGCTCCATCGGTGCCTACTCCAACGGGCAGAAGTGGTAAGCTTTTTTTTCATTAATTAAATTAATGTTTAACTAGCACCCTTGCAGTCACTATGTGACTGCCGTGACTTGTGAACTATAAATAAATGAAATTTTGCTTCACAGAAAAAAAGAATTATTTGTCTCAAATAAATCAATTTATTTGAGTCGTTTTTTTTAAATATTTCTTTATGATGACCATATTTATATATTATTATTATTACAACTATAAAATATAAATAATGCTGTGAAGCGGGAAAGAATAGGAGTTACGGTAATTATTACGTGAAGCGTTCCACATTCACGTAACAGGATATTGGTAGGAAAGGATTGAGAAAGGAATGTGGAGAGGATCATCTTAATGTGAGTTTATAGAATATGCGAGAAAAAATTATTAGATAGCTCGGACTGGGATTCGAACCCAGAACCTTCCGAAGACATGTCGGCTACTCTACCATTTGAGCTATCCAGTCTATACTAAATTTCCTTTCGCTTATTCTATATACATTAATATATATTTGGTACAAGTAAATATAACAGTTGACTCGAATTATTTTATAATTTGTCAGATTAAGATTCTAAGTTTGTCCGAAACAACGAAATCTTTGGCATTAAAACTCTCAACTACTGCTCTGATGACGTCACTTGAACGTTGAAAACAAAACTTGAATGTTTTGATTGCAACTTAAGCTACAGCGACGTTTCAAAAAATAGTTTATTTGCATGAATAATAGTGTTTGCATAAATAATATTAATTAATAACTATTCATTAATTGGGGATTAAAAAAAGTCATACCTAACCTATATGGTAAGGTGATTAAAATATTATATTTTACGAAAACAAATCTAAATTATCCTTAATCTACAATTAACACTTTCATTCAATAGAAGACACGGAAAATATTTCATTATTCAACTGAAAGAATAAAAAATAATTTTTTTTTCATTTTAAGCCATTATAATTTCTGAAAATTGATAAAAATAATTTAGCAGATATTTAATAATTTGTAGAACTTTTGTTAAAAAATAAATTATGGCAAAAAAAAATAAGAGAAAAAAATTGATATGTAGAAATTTTTAAAAATTAAAAATGCAATTTTTAAAAAATAATTTTTTAGAATTAATTTATTTGTTAAATAAAATTAAAAATTGGTCAAGTCTAAGCTAACTTTAATGTTACAATAAATTTTAAAAGTTCATTATTGTCGTCAACTATGATTTATTTACCACAAATAAATCATATCTTTACCATGAATAAAATATTTATTTGACGCAACTAAATCGCTTAAATATATTATATATTTACCAGAAATAAATATTTATTTGGCCATATCCAACTGTCTTTTTTTTTTTTATTTAATAAATTTATGGTCACATCAACTGCTTAGTTATTAGTGACCTCAGATTACATATATAATTTACATATAAATATAGAGAAAAACAAAACAAATAATATGAATTTTAGATAATCATAGACTTTTTAATAGTTTAAATTTCTGTAGTAACTCGATGATACTTTCGGTGTGATCCGGATTATCCAACTATCTTATATATTTCTTTTTTCTGTGTTTATTAAATAATGACTTTTGTTAAATTGCACTGTACTTTCTTAACTGTTGACGTTTTTAAAGATATAAGCTCATCCCGATGATACACTCATCAAGAGCTTTCATTTGAGTACCCACATGCATTTTGATAGAATTACATTTTTAGATGAAGACTTGAAATTTAATTATAGTATTGTTTTGACTTGCACAGATTCTCAATTCTATCGAATTGGCATGCACCTTTTATCCATATAATTATTCTAGCTAATATTCATTGTAACTTTCAATGTGCAATCATTATAACATTCCCGTGTCTTTCTTACAAAAATGAATAATAATTGATTTGAAAAAAAAAAAATTTGTAATGAGCATTGAAAGTTCCAGTTAAAGAAATTGCAGGTCTCATAAGTGAAGAAATCTGCCTAGTATATATAAACATAACCAATAGAATTAAAAAATTTATTTTAAACAAATGACAATCAAATAGAATAAATTTAGTTACAATAAAAACACTGTTTCTAAGTAAAAAAAATATAGGCTCCGGATAAGTAATCACCAACATATCATATGCTAAAACCTTCTCCAAAACACGCTGCATCTTATGGTATAAGTATTATTCCGATCGGTTCAGTAGTTTTCGCAGTATAACCGGACAAATAAACCGGCTCTCCATTTATTAGTATAGATATATAAATATATGAAAAATTGATGTGGATACTTAAATGAAAGGTCTCGATAAGTGTAATATCGGGGTGAGCTTATATCTTTAAAAATGTTAATAGTTCACGAGATACAAGGTCATTTCTTAATTATGTATCTAGAGATAGAGCATTTTTGAATGCAGCCTAAATACTTATCATAATAAATTGACTATTGGTGAGAATGATATGAAACATTGAAAAGGCACAATTGTAGGTCAAGACTTTTCCAACGTTACCAAATTTAACCATACACGGTAAAAAATAATCGGTAGCTGCTACCGATTTTTTCGGTGCAGGCTACCGATTACCAATTTTTGAAAATTTCTTATCTTCTTAACGAGAAGTTAAATTCTCACTTCTTAATGAATAAAAAAAAGGAACTTCATTTGAGATACAAATAACACTTACTTAAATACAAAATATTAAAAATGAGGAGTATTTATTAGGTATTTTTTTATTATAAATTTTTATTATATTAAATACCTTTTGGTAGTCGCAATCGAAAAAATCGGTATAGATTCTGTTTAGAAACTAACCGAGAAATATCATCCAAGTCCCAAAAAATTATTTTTTTAATTATTTTGTATGTGAGTATATATATATATATATATATATATATATATATATATATATATATATATATATAAAATATATGAAAAGTTGATGTGGGTACTCAAATGAAATTGTCAATGTGGATACTCAAATGAAAATGTCAATAGTTTACAAGATACAAGGTCATTTCTTAATTATTGATATTTTTAAAGATGTAAGCTCATCCTGATGTCACACTCATCAAGAGCTTTCATTTGAGTACCCACATGCATTTTTGATATATTTTTGATATATACATATATATAATATATATAAATATATGAAAAATTGATGTGGGTACTCAAACGAAAGGTCTCGATGAGTGTAATATCGGGATGAGCTTATATCTTTAAAAATGTCAATAGTTAACAAGATAAAAGGTCATTTCTTAATTATGTGTCTAGAAATGAAGCATTTTCGAATGCAGCCTAAATACTTATCATGATAAATTGACTATCGATGAGAATGATATGAAACCTTAAAAAGGCGCAAATTCAAGTCAAGACCTTTGCAATGACACTATATTTCACTAAAAAAACCCGATTTTATCATATAACTATCTTGGAGACAAAATTTTTGTTATTCTCTTAATAATATAAATATACTTTTTTCAATACTCACTCTTATGTCAAACATTAGAATGTTATTATATTCTGACTCTAAAATCGAAAAAGTTTAGTTTTTTATACTTCCTGTGTAGTTTTTATATGATTACAATCATGAAGATTTTAACTATCTCCGATGGTAAAAGTTACCATCTAGATAATAAACCGTATTATCATAATTGTGGGAATTAATATATACTGATTGTACTAATTACAATCGCCGGATAGTTGCATTTATCATCTTAACTTTGCAAAAATTAATAACCATCCTGCATAGAAGCTACAAAATAAGGATGTTTACCGTTAACATAAAATTCTCTCCGTGTGGTAATCGGTAGCCTGCACCGAAAAAATCGGTAGACTCTACCGAAAATAATCGCTATCTGCTACCGATTATTTTTTTCCGTGTAACAACCCATTTTATCATATAAATACACTGGCCACAAAATTTTGCTTATTTTTTTAATAATATCGATTATTTTAGAGAAAAATTTTTTATTTTAAAATTTTTTGCCAGAAATAATTGATTTTTTTGAGGATTAATAGGAAAAAAATTAGGACGACGGTTGACCCTAAAGGCCATCTCTGCAACTTCCCGCTCACTTTGTACTTAAGCGCTCAAAATTACACATTACGTTTTTGAGCTCTTCAAGCTCAAAATATGATACTTGTGTCATTTTGAGCTTTTCGAGCTCAAAACTCTCATAGCAGCTTAATAAAACACAACTTTTTGAATTTTCAAACCGCAATAACTTTTGAATGAATGAACCGATTTTCACGCGGTTGGCAGCATTCGACGCAGTTTTCGAAGCCTCATGAAGAATTTTTGAGTATGAATTAATCAAACTAGAAATTTTGGATTGATTCCGAAAAAACATTTTTTTTGGGTTTCTTTCGACAACGATAACTCACGAACGAATCAACCGATTTCGACCGGGCTGACGGCGATCAACGTGGTTTTTTGATGTTAAGAGCTGATTAGTTTTTAGAATCGATCGGTAGAGCCGTTTAAAAGTTATTGAAAAAAAACTACATTTCAAAAAATTTTTTTTTGTAGTTTTTTTGAGATTTCTCAAAATTTACCGGTTCGAATCGGTCCAAATTATATTCAAAATCTAAGTTTGGTCAAACCTTTTCGAATGGCGCCAACCGCGAAGAAATCGGTCAAGTCGTTCAAAAGTTATAAGAGGGTCACATACACACACACACACACACACACACACACACACACACACACACACACACACACACACACACACACACACACACACACACATACAGACATACGGACATACGGACATCATCGCAGAAACATTCGGGGAAGCTTTCTAGGACCTCAAAACGTCGAGATATGATGAGAACTCGATTTTCGAAAAACGGGGTAAAACCAATAACTTCCCGATTTTCGAAAATTTTCAATTTTCTTAGCGGGAAGTTAAAAATAAAAATTAATGGGTTGTAATGACATAATATTAAAAGATATTTCCGATAGATTTGAGATTCTAGCAATATATCGGTTATTAGAGTCGTTATGGGAAGCAATAAAAGTATTTTTAAAGTTTAAGAATATAAAAAATGTAATAAAAATAATACAAAAGGATACAGTCAACGCTCTCTGTATTTGACTCACCCGTACAGGACCATTCTCTGTATTTGACTCGTCCTTGTCCATAAGAGCTGTGTAAAATCGTCAAATACAGAGGAAGAATGTGGTCAAATACAGAGAGGTCCAATACAGAGAGCGTTGACTGTAAAGAAGGAAAAGGTAAAGGAAAAAAGGTAAAAAAATGAGAAGTAGAGGGACAGTGGAAAAAAATGAATGTTTGTCTTTAGTTACTTGAGAGTAAAACTCTATTGACGTTAAATCGTATATAGTAGAGGGCTCAGGCTTTAAGCGATGTCGCTATTTCCGCGCGACCTACTTCGCGGCCGTATCCTCGACTCGTAACGAGGTCGCTTTAGGACTATTTCTCTGTTCGGTAGAACGCCTGTGGCTCGAGGAGACTTGCTACTCTTTTGCTTGTTACCCTCGCACTTTAAGACGTCACTGAGATTTTAATAACTTTAATTTTGAATAATTATTATTTGAAAACGATTGAATTTACTTTTGTACTGAATGATTTATTTTTGTTTTCAATTTCAATATTAATTTTAATTAATTGCTTTTCACTTTTCACTTGTCTGCATAGTTTGTAAATTTAATATTCTTATTTAAGAATCACTAATTACTCGTATGAAGAGAAAGAGCATGCTTTTTTGTTTTATTATTATTAAATTTTTTCACCCGAGTAAATTAAATTGTTGGATGAGTTTATCATTACTTTTGAAACGTACATAAGTAAAATAGAGTAACTAAATTCATTTTTTTAATTTCATCTTATGAGAGGCGGGCAATAGCCTAGTCGGCTCGGTGCCCTCTTTTCGAAAGAGTGGGACCCGGGTTCGATTCCGGCACGTACCACTATTTTTCAGTGATTATAAATAAAAATATGTGCGTTACGTTGCCAGCTTTTGAAAGTGGCAGAGATAGCCGGGCGGCACACGTCTGACTTGGGTGATCACCCATTTAAGCAACAACTTGAATGGGTGACCACTCTAGTCGGCGTTGGTTAGCGCGAGGGATCTCTGCACACTAGGAGAGGGGCCTAATGCTCCAGTGGTCGCTAAAGAAGAGTTTCTTATCAATCATTGTAAACTTAGCCCAGCTCCGACTGTACTATCATGGGTTTTCTCTGTGGTTTCCCCTTGGTTCTGTTCCAACAGCCTGAGAGGTGAGGTTCAGGGTGAATACGGTACAGAAAGCACAAGTCGGTCCACAGCCGCAAAAATTAACAGTAGAAATGAAGTGTCGGGTGGAACTTGCTGAGGTCCAATATGAGAAATAGAAAAAGCGTAGAGCTAGGAGAAAAAGAGGAATCAGCCTTGTAAAAACCGAGAGGTGTACAAGTAAAGCATAATAATAAATAATAATTTCATCTTATGTAAAAAAAAAAACATAATGGTTATAATTATAAAGGGAAAAAAATTTTAATTATTTTAACGTTAATTTGAATATCGACTGAATCTCATTTTTTTATTGTGTTGATTGAATACTTTTTTCTGCTATAATTAGACGGTTATTTTTTTGGTTTTAGTTTTTGTGAGGTTAATAGTTTTTGTTTTCATCTGCGTTGAATGTTTACAGCTACAAATTTTCTTTCTTTATGCTGTTATTTTATTTTGTTTTCCATTGTGAATTTCTGTTCACGATCTTTTACACTAGTGTGGCAGTTTGCTTTTTTTCCGGCTTTTAACAGAGTACGAGTATTTACTCAAAGTATTGTTAGTTTGTATAAAACAGTGATGTGGAAAACAAGAATGTTACAAGATTTTTTTCAGTTTTTATAAAAAGTTTAACAAAAAGACGTAAATGAAGAGATTATTGAATTATTATTTACTTTGATATATTTATCATACAGACAATATTAATTTAAGTAAATACATTATTATTTATATTAGTACTCGAAGCAATTAAAGTTTGAAATTAAATTTTCAGTTTCTATTAAAAAGGTTTTTTTTTTAATCATTAAAGAATTATAAGTGTTTTCTTTTTCGTATTCAATATTTACGAGAAGTTTATTTTTAAAGGTAATAAGCGTACACAAAAAAAAACATGAAATAAGAAAATCTTTAAGGTAGACGAAGTTGTTTTGAAGTAAATAATAGAGTCTGGAATAAATCTTTTTCAGAGTAAGAACATTTATGCTGTAAACTTTTATTGATTTCGATAATTGTCTAAGAAAATAAGTATGCCAAGTTTTATTGGAGCCTATTGAGAATTGAACCCGTTTAATGAGTTGAGCTGGAAAATGCCAAAGTTCTCGAAAAGTGTCATGAAAAATTCCATAGTGAGATTTCACAATTTCTATAAAATTTATTAAAAATTCTTTTTTTTTTTTTTTTTGCATAAAACCTGTTCAAATTTTTATTGTTTTTAATTGATTAAATAAACAAAACTAATTTCTCAAAAATGAACATTTTGTGATGTAATAAAAATTTTTTTTTTTCATTTGCATCACTAAAAATGAGTAACATTTCAATCTTGAAATCATAGAAAGTCGATAATTTATTAAATTGTATGATGTCTAATTGAAATTACTTCGATCTAACAAATTTTTGTCTATCATAAAATATAAAAGAGAAAGGAAGATGCCGTTTTTTTAAATAAAAAATTTCGATCAATAATTAATGATAATTATTCACCTATTTTTTAATGGTTCAATAATTTATTAAATTAAATTTTATAAATTTTTATACTTTTTTCACAAAACACTAAACTATATAAATTATCTACCAATAAAAAAAAAATGAATGCAAAACTTAATTCTTTTAACAAAACCGATATTCAGGACTATAATTATTATAAATTTAAATTAGCCAACCCTAAAAGTAAAACTTTTTTCCAAATAGTAAGATTATGCTTCGAACATCTTTAATGTAAGAAAAACAGCACTTTTATGATACATAAAAAAATAAGCGAAAGGAAGAGTGTAAGTTAATAAGAGAAAGTAAGTATTAAAAAAGAAAGGTTCAACAAGCTCTCAAGATTCAGTAGAAAGAGTGGGTGCATAGTCGGACGTCGAACTTTTATTTAAAAACTGTCGCTGGCATATGGCACACTCTCGGTAGTGCCAGTGTAAGGAAACGCGTGAGAACCACACAGTGAGATTCTCTTGAGGGTAAATAACATTCGGCGAACCAATATCGAATGCGGGTGACACAAGTTTTGTAGTCAAACAGTGAGTACTACTGTTAGTAGGTAGCTAGTTTTGTAGAATAAAAAAAGAAAGGATCTCCAGTAAAATAAAATAAAACAAAAAGAATAAAACAAAGGAATAAAATAGAGCAAGTCTGTAGCTTTTCCACTTTATAAAGTTGAATTGACTAGAGTTAAAAAGAAAAAACTTTATTTAAACATTCAATTTGTTTATAATTCTCCTTTTTAATAGCGTTATTTTTTTTTATTTATTTATCTTCATTAATGCAGTGATGTTGGGACTATTTTCTGTTTATTTATCAGATTTTTATTTTTTTAGTCTCATTGTTTTAAAAGCGGGGAGTTTATTCAACTTGTTTATTTTTTGGAGTATTTATAAATGGATTGTAATGTGCATACAATATTTTTCGATGGTTTAATATTAAAAGATAAATAAATAACGAGAGTTATTAACCAATACATGAAAAAATGTTTTGTTTATTTATTTTTTCAGAGGAAATTCAAGCGTCGAAAACATTTTTAAAGCAGTAATAATGATTTAACAAATTGGAAATAAAAAAATTATTTATTCATACAATAATAATCGATTTAAGCATTGAACTTTTTTTTAGCTGAACTGTAGAAAATTGTTTCACGTTATTAGCACGCATGGAAGTAATTTAATATAAAAAACTTTTAAGAGGTTTTTTTACAGAAATACGGTAATTTAAACTGTCACGGTATCTGAGTTAAAATAATTTTTTCATGGTAAACCGTGAAAAATAATCTTTTAATTTCTGACGTTTTTAAACTTTTGATGCATTTATATATTTTAATTGCATTTGTATAAAGAATCAAATGAAAGAATATTCTAAAATAGCTTTCGGTAGAAAAAATCAATTGTAGTTAATACATATTCGAGTAATGGAATTAATTAAAATATGGATATGAGGTAGAGAAAAAGAAGTCCGCCTTAATCCTCGGAACAAACCTCTTCCATATATATATATATATATATATATATATATATATATATATATATATATAGATGGGAAATTCTAATATTAAACATTAATATATTCAAATATCATGTATTTTAGATAGCCATTTCAAAATATATTAATTTATTCATTGGTTTAATACTACTTTGCAAAAACCCCTCGATATTCGATTAAACCACGATACAGAAACCACAATAAACGTGATTACTGATTACTGACGATTACTGATTCCAATTCAAATTATTATTTAACATACATCCTCATTCGTATTTCCAATAACAATGCTATAATTGACTTTTATTTGTTAATTATCGATTGTTCTTTATACCGTATTGTTTTCATAATAAATCACTAAAGCTCTGTATAAAGTTCAACTATTATTTGTACAGTCGGATTAGATAATATTTTCAATTTTTCGAGATAAATAGACAATTTTTATTACAATTAAAGCATGAGTTTCTCAAATATAGAAAATAATAACAGATTTAATGTTTTCATTTAAGAAAATTGTATTAGTTACAACAATTTTTTCTGATGAAAAATTTTTTGACAGGAAAAATTTATTTTTTTTTGTTCACTTAAGACGGAATCAATTATATCTCGTATGACTTTGTTTATCTTATATTATGACTATTATGTTTTTTAAGAAAATTTAATCAAAAAACCAATAATATGATGGTCACTCTGAAGACATTGAGCATATCGATACTGGCTAAGTGAAAACATTCTTACATAAATAGCTTTTAATACATAGTAAAAGTGATCATAATAATTATAAAATATATGAAATTTAGATAGAAATTTTTTACATTGTTAAGTTAGTTCATTTATGCCTAAGTTGTATCAAAATAAATTACTCTTAAGTGGAAGATCTGGGTTCGATTCTCAACACCATAAAAAAAAATAGATCTGTAAAAAAATTAATAATTTAGTTTAGTATTAAATAAAAAAAGATTTAAATAATACTTTCGCAAAAAGTTATTATAATTCATCAAGTTTTTTAGTTGTGAGTTTTTTCACTGTAATAACTTATTATACATTGTCAATCTCTATTTCTGATAAAATTTAATTGAACTATTAAACTTTGTCAGAGAAGTACGTAGTACTAAATCCGTGTATTTTCGTAATTGCTAATGGTGGTTGACAATTATCTAAATTGAATATAAATTATAACTAAAACTTTTTTTTTTTTTTTTATAGAAATAGAAATATTCTATTCCAGAAGTTACTTAAATTATTTTTTATTAATGTAGGACACTTTTTATTGGTAAAATTATTTATAGTGAATAAATAATCATGCGTCATTATTAGATGGCCTAATTATGAAATATCGTCATCTTTGAAATAAATATATTAAGAGATGATAAGAAGGTATTATTAAAGTACTTTATTTAATGTGATGAATTGAACGTACAACCGAATTTATTTTAAAGTGTAATATATAAGAAATCAACCGTAGTCATAAGTACGCGTCCCCAATTTTGTGGGTTATGACTTATGACATTTCAAAATTAGACCATCGATGATACGGTCAAAAATACTTGTTGTAAATTAATTGTTCTTTTAACTTCATACAATGTCGAGAAATGATATAAACTCAATATTTATTCATTGTGATCAAAGTTATTATTAGATTTTAGTTATGATTTTATATAAAATTTTAACTTTGACAGTTTATTTAAGGAGTTAGGGATAGTCAGAATTTTCAAAAAATCGATTTTTATTGCATTTTCTTTAAGTATAATATCTTAAAAATATTCGCTGAAAATTTGAAGTGAATCCGATAAATACTTTTCTAGTTATTCGACAAATAACAAAGAGCAAATAGCTCTCGAGTGTAAAACGTTAAATGCGTTTTCTCAAAACTATGTTTTTTGAATTGGTGACCACTGTTACTTAAAAACCACTCAGTAGATTTCAATGAAATTCATACAGTTTTTTAAAAACATAAAAAACTAGTGCCTGATCGAAGATTTTTTTTTTTTTCAAAAATTTCGATTTTTATGAACAATTAACAGTTGGTTTTTTTCCGAAAATCGAGAAAAATTTCCTGAGGCCGTCATTTTGTTAATTTTCAAAAAAAAAAGCTTCGATCAGGCATTAGATTATCTATTAATAAAACTATTTTTTCTTGTCCGATTGATTTTAGATGAATCTCCAAGGATTTATGATGGTCATCGCAAGGACCGTTTGTTAGAACGCGATCAACAAAAACAGCCATAACTTTTGGAATGATGAATTTTTTTTTTTCAAATTTTCGTGAAGTCAAGTCAAAATATTGTGTAATGATGCCATATTATTACTTTTATAAAGTAAAATGATTTACTAGCAAAAAAAAAATGATTGAAAATTCTCATTTTTTCATGTCTCTGCCTACCCTTAACCCTTTAAATAAATTTTATTCTGAACTCGACTGACTTTTGGGATTGATATATTATTGTAGTTATTTTATGCATATATATATCCATTTTTTTTTTCATACGGAAAGTTATAGACGATTGGGAAAAAACCCGCCAGTATCCTTCAACAATCGCTTTTAAATTAAATAATTTTATTAAAATAACTCACCAATCTAATTTGTTTTTTATTTTTTTTTTAATTTGACCATGGCTATGATATTTCAGCCAAAGTTTCAACTAACTTTATTTGTTTATAATTCATGACAAAAATTTTCCTTTTACAGCCTGAATGTTTTAAATTAAATTTATAAATTTCTCATCACTCATAAGCATTATTTGGTTGATCAAAAGTACTTTGATAATTGGACCAGAACTCTCGAATTTCGAGCAGTACATAATCCAAAACAAAAAGTTATCAAATTCAGAATTTATAATTTGAAACCAACTGATTGGATTCAAAGCACGTGGGTATTGGAATAGGCAAACGTTGATATGAGTATCACTCGAGATACTTGAGATTAGTTTGGTTAAACTATCTCCTACAAACTTCCACCTACACACATATTATATACTATTCACTGTATTCTATATTCTATACACTATATACAGATATCGTTAATACAAACGAGTTGAATGTCGCTTAACTCAATTATCGATTTTGGCATCGTGTTAAATTTAACTCTATCATCAAGGCGTTTATTCAAACTATTCTATAACACTTAAAAACTTTATCTGTCCCATTCCTTAATATTGTCTCAATTGTCTCAGCCTAAAACTTTCCGTAATTATTCAAATCGCTGCTGGTGAACGAATAAATCTAAATGTCAATAGTATCGACTACTGAGAAATATTTCACCGCACAGAATAATTAAATAAATAACAAACAAATCAAGGTAGTTATTTCTATTAGCTAATATTAAGTTAAAATAATTTTCTTAATGTAATGTCATATAAATTGCATGACTGAACTACTTCTGCTTATTGAATTGAATGTTTATTGAGTGGAATGGTTTTGACAACCGGTTGATTGTTTATTACTATTAATTGTCGCCGTGTATTTGAATATTAATATTAATATTTAAATAAAATAAAAAGGCGTGAGTTGTTGCGGCTGGGAGCACGCACGATCGATCGCGTGTCTATTTCCTTCAGATATGCATTAGGGGGAATACATAATAAGAGAGGTATGATAACAATAATAATGATTTAAAAAAAAATTAAAAAGATACGTTAAAATGTCACACACTTGACTGTCCGATACTAGATAGATGAAAATATCTTTCCGCGCCGATACTAGTAGCGGAGACATGTCTTTATCCTCAATTGATGCCACCGTGATCGATTGCAGTACTCTCTGGCCTTTTTACATTTTTTAAGTCTATACGGATACGGATCGGATAGGAGGGTTTTAGGATTTACTATTACCGCTACTTTGCCCGTTTATCGATCCGCCCGAGCTAATAATAAACTTTACGTTTTGGTAATAATATACTCCGTAACAAATTAGATTTTATTGGATAAATACCCTATTATTGCTGTATGTTTTGTTGTGATTCATTTTGGTAGTATTCTCGATAATTTAATTAAAATTTGTAGTGCGTGACACATTACGATAAATATTCTTATTACTAAATATTTGTAAGCAGAAGTCAAAAATTATTTTTATCAGAATTGGGTCAATCTTTAGTCACACTCAATTGTGTTAAGTCATATTTATAGAATACAAATATTTTATTTCTACTGAAGAAAATTATTTTTTAAAGAAAATTATTTGAATAAAAGAAATTTTTACTTTTTGTAAAAATATTTAGTTTTTCAATAATTTTTCTTTCTTTTGCACTGAAAAAAAAGTTGATTTAAGAGAAAAATATTTGAAACAAGAAAATTCTTTAAAAGGAGTTCGTCTTGATTTAAGAAGAAAAATTTTTGAACTGAGAAATTTTTCTTGGATTAAGTAAAATTTACTTGACTCTAATAATTTTTGTCTCGATTCAAGATAATGAAAGTCTTCAATAGTATATTACACTACAAGGGCAGAAAGTTGAGATTCCTGCACTGCGCGCCATGTGGCTGAGGCGAAGCCGAGGGCATCATGGCGCGCGGTTCAGGGTTCTCAAATTTCTGCCCTCGTAGTGTATACTAGTTTTCTTACTTTCCGGTCGAAAGTATGCAAAAAATTGCGTTGAAAAAAATTGATGCCTGCCCCCGACATTTGCGGCACGAGCGAAGTGAGTGCTGCTGGTCGAGGGGCAGGCATCAAATACACCTGTTAATAAAGATATTAATTTATAATCTATCATATTACTACTTTCTTTTGAAAAATGATCTTAATTTAATTAAATAAATTTAAAATTATAAATATATTATAAATTAACTCTGATTTTAAAAATAAAAAAAAATAGAAAAATGAAATAATAATCGTAAAATGCATAGAAAAAATAATTAAGAAAAAAATCTGTGTATTTTTTCAAATAATTATTTGTTCAATAATGAATTTATTTATTTGAAAATATCTATCAGAATAAAAAATATTTCTCGTTTTTTTTTTTGCAATTTAAATAATTAATAAGTCTCATTTCATTAAAATAAATATTTATTTTCTTTAATTAACTTAGTTTCAACCTAAAATCATTGACACATAACAAGACAGATACATTCATTACAATCACAAGTAAGGTTAGGCTTATAAACGGCTTATATACAAATATAAATAATGCTGTGAAGCGGGAAAGAATAGGAGTTACGGTAATTATTACGTGAAGCGTTCCACATTCACGTAACAGGATATTGGTAGGGAAGGATTGAGAAAGGAAAGTGGAGAGGATCATCTTAATGTGAGTTTATAGAATATGCGAGAAAAAATTATTAGATAGCTCGGACTGGGATTCGAACCCAGAACCTTCCGAAGACATGTCGGCTACTCTACCATTTGAGCTATCCGGTCTATACTAAATTTCCTTTCACTTATTCTATATACATTAAGCCACACCGTCCATCTTACGGCAAGCATTTTTTACAAATATAAATAATGCTGTGAAGCGGGAAAGAATAGGAGTTACGGTAATTATTACGTGAAGCTTATAAGAGTGAGCGCGACTACCGACTTTCGGACTTTCTGCCGCCTCGTGTCACGTTGTCAGTGCATGAATACATTATTTAACATATATAATGGTTTTCCATTCGGTAATTTTTTATTAAAATTTAATGAAAGATTTGTTTATCATCTAAAAAAGCCAATTAAAGTATCATTAATTTAATTGTAACCATAAAATTACCCACCAGTATTATACAATGTATTTAAACAATTAAATTTAGGCGTAAAACAAGTAACTAATAATGAAATTGTTTTGTAGGTTAAAATTGCGATTGTTAATTAGATTAAATTGACGTAGACAAGTAAATAATTAAACTGCATCCCAACATTACTGCAAAAATGATTATAAATTTATTTCCGGACCTCGCGTAATTACGTATTATTAAATCACCTTGATGAATATTGAATCAGTTTTTGGTAAATTAAACATTTAATTTTTAAAAAGCTTTACTTCTCCATGAATTTATAACTTCTTCGACCTCTTTTAAGTTATGTAAAGCTTTTACTGAAGTAATTCTTGTGCCGAGTGAAAATATCACAGCATTTAACAGTCACAACAACAATAACAGCGACAACAACAACAACAATTACTATCGATCAAACAATTAAAGTAATAAAAAAATGCCAAGTACAAGAAGTATAAGTGTAGTAGGTATATATTAATATATTAATGGAAGTTTCTTAGGTTGACACGCAAAGTTTAATGAACCCGTGTTTCTCGAGTTTTCAGTAGGCGGAAGAAAAGGGGGCGGGGGAGAAGCGTGGGAGTCATTAATTCGATGTTAATTCGGCGGTATACAGTAAACCTGGGCGTCGAGACTTTAATATTGTCGTTGAGGTGGCGGTTCGTCACGCGAGTCAATTTTCGATCACTGAGTGTAGTGCGATGCCACGCGATACGATGCTCACTCAGCAATTTGTATTTTATATATATAGGTGTATGCTCCTTTACAAAACATGCGTGAGTATGTGTACTATCCACTGCTCTGCTGCAAATTACGAACAAGAATTTAAATGAGTTTCTGTTGTATTTGAAGTGTTTACATTTAATTACTATTGGTGATTATCGACTTTCACCTTTTGTTACCCATCGATGCGTGATAATTTGTTGTAATTTATGTTTACATAACAGCAGAAAGCATTTTTCAAGAGAACGCTGATGGTAATGCTGTCCATTACTGATTGAATTTTCCGGCAAAATTTTTAATTATAATAAATAATAATTAGTAATCGATATTTGAGCGCTGTCAGTAAAACGGTTACGAAACATTGATGAGTAGCGAGGTTACTGCTTTGTTAAATTTTTTTTAAATAATTATAAAAAATATTATTTTGATTTAATTTATGGCGCAAAAAAATTTTTTTACGACTCATTTTTATTTTTTATCATATCAGACTATGTGCGTATGAAAGTAAAAAAATTATTTACTATCATTTATAATTTTTTTCAGAAGTTTGCACTGTAAAAAATTTGCAGAAAAATTTTATTGATATTAACTGACCGAAAATAAAAAATAGTTACTTGTTTATAAATTACAAGATGCGTATTAAAAAATTTTTAAAATAGATATTACTTCGTTCTTTACTTTGATAAAACAAATAGTTAAATTCTTTTTTCGTGTATATGGATTTCAACTTAATTGTTGTATAAATAAAAAAAACAAGCTACAGTGATAGAAGGATTTCTTAGTATTTAAGAAGATTTATTTGTATTTAAGAAATCATTTCTTAAACATCATTTTTTAGTATTTAAAAAATATATCTTAATATTTAAGCAATATTTATTAGTATTTAAAAAATATATATATTTCTTAATATTTAAGAAATATTTCTTAAATACAAAGAAATATTTTTTAAATACTAAGAAATGATGTTTAAGAAATGATTTCTTAAATACAAAGAAATATTCTTAAATGTTAAGAAATCCTTCTATCAGTGTATCTTGCAATTTACCAATAAATTATTTATAATAGTACGTCTGGAGACGATTAAAGCACAGAAGTAATTTTTTTATTAATCTAAAAACGAATCTTGCTCTGTTTTCATACGATAAAAATAGCTGAATACATAATTTGTTAGGTGTTAATCCTTCAGAGCGTACTTTTGCTTAATCTCTGGTGTAATTTTCCATTTTTAGAATTTACAATGAAACAGTAATAAGATCTCACAGTTTCATTGTTAATTGAATTCATTAAATTTTTTTTTTTAATATTTAATATTTATTTAGCTTCGGGATAAAATTTATTTATGTAATCATTCTTTTAAAAATCCATATAAATTATAATTTAAATTTCTATTTATAAAAATGTTACATAGAACGTGTTTAAGGAGCTAAAAAATAAAATTATCGATAAAATTAAAGTTATTAGGATGTAGAGAGTAAATGTATGGCGCAAAATAGCCTATACGATTTGTCTTGCTGGATTGTGATCACCAAAGAGACTACTTGGTTGATTAATCCCGTCAAGAGTATCCTTTTATCCATTACCAGCTCCCGGATGGCACATTCTCCTGAAAAGTTTAATATCGTCAGTCGTCGAATTACTCGTACGAACGAGTTTTGTTCTGAGCTAAATTAACTCCTCCGTTAGTTCTTCCTTCCTCTTTCTCCTTCTCATTTTCTTTTATTTTCTTTGCACTTTTTATTCTTTTACTCATGTTGACATGCCACACGATCGAAAGCACTAAACTTTCTTTCGTGTACCTGATCGAATTAACTTTGCGGCTCAGATACCAGTGAGCCATGAAAAAATTTACATCTTTAATAGTTAATCGCAGAAAAATCTTTAGAAATTTTTCCAACTTCAGAATATTTGCCCCTTTACAAAATTTTATTAGTCGGGATTTTTAACAAAATTTACCGTCAGAATAACAGATATAATCAAGTGTCAAAAAGCTCACAAAAAAGTTATACCCAAAATATATATTTAACACTTTATATAAATAAACCATCAGTTGTTAAATATTTAATATTTTTTACAATAAAAGAATTTACACGTCGAAATATTTAAATTAATCGTAAAAAAGTTTTAAAATTTTAAAATGTAATATCGCGCGTTGTAACTTTATCTAAACTTTTTATACTTTTTTTTTTTTTTTATTATTCTTTCGTGAATGTGATACAATGTTATACGAACATTTGATGGTCCATCTTTCGCACTCTTGAGGCTCGATGAAGCACATGTCGTACGATAAAACGTATTTCGTGACCTTTTGGCACTATTATACAATTATTATTTTTTTTCTAAATTATCGGCACTGTTCGAACGTTACAAGTTATAATAAATTTCAGTGGAGAATTTCAGTCAATATATTTTTTTAGCAATGTAAATTCTTAACGAAATTTTATTTTGAATTTCCAGTGATTAAATTAATAAATCTACCTTAAATATGAAAATGATTCAAATATTTTCGAATTAATAACTAGTAACAGCAATTTAAAATTTCGTAAACAACGATAAATAAAAATCCCACATTTAATAATTGAGAATATTAATCGTCAAAAATTTAATTCAAATTATCTTCACCGGAAAATTATTATTGATTGATTAAATAAAATAATGTTCACGTTTTTAATAAAATGTTCATATCTTATGGCTGTATAATCTTCAAAAAGTAATTGAAAATTATTCTTAACTTTTGCTGTTAAATAATAAATACTTGTTGATACATAAAAATAAAACGTAGAGACAACTTTTTATTTCATCGGTTAAGCATCTGATGGGTTTTAATCGGCTGTCACTGTAACCTGTCAAGTGAATTTTTCCGTAATACGACTTGATTGATAAGTTTAAAAAAAAAAAAGAATAAAAAAAGCAATTTATAATCTTTGAAATAATCTAATTTTTTTGCCCTCCGGGCGGAAAGTGGCAACTTTCGTCCCGCTGCGCTAAACAAAGTTGCCGCTTTCCGCCTTCGTCGGACAAAAAAATAGTATACACTCCACGGGAAGTAAATAAGAAAGCCTCAGATCACATGTTTGTTGACCTCGGCTTCGCCTCGGACAACAATTACATGTGATCTGAGACATTTCTTACTTTACTTCCCTAGGTGTGTAATATACTATTTCTTTATACCTCGGTCGAAAGTACGCATCTTTTGCACCTATTTCACGGCAGAAAGTTAAAGATTCGTGCATTCATTAAGCTACACATTCACCTTCTATAACAGCGGGAGCAAATGCTTTCGCTACCGCGACTGACATTAGTCATTTGTTACTAACTATGTTTTGTTTACGCTGATCATTTACGATTGATGGTACAATACAACTTGGTTATATTTCTTTCTTTCTTCTACTTACATGAAATATTTCATATATAGATAGAGATATAGATAAAAATATAACTGTCGTAAGAGTGAGTAGATCATCCGATGTGACTTATAACCAGGTTGTACTGTACTGAGATTCAGTTTGACACTGACGTGTGTAAAATGGATCAACTTTATTTAATTAATGAATTATTTAGAAAAATGTACGCATTAACAACAATTTAATTTGATTTTTATTAATTGTTGTTAATTTTCAGATAATATGCTCGTTTTTTCTATTTTTAACCGAGAATAATCTTTATGTTTGTTGAATTCAAAAAATTTCAGTTTTATTTAATCTAAAAATTAAAAAAAAAATGTTTTTTAATTATTTTTTATTTTATTTTACATTAATTTTTTTTATTTGATGCCCGCCCCCCCCCCCCCCCCGACCAACAGCACTCGCTTCGCTCGTGCCGCAAATGTCGGGGGCAGGCATCAATTTTTTTTCGATACAGTACATGAAATATTTTACGTACTTTCGACCGGCTATAAAGAAAAATAGTATACACTACACGGGCAGAAGTTTGAGAGCTCTGAACTGCGCGCCGTGATGCCCTCGGCTACGCCTCGGGCATGATGGCGCGCAGTGCAGAAATCTCAAACTTTCTGCCCTAATAGTGTAATATACTATTTTAAAATATCCGACAGTGGGCGCATGATCACTGAACTATCTTACTACAAGATAGTTAATTTTGAGGTATTTAGGAATACAATTAAAGTCATTTTTTTAGCCTTCTAACGAGCTTATGTGACGTTGATTTTGATTTTTTTTCCACCACTAGACCAATTGTTTTGTTCGATATGAAATGTATATTGACATACAAATATGTAAAAAGAATGAAAAATCAAAAAATTATTCTTTTATTTTCATATAAACCCAAATATAAGAGTTGGCCAATTCAAATATCAAAAAATTTTTATGGGAAGTGAATATGAATTTACTGTTAAAGCTAGTATCCTTCACGAAAAAAAAATTGTAGGAAAAATTACGTTGTTACATCATAAAATTTAAAATGTAAAATCATCAAAGTAACTGTATAGAATGTCTGGTAGTAGATTACGATGTTAAAATTTTAATTTTTTTCCTGTGTTGATAAAAGTCAGTGTTGTTTTAATTTTTCCGGGGTAATTAGCAGCGGTTATTCAGTGCCTCACAATATTTCAAACTCCACTTACTTTTACGGTATGATAAAATATATAGTTGATAGCGAAGATTCGTGAAAGAAAATTAAGGGTGAGTTTACAGCGAAATGTGGAGCCGAGATAATTCACGGGGCAAAGTAACAGTTATTATAAACCACATGGTATTTGTGTACCATTTTGAATGACGTCAGAGTTATTTGAGACGTCTAACAAGGCTGATAAGACTATATTATAAGGCGAGTTGGAGAGAGGAAGACAGCTTAGAGAAATTCGGGCGATGGTTTACTGTTGATGCTGTTGAGTAAAGAGCACCCCAGTCTAGTCTTCTAGGGTTATACTACGTATAAAGGTACATCGGTAGGTTAAATATAGTATACTAGCTGGTAGCTGGTATTTTACCTCAATTCCTATCCTCTCTTTCTCTGGAGTTTCGGCAGCTCTTACTAGACGCTTTCCATCACATTTCCTTGTCTTCTAACGCCGGAATAACGGGTGGATTAGTACCAGAGTGAGTTATCCGAAAGCCTCCTTGTACTTCATTTCGTGTTCTGTTGTGTTCTGGTGTTTTGTTTTGTTGAGCTGTTGTTGTTTTCTTGCTGGGTTGCTATTTGTGCTTACCCCACGGCTTGAGGAAGCCACTAAACAAAATTCTGCAATGGCTTTACAAACACTCTCATATTGTACTCAATGTATACTTATATGCATGCATTAATCTTTGAACCGTGAGATTTATTGGAGTACATTTTATAATGGGTACAAAAGACTATTCTAGGCTACTTTTAAACTGAATTTTTTTTTTCTTTTTGGCAATGACTCAGTGGAAAGTAAAATTTTTCTTTCCAACTATTTTTATGATAATAATCTTGTTAGTTCACATCACCACAATGGATTACGCATTGTTATACAGATAATTTAGTAAAGATTGATTCTGTCGTCAGTAAAAATTAATTTGATGTATTAAAAAAAAATAACAACAAAATATTAGGTTGACTTGTGTGTACACTGATAGAAAATTTATGTTGACTCAAGAGATATTTTCTTGATCTAAGAATTTATTTTGGAAGACAAATGATTATTTTGCTTCCAAAATTTCTTGTCTTGGTTTAAATTTTCTTGGCTTAAGAAATGTATGTCTTCGTTGAATAAGTCGTGTATCTTTACTCAAAACTATATTATCTTCAATCGATACATTTAAGTTTTTCAACCAAAATAACATTATCGTTTAAAAAACTTTAAATTTTTGGTTTAAATGATAATTTCTTTATTCAAAATGTTATTGAATTTTTTTATAGATTTTCAATTTAACATAATTGTGAAAATATAGTAATATTATAATTAAATATAATTTATTATAATTAAATATAATTACATAAATTTATAGAAATTCACATAGTAAATTAATGACTCAAAAAAAAAAATCTGGAAAACGGTTGACCCTAAAGGCCATCCCTAAGCGCTTAAAATTGCACTTATGACGTTTTTTAGCTCTTCAAGCTCAAAAATATAATTTGTATGTTATTTCGAGCTCTCTCAACTCTTCGAGCTCAAAAGTCTGATAGAAGTTTAATAAAACAGTATTTTTTGAATTTTCAAACTAAACGGCAATAATTTCTGAATGAACTGATTTTCAGGCGGTTGGCAGTATTACACAGTTTTTTCAATTCTATAATATACTTTTAAACACAAACTGGTTGTACCCAAAATCTTAGAGAAATTTGAAAAATTCACTTTTTCCGAATTTTTTCGACAACGATAACCCACGAACCAATCAACCGATTTTCACGTTCTTGGTGACGATCGATGTGGTTTTTTGAACTCTAATAATTATTCCATTTCATCCAAAACGATCCAAAGAGAAATGTCGAAGTTATGTGAAAAAAAGACCCTTTTTTCGAAATTTTTCGTTTTCGTTTTCGATAACTCTTGAACGAATCAACCGATTTTGACGGGACTGGTGGCAATCTACGTGGTTTTTCAAACTTAAGAGCGGATTAGTTTTTGGAGTTGATCGATGAAGCCGTTTAAAAGTTATTCCAAAAAAACGATTTTTTGAAAATTTTATTTTTGAGATTTCTCAAAATCTAGCAAACCGAATCAATTCAAATTTTTACGAAATTTAATGGCAATGATACTCTTTGGATCGCCACCTATTTCGATCCGATCGGCCGAGTCGTACAAAAGTTACAAGAAGTTTACATACACACACACACACACACACACACACACACACACACACACACACACACACACACACACACACACACACACACACACACACAGCCGCACGGACACCATCGCGGGAAGAGTCAGGGAAGCTTCCTGTGACCTTAAAATGTCGAGATCTGATGAAAACCCGATTTTGGCAAAACGGGGTAAAACAAATAACTTCCCGATTTTTGAAAATTTTCAATTTTTTTAGCGGGAAGTTAAAAAGCAATTCTTAACACAAGTTGGTAATATCTTGGATCATGTTATCGCTTATCTTGAACCAAGAGACAAAAATTCTTGAATGAAATATATCTACATCTAGTCTCAAAAGTTTATTTCTTGAATTAAGACAGCTAGAAATTTTGAAACAAAAATCAACTTTTGAAGAAAAGATCCTATATTATAAAATCGATGAAAGTCTTGAAGTTAGTCAAAGGTCAAAACTCGCAAAAAACGGGCCACGATTCATTATTGGTTAAAATTTAGGCGCGCGCGTAGCGCGCTATTTAAATTTCTAGTGTTTCTTGAATTAAGATAGTTTTTCTATCAGTGTACGCATGTATCTGATTGATGAATCATTCAACGTCATTTTTACCGACTTTGAGAGTCTAATTAATTAAAAAATTTGCACTAATAGAATAAAGAAAAATTCAATTCTTTTATAGGTAAAAAATATAACTAAAAAATAAGATTTAAAAGTAAAACAAACTAAGAAGTAAACAATAATTTTGGGTTATTTTAAATAAGTTTCAAGTAATAACAGAGTAATTAACAATAAATTCATTTTCTTTAAAAAAAAAGCGTGAGATGATTTTATAATTTTACTTTTACAAATATTTACTTTTAAAATATTTACATTTGTTATAAATTTTTTTGTTAATCACTTTACTCTTATTTTTAACTTATTCAAAATTATTTTCTACTATTGAGTTTAATTTTCGATTAAATTGTAGTTTTTAGTTTTTTTAAACTATAATTTATTATTAAATTATTTTTCTCAATAGCATGATTTGTAATTAAAATGTTATGATTATGAAATAATGATAAATAATTAATCCAACTGAAAATTAATATTTTCATATTTTCATATTTCAAGATATAACAAATTTATCTATACATTGAAGTAAAACGTAGGAATATTTTAATTATCATTGTAAGGGTATAAATGTTTTTTGTAGGCGAGTTGTGTAGTTACATTTATAACGTGCCTCAAGTATCAATCGCAGAAAATGAAAGTTGAAGTGAGAGACTGAGAAAGTTCTGACGAGATAAGTTTGGCCTTACCGAAACCTCCTCATGCTTTTAAGCTTTCGTTAGTTGTGTGTATACGAATGTTGAAACTGAGCCTATATTATTTCTCGGGAATGAATGTTCCGTGTATACTCTCGTTCAAACTATTTCATTCGAATTCCGTACGAAAACGAGGTCTTTATCAAACAATTCAAAGTTATACAACGTAAATCAACGTCTCTTCAACTGTTTTTTTTACCTTATATTTTTTGAATAAACAATACCAATTAAGTAATTGTACACTGAATGGCTTGCTTGCCGTAATTAAGCTCATCTTTTTCCAAAAATACATTAATTAACATTTTTTTCTCTTTTACAGTAGTCATTATTGTTTTCTGACTTTAACTAAGCTGGTGCTCTTTTTTATAAATAAAATGTTTAGTGCGTAAAAAATTAATTCCATAATAAGCTAACTTTTTTGACACAATTTTAAGTGATCTTATAAGATATATCCCATGATTTTTTCGAATAGATTTCATGAGATATTTCATGAAATTCCAAAAAAAATTAGGTCTACTTTACTTGTGAATATTTAAGAATTTTTTTTTGAAAACTAGACTACTTTAAAACCACTAAAGCATTTAACTTTCTATAATTTTTTAGTTGACCTTGTAAAATTTTTTTACTACCGACGTAATTCCGTAAAACTTTTTGAAAGGCTTCCCAGATTTTTAACAGTTAATAAAGCCTTTAAAACCCTTCTGAAAACATCTAGGAAGTCTCCTAAAATTTATTTGCTGTCAATAAAACGTAGAAGAACCTTATGGAATTTCACAGCAGCCAGTAACGTGTCTAAGAGCCTCTAAGAAGGTCAGAAGTAATTTATAGAACGCTTTTATTTAAGTATTAATCAAGCCAATATGAAAAAGTATAAATTAAAAAATTGATAAACTATAATTTAAAAAGAAATTTATCGTTATTTTTTTCGCTTATGCTATTTGTAAATTGAGAACGTTCATTTCTGAAGACATTATACTTATACTTTATGAGATACCCTTAACTTTTACGAGTGACAGCAACGTTTTTTGCTATGATTTCTTTCGTTGCACTTTTTACATAAGCATTTTGCTTACTTTTTTTTTCATATTTATTTAACTTGCTCTTACTTCATCTCCGATCTCGTTTCTCCATTCGTTTTCTCGTCATATTCCCGAGTGGATATTTCTAGACTTGCAGAGTAGTTTTTATAGATTTTATTACTATTGGAACGATTATTTTTATTTTTTTTATTTTTTAATGACAACTTCTGACGAAATGATGTGCATGTTACTTGACAAATAATTTTACAAAAAAAAAAAAATAAATTTAGAGATGTACAGAAATTTTTTTTTAATCGTACCGGTGTACAATGACGTTAAAAATTATTTTCGACCATGTTAAAAACATTTTAAACAAACTTTTTTTTTTTATTACATAATGAAAAATTTCTTTTTCTTTTTCTAAATAGCGCAAAATAACGTAAAAATATATTTTTAAAATTTTAGAACTTTTGAAGAGAAAATAATTCTTTTTTTATAAATTTTACGGGTAAAATAAAAGTATAAATGTTCTGTTCCCTAATTTTTGATAAATAATAAATTTAATGGAATTATCATTTTCGATTCTTTAATTACGGTGGTTTTTTTTTTTTTTTTTTTTTTTTTTTTTTTTTTTTTTCTTTCACGATACTCAACCAATTGTGAAGATTCGTAAGACCTCAATTAGTAACTTCAAGTAGTATAGTTTTTTTTGAGTCTTACAAATTAATCCGAGATTAATTTAGAGTTTCATTTTATTTTATTTTATTTTATTTTATTTTATTTTATTTTATGTTGTATACATTTTTATATTTTTATTTTTTTCCGAACTGAGAGGATTGAATTAGGAAAGAAGATAGTTAAAGTAGAAAGCCAGGCTCGTCGATGGTTTGCCAAGAGATAAGACGGAAGGTTGAAGATGGATCGTAGTCTGAGAAAAGGATGAAGCGGACGGATGGTTCGAGTATCGTTGAAACGAGAAGCTCTAGAGAAATACAAGACGAGTGGGCAAGTGTGTGAGTGATTTTCGGGTAAATCAATATCACTGAAAAGTCCACTGAGTTCAGTACAGGTCATACAATCTATATTTGTACAAGTAAAGGGAGAGTGTGTGTGTTTAAAAAAGCATCCCACAAGCTTTCGAGGTAAAAGCTGTTTGTATCGGTGTGTTCCGATATCTTTGAGCTTGACATGGGGATAATCGTTGACAACTGACTTCCGCAGTTTGTCAGTTTATTGAGGCGGACGTTTATTTTACGTTGACGGAAAATGCGTCGGAACCCGCTGTACAGATAATAAATGATTGACAACGTGACAACTTATCGCTTTCTTACATAAATACCGAATGTGTCATTTTTCATTAAGCTTTTTTTCGTTTCAGTAATCATTTATTTTTTTATTTTTATTTTTTGTAGTTAAATTAACCTACTTCTGAAAATGATAAAAGAATTTATTGTCACTGAGGTTCAGGGCTGAAAAAAAACATTTTGCATGCATAAGTGCAAGAGTGAAAAGTTTTTAATATTTGGACGTTGGATGGTATAGATGTTGAGTGAAAGCTTATTAAAGATAAAAAATTTTTTTATTTGATTTTAAATGTACACAGAAAAATCTAAATACTAAAATTTACACAAATTCTGGTTACTTTTTAGTGTTTCAAATGGTACATCGGATTCTGGGGTGGGATAACATTAAATATTACGAAACATACTGTCAAAAAATATAAAAAAAAACTTTTATAATTAAATATTAAAAGAAGTGATTTGTAGGCATTACTCTCGTAAATAACAACTTACTTTCTTTAAGAATTATCGATTGAAACAGTAAAAAGCACCAACTTAATAATTATAGTTTTATTTTTATCTTTGCATATCCGTTTGAAGTTTATTATTTATAATAATTTGTATATCAGAAATGTGAACAAGATAGGATCATAATAACAAAATTACATTATTATTTCTGCGACGTTTCGGTCATTTATTAACTAAGGAAACTGTGCAATATAAAGTAGTGATTGTTAGAATTCGTATTATGGTAAATATTGTAATTGTACCAATTGTTATGTTATTTTGTTGGTTATTAACATGTGAAATTTTCAGATGCCTGAAGAAGGTCTAATAAATGATCGAAACGTCGCAGAAATAATAATGTAATTTTGTTATTATGATCCTATCTTGTCCACTTTCCTGATATACAAATTATTGTTGATAATTATGCACGATAATATTAACTACATTTATTATTTATCTTGTAAATGTTGATGTTGGCTACAATGAAATTTTTAATTTTTAATATTTATAGAAATTTAGTAATATATTTTTTATCTTAACAGACTATCTTCTAATAAAAAATAAATGTCGATGAAAGAAAACTGGCAAATATTTTTGGTTCAGAAATAAAAATTTCTATGATAGTTGAATTAGCTATTATAATTAATTAAAAATCTCCATTTAATCTATTTCGATAATTTGTATCACAAAATTGTTAGTAAAGTCGTAATTAATTAACACGTGCTAAAGAAAATAGAAGATTATCAGATGACAAGCAATCATTGGTTAAAAGTCTTTTTGTACAAATTAATAATTTTTATTCTTAGAATCTTACTCAGTCAGTCGGTGAGAGTAAAAAATAATGTGACAAAAAATAACAGTAATTTAATTCGGAGATCGAACTCGAGTTTTGGTCCCTTGAAATCGTGTCTGTTGCTCCTAATTGAATATTGAACTTTTAAATAGTTAATTTGTATGTCATCGCTTGATACTTTTGTGTAATACGATCCGTGATTTTGTATTATATTAATAAAATTTGGTTTATCGATTAATGATCGTTTTAAATAGAGTGAGTAATATATTTAACTTTTTATTAACTTGTTAAATTTGTCCCAGTAGATAAAAAAATATTAGTCAGTATAACTTATAAAAAGTAAATTAAAAGGGTAAAAAAAGTTTTAATGAGTATTTTAATTGTAAATATAAATTGGATCTGGTTGAATGAAAAATATTTATCTATCCGTAATATAAATTGGAGATTAAATGAGAATACGCAGAGTTGTAGTACATCAAAATGTAAATGAGTGGAGGTTTCACATTTCATAAAATTCATGACGGTCGTACGTTGAATTTCAGTAGCATTTCTATCTAATTAACATCGCTTAACGTTGTTATCTTCGTATACATCTCTTGTACACTTACACACGCTGGTGGCATAATCATGCATTCATTTTCATTGTCTTCTTCCTTCTATTAATTGGATGAGCGCAAAATGTCATAGTCGACAGTACTAGGAATACTAATTACTAATAATGTAGACAGGATACTTTTGTTTAATAATTTAAATCCGTTTTCATAAAAATCATTAATTTAAGTAGATTCCGACAAAAAAATTTTTGTATGAGTATATAAAAAGAGTACTATATATAATGATGACAATATATAAAAATTGGTCCTATATGGTATGGAATCTGGTATGGTCATGGTATTTGATGTAATCATATTTAGACGTATACAATCGTATCAACTTTTCTGATAAATGAAGATACAATGTCTTCGGTAGAAAAAAATATATTATCATACATATTATCTTGATTTTAGAATTTTTTGTCTTGATCTAAGACGATGAAACTCTTTAAAATGATTTTCGTAGTTCAAGGATTTTTCTCTTGAATCAAACTTATTTTTTATCAGTATATATATATATATATATATATATAATAAGATATAATCATGCATTCAGTAATATAAAACTTATATGGTCTTCTTTGGATACTCTCTTAAAATAAATCAGTGGAATTCCACTGATTTAACCAGTGGACATAACAGCGCGCATGCGCGTAGATATTTTGTTCACTGATTCACCAGTGAAATTGCATTCACTGGTTGGAATCAGTGAAATTCCACTGATTTCTTTTAAGAGAGTATCGACGTTCTAATTAGCAAATTGTCTAACTCCATTTCAGAAAATCTTCTATCTGTACGAAAAAAACAATTAGTTCAAAATTTATTATCACTTTTAAAAACCATTTAATATCATTAATATCTAATAGAGATATAATATTTAGGTTTGAATCATTCAAATAATTTATAATTGGATCATTACTACATCAAAATGTTAAAAAATCACCCTCTAAAAAATAAGGAGTTAGACAAATTGCTAATTAGACCGTCGATATATTATAATTTATTGTAATTTTTTCTAGAAATGTGTACGTTAATTAACATGCCGTATAAAAAAAAATTGGTCTATTACATGATTAAACAAAAACCGATGTCACATAAATTTAGGAGAGTTGAAAAATTATTTTTATTTTAGAACTATATTTAGTCGAAAAATTATATGTGGGTATTAGGGTGCTTTTTTTTTCAACAATTTTTTTTTCCTGTCCCATCGTGAAATTTTGTTGCAAATACCCAAAAAAAAAAAATACCCTGCAAGTTTGGGCCCTTAATATTAATATTAAGACCTCGACCCAGGTGTTTAAAGATTTCCCCTTCAATTCAAATTATCATAAATACTTGATACAATAAATTTTTATATTTGATCAAGATTTTTAGATACTTTAGGGAAGCAGCGCCACCTACTTCAGCTGACACATTTTATATTATTTTAACGTGCGATTATACATATTGAATGAAAAAAAATGATAAAATATTATTTGATCTTCCCATTTGACATGTTAATCAATAAAAATATTAATAAAAATTTATTTCTATCTTTATATTTAATTTTCTGGAGCAAGAGAGAAATTTTCAAAAAATTCTCAAGACAAGAAACTTTACTTCTATCAAGAACTAAATTTTTTGGAGCAAGAGGCTGAATTTTCTCAAAACAACAAGATTTTCTTGACTTGAATGAATTTTCTTCGATCAAGATACGTATTTCTTAAAGCAAGAGAATTAATTTAGTTTAAATAAGTAAAATTTTTTGTGTCAAAAAAAAATTTTTTTTTCGCAAGAAAATAATCGGGAAGAAATGTACTATTTTATTTAATGTTGAAAATAAGGTTCCGCGCGACTTTTGTCACACGGCCACGCCGATGCTAAAATACGACGGAATACAAAGGAATAAGTTCTATTCTTTTCTCTCCGTGCAGGGAGAAAAAGTGAGACTTTCTTCTCTGTACAGCGGGAGGAAAACCGAACTTTCGGCGTCGGTAGGAGAAAAAAATATTATAGACATATTCTCACTTTGAAACATACGTGGTCATGTGTTATGCGTGAAGGATACACGAATAGATTAAGAACTTTCATGGATGTATTTTGTAAAGGAAATTTTTTAGAATAATTCTTAGCGTTTCTCATTAACGTCGAAGAGATGCAATTTATAATTTTCCAACTCATATGCAATTTTTTTCTAACCTCAGGACTCATGAGTCATGGCTGAAATGAAACTTCTGGTAATTTGACCTACTATGTTATGTTTTGAATAACCTTTTTGGGTTTGGTGAACTTTATCTACATCTTTACGTGAACTATATACAGATACATTTAGGGGCAGTAACACTGTGTGTATTGTTTGTAGTGGTTATTTTAAAGGGATGCACGTCGATCCCGTGAGCCCGTGAATTTACAAGTAACTGGTAAATATATACACAACAAGAGAGTTGAGCACCCGGCATCTGATGGTAATAAACGATCCTAACGGGGTCCCTAAGAGACTCTAAAGTCGTTGTGGCTCACCCTGTTTGTTACATTCAATGCTTCAAGCAATATGTATGCAAGTATATGTATACACGATAATAAAGGAACAAAAGAGCAGAATTTACGCGGGTAAAAATCTTGTTAATTTTACAATACATTGCTCGTTATTTTGCTATTATTAGTTTTATTTCATGACATTTGTTTTATATTTTATTTATTTTTAATCATAATTAGGATTATTGCATTTATAAATTGCAATGCAGATTATTTAATTATAATTATTTTCTATATTGGTACTAATATTAATAAATTGCTTCATTTGATAAAATATTTTGCAATTTATAATAATAATCATATGAAATTTTTATAAATAAATAAAAAATATAAATAAATAAAAAAGTAAATTTAACGAAAAATTCTTCTTGCAAAATTTAATGGTGAATATTGCCGTCTAATTGTCGGGTGACGTTCGAATTTTCAAGTAAGCTTTAAATAAATATTCAGATCAGATTCGCTAAAATATGACAGAATAATAATTTTACCTCTTTCAACTATAATATTTTATTTGAAATTATTAATTGATAGTGAATAAATTATCAGTGTGATATTTAAATTAAAAATTCATGTGACCTGATATTTGTAACAAATTAACAATTTTTAAAATTAGAACAAATATTATTTTACTGTGCAGAAATATTTAAATTAAACATATCAATCATCCCACAATCATACTTATTTCTTCTTGAGATAAATTTTCAACTTTAAAGAGTACCATCTTCTCTTAATAAAGATTCTGTTGAAATCTGTGATAACGTTTAAATTATCTGTGAAGTTGCAAATCAATTTGATTGATATTTGAAATTTTATGGATATTTAGTAAAATCGCCGCTGGTAAGTCAAAAAAATATCATGACATATCATTTATATTTTATATAAACCATGACATAATTTTATGATTATGATTTGGGAAAAAAATTTCAATAATAACTATAACGTAATCTAATAATTTATAAAATTATTTTAAAAACATAATGTTTATATTTAGTTGAAAATGTTAAAAATTGATAAAAAAAAATAATTATCTTATTTAATTACATTTCTTATTTTAAAAAATATTTACAAATAGAATTTAAAAAAATAAATTAAACTATCAATCATGTGAAATCAGTTATGGTAAATAGAGTAAAAATTATAATTAAGGGTTTTTAAAAGATTTTTTTTTTCTTTTCAATAAAGTATAAATATACGTATAAATTTTTCCGAAATTTATTCGTTGAGAAGGATGAAGATGTTAGAAGATCAGATAGACTAGAAGCAAAGTACAATATTATCTTTTTTACAAAAAGTAAGATTGCTGACTGAAATCACAAGCTCACATAGTTTAAATTCTTTTAAATCAAAAGCTTCGAATTATTTTTTAAACCTTGAGGTAGAAGGTAAATTGTGAAATTTTGTGTTGAAACTTCTGAAATTTTAGTACTTGTTTGTACACTTGTACTAATATATATACATTGTATATTTTTGCCATTTGGCTGCTGAGTCTTGACATTTAAATTATATAAATAATAATAATAATAAATAACAATATAAATTAGTAGGTAGATTTTAGATTACATATTTATGCATACAAATAATTAAAAAAATAGAGGCATTATAAAATTGAATATTATCGAGTATTTTTAAATAAAAATGAAAGATAATAAATAAATACTTGATCATACAGTAACTGTTATTATAATGAACTTCAGCGTTCATTATACAAATACTTGAATGCAACAGGTGGACAGAGGGAGGAGTAAATTGTGCGGCATAACAGCCGAGCCGATCGAACGTTCTAGAATTACTTGTCGAAGGGTGGATATTCGGTTTTTGCACTCGGTTGCCTCGTGGTCGCCGTCAAGTGGACTCTTCTCTATATTTATATTTATACATGTATCTATACCTATATTTATATCTTCCTATCTACACATATATGTAACCGAGACACACAAGAGGGTGGACTTCAGCAACGCGGCAGTTAGACAAAAAAACAATCGGCCTTTCACTGAATATCGATTGAACCTAATGGAATTTTATTCCCTCGGAAAAATGGAGGTAAAAATATAAAAAAATACCACCTAGCGATATAGTAGAATCGAGCGATAATTCGCTGATAAAAAATGAACTTGATTTGAGGAAAAAAATCTTAAACCAATAAATTTCTGGAACTAAGAAAAATTTTTTTAACGCAACACTAAGGCAATTTATTAATGGGTTGTTAATCTGTATTAAATATGAATGAAATAATTTTTTTAAAAAAATTTAAGGAAAATTTTTTGTGCAATTAATTATCAAAAATCATAAATATTAGCCAAACACATTTATTTTAAATAATTTTATTGATGTTACTGAGGATAAGAAAAATTTTATTGTTTTACTGAAAAAAAAAAAAAAAACAAATAAATTTGATTCAAGAGAAAAATTCTGGAACTACGAAAGTCATTTTAAAACGTTACATATTGTTTTTAATCAAGACAAAAAATTCTTGAATCAATTGAAATTTATTTAATCAAAGAAAAATTTTGCAATTAATGAAATTTTCTACTTAAATTATGACGATGAAACTCTTCAAAATTATTGTCTTGGTTTATTAATTTTTCTTCTGAATCAAGCTAACTTGTTTTTCAGTGTGTGATCGCTTTTTGTATATTACATTAAAATTAAACAAAAATATTCTTATGAAAGATTTCATTAATTTTATTTATTTATTTATCTGGTAAGGAATTCTATCGAGTTGTAAAGACACCTGTGTATAGAACCAGTACAAAAATAACAATTTTATAATACATATACTTTTTACAAAATTTTTGTCGATAATACAATGCAAAGAGATAATAAGTACAAAAAGTAATAAATTTATAGAGAAAGAAATACAAAATTATAAATAATTGTCAGAAAAAAAAATATCCAATCAAATACTCGCATTTTCCATTACATTTTTTAAGCATGTTAACCATTAAGGTTTCTTATCCAGTAACAACTTTTTTTTTAACAATTTTTTACTACAGTCTATAGTTTTCATATCAGCAGGGAGTTTGGCATAATATTTAATTGCTACATAATAAGCATTCTGTGTACTAATAGTTTTGTTTATTTTTGGTAGAACTAGTAACTTAAATCTTGTATTTGTACATTTTTCATAGAATATGCTTTTACATTCTTGATAGTAGTAAGTTAATGCATTTATTATAAATGAGTCTCTTATCGTCAAGGGGATATTGTTGTAATTATTTATACATAGCTTTTTAATTATTTTATATTGAAGAGATGTGACAGGTTTAATTGAATTGTTATAGGCTCCTCCCCATGCAACAATGCCATAGTTTATTATGCTTTCAAACAGTCTATGATAAATAGTTTTTAAAATAGAAGAATTAAGTACCTGGCTAAGCTTGTAAAAGAGGAAAGTGAAATAGTTAAGCTTCTTAGATAATTCATAGGCATGTTTATCCCACTTCAAGTGCTTATCAAAATATATCCCTAGATTTTACAATTATCAACTCTTGTCAGAGGCTTACCATTTATTTGTAAATCGAACTTTTTTGGAATACTGTCTATGTAGCTTCCAAAGGTAATAAAAGTAGATTTTCCCACATTAAGAGATAGTTGGTTTTCCCTGAGCCATATATCTATCTTATTAAGCCAATCAGTTAATTTATATTGGACTTCATTCCAGCTATTTCCAGTACAAGAAATAGCTGTGTCATCAGCATAAGAAACTATAGCATTGCTTGGTATCACTTTAAAAATGACATCAGCTTCTTTTAAAGCCTCAGGCCAAATTGCTTTACTTATACAGATGTTAAAAGCATATTCCAGGGGACGACTAATATCCTTTGAAATATGTTTAAGTACTTTACTATGTATATAATCAACACCTCCGTTTTTATCTTTTAGTTCTAGTATAGTTTTTTCAATTTCAGTTTGACTAGTTGGTTTTAAGAAAAGACTATTACAGTTTTGTTGTATACGCGATTCAATATTACATTCTTTAACTTTAATTTTCTTAGCTAAATTTTCACCAATATCAGTAAAAAGTGTAGCAAAACTATCAGCGATAATTTTCTTATCATTAATAATTTCATCATTACATACAATATATTGTATGAAATTGACAGTATACTGTCAATTTCATTTTTGTTCATTACATTTTTGCCTAATTTACTGTTAACAAATTTCCATATTTTTTTACTATCCTTACAGAACTTTTTAACTCTATCAGTCTCATACAAATTTTTAGCAGCCTTGATTAATTTACTTAAAATTTTATTATAACTATGATATTCATTCTTAAGCTTAATATTATTTTTATCACGTTTCCATACGTTGTATAAGAGTTCTTTGGTCTTGCAAGAGATCATGATACCTTTTGTGATTTTTATTTAAAAAATAGCCACGAACAATAGTCGCGAGAAATTCAGCACTAGCGAATAAAAAGGAAAGCAATGGCGCAAAAAATATGTCGTGTCCGAATAACCTCGCAGATTTTTTTCTTGACTTAAGTTAATTTTGTTATCAGTGCTTAAAGGGAAATATGTTAAGTGTTGCATCAAATGCGGTGGTATTAATTTCAATTGCGTGATATAATTATAATTACATGACGACGGAGTGACCACAATTTAGCTTACGCATAATTGATCAATCGACACTCGCTGGAGAGTTTAGTTAACGGATTCCTCTAACGCAGGAGGTGTAGTGAGGAACGTGCGTGTTTACTCGATAATGCATTTGACGTCGATGACATTCCCGGCGTCGTTTGTCGATCGATTTAATCCAAACTCAAATTCCAAACGTGCTTCAAATTGCTAGTGTCACGTCATCGGACTTTACCGTGTTCGATATACATTTATTCAATTACTACTTTTTCTATTACCAATAATTTTAATAGATGGTTCAGTTCACGTTTCACGAGTTGTATGTTTCTGTATTTTTTTATCTGCAATTTGGAATACTATTCTTTATAGCCAGAGTTATGCCGCCAATGATCATGATAATAATAATTTGTAATAACAGTCTTTGTAATTTTTAATAAATAATAAAAATGTATCGATAAATAACAAATGCTCTGATGATTATTAGTGAACATCATCGATTTTCTTTATTGACACCTGGTTCTATATTTACGAGTCATTTTACTAATTATTTTTGTGCGTAATGATCATCAATCATTTTCGTTTTTTTTTGCACTAAATTTATCTATTTTATCATGAAAAATTTAGATAATTTGAAATTTATAAAAATAGTTTTTATTTTTTTTTTTCGTGGAATTAATAAATGAGTCAATTTTCAAGAAATTAACCCAGTAGAATACAAGACAAAAAAAATCTTGATTCGAGAAAAAATTATTTTTAAAAATTTATTGTCGTGAAATAAGCAGAGAAATTCTTTTTTGGTTCAAGAACTTTTTTACTTTATCCAAGACAAAGAACTTTTCTAAAATAATTTTTCTATCAGTTTACAGAACGGATGTCATATAATATTTGTTACTTCAAAAGCATGGCATTACTTAACCTTAATCTGTAATTGAATTTATTCACTCTTTTTTGAAATACTAGACATATCATGCTCGCCTCGCTCGCCTTCATTCATTCATTCATTCATTCAAAAATCCCGTCATTATTGTCGACCAATCAACAATCGAATAAAATAGTTACAGAAGTGACGTAAAACGATACGACATCCGGCCATCAACTTTTTAGAAGAGGAAATATCATTAATTAACTTCTGGTAAAAATTGAGTTATTATTATAAATAATTAATGGTACTTTTTAAGATTAAAATTATTCAGTATGATTGAATTTTAATCTTAAATAACTAATGTAATAGATTTTATATAATTCACGTTAATGGCAAATATCATTAGTTGGTATATAAAATTTTATTTTTAATGTATACAGCAAATAAAGTTGTCTTCATACAGAATTATGATTTAGTGAATGAAATTTAAAAAAATAAACATATTTTTCAAGCCATAATTTATAGCTAAATTTGTCATTAAAGACAAATTTGGGAATTGGGGAAATAAAGGATAAAGGGAGAGGGGGGACCTTACTCAGTAGGAATTTTTCGGTAACCGAAAAAATAATTCGGACAGCCCAGACCGGGACTCGAACCCGGATCGTAATTTTTGATAGTCAACAAGTCTAGAGACTAGAAGCCTTCAATAGTTTTGCATTGAAAG
This sequence comes from Cotesia glomerata, assembly GCF_020080835.1. NCBI lineage: Eukaryota > Metazoa > Arthropoda > Insecta > Hymenoptera > Braconidae > Cotesia > Cotesia glomerata. The sequence goes on along the minus strand of NC_058159.1, from coordinate 24,516,049 downwards.
CAGAAATTTATGGATCGCTTTACTTTATTATTGTTGTTGTCATAAAAAGTTTCAATTTAGCGTGAGTCTAATTCTTCAAAATTGAATTAATTTTAAGATTATTACTTGAAATAACTTATATCAGAATAATAAAAGATTGCAAAAGAAATAAACTCTGTACATTTAAATTCATATAAAAAATAAGAAAACAATACCGAATGCCCCTCTTAATCTCGGTATCTCTGTGTATATGTATACCGAACTCAATGAATATATCTAATAATATTCAAAAGATAAATTAAAGTCAATGGGAATTGTTATTGTTTCATGAGGTTTTCTTCTTGACGTTCTATCCTCTCGCTTTATGAATATTCACGTCAAATCTTTGCGTCACTACTTCGTTCGTTCTCTCCAGATTAACGACTCCAGTGCACAGCAGTATTTGTCGTCATAGAAATGGAGCTAGAGTCTACAGTACGAAGCCTGAGATAAAGAGACGCTACAGATTTTCCTCTCGCCATTCATTGTCGTTAATCTATTTAAGGGGCTTTTTAATTATTACTAACCACTACGGGCCGACTGTCGCTGCATCTCTGGAATATAAAATTAATGCTTTAAATGAAAATTTAAGCTGCACGTTTGATGCATTTTTCAAGCTGGTCCCCTGCTGATATAAGTCCCAAAGAATTATGCTTCGTATAACATCAATTTTTATTTTTATTTTTTTTTTATTTTTTTCCTCGGTTTTAACTCGTTGGTTAATTTTTAATTTTACATGTTCCTACTTTTATTATTTATTCACCGCAAGCTTACTGCGTACTTGTATTAAATCCTTCGACAGCCAAATGTAGATTCAGCAAAACCGCGAGGATTATTATTATTATTATTATTAATTCTATTATTAATCACACTCATATCTTATCATTATCACGTATTAACAATTAACAACGAGAAATTAATGCCTGAACTTATAATCAGCTGGAGGAAAAAATAATAATTTTTTGGGGAGAGATTTATGGCCCTAAATGAGAAATCCCCGACGTGATTTCACTTTGGATCGATGAGAAACTTGAATACTTGTAGAAGTTTCTCTTGACTTTTGGCCTGCTCTCATGAGATCGCTGTGAAATATATGGTGCACCATAAAGAACGTTTAGGACGAAACGACCGCGAGTTTGCTTTCCAGCTTCCACCCGACTGCCGACTAACATTGCCCCTTTATAAATGTCTGGGGATCGTACTCTACGTGCACTTGGTACGGTAGAAACCTGGTCCCGAGCAAACCCTCGGTACCACCGAACGAGGGATTAAAAATAAAATTAAAAGTGAAGACTCTAGAAAGATAAGTAGCTCATTAATCAACCCCCAAGTACTGTCCAGGACTACTAACAAGTATAAGGACATTAACAATTACTTTTTTTTTTTTTTCAAAATCAATTGATTTTTATTTTGAGCGATAAGTTTAGAATTAATGAAACTTTTCTGAGAAAAACAATTATTTATAATAAATTTATTTATGTACGTTGGAAAAAAATGACAAGATTTGAAAATATTTTCAATATTTAAGTGTATTATTTTGCTCAGCCCAAAAAAATAAAACGAGTCTAACCACAAAAGTTTACTCCCTACCGTAGTCGCTCATGACCTTAATAGTTTATGCGACTTTAAACAAATAAAAAATAAAGATTTGAAAAAATTTTGCTAATAATAAATTTTTTTATTACAACAACCCGTTTTCTTAAAAAGAATTTCGTCTATTCATTATTAAATTTTTTGCTCATCAGCATAAATTTTAAAAAATCTTTTAAAACAAAAATTATAGATTAGAATTCTCAATTAATATATTATTTTTTATCTTGGCATTAATTCTCACCTCAATAAGAGCCCAGCTGCAAAAGATACTTTTTTCCGAGGGATTCAAAAAGGGTTGACTCGTTCCATGAGCTTGATCGCTCATTAATATCTTTCTCATTGTCCTCGGAAGCTTTGTCATTTGATTTTTCCCGTCGTTTTTTTCATTGAATAGTTATATAATATAATAGTTCCGTTACAATAAATTTATCTATAATCTGAGATAGAAGTGGGCAAAGTATAGTCAAGTAATATTAATGACTGCCGTTTGTCATAGACACTGTCAACTACCATCGAGTGCTTTATGTCATCAACGGGAATATGCAGTATTATAAAGTCTCCAATTACTTATCGATTTATATACCTCTGGTACTTATACTTGGATATGGATATGGATACGGTACTATACTTGTAAGTTTTATTAATCGCAAGGTCGCCCGGGATCGTATATAGATATACATATAGGTAATCCATAAAATACCGGAGCTTGATTGGATCGAAGACGAGTTAAATGTCGGGTGACGTCACAGTGCGCCACAGTAAGCGCTTTACAAGGCAATAATTCGTTCTCCTTTTCTGCAGTCATGACCCCTGCTGGCATATTCCTACCCGAGTAGATATCGATAAAGACTACTCGTTTTGACAGACAGCCTAAGTCTTTAGATTATGCTTTAAAGTCTATAAACCCTTGCATGCCGCTGAAACAGTCGCGGTAATAAAGCACACAGTATTCGTTTTTGGAGTAACCTTGAACCCAAACTAAACTAAACTAAACTAGACTAACTGAATAATAAAACTGAAATCGTTTTTATAAGCTAAGTTAACTTGCCTGTAATGTTAATACGCCAATTTAAAGTGAGTACCCTTTGAAAAATAATTAACGAGTTGACAGGTTGATTGGGGCATAAACGAAAAGCGTTAATAAATTTGACAGGTTAATTATGAGTCGTTTTTTGATAGAAATCTTTTTTTTTATTATTATTACATGAACTAATTTAAAGTCCTTATATTCTTTGTGTGAAAAAATTTTCTGATGTGTGGCTATATATCAAAATAAAATTTTTTAAAAGTTTGCAAAATCCCAAAGTTCACGACTCATAATCCTCATTTAATTATAAAATAATAATAAAATAGAAACTATAGATAGAGATTGTATAGATTAAAAATAGAAAAAAAAAAATTAATTAAAAATCTCGTTGTATTTTCTAAAATTTCGCAAATATGTATTAACATTATAAAAATGTTATTAAAATTATAATAAAATTTTCTAATTTTGTAAGTTTAGTTTACGAAAGTTGAATTTGTTTTTATAAAATCCGGTATTTTATTTTAGCGTGCTTTTGTTTTGTAATTTTACCATCATATTGTTAAATATATAAGAAGCTAATTTTTTATGCATATGGATTAAAAAAATTAATAAACTTAATAAATAAATTTTAAACCTAAAAGGCAATATCGTATTATTACCATGCATAAATTATTAATTTTATTTGTAAACTCGATACTTCATATGAAAATATATTTGTATACTAAAAAAGTTACTAAATTTAATAAAATTTTTAATAGTACAATTATTGACTTAGTACTTTATACTGTTAGAAATTATAATTTTCAACAAGTGACAGTCGGATATATACTATAATAAATGCTATAGAACACTTTTTTCAATATTAAATTATAAATTTTGGTTTTTATACTTTTTAAAATTATATTTAATATTTAGAATTCTGCTAAGTAAATTTTATAATTTAGTGTTTTCCATGTGGCAACTGTAGATGTACATACTTTGATGACGTGTTTTTAATTCCTCACTTTCTCTTTATTAATTTATTTTAAATCTAGCTAATGTAGAGAACTATTAAGTAATAATTTTATTTAAACGCTAAGAATACATTCCACTAAAAATGGTGACAATGTAAAGATTTTAATCATTCGCCCCGCATGAATCCCGTAATAAAATTGTTCCGAGGCGTAAGAACGGTACACAGAGAGAAAAAAATAGAACTCATTCCTATGTTAGAATGGTAACCATTACCATGTTACATAGTAACGGAAATTTTTATGAGAACCCTGTGTAAATTCGCTTATAAAAATCTTAGAAATTGTGATAAAAATATAAACAATCACTCATTCGATGCGGAATTAAATTCTAAAAATAATGTTGTTTTTTTATTTTTTTGATGAAAATTTCAATTTGTTATTAACAAAAAACATAACCAAAATAAAAATCTCAATTTTTTGTAAATAACTCAATAACTATTGATGATATCAAAAATCGGAAAAGAGATCCTTAAAGAGAAGGAAATTTCTGAAAAAAAGTCTCAACTCCCGGAACTCTAGCTTGAAAAACAATAATTTTTATTTAATGTTGAAAATAGGATTCAACTCTTTAAGGATCTCTTTTCCGATTTTTAATATCATCAATAGTTATTGAGTTATTTACGAAAAACTGAGATTTTTTATTTCGGTTATGTTTTTTGTTAATAACAAATTGAAATTTTCATCAAAAAAATAAAAAAACAACAACGTTATTTTCAGAATTTAATTCCGCATCGAATGAGTGATTGTTCATATTTTCATCACAATTTCTAAGATTTTTATTATTAAATTTACACAGGGTTCTCACAAAGATTTCCGTTACTATGTAATATGTTAATGGTTACCATTCTACATAGGAATAAGTTCTATTCTTTTCTTTCCGTGCAGATAGTGCGGCTGACTGACATTTGTTGATATCACTAGTTACATTATATCGGTCACACCATGTCATACTCGCCTACATTTTATATCCACAGAAAGTGAAAAAAAAAAAAATAACAGCCTGCGGTTAAAAAAAAGGACATTTCACAGTAACCATGTACACTATTTTTATCCGCTCATTCCCGGGATTTTAACTTATATTATTTTTTTCCACAAAAATAAAATATTATTCCTCGCAACCTAACGACCGTCGACAGAGCAATGTACACACTTGGCCTAGATTCAGTAAAATATATATTTAAAGATCAGATATAGCGCACTGCAGCATTTGAATTTGTCGATTCTCATCATCAGTAATGTAAATATATGGATATAAGCATCTATACTGCTAGTAAAAGTGGTGGTATGACGGTATGACGCAATGATGCCCTTTCGATAAATGTAAAAGCCAAAAATGCCGCATTCTTCGTCCTCGATTCATTTTACGGGTCTTGTTGATGCCCGACAGTACTCGGCTCTTGTGTTGGGTTTATTTTGCCGCGGCGGTGGCTTTTGGCAGATCGCCGACGGGTGATAAAATAATCGCTAACGGGAATGCTACTGGCGATACGACTACGGCATCGTCGAAACCTCTGACAAAGAGAAATTATTTGAGAGGTGTGGGTGTAAGTAAGGGAGGTGTGGGTGTAAGAGAGAAAATGTGAGCAGGGATCAATGTGTGCCAGGGAGAGTTTTGGATGCGATTTGAAGCTTTCTAAGCCCTCAAGCCCTCTATAATCACTACCCTCGACCTCGTGTTGCTGCATCTTTCTTCTCTCATCTCTGCTACATCCAACATTCTCCTTATCACTACAGCTACTGTGCTACTACACTCACTACCACAACCACTTTGCTCCTACACTGGGCACGTGCTCAAGATCAACGTATCGCGGGAGATGTAAGATTGATGGACCCTCGTGGCATGCTTACTAACATTCTATCAATATCTCCACTAAAAAGTAACCTCTGTGACTTCCATGAGTTATTTATCGAATTTTTTTATCATTGGGTTTCATTAAATAGGCTTGATAATTCATTTTTGAATTTTTTAGGACTAATTCTTGTTTGTTTACTGAAAAAAAAATTAACTTGATTCAAAAGAGAAATCCACTAACCAAGAAAATTTTTTTGAAAAAATTGTCTTGATTTAAGCAAAAAAATTTTTGACTTGAGTAAACTTTACGTGGTTTCATATTTTTTTGTTTTCAATCAACTTTTATCTGGAAATTTTTGATAATTTTTAACAACATCAAAATTGGTAATTATTAATTACTAATTACTACAGTGAAAAATTAATTTTGAGTTCGTAATAATAGATCAGGCAAGAAAAGCCTTGAAAAAAAGAGAAATTGGAACAATTACCAACTATTAGAAAAGCAAAAAAAAGTTTTGTCAAAAGTCAACTCTAGTTAAGCACTACAGCCGAAAAACATAAAGAAAAAGCGTCAGTTTTAAAGTTTTCCCAGTTTTTGTGAAATAACTGAAAGTAGGGAAAGGGGGGGGGGGCAAAATGGGCCCCTAGGGGCAAAATGGGTCCCCATCATTTTCAGCTCTCGAAGTGTTTGGGAGGTATAATAGGCTGATTAGACTTTAAAAACCAAAGAATAATTTTCAGTTAAACGCGTTCTAGAATTTTTGAATTATAGAAAAAATTATATATACGTAAAGTACGAACTAGGTCGCGAGTTAAATAACAGCTTTATTTACTATATTTTTTGTTAAAAAACTATTTATTTTACAGAAGCTTCCCTGACTATTTTTGCGATGGTGTGTGTGTGTGTGTGTGTGTGTGTGTGTGTGTGTGTGTGTGTGTGTGTGTGAACCTCTCATAACTTTTAAACGGCTCGACCGATTCAAACGGGATTAACAGCAATCGAAAGAGTTTGTTTGCCCTTAGATATTTTATATTATTTAAGGTAATTCGGGCCAATAGATTTTGAGTAATCTCAAAAATAAAATTTTCAAAAAATGTTTTTTTTAAATAAATTTTAATCTGCTGAATCAATCGTTTTCAAAAACTAATCAGCTCTTAAGCTTAAAAAACTGCGTCGATCGCCGTCAACGCGATCAAAATCAGTCGATTCGTTTGCGAGGTATCGTGAACAAAATATTTGGGAAAAGTGTTTTTTTTTTCTTACATAACTCCGACATTTATTCCTGGATCGTTTTTGATTCAACGAGATGATTTTTAGAGCTTAAAAAAATCACTTAAATCGCCGCCAATAACGTCAAAATCGGTTTAATGGTTCAAGAGATATTTAATTTTAAAAAATTAAAAAAAGTATTTTTTTAACACATCTTTGAAATTGCATGTCCGATTGTTTGGTTAGTAATAAATAATCTTTTTGTTCTAGAAAAACTGCATAGAATGCCTTTAATTTTTTTTTAAATCGGTTAATTCATTTGTGAGATATGGTTGTCAAAAAAATTCTAAAAAATTGTTTTTTCTTGTGATACATTTTTATTGGCTCCACCAATCGATTCTGAAAACTGATCGGTTTTTAAGCTTGGAAACCCGCGTTGATCGCCGCTAACCCGATTGAAATTGGTTGATTAGTTTGAGAGATACCGTTGTCGAAATATTTCAAAAAACGCGTTTTTTTGAAATTACTCCGACATTTTTTACCTGATTTATTATTGCTTTTGGCGTGAAATGTGGAGCGCTTAGGTATGGAATTAGCGGGAAGTTGCAGGGATGGCTTTTAGGGTCCACTGTTATCCTAATTTTTTATACTGAATACATAATAAAAAAATTCAAAATATAAAACAAGTAAGAAACATATTGAGTTTTTTGGGGGGCCCGTTTTACCCCACATTTTCAATTTTTTATTTTTAATGAACACAGAAAATTGAGGTCAAATACTTGGCAAGGGACTAAAAAAAAGTAAAACCAGAGAAAAACACTAAAGATATCAACATTTTTTTCTTAAGGGGCCCATTTTGCCCCCCCCCCCCTCCTCTATATATAGGTCACAGAAAATTTGATTGATTGAAAATTGTAAAGCTTAAAATTTCCAACAAAAATTGTACTGCACAATTTCTCATCAGTTTATTGGTTTAAATAATCGAATGGGTCAAAAAATTGCTGTCTACGTTTAAAAGTGTAAGGTCATTTTTAAATGTAGATAGATAGATAGATAGATAGATAATAATTTTATTGGATTCTGGAGCCTAGGCTCCCTCAGAACCATCATCAAATATACATTTATAATTAGTGTATGATGTACAGAGTTTTAGATACATAAAAATAAAATCAAAATAAATATAGTAATTAACAGTAATAACATGTTAATCATGCTTATAAATAATACTTGTGTTATACAAAGCTCAACAACCTTCAATAGCAGTAATAAACGTTCAATATAGCAGATCAATAATTTTGGAAATAATAATCATAGCACAGTCTACGGAATATTTCGAAACTTTCGGCTTTTGTAATTTGTAATTAATGTAGAATACATTAAATAATCTTTTTTATGGAAAAATAGTTTTAGAAAAATTATTTTGAAGAGCTTTGTCTCGATTTAAGTAATAAAATTCTTGAGTTGAGAAATTTTTATTGGCTTAAGAAATTTTATTTTATTTAAGCATCTTTCGTCTTGGTTCAAGAGAATAAAACTTTTTAGGTGATTTTTTTGTTTCGAGAATTTTTCTCTCGAACCAAGTTATTATTTTTTCAGAGTATCGTTTCAGAAATATTGGAAAATGTTCGGTATGTTCTGTAGGATCAACCGAATATCGGTTTTCTTTTTCTGTTCAGTAATTTGTATTTTTACTCTTTAGCTAAAAGTTTACTATTTATTATTTATTTTCTTCTTCAATTTGGCCTAAAAAAAAATTATTATGTAAATTAGAGGTTCTAAAGTTAAAAAGGTTTTTACTATATTTCAGTCTTTGAAGTTAAATTTTAATTAAATGTGTATGTTTACTAAATGAGATTTATAATTAACTGTATTACCCTTAAGTCAAACGTCATGGAAAGTGAAATAAGTTTATAAATTAATTAACTATATTTAAAATAGATCGCAACGAGTAATTTTCAAGACAACCTCAATAAGCGGATCGTTAGCTCATTTGCTTTCCTTTGATCGAGTTAATAAATTAAGTTGGCACATATAAGTATTGTATATTGTATATTCTTGTACATAATTTAAAAAGTTAATATGTCCCGTGACGTTGGTACCAGCAACCATATAATCAGGAAACAACGTACAAGCTTCTCTGCCTACACTCGTTTCAGAGCCCTTGAGTGTGTTGTCGAGAGACAAAAAGCTCGTGAGTGTGAGAGAGAAAGTGGATGGAGATGCGTGAAAGAAAGAGAGAGATTTAAAGCGAGTCGACTCGACAGGCTGCGGTAGCCGCACACACGTTTAACGAGTCGCTTGGAATTAGCCGTGGCGTTCTCCAGTACACCGTACAGCACACGCGGGCGTGCACAGTACCGCAAAATTAATTACTGTATTAATTAACAATTTACCCCGACAAAGTCATCGGAGCTGACGGCGCTGTCGTGGCCTAAAGGCTCTTTGTGAACCTATACGCTGTGTACAACAACTGATTACAGTGAATCTTAACACACTACCTTCGTTATTTTACTTTCATTAATACTTCGCTCCTTTATATTTCCGAAGTGTCCATCGGAAAACTCTAATGAGATCCTTTTGTTATTTTAGTCTTTTCAACGTGGATAAATAGTTTTTGAAAATACTTGCTTAACCCTCATTTGACTAGAGATTATGGTTCATTAATTTGATTAATAATTATTTTAAATACAAACAGTTCGATTACTTGAATTGAAAAAAAAATCACAGAAACTTCTCGCTTAATTAAAACGCTCGACAATTTTTCGATTACTTATTGGCTAATAAATCTGAGAATTATTTTAGAACATTCTTTTAGAATTTTTAAACTTCAATATCTTTTAAACGCGTCGTTTTATTTTGATTTTATTCAATGTTAACACTAAATAAATATTGAGTTGCACTAATTAGATTTATTTTAATTATCATTAACTTACAAAAAATAAATCTAATGTAAAAACTATAAAAATATTTAAGGTATAAAAAATTTGCTGAGAAAAAATATAAAATTGATAAAAATCTTTATTTAGAAAAAAAATACAGAACTTGATAAAACTAAAAAATTGCCTGACTTCAATCTATTTAGTAAGAATTGTAAATTTAATAACAATTTTTTTTTTTTATTATGATTAATCAATTTGTAAATAGAAAACAATACACTAAAAAGTAACTTATTCAATTTAAGAAAAACATTTTCTTCAAAATTTGATTTCAAATCATATGTTATTATCCTAAAATGAAATGTACCATAAACATACTCATGACTTGCAAATTCTTGTGTCTAACATTGATATCTATTTGTATTGATACGCAGAGTTTTAATGGATATTTTACCCAACTGAAACAAACCAATTTGAGACCAATGCAAATCAGTGGGTTGCAAATAATCAGTTTCTTCCCTAAGGGACGTAACTAGTTTCTGACTTCACTCGAGACCTCCAATCGCATTCGTTTGACTTCACAACACCCATATACCTCTACATCGTCCTAACCAACAAAGTTAACAGTTGAATCGTATATGCATGAAAGCTTATAAATTGTCTCGTTCCGAGTATCTTCAACAAAGGAAATACACAATTCGTTTCGTGATGTGTTTATCTTCGCCTAAGGTTCGAGCAGTCAACTTCACACTCATTGAGAGTGATCTCGTTTTGCAATAAACTACTTACTTCACACATCTGGATAAATAACGTGCAAAGCAAATTGATTTATTGGTATTCTGAGTATCAATTATTCTCAAACACAGATGACAAATAGTATTTTATTCCATGTAAATAATAAATTGTAGCATTTAAATGATAAATATTATAAAGTGATTGTTAAAATCACGATTTTACTGTTCAAAATGGAAATTTTTTCCAGTTGATCATTACTTATTATAAATCGACTATTATTTATTACAATTTACTTATTTCCGTGTAGAAACTTGTTTTTAAAAAGAAAAATTATTTATAAGAAAAACAGAAAAACTATTTAAAAGTCGGGTCAAAAATATTTCAACTCTCCAGAATCTTTGTTCAAGTCTCATTTATTTTCTTGAAGTTTTATTAGAATAAACTTTTTTTTCAAAAATATTCATTTTTGATCAGAAAAATTTCTTTAAAAAATACCTTTCCTTCGAGGTAATCGTTAAAGAAAAATTCTTGCATAAAAAAAAAAGTGTGGAAAATCCAAAAGTGCACGACTCATAATGCTCATTTAATTATGAAATATAAAAAAAAAAAAAAAAAAAACTTAAGTCGTTCAAAATTAATTGCCGAAAAAACAGCTGTAGTAGGAAGGTACTGCACTAGCGCCCCTGGTGGAATAAAATGTACATAATATCTATAGATATAGATATATCACCATCCATGTTAATTTTACATGGATATATATAGATATACAGTCTTGTAGTTTTCGTTTTTTATTAATTGCAATTAAACGACACTGAATTAATTAATCATTCGCATTCAGTGACCTACAATCGTCGATTAGAATTTAAAAAAAAAAAATTTAACTCAAATAATGGATTTTTTCACAAGTTACAGTGTTTCCGGGTTTCACACATGACGGACAGGAAAATTTTTTGACCTATTTTGGTGTTTTTTTCCAATTCTATTGCAGTAAATCAATTTTTAAAAAGTATGAAATTAATTTCCATTAAATTATCTCGACAATAGTATGCAAAATATCTTGATTCCGTGAACTAACAAGGCTATAATAATAAAAATAGCCGCCAAAATGAGGCGAAAAAAATTTTTCGATCGTAAAGCACTCTGATGCTTCGCATCATGAGTCGTGCAACATTAAAAAAACTGAAGACTATTATCAATTATAATCGACTTCAACGGTAATTTTTAAAGAAAAATTTTTTCCGTGTAGTGTTGAAAATCTCATAGCGGGCTAATAGTTGCTAAATCGTTTTTTTACAAGAAAGCTAAGTGAGTTGTTAAATTATAAAATAACAAATTTTTTTTTGACTCTCATAAGGAGCTTATCTGGCATTGTTTTTTAGTTTAATCAAGAACTAAACGACTTTTTTTTCTTTAAATATGATATGTGAATTGATGTACACATTTTTAGAAAAAATGAAAAATAACAATAAATTATATTTGGTCGGATCGAAAAATTTTTTCACGGGATATTGGAAAGGTTGAAATAATCTCGTGACATGACGGTAAGAGATCTGGATCTGGGTTGGATGCACGTCCTTTCGCGCGTTAAACTAGTTCACGTTGAATCAAAGATCCAATAGAAGAGTAGAGAGACGGTTAGGGATTATAAGTTTCTGAGAGCAAGAAGAGCAAAAAAAAAAAAGAATATGAGAGAGATTCTGAAAAAAAGAGAAAAGAAGGAAAGAGTAAACTATATGCAAAGTATGTATCATACATATATATATATATATATATATATATATATATATATGTATATATATATGAGTTCAACAGGGCTTGGAGGGATTACGTGGAGATTATCAATAATTTTCTACCAGCACAGATGTTTGTGCTCTTACAATCTTCTTGGTTGAACAAGAACTTATTTTTGTTTTTTTAATTTTTTCTCCCGAGTATTAAAAAAAAATATGGACAGTTCCAAGTTTGGGGCTATTTTTTTTATTAAGAAAAAAAACGGGGGAAGAAGGAATAAAGAAAGCAAGAGGAAGATAAATAAAAATATTAAATAAAATAAAATGGAACGAAATAACGCAGAGATGTCACAGCTACTTTGTTGCAGTTAAATCCATTTTTAGATTACTTCCAAACCGATGAAAAAGCAAATGGATTCGATTGATTTCCACCAAGAGGAGCTTTATCTCTGCGAGTTTACGTTACACTCGGCTCGTCGACATTCGAAAGTCGTGGATAGAGCCTTGGATTTTATGCGACTCGGCAGCCCCAGTTTTTTATATTTATTTATATTTATATTTTTATATTTTCCGAGTTGAATCTCACTACGCTGGTGGCCGACTGTATTTTCCACAATGCCGAGCGATCGCATCCCGGAAGGGGTTACACAATGGGGTTCTCCAGGAGAAAAACTGACTGTACTTTGGTCTGGGAGCCGACCGAAACCCAGAAAAAGCCCAAGAGAGAGAGAGAGAAGAAATCCTAGGGAAGAAAGCGGGAAAAGGAATTGAGGAGGGCAATGGAGAGCTTTAATGGGTTGAAACTCCGCCGGATTCAAGATATAGACGGGTTTTTATCCGCTTCGACGGTTCGGTAATTCGTGATTGCCTCTCTTTCTTCTTCTTATACTTATTTCCCTTCTTACTTTTTACTCTTTCTATTTTCTTCTTTGCTCGTTTCTATTTTGTCATCCCTTTACTTTAATTCTTTTCTTTTTTTTTACTTCTATTCTTGCTAGTTGCCTTTTTTAATCTTACTATTTTTTTGCCCACCTCTAAAGCTTAATTTGTCGCCAATCTGAAGAGCCATTGAATTTTTTTAGCGGGTTACACCTTTTTCTTATACTTCCGACGATAAAGTAAATTATAATTTATTACTGTTATTTAACTTACACTTTGGAAAAGCTCTAGTGAATAGTTTATGCAAACTTACTTACTCACTTAATATTTGGAAACTTAAAAAAAATAAATATACTGTTCAAAGTATGAAGAAAACAAAATTTGTATTTTTAGTGAAGTTATTTTGGAGAAATGTGGCATTTTTTCTTCTATAGGGTTTAGTCAAGTTGATACTAAGTTTTGACTTTTTATTAGTTTTTATGAAAGGTTATTTGAAACCTTAGAAAAAATTATTTTATTGTAAGTTATTTCTTTTTCATAATTTTTAATACTGACTTAGTTTAATTATTAAAAAACAAAATGAACTAATTAAAAAAAAAAAAATAACTTCTATTTTGTTAAAAAAAAAAAAAAAGTCAAGATGACACTGCAAAAGGGCCACAATAAAGCTATAATACCTAGAGTATTAAAAATAACTTATAAGTGTTGTATTACTCCTTGAAGGAGCCTTAGTAGATAAGTAAAATTATTTGTAACTAAATGTAATTATGGCAGAGTGAGCGGTAGCTCAAGCCTTCTCTTACATTTTCAATATAAAAAAAAAAAAAAGCTATAATACCACCACACAGAAAAAAAGTCCTGTCAAAATTACAGAAAAATCTGTTAAATTCATAATTTATTCCTGTCAAAACATAAATGTCAAATTTACATTTTTATAAATCAAATTTTTGACATAAAAATTGTTGACCCGAAAATTCCAAATTTACATGAGGAAAAATGCAAATATGACATAAAATGGCCATTTAATTTGTACATATCCATTTCTGTGATTTTCACATATAATTTTTTTCCATGCATGTAATAACAAAGTTATTTTTGATAAAAGTATATGACAAATTGCTTGAGTATTGATATCAATAAATTAATATAAAAATTTATAAATTGATATAAAAAATTTTTTGATATATCTTAGCGATTTAACTAACTTATTATCCAAGCCACATTATTATTTGTCAACTTTGCCCAGATTTTCCTGACTACTTCAAATAAAATTTTCCCTCAAAGTAAAGTTTACTCATCAGAGACTAAATGAAGAAAAAAATGGTCCAATTTACATCTACTCCACAAACGTTTAACAAATATTGAAAACTAAAAATAGTTGTTTGTCCAATTAATTTTAACGGTCAATTAGATTTGTTTCCCGCAAAAATGATTTCAGTAAAAAATTTCATCAAGTATATTTGCCCGGAGATAAACTGAGATTGAATACATATAATACACGGCAAGTAATTGAACATGATGGTTAAAATCAGTGGATATGTGTGAGGGTGTATCTATGTAGAGCATATCCTTGATTTAACGGCGATTCCAGAATATATCTTCTCACCGCCAGAGGGTGTATGAGCTGAATGAACGAACGAGTGATCGTCGAGTGGACTACTCGCGCTTCAGCAGTGACGAGATAATTATCTCGCGTGATATCGATTTGCCCTCACGGGAATATTGACAAGTTTCGAAAAGCGAGGATAAGCGACATATTAAACCAAAGTATCTATAATATATCTGTGTATATGTATAATGGGAACGGATAATGCAGAGAAGAGAGACATATAGATAGATAGATAGTTGGATAGATCGGTATATAAAGTAGTTGCCTAAAGCACTGGTGTCCCATTTGTCTCGGTCAACGATCTAATTTGTCAGAGGTATTTTCAATGGACACACGGGATCGTCTAGTATATCCGTGATCATGTCTTACGCATTGTAGAGACCGAGAGAGATTACGGTGACTAAAGACATTAGGGTCAACTATCGAAGCTCCCCGATTTACCTACCCTATTTCTCAGTTCTATGCCCTCAATAATTGTATCTCATGAACTGTAACTCATGACAAATATTTCGGTGTTACCTCCTCATTTATTTTTACCTTGTATCTCTTTATTTTATTTCACTGCTACATATCGTCTCAATCCCGCCGATTTATTCAGCTCAGACCCGCTATAACATTGTTTAATAACTGGCTTTCATTTTGTTATTTTTTTTATTTTCTTATTACGTTTTAGTCGTTTGTTTTCTTAATTAAAAATTTTCATTATTTCTACTTTTATGAGCTATAAAATTGTTTTATTGTCGCATAATTTTTCGATTATCAAATTATTATAAAAATAAAATGTAGGATAATGATTAAAAAATCCAAAAATTTTATTATCTTTCAAGAAAATTAAGTCTAATAGTGAGGACTTAAAAATTTTCTTCAAATATATTTTTGACCTCCTAAAGAATATTTTACCTAATTTTAAGATGAATGTATATAGGTGCGCAAACTTTTCGATGCTTTTGAAAAAATAAGAATGATATTTATGATTTTTGATCGATAGGCGAAATATTTAAACTATTTACTAAATTCGAATAGAAAATTTTATCTCTTTAACTATCTTCAAACCCGCTGAATTATTAATCTAAGGATTTAACTTCAGAATTTCTTGAGAGTTTTTAATTATCACAAGAATTATAATACCTAATATAAGTTGAATCATTCAACAAATTTCGAAAATCAAACATAATTTTTAAAAAATTATCAAATTAATGGTTTTTTTTTTTTTTATTAATAATCGTTGCATCCATTTTAAATTAATGGTAATCGGAAAAAATAGACCCGAAAAAAATTTTTTAATTATGAAAAATTCATATTATTTCATTAAAATTATTATAAAATAAAAATAATAATAATAATTTAATAAATCTAATTTAAATTAAATTTAATTCTAATTTAGAAATTATTTGAATTAATATATTAAATTTCTACTAGCAGGAAAGTGAACATAGGATGTTTATCATGAAATCAATTATTGATTCAGCGACGTAACTAAAATATTTACATATATAACATGATAATATTTACCTCAATATGTGGTTTTATAATAAATATTCTGTGTTAATTTTTCTGTTAGTATTAGTTTAGTATATTAATGATTTTATTTCATTATACTGGGAAAACTGATTATTTTCGATAGGTATGCGCAAAAGTAGGGATTTTAATATGCTTAAAGTGACTCACTGGTCTAAGGTTGAGGTGCATTCCTAAAAAGATCGATTACGTGGTTATACTGACAATGAGTCAATCAATTTAAGATATATTTATGTTCAAAGTCGTAAAAAAATTTTTCTGACATGGCCAATTTTAAAATCTAGTCATAGATGGTCATATTAGACTATATATGACAAGAAAAAATAAATTATTTTAATTTTTTTTCTATGAAAATTTTTATATCAATCAACATGTTTTATGAAATAAAAATTGGTTTAGTAATTGATTAAAATCAATCATAGTAAACAAATTTTTTTTATTTTATAAATTAACATCTGATTCAATTGAATTTTATTATATATAGAGAGGATTAGCGAACATAAGCTTAAATAAGGCCAAATATATAATAAAATATTACATGCCTCTATAGCGCCAGTAATATAAAATGATAAAAAAATCTATTAACAAATATAAATAAATAAATAAATAAATAATAAAATAATAATAATAATATGTCGGCCATTAATCTGCAGAGAGCTATTATTTTATTTGAGCGATGCTTGGAAATATTTAACATGTGAATAAAATTGAAATGCAGTGTTTACATTTTTAGCATTACTCATTGGTCATTTTATATGTATTTAATGAAAAATTGTAAAATTAAATTTTTTACATTCGACAAATTTTTACCTCCTGGTAAATCCGTAGTCCGATTTAAATTATAACTGAGCAAAAAAGAATGTCGTTATTCATTTATAAAATTTATTTAAAAGTTTTGTAATTCGTAAAATAAAATGGAATTAAAAAAAGTTTTAATTCCAACGTTGAATTTAAATGAAGTTTTTTTTTCACCAAATAACAAGTTAATAAAATAGAATAGAATAGAATTCTAATTTAAATGAAAGTCAATTTAAATGAGATTTGAAATGAAAATAAAAGTTGAAAGAGTATAACCAAAAGTTTTGTTACAATTAACAGTTTTAATCTAAGTATTGAATTAGAGTCTTGTAATCTCAGTGGCATTACGTACATTGGAAGTAGATTAATTGATAATAGTTATAATAATAGTGATGATAATAATAATCTCAGCAAGTCCTAATGGAACATGACTATTAGCAAGTCTTCCGTGATAGTAATTACATCGATGCTAGCTGATGCATCGTCGAAAGTAAGCCTTCGTAGGTACCGATATTAAACTCCTTCTTCGTTAAGGTTTCCTACCGTCCGGGGATTAACAGCCGGAAAACGTCACATCGTCAGTAACTAAGTAACTATCAGATACTGAAATGTAGAGTATAGAGTTTTGAGTGTAAAGTAAAGCTTTTACTCCCAATCCTTGAATTATGCATCATTACATTATTATTGCATTAATTCAAATGTGAGACAGTCTGTGAACTAATAGAAGAATTTGTTAATATTGAATAAGCTTTATTGACGGCTTATAAATTATTTTCTGACATTAAATTATGTAATGATGAAATCCGACTCGAAATCCAAAAAAATTTTTCTTTTAGGAATATTTTTGAATTTTCTTGTTTGAAAGACAACTGAAACTGGCTGCCAGCATTTTCGGCGGATATAGAGAACATGGCTGACTAGACGTTGACAAAAACCCCGTTTTTTAAAAAATCAAATTTATTTTCGATTTTTTTGAGCCAAGAATAAGGTAAAAGCCCCAATTATTGACGCTATAAGAGACAAAGTTATGATTTGATTTTTTTTAAGCAATCAAATATAAATATCGTTGAATTTTGTTTGTGGTAATGTCTTAAGTAATGTTTTAACTAATCAATTTATTTTTTTAAAATGATAATCAGTGATATTTACTAATTAATTTTAAATAATTAAATAGATAATCTGGATACACCAATTATTGACGGGTTAAAAAACTGATTGATCTAAATATTGACGTACCGTAACCCCAATTATTGACGCCCCTACTGCGCATGCGTCGAATCATTTGGTTATATTTTTATTTATCAAAACTTGATATAAAGTAATCAATATTATTAAAGTTAACTAATAATAATTTCTATGAATGATTAATTATTATTAAAAATATAACAATTTATTCAAAAACTTATTTAACACCAAAACACGCCGAGTTATTTGACAGTTAAAAGCCTTGTATATAATCGCGTAACGTATTTTATACTTAAAAAAAAGGCGTCATAGCGCTGTTGACTGGCTGTCAATATGGGATTCACCATAAAAATTATGAACTAGTTATTGACTCCCATTATTTAAATACTATAAAGCATACAATTAATTTCGATTATTCAATTTTATAAATATTTCATGTACTGTTAATTAAAAAAAAAATAGGTCATATAATTATATGAAAAAATTAATTTAAACTCGGCAGTTAAAAAAAATGCTTTTCTAACCAAAGTTGTTAAGAAAATAGACGCTCGTAAGCTGATTTGATGAACTGGTGGTAACTTTATTTTTTTTTTAATAATTAATATTTAATATTTTGAACTGAAAGTGATTTTTTTTCAATTTTTTAATTAATTAGAATTTAATAAAAATTTATTTGATCGTTATTCTTATTACAGATAATTTAATATATTTAAAGATAATTTAGGGTGTCAATATTTAGACCCCCGTCAATAATTGGGGCTTTTACCTTAGTATATTAAACACCTAGGGCAGGAATTTCTTTGAAAATTCGAATTTTACTTTTCAAATTCTAATTTTTTTCACGAAAAAATTTGAGTTTTTTTATAAATTTAATTATTTTTTTTTAATTTAAATATTTCTTTAATCTCGACAAGAAAAAATTTACGTATGAGACTTATTTTAATTGATTAAAAAATATTTATATTAATTCAGTCCGGTATTCTGAGTGATAGAAATAAAAATTTACTCCAAATTCATTCCCGACTGTATCCAGTGTATAATTGCTAAAAATGAACGTTATTTAAAATTAAAGTTTTTTCATGCCTACTGGTCAAGTGACTAGTGAACCTTATTCAAACCAAGCGATGGACATTCCATCTGTACTATTGGTCGAGAGACATTCTCTCCTGACATGTTATCAGGGAGATCCAGGTTCGATTCCTGGCTTGGTAACCTACCCCATTTATTTTTTCAAAGTTTATCTTTGCTCTCATGTAGTTTCTTTCATTTGTTTAACATCTTTACAACTCGAACAGATACCACAAAACTTCCAGCTTTACTAGTATTCAAGTTCGATGGACCCCATAGAACTAATGCAAAGAGAGAATGTCTCTCGACCAATAGTACAGATGGAATGTCCATCGCTTGGCTTGAATAAGTTTCACTAGTCACTTGACCAGTAGGCATGAAAAAACTTTAATTTATATATACATAATGGGTCATGAAGAAAAAAATAATAGTTATTTAAAATTTTTTAATTTGATCTTGTAGCTCCCACAGGAAAAATCCTGCTGCTGCAATAGGATTTTATCATGTTGCTCCCACAGAAGCAGTCCTGTTGCTGCACCATGAAAATCATGTTACTCCCACAAGAGCAGCCCTGTTGCTGCACCATGAAAATCATGTTGCTCCCACAGGACTACATCCTGATGCAGCACCTATTTTTTTTCGTGTAGATAATAATTCTTTCCAATAACAATCAAGACGAATATAAAGAGGCTGAAAGTTAACAAACAAGACCAAAAGATATATAGCATCCGTTCGTGGACTAGACTCTGCATTACTGAGTACAAGAGAAAGAAATAAAGTAAGAGAGATAAATGCTAGTTGAATGTAAGCGCGAATGCAGCCAGTGACTGGAAAATTGGCTCGTAAAGCACGGGAACGCGTTTTACACTGACTACTTCGCTATATATATATATTTTATTTTATATAAAGTAGTATATTATAGTCGTCTTGGTTTAAAGTTGAATGAAAATAGTCAACACTAGACACTAGAGAGGGAGATAAAGAGAGTGAGAAAGTATACTCGTAGCTCTTGTTCATTTGGCAACTCAAGAAGCCTCAGCTGCACTTGCTACAGCAAACGATCAACCTCCTCTGTTTCCTCTGAGATTGATCTCTAAATACGATTAAATGTTCACTTGGATCCAATTGAGTGCCCACATCGTCGTTTAGATAATTATTTAAGGGAGCAAGTAAAACGAGCTGGATATCGGTTATTGGGTTTCATTATTTCTATTTCGATTTAGTTATTGCCCTGGTTAAAGAACAAATCGAGTAACCTCAATATTTTTATTTATAATTATGATATTATTGTCGGATCGGAATTGTAATTTAAGCTCAGTAGTTTTGTTTATCCTTTATTAAAAAGTTCACAGAAAAAAAATGTTCTTGAATCAAGTACATAATTTTGAACACTGATAGAAGGATTTGTTTATAGTTAAAAAATATTTTTTAATATTTAATAAATCATTTATTAAAGACTACTTTTTAATCCTTAACAAATATTTCTTAGTATTTAAAAAGATTTATTAATATTTAATAAATGAATGTCAGATTTATTAATTACAAACAAATCATTTTAAATACTAAGAAATATTTGTTTAATACTAAAAAGTGATCTTTAATAAATGATTTATTAAATATTAACAAATATTTTTAACTATAAACAAATCCTTCTATCAGCGAAGAACTTAATATTTTTGATTTGAGTAGAAAAATTCTTGATTTAAGGAAATTTTTCTTTATTTAAGAATTTTTCGTCTTGATTCAAGACAATTACCCTCTTCAAAATTATATTCTTGGTTCAAGAATTTTTCTCTTGAATCAAGTTAATTTTTTTCCAGTGTTGATGTGACGTTTTCATTGTTGTCACTTTTCGTTGCTATGGTGACCACTTTGGAAACGGTTACCATGGCAATGGCTACCATAGCAACGGTTACTATGGTAACGCTGACCATGGAAATGGTTAAATATAAATGAGTAAAATTCGTAAAAATATTGATTAATTAAATTGTCGATGATAAACATTTTGACGGAAGCGCGCAAAGCGCGTTCGATTTTCTGGTTGTTTAAATTTCCTAAGGTGGTTTGGTTTTTCAGAAAATTTTTCCACCGCCGAAATATAATAAACTGAATTTAGTAGGTTTAGAAAATCGAATTACTATTAAAAAGAAATAATAGAGGAAACATTTATTAATAAAAATTTTTTTCAAGATAAAATGATTAGCTTCAGCTTATCTAATCAAGAAGACTTGTACTTAAAAACAATAAACGACATTATAAGAATCCCTGTTTGGCTTTTTTGAAGTTACTGGTTGCAGAATTTTATGTACTAAATTTTTATATAAACTTTGAAAGCAAACAAACTTCTGCAATAAAAAAAAGTTGGTATAATTTAGAGCGATCACTAGTCATGCGGTACTAATGGTCACGGGTTCGAATCCCGAACACAGTCATTTTTTAATTTTCCAGATTTTATGGCTAAATATAATTTTTTTGGTACTTATAAGAAATGGCTTCATTTAAATGTGCTAAGATTATTTATAGCGCAAACCAGCTTAAATAAACTAATTAAATTGATAAACTAAAAGTAAATTTTAATATATTATTTTCCGGTCAATTTCAATCCTTTTAACGTGTATAAGTTAGATAAAATGTTAAGAATTCTTCATTGATTAAACAAGCTGTCGCTAAAATGGGAAACATAAAAAAATAATAATTTTACTGTAAGATACTTTTGATTCATTGACTTAAAAATAACAGTAAATATTCTCAATCGTGATCTATTTTTAATAAATTTGCATATCCGGTGAAAAATTTACATACTCTCGATAATAAAACCTTTAAAAAGTCTAAAATTATGAAGAGAAAAATGATTTAATAATTGAAGAAAATTAATCGTCAAACTTTTAACTGACTGTGACACTTAAAAAGCAAAAAAATAATTTTTGTTATAAATAATTCAAGAGAAACGAACACAAATTCAAGTCGTGAGGTTGATAAAAAAATTTACATGTACTTAAATAGACAAATTTTAAATTTCCTGGAACATATTTTTCCTTCTATTTATGATATAATTAATTCTTACTACCATTTGTGTTGACTTTTAAAATTATTATTTTGGTTAGTATAGTGTAGTTTTTATCTTTAACACGTCAGTGGATTCGTAGGCAAGGCTTATATGCTGACGTACTTTGCTTACTAGTTATAAGGGTGAGTGGGACCAAAATGATGTTATGGTTTTTCTATACTAGCTCGGTACTTGCCGGAGGCGAATAGCAAAGCACTTGTACCATCTACTTACGTGGTTAGGTACTGTAAGATTTTTTTCTCGTAACTTGAGCATTTCAACTCACTATTTCATTATTATGAAAGGTCACAATTTATGTAAAACTCAAGATAACTTTTCAAACTTCATTGTAAATTGAAGGATTTATTCATTTTTGAAAAATTACATTGATAAGAAATAAGCTTGATTTTTTTTTCCAAATAATTTTGAAAATTCAATCGTCTTGAATCAAGTTAAAAAATTTTTGATCTACAAAATTATTTTTTGTTCAAGTAAATTTGACTTGATTTAGGAATTTTTTGAATTGGTTCAAAAAAATTAGGAAAACGGTTGACCCTAAAGGCCATCCCTGCAACTTCCCGCTAATTCCGTTAATACCTGGCCGCTTTTTTGAGCTCTTCAAAAAGTACAATCTGTGTGTTGTTTTAAGCTCTCCGAGCTCAAAAAGATACCTTTTCTATGCTTTTGAGCTCTTTGAGCTCAAAAGTCTGATAGAAGTTTCATGGAACACTATTTTTTGAATGTTCATACCGCAATAACTTTTGAATGAATGAACCGATTTTTACGCGGTTGGCGGCATTCTACGTAGTTTTTTAAGCCTTATAAATAATTTCTAAGTTTCAATTGGTCAAACTAGAAATTTCGGAGTAACTCTGAAAAAACACTTTTTTCGGTTTTCTTTCGTTCACGATATCTCTCGAACGAATCAACCGATTTTGACCAGCTTGGTGGCAATCGACGTGGTTTTATGATGTTAAGAGCTGATTAGTTTTGGAATCGATCGGTAGAGCTGTTTGAAAGTTATTCCAAAAATGTCGAAGTTATGTTGAAAAATCCTTATTTCCAAATATTTCGTCGAGGATATCTCTCGAACTAATCAACCGATTTCCACGTTTTCGGCGGCAATCGACGCGGTTTTAACCTCTGAAATTATTCTATATCATCAAAAACGATCCGAGAAGAAATGACGAAGTTATGTGAAAAACAGTTTTCGGTTTTTCGGTTTTATTTCGTTCACGCTATCTCTCGAACGAATCAACCGATTTTGACCGGATTAGCGCCGATCGGCGTGGTTTTTGACGTTAAGAGCTGATTAGTTTTTGAAATTGATCGATCGAGCCGTTTAAAAGATATTCCAAAAAAACCACTTTCAAAAATGATTTTTTTCTAATTTTTTTTGAGATTTTTCAAAATTTCTCAAAATCTATCGGTCCGAATCGGTTCAAATTCTCAGGAAATTTAAGTTTGGCGAAGCCCTTTCGAATGGCACCAACCGCGATGAAATTGGTTCAACCGTTCAAAAGTTATAAGTGATTCACATACTTACACACACACACACACACACACACACACACACACACACACACACACACACACACACACACACACACACACACACACACACACACACACACACACACACACACACACACACATACATACAGACATAGTGACAACCTCGCGGGGATAGTCAGGGAAGCTTCCTGTAACCTTCAAACGTCGAGATCTGATGAAAACTCGATTTTTGCAAAATGGGGTGAAAACAATAACTTCCCGATTTTTGAAAATCTGAGATTTTTAGCGGGAAGTTAAAAATGATGTTCATCTCATAAATCAAGTGAATTTTTTTATTAGTGAAGGTACAATTTGCTTCTAACTTCATCATAGACGATAGACTCCTCAGGACTGTGGAGATTATCTGTGGATTATTTGCTAGTCATTTAGGGAATAAGACAAACGAGGGACTATTGGTTATTGCCTATGAATAATATCGATTTACATGGTTACGTTTATTAGCATGATTATATATTGTACGTGGAATGAAGATATCGACAGTTATTTTGAAAAGAGATTGTACAAATTACCCGAAATAATTTATTTGATTTACATTATATCCACTGATAACATTAATTAAGTATTGTAACTATTTAATCGGGTCAAAATATTTTCGCATTAATCAATGTGTTATTTAATTATTGATTATTGGGGAATGTAGGATAATGGTACGTAACGTAGAGGTTTATTTAATTTATTATCTGCTAAATATATCTCTAATTGTATTATGATGGATTATTGATATTTGAATCATATTTTTCAAATCAACTTTGTTCCGTACAATTAAATGGTAATATTGAATCGAATAAATTCACTTAGACCCAAAAAAATTTCTTAGTTGAGTTTATTTTTATATATGTGAGCTTTGTTGAGTTATAAAAAAAAATATTAAAGCTAATTCTATTATTTTGACAGTGTAAATAATTAATGAGTATGACACAATTAAAATAAAGTAAAGTTAATTTAAATATATTTATGATATGTAAATAAATGTGCGACTAAATTTAAAGTTAAAACTCAAATGAGAGATTTTATTTCAGATGAACGAAAGAAATCGAAGTTAAATTTATTTGGAATTTGTATGATGCACGAGAGATAAATTGAGGACAACTGAAGATATTTGACTTTATAATAAAACTCATGAATTTCATGTCGGCATAATCAGTCGTGAAACCGATTAATCATCTAATCTATACATGACATTTATATATAAATACTATTTATACTGTACTTATTTCCAGGATAAATATAATTAATTAAACAATATTACTTAAATATTTATGCCCTTAATGTCCAAAAATATGAAAGTATGCATATTGACAGAGAGACGATGAATGAAAATAGATTTGACTTTATGACAAAAGTATTATACACATTTATTGGATTTTCGATGGTTGATGCTCGAAAAAACTCATTGAAACTGCCATTCGTCTTCACATGCCGCCCATAAAATTGTAAGGGTGCTATCGTGTCTAAAAAACACCGAATCGAACCGAGAAAAAAACTTAAAGGAAATAAGGGAAGAAAGATTGCGAAAAAATGAGCAAGAGGAAAAAAGTTCTGCCTCTGGAAACTTAGTATTTGCGGGCTTCGACTAAGTTTTTGATAATATCTGCAAGAATCCACGAGTATCTTCTGTACCTACTATATTTCTTGTTTTTTTTTCATTTAATACTCGAAAAGATGAACAAAGTAGTGAATTGATAAGATTTTTATTCAATTCCAAAAATGCAGAAAAACTGACAACGTATATTACAGTTTACTTAAATTAATCAATTTGCCTGTGCAAAAAAAAGTTTCATTATGAATTTCATTCTTAAATTTATGTTTAAAAATAAATATAACTTTGTAATTAATTTATCAAAAAACAAATTCAATTTGTTTACAAAAAGTTATGAAATTTTTTAAAAGTCACAGTAACAGTAATTTTTCGACCTGTTCTTTTTTTTTTCTAAATTTTTGCATTTTTTTTTTTATCTTAAGTAAACAATTTAACGGTTTCTTTTCTGAAAATTTTTTTTGTCAGATTTTTCACCAATTTATAATGCCAATTTTTTTTCGTAAAAAAAATTTTAAGCCATCTGTGAAATGTCAAATTTGTGTTTTGAAATAGTATTTCAAAATTTCTTACACTGCTGTAAAAAAATAAATTTCCAAAAACTATTTAAAATATTTATCAAAGTCTTTTAATTTATAAATATCTATGCTGTTTCGGTTTAACGATTCTTTACATGATATGAATTTATTTAAGTAAGATTAACTTTATCTAAACTAAGTTGGAACAAGTCTAAAAAGTATCAACCCTAAAAAACACGTCAATTTTTCTTCCACGGATGAGCCGGTGTACCCTCGTGCGACTCCAGTTTCTATAACACTCAAAGTGCCCACAACCCTGCTCAAAAGTCTCACTTACTCCTTCACTTGTTCACTAAATTTCATACTCATCCATCTCTATCTATTTTCCTTTAGTTTTCGTTTTAGTATATCACCTCTCTTGTGTGTGTCCCGGATAGTCAGTATACTAGTATAACACACACTCAACTCGATTCTATTGTCCCGTCTCGACTTTGATTCGCTGGCACCGGTCCTCAGTCATCGAGAGGGTCACAACCTCACTCGAACCCCGACCCGAGTGACTTTAAACATTCCCTGCCCTGTTTTTTCCCCTAGCTCTTACTGATTTTCCTTCCACACACAAAATGAGCACAACTGTATATAAATTTCATTTTTACATACCTTTTATATTCCCCGATCTAACCCTCCAAACTTTCGGTTTCAATTACATTAAGAAATGGTTAAGTTAAATATGCTAAGGGAAATTACTGATTTACTTTTCCCTCGGAAACAGGCTCACCAGCTTTTATCTTTAATGAATAGCAGTCATTAATTATTTTATTACAAATTATAGCTCAAGTATTGAAGTTTTGGGGTTTTGATTTTTATTGGGACCTACAGTTTTCATTTCCCGTGTTGTTTTTAACCGATTAAGCACTAAATACCCATGAATTACAAATGAATTAAATACAATTTGAAGTTTACATGTATTCATGAGCATTATTATTCAAATAGCTGAGAAATTTTCAGAAATTGATTAGTCAATATATTCTTTTTTAATTTTGATCTATAGATAGCAGACAGTACATAGAAAGAAAAATCCGAACAAAAACAGTTTCACTGTAAAAAAATCGCGCCAAGTCCACGTTCATAAGACTATTAGGAAAAAAAAAATTTTTTTTTTCTTTACAAAAAGATACAAAATAAAAAAATTAAAAAATCCAAGTAACCGATATGATTGTTTATGATTTTCGGAAATTAAAAAAAATCTTATTGTAAATTTAAAAATTAAAAAAAAAAATTTTAGAACGTATTTAGTGTGCGTGGTTACAAAATATTTTACTTTTAATGAAATTCGTAAAATCTATTTACTAGGACTTTAAAAAAATTGAAATACACAATGGCGCACACCAAGTAAGTTCTAAAATTTCTTTTTTTAATAAGAAAGAAGATTACAAAATAAGAAGATTTTCTTGACTTAAATAAATTTTCTTGAATCAAGATACGTATTTCTTAAAGCAAGAGAGTTAATTTTGTTGGAATAAGTGAAATTTCTTGAGTCAAAAAAAAATTTTTTTTTTCGCTCAAGAAAATAATTAGGAAGAAAAATATTTTCTTGGCTCAAGTGAACCTTTTTTTCTGTGTACGTTGTAACAGAACAAATTGACTCAAGAGAATTACTCTCTTCAAAATTTTGCTCTTGTTTCAAGACGTCAAGTTTTCTTAATTCAATAAATTCACTTTTGAATTTAAAAAAATAAATTCAAGGACAAAAAGTTCCTTATTCAATAATTTTATGAATTTTTAAAGTGAAAAAAATTTTTTTTAAATACTTCTTTGAAGGAAGAAACTGTTTCTTAAGAAAATAATATCTAAAAATCTTCCAGGATTATGAAATTATTTTTAGTTGAAGAGAATTGTAGTTTTTGATGAAAAATTTGACCACGAAAATAATTTACTGTTGATCAGAAATGAATAAATTCTCTAGCTAAAAAATAAGATTCAAAAAAATTTGAATCAAGATAACCAGTTCTTTTTAAAATAATTTTTTTACTGGATCAAGAACATTTCTCTTGATTTAAGTAGTTTCTTTTCAGTCTCAGTTGGTAAATTACTTACATTTATAGAAAAATTAACTTGATTCAAGAGAATAAATCTTAAACGAAGAAAATTATTTTTAAGAATTTCTTTATCTTGATTCGATAATTTTTTTGCTTAATTAAAAAATTGAACGTTAAATAAAAATTGAAAGTTTTTGGTAATTTTTTAACTGAAAAATTTAATTGAAAATAGTATATTTCACTACGAGGGAAGAAAGTTGAAATTTCTGCCCTGTGTGATATGATGCCCGAGGCGAAGCCGAGGGCATCATGACACACAGGGCAGGGCTTTCAACTATCTTCCGGTGTGGTGTATACGATTTTTTTTTATACCTAGTCGAAAGTACGTTTATTAATCACATTTTTAAAAACTATCAACAACACAACCACGTTCTGCCTTCAGCTGACAGGTCAGCCATGTTTTTTTCATTTGCTCCCTATCGGCGCGCCTCTTTCGGACTTACATAAAACTTTAATTTTTTTTTGTTGCGTTCTTGATGCCTGCCCCGCGACATTTGAAAGCACGAGCGAAGCGAGTGCGTCAGGTTGGCGGGGGCAGGCATCAAAAATAAAACAAAAAAAAAGACATAATTATATTTACAAAAAATAAAAAATAATTAATAATTATCTTTTTTCGAAATAAATAAATTTACGCCTATGAAATGCATTTTGATATATTTTTCATCTATACATATATATATATATATATATATATATATATATATATATATATATATATATATATATATATATATATATATGAAAAAATTGATGTGGGTACTCAAATGAAAGGTCTCCATGAGTGTAATGTCGGGGTGAGCTTATATCTTTAAAAATGTCAATAGTTCACAAGATACAAGGTCATTTCTTAATTATGTATCTAGAGATAGAGAATTTTCGAATGCAGCCGAAATACTCATCATAATAAATTGACTATCGGTGAAAATAATATGAAACCTTGAAAAGGCACAAATTCAAGTCAAGACCATTGTAATGGCACTAAATTACACTAAAAAAACCAATTTTATCATATGACTATCCTGGACACAACAAGATTCATCCGATGAAACTTTTTCATTCATCTTATTATTAATTGTAAGTACAATGTTTAATTAAAATATTACATACAACGAGACACAAAAATACTGAAGTATATATAAAGCAACGATCTACGAGGTTATCGTGAAAAATTTTATTGATAAAGTGGTAGGCGATCTCTAGATGGCAGCAGCCGGCTGTTTCTGTAGACACGAAAAAATTATTTGCTCCCGGCGATGTAAGTGAGGCGCGTGTAATCCCACCAGGGGAGGGAAATCAGACTTTAGCCGTTAAAATTGGAGAGGGAAGTGCGTACTTTCGACTAAGGTATAATGAAAATTTTTTTTTACCGTAAAAAATCACAGTGATCTCAAAATGTAAAACTCAAAAATATTATAATTGATAATAGAATGATTCTATGTTGTTTACTAATTAATTGAGCAACATGGGAAAAATTAGCGTTGTTGGTTTTAATTAACTGAAAAACATGCAAGTGGACATGTCGGAAATCCTAGAGGAATAATTAATGTGACTTATCGTAAAGTGATAAAATATTTAAACAGTTGGTAAAATTATCAGGTAATGAATAATTAATCAGATGAAGAAAACTCACAAACAAGGGCACGAGCATTTAAGTACACTCACGCACGTAATAACATAACTTAGCTCAGGGTGTGTGCGTTTATGCAAGGAGTAGTTTCGCGTCATTTCAGACGATTAGAATCTTTGCGTGCACTTTGGAGTACGCGATAATCCAAACTAGTCAACCGCTGTTTTCAAGTTTCTCCTCGTTTCAAGTAAAACGAAACACAAGCTACACTAGCGAACTTTCACAAAGTCGCAACAACTTCAACCCATTCTACTTCTATTGACTCCACACCCGACTCATGTTTCCTATGCCCCCTGACCGACACCGCAAAACAACTATTCACCACAAGTGCTTCCTTGCATTATGCTTCGCGGTTATTTTATCCACCTCTGTACGATCCTTTAATCTCTTATCTAATTATTACATTATATATTAATTAATATTATAGTCCTCACTGATATTTTGAGAACAATTCTCAACGAAAGTGTTATTAATTAAAAAAATTAGGAAAACGGTTGACCCTAAAGGCCATCCCTGCAACTTCCCGCTGATTCCGTTAATACATGGCCGTTTTTTTTGACCTCTTTGAGCTCAAAAATACAATTTGTGTGTTGCTTTGAGTTCTCCGAGCTCAAAACGATACCTATTCTATGTTTTTGAGCTCTTGAGCTCAAAAGTCTGATAGAAGTTTCATAGAACACTATTTTTTGAATTTTCAAACCGCAATAACTTTTGAATGAATGAACCGATTTTTACGCGGTTAGCGGCATTCTACGCAGTTTTTTAAGCCTCATAAATAATCTTCAAGTTTAAATCGATCGAACCAGGAATTTCGAAGTAATTCCGAAAAAACACTTTTTTTCGGTTTTCTTTCGACAACGATAACTCACGAACGAATCAACCGATTTTGACCAGATTGGCGGCGATCAACGTGGTTTTTCAAGGTTGAGAGCTGATTAGTTTTTAGAATATATCGGTTGATCCGTTTAAAAGTTATTCCAAAAAAATCACTTCTGAAAAAATTTTTTTTCCTATTTTTTTTTAGATTTCTCCAAATTTCTCAAAATCTATCGGTCAGAATCGGTTCAAATTTTCAGGAAATTTAAGTTTGGCAAAGCCCTTTCGAATGGTACCAACCGCGATGAAATCGGTTCAACCGTTCAAAAGTTATAAGAGGTTTACACACACACACACACACACACACATACATACAGACATAGTGACACCCTCGTGGGAATAGTCAGGGAAGCTTCCTAGGACCTCAAAACGTCGAGATCTGATGAAAACTCGATTTTCGAAAAACGGGGTAAAACCAATAATTTCCCAATTTTTAAAAATTTACAATTTTCTTAGCGGGAAGTTAAAATAGTATATTACATACCTAGGCCAGTAAAATAAGAAAAGTCTCAGATCACATGTAATTGTTGGCCGAGGCGAAGCCGAGGTTGACAAACATGTGATCTGAGGCTTTCTTATTTACTGGCCAAGGTGTGTATACTATTTTTCTGCTCGACGTAGCCGGAATGTGGCAACTTTGTTTAGCGCAGCGGCCAGAAAGTTGCCACTTTCCGGCCGGAGGGCAGAAAAATTAATTTACCATTCTCTAACAAATTCTTTTCTCAGGAAAGGAAAAAAAATCGTGACTGTGATCACAATTTTTTTGTTGTATATTTTCTTGATTTCTTTCATATCCTACTTCATTTACAAGCTTGATTTTGGATTTTTAAGGGGGAACACCACTGTGATGATCGAAAAAAACAGGTAATTTTCGGGAATTTTTTCGACAGGGAAAATAAAGGAATTTGGGAATCGGGATTTTTTTTTTATTTTATTAAGGGTACATTAAAGATTATTACTCTAAATTTTTACTAAAAAATATTTAATCATTACAAAGTTATTAGCAATCTCGTAGAGCACTAGAAAAAATTTCCCCCTCCATGGTCGGTTCGATAACTCAAAAACGGATCATCTGAAAATAAAAACCCAAATTGCTTTTTAATCAGTAAGGATATAGTTATTGTCGCACGTACGGAATTTTGAAAATTTTAATTTTTAAAAAAATGACGACTCATTGAAAATTTTCTCATTATTCTTACTGTTTTTTTTAACCCGGCTAAAAAAATCTTAAAAATAAAAATTTTTCAAATGCACAGTGGTGTTCCCTCTTAATATCCTATAAGTTGATAGTATATTGATGTAGTATTTCATTAAATTCATTTTCGAATATAAGGTCTCATTTATTTCTAGAATTATTAAATGTATCGACTTAGGTAGATAATACCGTAAATAATCGACAACTTTTGTTAAACAAACAGTCTTTTCAATGTTTCCGTTATTTAAATCAAAAATACTAAAAAATTCATCGAATGTGTTGTGATACCCAGTACAGCTAAAAGTCAAATAAAATCTCCCTACTATACTAAAATAGTCGATTATGTAAATAATAAAACGAAAGTCGAGACTGAACGAATTAAACTGAAGTTAAAGTTTGCTATTCGTGGTATATAACCTTTTTATTTTTTTAAACGTTTGACTTCTCAGGAACGGAATGATTTTGAGTGACTTAATAGCCGAAAACTTTAATATCGTTATTAACAAAACAGACCCTGAAGCATTGTAATAAAAAATCCTGCAAATGCTGTTAAAAAACTAAAAGTCAATTTCCATAATCTGGGAATCTTTAAAAAAGCATCAGATATTTAAATCGTATAAATGGTTATTTAAACACGCAACTCAGCTTTTTTAGAGCCAAAAAAAATCCACCCTCATTAAAGTGTCATAAGAAAGTAAATGTACGACCAAGAGGGTTCTGTATAACGGGAAAAGAAACGCGTGTAACCTTCAATCGATATTTTGACGTTTTGACTCTTTTTATAGACTAAAAGTCGATGAAAACGACAATTGAGTCTACTTTATCTAGTTCATTTTTCACCACTAGATGTCTCATATTTATTAAATTCCAAGGCATTCCAAAAATTAGTAGCAACTGAGTAGACAAAGTACCTCGTGAAAAATTTTTATGATATGATTAATTTTCATTTTTGGCAATGTATCAGACTATGTAGGAGTCTATGTAGGAGATTAATGAAATTGTTTATTCGAATTTGTTGTTTTTTCTAGAAATTATTGCATTAATTTTATTAGTTTTCATTAATTAAAAATTGGTTTAGTAGTTGATTAAATTAAAAACCAATATCAGACACGCTCTTTAGACGAGTAAAAAATGATTATTATTCTATAATTTAAGACTTCAGAACTTTTCTTGTAAGAAGATAATTTAACGGCCATGAGCCATCTGTCGGAGGTTTTCAACACTACTTTTGGTCGAAAAATTATATATGACCATGTCAGGCCTGAAATAGAAATATCAAGTTGTATCAAAACATACATAGGCATTTAAAGACATTTAAGAAAAAATATATGGAAAGAAACCATATTAGAAAATTTTCTTATGAGATATGACAGCTGTTACACTTAGATAATTTTTTCATTGTCCCTAGAAAAAAAAAAAAAACTAAAAAAAATACAAGATTTTTGTAAAATTGTTATTCTACAACCATGAAGGCTATAACACATATCCAAGAAATAAATATAAAAGACAGGGATAAAGTGTAAAAAGATAGAGGATCGGTTTCAAGTTCGGTTTGTATGCACCGAGGTGAACTCGAGACTGATCCACGAATCCATCACCCAGCTTTCAAACAGTTTCCTTCGTATGTAGGTATATTATGTGAAGGTTTAGTTTAGTATATCTGTAGGTATCTGAAGGTATAGATGCGAGAGCTCAGCGAATCTTGGAGTAGAGTGTTAGGGGTTGGTGAAGACGAATGCGACATGTACCTCCGAGTCTTCGATGGTGAGCCACTAACTGACAACCCTTATTTTCTTTCTCTCTCAAGCTCAATCTCTTTGTGTAAATAAGCCAAGAGCGCCTGGATTACCCACAAGACCAAAAGCGAGACCAGGTTGAAGTAACAGCGCCGTGTGTCCGTTTGACATCTTTTTCCAACGTAAACCGCCGGAGTATTACAAACAAAAAGCTGACGATGTTAAATAGATTTGAGAAACTCAATAACCCAGACCGACTGCCGACTATCGACTAGATCCGGCCTCTTCTTGTATACATCACGTTCCTCCTTCTGGTTGTTTCCGGCTCGATCTCCGCTTTATTTACTCGTCATATTACAATTTAACTGTTTTTACCCCTTATATTTTCACCCCTTCGTCCTAACGGCAGTGACGACGTTTTACGCTTTACTTATAAAATGCTATTTTCCTGTAATTCTTCTTTCCGATTATGATTCACTCCATTACTCGCTCCACTTTGTAAACCGCTTCGGTCTTAACACTTTGCTGATTTTTTATAAAATTATCATTATGAGTAATTTTATTTTCATTGTTATTGGAATTCTTCGCAAGAAATAAATTTGTTTAAGTATTTTCTGGAGACAAAAGAAAATAATGAGAGCTGATAAATTCTCAAGGTGATAATTATTTTATGAATTTCAAAGCTAGATTTTTCTTGATGATGAGATAAATTGCATACTTTAAATTTTAAGTTTATTTGCACAAAATGCTTTAAGATTTTTTTCTGAGTAAATAAATCTTGTACGGTAATGAAAAGCTTTATTTTATTGTTAATAGAAATTATCGATTTATTTAATTTAATATTGACACTATGAAGTTAGTCAATTTTATTATTTTTTAAAATTTTGTTGAAATATTTAAAAAAAGTTTGGAAAATCCAAAAGTGCACGCCTCATAATCTCATTTTTCACAGTATAATTGATTAAAATAAAAGATAAAAAGCAAAATAATAAAAAACAGAAAACTCTGCTATGGTTCAGTGGCGCCATAACTCTACACGGAAAAAAATAAGCTGTTGATGCAACAGGACAAAATCCTGTTACAGCAACAGGATTTTCCTGCAGCTGCAACAGGAGGCAGCCATGTTGCAGCAACAGGATTACTACTGTTGTTGCGACTTAATAGTAAAATATAGTTGGGTCATTCCATGTCAAATTGACCAACAGTTGGAATTGACCCCTTTTAATTTGGATCAATTTTGGTCAGAAATTTTCTTTTATCATACAACGAACTTCTGCCAAAAGAAAAAAAATTAAAAAATTTTTTTCAAAAGATATGCAAATTCGAAATTTCGCTTTTTTTTCAATTTTATTTTAGAAATATCCCGTACGCTATTTATAGATACAGGAATGGCCTTTCGTTTGTTTGAAAGGGGTCACTTGGGGCTATTGAAAAAAAAAATATTTTGGAAAAAAATTTTGAAAAATGCCAAATTTGTCAAATTTTAAATTTTTGAAAATCGTCAAAAATGACGATCGACATTAAAATTTTGGCTCAATTTATTTGAATAGTACCGTGTACTGATCTTAAAAGACCCTGAAATTTTTAGAACTGTGTTTTTTTTTTAAATATGAATTGTTGAATTTCAAAAAACAATTTTTTCTTGTTTTTTGCAACTTTTAAATAAGGTAAAGTTGTGCAGATACATAGTATTGTAATTTTGACCATTAAAAACTTTACACAATGACGAAAAATTTTTTACTGAGCAATTGATTCAAAACTTATTCAGGGTTAAAGTGGAATCTCTTTTTTAAAAAATTACATTTTTACTGAATAAAGCTATTAAATTTAAAAAAAAATCTATTGTCTTGATGTCATTGAAAAAAAAAAAAAAACTTTAGTCAGTTTACATAAGTTATCTTTGGTGCTTGCATTTTTAGTCTTCGTTTAAAGAAATAAAACCGAACTACTAATATTGATAATTCTCAAGCATTATTCATATGTGTGTATTTAATCCAGCTTAAGACGTGTTGTTATAACGATAAGTGTGTAAATACCCCGCACTGGCATTGAAAGCATAACGAGGAGCAAAAGCTTTCATACGTACATTTGTATGATTGCTTAAGTAAACTTCGCGGATTGTCTTCATAATGAAGTGTTGGGTTAACTAAATTAATTCGTGTGTCGCTTTTAGTGCAAGCTGATTAATATATTAAGGAGGTCCTTTCGCCGCCAATGTAAAATAAAAAATATTAGATTATGAGTAAATTTAATTTTTTTCTAATAGTTAAGGTCCTTATTTATCTTATAGTGAGGTTTAAATTATACTTTACCGGACAAATTTTTGAAAAAATAAAATTTTTAAATGTTAGTATTTGTTCAGAGTCTTACGAGAAAATCAGACGTTTGCAGTATTTCTCGAATTATACTATCAGTCATGGATTAGATGAAGTAAAAAAAAACTAAAAATCAGATTTTCGAAATATTCAGGTTTCTTTTTTTGCAATAAAATATATCAGTTACCGAGATATTTATTGAGAAATTAATATTTAAAAATCACAAAAAATTCTCAAGTTACCTACAATAAAATGAAGTCAAAAGATTTGGCAACGTTGCGTAGCGCGCGAGCTTCAGACCATTCAATAAATTCAAACTAAATTTTAACGCGCTTATGTTTTTCATGCATACTTATTAGTTAATTCATTGTTAACAAATTTTCATAATTCATAATTGAAAAATAAAACAATAATTAAAAAATACTAGCATTCCTGCCATGAGACATGAGAATGTTATGGTTTTGTGACTAAACATTTTTAATTAATTTATTTATTTACACTGACTGCAAAAAGTTAAACACGGTTAAGGTTATATTATGCAAATAAAAATGTAAACAACCGAAATAAAGCGTTGCCAAATCACGGACAGGTTACTAATAGCTGATTTACAACAGTCAAATTAATTTTTGTATTTAACTATTTTTTTTTTAATTTTCAAAATTTCAACGATTAATGCCTCATATACTATTTATTTTTTAATTTTAGGAATTTTTATGGGTTTTGTATTTTAATTTATTGAAAATTTACTACTACAGTTGTTATGACTCAACTGGAGCGAAAGGACTTCCTTAAGTGTTTTGTAAACTGTAAAGATGACAAACTCAGTTATTACTTAATGGAATTTAGTGGTGCATAAATATTTTTGAGGCAAATTCCATAAATCAAATTTTATCTAGAATCCAAAGAGACTTTAGTTATCTTATAAATAATGTCTGGAGCGACAAGGACAACAGACATCGAGCAACTTTCTGTTGCTTGCTCATCTTATAAACTTTAATATTAATTGGATAAATTTTGTTGAATTTAGCGTCATAAATGTTGCTTTAATTTATGTTTCACGACATTTATATCATTTAAAATTAAATTCAATTGGGTTTTAAAATGGACGACGCAGCAGTAATTTACTGACAACTTTCAAGTTTTACCTTTTACTAACGGACATTCGACTCGTCGACTTTGTCTTACTGTATCGTATGTTCTCTATCTTAAACTATATATATATATATATATAGAGTGAATGAGATTTCCACTCGGTAGAAACTCCCGGTTGAGTCTCTTCTTTACTTGCGAAGAAAACTTTGTTTTCTCAGCTAGTCCTGATGAAAGAGTCGGTGTTTTGCAAAAGTTGACGGCAATCCCTTCAACTATTTTCTTTTTCATCTTGTCGTTATTTTTATTTATTTTTTTTATCTTACTTTTTTCCATTACTTCAATCTGCTTCATCAAGTTTTCTGTTCTTTGAATTTCAAACTGCCCGTGATGCAGGTCGTTAACTCAACTTTCATGATTTATACGTTTATGTACTCAGTAAAACCGAGATATTCAATTAAATAAAATGTATAAATTATGTAAAATCTTGAATATATTATTCTACATTTCATAAAAGCTTTTATAAATATTTAGATAGTTTTATTTTTTGTGACTCCAAAAGTTTTTTTTTCCTTAAATAAATACTAACTTTCAAAAATTAAAAATTCATCGAGTTTTCCTGTTGTATTTCATTTAAAAACTTAGCAAATAATTTAATTTGACTCAAATATTGTATATAATAGAATATACTCTGATTGAAATTTAAATTATTCGGGCTTTTATTTAAGATAAATTTTACATTCAGCAATTAAAATTTAAACGTTACAAACTTGAGTTCTGTACTTATTAAATTAATCTATAATTTCGTTTTAAACGAGAGAAAGTTAATTTCATGGCTCTCACATATTAATTTCTTCTAAATTAATAAATTACGTAAATATTTTAACTTAAAATCACTTTAAAAACTAATGAAGAATTTATGAGCGAACAAAATTTTTGTAATTAATTATTCATCAATGTACAACATTATCATCTCGGTATTTTTACTTGTATTTTTTAACTACTATTAGGAGGATTTTATAAATATATCAAGATAGTTTTATGATAACTAATTTTGTTGAATACATATTTTAAAAAATTGATTTTTTTTGGGGATATAAGATTCAGTACAAAGCAAAATATAAATTATGAAGTATTTAAAATTACTATATCTAAAATTATTCTGTAAACCATTTTCGAAGTCAAAATTTCATGTCTCTGTTTATAAATTCTAATTTTAAAGGTATAAGTTAAAAATTTTTTTAGTGCATCAAAATAAATTTTCAAAAAATATTATGTAAAATATAAGTGAAAAAAATACTTCCCTTCATGTCCAAACTTATAGAGCTTAGATAGAAAATATTTTTGAAGGGTATAATTATCATAGTGGCAATTTAAGTAATACTCGATGGATTATATATTTTTAATAAGCACTCTTTCGCTAAATTGTTTAGTTACAATTGATCGCAACTAAAAGTAAATGTAATCTGCAGTACAGCAAATTAATGTTTTAAATATTTTATTTCAAGAAAACATTAAAACTTTAACATCAAATCATAATCTTCTCTCAACAAAATATCAATATAAGGTGGCTCCTAAAGGAGTCATCATAAAATAATGCACTTAAATCAGTTAAAAATTAATACCTAATTATCACAAGAATCTCTTCAATATATTTTTTTACATAAAGTTTAAAACATTTCCCTCACCCTAAAATCCATTTTATATAAGAATAATTTAATATATAAATTTACAGATTTAAAAACATCTGACACATTTTTTTCTAAACCGACACCTGCACACATTTACTTTATTTCGATGAAGAGATACTAAACTTTTTCCAACACAAATACATAGAAACATCACCAATGGGACTTGTTCAAAAGTCAGAGCTTTAATGCTCGTCCAGCACTTTCTTCTTTCCAGTTTGCTCCTTTCGTTCCGCAAATCCCACCAGAGAGAGTTATGTCAACCAAAAGTATCTTATTTTCCGAGCTAAATTAAATTCTGTACTCCATCTGAGTTTAAAATAACAATAATTTAACTTTACATGAGGGATGAACGTCTTGTATTAAAAGAAGTTGAAATATTTCTCATTTTAAATTTAAATCCCGATGTTTAAAAATACAATTATTTTCATCAATTAAACTCAACTTACTTATTAAGGTACAATGTATTGATCAAATATTTTCACTCGAGAGTAAAGAGCTCCAGTCGATAGGGTAATGAATTTTTTAATTTCCGGTCTGCTTCGTTAAATCGGGACAAATTGGATGGTATAAAATTATCTAAAAATTAGGCCACGAGTTTACTTATTTAATTAATTGATTAATTAATTTTAATCATAATTCCAATTCGGTCGTTTCAAATAACGTCTTCCTTGTCTTCGTAGTTTTCATTTTTAATTTATCACTGTTAAGTTCTATTCCTGAATCATATCCAGCTACTTTTCCCTTTTTCGTTCGTCAGACGATAGAAATCTCGATCTTAACAAAGTGATAACGCCACACGACTCACGATCACTGGTGACGATTAACAAAGTTAGGACACTGAAAAAAATTATCAGAAGTTGATACAAAGTTGAATGAATTGACCTTTAAATATATATCAGTTATTTAAATCATCAACAAAACTTTTAAAGAGTAAATTAACTTTGTACCGGGAGTTTAATCCGTCGTTTAAGAGCGTAAGTAAATCCAAGTGCATCATTAAGAAGCGAAAATTACTTTTACGTTGCTTTTAATGATAAAAATCGCTTTTGAGCTGCACGCAATGTTTTTGATAAATCGGACAGGTCAAGTGAGCTAAGAAAATAAAGGGAGGTTTTATATTTTAAATGTAAGCTCAAAATTGATGAGGCTTGAAGTAATTTCATAAATTATGTTTATAAAATACTTTCTTGGTTCTTGGATTTTTTTTTATCTAAACCTAAATTATCTCACATTATAATCTTTATTTTTTTAAGACCAAAAGACAAATTTATTACTATCACGAAAACTCCATTAACAGTGATTATGATGAACGACGACTTGAGCAGGATTTTTAAAATAAAAATGACTCATGTATTAGGTATAAATAATTAAATATTAATAAAAGTAAATTTAGTATGGAAGAAAGTAAGATACAAATGCTAGATGGGTTCATAAATTTTTTATTCATTGACTCATTGATATGCGTGAAATAAATAAAGTTTACTATCTGTTGGGGATTTGCAGTAATCGGGAAAAAGTTTGCTTAGAGAAGCGGGGATAAACTTTAAGAAGATGTGCAGGATTTAAAGTTGCTGAAAACTGGATTAAAAATCAACACTAAGTGATAAATTGTTCGGAAAAGTAAATAATAATTTAATAAATAAAAAATAGTTACATTTATTCGAAAATTGTTCAAGTCGTAATTATTTACGCTGACAAATAATTGTCAAGACAAAAAATTTTTGGAACAAATAAAATTTATTTAAGTAAAAATTCTTTATTAGTTTAAAAACTTTTCTACTTGATTCACAATAATTGAACTCTTTAAAGTGATTTTCTGGGTTCAAGAGTCTTGCTCTTAAATCCCATTACATTTTTTTTTTACTGTACTGATTAATTATGTTACAAAGTTGTTTAATCCAATTCCGAAAGTTTATTTTCTCAATAATTATGACAATTCTTCTTTTATACTGTCACTTTTTTTTCGAAAAAAATTATAAGGTTTTTAGTAAAATAAAATTTATCAAAAGTGAAAATTTTTATTACTTCCATCAAAGAAATTTGTATTAAAATTTTCATATTAAATATTTAATACTTTTCTGTGTTAATTTAATTTAGTGGATTTTATTTTAAACAAATATTTCTGGCACAATGACAGAAATTATTTCATTATGATTCATTAAATCTTCTGGAAAATTACTTTTTTATTGATATAATATTGAAATTTTTTTTCGAATCTATTAATGATAAAATCAATGTATTCTTGAAATAATTATAATTATCAGTATTTATCATAACTAAAATAAATATTGCCATTTCATGGTTAAACTAATTATTGCACTGTGTAATCTCGAAAATTAATTACAGTATCGATCTCAATTTGATGTAAAAGATTAATCCTCATCGTAACAAATATGTTTGATCAATGTTTAATTTTGGCAAAGCCGTGTAATATTGAGGTTTAATCACAAATTTAATATTTATTATATTTATTAACAAAACAAGCGAATGCAGAAAAAAATTTCCAATTTTAAGTACAGATTAAAAATAATTTATTTTCATGGTAACTCGGATGTATTACAGTAAATTAGAGACTGCGAAATCACAAACGGCACGTCAAAGTCCCACCCGATTACTTGGGTCACGCTCAAAGGGGATCAACTAACAACTTTTAGCGTCTGCTTATTTATTTTTTTTTTAATGTTACTTATATCCGTTAAATATTTATAAGTGTGTTTGAATGTGTGTGCGAAAACTTTAAAATACGATTGATATATATATATATATATATATATATATATATATACATTGGGTAAAGAGAGAGGGATAACATTCTGATGGTGGTAATGGGGGCTGTAGTTTGTAAGCAAGGTACAGTGGCATACCAGTTGGTTTGATTGATACGCGAATTGCGTGGTGCCTGCGAAAAGGTTTGCCGTATACTAAACCCCGTAAATCTAGCGTAAGAACACATGACAACCTATCACCAAAGAAGACAGCCGATTCATGATGATAGTTGCAATGCGATTATATTAACCGACACATAAATAGATTGTCTTCGTTTTTTGTAAATACCTAATCAAAATTTTTGCATCGAACTCTTGTAAAAAAAAATTATATTGCTCATGAATTTATATGAAATTCTGATTTTAAAACATTTAACTTTCTAATAAATTTAGCATTAGATCATCCTAATTTTCTCTCAAAAATGTAGAAAAAAAAATTTACCCAAATTTTATGAATTTTTTTTTATGCTTTAAATGCAGATTTTAGATCACACTAAAAAAAAAAATCACTTGAATTAAATAAATAATTTCGAAGAGTTCCATCTTCTTGATTTGAGTAGAAGAATTCTTAAACGAACAAGAAAGAAATTTTTCTTGGTTTGAATAAATTTCACTTGATTCGAGAATTTTTTTTCTTGATTCAAAATAATAGAACTCGTTAAAATTATTATTTTAAAGTAGTCAAACTAGATTTTGTAATAGAATTTTTTTGTCTTTATTCAAAATTTTACTCACATATCGCTACAGTGATGTCCCAGTTAGATGATGATACAAAACCATCTTTTTTATCGGAAAATCTAATCAGACATTTTCCGTCATTAAATTTATGTGTAAAAAACTTTTGAACATTCTGCATTCTGCGTTTGAAGTATAAAAAAAATTTCATGATATTTGATTCATTATATTTTAAATATTTTTTTAACGAAATGGGTGATTCAATGCTAAATTTATTATAGTAATTTTTTTTTTTAATCTAAATTTCACATGAATATTCTTTTCTGCACGGAAATCTCAAAAATTCAATAATGGGAATTAAAATGATTTTGATTCTTAATCATCGGGTTAATAAGTAGTATCAATAAGCCAGATCTATCTTTATTCTCTTAAAGAATATTTCAAATTCATACAAAAATTCAAACTTTCTTAAGCAACAAACTTTCAAGAGCAAACTGAAAAGTTGAAATAGTTTTATCGCACGAAGATTATTTGTTAAATCAATTCAAACGCGTTTAATCACGTCAATTATTTTATATTGTATTATCTATTACAAACTTCTGGTACAGTGTATCAGAATACAAAGTTTATCACACATGAAACTCTAGCAACCTGTTATGAGTTCGGATATGCTATAAGAACAATACCGTGAACTTGAAACTCTAACTTCTTACATGTTACGTTACTTGGAAGTTTGATCGTTGACAACCAATCTTAATCGCTTAACCGCTTTCACGTGGTAAGTTCCACTTTGTTTTGGTATTTGGTTGTCACACAATGACAAATCGTTGTATTCTTGATACTTCTTTTAAGCCTGAGGAATTCCCGAGTCATTCTCTTCTCCTTATGTTTTTTGCTCTATCACTAATTTAATTCTCAGGATAAACAATTAACATGTTAAATTTGTAAATTAGGAAGTCGATTGATTTGAACATTTAGGTATTATTACACTGTAAAAAATCGGGAGTGAATTTCACTCTCATCACTCGGAGTTCCGGAGTGAAGTAATTAATCACTCCGCGTAGAGAGTGAATCCGGAGTTTTTATTTGCGGAGTGATTTCGGAGTGATTTCGAATTTCACTCCGAAAACATCCGCGTTCGGAGTTTTTAAAATAAATAAAATAAAGATGAATTTTCGTTCTACAAAAAAAATCTCAAAATTAATTTACTATAAGGGTCATTCCACGTCAAGTCGACCTATAGTTGAATTCGACCCCTTTCGATTTGGACAAATTTTGGTCAGAAGTTTTCTTCTATCCTATAACAAAGTTCTGCCAAAGGAAAAAAATTAAAAAAATTTTTTTCAAAAGTTATGCAAAATCCAAAATTTCACTACTTTTCATATTTTTTAAACTTATGTTTTAAAAATCTCGAAAACTATTACAATTAAAAAAAATCGCATTGAGTAAGTTTCAAAGGGGATACTTGGGGCTATTAAAAAAAAAATTTCCGAAAAAAAATTTTGAAAGATCTCCAATTTGTGAAATTTTGAATTTTTGAAAATTGTCAAAATTGACCGTCGACAAAAATTTTTGGCTCAAATTTTTTTGTGTACTACCTTGTACCAATCTTAAAAGATCCTGACATTTTTGGAACTGTGTTTTTTGTTTTTTCAAAAATATGAATTTTTGAAATTTGTTAAAAAAAAAATTTTTTCTTAATTTTTTTTTTTTTTATCCTGATTGAGTGTGGCAAATTGCGTGATTTTGATATTTTGAACAGTTGAAATTTTATTTAGTGGCATAATGATGAGAAAAAAAAACATTAATTGTATTTGATTATTATTGGTTATTCATTTATTTAATAGGGCATTTCAAGTGTAAGTTCACTTTACATTCTGTTACAAAAGTCTTTTTTTCTTTAATTCTTCTTTTACTGTTCTTGCTCCTTTTCTTTTTTTTAGCCTGAAAAATGTTAATATAACATCAATCTTTAAATCCAAACTTAATATAGATAAAGTACTAACACAAAAATTTCAGTTTTTTACCTGCTTTTAATATCTGGTTCTTCAACTAACTCGTAGATATCTGTATTTTTTAACCGAAAATCCTTTCCTTCCTCAGATGAGGATAAGGTTTTTACTCTCATCACATCACTTGAAATGGGAATAGCGGCATGACAATTTCGAATAACCAATAATAAACAAATATCAAAATTACGCGATTTGCCAAACTCAATTAGGATAAAAAAACAAAAAAATTTAAGAAAAAAGAATGACCCAAATGAAAACATTATAATAATAATTAAAATGAAATATTATTAAAAATAATAAATTAAATTTTTAATAATTAAATATAAAAAGGGTTTATAAAAATATTTTCTTTACAAAAATTTATTTATTTCTAAATTCATTTATTTTGGGAGTGAATGCGGAGTGAATTTTATTATTAATAAAAATTAACTCCTTCTCGGAGTAAATATCACTCCCGCTGG
Organism: Cotesia glomerata; assembly: GCF_020080835.1. Taxonomy (NCBI): domain Eukaryota; kingdom Metazoa; phylum Arthropoda; class Insecta; order Hymenoptera; family Braconidae; genus Cotesia; species Cotesia glomerata. The sequence goes on along the minus strand of NC_058159.1, from coordinate 24,471,781 downwards.
GAGTGAATCAATTAAAAATCATTCACTCTTCATTCACTCCGCGTTCACTCCGCAAATTTTTTACAGTGTAACTAGTCGAATTTGAGTTTTGAGTTAAAAAATTGGATTTATTTTGTTTGAAAATTTTTATATATTGATTGAATGTTCTTAAGTTTAACGTAGTATGTATGCGAATGAATATTTTTTAATAAGCACATGCTATTAAAATTTGAAATTACTCGACAAATTTGAAGTTTTTTTGGTACAGAGATTTTATATGTTTTTGGGATTAATAAAAAACGTATTCACGATTTTTTTCAAAATTTTTTGACCATCGTTTTCTGAGATATGATTTTTTTTAATTGAAAATTTTTTTTTCATATGCTCATCACTTTGCCAAAAATGCACCTACCGGATCGTTTATTCTTCTAAAATTTTTGTTTTTAAATGCTATTCCAAAAAAACTTTTTCCTCTATTGATTTTTGTTAGTTTTTTTTTTCAAATAAATCATTGATCAATTTGAAAAATTTTGAGCTTAGGAAGATAGTGGGTAAATGTTTCGTTTTATTTTCTAAGTTTAAAAATAAAATTTTTCTTTAATTTTGCATTCTGACTTCATTTAGCTATTAAATAAGAGATAAATTAAATAAATTAATAGCACAAACTATATTTATTAGAGGTACTTGAAGCTTAGATTTTCTGAAGATTGACCATAAAATTATTTAGTATCACGTCAATGATTGATTGATCGTTTAAATTTCAGAATTTCCAAGCTTATTACTTGGGACTAACAGCTTGAAGATTTAAGTTTAATTGCTCATTATTCTCATGGAATTTATGATCGTCGATCAATCTTGTGTATGGAATAAATTTGTATTTTTTAAATAAAATTTGTTCAAAAATCCTGTGAGGGTTTACTTCTTTCAAAATAAACAATTTGAAAAAGAAATTATTATTAAAATGAAATACATCAGTTTAAGCTGTGGGTATTTTTAGATGATAAAATATAAAATACGTATAAATGTAAATTATATCCTAGCGTTATCGTTTAAATTAAAAGTGAAATATCAGATTATAAGAGGTAATGTTGAAATATAATAAAAATAAAAAATCAATCCAATCCGCGAATTCACGATTCAGCATTCTGTAAATAGATATTATATAAATACCTAAATTTTCCATAGTTAAATGTAGACGAAAAATTGCAATCAGTGGAATAGAGGTATGATATTGTGAAAGTTGAGGTGAAAATAATATTCATATATGTGTGGGTGAGAGTGTTATGGATATATGTATAAATTTTTAAATGAAACTAAAAACAAACACTGGTAAAGAGATAAATAAAATATAATAAAATTGTATATTAAAGTAGGAAAAGTCACGCTCTCGATTTTCACAACGGAAGCCCAAATAAAAATAATAAAAATAAAAATAAAATCCTCGCGCTGCCGGACGTCACATCCAGACACGGGTTTTGCCAGAACATTGGTCTCGTGCCGGAAAGTGTGGATTTGATTAACGGGAGCAGTTATTGGAACTGGAGTTGTCATCAGTGGGTGCATTCTATATATCTTACTCTGCTATACACCCCTAAACTATTAATGCCTAAAAGTTCAAAATAATCATTTGTTTTTATTTCTATTTTTTATAATAAAATTCTACTTTTTTTTTATTACATTTTTTTGCGTCATTATTATCGAAATAAATTAATCGAATATTTAAAAACGAATTTTTCATTTTAATAATACAATTGATTTATAATAATTTTTATTTTCCGTAAAATTACAAAAATAAATTGGTTCAAGCGAAAAAATTTTAAATCAAGTAAAATTTACTTAAACCAAGATTGATATTTTAGTTCAATAATTTTATACTTGATTTGAGATAATGACACTTTTCAAAATAATATTTTTGGTTCTAGAATTTTTTTTTTAAACTCACATTTTTATCAATTCAAACTACTTTAATGTACAGTAGTGATCTTAAAATATAGTGAATAAAAAAGAAACTTTGAAATAAACGATTATTGTAAGAGAAATAATTATTTTTTTTATATGTTTCGTTAATAAATAACAAGAATGTATTATTTTTCTGGCATTCTAAATTTATTAACTTAGAATTTATCACTAAAAATTTCACTTGAGTGTAAATCCCGAGAATAAATCACGCCATAACTTAAAAAAATATTTGATATAAAATGAAATGGAATTAAAAATATAATAAATTTATTCAAATTCTTAGATGGTTGTAAAATATTTTTGTGTCTTCTTAAATTGCTTCCAATTGCGATATTCCCGTATCATATAGATATATATAGTATGAATATATATATTCGATAAAATGACATCGTACGTCCCGTTCTATCTTATAAAGCTTCGAGACCGCATTCTCACCATTTCACCGAGATTAATTTGCGAGGCGAATCACCGTGAAAGTTATGCATGAATTTTCCGGGCGTACTCGCGGCGTGACGCCGTCGAAAGAGCGTCACGAACTCTCGTTGCTCCACATAAATCTCCCAAAACCCGCAAGTCCTAGTCGTAGTGCTAGTACTAGTGCCGTACTACTACCATCAGTATAAGTACGAGTATAGAATAGTAGAAGTAGTAAGAGGAAAAAGAACGCCCTGCGAATAGTAGGTTGAGTGCCGAGTTAAAAACAAAAGAAAAATTAAAAAGAATGAAAAATTTTAACGACCCAAAATGATTAAAAAATCAAAGTGTCATAGAGAGGAAAACAAAACTTATGGCTAGCTTTAACCGCAATGCTTTACCATTGCTTGAAAATCTAAGATCAGTTTTGATGTTTTTGAAATATTATACAGAAAAAAAAATGTTCTTGAATCAAGTACTTATTCTTAATTAACGAATCAAGTACTTAAATAATTTTAAAGAACTTAATCTTTTTCATTTGAGTAGAAAAATTCTTGAACTAATAAATTTTTCTTGATTTAAGGAAATTTTACTTGATTCAAGAATTTTTCGTCTTGATTCAAGACAATTACCCTATTCAAAATTATTTTCTTCGTTCAAGAATTTTTAACTTGAATCAAGTTAATTTTTTTTTAGTGTAGTGGTATAAAATTTTTGGAATCTTCAAAGTGAAACTATCTTCAACAAATAGATGACTAGAAAAAAATAAATTGTTTTATGAAAATCAACGACTGTTCTCGACAATTTAAAAAGCGAAACATAATTTCAGTTAAATAATTACTTAAAATAAAAATATCTGGAAAACAGTTGACCCTGCAGGCCATCCCTGGAACTTCCCGCTATTTACACAGCAAAAAATTTTGCGTCATTGCGTCAAAAAATTTTGTATTAAAAATTTTTATGTTAAATATTTAACACAAAAATTTTTAACACTTAGTTTTTTCACGCAATGACGCAAAAATTTTTTTTTGAGTACGAGTTCAAAATGCTCGAGAAACTATCTACTCCAAAGTTTTGAGCTCTTTGAGTTCAAAAATGCAACTAGTATACTTTTTCGAGCTCTAAAATCTAGTGGCTGTAAAAACATACTATTTTGAAATTGCGATTTCTTCCAATCAAATCGATTGTTTTTTTGATAGGACTTGCAGCATTCGGCGCAGTTTTTTAAGTACAGATAACTCTTTATACTTTGAAGGAAAAAATTATTTAGAGTCCAGATAAAATACATTGCTTTTTATTAAGGAATGACTTACACATAGGTTTTCTTGGAAACAAACTAGACGTTAATGTCAATTATACCTTTAAAATCGCGATTAATAATAACTCACATAATTGTATCATTTTTTCACAAGTTAGTTGATGTGAATGATGTATCGTAAAGACAACTTGGATTTAATTCTCGAAGCGATGAATCGTCGTGTGCAGTAAAAGTCGACAGGCCGAGAAATTTAAGTTTTATGGACCGTTAAAAAACCGCTTGTTGTCTTTCTCTTCAGTTCTTCTCGGATACCTTGATTTTTATTATTTATTTTGTATTTTACTTTCCACAATCCACAAACAAACTGGTTCTATTGGGTGGGTGAAAAATGACCGATAAACTATCATCGGGGACTGGATAGGAGTCGCAAATCGGAAATCGCGGCTCCGGTTTTTACATTTTAAAAAAATTTTTCGTTACACAGTTGTCGTTATTTTTTATATTCATTTCCCGTGTGTCTATTCAAACGGCTCGACAAACTTTTGAATAATTATCGGTTATTCTGATACCAATATATATATTTATTGAGGTTCCTGTATTGAAGCTAGGCAACCAGAAAATTGAAATCAGTTCGATTATGTAGTTACCAATACATGTTATATTCCTACGTATGTATGTAAATAATGTATATATGTGTGTGTATAGTAACTACCTCTCGTTTAAATCCATGACCTCACTCCTATTACTCTGTGTACTTTACCACCCTCAGGCTCTCTCCCACTCTCCCTTTCCCTTTTGCTCTTTCCCTTTCTCGTCTCGTTGATCCTTCCATGATGTTAACCGCGAGGAGTTGCCGAGTGATTGAATGCGCGGTAAATTGAGGAAAACCCACACCACTGACAGCAAAAGTTGCTAAAGATATCAGATAAAAATTTAACCCACTTTTTTATCTTTTATCTTTAAACTTTAAATTCTAGCAGTGTCACTGAGCCGCTTGTTGATCCTGTCGCTGGAGTCAACCGTAACTATCGATCCGTCATATTATATTCTCCTCATACAGCGCACAGCTTTACCTGAATTTATGTCAAGTTAATAATTATTTGAATTAGTTCTCTCCACATTGTCGCGTTATTGAATAATTATTTTGCCACAGAGTGTTACATGCTGCCAATTGTCCTTCAATTATACATTATTATCGACTACTTCATTTCTGAAAATTTATATTTTGTACTTACCCTTGGAAATTAATAAAAAAATCAATGATTAAAAACTAATTGTAAAAATAATTAAAGTTTTTTACAGTGTGAAAATTTCACTACGAGAATAAAATATGTCAGTCTTCTAATGATATGTAAAAGGTAAATTAAAATTTGTTTGAATTTTGAAAAACAGACCAAGAAAATTTTTAAATATTTATTCACTTAATGGAAATGAAAAATTAACTGAATTTACAAATAAAAGATAGGAGGTTATTTCTGAACGAATGTCATAAAATTTTAAAGATTTTGAATTCAGTCCATGGTCTTTTTGTATAACTAATATTAAATCTAAGTTAGCATTTAATATTTTTCTTTTAAACTTTAGCGTTTTTATCAGTAAATATTAATGATATTTAGTTGATAATAATTTATTAATCGATACATCATCGTTTAAGTAAATTTTATCTCTAAAAATGAAAGTAGAATTTTCCCGATGCAAAAATAATATTGAGTGACATGTATAATTGAAATAAAAAAATTATTAAAAAAAATAAATGCTTTACGTCAGTTACTAAAAAATATATGTATTTTTAAAAATATACGAAAACTGCGACTGGTTAAAAGCGTTCGTAAGAAACGATGCCATATTTTATGCGTTACAGTTTATTCTTAACACTTAATCATATCAAAGTGATAATGATTCTCATTAATTTTAAGAAAAATTGTGTTGCTTAAATAATTTAAGATTATTGCAGATTTTTTATTATTTTAATTCCATAATTTCTGTTAGAATCTTATTAATTATTTGCCATAAAAAGTATTATCGAAAATGGCATAATAGTGTCCCAGTAAAAAATTTTTTATAGTCATATCAAACTATATATATGAGAATAAAAAAAAAAGAGCATTATAATTTTTTTATTTTTTATAAAAATGTATATGGCAAATAACATATTACTTTAACTAAAATTTGTTTTTGTAGTCAATTAAATAAAAATAAAACAACTTAAATTTCATTAAAATTACCTGAAAATTTTATTAATTAAAAATTTTCAAAAAATATTATACAAAACCATTTTTTCATTCGTTTATTTGATTTAATAATAGAGCGCACTATAGTTATGTCAAAAAATTGCTGTCAACGCTCAAAAGCTTAGGGTTATTTTTCAAGGTAAAATACATGAAAAAGTCATTTTCATGGAAAATAGTTCTGCAAAAGTTTATGAAGAATTTTTCTTAATGGAATAATAGATTTTTGGGGAAAATAACTTTTTTTAAATAAATTTTTGTTGGTTTTGCAGTCTACCTTCGGTCGAACAATTATATACATACACTGAAAGAAGGATTTAGTACGGAGTACTAAACTGATTTAGTAACAAAATTTTTATTCATTTATTTGGGAGAAACAAATATTTTGTACCTATCAATAATATTTGTTACAGTTTAATAAATAATTTCTTTATATGAACAAAGCCTTACTACATGGAAATAAATATTTAGTTCCACCAAATAATATTTAGTAACAGGTACTAAATATTTCTTTGGCAAGTATTGTCGGTATATGCTTTAATTCCAATGTTTATGTGATACATAACCTATTCACTAACTTAGATTATTTTATTCAGCTCAATTTTGGGAGATTTATTAAACCTTTAAAAACACACATACTCCCAATAAATGTCTTCTATTTATGTCTTTTCTCAGTGGAGTTTAGTTTACATTTTTTAATTTGTCTATTATTGATATGTTAAAAACTTGTTTAATTTTAAATTTTATAAATGTCTCAAACAAAAAAATATAATTTAATGAGATTCTTTTCTTTATAATACTTTATATTTTTACTTAAAATTATTTTTTCGAATTATTTTTATTTATTTTAAGTTAAAAAGTTAGATGACACGCTAAAATAAGCTAAAAAATTAATTTCTTTGATACCAATAAACGATTTATCGAGTACCAATAAATCATTTGTTAAATACTACTAAATATTTACTTGGTGCGACTAAATGGGCTTTAATAAACGATTTAGTACCTATTACTAAATATTTGGTAAGGAAAGGTTTGTTAATAAATCATTTAGTATCTGTTACTATATCGAACTAAATACTTCTATTAGTGTAGGCATATCAAGTCACATCAGAACATATTAAGCCATAAAAAACCAAATTCGTCCTGATATGCCCATATATGGTCAGATTAGGCCTATTTTCGTTTCAGAAATTGTTTTCGCCGTCTTCAATCGCAAAAAAATGAAACAACTCGTTCAAAATATCGATTTAATTGAATGCACCTTCCTTTTGGCCCACAAACAAAAACAATCCTCTCTTAAAAACAGGGTCTTAGTTTCATCCCCGGGTATTTAAATAAATAAATTCGAGTGAAAAAAACGGGGATTTGGATGTCACGTGGCGCTCGTTGAAGTCTTAGATACATATCAAGTGAAGGTGGACTTAAATTTGTGTCGGATTTTATAGTAATCTTCCTTTTCCAATTCTTTTGTTTAAAACGTTCCAATAGCTGATGTAAGTTTAACTCCTCTCACTCCTTCTCTTCCTTCTCTTTATCGTGAATTTTTAAGTCGAAACATGTCTTGAATATACAATAAAATTTTCTCGTAGATTTGGGCTCAGCCCAAATTCCTTAGACTCTAAACTGCTGGATCTGCAACTGCTGTACGATCTATATATATATATATATATATATATATATATATATATACATATTTTTTCTTTTTCCTATCTTAGCACAACGTAGCACTGTTTTCATAGCTCTTTCACTCTCGTCTACATTTTTCGAGAATCGTCAAGCACGTTCAACGGTTCTTTCTTATTTTCCATCTTGTGGAGCTACAAGCTACCACCACTACCGTGACTATCATCAGACTATCACTATTACTACATACTACATACTGCTGCTATACTGTAAGACTGTACTACAACCTCCATTCTCCAGTCTTCAGCCTCCAGCTTCCAGCCTCCAGCCTCTAGCCTCCATTACCTTTACTCTCACCACTTTGTCAAGTGCCTCGTTTCCAGTTTGGCTTCTGCATCACTTCAACTTTTGTGCTGCTGTACAATTGAAGAAGCTTGTTCGACAACCTACGCCTTCTCGCCTTTCTCTCTTTTCTCTTTCTCATTTTTACTTTTATTTAACTCTCACAGTGGTTGTTTCGCTTTGTCATTGACATCACGTGAATTCACCACTAGTTATTATGGAAAAAAAAAAAGAAGAAATAAAATAAAAAAACATCCCCGACTTTTTTAATTCTACGAGACTGAGACACTTGGAGATTCAATGAAGTTGTAAACCACAGCTGTGTGAATTGAGTGTCAGTGTTTTTAGGGTGAATGAACATAAAAACGTTCCATACATTTTTTATAACTTTATAATTAAGTTAATTATCACTGTTTGCTTAAATTAATACAATTATTAAATCTTATGCATTTATTTTTCTGCTCGTTATCACTCGGGGTGAGCTGGGTGCATGATGTGATGAAGAAACTCAGGATTTAGAGAGGACAAAATTTAAAAATGTCTGTAAATATATAAAAGCGCTGAAAAAAAGGAAATTAAATGATTTAATTTTTTATAAGAGAATAGAGACAAAAATGGGGAAACTCTGAAAATTAATATTTTTTGTTGTTGCAAATAAAGACGTTTTTAATTGTTTTTTATGTATTCGTTCTAGCAAAATAGAGTTAACTTTTTGCTGCCTTTAAACAAAATATTCTGAATAAGTTTTTTTTTTTTTCATTGGATTGATGACGATTCTATAGATAAATTATTTTTCCAATTAATTTGAAGTGGATAAAAAAGACTTCTGAGTTTAATTTCAAGTCCGATGAAAAGTATTCTACTTATTTAATTGATAACCTTTCGGTGTATATACTTTCTAATCCTTTTTAAGTAGAAAAAAACATTGTGGAGCCAATTAATTTGAAAAAAACAAATGTAAGCGTGGTAATTAAATTTACAAAAAATAATAACATCAAGTTACTGAATATAGTAAATGGTTATTGCGGGTGAACTTTTGACCGACTTACGAAATTAATTAATCTCAAAACAATTAGATGTAATGCATTATTAATGACAGACAGAAAATTTCATTTAATGAAAGTTGTTTTATTTTTCTCACTTGCTTCTTATCCTCCTTACATTTCTCCTTTTCTTGTTTTATTGTTCATATGGTTTAAGATATAACGCTTACTTTTGTGTAATTAAAAAAATGTTTTTTATGTGCAGTTATAAAAAGTTATTTATTGAAAGTACTGAAATAATAAGCAGTAAATAATGTACCACACTAACATCATTCTATAGAAGACTTTGTATTGCTTTCAAAGGACAAAATAAAGGGAAAAGTCATAACTTTTAGAACATTTCTCAAGGATTTTCTGGATATTGCACTATTCTCAGGTTTATGTTCATTTAAAAACCGCACATTGAGAGATTTATGTATACGTTAATTAACATGAGCACTTGTTTTTACGTTACACTATTTATTATAATAATAGTAATTATTATTATTTCTTTCTAATCTACAATATTAATTTTTTATTGATAATTTTAATCACGACGTTTCGGCGAACAATTTTTCTTCTTCTGGTAATTTATTTAATTTAACATTGAAAGTTATAATGAAAATTCACTAGAAAGTACAAAAAAATCTTGAAAAATTATTGGTACTAGACCAAGCTAGGAGTCAAACCTGGTTTCCCCCGATTACGCATCTATAACTCTACTCATTCAAATTATATCTTTAAATTTGAATTATAACTTTCATTGTAAAAAATTGAAAAAATCTTCAAAAAAAAAAATTTTTTTTGCCTTCACGTTGTGATCAAAATTATCAATAAAAATAGCGTAAATTTAAAAATTAAGATGGCTTTAATATTGTAAAATTAATAATACATTAAAAACCTTACCAATTTCGCGTATAATAACAATTACTACTAATTATTATCATCGAAAAAAAAAATGTAATTTATCAAAATTTTTAAAGTAAGACCTAGTTATGAAAGAAAATAATAATAATAAAAACTCTCGAGAACGAGGACCTACTTTTGAAAATATCGACTGTCGTATCTCTTAAAGGCTCTGCTGTCTCAATGCTATACGGATGTGCTAGAGATCCCGGATCGAATCCCCATGTGAGCTTCAAGATTCAAATTGGCTTGAGTTCACGTCCCGAGAGAAAAACCGACCGGGTGAGATGCAGCTTGAGGTAACTTCGAGAGCTTTTCTTCTTATTTTGTTTGTATAACTATACTGTGCAGATTTCTTTTTTTATTACTTATTTTGTTTCCGTACATCTTTCGATCATCCTATCGTCTTGTGTATACAATGGATAACACCTACTTTAAGTAGTTGTAAATGGATTTTGTAAATATTTGTTACGCCAACTAAATAATTGAATGCTGTTTTAAATAAGTTTCTTAAAGTAAATTATTCTTGGAACACTCTTTAAAGCTGAATTATGAATTAATGTTTCACTATTGATTAACAGTATTGTACAAGTTGAATTGATTGACCTTGACAAGTAGAGAGCTCCGCGTTCTACGGCGTGCAGAAAATATTTTTCATAGATACCATTTTATTCTTCTAGCTCGATTGATTGATGAGATTTTTCCCGAGTTCGACTTGAAATTTTTTAGTTATTGGCGAAGTATTTTTTAAAAATGATTCCTTTTGAATGAATTTATCTTTAAAAAGCTCCAGAGTGAAGAGTTAAGTTACTGTCATCTCATTTGTCTTGTTAGATGATAAAAAATCGGTATCTGCCGAAGGAATCGTTAGAAATCACCATACGTCTTATTCGATTATTTTCAACACGTATAACAAGATTTATTGCAAGTCGTTGCTGATCGATTGTCATTTGTAACAACTTTTTGTTAATTTTTTTCATTTTACACTTAATACTTAAACACCAAAGTTGCGAATGAGGACAGATTTTTTATCAATATCTTTTTTTTTATTTTTCTATTGAACAAAAAAAATGAATTATTTATTATTCTTACGAGACATTTCCGACAGATTTGTGTTTATTATTATTGAAAAATTATAAGGTTAAAAGATTTACTTTCAATCTTTCTTTCCTTTTCGCCTTAAGTCAACACAATGATGTTAAAAATCTTCCGGTAAGGGAGTACGATTCAGAAGGGTGAAAGTTTAAACGCTGACTCAGTAACAACTTTTTGAGTAGCGTGACTGAATCATTTTATTCCTTTTATCCTTTATCTAACATTTAAAATATTTATAAAAATGTTTATAAGACTTCGACTGTTATAGCCATAACTTATAACTGTGATGTACAACTTTTGGACTTATAAAAAAGTTTAAATAATCCAATTACACTTTAAAAAATTTTTACCTTTGAAAGAAAAAGAAAAATCTTTATTTTCTTGTGTTTGTAATTTGATACTCTGAAGATCGCTTGATTATTTATTTTCGAGAAAAGTTAAATTTCTTTACAAGTACTTAAGAGATAATTCAGATAATTAACAAACTTACTTAATCTATTACATCAAATAATTAAAAGTAAAAAATAATAATAGTAATCTACTTGAGTTCTATGTAAAAAAGAATCTATTGACTCTATATTATATTAAAGAATATATTGACTTAAGAAAAATATTTGGGGTTGAAAATTTTTAGAAAAGCGACGAACATCTTGATTCCAGTAAATTGTTTTTTTTATATTGAACATTTTTATTAAAAAATATTAAAGATTTGAAAAAAATGAAATTATTTTACAATAAATATTTTTTGCACGCCTCATAGCGCGAAGCGCGTGAGGTTGTGCTTTATACTCGACTCGTCAAGGTCAAGCAATTTTGTGATCTTTAAATGCCTCTATCACAACCATTTACACTTATACAATGATATAAGTAGATATACACCAAAAAAACACTTAAATTAAACCATCTTTTACTTTCTAAAATCATTTCATGTTGTTATTTTGAAAAAAATTTTACGTGGACGTCTGGATGTCACCCCATTTTGGATGTACCAACAATTACTCCTAAACAAATTGATATTTCAAGACCGGACCGTTTTCATTAGTTTAAGAATTCGATCAACTGGGTCCGTATTTCATACCAGTGGCCTAGTTTACGTATTTTTTTTTTTTTTTAATTGAATTTTTATTAAAAGTCACGATACAACCGTATAAAACCAAACGAACTTTTCTTATTTGTCACGTGAAAACTATGGCGCCACTTAATCAAGCTAGATTTTTTTAGACTGCGTGCGCATATGACAAGAAAAAAGGGCGCTGATATTTAAAAAAAAAATAAAAAATACTCTGTAAGAAATTACTTAATTATATTTTTTTCTTTTTATCAATTACACAATTAATTTTTTTCTTAAAAAATGAATGAGCGTTATGAGGCGTGCACTTTTGGATTTTCCAAACTTTTTTTTTTTTTTTTACTTGAAGATAAACTATTTAGGATTAATCATTCATTTTTAAGAACGTGGTCCGATCAGGTTTCGAGTCTAGTCTCGGGAATATTTTTTATTATTTTTAGTTGGTAAAAAAAAGCTTTTTAGCTATAGAAAAAAATTTTGGTGATAAAAATGTTCTTGATTGCAATTTACCTTTTCAAAACAATGAATGATAATACAAAACATTTTTAAAGTAACAATTAATATTTTGAGTCGAAATAAAAACAAAAAAAGAATAAAAACATCAGAGATTCTTAAAAAATAATACAATAACGTAAAATAAAAATTTCAAGTAAGCAAATTAATTAAGTAAAAATAGAAGAGAGTTATTTTTCAGACTGTCTATTAATTATTGTGGAAGTCCATCAATTCAGTATAAATAATCGACGTCTGATATTTTTACACGGGCTTTCTGTCATAAAATATTTATGTGCTGGTGATATTTTTACTAGGACATTATTTGCGGATATATTAATTACGAGGGATTTATGGCTGGTCACCTAAAATTACATGTCTGGTTTAAATGTACACCTTCGATTTATAGACTGCTATAATAGATCGCATCGATATATTTTATTAATTCTGGTGGTCAATTAACTTTATTAAAGACGTTTATTATAGTCTTATATTGAAATAACGATTTATTTTAGCTTAAAAAATTTCATGCTTGGTTACAGACGAGTAAATAAAATTTTTTCAATATTATAACGGCACATTAATTTCGATGAACTGGAAAACGATGGACTTTGAAATGATAAAAAAAAATAAATATTCAATATTTCAATTACTTAATTATCAATTATGAATTAAAATATTTTTTGCAATAAATTTTGCGCATTCATATTAATTCTTTTTATTGGTGAATTAATAATATTACTAGCTGTTTCCCGCCCGCTTTGCTGAGCGTATAATAAAATTAATTTTTGAAATCTAGACTTGAAACTTGACTAAAACATTTCTCTTATACTTCTACTTCTACAGATTTAAATTTAAAAATATACGTATATTTTTTAATGTATTATATTTTCTGTACATTTGTTGATTGTAGCTGATATTCTTTATGAACCTTAGACATGTATCTGTTATAACATCTCCGCAATCTGCTTGTAGAGTCGGTTTTCGCAAAATCTGATAGCAGTTAATCTCTAATTGTTAAAAAAAAATTTGTCAAATTTGAACTCTTGGTTTAAAGCTTCAAACATCTTAGAATACATCAACTTTTAAGGACCTAATAATTTTCCATTCGCAAATATCGTAATATTTCGTAAGCTGATTCTTGCATGAGAACAGAAATATTTCAGGAGAGTTTCGAATCTACAGGTGCTATAATTAAAAAATAATAAATTTTTATAATAAACGTCTCCATAGGATAGTGCACTGTTAATAATACGCGATATTTCGAACTTTTTTGACTCTGTAACTCGAACAATGTATTCCATCCTGTGAAGTATTATTCATATAAATTTAGACTCTATACCTCGAAATTCTAAAGAAATTTATGTTTTTCCTTATCGCAAATTGAACGTATATTGTCCTTGACATCGGCTTATTTTTGTATGTTTGTTTACACTTGTATTTACTTTTTCTTTAACGGATGGCTAGAAAGATGTAATAATGTCGATGATAGAGTATTTAATGCTTTGTTCATCCTTAAAAATACTATAAACAATCAATATTTGAATTCTTTAACTCAGAAAAATATTAGTGATTAAATTAATAAATTTTATAAGTATAAATTTCATACATTATATTGAAATAAATAATGTTGACGTAACTTGACTTAAGATTCAGAAAAAATTAAAGAAATTTTTTTTACAATCATTGTCTCAGTTGAATAAAATAAATTTATTAAATATTAGTACTGAAAAAACAAAAAAATAAAAAAGATGAAACTGTTTATTCACGGCCAGTGATTTTTTATTGAAAACTATGCTTGACTTGAAAAATCCATTTATTTAATTTGCAATGAAAAAAAATTCTTCCTATCCGACGAAATATTCTGGCACAATGAATGTGAGAGACAATTTGATGTGATGGAAATTAAAAAATTTATTTAGAGCCATTAAATTTAATTGACCAATCGTAGCATTGCTAATGCCGCGTCACGAGAATCGCTAAATAATATATTATAGTATAAAATAGTATGAATAAATAATAAATAAACATTGGATGAAATTGAATGAAAGAAAAATAACCAGTGAGCGAGATTAATTTGCCACACGATAAATTAACTTTTAATAATATTTTTATCGATGAAATTGTTCGACAAAGTTAATTGGTAGCTTTATTTGCAGTAATATAATGTGTTTGATTTTTTAATTAAATAATAATAATAATAATAATAATTATATAATTGAGAATAAAAAAAAATACATCTCATTGGGTACGAAGCACGATACGTTAAAAGTAACTTTAACGAGATTCTCGTCTGCGCACTTTCCCGCACGGCTAGCCTTCGACTAAATCATTCGACATGTAATTACGACCCTGCCAGAGAGACCAAGTAGTGCTAACTATACTCTGCATATATATATTGAATATACATAGAGAAAGAGAGAGAAAAGTACATAGAATAGTAACCACGGATAAACGGCAACGAAAGTTCAAGCTCACAAAATTCGATTAGAGACTCTCGAGCTTTCGATAAAGCTCGATCGACTACTCGATAAAACTTAATTTTGGTTCTCGCGACTCGGATACACTGTGATCGTAATTTATCGACTCGTTTCCACGCGCTGGTGCGTTCCATTGGATTCAAACTTGAGTTTAGTTCAAGTTTTTTTTTTTTTTAAGAGACAAAATTAGTTCTCGATTGCGTTGAGATAGGAACAGCGAATCGCTTTGGGTGTTTGTAAGCCTCAATATATTTAAAGTGTAATTTTTTTTTTCATATCTAGTAGAATAACAATAAAATAAAAAAAGGAGAAAATTGTAGTAGTCAAAAGACCAGTGTCTTCCGGCGACTTAAAACTCTCAAAGAACCTAAAGAGAATTTTATAGGATGAAAAAGCTTGTACACAACTCTTTCAGGACTTTGAAGTGATTCACTAGGTAATGACACTGTACTACATTCATTTAACCGTTAAATAACGTAGCTTATTATAAAAGTATGTGAAATTTTTTCCGGTTACAACTGCGGTAGCTTTTTTATTGTTCGTAATTCTTCTGCTCTGAGTACTGGAGGAATACAATTATATACACCTATATGTTAAAAGTAGAAAATCTTTAGTGGAAAATCGATGTCTTTTTTAGGGTAAGAATGGATGGGGTTAACAATGATGATAATAATAAGTAAATATATGGAATGATTTTAGAATAAATAGACTCGTTGAACGTCAACCGAGTTCTTGAAAGAACTGAAAAAACTTTTTTCAACGGAACATGATGTTGCAAAGTTGGTGGCGAACTGAGTTGTGAGGATTTCAACTTTTCAAAACGTCTATCCATCAGCAAGTTTAACTTTCGAAAGCGTTACTTGCATTTATTTTTTTTTTATTCTTGTTTTTTTACTTAACTCGGCTATTTTTTTTTTCTACCTGCATCATAGTTCAAGTGTAGTGTTTTAATAAAAATTTATAAGATTATTTTGATATCACAGATAATAAAATAAACATTAATATAAAACCCATAAAAAATTTTCCTGATGAATGTTCATATATAATTTTTTACATTTCCTAATGTGCCCATATGTAATTTAATTTAAATAATTATTAGTCATATCAGACTATATATGGAAACACCCAGTTAAATCACAACATATTTGGCTTAATAGAGCCTGACATGACCTGATATATCCTGATTAGGGTCCGTCAAAATTTAATCTCTAAAAGCAACCTTTTAAAATTGGAACTTTGAGTTTCGCTTTTAGCAGGAGTTAGGTTTGAGCATTTCCTGAGATATTTTGATGTGTCAGGATTTATTTGATGCTCACATAATTGCACGACTCATGATGCGAAGCATCAGAGAGTGCTTTACGATCGAAAAATTTTTTTCGCCTCATTTTGGCAACTATTTTTATTATTATAGCTTTGTTAGTTGACGGAATCAAGATATTTTGCATACTATTATCGAGATAATTTAATGGAGATTAATTCTATACTTTTTAAAAATTGATTTAATGCAATAGAAACGGAAAAAAACATCAGAATAAGTCAAAAAATTTTCCTGTCCGTCATGTATGAAACCCCGGAAACACTGTAACTTGTGAAAAAATCCATTATTTGAGTTAAATTTTTTTTTTTTAATTTGTCTTGAGAATTGTAGGTCACCGAATGCAAATGGCTAGTTAATTCAGTGTCGTTTAATTACAATTAATAAAAAACGAAAACTACAAATCTGTATATCTATATATATCCATGTAAAATTAACATAGATGGCGATATATCTATATCTATAGATATTATGTACATTTGTCCACCATGGGCGCCTGTGCATTACCTTACTTTGTTTTATTAATATTTCCATTCTTTGTTTTATTAATATTTCATAATTAAATGAGCATTATGAGTCGTGCACTTTTGGATTTTTCGAATTTTTTTTTAATAGGAGTTTTGTTGAAGCAATTTTTCTGGAATTTAAAAATTTAAAAGTTTGGCCAAACGAAACTCCTGTTAAAAAATTCTGTGAATATCAAATAAATTGTGACACACCAAAATATATCAGGAAATGCCCAAATACAGCTCCTGTTAAAAGCGAAACTCAAAATTCCAATTTTAGAAGGTTGCTTTCGAAGATTAAATTTTGACGCACCCTAATCCTGATATGATCTGATAGGTTTGATATGGTCATATATGTTCCATATATAAAATTTTTCAACCAAAGGTGGTGTGAAAATTTTTGACAGAGGGCGCGTGATCGCTGAATCATCTCCCTACAAAAGAGTTAATTTCAAGGTATTCAATTCTGAAATAAATTTTTTTTTAATTAATAGTTAATAATAACATTTAATTAGATTTTTTATAATAATTTTACCTGAATAAGATTAACAAAATCAAAACGAAAAATATCAAAATATATACTAACAAAATAGGGTTTGAAATGGTTAATCCAAAGTGAGGAATTATAAAATAATTACTTTTAATCAAATTTAATATATTGTAACAATTTATAAATAACATAGAAACATAAAAATTATCAATAAAGGTTTAAAAATTGAAGCTGAAAAACTTTTTTTTTAATTCTCCTAAGAAACTTATCTGACATTGGTTTTTAGTTTAATCAATCACTAAACCAATTTTTTTTTTTTCAATAAAATGATGTTAATGGTTGAATACGTTTTTAGAAAAAATTATAAAATTACAATAAATTACTTTTTTATTATCATATGTAGCCTGATATGACGATATTTGACAAGATTAAGTCATGTATGGCTATACCAAAAATATTTCTTCACGGTGCTGCATCGATAATTTCTTCTTTTACTTTAAAATTATTAATTACTTTTAATTGACAAATAAAGTTGACAGTAAAATTCCTTAAAAACAAAATTTAAATTTCGAGGTCCGCTGAGTAATTTTATTAGCCGGTGAGAAGTTTTTTGTTTAAGGGAAAAATAAATGAGAGAAGAAGGAAAAAAGTAATTAAGTGGAAGCGGAAGGTGGCAAATAGGCAAGGGTGCGTGCATAAGTGTGTCTAGAGTAAAGCAACACGCGGGAAAAATAAAGTCTTGGTTTAACTCAAGCTAAAGAAGGGGCTAGGCCGCGCTGGCGACAAATCGATCCGTGGTTCGCAATTAAAGTCGCTCTCTGGTGTGTCGCGTGTTGGCGCGATTCTTATCTACCCTGTGATTGGTCCTATCGCGCTCCAAGCTCATAGAGTCATGAGATTTTTTAACATTTTTATCTTTTCTTTATTATTATAATTTTTTATACCATGAGCTTTTTTATCTTAGTACTCTTGAAGTATACTTACCAGTCTTTAGAAAATTGGACTTGCATTTTTTGCGATTAACTTTCTGTTTTTAAAACTATGGCTTTCAATTTGAGACTTCAGTACAAGTAAAACCATAAATTTTTACAATTTAAATGTTTCTTTGAGTAAAATGTCGTGCTAAATTTATTTATTCATGCTAGTGTGGAAGGTATCGTTATTTTTGCGGTTCAGAAATTATTTTCGTGATGAGATTGAGCTGTAGTCTCGGAAAAATTTCGCTTGCACTGAGAAAAAAGTATTTTGCTATTAAGGATATTTTTTTTGATAATCAGAATACTTGGTATTGTGCTACTAAGAATACGTGGTATTTTGATTATCACAATAAGTATACTGATTTTTACAATACCTAGGTATACTGATTATCAGTATACCAATGTAACATACTATTAGATGTTTATAACCTCACTTTACTGGCACAAATCAATTGACTTATAAAGCTAACAAAACAAATTAAAATTAAAATTAAAAGTGTAATAATAAATTTTTTTCAAGCTAATATAATAAATATTAGTTGAATTCTATTTTTACCAGTGC
The DNA here is from genome assembly GCF_020080835.1 of Cotesia glomerata. Lineage (NCBI taxonomy): Eukaryota > Metazoa > Arthropoda > Insecta > Hymenoptera > Braconidae > Cotesia > Cotesia glomerata. The sequence continues at coordinate 24,453,064 of NC_058159.1, read as the reverse complement.
ATAAATCAAATAAACTAACTGTTAGTGTTAAAACGTCGATGGCAGTGACAGCGCATATATTATACTTTACTGCGCAGAGTATAGGTCTTGAACTGACTTATATTCTGATAATCACAATACTTGGTATTTTGATTATCAAAATACTTTTTTCTCAGTGTGCGCTTTAATTATAAGCACAAAGAAGTCGGCATTCGTTTTCGTGGCAACATCTTCAAGAAAAATCTATTGAGTTAAAGTTTTTACTGAATTATTGTCTTCAAAACTTTTTTTTTGTATTATTATATAAAATAAAAAAAAAACACAAATAATTTCATTTTAAAACTTTTTTTTTTATTTTAAAACAGTCGAAAAATCGAACTTTGACCCCTCTTTATTATTATTTATTCAGTTCTCCGGATTTCATTCATTACTTTAATATATTATCATCGCGTAATTTTTCATGCAACCTTTTTCTGCATTCGAAAATCATATACGGTAAATATGAACTAATAATGACAATATCATAATTTGAGTCTCTTGAATTGCTCGTATTTTTGATTAAAGATCCGTCACAGCGTCATTTCAGAATCATCCAAATTTATATTTCTACTCAAATTTCATCAGGAATCCCCCATCACAATGACATTCTCGTGACCTTAGTGTTTCCTTTCTCCTTTTCATCTTCTATCAGACCCTGATCATTCAACAATTTTTCGTTTACATCACAAGATTAACGGCCGAAAAATTCAAACGTCTAAATAAATAATGAGCTTGAGCGATTCTACCATTCGTTTAATAGCCTCGGAAAAATAAGCCTCTAGAGCGTAAAACGATCTGCTTACGGATCCCATTTGACTGAAACATCATACTTGCACGGAAAAAAGTAAACTGTAATATTCACTCGGATTCCGGTTAATTTTTATGGTTTTAAACAGTAAAGCGGACATCGGAGTAGCAAAAATATAAATATTACAGAACTTAATGTAGAAAGTATAAAAGCCACAACTTATAATTTAATATCCAAAATAAGTGATTAGTAGCCGTCACTATAGTAAATAACGACTCTTTTATCTTAAAAAACTACAGTTTCAAACAGTAAAAATTGCCATTTCAATATGTAGTCCATATTATGAGGAAAAGGGGAACTCAGATGAAAGAGAAGGGGGTCTCATTCTGGGAGAATTTAACATTTGAAACAGTAAAAATTATACTTTTAAAATATACATTTTACCAGTCCAAGCAAGTCAATAATTACAGTTTGATTTTTAGCGTTGCGTTTAAAATTTACCATTTTACTTTGTAAATATTGACATTGCTTGTATTAGAAATTTACTAACTTTATTTTATACTTTTTATATATCATAAGATCATTTTTTAGGTACGAAATGATAAATATCAAAGTCTGAATTCTTAATTATTATACTTTAACATTTTAGACATTTACATAGCAAATATTACTGTTTGAAATAGTATTTTCTTCCATGTAAAGAGTAAATTGTAACGTTTAAATGGTAAATATTATAAAGTGAATAGTAAAATCACGATTTTACTGTTTGAAATGCACTGTAAAAAAAGCGGTGTTAAAATGGACTCATTTTAATACCGCTATGTAACACCTGTGTATTAACACCGGTGTAGCGGTGCTCTTTTGCGGTGTTAAAAATCCGGTGTTAAACCGGTGTAATATCGGTGTAACAGTAGAATAAATTTACACCGTATCGGAGTATGAATATTACATGATCCATAAAACACAATTAATATTCAATATTTATCAAAATGAAACAAGTAACATTTATTTAAGAATTTTCAATTTATAAAATTACGCAGAAATCGATTTAATGAATGTTATACAACAAGTTAAATATTATTTACAATATTAAATGTTTAGGAACAATATAATAATTATTTTTATCGTAACCATGATGTTTCTCACAATATAATGGATGTTTTAAACATGACAAATCTACAGCTGTGCAAAAATAAATTATCTCTATGAAAATCATTTAAAAAACGTTCAAATTGTCGTAAAATTGTTCTGAAAATGTTTCAAATTTGTTGTAAAAACACTCTAAAACTGTTCAAGAAATGTTCCAAAATTGTCTTAAAAATATCCGAAAAATGTCTCAAATGTCTTCAAAATTTGTTCTCAAATAGTTAAAAAAATGTTTTCAGATTATTCAAAAAAGGTTCCACATAAGATTTAAGGACAAATTTCCACTAAATTGCTTCAAATAAATTGCATTGATTCTAAAATTATCTTAGAAGTATTCCGAAAATCTTAAGAAAAATACTTAAAAGTTATGAAATAATTACTAAAATCCACTATTTTAGAGTTTCTGATTATCTATATGATATCCTAAGATTGTTCTTTAATAATGGTGTTAAAGTAACACGGATTGAAAATTTACACCGAGAGAATTTCACACCACTATTTCACACTACACGGCCGTGTAAAGTGCTCTGGGTCCATTTTTACATCATAATTTTTTACAGTGTATTTATTTTAATCAAAAATTTTTATCTACTTAATATTTTATTATTTTAAACTTTCTAAATTAAATATTAACTTTTTTTGATTATTTATCTTTAATTATTAAACATAAAAAGTTTAACTATAAAAATTATGTTAGTTAAAATATTATCAAGGCCGGAAAATTTATAACACCGATTTAACACCGAAAAAAAATATTTACACCGCGACCGGTGTTACTGCTACACCGATTTCGGTGTTGAATTTAACACCGGAATTTTTAACACCGTACACTGCATGGACTCACACCGGTTTTCTCTTACAGTACGGTAATTTTTAGCAGTTGATCATTACTTATTATAAATCGATTGTTGTTTACTACAGTTTACTTTTTTTCGTGTGCCTATAAATTTATTATTTATAAAAATTTTTTGCGAAAAAGCGAAAGTACGCGTCAGAAGTGCTGTTAGAGTGAAACATGTCAATCATATGCCGGACAATGCTTTCATCTATCGTTTGCATTGTCGCTAAATTCAGGCAACTGGACACACTCTTTCGGATTTATTGAAACTTTGAAAAGTCTAGCGAGACGTTGATCCCCATTTACGTTTCAAATTTCGAACAAATTGTCATTTGCTGATTTTTAAAGACATAGATATGAAACAAGTAAATGTATGTTTGTGACCGATACAAAAAGGGCATACATGAAACGCCTGCAAAAATTGACAATACAGATTCATCAGCCTGGGTTGTTCATTGAAATAACTAAAATAATATGAAACAACTATCACTTTTAATAACAAATACCTCTACTCAATTCAATTTAATCCATACTTGTCAAACAACAAAAAACAATTTAGTACACAGCAAATTTAATATAGAAATTTGGTGCGATGTTTTCACAACAATATTGATTAGTCAAGTAAATATATGATGTGTGGTAAAATTTATTGTAGATCGGTATATATTGATTATTGGAGGTAGATGAAAATTTAAATGGGTGGACATGATAAGCTGGCTATACAGCAATTTTAACGGCGATAGAAGCATTTCCCGATTTACGTTCTCGTTCGTTGTCATCTCAACTACAGCAATGACTAGAGGCATTCTGTGGAGCGTAGCGAAAACCGAAAGCGAGGCCGAAATTGTCGTTAGAGCGTGCATACACGCATTAAGGATACGAGGGCAAAGAGAGAGAGAGAGAGAGAGAGAGAGAGAGAGAGAGAGAGAGAAAGAGGGGGGGGAGAGAGAGCTGAAAGATAAATGAGAGGATTTTGAGGGGACGAGGAACAGAGTTGGGAAGGCTGAACGCGTTTGGTAGTGAGCATTTTAGGATAAACCTGTTTCCATCCGATCGCTCGTGAACGTTAAATGGGGACAAGATGGGCTAGCGAACGAGCCGCGAAACTAGCGCGAGAGCATTCGATATTCGATCACGATTTGATGATGGAAACAGACAGAAGCCGAAGCCGGAGAGAGAGAAGCGTAAAACCACGCAACCTCTACTGAGTGCTCGCACCTGAACAACTCTTGTCGTCGTAACATTCAACTCATGTGCCAGCTAGATTACGGAAAAAACTAAATAAACTGAACGAAAATAAATAAAATAGAAGGTAGGAAAAAAAAAGTAATGGAGCTGGACAATGCTACCAAAAAACTGTTAAATGTTAAAACAATCAACAAAAATGAGAACACGAAAAATAGCGAACAAAAAGCCCTTCAAATGAAATTTTTATACGGCTTTTATGCGATGTTGGATTACGAAAAACCTACTGAAAAAATAAAAACAAAGTGAGATAGGTACTAAATAAAAAATAAAATCAAAGAGATAAAATAACTATTCATATTTTTGTAACAGCACTTTTGAAACCTCCAGTTTGTCGACTGTTTGAATAAAAAACAATCATATAAATATCAACTTGTAAAAACGAGTTTAAAGTTTTTTCGGCTAGACCAAATTTACCTTATTTGGGATGTTGGTTAGTTTTTTTTTTTTTTTTTTTTTTTTTTTAAATTTTACTGTACAGTTGAATACACTCGATTAAAGTAATCCTTTGGATACTTCATGTATTTATTTTTTTGTTTTTTTGCAATGCTTTATGCGGAAATTTGCTTTTAGCATTAATTTTTTATACAGTTATTAACTTCATATGAGCCACTTAGTTCTGAGAATACTGTTAGAATAATAATTTTTTGGTTAAAAAAAAAATCATTATTCATTCATATTTCTCGATATAATTTTGTCTTTTAAACATTATGATGTTTTGTTTTTGAGTTTGAATTAAATTACCTAAATAAAACTGAGAAAGTTTAAGAAATAATTGGAAACAATATTAAAAATCGAAAATTTCATGCAGTACATGAAGCTTCAGGAACTTTGAATTCATTTAAATTAAAATTGTTTGATTTAAGAAAAAAAATTTTGATAGCATAACTATGAAGGGCTCTAGGAGTTTAAGTATACTGAATTTTCCATCGAACAGTGTTTATATGTAAATTTTAATTGATATAACTTATTCACTCAAACGCAATGTGCTGCTTCGATGATATTTGCTATCTAGGCTAACTCGAAATAGTAAAAAATAAGGCACTTGAAGTCTAGTTGGTAAGGAAAATTTTGACTTATTTCCTTTGAAGTTATAAAATATCAAACATTGCCAATTTCGTAAGAAGAATAAAGATAGAGACAAATTGCTTGTAAATCAAAAATAACATAGTAAGAGGTAAATATATTAATTAAAAAAAAACAAACGGAGTTTTAGTAAACAATTTAGTTTACTGATATTAGTAATGACATCAGGTTATGTAACTTTATGTAATAAATAAAAATACTTACAATTCAATGGACAGTAGGATGCTTATAAAACGAAATTTTTGTTTATTTTTAATGGCGTTTAAAAATAGACAGTACTTCTAAAAATAAAATTTTGCTCCCAAGGTCTTAATGTTGATATTAAGGTTTGCCTTAACCCTTTGTTCTATTTCCTATTTAAATAACACAAGAAAAAAATTTTTTTTAAATTAATTTTGAATTTCTACTACTTTAGAACGGGTTCTTTCTATCCTTTGTTTTTTAAAAGATGACTCTAATACAATAAACCTATTGAATAAAATTCAAATTCAAATATTATTTTTTTTTGAACATATATGCGATTTCCAGACTAAGTTGACTAGCAAAATCGATTTGCAAAGGTACAGGCTGTGCTACATGAAACGAGTTTCAGTAGAGAAATATGATTTAGTTTTATTCTATCTATAAAAAAAAATTTTATTGGAAACATTGACATTGTACCATTCTTGGGAACAGACTAGACACCGGAAGAGGTTATATTTCCTTTTCTATATCATAGTATTACATTCGTTCCAGTTACAGTGTCTCGAAATAGCTTAAATCGAACGCTCATCTTGTCATCTATTTCTATATAAATTACTCTACATCCAGTTCATTTGATCGATCGCAATAAGAAAACGTTCTAAAATAACATTAGCCACTATTGTCCCAGAGCGAACGGAGATAAAAATACAGACCATGCTATGAAATTTTTTATATTGTGAGATAAGATGACTTGCTTCTATCCGATGATGATGACTTTCGATACCCGGAAGTAAAAATTAAAAAAGGCGATAACAAAACGGCACAAACCGTGTCGGAAAAAATGGTTGGATTTATTTTAAGTGGATTTGTCGGATTCCGGTTATTGACAGTGTCAACACGGAGTAATAAATATACGAACAGAAGTAAGTGTCTTGTGAGCCGAGGAAATAGTCGCGGTGAGCCCAAAACTGGGAGCACAAACTCATGTCAAAGGTATCGGTTTTCCCGTTTGACCTTTCTGAATGACATTTATATTCTTCTTCCCTTCCTTTTTTTTTTCTCTCTCATCTTTTATTTTTTTTTCTTTTCATCTTTGTTTTTATTACACCGCGTTTTTCCCTCTTGAGTTATTTTTTTTTCTCCAAATCCTATCCACGGTGCAAACTTGTTTCCTCACCGACATTTACGATGAATCTTCAGTGTGTTGCCTCTTTCGCCACCGATCCTTTATTATAAAGGGATCCCAAATGACGACCAAGTGCTCCGAAGTTAATGGCGCGATCAGTCAGATGCAATCGCTAAGATTTATTGAATGGACTTGGACTTACCCCATAGGAATTATTTTTTTTTTTAAGGAACCCACATGTTTCCGCAAGCAAAAAAATTTTTTCAACTTTTGGAATTATTCTCAGAGATTACTAACTAAGCCGTTAGTCAGGAAAAAAACTCCTGTTTTATTATCCTGACAAATTATTTTCATATTAATGTCCTCGTAAAATACTTACAAGATTACTCTACAAGTTTTTTTTTTTTTTTTTTTTTTTACAAGCTTAAACTTTTAAATTTAAAACTATGTCAAATTTTCGCTTACAACTAAAAGTAACTATTTTCACTTTAACACAATTTTTTTAGTCAATGTTAATTTGAACTATAATTATTTTCTGAAATTTATTGTTCATTAGTTAGTCAAAATAATGTTTTCATTTATATAATGGGATATAAATATAAAATTAATAAAAATTCTTTACTTGCAACATAAAATATCTCAAGTGGAGAAAACTCACGCACAATTGATCACATTAGGATTTTATAAATTCAACTAACGTATTTTATAAAGACCCTAGTTTTTTGAGGGATTAAACACTATTTTCGGGCTGCGAATCTCAATTGAGCCATGCGATAAATCGTAAGTTAAGTTATTTAAATGAATTTTCGGTAAACTTTTTATTTATATCTTCCTATAAAATTTCATCAAATTTTATCAAAAAATATTTTGGCTAGCAATGTCAATATTATAAATATCGAGGAGAAAATTTTTTATTCTTTTCTCTGTTTTTCAAGCTTGCAAAGTTCACAATTCCTTTGACTTTTCAGTTACCGATTTTTTATTAAAATAAAAAAAAATTAGGAAAACGGTTGACCCTGAAGGCCATCCCTGCAACTTCCCGCTAATTCCATACCTGGGCGCTTAAAATCGCATTTACGACGTTTTTGAGCTCTTTAAGCTCAAAAATACAATTTATATGTTGTTTTGAGCTCTCCAAGCTCAAAAAGATAACTTTTCTATCAAAAGTGTGATAGAAGGTTAATAAAAAATATTTTTTGAGTTTTCAAACCGCAATAACTTTTGAATGAAGGAATCGATTTTCACGCGGTTGGCGGCATTCACCGCAGTTTTTTAAGCCTTATGAAAAATCTTGAAGTTTGAATTGATTAAACTTTTTTGAGTTTTCTTTCCTGCACGATATCTCTCGAATGAATCAACCGATTTTGACCGGATTAGCAGCGATCGACGTGGTTTTTCAAGGTTAAGAGCTGATTAGTTTTTGGAGTTGATCGATAAAGCCGTTCGAAAGTTATTCCAAAAAAACATTTTTTGAAAAAAATTTTTTTTACAGTTTTTTTTAGATTTTTCGAATCTATTGGTCCGAATCGATTCAAATTGTATCCAAAATCTAAGTTTGGACAAGCCCTTTCGAATGGCGCCAACCGCGATCGAATCGGTGGGGCCATTTAAAAGATATGAGAGGTTTACATACTTACACACACACACACACACACACACACACACACACACACACACACACACACACACACACACACACACACACACACACACACACACACACACACACACACAGACATAGTGACACCCTCGCGGGGATAGTCAGGGAAGTTTCCTGTGACCCTCAAACGTCGAGATCTGATGAAAACTCGATTTTTGTAAAACGGGGTAAAACCAATAACTTCCCGATTTTTGAAAATCTCAGATTTTCTTAGCGGGAAGTTAAAAATTACTACCTTATAATAATTTAATATACTTTATCTAAAATTAAAATCAATTAGTCTAATTACAAATCAAATCTATTATAAAAATCAAAGCGTAAAAATTTATATGGTATGAAATAATGCAATAAATTAATATAATAGTGACAAAGTAATTGGATGTGGTATAAAAAAAAGTTAATATGTATGGAAAAAAAATCCATACCGAGAACGGTCTCAAGAGAGTAAAAGCACGCACGCTGTCATCTGGATTTTTACGACGTAGTATAGTGTAACGGAAGTCGATAAAAGAAGCTCTCGGTGCAGCAATTAATTACAAAACGTTCACTGCCGCAGGACTGGGCTATAAAGTATACCTTTACGCTACTTTGTGCGACCGACTGTAACTACTCGAGTGGATAGCACATACATACCAGTAACTTCCCACAATACGTATATACGAAATTTAGCTCCCAAATGGTTATTCTTGATGGATAGTATGCCTCTCATAAAAAATTATCTCCATACATACTCCCATTCTACTGTACATTCAGTTGTAACTGCCTACAGATCGATTCACTTTTAGTAAACACGAGGCAATATACATTTTTGGTAGAAAAAAGGTAACTCAATAAGTTACACGCAATTCGATACTCCTGTGAAATTTTGTTTCGAGGTAATTGAACGAGATGTTTCAATCATCATTAACTATTAATTAAGTTCAATGAGAAAGGGAATTGAAACGAAGTAGAAGAAAAGTTTGAAATTCTAGAAAAATGCTTTTGTTATATATGTAATAATGAAAAAATTTTTAATGATATCGGAAATATTAAAAAAAATAAAAAAATAACTATCTGTTTTGTTTGAAAAAATATGTGTCATTATTTGAAATTACAATTTTTAGATAACAAAATAACAATCGGAAAAATTAATTAAAAATTTATTTAATTTTGTTATTGTACAAAATTTACAATAAAAAAAATTATTAATAAATATTTTTAATTTACAATTGAAAATTTTTTGATGCAAGATACTATATTTTCGGTAAATTTTTCTAAATATGATTAATTATAAATTGATATTTTTTAAATTACATAAGCTCTAAAGTACAAAATCAACAAAAAAAAACTTCAGAAATTGTTTGAGTCAATTTTTTGAAAAAAGAAACAAAAAACCTTATAAAACTTCTATATAGTTGTATTTAATGGCAACAGTAGTGAGTCATTTGTACAGCAGACTTATTGCAAAAAAATTGTGACGTTTAATGAAACCAAGAAAAATTTATTAGCTCACTCAATATTTTTCTATTTTATGTGACAAATAAATTCCTCAAATTTATTTTTTTGGTTCAAACGATTTTTTTTTGAATCAAGTTAATTTTTTAACTTTGAAAAAAAGACGAACACATATTGACGAAATTTCTTCCCCTGTAAAGAATATTACTTCAATTTTGTGTTTAACAAAAAACAAAAACTTATAAAATGATGATTAAATTGTTGCAGGTCCAAACGTCAAGACTGCAGTGGCAATTCTCAATTGTCTATTTGCTCGGCAATTGTGTTTTGAAGACCCGTCTTGCAGTGCCATTCTAGAAATTATTCCTCGAGTCTGTGGCCCAGAACTCGGTGAGTATTCATCATTCTCTACTATCCTTATATTATTATGATTATTATTATTATTTTGCTCTTGATAAGTTTTTAACTCATTTATAATGTACATAAACTTTTATACGCACATATATTTTGATAGTACAATTAGCGTTATTGTAAGTAATTTGAATAATGAAAAGAGGATTTCGTATGGTGTTCTTGGTTATATACAAACAACTTTATTCATTATTAACTTTGTTGTCTGTAAACATTTTAATTATCCACTACACCATGCAAAAACACTCTCAAAATAAAAACTAAGTTTTTGTTTCGTCATTCAGTATCATGCATCAGATTTTTCGTTCAAGACATAAATTATTTAAGAGAGATAATTATACACGGAAAGATTAAAACCCGACTGGTTGATGTTCTGCACCAGACTCAGTCGTGTGCGGGTTACTTTGCACGGATTCTGGTGCATCACCCGACTGAGTCTGGTGCAGAACACGACTGAGTCGTGTGTGCATACGACTCAGTCTGGTCCGCACACGACACACTCTGGTGCGCACACGACTCAGTCGGGTGATGCACCAGAATCCATGCAAAGTAACCCGCACACGACTGAGTCTGGTGCAGAACACGAACCAGTCGGGTTTTAATCTTTCCGTGTACCCGCTTAATTATTTTGAGTGAGTTTTTGTATGCAACAGAAACGAGGAAAACAGAAAAAGAAGATGATAGAGTTTTAAAAGTTTATTATCCGCGTCTACCACCACAGCCAGTAAAATAGACGGATAAGTGCATGCTGGATATAATAGGAGGGACGAGGATAAATATAACAGGTGGAATAAGGATGAGACAGAGAGCGTTATAGCGAGTATGAGCTTGTTGAAGTTCCTCGAAAACGCGGTCGTAAAGTCTATGAGCGAGTTGATCATCGGATAAATTAATAAATCAAGTTAAAGAAAAGTTTCCTTTACGTTGCGTTCTGAATCGACAGCGTCACTCTATCAGGCTATTATTTTTCACTTAAATTTCCATGAATTTTATTAAATCGCTCTTCAGTTGAGTGGTCTATTTTCTTCACTTTGTTTTTCATCGATATTTTTTCTAAGATAAATTTCAATTTTTTTTTCTTTACACATAAATTATACCATTTTTCAAATGGATTAGCGGTAAATTGACCTGCTCCGCTTGATATTAGTTATAATTTTTTTCACATATTATTGTCTTATGAGATTAATAACTGGTATTTTTATCTAAAGTGAAAATTAAATAAATAAAATCAGTAAATTTTTAATTGATGTTTCGGAAGTTGTAGAATTTTATTTTTTTTTTTGAAGGACGAGAAAAACTTTTTTTTGTTATCAATAAAATTTATAATTTAAGATTCAAAAGCTTTTAAAAGCTCGATGTCTCTAGCTACATATTTTGAGCTTTTAAAACGCTTTTTTGGTAATTAATAAGACGGTATTCAGAAAGCTGGGATAAAAGGCAGTTTTTTTAAAACAAAATTTGGCAAGAAATAAATTTTTAAATCACATAGAAGAGTTTATGTATGACCATGTATATACTCACTTAGAATTTCCATGGTCATGTATGACTGTAAGTGATCGCTTATGATCATTTATGACCCATTTTTTTGCAAAATGTATTAACTAAATTCTTGAACCAAGAAAATAATTTTAAAGAGTTTCATGGTCTTGAATTAAGACAAAAAATTTTTTTTATGTAGTTTTATAGTTTATTATAATTTTCAAAATTTGATTTTTTTAGCATAACATTCTCGCTATTTTCAAGGTCAAAAAGCTCGAAAATTTATCTATTAGTTGATTTTTTTATTCGACTTCAATTCCGAGAATTAGTTCAAATCAGTATTTTTTTTTTTAATTTCTATACTGTAATGTTTTCGAAACACGTCGTTCGATTTTTATTTTGATGGTAATGAGGTAGCTTAATTTAAGGTATGCAATAGAAATTTAAAAGAGTTTACGAATTAAAGGTACATATATAATATATATTTATAAGAGAAAAAGTCGAAAGGTGAATTACGGAGTGAGCGATCGATCTTCATCGACGATAAGTTAAACGATCCGCGCAAGCTTGCCTATTCGCCACATGAGCAGTATACAGAGAATTAAAATTAGGATGAGGATGAGAGCAGTAAACGTGGTTGGATTGGTATAGGAGCTGTACGACGGTTCGTTGTCGTAGAGGAGGAGACGATTAAATTGGTATAATGCATAAAGTTGTGAAAAAGAAGAAGCGAGACACGTAAATCGGTAGTGAACGAGAACTCTCCCTTCCCACACTAGAGTAGCTTCCGGTTGACCTGTCTCGCCAAAAATGCAGGGCATTCTCCCAAGAGAGAAAGAGTTCGCGACCTGACAGGGTCCAAGCTCTGTTCTGCAGCTGCGGGGAGGAAAGGCCAGAGTCGTTCGGAAACGAGCCGGAAACTTCAGGATCGATATTTGGATTCGGTAAAGCGAATGCAAACGTGGCAACACGAGAGAATTATAAAAAGAAAACTAAAATATAAACAACAGAATAAACTAAAGAAATGTTGGGAAAAAAAAAAAAAAAAAAAAAACAAATATAATACAACGCATGGAGGGACTGGAGAATGAGAGTTTCTATTTATACGAATCGATGTGAATTCAGTATTTATACATATATATGCTAAATGTTAAATCTAGTGAGTACCAAAATTCGTGGACAAGCCTGTAATCGTATTGGGAGAATCCGATTTACCATAACTTCCGTATTCGCATCGAGAGCCCCGATGTTTCCCAGCGATACAGAACCCATTGTACCTGTTTTAGCATGTATGCAGCTTGTGAAAAATAGTAAACAAATTGATGGCGCAAAAACAATGAAAAATATAAGGATCTGCGGAAAGGGGAAGTTAAAATTAATGTCGATTGGATTGGTAATTGCCATTTGCCGGTATTTGAGCTGAGCCTCGTCAGTAGATTTCTGACGGATTTAAGTTGAAATCAGCATAGGTCTCTTTGGAAATAAATGTAAGCTTATTATTTGAAATCGAGCATTCAGGAATATGTGTTTGATGAATTCTTGAAAGTCAGAATTTGTTGAAGTGAATTCACTTTATGAACTTAAAAGTTGAACGATTTTGATATTTTCAGTAGTGATTTATATGGTTATATTCTTCATAAAATATCACATACTTATTATTTCTTAAAATTTATCAACAATTCATTTTTAAGGACAAAATTTTTTAGAAAATGGCAAATTTTTAATTTTTTTTGTTCTTTGTTTTTTTTTCTCAAGTAAAAAGTTATACATTTTCCTTAGGAAAAATTTTTGATATTACCTGATATGTCCATGCATGACCAAACACTGGAAAAAAAAATCAATTTGATTCAAGAGAAAAATTCTCGAATCCAAAAAATCATTTTAAAGAGTTCCGTTGTTTTGAATCAAGACGAAAAATTCTTGAATCAAATCTAATTTAGAATCAAAATCAATTTCTCAAGTCAAAATTTATTCCACTTAAATCAACATAATGAAGTTCTTCAAAGTTATTTTCTTGATTCAAGAATTTTTCTATTAAATCTACTTAACTTCTTGTCAGTGTAAAAAATATCTAGCTTGATGTCATAAATGGTTATTGTACATTATGTAAGAATGATAAAGTAATTTATTACAATTTTTTAATTTTGTATTTTTTTTTAATTTTTTGATTTGAATATTAGTCATATATAGTCATATCAGAAAATTTTATCACGGATTAATAGAAATTGTTATTATGAGTTCTATAAGAAAATTATTACTTTCTAAATTTCATATTTGTGATTTGTTATTTTTACCACTTGTCATGCTTGAGTGTCAAAAGTTAAGTTTTAACAACAATCAATAATCAATTTTTGAATTTTCACGGTTCTTAAGATAAAATTAAAAAAATAAATAAAAAAGGCTTGTTCAGTATCACAGTATATAAAATAGTAGTACTAGGCTGCCCTGTGCGACTACTTGCGGGACTGCACTTACGAGCACTACTTGCTATTGATGATAGACCTCGATGTGAGCATGCTGCTTCCTGTACTGACTGGGACTAGCAAATACTTGCGGAAACGCCGATGGGAAAACGAGAGCTTTTTTGTGACACAGTCACGCAAGATACGATAGAAAAAAAAGTGACTCGAGAGGGCCAAGTCGAATATCCCGTAGGAATATATGAGATTCTTTCGATTCCGACGGCGGCTCGTTTTATCTATTCCAAATGGTGAAACGAGCCAATGCCTATGTACCCCTCCCGGAGATGAGAAACGAAACGAAATGATAGTTTTTATTTTATGCTATACTTTATATATTATTATTTGGAATATTTTTAGTAACTAGCTTTGAAGTTTATTATGAATTAAAACTCTAGATGAATATTTTATGTCCGGATTGAATTTTTATTTTTGTGGGCATTGAAATTTTTAATATTTAAGTGACTTACTGCCTTTTAAAAAAAATTGGATAAATAAAAGCTGCGAGTTTAACTAAAATAATAACGTTCAAATAAAATAAAAATTAATTTTAGGAATGCTATTTTGATTAATAATATAAAATCTTTGAATAATAGTAGCAAAATGTGTATTTTATTATTATGAATATAAGGTAAAAGCCCCAATAGATGATCACGTACCAGTATATGATCACTCCATGTATTTGTATATCTATATTCACAAATATAGGTATACAAATACATGGAGTGATCATATACTGGTACATGATCATCTATTGGGGCTTTTACCTTAAATCGTTAAAAATATTAATACTCTTGAAATAAAAAGTTTTTTCTCACTTCCGGGCGGAAAGCGTAAATTTTCCTCCCGCTGCGCTAAACGAAAATGCCGCTTTCTGCCTCCGTCGAGGAGAAAAATAGTATACACACCACGGGCAGTAAATAAGAAAGCCTCAGATCACATGTTTATTGACCTCGGCTTCGCCTCGGACAACAATTACATGTAATCTGAGACATTTCTTATTTTACTGCCCTAGATGTGTAATATACTATTACTTAATACTTTACATATTAGTAAGAAATAATCTTCTTTTATACTTCAATTAAATTCTACTACAAAATGTAATTTTTATTTTTTGTTATAAGATAGTTTGATCTCCGTTGAAAATATTTTTATTCCAATGTGTAAACTTTTTAGTTTCATGGATGAAGTGTTAGATATTTCTGTTCATTTTACTTATGTTCAGTAAAAGGATGTGTTAAGCTTCACACAAATGAGAAAACAAAAAAATTTATAATAAAATATTTAAAATACATGTTATAAAGCCGTAAGATTGATCGTTGAGAGTTTGAAAAAAAATTTGGAAAACGGTCGACCCTAAAGGCCATCCCTGCAACTTCCCGCTAATTCCATACTTGAGCGCTCAAAATTGCACTTAGTACGTTTTTGAGCTCTTCGAGCTCAAAATATAATTTTCGTGTCATTTTAAGCTCTCCGAGCTCAAAAGTCAGATAGAAGTTGAATAAAACACCATTTTTTGAATTTTCAAACTGCAATAACTTTTGAATAAATGAACCGATTTTCACGCGGTTGGTAGCATTCAACGCAGTTTTTGAAGCCTCATAAAGAATCTTTAAGTTTAAATCGATCGAACCAGGAATTTCGAAGTAATTTCGAAAAAACACTTTTTTCGGTTTTCTTTCGACAACGATAACTCACGAACGAATCAACTGATTTGGACCGGTCTTGCGGTGATCGACGTGGTTTTTTGATCTTAAGAGCTGATTAGATTTTGGAATTGATCGGTAAAGCCATTTAAAAGTAATTTTAAAAAAACCATAGTTCAAAAAATTTTTTTTGGTATTTTTTTTTAGATTTCTCAAAATCTACTGGTTCGAATCGGTCCAAATGGTATTTAAAATCTAAGTTTGGTCAAACCCTTTCGAATGGCGTCAACCGCGATGAAATCGGTCAAGCCGTTCAAAAGTTATAAGAGGGTCACATATATACATACACACACACACATACATACAGACATACGGACATCATCGCGAAAACATTCAGGGAAGCTTCCTAGGACTTCAAAACGTCAAGATCTGATGAAAACTTGATTTTCGAAAAACGGGGTAAAACCAATAACTTCCCGATTTTTGAAAATTTTCAATTTTTTTAGCGGGAAGTTAAAAAGTTTAGTAAATCTTAATATGTATGTCTTGAGCACGCTTGTTATCCGCAAATTTATCTAAGCAGTTTAATTATAATAAAAATAATAAATTAATTTAAAAGTTATCTGTTATTTAAAAAATTTTTTTTTACAATTCACTTTTAATATTTGTTTAAATTGTCCCGAGAATAGGAATCCGTATTAGGGGCTTAAATTTTGACAGGGTTTTTATTTTGACCTTCTCTGACGAAATTTCAAGATCATTTGAAAATAACAATTTTTTTTTCGGTTTTGTTGATACACCCTAATGCTCAATATATTACTCAATGTATTACTACATTAAGCCTGATATAGGTATTTAAAGTCATGTCAGAACATATTAAGCCATATATTTCCTGATGTGGCCAATTTTCATAACAGGCCATTTATGAACTTATCAAAAGTTATACACAGATAAAAGAATTTGTTTATAGTTAAAAATATTTGTTAATATTTAATAAATCATTTAATAGAGACTACTTTTTATCCCTTAACAAATATTTCTTAGTATTTAAAAAGATTTATTAATATTTAATAAATGAATATCGGATTTATTAAATACAAATAAATCATTTTAAACACTAAGGGCTAGTTTTTCAATCCGGAATAAAATTTTATCCGAGATAAAAGTACTGCCAATATAATAAAAAAAAATAAATAAATAATCCAGCGACGTGATATTGCTCTCAGCCAGTTCTCCATGAATTTGGTCATCCATTCGAATAAAAATAAATAAATAGATCATAAAATAATAATAAACTCTTATTGTGTCAATTGAATTATGTTAAATTAATTAACAAAATTATAAATTAGTAATATATATGTCAAACGCAAGAAGCACAACCAATTAAGTATTCCATTAAAAAATAAAATGTCCTCGATGATACGATTATAAATACGATGAAATAGTTGAGTTTTGTCGTATATTTAAGAGGGAAGTTTTGTTAATTTGTAAATGGGGTAGTTTTTGTTATTATCAGCATCATTATTATTATCCGAATCATCGTCGGAAGATAAAACAAAATTAACAATGTTCTCCATAAACTATAATAGTAAATTGCGTATGATATACTTCTATTGTGAAAGAAGAAATAATTATAATAATATTATTTATTTTTTTTTTATTTATGTACAATCAGCACACTGAGAAAAAAGTATTTTGATAATCACAATACTTGGTATTTTGATAATCAAAATACCAAGTATTGTGATTATCAGAATATAAGTCAGTTCAAGACCTATACTCTGCGCAGTAAACTATAATATATGCGCTGTCACTGCCATCGACGTTTTAACACTAACAGTTAGTTTATTTGATTTATGCAC
This sequence comes from Cotesia glomerata, assembly GCF_020080835.1. Taxonomy (NCBI): domain Eukaryota; kingdom Metazoa; phylum Arthropoda; class Insecta; order Hymenoptera; family Braconidae; genus Cotesia; species Cotesia glomerata. The sequence continues at coordinate 24,435,723 of NC_058159.1, read as the reverse complement.
TGGTAAAAATAGAATTCAACCAATATTTATTATATTAGCTTGAAAAAAATTTATTATTACATTTTTAATTTTAATTTTAATTTGTTTTGTTAGCTTTATAATTCAATTGATTTGTGCCAGTAAAGTGAGGTTATAAACATCAAATAGTCTGTTACATTGGTATAATGATAATCAGTATACCTAGGTATTGTGAAAATCAGTATACTTATTGTGATAATCAAAATACCACGTATTCTTAGTAGCACAATACCAAGTATTCTGATTATCAAAAAAAATATCCTTATTAAGGTAAAAGCCCCAATATATAATCATGGATCAGTATATGACAAAATATCAAAGCAAATTTTAAGGGAGTTGGGAAAGAACGGATAGGGGAAAGGGGGGACCTACTCAGTGGGAATTTTTCCGTAATTGAAAAAATAATCAGACAGCCCAGACTGGGAATCGAACCCAGATCTTTCGGTTACGCGCCAAGGGCTCTACCAGTTAAGCTATCCGAGACAAGTACTGACTACTTTATTCAGTCACGTATATAAGACCCACCGAGCAAACAACGCCACCGTCCATCTTACGGTAAAGAGCCATATCAAAGCAAATTTTAAGGGAGTTGGGAAAGAACGGATAGGGGAAAGGGGGGACCTACTCAGTGGGAATTTTTCCGGTCATATATTTTTCCGGTGCAAAATACTTTTTTCTCAGTGCAAGTTCTCACAGTTGGAGATTAATATTTCTGTGACATGTGGCTAAATATTTATTTATTTTAATTTAAATCAAGTGATTGAATTCAGAGAGAACTACTCATAGGCAATATCACTGTGCTGAATTATTTATTTTTTTATTATATTGGCAGTACTTTTATCTCGGATAAAATTTTATCCCGGATTGAAAAACTGGCCCTAAGAAATATTTGTTTAATACTAAAAAGTGGTCTCTAATAAAAATGATTTATTAAATATTAACAAATATTTTTAACTATAAACAAATCCTCCTATCAGTGTATATGTATATATCGGGCTATATCAGAAAATTTTTTCACGAGCCAATTGAAAAGTTAGTCTGATAAAATTAAAACAGTCAAAAACTTAATTGCCGAGGTCATCTGTAGAATTTAAAATCAAACATAAATAATTTAATGGGTCTGTAAATAGATTTGATTATCGTGACATGTGTGTATTATATCATAGTACATAATATAATATGATATTTCGATATATTTGAATAAAATCACATGTGAGGATATTATATTCTTAACTTGAACTGACAAGTAATAGCATGAAGTATGTATATATATTTCTATATAAGAATTTTATGTCACACAAAATCACAAAAGTATTATTGATTGAGCGAAAGTATACGTATGTTTGTATATTTAGATATATTATATATAACGTAAGTGAAGAAATAAGCCGAGATGCACACAGTAATATGACTTGCGTCTGCATAGCATCTTCTTTAATGTCAACCTTCTCGTTTGACATATCACTGAAATATCTTACCCGAAGTAGAAAAGTAGTCCAAGAGTAAGACAAGCTGAACGTTGGTATGCCAAGTAATAACGCGTCTTACACCAATCGTTCAATATACGCCGTATATCTGTATACAAACTTTGCTATACGTGACTGCCATATCTCTTATTAAAAACCTGGCATTGAATTTCTGAAAAGTCCGAGGGTCGTTCAAATAGAGGGTCCACATGCTCGTTTTATTTCAGTTCTTCGATTGCTTTTAAATCGTAAGAAAAATCTTTGCTTTAAGCCTTATGGCTCGAATATTTTTCATTCCTTTACATTAGAGAAATCAGTTGACATTTTTTTTTTTTTTTATAATGTATGGAGTTAATTGGGTGGAAAAAAATCGGAATTATTGAAATGGATTTTTTATATTCAAAAAAATTTTAATAACCGGTGAAAAAAAAAAAAATATATTTCCATTCGAAACATATTTATAGTCGATAAATTTCCTAGAATTTTTGCCGATGTTTCTATCTTTTTTTGTGATACTAAAAATAAAAGATATCTAACTTTTTTTTGGTTGAAAAATAAATGAATATCCAAAAATTGTTTTTTAAAATTTCATTCATTTGTTTTTACAATTCTGTATGTGGAATAAAAAGATTTTTTTATCATAAACTATTAGTTGAAAAAAATTATAAAATTAGTTACATGTCTATTTAAGCAGTTTTGCGTCGAGGGCATAATCAGAAAATCCAAAATTTCTGAATACTTGTTAAGTATATTAAAATATAATTTCCATTAAAATTTGAATTCGATTCACCTCACTAAATAATTACAATTAAAAACAACATTTATTTTTTAATTTATTTTGCTGCATTCGGAGAAACAATCAAAAATTTGTCAAAAACTAATATTTATAATGTTATACTTAAAATTACTTTGAAAAATTTTCAAATTTCTATCCACAAAGTTGTTTAGAAATTATTAATAAATCAGTAGGCAATAGTATTGAAGAAAACGGCCATAAAAGCTATATTTTTTAATCAAAATATATAGAATTATACTAAAAAATTTCTATATTGTCTTTCGATAATGTAGAAATAAAAAAAAATTTTTTTTGATAAACTAAGAACAGAAATCACCTTAAATTTTAATTATTAGAAGAGCGTAATTCATCATATGAAATACAAATCGTTAAATTAAATAAATTTTTTTGAGATTAGATAGTTAATTTTTTCAGACATCGATCATAATTAGTTTTGATAAAATTTTTATTTGTATCACAAACTGCGTAGATTATCCTTATTTTGGTTAGTTGAAAGTAAACTTAATAATTATTAAAACTTATAGAGTACTAATTGAAAAATGATAAATTTGAATTACAATGGATACGAACTCAGTCATTTCCTCATTCAGCAATACTATTACCGCTGCAATAAGGAAACTATTTATCTTGATAAATCACCGCAACTCTCGGCTCTTAAGACTGTTACTACTGCCCATCTATGTGTATTATACGTCTACATCTTCTGGAGAACGAATCTATCGACTAGATCGAAGAATCACGGTTGCGGACAAAAAGGATCCGATAGAGAAAGAGTTACATTAACAGAAGAAGAACGAATGAAAAAGCGGGCAAGTAAGAGCGAGAGAGACAACGTTTATTTGGATTTATGAATCTCTGGGCGGTTCGTTTCTACCATAAACTTCGGAGAGCTTGTGGCCGAGTAGAACGTAAAACCTACCACCTCCTACTACATTTTCCGGGAGATTCAAAGAGGATTTCCATGGTGCTTAAATTAATTCTGATTTATTGGTGGATGATCACGCGTATAATCCTCGTAACGTATTTTTTCTTACTCATTTTAATACTACCTTATTTCATTTGTTGTTTTGTAGTTACTTTTTTTTTATACAGTACTGAGCGTAATTATGTGCAGACATCTTTAATAGTTTTCTTAATTGAAATTTATAACCAGTTGGGTTTATTAAAATTGAATTATTATAAGAGCTTAATTATAATAAGAAAAATTTGAAGCTTTGGCTAAAATATTTGTGGAAAGAAAATAAACGAATTTTCGAAAAAAAATATTTTTCTTTAATTAAATAGTTTTTTGATTTTTAGTTTTAATAATTTATATTTGACTTATCTGTAAAATTTTTCATTAAAATTTTTAACACTTTAACTAAAATAATATTAAAAGTGTGAATTTGAGAGAACAAAAGACCAAAATTTCCATGGCCAGGTATGTAGAACAATGAATAATAAAATATCTAAGTTGGTTGAAAGAAAAGGTAGTAAGTGTAATTTCTCGGCATAGTTGCCTAAAGAGTCGCCGCAAGAAATTTTCAATTTGAAACCCCGTGGCGTTTTCAGCCCTTCATTCGGCTTTTTGCATGAATTCCATTAAACGCCAAATCGCCCCCAGCAGACTACATAAACTCTCTCGCTTCCACCTCCTCGCTTTTTCTACCTCATTGGCGGTTAGTTTCGAGAAAGAGGGACGAAACGGAAATAAAGAAAGAAAATAATGAAAGAAAAGAACCCGCGAGGAATTACTACAGAACTACATTCAAAGTTTATTCATTTCGCCTATTATACATCCGATTTCTAAATTATTATTACAAGTTCAAATTGTTTTTCTAAAAGTTACTCGTTTATCTCTAGTTGTAAAACATAAAACATTAGAAGATTATAAGTCATTTCAACTTCCAAAATCATCCCCGTGAAAAAAATTCTCTAATATGGACATTTATAGCATAGTCAGGCCACATATGTGAATAAAAAAATAATTTATTACAATTTTCCAGTTTTTTTATTTTTTTTTTTATAAATATGTCCATCGATTAATATGTTTTATTGAACGAAAATTGGTTTAGTAATTGATTTAATTAAAAGATAATATTAAAAAAACTTTTCAGAAAAATCAAAAAAAATTTTATTTTCATTTTTTAAAATTTTATATTGACTTCATTTGTTCTACATAGATCTTTCGCTTCATAAAATTTAATGTAATTCAATATTTGTTAACTTACAATGCCTCGCCTTTTTACTTGATTGTACTACAAATTATTTTTAAAATGTTTATAATGTAGAAGTTTTTATAATTTACTGATACCTTTACTGATTTAGGTAAAAATAATCTTAAAAAAAGACCATTCGGTAGCCGAAATGGAAGTAGATTTCACCATGAATAGAAAAGAAATATAACGAGAATTATATACAAAACTAGGGCTTTTAACTTCTCAGCAATCGACAAAAATATATATCGACGGAAAAATACTAAAATCAGTGCAATAGCAAATTTCATAATTGGAATAGCGGAATAGGACATAATTTTAAGACTACACATATGATATGGTACTCAAATTAAAGCTTATTTAAAGAGCTTTCAGATGCAATTTACAGAGTTTCAATATGTGATCCCATTCAAAAGTTATTCGAGTAAGAAAGTGAAGAAATATGAATTTTTATGATTTTCAAAATTTTTAAATCCTGGCATTTCTAAATTACTTGATCGATTAAGCTCATCTTCGAACTTGAACGGTATTTATCTGTAGAATAAGTATATACAGAGTGTCCCAGAAGTAACGGACGCCATTGTAGCATCTGATAAACAAAATAATTCTGAGACGAAAAGTCCTTAGCCATTTTTTAATTAGACGCATAGATAATTAATTATTAATTAAAATAATTTCCTTTTATGCGTTAGAGAGAGAGAGAGCACTAGTGTCAAGTCAAGTGCGTTCCAACGAAGACGCTTGCACGTGTGAATGTGTAAGTAAATATGTGTGACTATGTTAGCTATAGAAACTAGTTAGTCATACAGTTAGTTGTGTCTTTGTTTGGCACATACTTTACTGGACACTGGCGCTCTCTCTCTAACAAATAAAGAGACGTTATTTTTAATTAATAATTAATTATCTATGCGGTTAATTGAAAAATGGCTAAGGACTTTTCGTCTCAGAATTATTTTTTTCATCAGATGCTACAATGGCGTCCGTGACTTTTGGGACACCCTATATATGTATATATATATATATATATATATATATATGTATATATATGTATGTATATGTATATATATGTATATATATGTATATATGTATATATATATATATACATACATATATAAACTTTTGAACCATATGTATTTTCTGACTCAGCTCGTCGAGTTATGTCGGAATATAGCAAAATTTTTCAAAATTTCCGTCATAAGGACCAATGCAATAGTTAGATTTCTATGAAATCTACTAAAAATGCGTTCTCTGTCCAAGATTTCTAAAACTACTTCTAGTTCAAAAATTATAGATGAACAAATCAGGGCATATCAGGAAATTTTTTTGCGAGCTGTTACGTCAAAAAGAAAGTATGAAAGATATCCGTTTAGGTTGTAGTTGACCAACAGCTGGTCCTGGTTGATTAGCATCAGGAATGCACAAGTAACTCCTATATCTACTTTGCATGAACACGAACCTCCGACCCACTCTAGTAAAGGCATTATATCTCTTACTTTAAAACTGTTGATGTTTCAAATTTTTCATTTATGCTCTTGATTATTATCTTCATAAAGTATCCATTAACAAAATAATTTCACCGCATCCGGTATTTGACGCTTCTTTATAGAGCATCTATAGATCGGATCACGTATCTGATAGTATTATGCGAAGTTTGAGTGCATCCAAGCGTAATGAGAAACAACCGGTGGTAAGTATAAACTTCAACGGTCAACTGATTCAAAGTAATTGCAGTGCAGAGCAGGCTTTTACTATGTACATTTGTTTACTCAAGCGTACTGTTGATAAACCATCCTCAGTGGTATCGACAATCCTTTCACAAAAGTTATTTCCAAATCAGCTCACAATATTTGATCAAAATGTTTTTATCCGAAATATCACTAATTTTGGTGATGCTCCAAATGAATTGGATCTAGAATGAATAAATAGGAAGAAAAATAGTGATATGTGATCTGTAACATGGAATAACTATTTTTTTAATCAAGTTGTGAAGTATTTATTCGTCCATTAGTTGGAAATTTGTTGGGAAAATGAGAAAAACAGTAAAATCAATAGCAGACAGTAGACAGCGTTCAGGGTAGAGGATCGTTAGTGGTAAAATCGAGGAGCACTCGAACCCTCGGTGCTCGGGCTTCTCAGTCAATGCTCGTTATAGTTACAGTTGAGGATACTTATGTTTTAGTAATAATCCAAGCTCATTATCGTTTACCTACTCGTAATAGTATGATTCAGAATAACAAGTATAATACACCAGCAGTTAAGCTGCTCGAGGTATTACATTAGTAAACGCTCGGTTTGAGTTTCGGTGACCTGTTAAAGTGCTTCCAAGTGGTTTCATGATCTTAAAGTTTAGATTATCTCTAAGTGTCTGGGGAATATTAATACCAATATAAGTGTCGACGTAAATAGGGGCCAGAGAACAGGGAGCTAAGCAGAATTAGTATCTTCAATAAAACGTTTAGTATTTAATTTTCAAGGGAATATGCTTTTTGATTATCAGATATATTAAGTATTTTAGCATAATATTGTCTAAACTTTACGGAAAATTATTTGTTTAAATTTTAATCAGAATGAAGGGAGTTATTGTAACAGCAATTATGGCTACAAGGGTTTGAAGTTTTATAAAAAAGTATATCATTTTTGAGATACTGTCTACAAATTTCGATAAACTGTACATCATTCAAATTTAAACGAAGATTCTATATAAATTTTAATGAATTATTTGGACACTGTTATGCATTCATGTGTTAAGTGCTATGGAAATCCTATGTACTTAACACACTATTGCATAACAGAGTCCATTTATCATTATTAAATTATTTATTCCGCTTTTTATCTTAATACGGGTTCGGCGATTAGTTTGGCGTTTGCGGATTTTTCCGCGTTAGGCATATGTGACTGTGGACCGACTTGTGCATTACAGTACTGTATTTACCATGTGCCTAATCTGAAGACTTTGGCACATTGATATAAGGTAACCGCAGAAAAAACCCATGTCAGTACAGTCGGCTACTGAAGCGACCTCCTGCGGTTGTTGAAAGAATTATTCCAACTACCGCCGGGGCTCGAACCCTCGCCTGTCGACTCATATGTACGGGCAGGCTAAATATATTATTTAAGAAACCAGTGTTGACAATATAAGAAACAATCCAAATTTCAGAAAATTTTTTTTATCAGGATAAAATTTCGAAAAATTAATTTTGTCAGTATGAAAAAAATTCGAATTAAAAAAAAATTTTTTGGTCAGTATTACGCACTTTGTGTGTTGGCATATTTTATAGCCACCAAATTAAAAATATTCATTTATTTTGTTAATAATTAATTCATTGATGACCACTTTCGTAACGAAAACCAATTTTAATTAAAAAATATTTCAAATATTAATAATCAGTGCAAATATAATTAGTTAAAATTTATCGAGAGAAATGATTTAAATTAAAATGTTATTTTATCAAAACTCAAAACCAATGTTAGTTAAAAAATTTTTTTTCTACAGAAAAAATAATTTATTAATTGATGCAGATTTATTTAATTATCATGTAAGTAATAAATTATATTTATAATATTAAATGAGTATTAAATTAGTAAACAGATAATTTTTGTTTTATTGTTAAAGAAATTTAAACTTGATTGATAAAAAAAAAAAAAAAAACTGAAAAATTGCACTGTAAGAGTTTCTATGAAGCCTCAATATAGCTCATGCTCTAATTTTTTTTGAACAAAAAAGATGAAGTAATAATTAAAACGATAATAAACAATAAGGCAGCTAAGTTGATGTATGTAATAACGGCCGAATGGCAAATGGTATATTAGTGTATTATTATTGTACCCTTGAAAAGTCTCTCAGTTTATAATGGCTCACGGAACGATACGAAGTGAGCAACGGTTCTATTCGGGTATGGGCGCAATGTGTCCCACGTGTACTTTGTACGGCACAGAGGACTTGTTGTTTCACTATTTTTTATTACTCTTTCATTCACTTGCTCACTTCCTCTTCCTTTTATTATTTATCTTTATGTCGCTCGTGTTTGTGTATACGGAAAATAAATGAATAATGCTCTTGAGTTCTCGAGAAAATATGTGAGTAAGTTGGTGTATGTGTGCAGGGAAGTGGAAGAGTAGGGCGGTATGAGTAAGTGCAGTGTATTAAAAAAAAAAAAAAAAAAAAAAAAATGGAATAAGATAGAAAAATGTCAGAATCATTCAGCTCTCTCGCTTTTAATTTCCCGAGGTTTATTTATTGCTATGGGCTATTTGTCATTGTTATCGGGGAATCGTTGAAATAAATCGGAAGCTAGATAAATTATTGACTACTCTTTTATTTATTTTAAGGCCTATTTAGTTTCTATTTATTTATGCTCAAGTATGGGTTCAAAGATAATGAAATTTTTAAATCTGGGTCACTTATATGAGTATTTATGAATGAAATAATATTACTAAATCACTAATTTAATTATTAATTTATTCACAAAGTGATTCTGTTTATAATTGATGAGATTTAACATTCAAGAGCAGACTTATCAAGTATTTATATTCTTCAGTCTGTTATTTTTTATGTTTTTTAATTAAAATCAATCTCTGAGTCAATTCTTAATAATTTTTGATGTGTATAATCTATATTTAATATCTTATATTCATTAAATTAAGTCATATTTATTATTAATGCAGTTAAATAGCTTTTACAATTTACTGAATGATGAAAATTAATTTCTCTGGTCGTCTTAAAATATTGATATTTTTCAGATTAAAGTGTTATAGTTTATAATATTTATAAGAAACTAAAGACGTCAATAAATGTCAATGACTTTAAACCAGGATATTTCAAAAGTCTATAAGAAATCAAAGTGCTAAAAAATTAATATTTATTACCCAATTACATATTATTTCTGTGGGAAAAACTGGGTTAAATTGCCGATTTTAACCCTTCAGCATTCACGTTAAGAGCATTTGTTTCACTCATATATTGAAACGTTTTTCCAAATGAAAAAATCATTTGAACTTTTTCTGTTTTTTTTTAAATGAATTGTCTGTTTTTGACTATAGACAAAAGTGTAAAGTCCACGTGTTATGTAATATTGAAAGTAAGATTATAATTAAAATAAAATGCGGTGGATATACATCGTAATTTTTTAAGAAATTTTTCTTGTGGCGAGGTAAACTCATATTAAAAAAAAATGGGACTGATTGATACTGTTAATAAATATTTATTGTGCTTGAAAGGATTTGAAAAAATTAATTGACAATATAAAGTCAAATTTTTTCAAAACTCTATTACGTTTCATTAAATGTATATGATGTATTGCTATGTTTTAAAATGAAAAATAAACTATTTTATTATAAAAAAAAAATTAATTTGAAATGATAAAATGCTTTAAAAAAAGTATAATAAAAAATTAAGTAACTCAGTTTTATAAAAATTTATAATTTTTGTTAATTTCAATAATGTATTTTCTTATATTTAATAACAAAGATAAATTTTAAGACTTGTTGTGATATTTAAAAAGTTAAAATTTCATATTCACTTATAAAAAAATTCGAAAAACGTTTATTATCGAACCATTTTTAAAACACATTTTACGGTAAATTTTTTCATTTTGAAACCTAAAGAACATTTAATAATAAACATTATAGAGAAATAATCCTTGTATTGATTTTATTTAGGAAAAATCGAATTTTAAATGTCTTAACTTTTTTGAAAAGTTTATGACAAAAAATAAAATACGACCTACATTTTGAAACAGCATCCCATAGAATTCCGTTCATTTTTATTAGTATTACTATTACAGTATATATATTTTTATTTGTTATTCGTAGTGATTGTCTCCGACCGTTTTCTTAACACGTGACGAAAATGACCGACTGAATTTGTCCGTACACCGGGATTTCGGTCTATTCGGAGTGGAGCTCACCTTAGAGTACTCACAATCCAAGCGATACGGAAAAAACGCCAAAAAAGAATAAGAGGTTTTTGTTCTATACGCGTGTGACAGCTGTACACAATCATTGGCATCTGCGCCTTTAAGATTTCGTCCTGCTTTCATTGAGAATCCACAGAGCCATCGTTCCAAACGAGCTTTTGCTTTGTAAATGTCACAGCAGCGAAAAAAAAAAAAGAAAGAAAAAATAAAAGAAAAGAAAAACCAAAAAAAAAATAAACACAATTGTATTATAGAATAAAGAGTCAAGTGCAAAAGTTGAAGGCAAAGCTTTTAGTTTGTTCTTGTTATTTTGTCCGAATGACTATCTCATCTCACTTGCCCTTATCAGTCGGCAATTTTATAGGATGTGAGATACCTCTATAGCCTCGTTCCATTAGAGAAATCGCATCCAAGATATCTTACTTTTGATACTAGAAGCTTTTTCTACCGACTCAATTTCCAAGAAAAAATGTCCCACATACCAGCTGACAATTTTCAAAATCATAACTGTCATCTAGCCACTTTTGACATGTTACATTACATTTACACTGTGATATATTTTTCAAATAGTTCATGTCTTTCTTAACTTTTTCGGTATTGCTCAAATTTACTTCAAGCTTTTTTTTTTAAAAAATGACACCTGAAGCTTTTCAAGATATTAAATTTTATACTTAATTTTTTTTTCCATATTTTTACAGAAAGTTTTATTTTTTTTTTTCCATACCATTGTCTACTTTATTTCACTTTTGAGTTCATCAAAAAAATATGTCACATAGTTTTTATAAATATTTTTACTGTTTATTATTTAACTAAAAAAACTAAACTTAATAAAAAAAAATTAGGAAAACGGCTGACCCTAAAGGCCATCCCTGCAACTTCCCGCTAATTCATAATTAAGCGTTCAAAATTGCACTAATTACGTTTTTGAGCTCTTTGAGTTCAAAAAAATAATTTTCGTATCATTTTGAGCTCTCCGAGCTCAAAAGTCTGGTAGGAGTTTAATAAAACACTATTTTTTGAATTTTCAAACTGCAATAACTTTTGAATGAATGAACCGAGGCGGCGATCGATGTAGTTTTTTGAGCTCTATAAAAAATTTGGAACAGAAAAATTGATCTGATGAAACATTTCGGAATTATTACAAAATAGTTATTTTCGATACGTATGCGCAACGGTAGGTATTTTGGTAAGTTTGAAGTGACGTCACGAGGCTGAGATTATGAGTGCATTCTCAACAAAACCGAGTACGTTGTTATTGGTCGAGCGAAGCAAGACCAGATAAAACGTACGAGGTTTTGTTGAGAATGTATTTATAATCTCAGACGAGTGTCATCACTTCAAGTTTATTTCCAAAATGCCAACCTTTGCGGATTTGTATCGAACAAAATTTTTTGTAATAGCAACGGCGAAACTCAGATTTGAGAGGATGCAATTAAAATTTTATTCATTTATGAACTGTCACACGTAAATAAATGACAAACTAAAATATTAGTAAAATTGTTTACAAGAAAAAAAGATTTTTTTTTTCGATTCATACTCTTTCTGGCGGACGATTGTAGGAATAAACGAAATTAAATATCCTATAGTGCTTTTTAGCATCCATGCGGGAATATAGAGACAGATAGAGAGCGAGATGTCACTTATCGATACGTGTGCGTGAAAAGTAAACTCAACTATAGATGTCCAGATGTCATTCATTTTACCCTTCCTAACTATAGCTCGAAAATCCAAGTTTCGCGGTTGGTATTACAAAAAAACACTTTTTTCGATTTTTTTCGACGATATCTCACGAACGCATCAACCGATTTTAGCGCACTGGGTGGCAATCGATGCGGGTTTTCAAGGTTAAGAGCTGAGTAGTTTTTGAGGTCGATCGGTTCAGCCAATTCGAAGATATTTTGAAAAAATGAAAAAAAAAAAAAAACTTTTTTTTTCACTTTTTTTTTGCAATTTCTCAAAATCTACCGGTCCAAATTGGTTCCAACTTACAGGAAATCTAAGTTTGGCGAAGCCCTTTCTAATGACATCAATTGCGATCAAATCGGTCAAGCCGTTCAGAAGTTATAAGAGGTTTACACACACACACACACACACACACACACACACACACACACACACACACACACACACACACACACACACACAGGCGTACGGACATCATCGTAAAAATAGTCAGGAAAGATTCTTAGGGCTTCAAAACGTCGAGATCTGTTGAAACCTCGAATTTTGCAAAACGGGGTGAAACCAATAACTGCCCGATTTTTCGAAAATCATTAATTTTCTTAACGGGAAGTTAAAAATGTCATTTTAATGTCCATCGAATTAACGTCTCAAAAAAAGAAATTTGTGACCGAAAAATTGTCTAGGATCTAGTGATTTAACCCTTTAGAGTCAGAGGATCTTGAAACGTCTTTGCGTGAGAGTAGTGGGGGGAGCGCAAATCCATAGCAAGACCCAAAAGTGGGGTTTCAAGGTCAGACTCTAAAGGGTTAAAATCAAAAATTCTCCGGAAAAAAGACTCTAAAAATTTAAGGCTCGCCTTTTTGAGGTGTCAATTAATTAATCACTAATAAAACTTTGAAAAAATAACTATGCATAAAATAACAATACATTGATGGATTACGGTGACCTAACGATAACTTACTCTACTGTCTCCTGCATAATTTTAGCCGACCAACTAAACAACTTTGGCAGATTAGTTCATCGTGCTTAATGCTCAATTCACTCTCCAGACTCTAGACTCCAGACTTCGGTACTTCTCTAGTTAGGAATCATTTCAAACGATCACTTGCAGAAATGCCATACTCGATGCCCCAGTTATCTCAATGTTGGTACAAATATATATATATATATATATATATATAAGAGTATATATATATATATATATATATATATATATATATACCCGCCACCCTCCGCTGTTCTGTACAATCGGAGAAGGGGTTGAAAGGTTACGACCAGAGTTTGCATTTTGCGGTTATCGTGGGAATAATATCTTGCGAATGAACGACTAGTATGATGAGGAATCTAACAAGTTTTAATTGTTGGTATTTTAATGACTTTATGTTACACGTAATATTATATATATATTGTAAATCGTAATAAATAAGTACATGCATGATATTAATAAAAAGTTATTGTGTTGGAGTCTTATTTCTGATTGGCTGTTTGAATTTCATAGATCTTTTATTACTAGGTTACAGTTTTATTGAAATGATATAAAATCATATAAAAATGATTCTATTTCAAATCTTGCTGACAAATGCTAATGTAAAAAGTAAGAAATAATAAATTATTAATATTATTAGGTTTAATTAAATGAAATTATTTATTTCAATATTACTGAAATTACTTGATGTTGGACAATTTTTGAGAGTTCTTAATGAATAAATTAATAAAGAGAGAATTCATCAAAAAAGCAACTTGTAGAAATAAAAAAAAAATTGATGTAAATTTTTTTTCAATATTACAATTTATCCATTATATATATAAAACCAAATATAAGTTTGTATTAATTTTTAAAATCTCTAAAGACGTATTTTGTAATTTTTAAACGAATAAAAACTAACATTTTAATACTTTATTCAATTAAAAAAAATTTACTTTACTGAATTTTTTTTTATCAATAAAATAAATAAAATTCACCAATATAATCCCATAATATAATTAAAACTATCCACTCTCCCAGTGACTCTTCAAGTTTTTTACAGTGTATTATGATCACTTCTGTACTATCATCCAAAACATATTAATTTGTTTCCTGGATATCCTGGAATTTATACTAGATATCCTATAATTCATACAGCAATGCACCTTTAGTAGAAGTTAATACTTGCAGAGTGGTCTCTTTTTTCACCAATATTTACGAATATTTCGAATGAAAATGTACGAAATATCAATCAAAAGCTTGGGCTTTTAACTAAATTAAACTCCAGCTCACATTCTTGATATCTATTTTTAAATCAATATTCTATACCATAAATAGTAACAAATTTCATAATTGATCCAATTCAATTTATTGATGCATCAACGGGTTTAATCAGACAAGCATGCAATGAGCAGCGATTCAAAATTATATTTTTTCAATTACACTAATAACTGTTATTGCACGCCTCATAGCGCGAAGCGCGTGAGGTTGTGCTTTATACTCGACTCGTCAAGGTCAAGCAATTTTGTGATCTTTAAATGCCTCTATCCCAATCATATTACACTTATACAATGATATAAGTAGATGTACACCGGAAAAACACTTAAATTAAACCATCTTTTACTTTCTAAAATCATTTCATGTTGCTATTTTGGAAAAAAAAACGTTTTGAAAAAAATTTTACGTGGACGTCCCGATGTCACCCCATTTTGGATGTACCAACGATTACTCCCGAACAAATTGATATTTCAAGACCGGACCTTTTTTATTAGTTTAAGAATTCGATTAACTGGGTCCGTATTTCATATCAGTGGCCTAGTTTACGTATTTTTTTTTTAATTGAATTTTTATTAAAATTCACTACGCGATACAACCGTACAAAGCAAAACGAACTTTTCTTATTTGTCACGTGAAAACTATGACGCCACTTGATCAAGCTAGATTTTTTTAGACTGCGTGCGCATATGACAAGAAAAAAGGGCGCTGATAATAAAAAAAAAAAATAAATAAAAAATACTCTGTAAGAAACTACTTAATTATAATTTTTTTTTTTAATCAATTACACAATTAATTTTGTTCTTAAAAAATGAATGAGCGTCATGAGGCGTGCACTTTTGGATTTTCCAAACTTTTTTGAATTTATAGTATAAATTGTATAATAAGCAATTTTTAATTTATTCAATAATTTTTATTCAGAAATAAAATGTTTAGTATTTATACAATCATATATGATCAACAATTAGGTTATTATATTTATAAATGCCAAGTTCTATAAAAAAAAATTAATTAATTTTTACCGCGTAATGAGTCGAAAAACAATTTAGATCACTTAATAACTTCGTATAATTTTTAAGAGTAATTTTATAGAACCACATAACCCCTACGTCCATTTGGTGTGAGAGACGCGATATATTAATAATTCAGGGTAAGGATCTGGCATTAGCTCGAGAGAACAATAGTAGATACCTATACATGTTCAGTAGCTGCGGAAAGTTCTAACATATGATTTAACGCAAACTGGAATATACTAACAGTACGCTCTTATAAAGTTTCAGTTCAGACTACCGGGTAATAACTACAATTTAAATACAAATTGTCTTTTCTCTGAAGAAACCAGTTAAGTATTATTAACTGAGATAAATTACAGTCACAATTTTGTCAAGAACACAACTTTCCACGTTTTGTTACACAAAAACCAACTTACCTCGTGTCCACATTACATCATGTTTTTAAATTGTTTAATATTAACATAATATCCCATTTGAAATTTTCGTTAAAGTAGTGGCAAAGTAGAATTTTACACTTTCTTTTTATTCAAGAGTCTCAACAAATATTTATTAACAGGCAATAGAGCTTCACTAATATTGACAAATCCTTTCATTGGTATATCGAGAACACATTATCTTATCTCAAATGTAATTAATTTAAAAATTTTATTCATAAAACTATAAACAGATTCTTTTTTTTTCCAATTTGAGATAAAAGGAAATAATTATTTGTTTGACTCATGGAATGGTTGGAGAGAAGGTACATTTATAATACAGGAAAAAATTTATAGAATTTTTTTCATTTTTTTTTAAGTAACGATTATAGTTTACCGTTAATTTTTTATTATCATTTATTTATTATTCTATTTTATAATTTTGAAAAGAGTCGGTAATTCTGGTAATCACTTTACGCGTCTCTAGCGGAAACCCTCAGAACTAATTTATTTTGAGCATGTCTACCCCCGCTTCTTCCCCCAATTCATGTTTGTTGATAGTTTGATGAGTAGTGATGGGAGCCTGACCGTCAAGTCCTTTTTTGACCATCACGTCACGGTCACAAGACTGTCTGCTGATCGTTTCATAAATGACGGACCGTCACAATTGTGGCGGCATCTCCCGACTTTTGAGTGAAGCGCTAACTAAACTACATGTAAAGCGCTAACTACATTAAGATGTTTTATTTTAATAATTCTTATTTTTTATTCATAAAATTTTCATTCAACTGTCTAATTCAACAGTTAAATTTCTAAATGACAAAATTTTTTTTTTTTCAAAAAAACCGTCAGGAATCATCTAGCTAGATGTGACTAACCAAATTTGTAACCAAGCTCAAATTTGTGACGAAAATTCCGTGACGGTCGCAAATTATTATTTAGTTCATCTAGCTAGATGTGACTGATCAAATTTGTGACAAAAAAATATCTGACGATCATGAAATGACGGACATTGACCAAAAGCTGTGTGACGGTCATTTCGCCTTCGAAAAAGGCGGCCATTAAAGTCTGTCAGTCACAAGACCGTCAACGGACCGTCTTGTGACCAAAACTCGGAATGACGGTCATTTCACATCACTACTTATAAGTGTGTTATAGAAATAATTGAGTACCTGAATAACGAAGACATGAAAAAATTTATCAGTTCTTTCTACTCCACGTTTTCTGTCAATTTTAAATATATTATTTAAATTTTCATCATAATTATTGTAAATATTTTGAGTATACACTGTGAAAAATCCGGAGTGAATCGGGAGTGAATTTCACTCCCATCACTCGGAGTTCCGGAGTGAAGTAATTAATCATTCCGCGTAGGGAGTGAATCCGGAGTTTTTATTTGCGGAGTGATTTCAGAGTGATTTCAAATTTCACTCCGAAAAACATCCGCGTTCGGAGTTTTTAAAATAAATAAAATAAGGATGAATTTTCGTTCTACAAAAAAAATCTCAAAATTAATCTTTATATATATATTTCTTCTGTGCGTGTGTTTGTCACTGAACTCTTCCTAAACGGCTGGACCGATTTTAATGAAATTTTTTGTGTGTCTTCCGGTGGATTCCAGAATGGTTTAGATTCACAATTCAGTCCACGAGAAAATGTTTATTTAATAGATTTTTTATTTGTAAACGCGGGTGTTTAGCCCGGTCCAATTGGTCACCCCTTTCCTCTTTTGAAAAGGGCGCCACTGGGATTTTATACACGGTGTCTCAGAAACCGGGGTAGTATGAGAAGGGAAAGATCGGGTCGTGAGAAGTCTGGGAGAAGGCTGTAAATCAATGCTGAGAACAATTATTAACAATAACAATTAAATTATTTATTCAGTATAAACAATTAAAATTAACAAATTTTATTAACCATATCTTTCTTAAAACTAACTTATCGTGAAAACCTCTCACCTACGCAGGCACTCGCCAAAATCTTACGAACTAAATATCATCTAACTCTTTTTAATCATAGACCATTACGCATCTATACTAAATGAACTCATTATTAGCTACGCCAACCTGACAATAATTAACAAAAGTTTATTTCAATTACCAGAACTAATTTCACATAAAACAACCTCGTCTACCTGACGGAATAACATATTATCTTACTAATTTCTATATAAAATCATCCACCGGACGTTAACTTAATTTCCCAAAATTCTCAATTTTATTCATACACCTTAATTACCAATAAAACTGAATCTCAAAACTACGCATTCTCCAAAATTACCAAAATTACGCCTAACAATTACTTAACACGAAATTCCGACCTTCGATTTTAATTCATTAATACATCTTCTTAACTAAATTCATTTTCAACTTACTTAACCTAATTTTCTACTAAAGTTATCAATCAATTTATTCTACTAAACCCACTGATTTATTTCATTTCTTGATCTCCACTAAATAATCTTCAACAAAGTTCACTACATAATTTTCTTAACAAGTTCAGTAATCATTTTCTAAATTCACTAAATTTCTCAATAAATGCATTCGCTAAATTAACTAAATTAATTAAATTTAGCCCACCGGCCTAAATTTAATTTACCACAATTTCTTAAATTCAACTACTGTAATTCAAAAGTGTCTCAACAAGATTTACAACCATAGAACATTATAGAATGACCTTCACTAACTTAATTACGCATTTTCATTTCTTATTCAAATTTTGTCTTGAAAATTCTTAACTAAAATTAATTTATTATAGCCAACAGGCCTATAATAAATTACTAATAAATTTTCTACCTATAAATTAATAATTAATCAATTAAATTTAATTTTCAATGTAAAAGTTTAGCGACAAAACTAACTAATTGAACTTGACAATAAATAACTAAGGTACGAACTCGCTAATATAAAAATGGCCGCTCGAGAAATTAATTTTAATTATTTCAGCCTCTTAATTAAATTAATAATCTAATCTGGCCTAAAATAATCGAAAATACCTGGAGACTCAATTATTGTTTTATCCAACGACGACTAATACTCCGGTCCAACTTGGCGGGCTCAGCTGCTTGGCATCTTGTCGTCTCGAACCAGGGTGCTGGCCTACGGTCAGGGTTGTCCAATTCCAAAATGCCCCGATAACTTCCTCTGCAGTTGCTCTTTATTCTCGACGTCCAAATTTGCACTCTATTGACTTGAACTGATCTTAACAAGGTCACTGATTCACAAACGCAAAAGGCCACTGGCTTCCAGAAGGGAAAAAAGCCTCGATGTCTTTTTTGCTGGCTCTTTTATAACCCTCGAACTCCGGCTTTAGAACTTTCTTATTGTTCTGCCCCGTTTCATTTTACGGGGACAGTAGTGGGGAGTTTCGATTAGCACGCCCGGTGACAAGTCGAAACTACTTGTCAAAAATCGAAAGGTAAGGGAAAGCCCTTACCTACAGTGCGTTAATTAAGTGGTCGATAATGACCCCAGGAAGTTCGATTTTCCCTGTTACATATTTATAAATTGTTGTTGATCTTGACTACCCACATGCACTTTTCATATATTTTATAAATATCATACATATAAGATATATGAAAAAATTCATGAGGGTACTCAAATGAAAGGTCTCGATGAGTATAAAATCATAATGGACATATTTATGAAAATGTTAATAATTAACGAATGATAATGTATTTTGTCAACTAATGATGTTTTTAACGATATAAGCTCATTCCGACGTTACATTCATCAAGAGTTTTCATTTGAGTACCCACATGCATTTTTGATATATTTTTCATATATACATATATATAATATAAGGTAAAAGCCCCAATAGATGATCACGTACCAGTATATGATCACTCCATGTATTTGTATATCTATATTCACAAATATAGGTATACAAATACATGGAGTGATCATATACTGGTACATGATCATATATTGGGGCTTTTACCTTATATTAATAGATAAAATATATGAAAAATTGATGTGGGTACTCAAATGGAAGGTCTTGATGAGTGTAACATCGGGATGAGCTTATATCTTTAAAAATATCATTAGTTGACAAGATACAATGTCATTTCTTAATTATTGAAGTTTTGAAAGATATAAGCTCATCCCGATGTTACACTCATCGAGTTCTTTCATTTGAGTACCCACCTAACATTTTTTATATATTTTATATATATGTTATTTGTGAAATATATAAATATATAAAATATATCAAAAATGCATGTGGGTACTCAAATGAAAGCTCTTGATGAGTATAAAATCAGAATGGGCTTATATTTAGGAAAATGTTAATTATTGAAGAATGCCCATTGCATATTGTTAACTAATGATGTTTTTAACTATACAAGCTCATTCCTAAAATTTCTAAATTTAAGACGTGTGTACATGACAACGTCTGTCGGGTCCGGTAGTATATATATATATTAGGGTGTGCCAAAATGTAACTCCCGTGGAGAACCTTTTAAAATTGGAATTTCGAGTTCCGCTTTTAACAGGGGCTGCGTTTGGGCATTTCCTGAGATATTTTGGAGTGAGACGATGTATTTGATTTTCATAGAATTTTTTAACAGAAGCTTAATTTGGGCATTTCCGGCGAAAATTCAAAATTTGGCCGGAAGTGCCCAATTAAATCTCCTGTTAAAAATCCTATAAATAATTAAATGAATCCTCTCACCCCGAAATATCGCAGGAAATGCCGAAACACAGCTGCTGTTAAAAGTGGAACTCAAAATTACAATTTAAAAGGTTCTCCACGGAAGTTACATTTTGGCACACCCTAATAGATATATATACATATTTTTTTTTGACAATTATTAATTATAATTAAAAATAATTAAGGGTTTAAAATAAGTTATTAATTAAAATAAGGGTTTATAAAAATATTTTCTTTACAAAAATTTATTTATTTCTAAATTCATTTATTTTGGGAGTGAATGCGGAGTGAATTTTATTATTAATAAAAATTAACTCCTTCTCGGAGTAAATATCACTCCCGCTGGGAGTGAATCAATTAAAAATCATTCACTCTTCATTCACTCCTCAAATTTTTTACAGTGTAAGCTTCAATTGTTGAATAAATTTATAATTAACTAGCTGTTACCCGCCCGCTCCGCTGGGCAATTAAAATTATATTTAGAATTGAATAGAATTGTATTTTTAGATCTAGACTTGAAATTTAATTGGAGTATTGTTTTGACTTGTACAGATTCCAAATTCCATCGGATTGGCTTGTACCTTTTATCCATGTGATTATTCTGGTTAATATTCATTGTAACTTTCAATGTGCAATCACTATAACATTCCCGTGGCTATCTTCCAAAAATCAATAATGATTGACATGAAGAAAAAAATATTTAAATCGGTTGACCTTGAAGGCCATCCCTGTAATATCCTGTTTCTCTTAAGATTCTATCAAATTTTATATCTGTAAGAACTGTATTTGAGGAGTATGAATTTTTTGACAAGTATCACTCCCCGCACTCCTATGTTGGGGAAATATTTTGTAAGATCCTATTCGAGATGATTTCTACATTATAAATAAAAGGTTCCAACAAAACTTCGAGTCCATAGAAACTATTGTTTGAAAATGGGAGATTTTTATTGTTAACGTCCCCGCAATCCCTTTTAGGATTAGAATTCGAGAAAATCCATTCTCAGTTGAACTTGACATTATCCACGAAGATTCCTACTAAATTTGTAGTCTATAGAAGTTACAGTTTGGAAATTAAAATTTGAGATTTTAACACCTACCCCCGCAATCCCTATCGGAAGTAGAATTTTTTGAAATCCATTTTGAGATGATCTTCTCATGACAAATAAAAGATTCCTACCAAATTTACAACTTTTAGAAGCTATATTTTGGAAATTAAGATTTTTTTATTGTTAACCCACCCCCACAATCTTTATTAGGGGTGGTTCGTCGTAAAATCTGCTTAGATTATTTCTACATCACATATAGAAGATTCTTATCAAATTTGGAGCCTATAAGAGCGATTACAAAAGGGAACTTCTCATTGTTAACGCCCCCGCAATTCTTATTGGAGTTAGAATTCGAGAAAATCCATTCTTAGTTGAACTTGACATTATACACAGAGATTTCTACCAAATTTGGAATTACTATTTCATAGTAATCATTCATCGACTATAAAAAAATGGTTAAAATCTATTGAAAAGTAGATTCACGCTGGATTCGCCTTAAGACTAACACTTAGTTTGGGTTGTATTAAAGTAAAACAGCTCTTTTAATACAAGATAAAATTATTGATACACATATGTGTGTATCATAATATATGTATATCACCATTGATTTGAAGCAAATTGTTTGTTTGATCGTCAATAAATACATCGATAATAACAGAATCAATTAATTAGTCAATCAGATATGTTAATTATGGAGTAAATGTTTAGCTATGCGATAAAAAATTGATTGATCACTAAAATCGCTGATTATATGCGACAAATAAACACCCTCTGATTACCACCAATCGGTAAAAGCGTAAGATTATACCGTTATCATACCGTAAATCTGTGAAAGAAAACGATTGAAACACGAATAACCACATCTCAGCAGGGTGGATAATGTATGCGGGAATTTCTGGAGATGAAAGGTATAACAGTGTGATAGTGACACGATATAATGTTTTTTTGGTCTTCACCGACTATAACTTGAACTATAACTGTAGTATAGCTGAATTTCACGATAATATAGATTGTACAACAAAATAACGATTGTTGGGAATCAAGAGAACGAGTAGATGGTTTATCAACGATTGCAACAAACCGGGTCGCTAGCTTGAGGTTGTTTTATACCGGCCACCCGTGGCTATATTCTGTCCACGGAGCTCGCGTTTTATGTCTTCGTCTTCGGTAACGATCTGTTGAAACCCCGAGGTATCTTATCATCTGTTTTTTCTTACATTTTTATTTTATTGTTATCATTATCGTCATTGTAATTCGTAACTCACTCTAATTCCTCTAACAAACTTTTTCCTTTATTTAGGAGCTCAGCTAATTTTTATCTCAAAACACGTTGATAACATCTAGATCGCTATATTCCGGGTCTTTATTTTTTCTCTCGTTTATTATTTTCTGTCTTTCATTAAACTTTATATCATCATCCCTCATGTTCTAGACAAAAGACGCCTACGGAATTAATTATGGAATTTAAATTGAATTATTTAAACACTTTGCATATTTAGTTTATTTTATTTACCA
The DNA here is from genome assembly GCF_020080835.1 of Cotesia glomerata. NCBI lineage: Eukaryota > Metazoa > Arthropoda > Insecta > Hymenoptera > Braconidae > Cotesia > Cotesia glomerata. The sequence continues at coordinate 24,412,777 of NC_058159.1, read as the reverse complement.
CAATAAATACTTTTTCGGACTTTGTTTTCCATTTCTATTTATATTTTTTTGCTGCTTACATTAATTAAATTGCGTTTTCATTTGTTTAAATTTCATAACTCGAAACCACGTATGATATTTTGAAATAACTACTTATCAAATATGAATTTTGTGAAATTTAAAATGTGAAATTGACTTAATATTCAGCTTCTTGATAAAGCTCGTACACTATACTGATTCTAAACGTTAAAAAATATAAAAAAAATAAGAATTAATTGAAAAAATTCATCAGTGCTATAAAAAACACCAATAGCGTCGACACGTTTTATTTATTTCTTATTAAACAAAAAATTTCTACATCGGAAGAATATCATAATTGATTTATCTCACTGAGTGAGGCCAGAAAAATTATGGTTTCTTCTTCAATAACATTTTTAAGGGTTTCTTGTGATTTATCGTAAAAAATAGATGGTTGAGAATTTTTTACATAAAAAAAAGTATTCGAATTTTTATTGAAATTTTTTCTACTCAGAAAATTACTGTAAAAAATTGAAAATTTGAATCTGAAATCATAATTAAAATTTTGACTTGACGGTCAGTAAATTTTTGAGAAATAAATTTTTCTGATACAGATAATACTTTTATAAAATTCGAAAACAATTAGCAAAATTCACGCTGTAACAATAATTTAATTCATTAGAATGACCCTAATTTTAATGAAAGTATACGCAATTACTACGAAAAAAAAGTTAGTATTACTTTTCATTTAAATTCCAACTAAAATTCACCCTCAAGTTTTCCTGAAAACCCTATTTAACCCACGTCATAAATCTAGAAAGTCTTTTATAAATGTCTAATCAAACTTTGAAAATCTCTAAGACATAAATATTTTAGAGTAATAAATGTTTGCCTAAAAAAAAAATTATTGAGATTCAATGAATATGTCAGTGATTTCACATCTCGTATTTTTAAGCGAACACAAAAAACTTTTTTAGAAAAAATAAAATGAAAAGTTACACATAAAAGCAGGGATTTACATTTAACATTTCTTACGGCTGGATAGATTCCCCGGCAATCTATATTTGGAAGTAAAGGAAGAAGAAGGAGAAAGAGGAAGCTGAAAACTCAAAAAAAAACGAAAAGATATAGATTTTTATCTACTCACAGTATATTTATCACACATTTACATAAATAACAAATAATTTTTGAGGCCAATTTGAATTTGAGGCTATATATACAGCATAAATGCGCTTTTAATTTCCAAATCAAACATTTAAGCTCAAAATTGTGAAATGGTCACATATCGCTTAAAAATTTTACCACTTATATGTGAGCATAAATTTTTAAATTAAGTTTCAATGTATAGTACACTATGCATCGTGGAAAAGAGCAATATATAACCCGATAAGAAAATAATATATAAGTAAAAGCTCATAACTGACGATTTAAAATATTATTTATAAAGAAAAATTTCTCGGCGACTTAACTTTTACTTATTCATTGAATTTTATAACAATTTAAAGAGAAAAATGGGTTACTTATTCAAATATAATCACCGCTTTAACATCTAGAGCGTGAAAAACTGTCGTACAAGATAAATCAGTGGTTTATAATTAAAAAAAAATAATAATATACGTCTGTAGTAAAAAACGAAATAAAAATAAAACAAACTATTAAACACGACTCGTATGTATGCGTACGAGTGTTTACGTATTTATGTGTCTGGATAGGAGCATAAAGTGGGTACACGATATTTAAAACATGTGTAACACGAGGTCACACTCGTTATAAGTGTAATCTCACGTAGTAATAACAAGTTTAACGATAGCCATGTTGTAGCACAATATAGCGGCAGGGCAGAAAGCACTCATAACGAGGGCAGATGCCGTTCGAGGTTCCACGATCTATGGTGCACGGGGTAGAATGGCAGGACTTAGGTTGAGCTTGGACTGGTGGATGGAAAAATGATTAAGTCCGTTGTACTCACCAGTACGGAGTTTACTTGACTGCACAGTTATGTGCATTATATAGAGCTTTTACTTGTACTGGTGCTTATTTCTGCATGAATTGATATGCCGGAGCGTTAGACCTGGCATATTTTAATTTCATATGCTCGCACTCTATGGTGCACTGCTGCGTCGCGTACGTGTGATGCTGGAGATTCAATTTCGTGAGGAAAAGGTTGTACGCTCACGTTTGAAGCGTGAAATCGAGATGGATTCGCGATTTTTCTTACGATCTCTCTTATATGTGTGATAAAACTTATGTACTATTATCGATTTTTACCGGTTGTTGCTGGATATCATTCAATACCTAATTTTACAACGTGTATCATTTTTTTTTTTATTATATAATTTTATTTTTTTTTTTAGATAATAGTAAATTTGATTTTGAAAAGAAATGTGCTCGGTAAAAAGTAATTGGTAACTACTACTGACTAAATATCAGTAGCGACTCCTAAAAAAAAATCGGTAGCAGATTTTAGTCGAAGCGGTCAAAAATGGAATGAATGAACACTAAAATAGTGACGAGAAAAGACTGGAAAATCGAGAGTGGAATTGCAGTGAATTTTTAATTTGAATTTCCTGGGTCACTTCAGGTTCGAGGGTTTCAACTTGCCGTTAAAAGTAAATAGAGTTTTTTCGGTGAGGTGATTTTGGAGTGAATGTGGATTTCATTTTAAGCTCCATTACTTCGATGGATGTTTTAATCTTTAGGAATAAATTATGAGCCATTTTTTTGGAATTCAGAAGGTTTTACCTCATAACTTATTGATAATACATATATTTCTGCCCTGTCATGACAAAACGACGTATCTCGAAAATTCCCGACTAGAAATTTCAGTGAGGCAGTGATTTGGCGCAAGTAAGGCATGCCGAATTCCAAACTTGCAATAAGTGAGACATCCAAACCAGGCCGAAGTTTGGGATGTAACGCAGTTGCAAGGCTCAACCTAACTTGGCTTCCTGATTAGGTTGCAGTTTGGAAACCAAATTCGCAACGAAGAATCCAAATCTAATTCTTTCTTGATTTTTAGCTTTTTTATTATCAAGCGAAAATTAATAATAACAAATGCTTATTTTTTTATCTTCTTTTACTATTTTAAGTATAAATATTAAATTTAGGACTAAATTTTTTAAATATTTCATGAATAAAAAAAAAAAACAAATTCTTTGTTGCTTTTATCTAATATTATTTTTATTATTTAATTTTATTTTTTCTGTAATTTTTTTTTGTTGTTTGGAGCATTTTTTAATGTGAAGAGGTTTTTTTGATTGGTAGATTTGATAAGTCAAGGGGGAGGAGATGATGGAGGAGTTAGATACACTAATCACACATAACACTTAACTTTACTTCACACTCGCCTTAATAGTAATTATTAATTATTAAAAATCGTACATGTCAAACGCGAGACTCGAACACGGTACCCGACACACGAGGGCCCTATATCATACCGCGACGCTACGCCGATGATGAGCGACCTCTTACTAGCAAAACTCAGGTTATCGTTACTTGGAACCAGTTCGGCGTTCCCATGATATATCAGACTTAAGGAATCCATGAAACTTTCCTAGTTACGTTCAAATATGGCAAGCCAAACATTTCGTTCTGCCTACCTTGGTTTTTATGAGGTACAACCTAGGCAATCCTAAGTTAGGCAAGCCAAACTTGCCCCGAATTGGTTATTCGGCATATTCCTTACTGAAATTTCTAGTCGGGTACATGAGACACTATGTTTATATGTACAATACACAAATACTCTCATAAATACACACTTTTATATGTATAGAACTAAAAGGCTTAACCTTGGAAAGACTTGAAGCCAAATATCTTCTCCCACTCCGTTTAAGAGTACTTTGGCAAGAAACGCCGAAGTTCGTCAAACGTTTGGAATGCCTAACTTGCAGGAAATTATAAAATCCAAAGGCTTACGAAAGTTCGGTTTACCTAACTTAAAGGTAATTAGGGACATTTATGGCAAGCCAAACTTCGGCAAATCTTTGGATATCGTTACTTCCAGCTAGTCAGGCATTCCAAAGGCTCGCCGAAGTTCGGCTTGCCATAGATGTCCCAAATTACATGCAAATTTGGCATGCCAATCTTCGTTTTGCCTAACGTGGATTTAAGAAGGCGCAAATGAGGCTTGCCTAAGTTAGGCAAGCCAAACTTGCCCCTCACTAATTATTCGGCATTCCTCACTACAATTTCTAGTCGGGTTATAGTTTCGAGAAAATAGCGTATAAAGTTTTCACTAAATTTGAGTACAATTTAACAGAAAAATTCATTTCTGTCATGACAAAACATTGTAACTCAAGATACGTTTTTTTTTATCTTAAGAAACTAATGCTCGTTTTGATAAATAAATGAAATTATTATGACAAAACACTGTAACTTAAAGAATTAAATGTTATATTAATTTCCAATGCAAAACAGATACGTTTTTTTTTCATTTCTTTTAGAGGCTAATTTAATCAATATCATTGGCATAATTAATTAAATTAGTAAAATTTTGATGATACCCTATCATTAAGTTACACTAAAAAACCTTTTTAGCTTTGTTACGACAAGACAGCGTTTCTCGAGATACGTGGTTTTGTCATAACAGGGCAGATTTCGTCGTTTGCAAAAATATCTATGAAAAATTTGATCCTTTTCATCTAAATCAGTATCGGAAAAGCTTCGAGATTTGCAAAAAGTAGTTTAAAAAATGTGAAAAGATAAATTGCATTTTATTACTTTATCTAATACTAATAGAAATTCAATATTACTTCGCTTATATACAATCAACTTTTCTGTTTATCAAATAAACCCAACCAATTTTGGATCACTGCTTGATAAGGTTTAGTCTGAAATTTCTATCAAACATTGAAATCGAATAGGACTGATCGCATTACTTGTCACAACTATCTCGGTCATTGAAAGGAATCCCTAACCACAGACGAAATATATCTGTGAGAGATCATATCCGTTTCAAGCGTCGTATCAGAATGCTAGTCAACATTTAAGTGAGGATGACATTGTATGATATTGATAACACTAACTTTTTCAATCGATGTACACTGATAGAAAAACAATCTTGATTCAAGAAACTTTTTTTCTTCAAACCTTGAACTCTTGAAACTAGATATAGATATATTTCTTTCAAGAATTTTTGTCTCTTGGTTCAAGATAGGCGATAACATTGATTCAAGATGTTACCGACTTGTGTTAAGAATGGCTTTTTTTTTTATTTATTAATTAATTTACTTATTTCCAAGAAATAATTTTTATTTGGTTTAACAATTAAAGGCTATTTAGTTTTTGAAATATACTTTGATGAATTATTTTAAGTTTGTTAAACGATAATGTTATTTTGATTGAAAAACTTAAATGTATCGATTGAAGATAATATAGCTCTTAAGCCAAGAAAATCTAAATCAAGACAAGAAATTCTTAAAGTAAAATAATCATTTGTCTTCCAAAATAAATTCTTAGATCAAGAAAATATCTCTTGAGTCAACATAAATTTTCTATCAGTATAGATAATTCCTAATTTATGTAAAATTCTTATTGTTTTATGGAAAATAAATCCTGTAAAAATTGCAGGAAAATCTGTTAAATTTACTATTATACTCTTGTCTAGCATTATTCAGTTATGTAAATTTTACATGTTCATACCCGTAAATTTAACTGTTTTCCTTTACAAATATGACATACCATGGACGTGTAATTTTTACATAACCATTTCTGTAATTTTCACCTATAATTTTTTCCGCATATAACAAACCTGATCCTTTATTAAAAAATTGGTTGGCTTTTTAATTACCACAAAATTTTAGTTAAAAATTTGACTTCAATAAACTCAATCTATCTTCACTATGTTGTAAACATTATTCCATTTATCTGAATTTTCTATGATTTTTACTTATCAGTCACAACATAAATAATCGTAAAATTCCTATCATTTCTACCAAAAAATAAATTCTTGCTATCATTAATGAAAACACCAGTTCGATGTCAAAGTTAATTAAACCTCGCGTTTGTAGTTAATGCACTTAGCTAGTTAAACAATTATTGATCAATCAATAATTACATATTTTAAGATACAAATGATTGAATAGACAGTTACTCAGGATATCAAATGCTAAACATTAATCGCACATAAAAATTTCAAACAATACCGCATAGTAGCATAATTATTTAAAGAAAGTCAGAGCAAACTGATACAGTATATAGATACACCAGTCTGCTTATGTAATAAAACCAAATCTCTCGGATATCAAACACTAACTCTTGGATTTCAGCTCGGATTTTCTCCACTTTCCCTACTAACTCATCTGCTAACACGAGCTACATTTTGTATCTCATATCCTGTTCGGCAGCGTTTTCACCAGTATTTATCTCGGTACTGATCTGCAGATAATATACAACGGTGATGAACTTCGAAAAGTGTATTAATGTTCGGATTCGAACCATTGCTATCAGCGAAATTGAAATTTGTAACTATTTACTTGAGGATTAAAAGAGTGATTCATTATTTTGCATGTCTCTGGCTAATTAATTATTTTCATCGTAAAATTTTCCCCTCTGCAGAATAATCCACCATATTGATTTTTTTATGGTTGTCTATGAAGTTAAAGTTAAGCAGATACATATAAATTACTAGAGGTAATAGTTTTCATTGGGGTATACTTTGGTGTCAACGACCCTCGGCTTGGTCAAACGATCGATGGAATCGCAAACTCGAACTCACTTTAGGAGGTCAATTGTGTGGGTGGGCTTCTTTCTTTAGATATTATAGATATTATAGACAGATATATATGTGTACATAGATATGTATCTTTAGTGTTATTATTATTATCTCACGTACTCATGTGTTATCGTGTAAGAATAACAATTCTCTTATTCTATGAATCGATATCGTGTTATCTCGAGATTTACACTTTGAGTGCTGCAAAAAGTTCCATCCCACAGTGGTGGCATGCCAATCGAATAGCGCCCGTTACAGTCATTTATATACCACCGTTGACCTAATTTTTCATTCTCATTGTACAGTGCATAGTGCCTGGAATGGAGTACGAAACTACGTTCGGTTTTTCGGAGATAAATTTGATGGGGAATAGAAATAATTGAGATTTTTGTCGGTTTTCTGTACTGGAGGGAACTGAAAAACTTTTTAACTGCTGTAAAATATTGGAAGTTAATTTTTTTAAGCTTAATTCGAAAATACGGATTGAAATTTTTCATGCAGTTGAAATTAAAGTCGGAAAAATTAGCGGAGAGTCATAATAAATTTGTTCAATTCTTAGCTAATTTCACAATTAATCAATTATTTCATTTTTTATAATATTTACTAATTTTTTTAAAAATTATTCAGTATGTGAAAAATAAACGTAAAATCTTTAAATATTTTACTCTCGGCTGTGAGTTTTTGGATACATGCATGCGGGTCGCTAGACTCAAGTACCTACTTTTTATGACTCTGTCCGTTGAGGTCATATAAATGCAGTCTCTTGTTCTCTTCGTAACCCGAGCGCTCATCTGGTTCGATTCAAAATATTTTCCGTTTTAACTTTCCCTTTTTTTATATATGTAATATTTTTGTCAACGTATTTTTCTTAACAATATTTCTCGGAAATGTACCCCCAATAATAAAATGAAAAGAGTCTCTGTACTCTGTTGTGCACAAAATACTACCAAAAGAGTCAGTCCAAAAGGATCTCTCCGAGCGACAACTACGTCAATTTCAGTCAAGTTCCAAGTTTAAATCGAATCCTCTTTCTTAGCATTTCGTTTTTCAACTAAGTACCAATTTTTACGATCTACATTAACATCATTTAATCGCTGAGTTTCACTTAAAGTGAATTGTGAGGTGAAATATCAGAGGTGAAATGTCTTTTCATCAATCTGTGATTGAAGTTCACCACGACGTTGATTCACCACCATCATCAGAACTCTACAGTCACAAGCTTAAACCGCTACATTAATACATTCATCAGACATTTAAGAGCTCAAGCAGCACATGGTATTGTATTTTAGTAAACCTAAAATACCAAAAAGGTACGAATCAAATTTATACTTGCATACATATTCAATACAACATTTCCCTCAGCGTCGGGAGGATGTCGGTCCGGCCGTCAGTTTTAAATCGCCCACCGGTGCTGAGCTGAGTTACTAGTTCCAATTCATATTAAATTACAATACGCTCATTATGATACTGCGCATATTTCACATTGCTTGCATAATACAATACGAATACTGAGTTTGAGTCGAGTTGAGACTTCACGAGCAAGTTCTCAAACTATTCATGTGCAGTGTTATTTTGAGCCTTTCTTGAGTTGCATCCCATTACATACATAAAATTCACACAATTATTGAGATTAAAATATTACATAATCTACACAAAGCAATCATTCAAACCGAGTTCTTTTCACTCTTTTACTCCACATAAATTTCATCCAATCAATGCACACCTTCGAAATCAGAATCTCAAATTCAAATCATCACTCGATCATACAGTCCACTATCTCTCCACAATTTATCCATTGTCAGTCTCTCGCAATCTTCATTCAAACTCACAACAAGCTACATTGTTCACTTCGATTTACAGATCATATTTGAAACGAACGAGCGAACGAGCGGACGAGCAAACGAGTGTACGAGCAAACGAGTGTACGAGCAAACGAGTGTACGAGTAAACAATTACTCGAAACCGAGTCCAAGAGTTCATCCAGAACTCCTTTTCACCTCCCGAAGCCAGCTTCGCACGGTTGGAAGTCAACCTCCCTCCGGCGGTCATCTCCAGATAACCACCAAACCTAACTCCACGCCAGTTTAACTTCCTCATAATCTTGCTGGGACCAGATTCATTAATATCAAATACATAATATTATTGTTATTAAAATTGTATTAAAAACCATACACTTCGAAATATAAAATCAAACAAAATTTTTATTAAAAAAGTGCTTCTATTTTATGCCAGTAAATATTTTAGATAAAATGAACATGGTGTTTTAAGTTTATAATATGGATTGTAGAGTAAAATTTTTGGTTCATATTTTTATTTTGGACTTTACTGGCTGTCAATCACCATTTTCGCTGAAATTGAGTTACAATTTATTTTGAATTTTTTTCGCTCAAGTTTCATGTAGTTTTCAATTAGGTATTAAAAGAAAACATTTTCTCATTTATTGTTAATTTTTTTTTTCATTGTACTTGATAATTCAGCAATATAATTTATTTTTTATAACAAATTTTTACAATTTTTGTGTTTTTTTTTTCTTAAATTTAAGCTCTAAAAATTCGAGCTGTAAGATTAAAAGTTGAAAATAAATGAATGGAAAAAAATGACAAATCTTGGCCGGCTTACTGAGCAGCGTATACAAACAAAGATTGCCGCCGAAGCCGAATTGAGAGGAATAGGACAGGAAAACGATGGGGAACGGTGGATGAAAGGTTGATAAGGGTGCAGAGTAGAGACTGCGCGCTTGGATGCTGGGTTTCAGCAAAGTAAAAAATAAAATTCTTCCGAGTGGAAGTTAATGTTTAATTTAAGATAGAGAGCGGAGCTCTCGCGTTTACCGTCAGGTGGAGTTGTGCCGGCCCGGGGTGGAGAGCTTTTCCGGTACTGAAAGTTACGCCCATTGGACTAGACGACGAGATGAAGAAAAATCGAATAAGAATAATAAAAGAGAGACAGAGATCACCGGGTTTACAAGACTGAGTCGTACCACCACCTGGAGTGCCGCTCGAGATAGCTAACTATCATCCCTATGAGTTTAAGAGAGATTCAACTTTTAAAGAGTCCTCGAGCGAATAATTATTGCTGATGAAACTTTCAAGATTTTCGTGTCTAATTCATAGTCGTTTCACTTTAATTTTTACCCATTTTGAGAACACCGAGGGTGAGACGGGATGGCAACTATGTAATTTTATTATTAATTTTACTGTTCAATTGTTTTCAAAACTTTTTATCTCTTGTTTTTCTTTCCATTTCGCTTGTTCTTCTTTCACAGTTCAATTCTTTCAGTCAAGAGCCACTCATATTACCACTGATTAACGTAATTATTCCAACAAATTTATATAATTATAATTATTTATGCTTTCAGTGGCGTGCTCAACGGTGACGGTGACCAAGTGTCAAGCGGCATTGAAAACTCTCCAAGCGTTTTCATTCTTCCGGCCAACGTGTCTCTGCAAAGAGCCACACGTCGATCCAGAGTGCAACAGCTTTCAGAATTTTCTCTTTGATCACCCTTGTATATATGTTCTCAAAAAAGGTAGGACATTGTTTATATAATTCATGACTTATGACCCTTATTGACGAAAAAAATAAATCCCCAATTAAAAATGATTATATTAGCAGTCGAAAAATCATACACTATATCGAAATTTAAGCCTCTTGAGTTGCTCATATTTTTTATTGAAGATCCATCATAGCGTTTTTTCAGAATCAATCAATTTTATATTTCCACTCTAATTTCACCAACAATCTTCCATCACATTAAAATTTTCGTAACCTTGGTGTTTCCTTTCTCCTTTTCATCTTCTATCAAATCCTGATCATTTAACAACTTTCCGTTTACATCACAAGATTAACAGCCGAAAAATTCAAACGTCTAAATAAATAATGAGCTTGAGCGATTCTACCATTCGTTTAATAGCCTCGGAAAAATAAGCCTCTAGAGCGTAAAACGATCTGCTCACGGATCCTATTTGACTGAAACATCATACTTGCCGATAAATTTATTATTTAAAAAAAAAAAATTTTTTTTTTGCGAAAAAGCGAAAGTACGCGTCAGAGCGCTGTTAGAGTGAAACATGTCAATCATATGCCGGACAATACTGTCATCTATCGTTTACGTTGTCACTAAATTCAGGCAGCCGGACACACTCTTTCGGATTTATTGAAACTTTGAAGAGTCTGGCGAGACGTTGATCCCCATTTACGTTTCAAATTTCGAACAAATTGTCATTTGCTGATTTTCAAAGACATAGATATGAAACAAGTAAATGTATGTTTGTGACCGATACAAAAAGGGCATGCATGAGACGCCTGCAAAAATTGACAATTTAGATTCATCAGCCAGGGTTGTTCATTGAAATAACTGAAATAAAATAAAACAACTATCACTTTTAATAACGAATACCTCTACTCAATTCAATTTAATTCATATTTGTCAAACAACAAAAAACAATTTAGTGCACAGTCAATTGAACATAAAAATTTGTTGTTCTGTTTTCAAAACAGTCCAATTATTTTTATTGATAAAATTTATATGCCTAATTACTTTATCATATGGAGTCACAACTTTTACTCTAATTAATTATTAAATAATTCATTATTTTTTGAAAACTTTTGTGTGAGAAAAAATAAAGTGCATCAATTGTTATTTAAAATTCACAACACAATTATTTTATCTTTCTGACATTATTCCAGTTCTACTTAGTTCTCATAATAATGAATTTTCTCCGTAGCAATGTCATTTAATCTCTCGAGACTGTACACTGATAGAAGGATTTAATAAATATTTATTAACAGTTAATAAATTTTTTATTAAATACAATTTATTAAATGTTAATAAATATTTGTTAACAGTTATTTATTAACAGTTAATAAATAGTTATTAATGGTTAATGAATATTTGTTAACTGTTAACAAATATTTATTTAAAATAAAAAGCAAAAATAGCAATTTTCTTTTGACACTTTTTATAACCCTACAGCTAGAATACGTGATAATAATTAAATTCACTAAATAAATTAACGTTTTTAATATTTAAAAATATAAAAGATAATTATGAGCTGTGATAGAATTTGGTATTTTACAATAAACGTTATTATAATGTAATATAATTAATGCAAATAATTTATAAAGATGATTTTTGTTTATAAGCAATCTTCATATCATATGATATTGCAAGCGAAACAAATTCACTCAACAAAATATTTATTAACTGTTAATAAATATTTGTTAACTATTAATAAATACTTATTAACTATTAATAAATGTACTTTCCTCTTAAATAAATATTTATTGAATGTTAAAAAATATTTATTAAAATTTAATAAATTAAATAATTGTCTTCAAATAAATTAAATTATTAATAGTTAATAAATCCTTCTATCAGTGAATTTATAAAATGAAACAGTGTCTATTAAAAAAATTAAATTTGAATAAACTAACCACGATTATTGTTTTTTTTTTTAATATTATTTTTAATTCTGTAAAGATAAAATTAGGTTGTCAGTTTTATCCGTCATTCATGTCAATATCGTTGAACGCTTGCTATAATTTACATCGATAAATTAGTCGTATGCTGTTGGAAATGCTATGATGACAAGTTGAAGCCCTCCACAAGCCCGATTTTCAATGCAACGTAAAACGTTTCACGAGAATATGATGTTTATCATCAACGGGAAAATGCAAACGTCTATCCGTCTAATACGCGGCATTTGTTACTTCGAAAATTAATCTCTAATTTCAAGTTTATTATTACTATTATTACGTCATATTTTATACATGACAAATTCAATTAATTATAGATTCACAAATTGGAATATAAAATTGAAAAAAAATCATTTCAGTTGGGTGGATAGATGTTTTATCAAAAATCAAATAAAATAAAAATAATTTACAATTTTAAATATGATGATATTTCAACAGAAGAAACAAAAGACGAATAATAGTTTTTTTTTTTAATCAAAGAAAATTAGACCTACATTTTTCAAGACGAGAAATCAAAATAATGAATGAATAATTACATTATCCAAAAAGCCATAATAAAATTTACCAGGTCGTCCTCATTAAGAAATTCAATCGTATCTAAGACCACTTCATATGGTAGAGACATAGCATTTCTCAGTTATTCAATTTTTTTAAAACTCATCTAAAAGTTCAACTCTATATATATATATATATATATATATATATATATATATATATATATATATATAGCTCTTCTTGTTCTAACTGCAATTATAGTTATAAACACAAACTAACTATAGGTATATGAAGGTTGTTCGGTGTATAAAAATGGTTCTAAGAATGTTACATCAAAGTATGTAATATTTTTATCCCTATACTGAAAAATATTTTTTCTTTAAAGTTCTATGAATAAAATTTTTTAGGTAATCGTGATTTTTCTCTCTCATATAAGCGATTAATTAACATTTTAGTTGATATTATTCACCATACCCAGAATGTAGACGGACCGATTTTTGCAAATCTTATTTTAAAAGCGTAACATAATACGGAGCTTTTGATATTATTCTATAATCATAACGACACTGTAAAAAAACCGGGGTAAGTCCAAAGCGGTGTAGGTGTTAAAATTTGCGGTGTTAAATTCCAATACCGAAAGCGGTGTTAAAATATTTTTTGATATTGAAGATATTTTACTCTGTGAATACTTTTATTCACTAAATTACTACTATTGGGCAGTATATTCATTAATTCATAAAACTATTAATTATTGAAATGGTAGGTGTAAAATTGTATAATTTTTAAACAAAGTCTGTATTACATAGATAACAATTTAAATAACTACAAACCGAAATTAAAATTTGTTCTGGATGATACTCATAGACTTTTTGTATTTTTTTATGTCATACATTTTTTTCTTAACTTTTATAGGCACAATTTTGTTTATTTCAGTAAAAATCATAAAAATTACACCGGCCCACAAAAAAAAAAAGTGGTCTGTACTTTTGACCGGACCTACCTATATGTATTTTGACGTGCTGAATCCGAATCTGAAGTCAGTTGTGCCCGCACACCCTCAAAATTATGAGTAAAATGTAAAAAACCTCCAAAAAAGGCAAAAAATTGCGAAAAACTGCAGTCATCGTTCTTTTCATTCTACTTATACTTCATTTTGTATAGATTTTAAAATTTTGTGAATATTTCAATTCTAAGACCATATTTCATCCATTGAAATGCAGTTGAGTCATTAACAATTGTGATTAATAGAATTTTTCTCATATTTAAAACTGTAATTTTCTCGATTTTTTTTATTTTTTGAGATTTTTTTTTAATTTTAAAACGTCAATAGGACAAGAAAACTTCAGATTCAAATTTAGTGGAACAAAGTACATAAAAATCATACTCAATCTGAATCCAAAAAATTTTTTTCATCTCGATAATTTCGATTTTTCATGATTTCTTACCTTTTTTTTCGGTTTTTTGCAATTTTTTCAAATTTTGACGGATCAAGGGGCTACTTAACGTTTAGATTTAGATTCAGTGAATTGACGTACATGAAAATCATACTTGATCTGGGTTCACAAAAATTTATTCATCGCCGTGACTGCAGTTTTTCGCAATTTTTTGCTTTTTTGGGTTTTTTTTTCATTTTACTCATAATTTTGAGGGTGTACGGGCAAAACTGACTTCAGATTCGGATTTAGCGCGTCAAAATACATAAAGATAAGTCTGGTTAAAAGTACAAACCACTTTTTTTTTTGTGGGCCAGTGTAATGAATACTACTTTAATATATTTTCTATTTATTTTTTTAATTTAAAAACTAAATTTTATTATGTTTTATAGATTTTATAATCTTGATATTTTAAATAGAATGGTTACTCCTCTTATACACTGGTATTACTCCGTTTTACACCGATTTAACACCGGTATTTTAACACCGGAAAAGTTACGCCGGTGTTATTTTATTTTAACACCGCGCGGTGTTAAAATAAGTCCATTTTTAACACCGCTCTTTTTACAGTGGAGGCAATAATTCTTCGAGTATTTTTATGAAATTTTTAAGTCGGCTACCAAATTGTATAGGTAATAAAAAAATATTTTGTTTTATTTTTACAATCGTTTTTTTGATAAATAATGTAGCTGATATGGATTCGAAACGATTTGAAGCTCTGAATAAGAACGAAGCCGTTGATAAAAAAATGTTATTTGTTATAAAAAAATGAAATGTTTACTAAACATTCGAATAACACAATTTTTACAAATAGCTAGTAATAAAATTTCAAAAAACTTATTCTCCAGCATTTTTTGCATAGTACAATTCATAAATTTCTGTGTCAAATTGATTAAATCTATATATGTACTTGATAATGCTACTTAAAAATTTGTTGCACTGACGAATTTTTAATAATTTGATGTTACTTTAATACAATCAATTATATTAATCAATTATAAGCTTACATACAACACTACTCAAAAAATTACTTGCAAAATGACATGGTTGACAGAATCTCATTTTTGAACTGATCAGTTAGAAGTTGAACGAGCTATGTAAAATATCATATCATGCTTCAGCTGTTGTAAATATAACGTGAAGAGTTTTCAATGCCTGTGACATAAATTGTACATGCGCAATTTGTATGAGCCCTAAAATTCAAAGTTGCATATAAAAATAAATTGACTAGTTTACTAGAAAATTTTAATTTTTTTTTATAAAATGTGTAAGAATTTCAATTAATATATTTTAATTTTCAAAGTATTATAAAAAATAAAATACGAAAATAAAATTTTAAATTAAGTATTTTCTTAAGAAAAGAATTTTTTTTTTAAAGAAACAGACAACGATACACATAATTATTATCTCATCATAAATTCAGCCTTTCATTAATGTTAAAAAAGAATAAGAATAAAAAAATTTCCAAGACTTGACTCACAATTATTTTGGGTTTGAAGCAGGTACCGTAATTTACAAGATAACCCAAGTATAGAGACACTTTTAACCCTCGGGTCTCCGGTTTCATCTCCGCTTTCGACTCAAGGCGACTATTTGCAAAATGGTTAGCCTAAAAATCCTTAATGTCAATTATTAACTAAATAAATTTATATAATTAATTCAGACAACTTAAGTTTTGGGTTTTAATTTAAATACTTCCAAGCTCTTATTAATTCATCACATCAGTTTATCGTTAATTATCTGCAAAGTTTCTTCCTCACTCGTATTAAACTCAATATAAATTATATTAGCTTAAAATAATTCAATCCGATTAAAGTATATTTAATCGCCAATTGAACGCATATCGCGCAATTATACACTCCATTACTGAAACCAAAAACTTTAATTATAATGATAGTTAATAATCACATTAAAAAATAGAAATAATAATTTATTCGATTGTCTCTAATTAATGGCTTTTAAATACGTTATCCCTGTTATCCACACGCACACATGCGTACAAATTGCATCTACTAAGTTCATCATTCAATAAACTCACATGTCGAAACATCTGTTAGCCGAACCATAAAGTACATTAATTGCTAAATAATCACTCGACATATTATACTTTGTTTGTAAATTGTAATAACAACTAATTGTTTTTGAAATTCTAATTGTTATTTAAACATTCAAAAGTTGTTATTTATGATTATTCAAATGTTGAAAATTACCCGATTTTTATAAATATTTATAACAATTTCTAGCATAAACACATAAATATTAAATTAAAGTTGTGAACTTAATGTATTAATTATGTACAAAAAAATTTTTTCTCGTTTTTTATCATGAAAAAGAAATTAATAATTCAATCAAAAATCAACTATGAAGTTAATTTATTTTTTAATTATTTATTAGAAAGTAAATAATTGAAAGAATTATTTATTAAATTACTTGAAAATTTATTAATTAGAAAAAATAATTATTTGATTTAATAAAAACTAACTATCAAATTATTCAAAAACAATAATACTTCAATTATATCTAGACCAACTATAAACACTTAATTTGAAAAAAAAATTATTTAGAAAACTAAATTATCCAATTATTTGAAAAAATAATAATTTGTAAAAGTAAATTTCCAAGTACGGAGTTATTTATGGGAATAAACTCAACTGAATCACAAATTTTTTTTTATTGAATAATTATTAATCTTGAGTTGAATTACAAAAAACAAAGAATCACTTTTAAAAATGATATAATAATCTTTAATCTGCAAACGTCGAATTATTTTATATAAAATATTACTAAGAACAGAGAGATTATTTAAAATGTTTCTACTATTGTTTGACTCATTTTTAGAATTTATATGAATATCAATAGAAGAATTAAACTAAGATAATGGTTAACCTGTATAAAAAATAAGATTGATAAAAAAATATTTCAGCATAATTTTTTATTAAAATGTGTTAAATTGATAAAATATTAAAAATGTTATAAAAAATATTCTTTCTAAATATAAGCCGTCTTCATTTCATATTGTGGTATAATACATCGTTTCAAAAGAAAAATTGAATGAATTGCATTGTTTTCTCACCTTCACACATAACAGAGCTTACAATAAGATTTTCAAATGTAGTGTAACTGAAAGTCTATTTTATACTGTTGAATTTACTGTTCCAAATTGTATTGTTTCCATTGCTATGATATTTGCTCAGTAAAATTTCTAATTTTTAAAAAAAAAGTGAGATGAAACAGACGTAAGCGTTTTTACAAAAAAAGAAAAAAATTCTAAGACAGAAAAGTAGTAAGATTTTATCGACAATAGTAAAACAAAGAAAAATTTTCTTGATCGGGATTTATTATTTTATTATTGGATCACTAATTGTTTAAGCGATTGCTTGAAATCATCAGTAGCAACTTTCCGGGAGAAAATTATTCGAATAATAGATAAAGAAAAAGAAAGCGAATAAGAAGGAACGAAAGGTAATTTCCGGATCTTTTATCTATTCAGAATTTTTCAATAAGCCCCTATAAATTCTCCTCTATAAGATAATTGTATATTTATCGCGTCAATTGAAGTTGAAAAAATTACATTGTGATTTTATCTATCCGTCATTCGTCGTAAGAATAAAAAGAAAAGTAAAGATTGTCATAGTTGACGACAAAAGGATCGAAATGCAGCCAGGGATGAGTGGAAAAAGACAAAAGATCTTTGACTATACGGAGCTTTCTTTGAATTTTTTTTTTTTTTGTTATTTTTTTCGCTGCACTTGAGTTTTTTTTTTTCTTACTTTTTTATTATTATTCTTTTCTCATAGTATATATCATTCTTCTTTATCTGTCGGCAGCTTTGTTCATTTTCTCAGAGCAGAGTAGTCTTTTCGCAGAGGGTTTTTTTCGAGTCCTGTGAACATTCCGAATGATTCTGTGTGTAATACTTGTCGATCTATTCACTTGCACTTGGTTATATCCTTATGTGAATTTCTATCCTTACTTCTTCGGTTATTTTTTTTTTATCTTTTTTACGTCTAGCGTTTCATTCACTAGAGGGTAAAATAAACCCACCCTCGTACTCCAGTTCATCGCATTCCCGTTTTCATCATTGCTCGGATTTGCCTGCACACAATTTTTTCTTTTCGTTGCTTTTTTTAACTTGCTTTTTTTTATTTATCTTCCGTTCTATGGCTTTCGAGCACTCATCACACTTTTTTATTTAATTGCATGACACAAAAAATTTAAATGCCCATTAAAAAATAATAATACCTCTAGAACATTTTTAAAAATAAATAATTCTGCTATTTATCAATTTAAATGAGTCAATTTTCGAAATTTCTTACAATTATATCAACAACAATAAAAACGAAAAAATGTTATTTGATTACAGATAAAGACCCATATCCAATAGATGCACTTCTAACATGCAACCATGCTCTAATGGTTTGCCAGCGCACCAAGTCGTGTATCAAGCTTTTTGACGACTTTAAAGCTAGCTGTAAGATACGAGAGAATAAATGCAAAATGGAGAGTCGGTAAGTCACAATGTACGGCATTATTTATTATACTGCAAACAATTTTTTAGTATTTAAAGAGATTTCTTAACAAAAATTATTTAGAAAATATTTCTTAATATTTTATAAATCATTTTTTGATACTTCATAGATTATTTATTTAATAGCAAATAATTATATATTTTAGCCACATTTTCATTTTTTTATTATCATAACTCACCGTTTAATAAAAAAAATTAAAAAAAAATTCTTTCTAATAGAATAAACCTTTATTAGCATGAAAAATATTGATTTTATTACAAAGAAGGTAACTTATTTTATGATAATAAATATTTTTAATTAATAAAAATATTATTTATCTCTAAAAAAATAACTTAATATAATTAAAAAAGAATCAATTTATTACTCTCTAATAAATTCTTCTAATAGTGTAACAATTATTTGTCTGTCATTGAATTATAATTCCTGTTTCTTTTCTATTTATTTATTTATTTAATTTTAATTCACTTTCGAAATAAAAATTCAATTTATCCGATTATGTTTTATGTGTATCAAATATAACAGTCAACTTTTTCCAATTTTACTAAAGCTTTTTTTTTCGACTATCAAAAAAGTAGAAAATGCGATATTTTAAAGTTGATATTCTGTGGGGAGAAAATAGTTTAAAAGTTTTGTGAACAAGTGAATCCTCGATGTATATATATCATATATTTATATATTTATATTTATATTTAATATATACATTTATATTATAAACAGTAAATCCGTATTAGATGACGAAAAAATAAAAAGTAAGAGTGATACGTGTTAGCAAGTAAATATCCATTAAATATGCAGAGGACGGCTCGTTCGTTGTTTCTATTCTGATATGTATATGGTACATATATAATATGAAACTCAATTCAAGTACTTCCGAAAGTCTTACTGCAGCTTAAGAAAATGCAACAAAAGTGGAGGGTCTAAGATAGAATAGTTGGAGAAAGAAAGTTGTTAGAAGAAGGTGAAAAATAACAAGGACGAAAAGAGAATTGCTCGATTTTCTTTCACAAGTGCTGCATTATGTACACTGTGTAAACGTATGTTTGAAAAATACATAAAACGCACATAAATCGTCACATAACATCTAAATTTGAAAATTTCAAAGTTATACCTAAACTGAAAAAAAAAATTAACTTGATTCAAGATAAAAATTTTTGAACCAAGAATATAATTTTGAAGAGGGTAATTGTCTTGAATCAAGACGAAAAATTCTTCTATCAAGTAAAATTTCTTTAAATCAAGAAAAATTTCCTTAAATGAAGAATTTTTCTACTCAAATCAAGAATATTAAGTTCTTCAAAATTATATACTTGATTCAAGAACATTTTTTTTTTCTGTGTATAGAATTTTTTTGGTAAATTTTTCGTTCAAATTATATAAAAGTGACGACAATGAAGAATAAATATTTAAATTATAGCTAAATTTAAGGTCTAGATTCTGCCAAATTGCACTAAATATTTAGTATATTTTTATTTAATATTATTTACGGCGATGTGAAAATCGCGTGAGAGGACACGGATGGTTTACGTTAAAACAACCGTGGGAATAACTCGACTGAGACTAAACATGCAAATTTAGTTGTTCAAATTTTACGGCTTTATTTTTGTCTACACTTTCCGCTAAATGGAATTGAGTTGTTGTTTACATTCCCGTGGTGCTTGTTTCAGTTTTATTTGAAGGGTCTATTTATTTTTGAAATTATTTTCGTAAACAATATCTTAGTTATTTGAACTTAACAACTTGCAGCCACTATGTGACTACCGTGAATCACGAATAACATTGGCTTAATGATTTTTTTTATTTGTTAATGTACAGATAGTTTGGATCAATTACCAATAATTTTATGGAAAATGTAATGAGACAAACTTGTGGAACTATATAACCATTTAAAACTCCTCCAACAACTTGACATGAAAAATTAACAATCACCAAAAGATATAAAATAATAAAAAGGCACAATTCCAAACTAAGACCTTTCTAATCATAACTAATTCAATTGTACAAACCTTTTTTGTAATAAAAGTATGACCATCATAAAATTTTCCTTTCTTTTTATTGTAAGGATTATAATTTAACCTACAAAAATTAGAAATTTGACTCATAAAAAATAGAAATTCAAATCTATTAAGAATTACTCTAACAACTTATTACAACAAAATAACCATCGCTGAAAATTATGTGAAACCTTAAAAAAAAAAGTAAATTTTATGACAGTTTTTAATGAAATTAAAAAAAAATCAGTTTTGACAGAAAAAGTTACTATGCTTACAAAAATTAAGCTCGATTATTTTGTTTTTGAAGTGTTCGTTTAGATGAGGTAAAGAAAAGTCAATTTAAGAAAATTGCGAAGATTTCAACTCAGAACAAACTTTAATTATTTTTACCCTCAAACTTTTCCACATTATATTCAATATTTATGATTCTCGAAAAAGTTGAAAAAAAAATTAGAAAAACGGTAGACCCTGAAGGCCATCCGTGCAACTTCCCGCTAATTTCATACCTAGGTGCTTAAAATTGCACTAATGATGTTTTTGAGCTCTCCGAGCTCAAAAATACAATTTATGTGTTGTTTTGAGCTCTCTGAAGTTAAAGGGATAGCTTTTCTATGCTTTTGGGCTCTTCGAGCTCAAATGTCTGATAGAAGTTTGATAAAACACAATTTTTTAAATTTTCAAACTGCAATAACTTTTGAATAAATGAATCGATTTTCATGCGGTTGGCAGCATTCAACGTAATTTTTTAAGTCCCATGAAGAATCTGTAAGTTTAGTTTGATCGAACCAGGAATTTCGGAGTAATTCTGAAAAAACACTTTTTTCGGTTTTCTTTCGTCAACGATAACTCACGAACGGATAAACCGATTTTGACCGGACCGGCGGCGATCGACGTGATTTTTTTATGTTAAGAGCTGTTAAGTTTTTGGAATCGATCGGTATAGCTGTTTGAAAGTTATTTCAAAAAATTTCGGAGTTATGTTGAAAAAATCTTTGTTTCCAAATATTTCGTCGTGGATATCTCTCGAACCAATCAACCGATTTTGACTGGATTAGCGGTGATCGACGTGGTTTTTCAAGCTCAAGGGCGGATTAGTTTTTGGAGTTGATCGATAAAGCCGTTTAAAAGTTATTCCAAAGAAACCACTTTCAAAAAAAAATTTTTTTCGATTTTTTTTTAGATTTCTCAAAATTTCTCAAAATCTATCGGTCCGAATCGATTCAAATTCATAGGAAATCTAAGTTTGAGGGAACTCTTTAGAACGCCGCTTGGTAGATTCCGATCGGTTCAATCGTTCAAAAGTTATAAGCGATTCACATACTTACACACACACACACACACATACATACAGGCATAGTGACAAACTCGCGGGTATAGTCAGGGAAGCTTCCTGTGACCTTCAAACGTCGCGATCTGATGAAAACTCGATTTTTGCAAAACGTGGTGAAAATAATAACTTTCCGATTTTTGAAAATCTTCGATTTTCTTAGCGGGAAGTTAAAAAATTATGAAATAATTGACACCACAACAAAATTTATGAAAATTAGATTGGGGATTTCAAAAAAAAAAATTGTCGGTCATAATTAATCGCTCAAAATTAGCACATATTATTATCTATTTATTCGTTATGATCTAGAGATAGTTCAACCTGTTAGAGTTGAACTCCCAACGTTTAAGTTCAATCTACAGAAATATATTCATAAAGCAGCTCAAAATAAAAAAATAGAAGCGAATTTTACAGTCGAAATGAAGCACTCCTATTATTGAGCCATTACTCGTATATTATAGATCAAAGAGCGTTCTTGGATATGAGTTAATACCTAAGAGGAAACATTATTTAATTATCTAAATGATAGACAAAGGCAGATTAAAAATTATTCATTCTATAATTTAGAATTAAAGTGTCCATCAAATAGCTTAAACATTTCAAGTTGAAATTTTTTTTAACTTATTCATAGGTAGTATTAATCTAAAGCCCCTTCGGCTGGTGCATGATAATTTAAAGTCCTAGGGAAAAAAATTAAATAATCGCAGAGCTTTTATTTTTTATTCCTGAGTAAATTTACTCTACGTGATATGGAATAAAAAGAACACCTTGTTAACAGCCGTAAACATAATTTACATAAATGTTATACTCTGTTTCACTTGAGGAATATTCCTGCAAACGACTTAATTTATACTTTATTTAATTTGCATTTAAAAGACTAAAACTCAGAATAAAAAGCCATTTTCTTCATTAAAAACTCGTCTTCAAAATTCTATTATACTTTTGTTATTTTATTACTAATTAAACTACGATATTTCCTAAATCTTAACACATTTAACTCCGCGTTTTTTTTTTTTTCGACAAATTTCTATAGGGCATTATAAGTTCTCAAGGGCATTAAATGATTGAGAAAATTAAGTAATTGAATAAATAATACATACGCTGGTAAAATTTGAAATTGATTGACTACATTCGATTGAAAGGATTGTAAGTAATAATGACACGTTGCTCAGCCTATGTTACGGCTAAATGTAATCAATACAGAAAATTTTTAATTAATTAAAATTAAATTAATATTAGTAAGTGCAAGAATCACAGTGAGTTCAGTAGATGAACATTCCTTCTGACATTTTTTAACAATAATGAAGTTGGCTTCTGGAAAAAAATTTACAAAGAAAAAAATGTAAATATAAAATTAGAAAATTTATTAATTTCACATTGAAATATGTATAAAAATGCACTCTATAAAATTATATACAGCCAAAATTCTTATATAATCTATACTAATATTATAAAGAGGTAAGATTTGATTGTTTGTTTGTTTGTTTGTTTGCATTGAATAGGCTTCAAAACTACTGAACGGATTTGAAAAATTCTTTCACTGTTGGGAAGCTACACTATCCCCGGGGATACAAGCTATATTATGTTTTCAAATTTTTGTTAAATACCCGTGCGAAGCAGTGACGCGCTGCTAGTATTATATAATTATTCTATATACAATTTTTTCCGGAATTGCCACTTTTATAAAGATCCATTCCAGTAAGTTTAACAGTTTTGTTTTTTTGGAATGAGATATAATCCATGAAAAAGGCAGAACGAGAAGGAAAATCAAAATAATTCAAATATCTTGTCAGTGCACTGACTATGAACTACTTTAAACAAATTAATATGCATAATTAAAACACATGTGTTTTCGAACTTTTTGAGTTTCAGAAGATTCTTATTTCAATGTATATTTAAATAACAATCAAAATTGTCATTTGTAATTTTTAAGAATGATAGTTAAACTAAGATAGATATAATTCAATGTTAAAAATTTGCGACAAGGTATAATCGACAGTAGAGTATACTTAGTGCGTTGTGAAGCGTGCAAAATTATAGAACATTATTCACTTCACTTTCCTGATAATGTTCCGAACTCACGCATACTTTTCCACTTTAAATATAAACTCGAAGTCAAACTCGACAACTTAATCGGCATTTAAATTCGAAATTTCTCTTCCAACAATTGAAGAAAAGTTTGATTTCACTGTTCAAGTACGACAGTGATAGGCATCACTATTTTTTCAATGATTCCTGAGAGCGAAAAAGACGTACATAATCGAGCATTTTTAAAAATTTTGATTTTATAAATAATTTTTAAATAATTTAAGTAGCTTCAAAATTTATTGTCCCAAGTTTTAATAAACTATTTTGATCATACCATTTATTGTCAAAATTAGTCCATTCGTTATGAAAAATTTAACACCAAAGCATGATTATTAATATTAGTATAGTTTATTTTGTGAACTTTCAATTTTCGTAGCAACAAGTTAAAAATTTAATAGTATTCCAAACCAATCCTAAATGTCGCCACTCATCGACTCATCACCTCGAGCAATTTAATTGATATAATTAATTTCATAACAACATTTGTTAATGCCTTTTCTCCACAACCACTAACAAACATCCACTAATCAATAACCATCAATATAAATCAAAGGATCGAATTGCCGCGTATTATTTACCTGAAATGAAATTGTTTTGTGAATTTGGCTTCCATTGAAAGCAGAGGACATTGTTATCTCTCTATTTCCGTAATTCATCAATTCCCATCGCATGTTGTCACATGAAAATCTCTCACACTCGTCACCAACCGCTCCATCTATCTAAACTATTTTTCATTTTCTCGTTCCAACCCGATGAATAATACCCGGTTTATCCATCTTTCACCCGGTCCCTCTATCTCCGATTAAGTCCTCTCTGGTCCCGGTGAGCTAATTTCTGGTGTACTGTGTAGTGTGTACTGTGTACTGAATGGAGCTTAAACCTATGGGGTGCTACCAATTGTCACATCCGTATTCACACCAGTGGAAAGGGAACTAAATCCAGGAGAAAACAATTGGACGAACGCGAAAACTGCATCAGAACCGTGCGAAATTTCCACGTTAATTGTTTTCTCGTTCTGCGACATTCCCGTTGTCCTTGTTACTGCTATCATTATTATTATCATTGTTATTATCAGTATCATTGTTTGCAGTAGAAGGATGCGTTCATCATCCTTACTCACATAAGCTCATACATTCAACATTCATTATTTAATATGTCTATATTTATATGTGTTGTCTTGGTGTCACTTGACACATCACCATTAGCTACTCGTCATCCTCTTCAATATAATAGACTGTCTAGTTTATTCCGCATCCACCGCTGTCGTATACGTGTCGAGTCTGCTCCACTCATTCTATTACTCTTTCATGATAGACAACATCCATACAACACATTTCCTGAATCCATTCATACGTATAGCTATATTATGCGCACATGTGGGTTCTTCCGCAACACAATATACTGGTGATTAGCCTGCCGTATATATTTGTTTCATATATATGCTTCAAAATATCAAAAGCAGAATTGCCGGGTCAGCGATTTTGCACAAATCTCAATGAAATATTTTGTGACCTAGATTTATTAAATATACGTATACATTTATGTTTTTCTTTTTTTTTTTTTTTTTTTTTTTTTTTATTCACTTTTCAGTGTCGCGATAGTAGATGATATAAAAGAACTTTTGGTTTAAATTTTTCATCCGGCAGATCTTTTATTCATAAGCTGTCGTGGCATATAATCGAATAAGTTTCTTACCAATAAAACTCCTTTCTCGGTGCTAAATAATTAACTTTCTTTTTACTAAATATTCATGTCATTTATCGCTACTGATTCGCTATTTAAAAAGTTATTACTGGCTTTGTTGGTATTTATTTAGAGTGTTTAGTTTGTGAGAGCTGGACTACTGAAGAAGGCTTTTTTTTTTCCGTAGCAGAAAATTTATAATTTTTTTTCAGTAATGGTGACGGAAAGTTTTTAGTTTTAATTATGAAAGAGATGGGGGATTTAGTTTGTTAATTTTAGAGTAAGAAGAGAAGTAAAAACTTTTTTGACACGGTTATAAAGATATTTTAAATACAATCAACACATTTTAAGAAAGAAAAGCTTCTAGTTTTTTTTTTCGAATTTTTATTGCAACATTGGGGTGATTGGGAATATAAATCACTTTTGGGAGTTTTTTGAGAAGTTGATATTGAACGATGTTATCACGACGAGGTCACGAAGTTTGTGTGGACTAAATTTGTAACTAAAAGAGTTGTTATACATGTATACATGCATGTATCTAGATGTATCTATATGTGATGAATGTATAGATTTTTCTTTATTATTTGAATAGAAAGTAGTGGTCCTACCTTAGGTCATCTTTGCAAAAGAAGTCTAAAGTGCTTGGCCTAATTTAAGATGAATGAAGCTGTCTGAAAGCGGATACTTTTTTGCTTTTTAAGTTCCGTGATTATGTTTGGCATCCAACTGAAATCTCGAAAGAAATCGGACTGAAATATTTTATTATATAAGTTACAAATGTTGAGACTGGTTAAGCAAACATAATTGGTATTTTTTAAAACAGGATCTAATTTGTTTAGTAACGTTAGAAGTACGATCAATGTCAAATGTATTAAATATTTGGTGTAAAGTGACGTTTTTTTTTACGTAAGATCGTCTCGGTATTTTTTTTTACTTTTTCATGAAGTGTAACTAAATTGATAAACATCTTAAAATCTTCTGTTGGTAAACTTATATTTATTTTTTAACTTTCTGCTATCAAAATCGATGATTTTTTTCTTTACAGTCCCTCAATTCCGTCTGGTAGTATAGAAAAAGTAGAGAATAAAAAAGAAAGTAATTTTTGTGACCTAGGTAGGAAAAAAATAGGCAGTGAAGTTGAGTTTCTAGAAATCAGTACTTTTGCGGACGCCACTCAACGCTTGGAAATAGAACTTACTGAACGAATATGACGAAAAATAATTTTTTGTCATACTCGCTTCAAAAGTTCAACTTTTGAGCGTTGTGTGGCGTCCGAAAAGATACTCATTTCTAGAGACTCTACCATACCGTCTTTTTTCCGCGGCCTAGGCCGCAAAGTTTACTTCCCCCTTTTTTTCCCCTTTTTCCGTACTGTTCTTGTGCAATCGGATGAAATTTAGAACGAAATAAATCAAATTCTAGTGTACCGACCGATGATTTTGAGTACATTTAGACTTAGTTACTATTGAGTGGCGCTAATTATTTCCTTGCTGACAGTTTATTACGAAGCGGACCTAATGTTAATAAAATAACAACCACGCCATAAATAAATATTAATAAAAAGATAATTAATATAAAATTAAGTTTTTTAACCCTTGTGAAAGTTCATAAAATTTGAATATGTCATTATTTGCCTCCTATCTCTCAAAAGTTAAACTTATGGAGAGATAATAACAAAAAAAATATTGTATGTCATTTGGCCACTAAGTGGTGATTTTGACAACGACGATTTTACGATATTCGCTCTAAAGTTTGTGACGCGATTGTATGAAAACGAGCGTAAAATTCCATCCTCGGCTTCGCCTCGGACGTTAAAATTACGCCCGTTTTCGTACATTCCCGCCACAAACCTTAAGCTCATATCGCAACATCGTCGTTGTCAGAAAATCGCCACCTTGTGGCCATATGACATAAATTACTATTTGAATAATAAGTATGACAGCTTGTATGGAATAGTAGGTTATTTTTTAGATAAATAAAACACAATGACAATTCAATAGCTAGTACATTTATTTATAATTTAATAAATATTTATTTCGAGTTAAATTTTGTGATGCTTATAAATTTTCTTTGACTCACTGATCTAAATATAAAACAACAAATACCGAAACGAAAAAAAAAAATTAAATACCGTGTGTTATTAATTCAACAAACAGAACGTGAGGATTCACAATTGTTGATGCGAAAAATTGAAACACTGTGGATCTGAGGCAGTAAATAAAATTGGCTGATTTTTACGACGTTTGCACGACGTCAAACGTTAAATTTATCTTCTTGAATGATCGACGCTTGGGCATCAGTGAGCTACGGTAAATGAACGGTAACTCAAAGTAAAGGAAAAAAGACGAGTTCATGGAGCATTAAAGCAATGATAATAATAATAATGATAAAAAAGAAAGAATATAATGAGCGAACGAGATATGGATGAATAAGAGAGTATATAGAGCATGATGGTATATATAAATGTGGATATGATGCCGAAATAGAAGTGGAGTTGCAAAAAGAGTTAGAGAAGGAACTGGAATAAAAAGTTGCGGTAGCAGCCAGAGGGTCCACGCCGGAAAAGCCCAAAGACTTGACGGGATTTCCTGGTAAGCCAAGCTCACTACCGTTTTCCGATTCCACCCAGAGCTACGGATATCCGGTTTCTCCTAGTCCCGCATTTAGCCGGTTTACTACATAATTTTGGTGTGTGCATATGTGGATGTTAATATGCACACATTGACGCACATTCATAAGGTTCAAATGTTATTAGTAACTAGCAATCCCTGTTCCGTTTGTTGGGCATTGGTCATAAACAATTTGGATACTGAAATCATTTTTTATTTTAAAATAATTTTCAACTTGCAACGTAGAATAAATACTTCAACATCGCAGATAATACCTAATAATAATAAAAACAAATGTCTTTGTATTTAAATTTAAGCTGGAAAGCATTTTTATGGAATTATTTTTCCAAATTTTCTTTACATAAAAACATGACTTGGCTTATTACAAGCATTAAAAAAAAAAAAAAAAAAAAAAAAACAATCGATCAGCCGTTCTCAATTTATACTCTTATCAACAAACAGCAGTTCGTTTTTATTTATGTAGATAGATAGATATATGTTTTATTAAATACACATATAACCGAGTCTCATCAGTTCAAATTTTAAAATTTTCGTATCTTATTTTGTTCAGTTGTGCACTAAGCGGACAAAGCAAACGTTAATCCTTTTCGTCCATCGTCCTTAATGGTAAAAATTTTCGGCCTGTACTTAACAGGAAAAAAGTGAATTTATTATTGAACATATTCATCCAAACCACTTCTGAGAATTATGCTTAAAGTTTGAAAAAGTTAAAAGTGGATGCCTCAAAAATTCATGTTGATTCTTTATGAAACTTTTCTATTAATATCCTTTTAAAAATTTTTTAATGTAGTAAGCTCCAATATGTGGCTACATATGAGAATGAAAAAGTAATTTTTTTAATTTTTAATTTTTCCTGGAAACGTGTACCTCACTTAACAAATTATATCGAACAATATATTGAAGCTTCAAATTCTTTTTTTTTTTTTTAAAGTAAGTTAATATTTTGAATTTTTTCAAAATTTTTTAACATAAACTATTATCTTATTATTAATTTGAGAGCTTGGTGCGGTGGTAAGTCTTTGATAACTACTATGTATTTTTTGAGTTTAAAAAATTGAAAAAAAATTCTTTTCTCTAGTTTAATAAGGAAGTAATTTAAATGCGAACGGATGCTCTGAATGCAAAATAATGAATTTATAAATTTACTAAATTTGAAACTTTATTAATTTTGATGGAGAATGGCAATAATAATTTAGTAGATGTCATTGAGAGATCAGAATTATGATAATTATTTAACTTTATCGAGTTCGTGTCGATTAAATCAGGTTACATTGAATATTTAAGCTTCAGAAGAATTGTTAATTTACTTAAGAAATATAATCCTGACTTTTGTATCAATAACGTATCACAATATAAAAAAAAAAGATAGAAACAATGAAGTTTAAATGATTATTAATTTTTAATTTCTTCTACGACTGTCAGAAATAAATAAATTATGATTTTGCAATCTCGAAGTATATTCAATTTCGATTCTCAGAGGCATTATCTGGAATTTTTCTATTTTCAAATTTACGGTCAATAAAGTGATTAGGAAAACATAGAAAACAAACTTTGGCAAAATATTTTTGTAGGCTAAAACGGGTAAACCCTACTTAGACCATTATATGTATTTTTATCGAAAAGAATCATTGGAAATTTGAGTCTTCAATACTTATAAGTTTTAACGATCTCGTACTCTTTTAAATGTTTTTTTTTTTTTTTTACAAAGTTTTAGCAAGATCTAAAAAAACGTGAGTAAGTATATAAACTATAGTAACGATGGACTTTTCAAGATATATCTGGCAGTATGGCTGGCAGTAGGAGCCATCATGTCCATTATGAGATAAGCCTCGCAGCTGAAAGATTATGTCTCGTGCTATCGTCGAGTAGAGAAAAAGACATTGGATAAAAGGACTGTAAGAAAGTAGTGTAGTATGAAGAAAAAGTAATAGAAAGAGTAAAAAAGATGAAATTCTGTGTGTATAGATATGATGTACCGAGTGAAAAGGAAATAGTACAAAAGGATGACAAACTCGACATCTATTTCGAAATATTGAGAAAAATTTCTTCTACTAAAAAAGAGGCCAGGTATTCAAGTATTCCAGAATGAAACTGTACTAGATACTATAGATTTCTCTAGATATCATGTTAACTCTTTTGTGTGCATAAATTTATAAAAAGTCAATTTAATATTGACTCAAATAAAATACATATGAGACAACTCTTTATATATTTTTGATATCTAAAGGATTATAAAAAATACCTGTATTTTTTTTATTGTATTTCCATACAGAGGATTATTTTTATTTCAAATTCTAGTTTTCAGCTTGCTTTGTAAATGTGCTTTTATTTTTTAATGGTAAACATAGAATTTTAATAATTGTAATGATACAAGATAAATATAGTTAGTTACTCGTGGAAAAGTTCTCTGTGAAAAAATTTTCTGATACGGTCATATATGGTCGATTTTAATATCTAGTTATTTAAGATAGTTAAAAAAATTATTTTTATTTTAAAACTTAACTCCTGAAAATTAACTCTCCTATAACGAGACGATTAAGCGATCGTGCGACCTCCGTCGCAAATGTTTTAACACTAATTTTTATTGAAAAATTACGTAAATATAGACATGTGTGACCATATTAAGTCTGATATGGTCTTACGTGGTCAATTTTTGATGTCAGAGAATTTATGAGCATATTACGACCAATAAGAAAATAGTTATTTTCAATACGTATGCGCGAAGATAGGTATTTTGGTAAGCTTGAAGTGACGTCATGAGGCTGAGGTTATGGGCGCATTCTCAACAAAAACGAGTACGTAATATCCGGGCTCGCTTCACTCGACCGTATACCAACGTGCTCGGTTTTTTTGAGAATGTATCCATAACCTCAGACGAGTGTCATCACTTCAAGTTTATTACCAAAATACCAACCTTTGCAGATTTGTATCGAACAAAATTTTTTTGTAATACCAACGGCGAAATTCGGATTTGAGAGGATGCAAATAAAATTTTATTCATTTATAAATAAATTTACTAACTTTATTAATGTCTGAAATTCAATTATTTTTCATTAAAGTTGAATGTTATGTTAGTACAGTTATTAAAGTTTAAAGTAATATTTTTTAGCGGATATGAAAATCTTGTCAATAAAAATAAAACTGTCACTCGTAAATAAATGACGAACTCAAATATAAGTGAAAATTGTTTACAAGAACCGACGTCGCCAAATTTTTTTTTTTCGATTTATACTTTCCCTGGCGGACGATTGTAGAAGTAAACGAAACTAAATAACCTATAGTACTTTTTAGCATCCATGCGGGAATGTAGAAACAGACAGATAGAGAGAGTGGAGACAATTCCACATTTTTACAAATACAAATATAAATAATGCTGTGAAGCGGGAAAGAATAGGAGTTACGGTAATTATTACGAGAAGCGTTCCACATTCACGTAACAGGATATTGGTAGGAAAGGATTGAGAAAGGAATGTGGAGAGGATCATCTTAATGTGAGTTTATAGAATATGCGAGAAAAAATTATTGGATAGCTCGGACTGGGATTCGAACCCAGAACCTTCCGAAGACATGTCGGTTACTCTACCATTTGAGCTATCCGGTCTATACTAAATTTCCTTTCGCTTATTCTATATACATTTGGAACCACATGCGAGATTTACAAAATATTTCTAAACTTAGTTGGCAATTAAAAAGATTAAAAATACAAAATTTACTAAAAGTAAAAACCCAGAGTAATATAACCCAGGTATCAAATTTATGACCATAAGCAGATTAAAAACTATTTAGGAAAATATCCCAAAAACTACCATTAAAAATTTATTTTCTATTCTAAATCTAGAAAATAACTAAAATATAAAAAAAGCAAAAAATTATCTAGACTGCTATTGCAATACATAGACTGGGAAATTTACACTCATAAATAAAGTTGAACAAATGAATGAACCTTTTTCTAGATAACATAAAATACTTAATAATACGGGTTTGAATTTAAAATAAAATATATTATTTATATTATTTACTAATTTAAATAATAATTTTTGACTATACAATAAAAAATATAAAATTATTTAATTAATTTAAATTTTTCTAATAAAACTAATCGTACGACGGAACAATCTCGTCAATTAATGATATTTTTAAAGATATAAGCTCATCTCGATGTTACACTCATCAAGACCTTTCATT
Source organism: Cotesia glomerata (assembly GCF_020080835.1). Lineage (NCBI taxonomy): Eukaryota > Metazoa > Arthropoda > Insecta > Hymenoptera > Braconidae > Cotesia > Cotesia glomerata. The sequence goes on along the minus strand of NC_058159.1, from coordinate 24,380,229 downwards.
TGAGTACCCACATCAATTTTTCATATATTTTATATATTTATATATATTATATATATGTATATATGAAAAATATATCAAAAATGCATGTGGGTACTCAAATGAAAGCTCTTGAAGAGTGTAACATTGGAATGAACTTATATCGTTAAAAACATCATTAGTTAACAAAATACATTATCATTCGTTGATTATTATCATTTTCATAAATATAAGTCCAGTATGATTTTATACTCATCGAGACCTTTCATTTGAGTACCCACATGCATTTTTTCATATATCTTATATATATGATATTTATAAAATATATGAAAAGTGCATGTGGGTAGTCAAGATCAACAACAATTTATAAATAAAAAATCTATTAAATAAACATTTTCTCGTGGACTGAATTGTGAATCTAAACCATTCTGGAATCCACCGGAAGACACACAAAAAATTTCATTCAAATCGGTCCAGCCGTTTAGGAGGAGTTCAGTGACAAACACACGCACAGAAGAAATATATATATATATAAAGATTAATTTTGAGATTTTTTTTGTAGAACGAAAATTCATCCTTATTTTATTTATTTCCAAAAACTCCGAACGTGGATGTATTTCGGAGTGAAATTCGAAATCACTCCGAAATCACTCTGAAATCACTCCGCAAATAAAAACTCCGGATTCACTCCCTACGCGGAGTGATTAATTACTTCACTCCGAAACTCCGAGTGATGGATACAGATTTGAATTAAACGGGCTGTTTTCCTCTTTCAATAATATTTCCTTTTCTTTATATAAATTTGATAAATATTTTATGAATTCAATGAAGAATATTGTATCGGCTTCTTATTCTATAGCTTACGAGAAAAAAATTTCTTTATTGTTAGTGGCTGTCACTAGTTAATTTCTTATCAATAATGTCTATACGTCACTCAATATTGATTATGCAGTCGAAAATACTCGACAACACTCGCCATTTATTAGTAATTTGACTGACAGGTAAGTCAAAAAAATGGCAGAAGCCAATGAGAAGCCAAATAGATTCGCTGCGGGCGAACTAATAGCTTTTTTAATATTTTCCTGGAATAAAAGTTGATGGAGCGAAATCACAATCCGGTTTAAAATTTCTAAGATGCTCTTCTTTTGACTTGGTGACGGCTACTTTTTATTTTTTATTTTTTTTTTCATTTATTAAGAAATATCAGTGAGTTGGTGAAAAATGAAAATATTCTATAATTTTTTTTGTAACGTATGAAAAATAATGTGAAAAAAGTAACTTTTTAATTAAGAAAAAAAAATTGAATTATTCGAATGGTTTATTTTATATACGAGATCTAAGCCTTGATTACCAAATGCAATTAAACAATCGCACGTGAAGTTTACATTGGTGTTAGTTTCATGTATCCACTATACAAGATGGGGTAATTCGCGTTCCAGACGACAGCAATAAGCTGGCTGCAAAAGCGAGAAGGGTTTTGTTTCTCTCGTCGCCTATCCCCGCCATTTCTTGACGGTCCTTTCTGCGTGTGTGTATCACACAGTTTCGCGTAAGAGGTAATTAGTTATATTTGTATTAAATGTAAGCGAATAACGTCACTTTACCAAGTTTGATAAACACATTTGCTAGTTTGATACAATTACATGCTCATTTGTAGGTTTATGCCAACACTCTTGACAAATATTGATTATTATGGATGTATTATATACGCCTAATTTCTTTCGGGAAGTTGACGTATTTAATTGCACGAAAAAGGGTTACATTCATTAGAAAGTTATTTAATTTTAATAGTTTCATTCGACAAACATTTTTAACTTCCCGCTAAGAAAATCGAAGATTTTCAAAAATCGGGAAGTTATTGTTTTCACCCCGTTTTACGAAAATCGAGTTTTCATCGAATCTCGACGTTTCGAGGTCCTAGGAAGCTTCCCTGACTATTCTCGCGATGGTATCTGTATGTGTGTGTGTGTGTGTGTGTGTGTGTGTGTGTGTGTGTGTGTGTGTGTGTGTGTGTGTGTGTGTGTGTGTGTGTGTGTGTGTGTGTGTGTGTGTGTGTGTGTGTGTGTGTGTGTGTGTGTGTGTGTGTGTGTGTGTGTGTGTGTGTGTGTGTTAACCTCCTGTAACTTTTAAACGATTTGATTGATTTCATCGCGGTTGGCCTCATTCGAAAGGGTTTGGCCAAACTTAGATTTTAAATACAATTTGGACCGATTCGGACCGGTAAATTTTGAGAAATCGCAAATAAAGTATAAAAAAAATTTTTTTCAAATGGGGTTTTTTTGGAATAACTTTTAAACGGCTCTACCGATCAATTCCAAAAACTAATAAGCTCTTAACATAAAAAAACCACGTCGATCGCCGCCAGTCCGGTCAAAATCGGTTGATTCGTTTATGAGTTATTGTTGACGAAAGAAAACCGAAAAAAGTGTTTTTTTGGAATTACTCCAAAACTTTTCGTTTTATCAATTTAAACTTGGAAATTCTTCATGAAGCTTAAAAAACTGCGTCGAATGCCACCAACCGCGTGAAAATCGGTTCATTCATTCAAAAGTTATTGCGATTTGAAAATTCAAAAAATAGTATTTTATCAAACTTGTATCAAACTTTGAGCTCGAAGAGCTCAAAAGCATACACAAGCTATTTTTTTGAGCTCAGAGAGCTCAAAATAACACACAAATTGTATTTATGAGCTCGAAGAGCTCAAAAACGTCATGTGCAATTTCAAGCGTTTAGGTATAGAATTAGCGGGAAGTTGCAGGGATGGCCTTCAGGGTCAACCGTTTTCCTAATTTTTTCTTGCTGTTTTATGTTAATAGTAACTGAATTAAACATATGAATACATGTACTAAAATATTAATAACTATTTAGTTACTTTTCTTCTAGCGTGACACACTCTGTTTGTACACTGATAAAAAAATTAACTTGACTCAAGAGCCAAAATCTTGAACCAAAAATACCATTTTGAAGAAAGTGATTTTTTTAAGTCAAGAGAATAAATTCTTGTTTTTCTTGTTTCAAGAATTTATTCTCTTAACTTAAGAAAATCATTTTCTTCAAAATGGTGTTCTTGGTTCAAGATTTTGGCTCTTGAGTCAAGTTAATTTTTTTATCAGTGTATGAATTTCGAATTTTAGACATTAAAATTTTATCAGAATTGCATCTATTTATACTGCACAGTAAAAATGACGTAATTTTAGATCTATTTACTCGAATATTTATTCTAAAAATGAAATATCTTTTGGAACTGCTGGTAATTGATCAAAAGGAGACTTGTAAGTTTGCAAACACATGGTAATTGAAGACGCTTGATAAATTGATTTAATATTTTTTCATTCGCTTAAGACCAGTTCAAAGACTCTGATTCAAGAAAAAAAAAAAAAAAACGTTACTTAAATCGTTGTTTTATTTTAATAAATAAATCAATAAAAGGTTTTGGTGTCAAGAGTGTCGGCAGCAAAGTCGAAGCTTTAAATAATACATTGACGGGAACTCCATGAGATTTATTAATTAAATTAAATTTGATTACTATCTAAAAAATTATCATTGCAATTTTTGGATATTTTAGGTCATATCTTCAAACGTGATCTTCAAATTAGTGGTTGTTGTTTTTGAAAATTATTGCCATGTCATTTTTATCAAGCTTTGCTTCAACGCTTTAATAGGGAATGGAAGAATGGTTTAAATTCGTCTATCCGTGAACGGATTGAGTGACATTTATGAATTATATCATATTTACAGAAATACACGGCTAAAAACAATCTCATCTAATGATAAATTTTCTCGCGCATAATGTGTTTATATAATAACAACAGCTTTCGAACACTGAACTTCTGTACTATTCTAAGATTTCCGATATCCAATTCTGTGCATAATTTATAAAAGCATAATAGTACTTCGGATTTACTAATCATTTGTACTGGAGTTTATTTTTGTTTTCACTAAAATTTTCACTATTGATCTAATTGTACATTTACGAACCTTCATTGAGTAACTACCCTGTCATTAAATTTCCGTTCACATTTTTTAACCCGGACATTTATTTCATGCAATAAAAATACATTTATTTTACGTATTAAGTAAAAATATATCCTATGGCGGCTAATGTAAATACGTTAGAAAAAAATGGAACAAGTTTAATTATAAAAAATCTATTTAATATTTATTAATATTTCACAATAAGCGATAAAAATAATATACTTATTTTACACCACCATAATAATAAATTCATGTAGAAAATAAAATATCATTTTATGCTAAAAAGTTTCATACCTATTTTTAATTAACTGTCAATAAAATTAATAATATAAATAAAACGAAATTTTTAATTAAAAACAATTGATTAAAAATTTTCAATCAAAGAAAACTTTGATGAATTTTATCTTTTTAATAACATCAATCAAAACTTTTTGCATCAATTAATATTTACCTGGTCATAAGTAAATAGTCTCGCGAACAGAAATATTTATTTAAAAAATGAGAGACTTAATAACAAATCACAAAGTTCAATCAAGTGGTAAATAATGATTGGACTCAATTCGAACCACAAACACCCGAGCCACAAATGGAAGATCTCGTTACTTTGGCAAATATACACGAGGGCCTCTTAGCTCCTCGTTAACTCAATGCGGTAGGAAGTTCATTAATTTATCGTAGGAATGCAAATTAAAGATATTCAATATTTAACCTCTAGATAAACTTTATCCAACCATTTCATTAATTACTGTGCAAATAACATTTTTTTTCTATCGATCAATTGTTCGAAAGAATACTGATGTACAATACATTGTAAAACAAAAAAAAAAAAAAACATTGTGTATGTAAATAAAAGGACATCTTTAAAGTTACGCAACAAATGTTTCCATACGAAAATTTTTTACATTCCCGCGGCTTGACGAAGATAAACTATGTCTTAAACTACCCCGGACTTACACTGAGCTCATGTTGGATCACATATGTTGACGCGAAATAAAATAAAAAATGAATTATAATATACATTTTTTATTTCCCTCGTGACATCTCGGAAATCTCTGGCAATTGTTAAATTTTATTGTCTTACATTTTTCACAAAAAATTAATTTCATTTGTAACCTACTTTCTTTTTATTAATGGCACAATTATTTTAGAGTTTAATTATTATTATTATTGTAATTAATAAAAATTCATTTATCGTTTATTTCTCTCAGTATTACAGGACCAGGCCAATTGAATATGTAAAGCGGTAACTAAAACAATTTATTTAGTTAAATCGTTTTAAGTTGATTAAGCAAAATTTATGGGTTGATGGAATATGTTAAATTAATCAGTAATCGGAGTTTCATAAACTGATTAAATATTACATTACACATAATCAGAATGTATAATTATTATCATTAATATTATTACAAGTAATCTGTAATCACTTTTGATGTAAATTAAAAAATTGAAACTGCTATAATATGATCAATTATCAATAATTAAATTGAAAATGTGTTGGTCCAAACTTTTACAACCAACAAATTAATCAAAACTGCTCCAAAAACTTAATATAAAAAATTAAATATTAGTAAAAATCAAATGAAACCTTAAAACAAAATTTTCCTTATTTTTATAATTCTATAAATTATTATTACTATAATTATTTATTATGCAGATGAATAAGATTAAAAAAAATTGATAATAGAATCCACGATATCTGATAGGAAATTTAAAGCGAGGATTGTAGATTGAAAGGAGTTTAAACTCTGAAATTAGAGATGTGTTCATATTGTGGTGAGTTACAAAATGGAAGTGGACGTAAATGAGAAATTGTGGGAAACCGAACGGATTACATGACAGATGAGAGTGAGTGAGTAAAGTAGGTCATAGTCATAGTCATCCATGAGGCCGCAATCATATTCGTATTCCTATTCTTGGGTTAACGAGGTTCAATGTTGCTGGACATGACATTGTGTCTGCATTTGCTTCAGCACCACTGTTAGACTTCCGCCCTACTGTACACTATACAGATTCCCAACTTGGAACACAGCAACAGTACACACATTTATTCTACACAAGGGATATCGTTGTTTTGCTCTATCAATTTGGTGGTTTAATCTAGTGTCAAATTAACCCGGTAATTCCCATTGTCTGCATCATTTCAGACTCAACATATCTCAGCATTGTCATTTTTTTTTTTTTTTTTCAAAATCATAGTAATAAAATGTAACTACGCTTTAACTTGTTACAAGAATTATTTTATCCAACAATTTTTCTGTTTCAAGTTCAACTGTACTTAATTAGAAATGTGACAGCTTAATTTGATGAGTTAGTTTTTCTGACGTATTTCATTGTCAAAAAATTTTTTTCAGCTATATCAATCATCCGACTTTATGAAAGATTAAATTTACCACCAGATTATTCAATAGTCGGTATATCTGACATTATTTGAGTTACGATTGATACTAATGTTTCAAGCAATTATTTCAGTACTAAAAATTTGACATTATAAAAAACAGTGAAACATGACGGTAGAATATCTGGTAACAGTGAATAATTTGAAAATTATTTTTTAATTTAGTATAAATTATTCTTTGTTTGAATGCTTTGAAATAAGTAATTTTGTATTACTCATGTTGACATTACAAAGTTCATACTTTTAACGAAAGTAAAAATAATTGATTAATATTGAGCTAATTGTGATAAAAATTAATTTAGCAGAAATTTGATCATTTTAATAATTTTTGTAAAAAATGAATTATGACAAAAAAAAATTTTTTTCTAAAATTGACCTGTAGGAATTTTATAAAATAAAAAATGCAATTTTTTATGAATAACTTTTTGGAACAAATTTGTTTGTAAAGAAAATTAAAAAATTGTAGTGACAGCTAAACTTAATGTCATTTAATTTTATGTGTTGATTGTTTCAATGTGTAAATTTATTTTTTGTTAGTTAATATTATAATATTAACTAACAAAGTTACTAACTAACTAACTAATATTATAATATTAACTAACTAAGTTACTTACTAACTAACTATAGTTACTTTGCATTTATTATGTTATATATATTTGTTTCTTTTTTTTAAACTTTTTATTTGTTTTTTATGGACTGGGGGGGCTGCGCCCCCCCCCTAACTCCCCGCCGGGGCTTTGCCCGTGGACTCCGATTTTGTGCCCTCATCTATCGCCGCATTTGTAATACAAAATAGTATGTGCAACTCGTGCGACGTTGTCGGATAAGTTGTAGTCTCGCGTGCGTTAGGTGTACTGTTCGAATCTCGGTTAGAGCAATAGGCGTTTTTAGAAAATTATTTATAAGGCAAGCGTTATACTTAATTAAGATGAATGAATGTAAATGTGATGTGATACCTTATTCCCTCCCCTTCCACCATATTTTTGCGTTAATTCGATACTTAATTAACTTCACACTTATTTATATTTCATCTATTTAAATTAAGAGGATAATGAATAAATAAAAAAATAAAAATTAAAAATTTTTCCCGCTCCCAGCAGCCATTTTTATTTAAATTCCTTCTCCTTTCCCTTCTTTCCTCTCACCTATTTCATATAAACCAATGAGGATTTTCTTCTCGATCGAACTGTAGGCTTTGGAGGGTCATTTTAGGGTTCTGTAATACCAATTTCAACCTAAACTTGGTAAAAGTGGACAAAAATACCAAGTTTAGGCTGAAATTAAGGTTTCGCTGTACAGCTTGGGTTAATCTAAAAAACTGATTTCAGCCTCCTTACCCTCGAGTAGAATTTGGAAGCTGAAATTGGTTTTTTAATTTTGACTCGGGAGGAAACATCTACCCGACTAGAAATTTCAGTGAGGCAGTGATTTGGCGCAAGTAAGGCATGCCGAATTCCAAACTTGCAGTAAGTGAGGCATCCAAACCAGGCCGAAGTTTGGGATGTAACGCAGTTGCAAGGCTCAGCCTAACTTGGCTTCTTGATTAGGTTGCAGTTTGGAAACCAAATTCGCAACGAAGAATCCAAATCTAATTATTTCTTGATTTTTAGCTTTTTTATTATCAAGCAAAAATTAATAATAACAAATGCTTATTTTTTTATCTTCTTTTACTATTTTAAGTATAAATATTAAATTTAGGACTAAATTATTTAAATATTTCATGAATAAAAAAAAAAACAAATTCTTTGTTGCTTTTATTTAATATTATTTTTATTATTTAATTTTATTTTTTCTGTAATTTTTTTTTGTTTTTTGGAGCGTTTTTTAATGTGAAGAGGTTTTTTTGATTGGTAGATTTAATAAGTCAAGGGGGAAGGAGATGATGGAGGAGTTAGATACACTAATCACACATAACACTTAACTTTACTTCACACTCGCCTTAATAGTAACCTCAAAAAACCGTTCTGCTTACTGTAAACATATTCGGTAGTCTGGCGCTCCGTTTGCAACGGGATTTTTGAACAGAACTTGGCGCCAGATTCTACTGAATCTGTAGATTATAATTAGTAATTATTAATTATTAAAAATCGTACATGTCGAACGCGAGACTCGAACACGGTGCCCGACGCACGAGGGCCCTATACCATACCGCGACGCTACGCCGATGATGAGCGACCTCTTACTTCAAGATACTTATAAGCACAACCAATGTTCGGCTTGACTAATTTAAAACAAATAAGATTCGAATTGGGCTAGCCTAAGTTCGGAAAACCAAGTTCGCTCCAAACTAGCAAAACTCAGGTTATCGTTACTTGAAACCAGTTCGGCGTTCCCATGATATATAAGACTTAAGGAATCCATGAAACTTTCCTAGTTACGTTCAAATGGCAAGCCAAACATTTCGTTCTGCCTACCTTGGTTTTTATGAGGTACAACCTAGGCAAGCCTAAGTTAGGCAAGCCAAACTTGCCCCTCACTAATTCTTCGGCATTCCTCACTACAATTTCTAGTCGGGTAGGTCCATAACCTGATGAAATGATTAATCAATTCAAATTATTTTACAAAAAAAAAGTTATTTGGGCTATACTTTTCCCCCTAGACCAAATCCGTAAGCTACTAAAATATTTAAACACAGTTCTCTAATTTTCTATTTGTCTTCATTCTATAGAATTAAACGAAAATAACATTACTGAGTAAAGTTATATAGCAATTATTGAATGTTTGAATAAAGCATGCGAGATGGTCAATATTGATTAAAGAATTTTTTTATTTTTTACGCAGTTATAAAATTTACGGTAGTTTTTTGCAAAGCTTTTAAAATTGAATAAAATAGCTAAGAAAAATTGTTCAAGTAATCGTATTATTATTATTATTATTATTATTATTATTATTATTATTATTATTATTATTACTAAGGACCTTATGTATTCGATAAATTTGTTAATTTATATATTTATTATTATTATTATTATTATTATTATTATTATTATTATTATTATTATTATTATTATATTATTATGCTTATTATTATTATTATTATTATTCTTATTATTATTATTATTATTATCATTGATTATTATTATTATTATTATTATTATTATTAAGCACCTTATGTATTCGATAAATTTGTTAATTTATATATTTATTATTATTCATTCAACTTGAATAAAATATACACAGAAAATAATATAAAATTTTTCTATGGGTAGCGTATGATATCTTACGTCTATTGTAATGGTAATATACATCAAATTAAACTCTTAAAAATAATTTTCTCAGCTTACGAATTTTTTTTTTATTAAATAAAATTTTTTTCAGTGTATCTCGACACTGAAGGTACAATTGTCATATATGATTTATTGAACAATATCGCTTGCTAATCATCGAAAAATTTGTCTTTCAGAGATTATTTATCGTAACCTTAAGAGCAAACAAAAGTTAGAAACTAAAGATGGAGTTAATGACGAAAAATAACAAATATACTATAGCGATGGTAAGAAGAATGCTCTCGTAAATGTTGAATTAAACTGTGAATTGAGGCGTATCTCAGTTGGTCAGAAATCTGGAGATGATTGTGTCTGTTGTAGACAATGTATGAGAGTATGGGAGCCGACATTACATTAAAGTGTATTGAGAGAATGAGAAGGAGGAAGGAGTAAGGGGTTGCTAAAGTTCTCGACTATTGGTTTAGAGGTGGATTGTAGGTAACTACCGATCGGTGTTTGTCGATTCTACACCAAGAAGCCACTAGTGTACTGTAGGCCGTATGTCGGATACCCAACAACTCTGGATCTCGGTGGAATCACTATACCACTAATTCTCTCCAAAACAATCTCTCGGGTTGGCTAGTCATTCGAGAGAGCCGACACAAAACCGAGTAGAGAGCTACTATCGCTCCTCGCTTTCTCTTGTCGTTTATATGTGCACACACATTCTATGGCCTCCTGTTTCCCGCCTCACTGGTTTTGCTATTGAAAATCTATTTCAATCGTTCTCCTCTATTTGTTTCTCTGTATCTGTGTACACTCTGCTCTCCCTCCCAACTATCATTAAATAATCGATGTGTCTTTTGTTAATCGTCGGATTAGATCTTTTTTATGATTTGACTCTCGTTATCTCCGGTTCGGATTGTTTAACTTTTATTTCGCTCTAATTATACGATATTATTTACTCAATACAGGATTATTTCTTTTGATAAAAAATTTACAAAAAGTCAACTTCGTTGAACCGACAAATATAAAAGTTAATTTATAAGCAACGATTTTTTAACTTCCCACTAAGAAAATTGCAAATTTTTTTAAATCGAGAAGTTATTGGTTTTACCCCGTTTTTCAAAATTCGAGTTTTCGTCAGATTTCTCAGAGCTCAAAAACGCCATAAGTGCAATTTTAAGCGTTTAGGTATGAAATTAGCGGGAAGTTGAAGGGATGGCCTTTAGGGTCAACCGTTTTCCTAATTGTTTATTTAATGGATATTTTCACGATTATTTATGAGTATAAATGGTATGTGTGCAGTCTTAACAGAAAATACCCATAAAGTTGATTATTAAATTGTTCTTGATAACAATCAAATTTGTATTTATTCTTGTTGTCCGCCTCTACGCCAGAGGCATACACTGATAAAAAAATTAAGTTGACTCAAGAGCCAAAATCTTGAACCAAGAATACCATTTTGAAGAAAATGATTTTCTTGCGTCAAGAGAATAAATTCTTGAAACAAGAAAATTTTATTAGACCAAGAATAATTTCTTAACTCAAGAATTTATTCTCTTGACTCAAGAAAATAATTTTCTTTAAAATGATACACTTGGTTCAAGAAATCGGCTTTTGAGCCAAGTTAATTTTTTTATCAGTGTACAGAATATGGTTACTCTTTAGCCTTTCCGCATAACAGTGTTGTATGTGAGCTTCTCTGTCGGTATTACCATCAGTGTCGTCATTGAAGTCATAACGTTCTTTTTCAATTTAGTATAGACCGGATAGCTCAAATGGTAGAGTAGCCGACATGTCATCGGAAGGTTCTGGGTTCGAATCCCAGTCCGAGCTATCTAATAATTTTTTCTCGCATATTCTATAAACTCACATTAAGATGATCCTCTCCACATTCCTTTCTCAATCCTCTCCTACCAATATCCTGTTACGTGAATGTGGAACGCTTCACGTAATAATTACCGTAACTCCTATTCTTTCCCGCTTCACAGCATTATTTATATTTGTAAAAATGTGGAACGCTTCACGATTTTGCGTGTCATCCTTTGCATTATTTATAGCATTATTTATATTAGAATTTATATTAGAAGACATGTCGGCATTTCGATTTAAAGTCATAACATTTTCGGAAATTAAAAAAAATTTTATTGTAAATTTAGAAATAAAAAAAAAAATTTTAGAACGTATTCAGTGTGCGTGGTTGCAAAATATTTTACTTTTAATGAAATTCGTAAAATCTATTTACTAGGACTTTAAAAAAATTGAAATACACAATGACGCACACCAAGTACGTTCTAAAATTTTTTTTTTAATTTTTAAATTTACAATAAAATTTTTTTTAATTTCCGAAAATCATAAACAATCATATCGGTTACTTGGATTTTTTTATTTTTTTATTTTGTATCTTTTTGTAAAGAAAAAAAAAAATTTTTTTTTCCTAATAGTCTTATGAACGTGGACTTGGCGCGACTTTTTTACAGTGAAACTGTTTTTGTTCGGATTTTAGTATTTTTTGTAATTATAATGAAAATTTACAATTGGTACCAACTTAAATCTCGTGTTGACTGCATTTTTTACTGCAAACTATCCCCTTGAAGCTACAGTTTATGTAGATGTAATTCCAGTGCACCCTGGCGGCCGTAAATGTTAGCTGTGAATTACTTTTTTTAACTGTAGTTGCTTATCTATAGAAGGATTACTACACATTTTTATTTTATCTAGTCTGTGGCGCTGACCTTTCTCCATCAAAAAAAAGTCAGGATCGAAATTTGTGAGCGAGCTATAGTATGTGCTGATAAAATTTAATAATTTCAAGTAAATAAATTGTTATAAGTGAATATAATTAATTAGTACGGTGAAATAAATTATGAATTACTGTTATGATAAACAAATTGGGTAAAAAAAGTACCGTAGAATTAAATAAAATTTCGCAGCCTCAAAAAACCGTTCTGCTTACAGTAAACATAGTCGGTAGTCTGGCGCTCCGTTTACAACGGATTTAAACGGAACTTGGCGCCAGATTCTACCGAATCTGTGAATTTCTCTTCACCATGAAGTTTTAATACTTGATGTTTTAATCACGATTCCAAATTCGAACCAATTGACACCAAGTATATACGGCACAACTATGAGAATCATTCGGTTTAGTTACCCAAGCTAAATACATAACATTGTACAGGGTGCACACAGTTAAGTATGGATTATTATAAAAGTCTGGTGTTTGTTAAATTGTACTTTTGTAAATTAATAGGATTATTTTCACATATTGAAATTTTCCATTTCAACTGTTTTAATATCATTTCATCAATATTGTTTTGAGTAAACATTAAATTATAAAAATGAATGTCCTCTCTAGCAATACTAATTTTTTTTAACAGATCACCTGCTATTTATATTAATTATTCCTCCCCCTCCCCCAGCTCTTTATTTGTTTTTTTTTTTTTTTTTTTTTTTTCAATAAAACGCAAAAAACTAACTGAGACACACCTCTAATAAAGTGTACACGGATTTAGGCCATCTAAATCCGTGCGATAGATGAGACGTGTCTGTTTTAAAGTGTACACGGATTTAGGCTGTCCAACTCCCTTCGCCAGAACAAGTTTTTTAGTAGATTATAATGATGAGATGGAAGTCATATTTTAGGTAAGTTACTCCCCCCCCCCTCTTCCCTCCTTTTCTGGGTATTGTAGTAGCTATGAAGGTGAGCTACTGACAACTTAAATTCATATGTATCATACAGAAAATACGTCTGTTCTCGATGATGGTCATCTGAGGACTGATAACATTCTGTACTCCGCTTCCCCGCACCATACCCCTCGCCCACAATCGGCCCCATTTCCTATATAAGTAGCGGTGTCCTTGCGCGCGACTTCATTTTATTCGAAAAATTCAACCAGTTAAGAATAAAAAAGAATGAAAAAGATTCAGAGTGAATATGATTTTAATGTATTTTGTTCCACTGAATTAGAATTTGAATGAGAAAAAAATTTCTCAAAGCAAAAAGGGTGGAACTCAAAAAAAAAAGTCATTTTCCATTTTTCATAGTAAATTTCCACATTTCAAACATTCCTGAGTTGATTAGAGCAAAAAAAAATTTTTCATACGCCCTCTTTGCTTTATTAACGCAAAATGAATTAATATTAAATAAAAATAACATGAATAAAATGGCTCTTGAAAGTAATAAAATTAATTACAATTAATGGTACACTATTATAGCGTGTAAAGAAAAAAAATATTGGATTAATGTCGAGTGTTGAAACGTCTTCTGCTAAAGGATAAAATTTAGCACCCGCACCTGGACAAGCGGACACGTAATTAAGCTGGGCAGATAAACACGCAATTACCTAGGCGACAAGGGCGCAAGAAGAGGGAATGAGAATAAAATGAAAGAGCTAGTTTACGAGTGTAGTGTACGTGAAAAACGTTCGAAGCTTGATGGTGCCGCTTCGAGCCAGGGGTGGTAAGGAGGTGAAAAAAAGGAGTGAAGACAAACGGAAAGACTGAAGGGAGTGAGAAAGACAAAGAGCTAGAGAAAGAAGGATAGTGGTGAAAAAAAGACAGTTCGTGCTGGAGGATAAAAGCGTGGAAGGTGAATGCAAGTCAGTGAACGGATAGGTGTGTTATAGTCATAAGACTCGGTCTTACTAGGATGTTTCACAGTAAAACCGCAGACTCCATTTGACTTCTAACCGAGTTAATTTAATGTCGTACTGCTACATAACGTGGTAGTCTCACTCGACGACGCTTGCTATGATAATGAGACAAAGTTATACTGAATGATATCGACGATAATTATGACACGATTATAAGCCGGATTATGAATACTGCTATGGTGTTGTAAAAAACTTTCGGTAAGTTTAATTGAGAGTTAAGTTGTGTCCATATTATGAAGCTCTTATTTTTGCGATATGAGCTTCTATTTCGCCAAAGTTTTTTAGAGTGGAATTAGAGATCGATTTTTCACAACTATTAATACATCAAGATCAAATAATGTTTTTTATAATGCCTATCGTCTTTACGATTTTCATATTGCATTTGTTTATGAATATCAAAGAAATTTCAACATTGATTAACTCGTAAAATTTTTAAATAAACAATTTTTTCTCTTTATCTTCAAGTTTAACTTTAGTGATTAAAGAGTAAATTTTTTCCATTAATTCGAACTAAAGATTTTGAACCAAAAGAGTGATTTTAAAGAATGTTTTTTTTTTGAGTCAAATAATCCGTTTTTTTTTTTTTTTTCAGTGCGTTACGAAGTTCTGGTTATTGTAATAAGAATTGAAGCTTTGAAAATAGATTGTTAACAATTGGTGTGGTAAATGATGTAAACATTTAAAATAATTGAGTCTATGCGCCTGTTGAATAAGTTACAAGGCCGTGAATAGAAAAAACAAAAACAGGAAAAATAATTTGATAGAATTGAAAAAAAAAAAATAATAATAAATAAAGCACAAGAGGGTGGGTCGTCGATGTAATTGGATTTGAGTATCTATTTCCAGTGAAGCTGCATTCAAGAGCAGCCTAATCACACAAATTGGCTCGTTTTCGTTGGAAATTTCACTTGAAATAAATTTCTTTTTATTTGTTGCATAAAAGTACTCGAAGAGAGATCTAAATTTTTGGGCTCAGATGAACGAGAACTACACTTTAATAAAGAGTAAAGTGAAAGAATTATGATAAGAAACTTTGATATGTTTAACATAACGATTGAAATTTTTAATGTTTATATCGATTTCGTCATTTATAAATAACTAGCTGTTACTCGCCCGCTTCACTGGGCGCTTTATAGAATTGCATTTTTAGATCTAGACTTGAAATTTAATTAGAGTATTGTTTTGACTTGTACAGATTCCAAATTCTGTCGAATTAGCATGCACCTTTTATCCATGTAATTATTCTCGCTAATATTCATTGTAACTTTCAATGTGCAATCATTATAACATTCCCGTGTCTTTCTTACAAAAATGAATAATAATTGATATGAAAAAAAAATATGTAATGAGCATTGAAAGTTTCAGTTAAAAAAATTGCAGGTCTCATAAGTGAAGAAATCTGTCTAGTATATAAATATAACCAATAGAATTAAAAAATTTATTTCAAACAAATGACAATCGAATAGCATAAATTTAGTTGCAATAAAAATTCATTATTTATAAGTAAAAAACATATAGGTTCCGGATAAGTGATCAGCAACATATTATATACTAAAACCTTCTCCAAAACACGCTGCATCTTATGGTGTTATTATTGTTACGATCGGTTCAGTAGTTTTCGTAGTGTAACCGGACAAAAAACCGGCTCTCCATTTATTAGTATAGATGAGAATAAAAAAACTGATGTACTTTTAAATTAATTAGTTACAATTAATTTCAAGATCTTTAAATAAAAATAACTTATCAACTTTTAAAATTAATCAAGTAAGTAAGCTAATTATTTTTAATTTAAGAAGTAAGGATGTTAAGCTTTCTAAAGTGATTATATATTTACAGTGTATATTGTAACTCAAATAGAGTGCTTTCTGTCATGAAAGAAAAATCGAGTCGCGTGTAGAAACCGGTTCTATTTGGTATCGCAAAATACATTGGTACATATGAAGTGGAGGGAAAAAAATGGGAAACAAGGAAAAAGCTCAACCTGAGACAAAAAAAAACATAAAAAAGGGTAGAATACAGCGCGCAACGGTTGGGTAAAAGACGGTGACATATTTTCTGGAGTAGTGTCGGCCCGTAGCAATTTTGCGACGCGTGTTTTTCCTAAGATTTATGTCGCGAACACGATGCCGTCGCGACGCCTACAGACGCCTGAGGAGAGAGCCAGGGAGACAACCGCTACGCGAGTACTACAGCAAAGCCATTGTGCAGAATTGGTGATCGCTAGCTTTTTCTTCACCTTACTTTGTTCTGTCTATTTTATGGAGATGATTCTACAACCTACCATCTACGATCTTCAATGAATCAATGGTTTTTGTTCCACTCAAAATCACTCACGCTGTGAAGTTATTCCATCTCTCGAATGCAGTTATAGGGTTTTTTAATGATCGGAATCATCTAGCAGAATTAATTAAGAGCCACGTCGATATCGATTAAGGAATTGGCGAGCGAAACTGAAAATGACGATGTCTGAATTATTGAAACGTAAACACTGCTAACGTTTGTGTATTGTGAATACCCATCCTTGCGTTTGTCATTTGCTACAAGAGTAATTTCAGTTTAAAATCATAGAAATACAAAATTTAATATTAACAGTTTCAATTGCAAAAATTTTTTTCAACTTAAATTTGTCAGTAAACAAAGGAAGACGCAAAATGGAGTAATTAAAGAAATACTAAGGCTTTAAGGACTCAAATACGCTGAGTCTTCTATTTTTTGTCGTATTCAAAGTATATAACAGAAATTTTTAGTTATGGTGACAAAAATGTCATTTTCAAGGGGTAAAATGGGATACCCTCTAAGAGATGAAGGTAAAATTTATTTTCTGAAAATAAAAAAATTAAATTGAAAAAACAATTTTTCTTATCAATAATTTAACGAAAGAACCCAAATAAACAAATCGTGCAAGGGAGAAAAATTTTAAGATGAAGCAAGACACTTATCGTAAAAATTAATGAAGCTAAAGAAATTTCGAAACTTTTCGATAATTTTTAACACACTGTATTCAAATAAAAATCAGAATCAAGAATAAATAAATTATAGTTTAAAGAACAAAAAATACGCTTTAAACGAAAATAGGCTAAAACGAAAAAGATAATTTTTAACAAGTTTAAAATAAGAATAGTTTGATTAACAAAAAATTATTTATAGTGTAAAAAAAAACTTGATATACTTTGATATTGATTGTTATAAATATTTTATTGGTAAACATTTCCAAAAGTAGAGTCATTACGAAAATATTTTAAACTCACGCCTCTCCGCTCTTTTACAATGAAAGGAATTTTTTGTTAATCACTGTATTCTTATTTTAATTGAAAGAAATTCTTAAACTTTTTTCTACTTTTTACTTTGATCCACCATTAAACTATGTTTTTTAGTATTTTCACTTCAATTAATTTTCAAATACTTTAGTATAATTAAAAATCATGAGAAAATGCACTGTTTAACACATGTTAAATTGTAATTTCTTATTTAATTAAAGAAAGGACAATTTTTGCTGTCATATATTCCATGGATGGTGTATGTTTCACCGGTAAAATTAGTTATTTTTTTTAATCTTGATAATTTTGATCAGGATCCTAAATCGAGTTGTAAAATTGTTGAATTGTCATTGGTCTTTGATACATGTAAAAATATTATAATAAATTAAACATTTTATAATAAGTAAAACTGACGTTAAAAGATTCCGTTACATAAATACATATATACAGGTCCTGCTAATAATAGCATGCTGAAGCGTTCCTTTGCCAAGAATCTATTGATATTATATAACTGTCTTACATTGGTAAAAGCTTAGTTTCAAGCCATGTTCGGTGATTAACCACTATTCAATTTTAGACCAATGTAAATCAGACTAGAGAAACTAATTAGTTTCTTCCCTGGAGAATAAACTTCCTTGTTTCTGCCAGGTGCATTAGTTTATAACTTTAAGTTCCGAGCTGTCAGAGTCACATTTATTTATAGTAAACTTCAAGATGACCAACCAAGCTGACAGTGTAAGAATGAGCATCAGTCCTTACTTACAGAAGTTATCCAATTAAATTAATTGCACCAACACTCGAACTTGGATACAGAAAAATTTTCCAGAAAAATTTTGAACAATAGAGATAATTATAGTATAATTTCTGTAGTGAAAATTTATAGCACAAACTTGACTAATTAATGAAGTTATGTCATCAGTCATAATTGTCATTATTATTATTGTTACTATAAATATTATTATAATCATTTTTACCTTATTAAAATGTGTCTTCACACAACTTTAACAGATCTATCGGAAGTTCGTTTGCCAGCGCAGTGTAGACTTGAAGACCTACCTGGGGGCAATGAAAGTGGGTACTGCATTGCAGTACGCCGGGCAGTTTAGCCGCGGGCCGCTGGAGTATTCGGGATTCACGAGTAGACAGCAGAAACAGAAACTGAGAATAGCCTCCAAAACGAATAACTTATTCAGTATAAATCTAAAGATAACAATCATATAGCACTAATAAAAAAGCAATGACAATAAAAAGGCAAAAATGTTGAATTTCAGTTGGATTCTGTCGACGCATGCATGTTTTTAAACCGTCTCACGACTCATCTCAATCTCTTGAAACTTTCAAAAACGAATCGACGAGTTTTAACCGCCCGAAGCAATGGCTCCCTTGTGATAAGACACGACTCTCGGATCTACAATACCACCGCGGTCTTGCTCAAGATCTATCCTTACAACGCGGAACAAGATGCTATCCGTCTTTTTCTTTCATTTCATCTCTGTCTCACTCTCATTTGCTTTTCATTCCCTGTAACTCCGCCTCTTTTTCCCTTCAAACTTCCTCCGTTACATTACAACCTCCCGCACAACGACCAAATTCAAGATGTCACTCATTCAAATTCAACTCTCCCAACCTTGAAAATATTCTTCGTTTATTTTTATACTTTCTTCATAGAAATGATTTTTTCTTAAATTAACTCTAGAAAAGTCTTCCCATATTCAAAACTACCATTTTATATTTTTGGCCTTTCAATATTGAGGAACAAAAAACTCATAAGTTTTTTCAATGCATCATTTTTGAATTACTACACAGAAAAAAAAGTCATCTTGAGTCAAGTAATATTTACTTGATCCAAGTATATTCAACTGAAGATAAAATATATTCTTGAGTTGAGTAAATTTTTTTCTTGTATTGGTCAATCTTGGTTTAAGCAAATATTCCCTAGCTCCAACAGGCTTACCAACTTAAGTGAAGAAAAAAACCTCTTAATCCAAGTAAATCATTCTCTTGGTTTTTGAACTTGCTTGATGTACACACGGGCGCATCGAGGCCCGAGTAGGACAGCAGCCGCGCGGAAACCCATTTTCAACATTAAATAAAAATTATTGTTTATGGAGCTAGAGTTCCGGGAGTCAAGACTTTTTTTCAGAAATTTCCTCCTCTTTAAGGATCTTTTTTCTGATTGTCGATATCACTTATAGTTATTGATTTATTAACGCAACAAATTTTTTACCGTGTACTTTGTATAAGTCGAGCAAATACTTGTATATACATATATTTTTGTCACTACACACTTAACTGTAAAGCAGTAATATAATGGGAAATCAGCACGTTAAAAATTAATCAAAATGTCTAATTAAATGAACACAAAAAATAAAAATCATGCATAAGGTTATTTTTTTTAATTTAATTCTTTATTAAAAAAATTTCGGTTTAGTTCCAAAAAATCACGTCGCCAACGTTGGCACTACTTTCTCAAACCAAGAGAAAGATTTACTTGGGATAAGTATATGACATTATTAGTTCAAGAATAAATTTTTTCAACTAAGATAGCAGAATAACTTGAAACAAGAAGTAAATTTTGAAGAAAATGATTTTCTTGAGTCAAGATGACTTTTTTTTCTGTGTACTTCTACATAAATGTTTTGAACATCTCTTTTAGAGTAAAAAAAAAAATGTAAAGTTATCATTTAAAATATTTATTAAAAAATTTTTCCTATCTTAAAAATTAGAAAATTTATCAAGAACATAAATTCTATGTAAAACATTTTTTTGTTCTGTCAGATGAATTATTAATATATTATTGTCTTCTGTAAATTTTTTATCTTCAATGATTTTAAAAATATCGGGAAGTTATTTAATTTTAAAACATTACAAAAAGGTGTAAGAAACAATCTTTTTGTTCAAGAAAAACTTCGTAGAATGCTGCAAGACTCATAAAAACGATTAATTCGATCGGACGATATTGCAATTAAAAATTTTCAAAAAAATATATTTTTAACAAACACTAGATTTTCAAATTCATAGAGAAGTTATGTTTTTGAGCTTGAAGAGCTTAATAGTTCGGGATAGATAATTTCTCGAGCGTTTTAAAGTCGTACATAGCGGAAAATTCCAGGGATGGTCTGCAGGGTCAACCGTTTTCCAGATATTTTTTCCAAAGTCTAAGACTACACAATTAACGAAAAGTTTTTTTTTAATCGTTTATTTTTATTACACACATTTATTTATTATGTCTTCCAATACAAGTCGTCTGAATGAATTATCCCAGAAATATTGTTAAAAATATTACATTGACTCAAGATAAAATTTATCATGGATCGAGTAAAATTTCTTGTCTTAAAAAAATTTCTTCTTGTTTCAAAACAATTTTGATTTTTTTCACAATTTTTCTTTAATTTAAGAGCATGTAATGCAGTCTGTTGTCGGTAAATCAGTTTGGACCAATGATAACAATTGCCAATTGAGTATATCGGATTGTTTATTTGAAACACATAAAATGCACTGAAGATTATCAAGCTGACTGTCAATACTCCCAACACTGTTCAAAAAAATTAAACTATAGTTTATTTACTATAGTAAATGAAATTTTTTGTTGATAATTAGTTTTCTATTCAAACCTAGTTGCATTTAAATAATTCTGTCTTATAAGTAATCTAAACTAAAATAAAGATTAACCAAAAAATTAAATCAATCTCAAAGATTATATTGGTTGTAAGTTTATGAGTAATTTCTTTATAGTAAAATTTATTTATTTCAATATATGATGGGCCCGGAGATAAGGCAGTTTTACGCGCGAACTCTACCTATTTATTTATCATTTTGTTATTTTTTTTCAATGATTAAATTTAAAAATAGAAGAATCAATTTACGAAAGACTATTATTAACATACTCCTGCCAAGTTTAATGATTTTTTGTTCAAAAATTACTTGGTCAAAAAGCGTCTCAGTATTTTGTCCAAAATTTGAATATTCTCTGTCCTACATGTTCTTAAGTAAACTTTTTTGTGTGTAGATATAAATATAATTTTACTATAGTTTTTTTTTTGTATAAAGTGTTCCATAAAAAATAAAATTTTCATTGATAGAAAAGCTCGCTTTGTTTGCTTAATAAGAACTTTTATATTAAACTATATTAAAAAGATTTTAAAAGTGATTTTTCTTTGATATAATTGCAATTTAAATTATAATAATCAATCTAATTTAACTGAATCGAAGGAGTTCAAGGTAATGTTAAGATGAGTTCGAGGCTATCGAGGAATCGAAGCGAGACATTATCAGAAGAGAATATTGATAGACTAACAATTGTTGTGACTTTGAAGATAATAAAGATAATGAGTTATCGTAGGCGTTTCTTGGCTCTTGACGTTAAAACAATCAAACGCAGAAGCAAGTAAAGCAGTGTGCGATGTCGTTTATTCAGTCGAACAGGTTTGCTCCTAAACTGCTAGTGTACATTCGAGGTAGTGAGAATTTCCGTACTGCCAGAGGCGCAATCGTTGTGCTTCGGCAAATTCAAACAATATGTCATCCCCTGGCAGGTATCGGAGGAGCGCTTTCTCAATCCTTTGATCGATCAGCGGCCGAGCCACCCATCAACAAGGTGCAGATGTCTGTAATCACTAATTGCTAATCACATTTCAATTTTGGTTGCACCCCGGTAGCTTAATAGAGTATCGTGTGATGATGATGATGATGACGACCATCATCGTAGACCTCAAGATGAATGCCTCCAAATACCTCCAAGTGTATATATTGATATGTATGCATACCGGATGTATTAAGGGAGAACAAAGGATAATTGTTGATTCATGTATTCCATTCAATTTGAGACTGAGTGATTATCAATTATGTCTTATATGTGAACGGGTCTATACACACGAGCTATATATACACACGAGCCTGCAAATATCAAGCAGTATGTTAATATTGGTTCTTCTCGATATAATTAATTCTTTCGATACTAATGTTTAATACAGAGAAGAATTGATTGAAAAAGTTATTTTCATAAATGTAAAGAATTTGAGAAACTGCGAAAAATGTTGGATGTAATTTAAACATTCTTTTTTTAAACAAAAAATAGAACATTTATGGGTGCCTACATAAGTTTAAAGAATTTCGTGTGGACTTCGTAGCAATAGGTCACTTGGTTGTCCTCACGAATTTTTCCTTGTCGGCTTGAAGATACATGGACTCCGATTCTTGGATATCAGCCAACCGCTAAGCTCAAAATCTACTAATGTCTCTGTTGCTTGTTATCACTAATCACACGCTTCGTTCTACACGGAACAAATATAACAAATAATCCATGAGAAATTACGACAAAACCTTTAAAATTTTCACATGTGTAAGTGTGTAAGCTTTCAATATTTTTTGGATGATTGAATTAAGAGCTTTCATAATTTGTAAGGATACTTGATATAGTAAGCTGGAAAAAAAAGAAAATATTAGTCTTTTTTTTACTTTTGTGAATAAATTTTTTGATATGACGTGACATGTCAATGTATGACTTGATATATCATGATATGGCTATTTATAATTTTTCGACAAAAGTTAATGTTTAAAATTACCTACAGACGGCGCATGATCACTAAGTCGTCTTGTTACAAGAAAGTTAAGTTTCATACACGGAAAAAAAAATATTGTTAAAATGACTATCCAACGTATTCTCAAATGACGTTTCTTTAAAATAACGATCCGGATTGCTGATTTAAGGATTCATGAATATATATACGGTGTATAGTCAGAATAACGATACGTATCCGTATTCTAACGATATTTTTTTCTCCGTGTACGTTAAATTCTAATAATAAAAAAAATATGTTTTTATTTTATTGTATTTTTAATTGAGTATAAATTTATTGAGTAAATATTAAAAAAAAAATGATAAATAAATCAAACTAAGTATAAAAGTACAAAATATTATAACATTTTACTTTTTTTTTAGTAGAAAAATGACAATTTTTCATGATATTCACGATCATGAATCCATTTATATTATACAATATGTTTATATATAGATAAAGCAATTGACACCAAGGCGAAATATCCATTTGAGAATATTGCAGCAAATAGACAAGATGACGAGAAGAGTTACTGTATGTATCATCTCATTCGAGTAATCTCGTTTCGATATCCGGCTGACGTTGTGCTTCGCTGAATAGTGTCGTCTTTACTGTTTTATGTTTTTCCATCTCAAGAGATATCCAGTCCAAGTGTACTTTTATACTTCTACTCTCCAACTTTTTGTGTTACTTAAAAATTTTTTTTTCTCGAGTGTTTATTAAAATAACATATGCAGCAGATTGGAGCAGTTATTAATAAAATTGTTCGACCGGAAACCTTGTCAATTTTGTAGATATTTTTAACAAGTATAGCGCTGCGTATTTATATTTTATAAACTCAGTACTGTCAGTTGAATTAACATAAAGTAGATAATTTAATTTAAAAGCTCAATTTATATTGAATTCTTCAAGTTATTTTAAAGTTGAGCCAATACATTTTAAAATTTTATTGATTTATATGTAGAAATGTAATTTCATTTGAGGCTTCCGGTATAATGGGACTATATTGGATGATTTTACTTTACCACTATATTAACTGTTGACTTGCTATAGTGTCGTACAGAAAATATAAGCCCTACACCGATACTAAATATTGTGATGTTTCAGATACTCATATTACACTGAAAGAAAAAAATTAATAATGTTGTAATAATAAATTAATTTATTTTATAGATTTTGGAATAAACGATTTTTGAAATAAATTTGCAAATTGTCTATCTAAAATTATTTTTTTCCAAATCTAAAAAACTTTTCAACAAACAGTTACTGTGAGAAAAATTTTGATTAATTCATCTAAGAAATAAAATTATTTAAAATTTTCGACAAATTAATTTCTTGTCACAACAATGTCCTTTTTTTTTTTAACAAAAAATTTTTTCTCCTTGTAGTACCACACGGATACATATTTTTATAGAAAAAAAATCAAAACGTTAAAATAGAGTCTACCTATAGGACTTATAACTTTTTTTATAATAAAAGTCACTTAGCAAAATTGAAATCAATTAATTTATTACACCCGTACGAATCCTTTTTTCAGTGCATTTCTGAAAAAGTTAGCACACAAAACTCTAAAAAAAAAAAAAAAACAAATTCTGTATATTTAAAGAACAAAGTTGGTAACTAACCCCACAATTTATGTTAACACGCTCTCTGCGGTTCTTCGAAAGATAAAATCTAAAAATTGTAACCCAGAGTACAGAGTACAATCGAGCCCGGTCCAACAGCGGTCGAAAAAGTTCTCCCTCATTTTATTAAGCCTATAACATTTACAGGATTTAATTCCTCAAATGACACGATTTTTTAATGACTCAAAATAACAATATGTCATCTATATTTTTAAATTTTATCACTACCTACACCTTTATCGACTTTTATATTTGTTTATTAATGGAACAATAGCGTTAACACACAACATCAATCGCGTTATCAAAAAGGTCGTATCTGTTGTTCGCAGCTTATGTTTATTGATAAACTTTTATCGACGGGCGATCGCGTCACATTTAAAGTTTGATAGACGCTATATCTCATGGGTTTACGAGCTGTTTACGTTACAAGGTTATCATCATCAATTTCGCTCTACTAAAATGACTTGTACTTTTATAAAACAAAACAAAATACAAGTATATGTTTTTATTCAGAGGACTAAATGTCAGAGGTCATTAATTCATAATTCACCACTGACCTCTCTTCCGTTATTTTACTTTGATCGCTGATATTTGCATAATTTTTCTAATCTGTAATCGGTCAGATATAAATTTAATTTTATCTCTTAATCTTCAAACAAAATTAAAATAATAAGCAATAACAAAAAGATTATTTTTATTTACATTTTAATTAGAATAACATCGAGTTCTTGTTGGCTTCCCGGAAATAAAAAAGAGATAGAAATAAAGAAATAAATGATACAATAATGATGGAAACTCACGAATATCTCCGCAGAGTTATATCTTTCTTACAAGTAGTATCCTCATAACGAGGAAGCAACTTTTTCTTTAGTTTTCGAGCTCCAGTCCAGTCGTGACCCAATTTCATTTCCATTGGCCAAAACCTTCCTCTACACTAACACTATATACCCAACTCCTGAGCTCCCACTTCGTTCGTTAATTTCGACCGCAGTGGAAGTAATTTACATCGTTACGGTGCGGTATTTCATAACTCCCTTCAATTAAAAACAAAAAAGACTAATAAATATATTTTATGTCTTCAGTCTGCTCGGGCAACCATCTTTAAATTATATTTAATTAAGGTAACAGATTTATCTTCAACTTTTATTTTTAAATTATTAAATGATTAAATAGGGTAAGTGTCACTATTATTAGATTGATAAAGAACTCAAGAAATTCTACGTTTATTGGTCTGGAATTAAAATGAACATTAATAAAAAAAAATTGATTGTTCTTTCGAAAATAAAATTTTAAACAATGTATTTTTCTCGAATTATGTTTAAATATTTCAAATACATGACTGTGAAGTTCAATTGAATATAAAGCTGCAATTTAATGTATATAGATTTCAAATGTTCTTTAATTAATAGTTTTATCAAATTTGAAATCCTCTTCTTGCTATCACTCTTTATGAACTTATCAATTAAACATCAATAAATTTCTATGATTATCTGATTTTATTAATTTCTTTCAATCTTTTGAATATTAAATAAAAAAAATTATAAAAAAAACTACAAGTAAAAACAAGAGTTCATTTAAAACAGAAACTTTTTTCTCTAACTACTTTCACTCTACTATCGACAAACTCTAAAGCAAACTGTATTAATCTCTATAATTAAACCCTAAAAAAAATAAAAAAATTTAGTAACATTTCATCGTGAAAAATCGGAAGTGAAATCGAAGTGAACTTTCTGTCAATGCTACAGCGAGTTTTTTTTAATAATATAGAAGTGCTTTTTATAGGTCCCGTTGACCTATAAAAATTATACTTCACTGTATTCTTTTCAATCACTTTATCTACTCAGCTATCTCTTTTACACAATCAAAAAAAAAAGTATGTTTACTTTCCAGACGATAAATTTAAAAAATTGAATCATAAAAAAATACAATATATCGTATAATCATACATTCAATTCAGTTCTCTTCAGGGCAATTTCCCGTGGAGTATCATAAGGAGTAATTTCCACTCAACCTACTCCTCATCCCCGTGACCTCAACACAGGGAGGCACTCGTGCAGTCTAATATGAGTCTGGAAGTAACCTACGGTAAACAACGCAGCCGTTACACCGGGAATCACACGCGGATTCAATCGCTTTGTATCATTCTAGCTCTTCTTCCCTTCTCTTTCTCTTCACCCTCTGCATATTAAATGCCACCCCTCATCTGGTATACGTTAGCACCGCTATATGCTGTGCTCTATATACACAGAGTAGTGGATGGTGCGTACACGCATCTGCCCAGATTTGCGATATAATTTGTATCACACACGCGGGTTAGCTTTATTGCTTATGAATCCATCTCAACGTAAGCTAACACGTTTAATAGTCAACGACGAGTTCAATCTGTGTATAATATCTATACTCATATGAACATGCGATATGCCTTTCTATAATATTTAAGGATACATACATGCATACATCATATATTATACATTATACATACATGTGAATATACATATAAGCTATATGAGCTTTAGTGCAATGTACGTGCATTTCACATCCCAGTACAAACGATAACGCGGACCTTGTGGAATTCGTGCGAGTAAAATTTGTTACTTCATGCGGAAAACTCATCGGATTCCCTGGCTGCCCGGCCGTAACATTTTCCCAAGTATAATATTATATATATGTATATAGCAATAGTAGCAGTCGGACAGTTACTATCCACTAGCTCCACCTACTGTTTAAAACTCCGCATTTACTTTCCATAAGAACAAGATCCGGTATATTAATCAATTCATTCTTTTACTTATTTTGTAAAAAAAGACACTCCGGGTCTGTAGTATAAAATCCGACAGAATGACTTTAAACAGCGACAGTAAAACCACAGGATAGAATAAAATGTGAAAATTATTTAGTGCATATAAAATAGGAGAATTAAATAAAAAAAAAAAAAAAAAAAGGAGAATTGGGCAACGTTTGAATCTGTATGGCTGACTATGCTTGTACTCGCGCTACTCGTAACATGATCGTAACTAGCCTTGGTGGGCATGTGTGCTGTTCCGGGTAAATTAATGACTAGGATAAATTCAATTTGTTGTTTGTTACGTAAACAGATTTACGTCTAATTAATTATTTGCTATTGTAATTTATTGTTATATTTGTGGTGCTTGCTTACGGAATTAATAATTTTTATTTTGTTTAATCGAAAATTATATTTATTATATTTCTTATCGATTGTTAAGGATAATAAATTTTTATTTTACGAGTTTTTAATATTTACGTCAATAACATGTTGTATTCAAGGAAAATTTAGCTTAGTAATTAATTAAACTAAAAACTAATGTCAGATAAGCTCTTTGGTAGACTAAAAAAAATTTATTTCGTTTTTGTAATCATTTAATTAACATCATTTCATATGTACAAAAAAAAACAAGTTTTTATAATTATAAGCTTGTACAGTTCATAATTATAATTATAAAAACTTTTTTATCTGTACATTCATTTTTTCAGGTTATAAAGTTTGTTTTTTTTAAAATATATATGTTTAATTTGTACACTGATAGAAGGATTTATTTGTATTAAAAAATATTTGTTAATAGTTAACAAATCATTTATTAGAGACCACTTTTTGGTATTAAACAAATATTTTTTAGTATTTAAAACAATTTATTTGTATTTAATAAATCTGATATTCATTTATTAAATATTAATAAATCTTTTTATATACTAACAAATATTTGTTAAGGACTAAAAAGTGGTCTCTAATAAATGATTTGTTAAATATTAACAAATATTTTTAACTATAAATAAATCCTTCTATCAGTGTAGGAAAAATTTAATACGAAAAATTATATTATTTTTAGAAATGAAACTTTATTGTTATTGTTATGAAGTTAGCAACCTACGTATATAAGAAGCACAGTTCTACTCCCGTATATGACACGCACATTTCCTTTTAGAGAAGAATGTCGCAGAATAACGGATAATAAGGGTTAATTTTTATTTTATAATTTAATACTTTAGATTTCACTCTATAATTGGGAGAATTCAGCGATCAGACGCCCTCTGTTAAAGATTTTCAGCATTAAATTTCGTCAAACAATCATTTATGTACATATATGACCAAATCAGGTCGTATTTAAGCAATATCAAGCTAGATATATTTTAATATGGCCAATTATTATATCAAGCCAAATATAGACATATCATAAAATTTTTTCAATGAAGGGCTTTAATATTTGATTATAATTATAATCTTTATGTTTTTGTCATAAGATTTTCTCTTATTTATCTTTGAAACCCAAGAAAATAAAATAACCTAAAAATAAAAAGTAACGAGATGGAAAGAAAATACTTAGCTGTAAGTTGAAAGAAATATCTAGTGAGTCAAAAAGATGGTCTAGGTTGTAGATACTCGAGAAAAATTGAACGAACGTTTTCCACAATAGACAGGAGCTCTAGAAAAGCCATTCGTTAATGTCCAAGCCCCACAATAGACTGGAAGTAGGGCAAAAGTGTCGGATATGATAAATAAATATTTACCTTATTTTGTGTATTTATTGGTTACAGTAGATAGAAGCCTTCGTATTTTCCAGCCATCGGCCGAGTTTAAAACTTTTTTTTCCCGAGATTTTATTACAATTTTTCAACACTTATGTAATTTATTATAAATATTAATGCATTGAGACTTCGAATCACTGAAAAGTTGTTCCGTAAAATGACAGATCGATTTATTTGCGTGTAAATTGGACTTTGGTTTATATTATTATTATAATAACTGTAAATAATATAAGCAGGGCATCATCTTTAGCATTTTACACCTGTCCTACTCCGCCAGGCTATTCAATGCGACAGTAGCTCGAGCATTGCGAAAAAAAAAAAAAGTGGAGAGTATCCTTGCTCTGACAACGACAGTACGAATGGACGGATGGCGGTCTCTGGTACATTGCAATGCTCGTTTCACTCTACCGTGGAAATAGAACCAACTCGAGCGTACATCTCGGATTCTTCTTCAAATCGGAAATCACGGATAAGCGCCTGGCTGCATTCCTTCTGTTGTTGAACTGTATTTGCTGAAAAATCAACTGTTTGTATCATTCTTGTATAGAAAAGTTCCTTTAGATAAGTGAAATTCATGCTCGGAATCATTTTTATAATAACGATCAAAATTAATTCGTTTAAAATTGAAAACGTTTTTATGATTCTTTTTTAAACTTTAAAGTTTGTGGGTTTGTGGAAATAAATGTATCTTGGGTATTTTGAAGATAAATATAATTCGAATTGGCTGCTGAAGTTGCTGATAATTTTCTCTTTTAAAAAAGAAATTCCAAATATTTACTTTCATATAAGTATCTAAGTTATTAATAAGTATTTTGTCTTGGAGTGCTAGAAAAACATACACATAATTTTATATTTTTCAAGCACTTCTAAATTGAAAAATTATGATTAAATTTTTAATTATACTGAACCAATTGACATGAAATTTGGTGTGAAATTTCTTAATGCACTTTTTATCGTTTGAAATAGACATAAAAGAATTTTAATTCTTACTATTTTTTAAGAATTTGGAAAAGTAAAAAGAAAGAGATTTAAGAATACCTTCTTTTCCAAACTTCTGCCATTTTACAAACAAAAATTATTGAATTAAACCAGAAAGTTGTTGACCTTGGAAATTATTTATGTTTAAAGTAAATTCTTCATCAGTGTAGACACACGAAATTTCAGTTTTTTATTAACTATAATTAAACGACTCTGAATTAGGCAGCCATTTCCAATACGGTATATATTTGTATATATTTATTCATAAATTTTATACCGATGAAAAAAGATAATTTGGCACATAAAATTTGTTTCAGTTAAATAACAATTTATTATATATTATATAGTATAAGAACTTCGTACTTTGAAGTTGTCTGGATTAAAATCCAGATTCACTGCGGAACCACTCCGAAATTACTTCGCTGAAAAAAACTCCGGATTCACTCCAAACGCGGAATGTTGAATTATTTCACTCCGGTACTCCAAGTAATGGGAGTGAATGCGAATTAAAATTCACTCCCGATTTTTTATAGTATAGATTGCTTGTACCAGTACTATTACTTTACAACTATATCACTGTATTTACATAAAAATTTACCTTTGGCTTTCCATTTACCGTTGTAGTCGCCTCTACCTTCGGGAGTTTGATGATAAATTTGTTGCGTTTGGATTCATTTAACGGATGGTACACGGAGCTAAAGAGAGTGTGTATCTTCTAATGTACATATACATACACATGAGTGTTCCTTGTGTGTGTGTGTGTGTGTGTGTGTGTGTGTGTGTGTTTGGATGAAAGATGGTAATTAAATACTGTACAAATTAACTGACCAAAATGGAATCGATTGTACTGATGGCAGGCTGCAGAGAGAGTACAGTAACAGGAACTAAAGCAGGAGGAACTCTACAAATGTGAATAGGTATGAGGGACAACAGCTGTGCCCTTCCAAATTCAAAACCCGACGTAATTGTATTGTTGTAATAGCACTCGGCAAATCCTGCGGGCGATACCGTTTTACACAACCTCCCCATTTCCCATCGTCACTTCTGCCTCAATGAGCCGAGCTTAATTTCACGGTGACGTTATAATATGACATGGTTGTTTTGTACCATGCGTACATTCATGAAAGAGTGTTGATGTCCATTTCTAAGCTCATACCTATAACATAAAATTTTTAAAAGTTATCGTGTTTACCCCTCTATACGGACTTGATACTTTGATAGTGATACAATAACACTTGGATAAGTGAGAGTCGAAAAGACTAAAATTTTTTCTCACTTATCAAGATTTCGTAATTATAGAGCGACAGTTACATAGGTAAGATCAACGTGATAAATAAAAGTGAAATACAAATGGGTCACTCCATGCTAATTCATCGATGGTTTAGCAAACTATACTAAACGTAAAAATAAACAAATTTGAAATATCAGGGTAGAAAAATAAAATAAGAGCTTTGTAAATAATCACTTTTGACGAGTACTTAATATACGTTTATGTACGCATACAAAAGAAATGTTATCTTTATAATCAAATAAATAGTATTAACTATGATAGTGAAAATCAATAGATTAAAAAAAAAGTTTAGTTAAAGAGATTCCTCAGTATCAGTTGAAGAGATTTTTAGCGATGAAGGTGCCAGGATCTGACAAAAAGTCTCAGTTATAGAGGTTTCTCATTTTTCTAGATTTTACTGTAATTTTAAGTAAAAGAAATTAACCAATGCTGTTTTGAAAGAACTATCGAGTCTCTATTGCATGACACGTTGAACTTATTAGTTTTCATTTTTTTAAATATTAATTTTGATAAATAGTAACAGAATATTTTTCACGAGTCAAATTTTGTATTAAATTTTGAAGGTTTAATTGTTATTTAAAACAAATATGAAATTCTCATTTAGACGATGAGAAAAATTGAAATTTTTGAAACAAAAAACATAATTTGTATTTTTACTCGAGACAAATTTTTTATTGACAACAAAGGAATGACAGATATTCATTGGTATTTCTAGTGTCTATATAATTTTTCTACTCTTATTGATCATATACTGAGGGAGTTTATAGGACAAAGAATTCGAAACTCTCAAATAAAATTAAATATTCAAATTATTTATTATTTACGGTATAAATTTTAAAATAATTCAAACTTTGATTTCCAAAGTTGCTATTCTGTGTCATGACCTTTTTTTGTAGGCTGAGAAATTCTCTGTAAACTCGTCATGGAATTTTTTTATGTTCCGTCAACTTTTTGTTGTGGTTAGTTATTTTATAGCAACTTTACTGGATGTAATAAAGTTTTAACCTGTGGAACGGACGGAATTGTTTAACTCACGGATTAGACTCAATCTGCAGCATGCTTCTGCTTTTTAAGAAAATATAATCTTTCATAAAGCTTTTACTGTCATTCTTCAATATTGTTATTTTAATTTTTTTTTCAGCCGTGGTACTATTGCAAGCTTTAAGCGCGAGCGTAGGTATGCTCTACTCTCGCTTAAAAATGAAAAAACTGGGTTCCGTCAGAGTTTTATTTAAAAAATAAATAATTATATAGTGGTTAAAGTCGATCGGCCTTCATGCCACAATAAAAGAAAACATCGTCATTTTTCTAAGCAATAAACAGCTGGTCCAACCCACAATTTAGATAAAAAATGAATTTTTCAGAAAAAATCCTGTCAAATTCATGTAGCACTCTTTTTGTAATCACCATAACTTTCGAAAAACAAAACTAATTCTATTAAATTTTATTTCAATATGTCCATAAATTCATTGTGACAAACTGATTAAAAAACCACAACTCTATTATTATTCGATTGATTATAAAATAATAAAATGTGTACTGTCGAAGCTAAAAAATTTACATCTTAGGCTGCCATATATAAAAAAAATATATATAAACAGAGTTAGTGAAGATCTGCTTCTTCTATCAGAGCGTGCTAGATGGCGTTAGCAAAGATTTCCATTCTATCCGCGGGAATTTGAAAAATTTACAAATAATACGAGCGCTTAAGGCATGCACATTTGGATTTTCCAAACTTTCTATCCTTTTTAGGACTATAAGTGACAAAATAGTAGATAAAGTAGCATAATCACACGGTAAAAAAAAAAAAAAAAAAAAAAACAGCAACGATTACTATTTTGTACATTACTCGGTAATGTTGTACTGTCCCAAGCATTATAACCTTAATTTTTTCCAAAACACCACCATGTACTGTACAAATATTGAGTGCTGTTTTTTTTCTCCATGTAGATATATCGCATATATGTTATCATATATATTTTTTCCAGTAGAAGATGGAAATTTTTAAACATTGAAACAGGTGTGTAGACAAGTACTTGAAAGAGGCGCACGATTCTCGTGCCATCCAGCATTTTGGGGCCAAACCACTACATATATAACGACATGCATGTTCGTATATGGGACATACACATTTCTATAAAAACTTGAAAAATTATATGGAATAATTTTTTTTATTCACATATATAATCTGATGTGGTAATACATAATGAAATCAGGCCATATATGGTCACTTCAAAAATTTTTTCACTGGAAAAATTTTTCTTTGCAAGGGAATTTAATCAGAGGACTTATCGATGTAATGATAACAATGATTTGAATTTTCGATCAATAAAATATTGTTATAAACGAGCTCCAATGAACCAAACCGCACAGTGAGCAGGAACTAGTCCTCTTACGGGAGATATCGCGCAGCATTTGAATAATCGGAATATCTATTGAATGTGGGAAAAGGTGTTGAGAGGATTGGTGATCATGCTACCAGCAGAAGCAGGAGCAGCAGCAGCAGCAACCGGTTGAGCGGGGCGTTAATAGGTTAATAGGTTCTCTCGTACTTAGAATACTGAGAGGCCATTAGGTGTAAGCGGGAGGAAGTGGGCGAGGTGGTAACGTGTTCGCTTTTCGAAAACGGCTATCGAATCTGATGATATTGCTCCTGCAAACGTCAGCGCCCATTGGTACTTCTTGGCTACGTAACCTTAAGCCTTAGCATATATATGCCAATGTATATGTATATGTACATATTTAGCAGAGATATATATTTAGTTCAACACTAACATTACCAGTCGCTTCGAGTTATCTGCGTTTCCCATGTTACCCTCCGTAGATCCTCCCCGACTCAGTCCTCATCTGCTCTGGCTGTGGCCCACGTGCGCCAGCTGCACTGCAGAATTTCGATAGCACGTACGCGGAATCGTCGTTTACGTTTGCCCCGAAGCAACCCTCTTCACCCTCACCTCACCTCTTTCCTCAATTTGAAAACCCCGTTCAGCTCACCCCAGTCCGCCTCAGCCTCTTGATCCCGTACATTCACTGTCTTTGTATTTCATCATTCTGCATAGATGTATGGATGTATGGATCTACAGATATATCTCGGTGGATAATATGGGTATAGAGCTCGGGTAGTTTCTTGCTCTGTCCCTGTCTGACGATTGGGGAGTTTGATGTATGAGGTCTCGAGTAATCGTAGAAACTTGGTTCAGTGCTTCAGCTGAGATAAAGAGATACGATGATTGACTGGTGAGGTTGATGAGAAAATGATCGATCCCAGATATACAGTTGTTGATGATTGGAAACCTACGACTTTTCACATTTTATTTTATTTTTTTAAGGTCAAGTGGTAAAAACGTTTGGTTTTAGAGAAAGACAAGAATATATTTTTCTATTCAAGCAAAACAATATTAGATAAAATATTTAAAAAATCAATTTTTTGGGAATTTCTTCTTATTCCCATAAAGAAAAATTTCATATTAAAATAACTCATTTCTAGAATAGATGGAAAAATATGACTATATGAAAAAATAGTAATTTATGGCATATGGCCGCATAGTGACGATTTTCTGACAACGACGATGTTGCGATATGAGCTCAAGGTTTTTGGCGGGAATGTACGAAAACGGACGTAATTTTAACGTCCGAGGCGAAGCCGAGGACGGAAATTTACGCTCGTCTTCGTACATTCGCGTCACAAACTTTAAAGCAAATATCATAAAATCGTCGTTGTCAAAATCACCACTTAGTGGCCTAATGACATACAATATTTTTTGTTATTATCGCTCCATAAATTTAACTTTTCAGGGATAGGAGGCAAATAATGACATATTCAAATTTTATGAAGTTTTACAAGGGCAAAAAAAACTTAATTTTATATTAATTATCTTTTTATTAATATTTATTTATGGCGTGGTTGTTATTTTATTAACATTTGGTCCGCTTTGTAATAAACTGCCAGCAGAGAAATAATTAGCGCCACTCAATAGTAACTAAGTCTCAATTGATTCAAAATCATCGGTCGGTACACTAGAATTTGATTTATTTCGTTCTAAATTTCATCCGATCGCACAAAAACAGTACGGAAAAAAAGGGGGAAGTAAACTTTGTGGCCTAGGCCGCGGAAAAAAGACGGTATGGTAGAGTCTCTAGAAATAAGTATCTTTTCGGACGCCACCCAGCGCTCAAAAATTGTTTTTTTGGAGCGAGTATAACAAAAAAGTGTTTTTTTTTTATACTCTCATGACTTTCAATTTTTTTTTTGGCTGGATATGAAGAGTTTAACATTTTTTTACGTTAATTTTTTTATTAACGTTTTTATTCAATAAGTAATGAGCCGAGTGTTTCAGAATTCATATAAATAATAAAATTACAGCCGCAGTAATTAATTGAAGAGCTTTTGTGAACTTGAAGAGTTAGTTAATATTACATTATGTTACATTTTTAAACGAAAATTTATGTGAATTCGAAATTTATAAAATTTTTATGAAAAGTAATAAATTAATCCGAGTTAAAAATTGTAAAATATAACAAAGTACGTATAAAATTGATGGATTCACCGTGGATATATTAGAGGATATCTATCGACAAATGGCTGTTAAATTGGCTGAGAAACCTCTCGGGCTTCTTTACTAGCAACAGTATTTCCATTTGATCTAGACCAAAGCTTCTCTCCCATGGGCAAAGTATACATATACCAATACCATAGAGCGCCGATTTTCTATGCACGCATTCAACTGGCTCAAACGATTTCCCCTTTTATTTTATATATTCTTTTGTGGCTGCGTCTAGAGATCAACTGAAAAAATAAAAAATAAAATTATAAAACAAAAAAATATTATTCACAAGAGAATACATTAAATCCGTGGGGGATTTTAGATTTTATTTTTTCCATACGAGTTTCCACTCAGATATCTTTTTTATTCATTTCGCTTTTTGTTACACTTACAAATACGACACGATATAAACACAAAGACATTGTTATCATAAAATGAATCATTTTATTCCTACTTCTATTTCTACAGAACCGTTTTTCTTCCTTTACTAAAAATTGTGTTAAATTTTATTGCGTTAAGGTTAGAATACATTGGATCTAAAGGATAGCCAGGAGGATGAAATGTCTAGTAAATTTATTAAGCTACATAGAAACTGGCTTTGAGGGGATATAAAGGTTATGTAGAATTGAATTATCTGGGTAAAAGAGACTGCTGAAAAACCTATTCTATTTATTTTTTATTATAAGGTCAGTCAGTCTATTTTGTATTGCTCATTGTTCGATGCCATTCGCTTTTGGGTTTACTATCCTCGGGCTATTTATCATCCGTAATCAAATTTCCCTCAATCAACTAGGCAATTGATTTTCTCTTACAGCTTTCTGTTTGCTAAGACTAGTTTTCATTATTATTTTAGTTTAATCAGCTGTGCGATAGCATTTCAACTACGGGTTCATAAATTTCCGTGAAAAAATTTTATAATATATCTTGATATGCCTGTATCCGGCTTAATATATCCTGATATAACTTGATCTGCTCATATATAATTTTTAAACCAAAGATAGTGTTAAAACTCTCCAAGAGAGGGCGTATAATCGATGAATCGTCTCCCCACAAAAGAATTTATTTTGAGGTATTAGGTTTTCAAATAAAAATCATTTGACTTAAACATTTTAAGAAAAAAATTAAAGAATTGTATTAAATTATTTTTTTATTCTTCCTATATAGCCTGCTACAGCTGTATATGATTGAATCAGGCTACATATGACTGCATCTAGTCATATGAAAATAAGCCATGTATAGCTATATTAGAAAATTTTTTGGACTATTTCCGACATTATTTATTACACATTCAGAAAAGAATTATTTGATTTACGAAAAATAGCTTCAAAATTTTTAGCTTTAAAATTTAGGCTGATCGAAAACAAACATCCCCGAGAAACATCAAAAGACCACTGGAGCTTTGACGCACTAAATGACCAGACGTCCTTTTGGTGACTTGCAATGATTTGTCTCTGTATTAGCAAATTACCAAACCCACGAAAACTTGATTTTCAACTCATCACACGGTTCCTTTGACACTAAAACAACACACAGCATTTTCAGTCGGTCAACTAGTTCGTTAGCTATCTCAGTCGCAGGCCAAGGGAATTCCTAACCACTAGTTTTAATTCCAAACCCAAATTCAACCCTATTTCCACTTCTACCTGGGTTTACATACCAATTCAAAACTATTTTCAGCGTCTAATTTCAAAGTCATTGCTTTTACCTCTTCTCAAAGCTATACTGAACCAAAACCTATCAATGTTCGATTCCTCAATATGGATTTATTCAAAACTGGATAAAGTGATCAACAAAAATTTGTTCGGTAAACAAACTTTATAGGTCACTGAGCATCAAATCCAGTTTATTCAACAGACAACAGATCGACACAATACAATAGCGGTTTTAAATTTACCGTTTTGTATTTTATATTTTACAATTTTTTTTCAATCTAACTCAATCTATATTCAACTGGACTAGAATCAGCGAAAAATATTGTGAATTTGCGTCGCAAACGGTCGGTGTTGAAAATTTTTTTTAGTGAATCAACGCTTTTTCCGCATACTTTTTTTCTTCTCGTTCAGTCTTCAATAACTTTTATTATGTGACATTTATTTCTGAAAATAGGCTCTATTTTCACATTACGAACTGTTCAGTGTTTGAGATGATGATGTCAATAATCTTTATAGAGCTACATGGAAAAAAATCATTTTAACTGAAAATCTTCATTTTTTAGTTTCTCCAATTTTTATTAAACAAAGAATTTCTTAACA
Source organism: Cotesia glomerata (assembly GCF_020080835.1). Classification (NCBI taxonomy): domain Eukaryota; kingdom Metazoa; phylum Arthropoda; class Insecta; order Hymenoptera; family Braconidae; genus Cotesia; species Cotesia glomerata. The sequence goes on along the minus strand of NC_058159.1, from coordinate 24,341,975 downwards.
TATATTTACTTTTAATGTCTACACATCTTCAAACATAGTTAAAAATTGATATATAGCTCATTTCTCCCATGTTCTGATGGAAATATGACTTTTTTTTGGATTTGTTATAAATCAACACTTTTTTCAAATAATTCTTATTTTTTATTTTCTCTTCAATTAATTTTACTATACAATACTTCCAAAATCAACAACCCATGGAAAATTTTATGATAGGTCCATATATAATTTTTGATATGACTGAATAGGAAAATTTACTATACCAGACTATATCAGGTCACATATAATCATATATAATTTTTCAATTGATGTAGTGTTGAAACTCTCCGACAGATGGCGCATGATCACTGAATTATCTCCTTACAAGAGAGTTAAGTTTGAAGCACTCAATTTCAATATTAAAGTAATTAGTTTGACTCTCCTAAAGAGCAAATCTGATATTGATTCTTAATTTCATCAATTACTAAACCAATTTTTGTGGAATATAATATACTTATTGACGTATTCATCCCCAAGAAAAAAAAAAAAAACTCAAAGATTGGCCATATATGGTCATATCAGAAAATTTTTTCACAAAAATATTTTTGTACTCAATCAATTATTGATCCATATCTATTCAAGCATGGCCAAAAATTTACATGTAACTTATTTTTTTCAAATCGCATTAAAATTATTTAAATTAATTATATTTTTCTCGTTGAAAATCATTACTATCTTTGTGTAAAATAATTCTAATACAAGTTGTGTTATTTGACTGAATATTTTCTACCATATACCTCTTATCGCGACTGAACACAAATACACACACACACACACTATTTAAAAAAGTTTTCTAACCACATCGACATCAGTAAGTACATCTTGAGCTTCTTCCTGAAGTAGTATAGTTCCTCATAGCTGATGGGTATCCTCAGAAGCGGTTATTTTATGCTCGCCGGGCAGAAGGAACCTGGCCGGGTAATCCTGCAATGCGGTTTAACCCACGTATATACGGATACGGGTAGCTACGGTTCAGCTATCCTACCACCGATGCCGCTCGACTTCAACCCCATTTCGTCTGGCCTTGTCGCGTTGCTCTACTATCACCACTACTATCGTGTAACGATTACTAACACCACCACCCTCTGCACTGCAACACTCTAGTCCTCAGCTCACCTGACCAGATCAGATGCAATCTGTATATCTATATCTATACCTGTACCTGTACCTATATTTATAAAGAATAGAGAGACAGGAATGACCTGTAGCACGGGTATGAACGTGAGCCAAATGTTTGAATATGTGTTGCGTGTGCGCACTGATGATACGTACCGCAATGCCTACACAGGTGGACTTATGCACTTTTCTGGGGTTATTTTACACAAATGTTAAAACTACAGCCAAAGGAGAGGTTACTTTCACTCAACGAGTCTGGATAATTCAGTGCAGAATGGATGGGAACGGCCAGACGTTATATAATATGAATAGTCTGGGAATCGCTGGAGAAAAGACTCGAAAAAATTCTTCATAGGTATGCGTTAATACTTTCCGTTCTTCTGGAATTTTTTATGCAGAAGTTTTATGTTTGATTGTAATGTGGTGTAAGGAAAAGGAAATTTTTGAAAAAAGAATTAAAAAAATTTGAAATATGAAATTGTGTGTTTTAATTATAGTGACGAAACATTTACACTTGTGATTTTATCAATTTTCACACAAAATAAAACTACTTGACTAAAAAAAAATCTCAAGATTTTACTCATGCATATAAAAGGTCAAATAGGTAATTTTTCTATTCAGAATCTACTTTAGTTTTAAACCATGAGTGCCAGATCTTCGATCAAATAATAATGATTAATATATCGAGGTACATAAAATCTTTAATATATTTGTTTTATTAAACAAGATTATATTTCACGTAGAAAAAAAAAGCTTCAGTAGTGTAAATAGTGCCAAAAAAATAAAACTTACTATATGAAGATAATACTTGTAACTATTTACTTTCTGTATTATATTTTTCTCCGTAAAAACACATTTATGCAGCCAGCTCAGTCGATATAAAATATAACAAAACTACACCATACTTAATAAAATTATGATGTAGTCATTCTAAACACTCGTTAGCTAAGCGATTACTTGAATTAAATAAAAATTATTCAAATCAATTCAGCAGACAAGAATAAATTCTTGAAAATTTTTTTGAATTTATGTTTTTGTGTCAAGAAAATTTTTCTTGAATTAAATTGTTCTTTTATTTCAGTATGATGATAATCATAGTGATTAAATGACATGATAATGTTAGGAATTGAGATAATGTTAATAATCACGACATAGATAATTATCATGATTATAAATTATATAGGAGCTGATTGTGATTGTAATTATAATTATGACGATGATTATGATTATGATTATAGTTAGCGAATCATCATAAAGTGAAAATCGCTTGGTTCAACTCTATTAGTCCAAAAAAAAAAACCGACAAAGTCATCAGTAGGTATTTATCACAATTAGTATGCTGTAAAATAAGTAAATATAATTCTATTTATAAAAGTTTAAAATTAGCATCATACTTTTAATTGTATGAAACATCTAGCGTGAGTAAGCAAAACCCTGAGAGACGTGAAATATTAATATTATGAGGGATTTATCATGCTTGCAGTGCGATTTAACGTGAGAGGGGCTCATTTACCTACCTGCACAACTACTGCGTTAATTTTCTCTCTCAACATAAATACATTCTTCTCTCTCTTCATTTTCATCATTCCCACGGTTTGCTATGTAATGTACACTCCTACATAATACACATTTACCGGCGTTAAAAAAATTTCAAAAACACTACACCAGCAATAAATAATAAATATCTATACATATACATAGTATATTATATACATAACTAATAATGAATAATTGATAATCGTAGCTTTTAACAGCGTGTTATATTTACACTTATATTAAAACTCGGCGTTTATTCGACGTTTGAAATAGTATATTACAACCCAAGGCCAGAAAGTTGGATTCCCTGGCGTATGGGATATGATGGTCGAGGCGTAGTTGTATACTATTTTTCTTGCTCTTCAGCCAAAAGTACGCAACCCCGTGGAAGGGGTTTTGCAAAACCGAAGCGAAGCCGAGGTTTTGCCGGGCGTGAGGGGGGCGCCGCCCGACTCTTGCAAAGCCAAGGCTTTGCTGGTCGGGGCGGGTATAAAAAAAAAAAATAAAAGTTAATAAATTGAAAAAAAATGTTATTTTAAACTTTACTAACAAATGCTCTGATTAAGAGTGATATCATGCACAGAATTTGTCATAAATATTTAAACTCATTCTAATTACAGAATTTATTTTTTTAAGTTGATTATAAATTAGTTTTTAATTAGTAATCGACGGCTAAGAAAGATTGAAATTAAATTATTACAAGTTTGTAGAGTACATGGATCGTTTTATAAACATTGCTTTACTAACTATCAAAATATAAAAAAAAGCAAATAAAATTCATAAAACTATTATGTTTTATTTTTTAAACTTTTTATATAAATTATTTGTGCAGTATTATTATTAAATAGTTCATTAACAATGATCTAGTTAAAATAATATTTACTTTATCAATAAATGATTTTTGCTTTTATTTTTATTTTTTATGTTCATCAACTATTTGCGACAATTGAACTAAATACAAAACAACATAAAATTCATTGCTGGAGACTAATTGCCTGCGACGTATTCATAACAGCATACACGACTAGTTTATTTTTATTCGTGTTATGAATTCTATCGTATACTGAGTTTATTTTATTGCTATTTATTTTTGTACAGACTAAATTAAAAATAAATTCACGTACTAAATATTAATAACAACTATTTAGTTATTTTTTTTTTTCTAGTGTGACACACTTTGTTTGGATGAATTTCGAATTTTAGACACTGACATTTTATCTAAATTGCATCTATTTATACTGCACAGTAAAAATGACATCATTTTAGATCTAATTACTCGAATATTTATTTTAAAAACGAAATATCTCTTGGAACTGTTGGTGATTGATCAAAGGGAAATTCACAAGTTTGTAAACACATGATAATTGAAGACACTTGATTTATTGATTTAATATTTTTTGCATTCACTTAGGAGCAGTTCAAAGTTTGACTCGGGGAAAAAAATCTTTACTTAAATCATTGTTTTATTTTAATAAATAAATCAATAAAAGGTTTTGGTGTCAAGAGTGTCGGAGGTAAAGTTCAAGCTTTAAATAATACATTGACCGAAGTTTCGTGAGACTTATTAATTAAATTAAATTTGATTATGATCTAAAAAATTATCATTGTTAAATTTTGGATATTTTAGGTCATATTTTTCAAACGTGATTTTCAAATCAATGGTTGTTTTTTAATAGTTTTGTCATGTCATTGTTATCAAGTTTTGCTGCAACCCCGGGGAAAAAGGTTTAGATCTCACCAGATATAATTTTATCTGGTCAGATCTAATTATATCTAGTCAGATCTATTTATATCTGATCAGATACGGGATTGGAGACATAATCAGATCTAGTCATATCTGATCAGATCTAAACAGATATAACTATATCTGGGTTGAAAAATACATCAGACTAACTATATTTGTGAACTATTAATAAATACTTATAAACTATTTTAATAAATATACTTTCCTCCCAAATAAATATTTATTAAATGTTAAAAAATATTTAATAGAATTTAATAAATTAAATAATTGTCTTTGAATAAATTAATTTGTTAATAGTTAATAAATCTTTCTATCAGCGTATATTGATAATTAATAATTTGCAAATTTGATAAAAAACTTTGTTGATTACGCATCGATCATGGACAAGATTCACATTACTTGTAGTTATTACAAACTCTATTCTTCAAGTAAGCCTCGTAGGTAAACAGGTAATGAATTAGTCTTTCAAGCGTCGGGTCCCTGGTTCGATTCCCGCGCTCGCCTATATAATTCTATATAATTATATAGGGCCATTTTTCGTATATAATTATGTATGAGTACATATAATCTTTTTTACCCGGGCAATTGAACAATCTGGTCAGATCTGATTATATCTGGCCAGATCTCGTCAGATAGAGACAATTTAAAGATCTGACCAGATCTGTTTATATATGGCCAGATCCAATCCGTTTTTCTCGGGACGCTGTAATAGGGAATGCAAGAACGGTTTAAATATGTCTATCTGTGAACGATTTGAGTGATATTAATGAATTATATTATATCTACAGAAGAATACACGACTAAAAACGATCTCATCCAATTATAAATTTTCCCGCGGTTTAATGTATTTATGTAATAACCATAACTTTCCAACACTGAACCTCTGTACTATTCTGAGATTTCCGATATCTAATTCTGCGTATTGACTTAATTAATCATAATAATACTTCATATATACTCAGTCGTTTGTACTGGAGTTTATTTTCGTTTTCACGAAAATTTTCACCATTGATCTAATTGTATATTTACAAACCTCCATTGACTGTACTCTCTCCGTCATTCAAATTCATAATTCGGATATTTATTTCGCCTGATAAATTTAGTATGTGTAAGTAAAAATATATATTATAACGACTATTGCAAAAACATAATAAAGAAAAATGAGAAAAGTTAAAATAAAATAGTAATTTAATATTTATTAATATTGCACAATAAGCGATAAAGTTAATATACTCATTTTATATCGCCGTAATAATAAATTCATGTAGAAAATAAAATTTCATTTCATATCATGCTAAAAACATTTCATACTTTTGTTTTCCACCCGTATTATTATTTGCTTCTGCAGTTTTTAGTTTGCAGAATATTTTGATAAAATATTAAAAACACTTAACGTCATGAAATAAACATTAAATCTTTTCTAATAATTTAAACTATTTCAGCCAGATAAAAAATATAATTTAACGAGGTGATTATCGAAGCTAAGAATTTTTCTATTTTTTGTCACAAAAAGAAAAAAAAACTGATAAAATAATAAAAGATCGTAAAAATGAACGGATAAGGGATAGAAGACACCAGGTGTCATAAGAATGGAGGGCCTAGGGTCGTTATCTACTAAGCACAATAATTATTCATCTTGACGCGGATTACGAGCCGAAATTCCACAAATTCTTCGAACCGATGTCGCGTATGGTATGACGAACAACGTGTCGACAACGTTGTTGGAATTAATTGTTCCTTAAAGTGTCTGAGCTCTCTTATCATCTCTGATATTTCTCACTCCATAGCCTCCTTCCCCTCCGAGCCCTCTAATTTTTCTTTTTTATCGTTATTAATAATATTTAAATATATTTACCGCTTCATCATTATTTTCGCTACTAGGCGTCGTGCTCCACTAATTTAACGATCAATCAGTTATTCGCAAACAATCTGTTAATTTAAATAGTAAAATTTTTAATTTTTAATAATTGATATTACAATTATATATTTTTATCCACGTGATGAGTTGAATAAAAGGAAAATAATAACCATTATTTGGTTATTGAAATTTTGATCGTAACTTAATTGTCATTGGTTTTTGTTCATTCATCCGTTCATTCATTCTCTTTATTTAGCTAGCGGCATTTAATAGAACCTATTATATACGTGTCGATATTTCATTTTGTATACCGTTTATTTGTATACTCTAAAAAAAATAGATGCTATTTTTCAGTAACTTTTTTTTTGTTTTAACAGAAAGTTATTTTTAATAGATTAAATATTTTTTAATAATTTATCAATAAAGTTAATTGAATGTTCAAAAATATATCATTGTACCCATTGTGCTTAACATTAACAATAAATATCAATGCTTTTGATATCAATATAACATTAAACACATATAGAATTGAGGCGTATATTGATCGAAGGATCTGAACCATAATATTAATTGAAGCATTAGAGATGCTAGATCAAACGTTGTCTAACTAATTAGTAATGTATATGTTACGTCTATATATATTTATATACATATATGGGTATTGAAATTCGGTACAAGTCTGCCGGAAATTTGTGTTATGGATAATAGTTTGTAATATTTTAAGTGATTGTAGTTATTTATTTGATGTTCAATTAAAATATATTCAATTATTGGCACAATACTAATGGAACTTATTCATCATCATTAATTTATATAAAAGATAACTCGGAACAAAATCAATAATTTTTATCGATTTTCAAAAATAATTAAACAAGCAATAATATTTTAACCAAAATTGAAAAAAATTGTTTTCTGACAAGATTACATTAAGCATAACTTCAACCTCAATATTTTGTCTACAAAATTTGGTTAAGAAAAAAAACTGCTTATTACTCAATTATTTTTAGACTAATAAAAAAATTAAACCAAGAAAATTATTTAGAAGAATATAATTGTTCTGAATTCATCAGAAAAATTCTTAAATTGAGAAATTTTTCTTATTTTAAATAAATTTTACTTGATTTAAAAATTTTTTGTCTTAATTCTAACAACTGAAATCATTTTTTTGGCTCAAAAATTTTTTTCTTAAATCAAGTTGGTTTTTTATCGGTATAGAAATCGAAGTATGGTTCATTTATATTAAGTCAAAGAAATTCATGAACTTACATCATAATCTTAATTTTTTGCTTCTTAATATAATTCAATTAAATACACAGTAAATTAAAAAAATCGTTTAGCCACAATTAACATCGAAAAGCCCAGAGCAAGTATCTAAAACCATAGTATCTTGTTAAACTTAGCCTTTAAGTCTATCGCGGTGTAAGCCCCTATTAAAATTCATAACACTCGGTCATCTAGCTCGTGTACATCCGTTTTCCTTCAGTAGCTTTAAACGTTAAAGCAAGAATAAATTTATAACTACCGGCGTTACTAATTACACATTTATTGCTCCTTTGCTCTTGCTTTTTATTTATTATCCTGCATTGGGAATAACACTTTACAGAAAATCGTAATCGTTTTAATTTCTTGCTTTAATTTTTTTTTTAAATGATAAAAAATCTCTCTACCAAAAAAATCACCGTCGTCTTGAATTTTGATAAAAAAATCTAAATTTTAAAACGAACGAGGCATCATTGCTCAAGATTGCGGATGAGTTGTAAAGTAAACTCATGTAGAATTAGTGCTCCTTTTTAAAGGTGCTACCGAGTGAAAGTCGTAAGTAAATTGCTGTATACTGAAAACAGTAAACTGTGAACTGTAAACTGGATTGATATGGTGTAGACGTTAGTTCTAAGTCTGAGTGTGTGCCATGGCGGCAAAGGAACCTCGGGAGAACATAGCGAAGGGATGTGAAGAGGGTTTACTCAAACGAGTTCCCACAAGAGGACTGAGAATTTTCATGACGCTTCTCTAGTTACGGCACTTTGAATTTTAATCAAAGACTGCTAACCTACAGCTCTTCTTACTAGCGATACTGATATTATTTTGAGTTCCAGTCACGTGTTTTCCGGCTTAAATCCACTTTGATACCTCACATTAATAATTACTTTGTTTACAATCTTAGTTGCTGAAACTTTTTGAAAAATTTCTGGATTAATAAATTGTCGGGATTAATCCAGTTCTCATTATTTATTGGAATATTTAATTAGTTACCAAGAAATTGCTGTTATTTAAAGTATCATCATTATACTAAAGTATTATGGCTGATTATATTTAATCTAAACTTTATAAATTCACTTTTCCAGAGTGTTTCTTAATTAAATTTTTACATTTATAGTTATTTTTTTAGTGAACTGGAAGGCAGAAAAATCTAAATGATAGTGAACTTATTCCATGTACGTGTTCTATTTATCATTATGAACTAGTAACTCGCAGTCAAAGTGAGACTATCGAGAAATATAAATAAAAAAATTTGGCTTAATGATTTTTCGATATATTCAATCACAATGTATAGAGTCACGTGGGGTAACTGTGCGCAGCGGGTCAGTGTACACAACTCCTTTATTTATGAATGGAGAGGGAGAAGTTTGTGATATGTACAAGCAAATTAAGGTTTTGTTGGTGAAAAATTAAATTATGCAAGAAAAATCCACATGATATTATTCATTTTTTGAAAAAAGAAAATACTAAGAATCTGGTGTTATAAAAATAAAATTCGCTGTCATGGCAAAGATTGTCACACTTTACTGCGGATAGTAAATAAAGTAAATTAATTTTTTTTCTGTCAATAATTTTTTCTGCCTAATTAGGGCATTAAAAATCCACGAACTTCCCTAAGTTGCGCAAATTTAGCCCACACGAGTGCGCATACTTACCCGCAGTACGGGGCTAATATGAATTCGATTAATATATTTTTATTTTTATTGAAGGCTGGCAATGGCCTGGTCAGCTCGGTGCTCACTTTTCGAAAGAGTGGGACCCGGGTTCGATACCAGCACGCACCAATATTTTTCAGTGATTATAATTAAAAATATGTGCGTTACGTTACGTTGCCAGCCTCTGGAAGTGGCAGAGATAGCCGGGCGGCACACGTCTGACTTGGGCGATCACACATTTAAGCAACAGCTTGAATGGGTGACCACTTTCGTCAGCGTTGGCTAGCGCGAGGGATCTCTACACACTAGGAGAGGGGCCTAATGCTCCAGTGTTCGATAAAGAAGAGTTTCTTATCAATCACTGTAGACTTAGCCCAGCTCCGACTGTACTATCATGGGTTTTCTCTGTGGTTTCCCCATGATTCTGTTCCAACAGCCTGAGAAGGTGAGGTTCAGGGTGAATACGGTACAGAAAGCACAAGTCGGTCCACAGCCGCAAAAATTAAAAGTAGAAATGAAGTGTCGGGTGGGACTTGCTGAGGTCCAATATGAGAAATAGAAAAAGCGTAGAGCTAGGAGAAAAAGAGGAATCAGCCTTGTAAAAACCGAGAGGTGTACAAGTAAAGCATAATAATAATAATAATAATAATAATATTTTTATTTTTATTCCGATGTATATTTTTATTTTTCTTTCATGCTTATCGCTTAATTTTTGACACTATTTTAAATGCTTAAACACTTGCCCGACATAATAGTATAAGTACTTTTGATATAAATTAAAAGAATAATATTGCTATAATAGGATAAATTTCTAATATTTTAATGAATAAATGTGATGAAAAAAAACTTTTAAAACCAACAAACTATTTAAATTGATTCGCAATACTTTACACAAAAAATGAACTATCACCTGTGTTACGTTCTCGGAAATTTTAAATATATTTTAAAATTTTATTAATTATTATTTTAATTAATTAATTATTATTCGAGGTATTTCGTAACGGAAATACCTCGAGATAAGAGATTTCTAGAACGTCAACGCAGCCCAGTAGACTAAACAGTCTACGTTGTGAGATTTGGACTGCGTTGATGTTCACATAGGGCAACCTGAGATGCAACGTTGCTAAAAATGATTATAAAAACTCATTGTAAAAATTATTATTAATACATTCTGTCTTCAGACTTCATCTGAAGCAGTCAGTCCTCGGACTTAGCAGAGGAGCAACCTCTGCTGGTCCGAGGCGGAACCTGCCTAATCCTTATTAATAAATCTATATTTAATTGTCAATTGATTAATATGGATTTTTATTAAAACCTTATCCCCCAAGGTGTAAGCGCTTATTAGCTGTTTTTCACCCTGGTGAAATCGCTCAAAGCACTAGCCAGCGTTTAGGCACTCCATCCATCACCTACCTGAAGGCAGGTAAATTGAAAGTATATCAAAAACTTATACATTTTAATTTTAAAGTGACTTCGCGGATAAATCAGTGACACGACCCACCTGGAGTCTATTGACATCCTAATGAGGTCAAAATCTGGACATAAATAATTTTTAATTAAATAACCCAAAATTTGGGAACGTAACAACCTGAAAATATATAAAATTGTGAAAAGGGACCAATTCAGATCAAACATAAAACATAACTTTTTAAAATTTGTCAAAATAAACTTGTAATTCATTTGAATGTAATCATAAATTAGTAGTAGAAACGAGTAAGCGATGGTCTATAAGAGAAGCAGCACTATAAAGTAAAGAAATAAGCACCTCGATAAACCATAACCTTGCTGAGAAACTACCTTCGATCATAAATAATATAAAATAATAAATATCTATGAAAATTGAAGAAATTATTGGACAGTGAGAATATGAATAACATATTTATTAAAAAAAAATTTCCTCGTACTTCATATATTTATATTTTACCTCAATATATCATTCTATGTTAAATAAAAATAATTTGTTTAAAAATGAAAGAGAATGTATGTGAAACAAAAAAAAATATACTGCCAGTTAATACTGTCCATACGTCCTCTACCTCATAAATTCACATGTGAATTTCATTCGAACACGAAAAAATATATTGCTATCAACATTTTATATTTTTTTTTGTAAACCAGCTTATTTTAAGTCTTCTGAATTCATGATGCTGAAATAATAATACTTTACAGCCTTATCATAGGTTCCTATTTAATTTTTTAACTTAATAAAACTTCGGGAGTCCAGTCGGTTAATAAAAAATGTTATTATTTTTATTATCTTTATTCTGTTCCATAAAATAAATTTAATCCAAATTTAAATCATATTATATCCACACTGAAAAAAAAATAATAATAATTTCATCGTATTGAATCAAGAATAAATATTTCTAGTTTGAATAAATTTACTTAAATCAAAAAAAATTTTTGCATGATTTAAAATACTTAAATTCTTCACAATAATTGTCTTGGTTCAAACTTTTTTTTTTTTGAATCAAGTAAATATTTTATTACTGCAATAAAATTTATTTAAGAATTAAACTTAACTACAAATACAGCCTGGTCGATCTTATTGCTTCCATTAAACTAAGAGTTGTTTACAATAAAAAACTATTAAATGACCGGAATGACTTTTTTTATGACGTATCACGTAATTTTTTCATTTTATAATTACGACAGTATTCTTAAATTAAAAATAGAATCGCTATTACTTGTCCAGTTTTAACCTCGGTTTTTCTTTTCTCTTTATGTGTCTTTAATTACAATTTAAAATAACTATAAATTTACGAAAATCCAATATAATATTTTTTTTAACAAAGTTCCTCTTATATTCTACTATATTACATTTTTTTCACAATTCAACGATTTGACCGAGAGTATAATAAACTCAAGTGGAGCCAAAGTTCAAACTGGAACAATTTGTATCATTACCGGTATTATTATTACCATTATTTTAAAAAATACAAGGAGGTTGAGATTTATATTAGTATTAGTATTAAGAGCTTACTCGAAGCTTAGCTCGAGCTTGAGTTTCAAGCGTTTCATAAAACTTCTTTGGTGGAACAAGAGGCAATATTGTTTGCTGCATAAAAAAGAGACACTCTTAACAGACTATATCACGCTTATACCTCAAGATACTCAAGGTACTTTCCTCTATCAAACATTTATACCCGAACCCGGAAAAAAATAAATAGATGGTACAACATGAACCAGTTTGGGTAGGTTAACATGAATTATCATGTTGCGGTGACATAGCAGTCATTATTTTATTTATTTATTTATTTATCAAAAATTTTAGACCCTGAAGTTTTAGTTCCATAAGGGCCTTACATATAAATCAATACTTAGTAATAATAAAAGTTGTCAACAGTAATGGAAATGATAATAATACAGTAAGAATAAGTAACGTTGTCTCAAAGCAAAGTCCATCTAAGTAATTAAGTTACCATCTAATGACTCTAGTTCATAAAACAAAAGAAAAGAAGAAAAGAAAAAATATAAATTTGAATAATTAGTAATTTCAACAGTTATGTAATGACAATTATTTATCATCTTTATCTACAAAAAATTTATAGCTGTAATAAAAATTGGTTTTGAAAATGAACGTTATTTTACAGTATTTAAACACCAGTATTAAATCAGTGTAAAAATTGAATAAATGCTACACACTGAAAAAATAGTATTTTTCTTACCTAGGGCAGGAAAATAAGAAGTGTCTTAGATTACATGTAATCTGAGTGATCTGAGGCTTTCTTATTACCTGCCCGTGGTGAGAATACTATTTTTCTCCTCGACAGAGGCGGAAAGCGGCATTTTCGTTTAGCGCAGCGGGCGGAAAATTGACGCTTTCCGCCTGGAGGGGAGAAAAAGTTTTTTCTGCCCTCCAGGCGGAAAGTGGCAACTTTCGGCCCGCTGCGCTAAACGAAATTGCCGCTTTCCGCCTCTGTCGGACAGAAAAATAGTATACAAACCTATGGCAGGAAAATAATAAATATCTCAGATCACATATATGTCGACCTCGGCTTCGCCTCGGGCAACATATATGTGTTCTGAGACATTTCTCATTTTCTTGCCACAGGTGTGTAATATACTATTTTTCCACCCAGAATACAAAGTATTTTTGTCCAAGTTTTTTTATATCCAATATACGTTTTCTTAATATATAAAAAAAACTGGTATTTTTCGCCTGAGAATACAAGTTTTTTCTGGAGCTAAAACTTTATGCTGCGTTACCATACACTGAGAAAACAGTTCATTTAAATGAAATGAGGCTCGTTAACTATAAATAAATCTCTTATTTAAATATCACAAGAAATATTTATTTGATACAAATAAATTGATTTATTTGAGACAAAGTTACAGTATATTTGAATGAAATCCAGATTTGTTTATAGTTAAAAAATATTTCTTTGGTGCTAACAATAATATATTTCAACCAAATCAGATTTGTTAACTATAAATAAATGGTATGTTTGAATATACTCAAAGCAATGATTTTTAGTTTTAGGTTAGGAAAGTAGTAAAAGTAGACATATCGAACGTTTGGGGTTAAATGGGCAATTCTTTTGGAATTATTAATTATACTGAAATTAACAATAATATAATTTTTCAAGTTTTTTACGAATGAAGTTTTTTAAAAAAATTTCTTTTGTAACAATTTTTTCAATAAAAAAAATTCTAAAAATTTTTAGATGACGGCTAACTTAATTTTCATAAATTAACAAACATCTGTCAATTTTTAGGACTTTTATAATAATAAAATTATCACGAAAAAATTTTAATTAAAAAGTTCCACGTCTAAAAATTAAAAAAAAATTACAAGTGCATTAAAATATGTGTTTTATCGTTGATCTGTAATAAAAATTTAAAAAATTGACAGCTGTTCGCTAACTTCAGCATCATAATTATTAATGTCTATTATAGTTATCTATTTCAATACATATTTGTCTAAGCATATATATATATTTTTTATTTTATTTATTTCTACAAAAATTAAACAAAATACATTTGTAAAGTGAGTTAATTTTCATTATTTATTTTTTACAAATCACGTCGAGAAATAACAGTGGCTACCCTAGCGACACCAAGCGTAATTTACTTAAAGTGAGATTTGTTAATAGTTAACAAATCTTTATTTAAATGAAATAAATGAGTCGATTCAGTTAAATAAACCAAAACGAGGTAGTATTTGATTCAAAGTAAATTATATTTGAATAAAAGAAATTTGTTAACATTAAATATATATTTTTAATTTATTTCAAATAAATCTATGCATTTGAGCCAAACAAACTGTTTTCTCAGTGTAGTAACTAAGATAATATATAAGAAGGTATTCCAATCCTGCAATGCATGATGGGAAATGTGTCAATCGGTCGCGCCACCACGAGTGTGTCAGACACACTAACCGGCAACTAAAGTATTTTCATGCTAACTCTCGCAATAATAATAAATTTTATGTAATAAATAATCATTGCATAAAAAAATTATTTTTACCCTCTAACAATAATAATAATTAAATAAAAACCTTTAAATAGCTTTTTTATTGCATCCGTAAATTCTCCGGTTTAACCGGTTTTTCATAAACGCAGTTTATAATTTACCTCTTATATTATTCCGTTAAGCTATATTGTGGTGCCTATATTTTTTGATAACTTTACATTTACCAAGTCCGGGTTCGAAACTCGGCAATTCTAAATTTTTTTTTTTTTTTTACAATTATTCTATAGTTTTATTATAATTTTTACTATTCCAATAGATTCTCAGGTCTTATACTGAATGTATTATTATTATTTATTAATTATTAGTAAAAATAATTAGATTAGAGCTCGTCTAATAACAGGTAAGTAATTAGTATGTACAGTCATTTTAATTTATTGAAATTTTTATCAAAATGTTATAATAAATATAATGAACAATATCGGGTTATATTAACAATAAAATTTTTCACAATTCAAATGCTACTGGTGGGAAATTTCAAATTTATGAGGTATCTTTACCCTTATGAGGTATCTGATTGTACTTATTAATTGCAAATTATTTCTTATCCTAATTAATTCATATTTTTATAGAAATTATGATGACAATTATTTATTCTTAAAAATATTTATTTATGTATGTGTATAGTCAAATGAAAATTTTTAATTTATTTGATAGATACAAGTAGTATAGAATTTCGCGATTGTCATTTGTTTAAAAATGTCAATTTGTTTTTTCTTAACGTTTTGTTGTTGAGAGTGTGTATTGAAGAGCTAAATTAAGTAAGTATGGATATTTATTTTTAATAAATCTGCATTTGGATAACTTTTTATTGTATGTAACAATACCTTAACTAATATTTATTAACGCAGATCATGGGTGGATGTAGCTTTCCTGACTGTCATAACAGCAGTGAAAAGGGTTTTAAAATGCTGAGGTTTTCTCGTTCAGTTGAGATGAGAAGTAAATGGGCATCTGCTTGTAAAATTTCAAAACCCATTACTGAGAATTCTCGTTTGTGTGAGGTATTTACCACCATGATAAAAAAAGTAACTTGCCTGACGAAAAAAAATCTTGAACCAAAAAAGAAATCTATTTGGAAAAGAATAATTTTTCTGGGTGAAGAGAAAAAATTTTTAATCTAAGATAATACTCTTCGTTTCAGTACATTTTTCTAAATTCAAAAAATTTTTCCCATTTTTGTTAATATTACCCACCGTTCGACAGCTTGTAGAGTACCAATCACTTGGTGGGCCTGTTCTAGTAAAAGGTCTCACCACTGCTATTTTAGACCCACCACAGTTCGATAAAATGCACGTTGGACTGGCTAGAAAAATTTTTAGCTATGAAATGGGACATACATTAATTCTAGCGGCGCAAACTGGTCTTCTTCCGCAAACAGCTATGACCACTGGGTGGTTTATTTTATTATGTAGTCAGTGGTATGAGTTCATGGTTTGTCGGCACAAAAGTAACTCACGGAATTTATGGCGCATCGTTAGAATGAGTAGAGTTTCTGCAGAGCTTTATTGAGATTATCAGAGAACTACAAGTTAGCTCTGATAATAGATGGAAACCGATACAACGGGGCGTCATTCTGGCTACTACTACTGCGTTAAAATTACGAGAAGATCTAGTTCTGACAAAAAAATTGGAGTACCTTCTTACGGGGCGTCAGACTTCTAGTTCTGTAGAAAATTTATTTTCTCAGGTTCGAGCTGGTGGTGATATTCACCCTAAACTTCGCCAATTACGCCACCGAATGCGCTTGATTGCAGTGGCTCAGTATTTACGTGTCCCTGCGTCTGCATCATATGAAGACGATGATGAGCCGTACTACATTGAGTTTCTCAAGCAAAAAAAAAACTGAACTCCAAACTACTAATGATGATTCACAAAATTTCCTTGAAATTCCGGTAAATTGTAAATTATCCGAAATACAAAACTATGGGCTTTATTACCTTTGTGGTTGGGCAGTGTTTGCTTGTGCGAACGGTTGTAATGTCGTGAGGCAGCAATAATCTCTTCAGTTCCATTGCCTAACGCGAGTACGGCTTAGACGGATGCAATGAATCGAGGAAACTTGAAACATCCGACAGAGGCAGTATATACACTTTTGAAGACTGCGGAAGAAGTTTTTGCTACTTACAGAAAATCTCTTCTCCATTTGCAATCTGTGCATGAAAAAGTAATGAAGAGTGTCCTGGAAACTGCCGATCAATCATTAGTCTTCCCAAAATGTCATGGTATTCGCGACAAAATACTCGGAAAATTTATCTCATTGCGACTCCATGTTCTCGCAAAAGACATTACAGTGCAACCTGATAATCCCAATGTTGCAGTCTTCAGCTCTAAGAGCGCATATATGTGCACGTCAACAAAAACCGTCCGTAAATAAGTTAATTATACTACATTATTTATTCTTCTTTCTCAATAAAATTGAGGCTTTCAATTTTTAAAAGTTACTTGCTGGGTGACAATATTTTATACATATATTAGTCCTTGGAATAAATATATTTTATCTATATATACTGTCCATCATATTTTCCATTGTAATACGTTGAATTTGTTAATTTGATCAATAATAATTTCATATATTTTACACAATAAACTTAAAAAAAAGTACTTGTTTCAATAAATTAAAATGACTGTATACATACTAATTACTTACCTGTTTTTAGACGAGCTCTAATCTAACTATTTTTACCAATAATTAATAAATAATAATAATACGTTCAGTATAAGACCTGAGAATCTATTGGAATAGTAAAAATTATAATAAAACTATAGAATAATTGTAAAAAAAAAAAAAAAAAAAAAAATTTAGAATTGCCGAGTTTCGAACCCGGACTTGGTAAATGTAAAGTTATCAAAAAATATAGACACCACAACAGAGCTTAAAGTAATGATGTGAGGGGTAAATTATGAACTGCATTTAAGAAAAACCGGTTTTACCGGAAAATTTACGGATGCAATAAAAAAAGTTATTTAAAGGTTTTTATTTATATTATATTAATTATATTATATTAATTAATTATATTAATTATGATTATTTATTATTATTGTTAGAGGGTGAAAATAATTTTTTTATGCAATGATTATTTATTAAATAAAATTTATTATTATTGCGAGAGTTAGCATGAAAATACTTTAGTTGCCGGTTAGTGTGTCTGACACACTCGTGGTGGCGCAACCGCTTGACACATTTCCCATCATGCATTGCAGGATTGGAATACCTTCTTATATATTATCTTACACAGCGGTGGCGCCGCCAATTCTCTGAATTCCCTCCAATTTCATAGTCCTGGCGTGTTTGTTTACATTATTGGAAAGTTGTATATACTAATTTATTATTTATTTTTATTAATTTTCACATGTGGAATTTTTTAATAAAATTTTTTTTTTATAATAATTTAATTGCCATAAAACTCTCAAAAAATTTTTAATGTGTGTCAACTTCAGTGTCATTGGTTAATTTTATTATTATAATTTAATTTATTTAATTTTCTTAAATTTAATTATAATTTATAAATTAATAAGTATTAATTTATTAATTATAAAAAAAAAATCCACCGTATCATAAACATATATGCATCTGTGTCAAATGAGGTTAAGTCGGCCATATTTTTATTTTGATATATTACTGAGGAAGAAACCGAGTTTTTTAAAAATCACTATACTTATTAGTGTAGGAAAAAAACTTTGGTATTCTCCACACAGGTATACCAGTTTTTTTAATGGAGGGAAAAATTTCCTAGTTGGAAAAAATCTTTTTTTTCAGTGCACCGTAAAACATTACTTTACAGGTATCATTGTTTATTATTTTGAAATAATAAACGAATGCCACTCAATTTTAATTAATAATAAAAATCAACAGAGTGCCACCACAAAGCTGTAAAAAGCTTGCTTCAACATGAGTTATCATGTTGACCCTCCTAGATTGATTCATGTTGAACCACCTATTTATTTGTTTCCGTGAATAGCAGTCGTAGATAAATATTAATTTTTCATTTATACCGATCTAATGTTCAATAAATTTATCTCGCCCTCATTAAATCCATGTTATCATAACTAAACTGTAACTTATGAATCATAAATAATAAATAGTCAATAATCAATAATCGATCATCGATACATGATTTTTTATATAAACAAGACAAGCTGACTCTAGAGATATTGAAAGTTGATAAAAAATAAAATAAAATAACAAAAAATAGAACGTAATAAATGCATTAAAAATTTATTAAAGAATATTTTAGTTTTATAGTACAGCATTGCGATTACAACGATCATCTTATCTCTCATATTAGACTCGACGTGCGCAATACAGTTAAATAATGTTTTACGATTTTATTATTGCTTGAAAATAATACGATTCTCGGTATCCGACTGAACCTGAATCTGAGCAATGGTAAAAAATGTATGTACGTACATATATATATATATATATATATATATATATATATATATATATATATATATATATATATATATATATATATTAAGTACAGAATAAAGTAGGACGTAAATAATGTGAGCATATGGTTTAGTTTAAGACATTGGATTTTCTTTTTTAAAAATCTCGAGCTACAACGACTTGAGTGAATTAAATTTTTATCTTACATACGTTTTCCATGGAATAAAAATAATAATAATAATGATAGAAATTATAATCAGAAAAAAAAATCATTTGTTATATTTTATCCTCTTAAAATTCTATCTTGAGATAAAAATTTTAGTACCCTCTTAAGGGCATTCAAGTTTTCATACATTTAGTTCTCTGATTTACGTTCACAGTGTAACGAGAACCCTTTTTACGATCGAATATTTTTTTATACCCACTTCAATGCGCTATCTTTTTATGTATTTTTTAAATCTGTCAGTTAAAGATTTAATTATAATTGAAATTTTTATTAATTTTATGTTTATGCTCGAGACTAAGATTTTATTGATCTGCGCGATGTAGTATTTTAATGTATTATGCTCGCAACCCGATAAAGGTGGAACGAAGCGGTTGTAAAATTTATGCGTAAAATTATAAATTATTAGATTTAATGATTTATTAAACACTTAAACGGTATTTAGGATGTTAACTAGCGTTAAAATTTTATTTGAAGCTATGATTTTTTTAATTCTTATGACTATTTTATAAAAAAATTCCGTGGAATAAAAAATTAAATAAAATAATAATATGAGGATACAAAAGCTATTTCTTTGAGCTTGGAGAGCTCAAAATAACACACAAATTGTATTTTTGAGCTCGAAGAGCTCAAAAAAGTCATAAGTGCAATTTCAAAATTTTCCTAATTTTTTTTTAATGATCTACATTTTTTTCTGAGTATTTAAAAAAAAAATTGCAACTTACCCTATTTGCATTGGAAGTCGTAAACAAACCGCCTAATATTCTCCTGCTGACTGGACTAAATGCTGTGAAAATACATTAGTGATATTTTAAGATCAGATGAAAATAGGTGGTTATAGAGCCTGAATAATTCCATTATTGGGGCACAATAATAACTAAATTTTTTTTCAAGTAAAAATTTAACTTGAAAAGTCAGTTACGTTTTTAAAAATTTGGTGGCCCTGAAAAGGGCCATTGTTTTTTTTTTCTTATAGCTACCATCAAATAAAAAAGTGACGAACAAGAATAACAAAAAAAAAAACAGAAAAGAAAATATTTAAAACTATCTTTTTATTTTTTTGATTCCTACTTCAATCAAATCGGGATCTTCTTCGATTTTTCGTTTGTTGTTATTGTTATATGTCCGGTCATCAGCAGGAACTCCGATCTTGAGCACTGTCAAGAGTTGAGACTTGACGAACGACAGTGCCATAGAATAATTTCTAGCGAACTCAAGTTCCATTGTGTGAAGTAGCTCAGGAGTCGCAGTCCGGTAGATGAACTCCATCCACGGTATCCCCAAAATCTTCTCCGGAATTTCCCAACAAGTCATCTTTTTCACTATATAAATAGAGAAACAGGCAACCTCCTGGGGTAAGAACATTAGTCCGATGTTGGTGTACTGAAGTAGGTTCCCAACTACACCTCTAACAGAAGCGATGAGCTCTTCCTTAGCATTGATCTTTGCAAAAAATTTGCTTAGGTATTTAGTAGGAAGTGGTATCGTCAAATTGAAAGAAAATAATCTCACAAGTTGACTCTCCATTTTAGACACACCTTGCACTATTTGACGATATTTTTCAATTGATGTTTCTAAAGGCAGTTCAAGGTGGAAGTAGAGACCTCCCAAGACATCGTTCACATTTCGAGGTCTCTCGATAACCTTAGCAGCCAAAACAACTGCCCCTGGTACTACAAGGTCATCCTGGTAGAACTCCCGCGACTCATAAAGATAAAATATACGAACGTAGGTCATAGCCACCCAGGCGCACTCCTCTGGTAAACCAAGACCCTTGGTAATTTGTCCAATCAGTAGCGCCGTTTCTTGCAGAAGTTGGAGTTCAGTTACCTCGTCGATTCCGCTGAGCCGACTTGGTGTGAACTGCAAGTTTCTTTCACCAAAAGATCCCAAAAATTGAGCCATTTTTTTCTAACTTGATGGTTTGCAAAATGAGCTATTTTAAAAATTATCAACAACACTCGATATGACACTTGGTTTGAAATATAACATTAGTATTTGCATGTTGTGAATGCTAAAAGCTGAGCAGCAATACTAAACTAGTAAGTATACTGCTAACGTTAAAGTGTACTTGAAGTAGGGAGTGGGGGTGCTGATTTTTGATGTATCCGAGTAGGGGCACCACTTAATGTAATATAAAGAAAAACTTGCTACAGAATATTCTATGCTATGTATATAGTCCAATCAATTGAGGAGTATTCTTCGGTTTATATACGATTTAGAAAAATTAATAAGCCGATTTAAAGTTTTTTTATATTAAAAATAGTAAAATGAGCGAGATCAAATTTCTCTACGACCAATAGTTATGGAAAATATATTTTTAGCTGCAAAACTTAATAGCCCTGTCAACAAGAACAAAAAGTACACCTAGATATTAGGTAGGATATTAAGTACACCTATAGGATTAATAACTATAGTTATTAATCATTTTAATTGAATAGCAAAAATACGGAAATAACGCGTGACTATGCGCGCACGCATCGGTCTACTCTGACGCTTGAACAAAAAAAATTATTTCAACTAGTTAAAGTTGAATTTTAAGGAATAAAAAAATCAGATACCTGCTGAAAAGTTGAATAAACAATAATACGACGGCAAAAAATTTTTATTTCACTCTTCTTATTAATTATTTTTTTGTTAATTAACAAAATATGAATAATTTTTTTGTATTGTTTTTAGAAACTACACTCAAAAACGAAGAAAATTAAAAAAAAATTTGTGATTTCGGTCATTCTTGGCCAAACTATAAAGTTTTAAAAGAAATTTACCCGATTTAAAAAATTTTTCCGATTTTGGGTATTTAACAATTGTCAAGATTGTCGAATTTTTACTTTTAATTCTGGGTTTAAATATGTTAATATAGATATGAATAATCACAAAATACCATGATAATTTTTGCATTGATTTTTTCTTTATTTCAAAATTATGAATTTTTCAATTCTGGCAGAAGAAATTTTTTTTTTAATTCTCAAATAGTTACGGGAAAGTAAAAAAAGATGCCTATCGAAAACGTAACTTTTAATATTATTATTAAGATGTCACTTTTCACAGGTTTTTTTTTCGATTAAAATAATATAGAAAATTTTGTTTAATCATTTAAGTTCTATAATTGCTTATGAACGGACTGATTCCAAAGCTTTGCTCATGTTATTAATAAGTACAATTTTTTTTCTGAGTTTTACTTCTTTTATGTAAATTTTAACTTTATTATTATAAAGTTATGAGTCAGCTTATATTTTTATTTGATTACAATCGCACCGTATGCTTTATGAATTCTTATTAGTGAATGTCATATATCTCAGATATAAACTTAAGTAAGTAGTAAACTTAAATAAGACTGGAAGACTTCTAGTTAGCCAAAGTGTAAATTGCCCAAACAAATTTTTCGCCTACGATCAGTAACAATAGCATGTGCTCACAAAAGAAAATAATTTATGGTTGCTTACTTTTGGAAGCCGGAGCCCCCTATTCCACAACAGGATTAAAAATAATTACCTTCATGTTAATTGTATATCTATATAGTATTGTGTACATATATGAAGTGTATATTGTTTGACTGATGCATTTGAAAATTTCCCAATCATTAACTTATTGTATGAGTATGACGCCTAGACAACTTAACTAAAAGAAAGATTATGTTGTATAGTTAAAATACTTGAGACTTATTTTTCAAAATTTAAAATTTAAAACTTTTTTTGTATTATTTAGATGATTATTTTTTTTTATATAAAGTAATGTTACTGTTTGTTCGTCAAAAGAAATTTGTTAATAAACGTTGAATCGAATTTTTAACTTCTCGCTTAAGATAAATTGAAATTTTTTTAAATTCGGAAAATTGTTGGTTTTACCCCTTTTTACAAAAATCGAGTTTTCATCAAGTCTCGACTTTTTAAGGTTCTAATAATGGTACGATGGTATTCGTGCGGCTGTGTGTGTGTGTGTGTGTGTGTGTGTGTGTGTGTGTGTGTGTGTGTGTGTGTGTGTGTGTGTGTGGCCGTATGTAAACCTTTCATAACTTTTGAACGGCTTGACCAATTTTATCGTGGTTGATGCCATTCAAAAGGGTTTGACCAAACTTAGATTTTGAATACAATTTAAACCGATCCAATCCAGTAGATTTTGAGAAATCTTAAAAAAACTATAAAATAATTTTTTTCGAATGTGGTTTTTTTGAAATAAAATTTATACGGCTTAACGGATCGATTCCAAAAACTAATCAGCTCTTAAAATAAAAAAAAAACCACGTCGATTGCTGCCAACCCGGTCGAAATCGGTTGATTCGTTCGTGAGTTATCGTTGTCGAAAGAAAACCGAAATACGTGTTTTTTTGGAATTTGTAACGGGTAATTTTTGAGGTTTTTATTATTAACTAAAACCAAAAAGAACGGACACTGCGACACAAAACGCCCCCTTTTGCTCGAATTTGAAGCTCGCCGAATTCCAGGGTTGAAAAGGGGTTGTCATCAATATACAAAACCGAAAGAAAAGCCAAAACAAAACTCACTTAAATCTAAATAAATCTAAAGAAATAAATCCAAGTCAAACAGGTTATGATAAAGACAAAATAAACAATTTATTTATCAAAATCAATTAAATAAATCAATGAAAAAAAAAAATTTACAAGTAAACAAAATACACGTGGTACAATTTGAGGTTATAATAAACCCCAAAACTAAATCTAGATTAACCGGTGTCGTTAATCAAAACGAAAATACAAAGAAACGAATTCAACAATTTATCTCACGTCGGTATTACGCCCGCGTACCTTTCGTCAGTAACGAAGATCCGATCAAAACTAGTCTTTACAAAATAAAAATCCTCACACACTCGCTCGTCGTGAACGTCAAAATCGCGAACTAAACTCCAAAAGCTGGTTCCCCGCTTCCCCAGGAGACTAGCCGTCACCCTGGGGCCTAAACCTCTACCCCGAGAGCGAATGGAGAATATCCTCTTCGCCCCCACCTACACGGCGTATGATCACCTACTGGAGTTTTGACAGAAGGTCAAAAATCCAGGGAAGTCAAATCTTGTTAAAAGTGCAGAGGTACTTACCAATGTTCTAAACGAAACCAAGGTAATGTTCCTCCAGATGTTATTGTCAGAAGAATATTCACCACAATAACCACTCTGTTACAAGACTTCCTTTTTGCCGAGCCAAATTTTGGCGTTTATCATTTTTCCCCTAACTCTCTTGTAACGAACCGGAAGGGTCGTTTTAGACACCTGTCCGGTGTCCTCGAACTAGCATTCAAAAATAATTATTTATTATTTTAATCGCAATTTCCTTCATTTTCTATCCATTTGTCTCGCCAAATTCTAAGTTTTTATTTTTGAAACTCAATTCTTTATTATTTTAATCGCAATTTCCTTCATTCTCTATCCATTCGTTTCGTCAAATTCACAATTCTTTATTATTTTAATCGTAATTTCTTTCATTATATATCCATTCATCGCTTTCCCATACTAAATCTTCTTCGGAACTTAGAATAATTTTACCAGTCTTTTAATTTCTTTTACAATTTAATCATACCTTCGGTAACAATAATATAAAATTATTAAATAAATACAAAAATTAAATAATAATCGCCGCACTAATAACAATAATTGTTTCTATTAATTTTTAAGTAATTAATAAAAAAAATAAACTAAAATACTCAGATACAAAAGTAAAATCTGGGTCATAATTATAATTAAGACTCTGTCTTTTTTTTTTTTTTTATTTTTAAACAAATAATAATAAATAACTTGTAATTTAATATAAAAAACGAAGTAAATTAATAGTTTAAATAATATTTGAACTAAGTAAACCGTAATAATAATAATAATACCTATCTGAAAAAAAATATAACTATAAACGTTTATTTTAAACGATAAACAACATTAAATCAAATTAAATCAAACGAGAATTGAACCGTCGAGTAGGTAGCCGCTGTCGCTCCCCTCCTTGTTCCGCCTTCCTTAATTAATCCTTAAATTCTCCCAAAAATGTTTAATCAATGTTTCATCCATTAATTTCTAGACAAATCTACATTTGTGGAAAAATAAATTATGTTTTGCAAAATCATTTAAAAAACGTTTGAAATTGTAATAAAATTGTCATAAAATTGTAGAAGTATTCTGAAAATCTTAAAAAAAAAATACTTCAAATCGACGAAAAATTACTTAAATGCACTATTTTAAAATCTCTGATTATTTCTAAGATGTCCCAAAATTGTCCCAAAAATGTCCCTCATTGTGTCACGTTTGGATGTCCCATGCTTGGGACATTTTTGGAACAATTTTTTTTTACACGGGTAGATACTTAAAAATTTCTGAGATAATTGCAAACATAAAAGAAAATATTGGGCATTATCATCACAAGATTTTCACAGGCGTAAATTCTCATGGGATATATATCTAATCGTATTCACACACGAATGCAAGAACCAACGATTTGGAATAATTCGCATTCCTTCAGGCCTCAGGTGGATGTGTCTCGCCAAGTTCCCGGAATAGTTTGCACCAGCCGCATGTAACGATCTAGATAACGACGCTAATCATCCGCTGCCCTAGTGGCTCTAACGTTGATAAAATTTTACCTATCACACACATATACAACTCACCACTACCATTTCTCTCCAAAACTAACTTTAACATTTTTCCTTCGCCGTTTAAACTTCTACCGATGCTACTATCAAATTATTCAGCGTTAATCGCATTCTATTCTCCCAAAAAATATTTTTTCTTATTTCAATTTTATAAAATATTAATCATAAATTCCTCTTTTTATTTTTCAGAGAAGCTTGTCATGATGCCTGGACTCAATTAAGGTTATCGCCGATGTTCGGATGCATTTGTCCAGGCAATCAAGCGAAAAAGCGCTGTGATAAAATATTCTCAACGGTTAATCATAATCCGTGTGTGGGTAAGTCGTTTTCAGTTTATTTTGATATTAATAATATTTTTATTGTTTGGAAATGATTGACTATATAAAATACATAATTAAATGTCATATACATTGTCACATGTTCAAGACAATACAAAAAACAAGTCCTTGCGTTAACTATTATATCATTGGTCATAAATCATTAAGGGAGTATTCTTGATTAGTCAAAAAATTAATGAATTTAAAATCGTTTGTTATTATTTAAAAAATTACCATTTTTTTTAATTAATCAAGGATTTTTTGCAATGTAGTTTCAAAACAAGAAATTCTTAAATTAAGCCAACTAATTTTTTTTTCAAATTTTCATAATTTTCCTCTTATTTCAAAAAGTATTTTTTTCAAATTTAGTCGTTTTTTTTTTCGGTGAACAAAACTTGGAAGAAAAAAATTGTTAAATTTCCCATTTTTGAAAAATGACTTTTTTCTTTTTTCAGCCATAATTCAAATGCATGTTTAAAGTATTTTCAGTAAGTAAGCTAAAAAACTGATCGAAAAATAAATATGTATTTTTTAAAAAAACTTACAAAAAAGAATATTCCTTTAACTATCATAATTAATCATGAATCATGGTTCATAATCATGCTGAGCACTTAATTGCAACTGTGTTATCAAATTCATTACCTGTTACTAATTATTACCATTATCATTACGCAGTATATATTTGCTGGATTTTCATTAAATTTATTGCCAAAATAAATAATCATTCATTATAGCCTCAGTACTACTATATCGAAATTGGGCAATTGGATATCAATACTTTCACATGTTGATATTATCCGTGAGTAGAAGTCGAACTAAGTTGTATTTTATTCAATTAAATATGAATAAGAAATAATTGGCCATTAGGACATGTAAGATATCGAAAGCATTTCTCGATTTAAAATTTAATAAAACGCTATTTACGCTATAGTATCGCTGAGAGCTCGATATAGAAATAGATGTGCTGAATGTATTAGTTGTACCTGGATTAATGAAGATCGAGAGGATTTTCATCCATTAAATCATTTGCCCACCCGTCCAATCGATCTTCACTTGGATTCAAGAGCTTACGAGGAAATTCGAGAAAGAAAATGTCAATGATAAATTCTCCTTTTAATCTCTTTTAACTTTTTATGCTATTGCTTTTCAATATTTTTCACTTCACTACTAATTATTAATACTTTAATTTAAAGTAAAGTCAAATAAAATTTCTTTATTATTGATCCATTAAGACAAACGGTTCATTTTTTGTTTATTCATTCGTTAATTATTTTCAGTGTGTCCGTAAAATACTTGCAAGATTATTTTTAACTTCCCGCTAAGAAAATTGAAAATTTCAAAAATCGGGAAGTTATTGTTTTTACCCCGTTTTTCGAAAATCGAGTTTTCATCAGATCTCGACGTTTTGAGGTCCTAGGAAGCTTCCCTGACTATTCCCGCGATGGTGTCTGTATGTATGTACGCATGTGTGTGTGTGTGTGTGTGTGTGTGTGTGTGTGTGTGTGTGTGTGTGTGTGTGTGTGTGTGTGTGTGTGTGTGTGTGTGTGTGTGTGTGTGTGTGTGTGTGTGTGTGTGTGTGTGTGTGTGTGTGGGTATGTGTATGTATGTAAACCTCTCATAACTTTTGAACGGCTTGACCGATTTGATCGCGGTTGATGCCATTCGAAAGGGCTTGACCAAACTTAGATTTTGACTATACATTGAAACGATTCGGACGGGTAGATTTTGAGAAATCTTAAAAAAACTGACAGATGTCTGCTAACTTCAGCATCATAATTATTAATGTCTATATACTTAACTATTCCAATACATATATTTGTCTAAGCATATGTATATTTTTTTTTATTTTATTTATTTCTATAAAAATTAAACAAACACATTTGTAAAATGAGTTAATTCTCATTATTTACTTTTTACAAATCACGTCGAGAAATAACAGTGGCGACCGCAGCGGCACCAGGCGTAATTTACTTAAAGTAAGATTTGTTAATAGTTAACAAATCTTTATTTGAATGAAATAAATGAGTCGATTCAGTTAAATAAACCAAAACGATGTAGTATTTGATTCAAAGTAATATATATTTGAATGGAAGAAATTTGTTAACATTAAATACATATTTGTAATTTATTTCAAATAAATCTGCGCATTTGAGCCAAACAAACTGTTTTCTCAGTGTACTTTCCGATCGGTTCAGTCATTCAAAAGTTACAAGCGAGTCACATAGCCACACACACACACACACACACACGCGCGCGCGCACATGCGCACACACACACACGCACACATACACACACACGCACACACACACACACACACACACACACACACACATACATACATACATACATCCATACATACAGACATAGTGACAACCTCGCGGGAATAGTCAGGGAAGCTTCCTGTGACCTTCAAACATCGAGATCTGATGATAACTCGATTTTTGTAAAACGGGGTGAAAACAATAACTTCCCGATTTTTGAAAATCTTCGATTTTCTTAGCGGGAAGTTAAAAATTCAGTTCAATAAAATTTTATGTCATGTAGTGTAATGCTCGTAAAATTTTTTTTTTTCGATGTATATTTATCGATTTAACATGTGAAAAAAAAAAATCTGAAAAAAAGCTTTATTTTTTGATACTGCGATAATAAAAATTAAATATTTTTCCCATAAAATGTAATGGTAAATTTATTTATGGATACCCTGAAACAAAAACAAAATATTGATTAACTATAAAAACTATTTATAAAAGTTAATTTACTAGTACATTAAATCAGGTTACGAAAGTCTCAAAGAGCAATATAGTAAGTGAGTGAGAGTGAGTTTAAGTCAATTTTAAGTGGTATTATTCTCTTGAAAGTTTCCGAGGACTCTATTCCGTCAGACATTTCCATTGAGATTCTCTAAAGTTATCCTCTCAAATGGAACAATCACTATGCTATACCCTTGCTCGTATTTCCGTAAGCTCTCTACGTAATTCCCATTCAACTGTACTCATCATTTTTTTATTTATGTTTTTGTTTTATTATTTTATCATATACCAACCAATTTCGCTCGTGAAGTCAAGTAAAAAATCATAATACAGGACGAAGAAAGTTATTTAATTCCGAAACTCCCTAGGAAAAATAAAATTAATTCAAACAGAAAATTATATTACTTCACCGGATATTTTTATGTTGCAAAACTACAATTTATCAAGACAAGATATTTTTATTCTAAAGGCTGATAGTTTTAAAACTTTTGAGGTTGGATTCAAATTTATTAGCGAGAAAGATTCTTTATACTTTATTTTATTTTATTTTATTTTACTACGAAAACTTTCATTTTTTTTATTTTTTTCTTTAATGCCTCAGCCTTTCCCTTTTTTTCTGATAGAACCACAGCTGTGGTGTATGAATATGAATGAGCAAATTTTTCGATAACTTCAATAAGATATAACTTTTCCGAGGAAATTTTGCGCTATCAGTATACGTGTACTTACTACTTTTTTTATTACTTACTTTTTCTTTTATGATTTATTGATTAATTATAATTTATGTAATAGAAGCGCTTTTTTTTTTTACAAATAATTAACATTTTATTGACAGTTGAATAAAAGTAAAAATTTAAGTACACCGTAATGTTGTTTTTATTAAAAACGAGAAGTGCAAAAATTTTTTTTTGAATTTAAAAATTATCTGTAAAAAAATTTTCTGATGTTGCCATAAATGATCTGGTTTGGTCATATAAGGCCATATTAGGTAATATTACGATAGTGAATACTTTATTAATTTTTTTATCTAAAAATATGTTAATCAAATTAATAATCGATGTCAGATAAACCTCTTAGAATGGTCAGAAAAATTATTTTTATTTTATTACTTAACATCTAAAAGTTAACTCTCTTGTAGGGAGAAGATTCAGCGAGCATGCGCTCTCTGTTGAAAATTTTTAACACTACTTCTAATCATAAGTCATATATGGTCAACCAGAAAATTTTTTCACGGGTTTCAATTTATTTTTATGTCACTATAAAAAAATTAATTTTTGAGTTTTATATTTGTAATTTAAATAGTCTCATAATAAATCAGTGGAAAAACTTTATTATTATTTGAAACCTAAAATAATATTTAATAACATATATAATTTTACGTGATGGGATGAATGATAAACTGAACAATTCGTAAATGTAATTGAACAATAATACAAAATAATATAATAAAACATAAAACATAATGTTGACGAGCGCATAAAGATTCGAATGAGCCATGACAGATGCCGATGCACACCATCAGAATGCTAGTCATTGCAATGCATCACGTGAGCACGAATCAATCTCACCATAAAATGCGCCATCATACAGATGAATTTACGAGCTGTTTGTCCTTTCCAAAAGTATAAAATAATCCATCGAATGTTTTCGAAGATAAAAGCAAGCATTTGATGGAACGAAAATTGAAGAATTGCATAAATTCTTCAAATATTTTCGTAGTTCCACTCACTATTCATTCAGATACTCCTTTTTTTACTAAATATCATATAAAACGGATAAATTGTTTGCTAACTATAAAATTACGATTCCCAAGCTGTGTACACGTTAAAGTACACGCTATTCCAGAGTAAAAAACATTTCCAGTCGCGGTTTACACTCGTGTATCATATGTGTAATTATAAAACAATATAAATATAAATAAAATGCGTTAATGAATTTTTTATTTATGTATAATTTGTTTGTGACGAACAAGTAGACCGTGCATAAGTTTCAAATAAAATTAAAAATATAAAAATATTTGCACCGCATGCTTTGTCATTTCTGCATGTTTATGTTCCTCTTTCTCTTATTCATAAAACTATGTTTCATATACATATATATTCATATATACACACATAAAAGTCTACCGTTTTATACCGACATTTCCACCCATGTTTACAATTCAAAATTTTTAGTTATGTATTCATAAAAAATCTTTTTTATGTAACTTATTATTAAATTTTTTTTATGCTCATAATTTTTTTTTTATTACTTTAATTACATATAACTAATTCAAAATTAATATTTTGCTCAAAAAAAAAAAATCAAAATCTTAATTGAACTTTGAATATTAAAAAATTAGTATTTTCTTGTGAGTTGATATTGTATTTATGTATATTATTAATTAATGTAATAATTGTAACTAGAATAAAAAAAAAATCAGGTCTCCATTTTTATGGAATTTTAATTTTTGAGACTTTTACTTTATTTTTAATTAATTTAATTAAAAAATTATTACTTAATACAAATATTAGAAATTTATTTTACCTAAAAAAAAATTTTTTTTTTCATTATACGAACATCAATAACATCAATACATTTTTTGAGATAAAAAAATTTCTCTAATATGGAATTAATTATTTAATTCATTTTATAAATTTAGTTGTGAGAAAAAATTAAAAAGTTTCAAATTTTTTTTTAATAGGTGTAATGAAATTTTTTTTTTGTGTGTACTCCAATAAATATGAGACAATTTTGAAGAAACATGAAATGTTGCTATTTACAGACTTACATGAATATATGTGTATATTGATATGAAAAAAGAGTTTTCCCATAGAGCAAAAGAAGCTTGGTAATTCCATCGACTCATCAATTAAACACACATCAACAAAACTCAATACTTGAAACTATTAAAACTTTCATTATTTATTTCATTGAATTCACTTGAATCCATCAGTCATTTATCATACCACAAATCCCAAAGTCCACTGCTCGTCGATCAAATATTATTTTATTCCGCTTCAGAAAATACTACATTATATTATGACATCTCAGATACAATATTTTTTTATCGAATTAAATTAAACTTTGGATATTTTTCTTACTCGATCGAACATATACACACTCTTTTATTTACCAGACAAATATTTTCTTATAATATTTCTTATATTTTTGCCAAATATTACTTATTACTTACCTGATATTTACCAAAATTAATTAAAATAACATTACTATGGAAAATAGTGAGCCCGAGCTACTTGACAAGATATTCGGAGCCATGAAAATTTAAAAGCAAACGTGACTCACGGGAATCTTGTTTATAAAACTTTTATTTTTATTCTCCCGCTTGTGTTTCTTTACCACCCCAAAACAATTCCTAAATTTTTCAACAGTACACGATACCACTACTACTACATGCTTATAAATATTTATACGTGAAATAAAACTATTTGTTCTGAAATTTTGAACTTTTATGAATTAGTTCAAATATTTTTGTTTCAAATAAATTATAATTGTGCAGATGCTCTCATTTTTCTTCGTCATAAAAAATTTTTTTCTAAAAATCTAAAAAATTATTAGGTTAAACAAAAAAGTATCAATAACTTGTTTTTAAAACTTTTTTTTCTTACGTCTTAAAGCAAATTAAAAAAATCAATTTCTCAAAAATGGTGAGGTAAATTTCAAAAATCTGTATTTCATTCAATCGCAAAATAAAATTTTCAAAGTTATTATTATATGCTTAAAGAAATCAATTTTTTAGGAAACTACCAAATTTATTCATTTTTTTATTACCTTAAATTCTGTGGTATAACATAACATAACGGAAAATTCCTATTATTTTGACTGGAGAAAAAAAAATGATAAAATTCGACTCACTATTCGTTTTATATCGATTTACATTAGAAAAAAAAAAGTTTGGATTAAGGATCAAATTCATCAGTGGATAATTTTTTTTTTTTGCACGGGTAACAAATTTATAAAAAGTACAAAAATGTTGATAGTGACATGTGTAAAACAATATTTTGAAAAATATAGAAATAATTGTAATTGTTTTTTTGACTATAAAAGCTATCAAAAAAAAAAAATAAGTGTCTATTTTTTGGTCGTAAAAAATAAAAATATCAATTTCTTAACAAAATCACAAATCATTAGAAACAGGAAAATTTTCTTTTCAGAATTATAAAATCTTAGGAAAATTTTTTATAAAATAAATACAACTCAAATAACGTTAAAAATTCTCAAAGAAAATAATTTCTAATGAAAATTAAAAATATTAACTGCACAATAATAATTTCACAAAAATGACAGATTTCCTCGTGCACTTATTACCTCGTGTGCCCGGGACTCTGCTTCTGTGTTTCAGACTTTCTGCCCTTCTCCGCGTCCTTAGACCTATCAGGAACGGACTCGGCCCTATATCCGTTCGACCCCCAGCAGGAGAGCTTTCAAGAGATCTGGTTGCCCCCGACCAGTATGTACCCCTATTTTTTATTCCCCGCGACCGCGCGCACTTACAGCTACAATAGCAACAATGACGAGTTCGACCACGATCGACATCGTCATGGGTACTACGGGCTGCCAGAAATGCCTGGCAGCGCGGAATCGGACCGTACGATTTCGGGCCCGGGTCCCCACGATCGCAACCCTGTAGCCGGTTCTTCTTCTTCTGCTTCTTCTCCTTCCTACTATCACGAATTCAGCGGCAAGCATGCTTCTAACGACACCGAGCATGACCTCGAAAAGCACAAAGTTGACCGCGGTAATCAACACCACCACCACCAGCACCAAAATCACAACCATCGGCACCATCACGACAATCGTCCCTCAGCACCATCACCTGTTCCTGCACCACCACTATTACCATCATCATCATCAATACCACAGCCTGCATCGCCTGCACTTCAGAACGAGAAAGTATCTGCACAATCGGCACCAGCACTAAGACCTGGCACCAACCGTTTTGCACCGAGACCTACTTACGAGCATGGACCTGTTGTTGTCGACCGGATTGACGACGACTTCGGTCTGCCTATTGATCGACTTTTTGATCTCCGTAAAGCCTTCGAGGGCTTCGTTGCTCAAGGTTCGTAATTCTTCAAGGGGGTTTGTTACTTTTCGCGTTACTTTGTTTTACTATCATACATCATTTGGTTTCTTGCACGGAAAAAAAGTTCGGTATTCAAGTCATACTAATATTGAGTCTTGAAGAGTGGTGAAAATAAATTTTTACAAAAATTAGGCAGGTTTCTTTTTGGGCAAAAAAAATTGACAGAATAATAGAAGTAATTTTTTATTTGTTTGTTTAATATATGTGTAAAAATATTTTTTGATTAGTAATTACTATTAGGTCCTGAACTTTTGCAGACGTTCAAATGACTATTTATGTGCTTAACCTTAAATTTCAACAAATGAAAAAACGCAAACTTTTTGATCCGAGTTTTTATTATTCAAATTTAATTTTTAATTGATTTCATTTTAAAAAACACAAATAAAATTTTTCTATTCATTGAAAGCAGAGATCCAGGTTTGACTCTTGGCTAGGTCTTGATTCCTCGAAAATTTTTTTCAAGGTGAGTTTTGCTTTCAATAGTTAAAGAAATTTGATTGAATAACTAAACCATTATTGAGTTTGCTAAATTTTATCTCTATTTATAGATACTTAATCAAAAACCGCAAAATACAGAAAAATAAATGAATATATTATGCACAGAAAAAAAGAAATATTTGATCGAAATAAGATTTATTTGAGCCAAATATATAAGATAGTTGGATATGGCCAAATAAATCTTTATTTCTGGTAAATATATAATATATTTGAGCGATTTAGTTGCGTCAAATAAATAGTTTATTCATGGTAAAGATATGGTTTATTTGTGGTAAATAAATCATAGTTGACGACAATAATGAACTTTTAAAATTTATTGTAACATTAAAGTTAGCTGTCACTTGACCAATTTTTATTTTTATTTAACAAATAAATTAATTCTAAAAAATTATTTTTTAAAAATTGCATTTTTAATTTTTTAAAATTTCTACATGTCAATTTTTTTCTCTTATTTTTTTTGCCATAATTTATTTGTTAACAAAAGTTCTACAAATTATTAAATATCTGCTAAATTATTTTTATCAATTTTCAGAAATTATAATGGCTTTAAAATGAAAAAAAATTATTTTTTATTCTTTTAGTTGAATAATGAAATATTTAATTGTATTTAATAATGAAAGTGTTAATTGTAGGTTAAGGATAATTTAGATTTGTTTTCGTAAAATATAATATTTTAAGCACCTTACCATATAGGTTAGGTATGACTTTTTTTAATCCCCAGTTAATGAATAGTTATTAATTAATATTATTTAAGCAAACACTATTATGTATGCAAATAAACTATTTTTTTGCCCTCCGGGCGGAAAGTGGCAACTTTCGTCCCGCTGCGCTAAACTAAGTTGCCGCTTTCCGCCTTCGTCGGACAAAAAAATAGTATACACTCCTCGAGAAGTAAATAAGAAAGCCTCAGATCACATGTTTGTTGACCTCGGCTTCGCCTCGGCCAACAATTACATGTGATCTGAGACATTTCTTACTTTACTTCCCTAGGTGTGTAATATACTATTTTGAAACGTCGATGTAGCTTAAGTTGCAATCAAAAAATTCAAGTTTTGTTTTCAACGTTCAAGTGACGTCATGAGATCAGTAGTTGAGAGTTTTAATGCCAAAGATGTCGTTGTTTCGGACAAACTTAGCATCTTTACCACAAATAAATGATATATTTCTGACAAATAATAAAATAATTCTAGTCAACTGTTATATTTACTTGTACCAAATATATATGGTTGTCATAAAGAAATATTTAAAAAAACGACTTAAATAAATTGATTTATTTGAGACAAATAATTCTTTTTTTCTGTGTGGTGTTTACGATACATAATCAATATCAATAAATGATCTCAATGCATTCAAATAATTGTCAATATAAAATACGAAAAAATTTATTCTTTTGATAAATATTAGTCCATCAGATAAGTGATAATTATTTAATTTTATTAACTAAAAAACAATTTATTTTCATTTTTGATATTTTGTTAAAATTAGTTATTGCTACGATTTTTGAGAATTTAAGTGATAAATAATTTTAAAATTTATTAATGCCCATCAAATTCAATAAGTATTATTTAAGTAAATAACATTAAAAGTGGAGTGTATATCCCTGATTTAAAAATAATTTTAAAATCCACTCAACGAAATGATTGGTATGATTTGAACACCACTTTATCCGTGTACTTTTAAGAATTGATCTCCAACTATTTATAACTTAAAAAAGTTGTAATTTCAGCTGAATGGACTGCCCAAGTAGACTTTTGAGTACAATCTCACTAACTAATAAACTCTTATTTTCATTTGCACGAAATTAATATTATCAAAGATCAATAATCGAGTCTTTGAAAGGACTTTTTCACTGGCTTGAGTATTGTTAACTAGTTAATTAGCAGAAGCGCCAGTTCCTTTTGTACGAAACCTTTAAAGTAAGGAGCCTTAGTAGTAGAACTGAATCATCAGGTTACACGCTTACGCGCTTACAGTGAAAATCATCTCGCATCCCGACAACACCACGAGCTTTGAAATCATCGAGTCGCAACTGGAGAACCCGCTGATTGATGCTGATCATCAAGACCTTCATGCGTTGAAGCAGCTCACACTTCCGGGGTTCAGGCATCGGCCACATCATCGGAAGAATCACACTACTGAAGACGATGGTGAGTCAATTTTTTTTTTTTTATTAAAAAATTGTACTAATCTGTTGTCACGTAAGATTTTATTTATTACATTAAAGACATGAAATATTAAAATTATTCAAAAAAAAATTTTTTTCAGTGTAAAAAAATTGAAATTTAAAAACAATTTCCGTCGGTATAAAAAGCATTTTAATGTAAAAAGTAGTCTGGAATCAGATAGACGCTGAATTTTTCAGTTGATCCGAAATAGATAGAGTCGATTACAAATGATAGGGCATACTCCGGTCGTCGATAGTCAGTAGTCTGTATATGTGCAATTGTTAAAATGGAATCTATTTATTTTCGCTAGAAATGCACTTTAAGCTGATGGTAATGACACGATCGAGTATATACGATGAATCGTTACGCTCGGGTTTTCACCATTGGAAAATTACACCCCTACCGAGTACTCGGTACGTACGGCTGGCCAAGTATACAATGCCAAATAGAAGACGGGTATAATAAAGCAAATCGATTTATACTGCCCTGTTTTTATTTTATTTCCACGTGAGAAAATGTCGAGAAGCTAAATATCGATAGTTGCATCGGTATAAGCCCAAGAATTGCACTAATGCTGTTGCCGTGATCTTCTGCTCAGATATTTTAAAGCCCTCGTTCTTTGTTTTGTTTTAAAGCTTAACACGAAATCGGGAAATCTTTGCCGAAGGTAATATCCTCTGATTACCTGAATTATAACTTTCGGCACGGGGTTTACGACTTATTTTACAGTCCGAAGAAAATAGCGATTTTTTCCATTATCGTCTGCATGCAATTGGACGCGACCGGTGAGGTGAAAAAATTACAAAATAAAACAATGTTTTAGTGTGGGCAAAAGAGCTAAAATTGTCCATTAAATGTTAAGAGTTAACAAATATTTGAGTATCACTGCGATATTGCTCTGCAGGAATGCTTTTTTATGCTGTTATAAACTGACAATTGAAATAAACTTGATTGGAATGTTACAAACATTTGCTAGAAGACGAAAATATATTTTTTACAACACCTGTTCTGGAAGTTGATTTTTCGAGCGCTGTATGTCATCTCCGAAGTACATAATAATCGCATATTAATAATCGCATAATAATGTCAGATTATTTGCGACTTATCCCACATGCAGCATAAATAACTATTGTTTTGTATTATACCAATGTGAATCATATCAATGTGGATAGGCATATCTTTTTTTATAAAATAGGTTCTTAGAATGAAATTTGGTAAGATTAAAAAGGTTTTGAGCTGAATTTATGCCTTCTCATAGTTGATATTTTTTTCGGCTAAAATCAATTTTTTATCTAAATAATTAAGAGAACAAGGAAAATTTTCTAACGGGCAAATTCTTATTTTTAAATGGATTTTTATTGGTAATTGATCTAATTATAGCAATTTTATTTTTTAAATTTATTTTAAAAGTACCCTAACTGGGTTCATTGTAATTTAAAATATCGAAAAATCATTACACTATAGTTTTTAATAATAATTTTTAAATCTTGACAGTCATATAGTTTAATGAAAACTACTTTTATTACTTTCAAAAAAATTGAATAATTTTTTTTTATGTATGTATCTTTAATGACAGGAGAAGTTTTTCGAAAATTCCGGTTAATTTTGTACCGTTTCTTTCAACCAAATTTTCTTCCTCAATCGAAAGGGATAAATTTAGATACAATTTTTTTGATGACAGAAAAAATTTTCATATTGAATGAAATGCGCTTCAAAAATAACATATACATGTGTCGTAAGTTGTTCCCTAAAGTATAAACTGTTAAACTCAAGCAAGATAAAATGAAATTAAATTAAAACTAGTTGACAGGACTCTCATTTCCTCAGTCACTGAGCCGAATATATCTGAATCCGGTCGCGACATAACCGACGATCACGATGACAAGTTAGAAGATAGTTGAGTAAATACGACTCTTGGCACAAATCTTTGAAATTAATAAGTTTTACCAGGTAAAATTTTGGGATTAATCATGATAACACTAATGGCTGTCGTAAAGTTAGCTCTTTTCCTAGATGTAAGACAACTTCCAAGTCCCAGTTTGTCGTCCAATTTATCTCAACAACTTTTTTATTTTTTACGTAACTTATCTCTGCAGATAGAGAACTTGAATGCCAATACAAGTTTAAGAAACTTGAGCTACTACCTTACCCAGGACGGAAACCTACTCATTAGTAATCCGATTTGTCGCCCTGATTTTCTTAACACTGCCGATAATAAGACGTTTACTAAATAACCTTTATTATCAGACCGAGGACTGACGAGTCTGTCTTAATCTCAGTCTCTTTCCCTTTGTGGCTTCTCCGTTTCTTAACTTAGGAAAATAAACTTTCGGTTTCTTTCATTATTGTTGCGGGATCTCGAGTGTCACACTGGCTTTAACAAACACAATGGACCTTTTTGTCATCCATGAAAGTCTTTCTTTCATCGTCTTACACTTTGTCCTTTCTTCACGCTAATTAAGAAGAGATATTCCTTATTGTTACGTTTTCACTTTTGTTTATTTACTTTTTTTTTTTAAATCTTTGAAAAGCACATAAAATAAATAACTTCTTTTAAGTAAATTTTTTTTTCCAAATTTTCGTCATGTTCCAAAATATTTACATCTCTTAATTGAAGAAAATTATATTATAACTTTTGGATGAAGATCGAAAAAATCTTCATTCAAAAATTTTATCCTTCGACTAAGTATTTTATTGTTTTTAAACGAGGTACATATTTATTTGACCCAAATATTTTTTATCTTGGTTCAGATTAGACTAAAACAGTGTTGCCTTGACAGGTTTTGTGACCCCCTAACCAAGGTATGCTATTTCGCGCCAGAGATGGTCTGGACGCCACCAGGAGAATTTATCGATGTTGAATTCACTCGGCCTCCTGGAACCGAGTTACTTAGCCAGCTTACACTCAGGGAGTGGGTAATTCAAAACTTGATTCGGTCACAGAATAAAATTAATTTAATTAATTACTACTAAGTAAGAGGAAAGAGGCTCGGTTGTTGAAATTATTGGCACAGATATAACAATAAACAAATTTATTTCCAATGACTCGACAATTAACTATTTAATCAAATTGAATAAAGGAGAAGGCTCACAAGGAACCCCTCGGATCTACTCCTCCTTTGAATCTACGTGACGACTTTATTCTTAATTAACAAACAAAGGATTTTATCAATTTAGTCAATGAATCTAATAACAATCAAAACTCCAATAATTGATTAAACGAAGTTAAGGCAGCTTACGTCGCGGTTCCGTGAAATTAACTCGTCTTCAGTAGGTAGGCTCTCCATGAACAATCCCCAGAAATAGAATAAATTAATTAATGGCCTGGTCTTCGCCATAGCCTGATTAAAACACAACTGAACAACTTCTAGGAGGCTAACCAGTTAGCTCGCAGACCAAAAACTAACTAAACTAGACTATCACTAACTGAGCCGACCCCGTCTTCGCTAACACAACTCGCTCCGTCTCTAAATTTGTCATTGAAGATAAATTTGACTGAAAAAATAATTCGGACGGCCCAGACCAGGACTCGAACCTGGATCTTTTGGTTACGCGCCAAAGCCTCTACCTGTTAAGCTATCCGAGACACTGTCCAGAATTACCATTCAGTCACCTTTTAATGACAAACTCAACCATGAATTGTAGTTCTAATATAGTATGATATTAATTTTTGATTTTTTCCTTGATCTCCTGTTAATACATTTTTAAAGCCGATGGTATAATTTTAATATTTATTTTTTCTAAAGACTGGTTTATAATACTTCATAGATATTTTTCTGACGTAACTCATTGAAAATTTTCAGTTTATTGGTTATCCAGTCTAATACAACCACTTTTTTTTTTCTTTCTCTAATTATTCATAATAATTCTTTCTCTATTTATTAATAATATCATGACTCAAATTTAGTATAGGGGAAGGGGGGGGGGGGGCAAAATGAGCCCCTTAAGAAAAAAATGTTGATATCCTTAGTGTTTTTCTCTGGTTTTACTTTTTTTTAGTCCCTTGCCAAGTATTTGACCTCGATTTGCTCTGTCCATTAAAAATGAAAAATTGAAAATGTGGGGCAAAATGAGCCACCTTCCGAAAATTTTTATAATATGAGTTTTTCAGCTCGTTTTACTTTTTTTGGCCTTTTACTGAGTTTATGGTATTAATTTTTTTGTGTATATCAAAATTAAAAAATTGAGAAAAGTGGGGTAAAACGGGCCTCCCAAAAAACTCAATATGTTTCTTACTTGTTTTATATTTTGAATTTTTTTATTATGTATTCAGTATAAAAAATTAGGATAACAATAGACCCTAAAAGCCATCCCTGCAACTTCCCGCTATCTCCATACCTAAGCGCTCCACATTTCACGCCAAAAGCAATAATAAATCAGGTAAAAAATGTCGGTGTAATTTAAAAAAACGCGTTTTTTGAATTATTTCGACAACGGTATCTCTCAAACTAATCAACCAATTTCAGTCGCGTTAAAGGCGATCAACGCGGGTTTCTAAGCTTAAAAACCGATCAGTTTTTCGAATCGATTGGTGAAGCTAATAAAAATGTATCATAAAAAAAAACAATTTTTAAGAATTTTTTTTACGATATCTCACAAATGAATTAACCGATTTAAAAAAAATTAAAGGCATTCTATGCAGTCTTTCTAGAACGAAAAGATTATTTATCACTAGCCAAACAATCGGACGTGAAATTTCAAAGATGTGTTAAAAAAATACTTTTTTTAATTTTTTAAAATTAAATATCTCTCGAACCATTCAACCG
The DNA here is from genome assembly GCF_020080835.1 of Cotesia glomerata. NCBI lineage: Eukaryota > Metazoa > Arthropoda > Insecta > Hymenoptera > Braconidae > Cotesia > Cotesia glomerata. The sequence goes on along the minus strand of NC_058159.1, from coordinate 24,300,510 downwards.
ATTTTGAAGTTATTGGCGGCGATTGAAGTGATTTTTAAGCTCTAAAAATCATCTCGTTGAATCAAAAACGATCCAGGAATAAATGTCGGAGTTATGTAAGAAAAAAAAAAAACACTTTTTCCCTGATGTTTGTTCACGATACCTCACAAACGAATCGACCGATTTTGATCGCGTTGACGGCAATCGACGCAGTTTTTTAGGCCTAAGAGCTGATTAGTTTTTGAAAACGATTGATTCAGCAGATTAAAATTTATTAAAAAAAAAAACATTTTCTGAAAATTTTATTTTCGAGATTACTCAAAATCTATTGGTCTGAATCACCTTAAATATTCTAAAATATCTAGGGGCAAAGAAACTCTTTCGATTGCTGTCAATCCCGTTTGAATCGGTCGAGCCGTTTAAAAGTTATGAGAGGTTTACGTTCATACAGACACACACACACACACACACACACACACACACACACACACACACACACACACACACACACACACACACACACAGCATTGCAAAAATAGTCAGGGAAGCTTTTGTAAAATAGTTTTTTAACAAAAAATATAGTAAATAATGCTGTCATTTAACTCGCGACCTAGTTCGTACTTTACCTATATAATTTTTTCTATAATTCAAAAATTCTAGAACACGTTTAACTGAAAAATATTCTTTGGTTTTCAAAGTCTAATCAGCCCATTATACCTCCCAAACACTTCGAGAGTTGAAAATGTTGGGGTCCCATTTTGCCCCCAAATATTTTTGGATATTGAAAATTTTAGGGGGCCCATTTTGCCCCCCCCCCTTCCCCTATAGAATATATTGTAGAACATAAAATTAGTTTCATTGATTAAATTTCTTACAAAATTTTGTCAAATAGTTAATTAACATTCAAAAACTACTCGTAAGAATTACAAAAGTATAGATAATACCTGAAGCTGTTTCGTCGACACACGTGGTTACTTTTATTAATAATTTTTGTCACTATTCACTCGTAAATTATTATTTTATCTTTATGCAGTTGAAAATTTAATTTATTTAACCAATTTATTTATGTTACTTGTTACGCTATATTTTTACTGGAGATTTTGAAGAAAAAAGTGATTTTGTCGTGAAAATCATGAAGGTATTGAATTTTTACTGTCAAAAGTACTAAAAAATTATAAAATTCTTCTCTAGTAAAAAAAAAAAAAAAAAGATTGAGCGTGTGTATTCGCTCAGTAGTAGCATTTTTATTTAAACAAGCCTATCCCTGTCGCCATTATTTCGCTTCAACGTTAAACAAGATCTTAATCTCGACAACAGTTCTTGGAATTCACACAATAACTCGAATCATTAGCTGTATCATCAATCACCCGTGTATTTACTCATCGCAATCCCGACCCCTTGTTGACGAAACTCGAGTAAACTAATCGAAAAGCACCAACTATATTTACCTACCAGCCCGCTATTTTTTTATCGATTACCCCAAACAAATAGCAACATTATCAAAGACAATCCTCCTGAAAAAAGTAAATCGAACAACAGATAAAGTACTAAAAGAAATAAATGAAAATAATCCCAGGTTATACTATAGTGAAATTCGATTCGTCGTTACCAGCTTTTTTACAAAAGCTCATTACAGTAAATAGTTCAAGCTAAGCCTTTAGTAACAAGAATAAACACTTATTTTTCTTCTCTATTTTTCATTTAATCAATCACCAAAACTTTAAGATTCGTCTTCGGGATGAGCGTTTGTTGGAGATTTTTTTTTTGCTTAATTTTTACTCATTGTCAAACAAAAAAAAATGCTATTTTCCTATACTCGCATAGTTAAAATTTTCCTATTATTGTAGAAAAGTTTTTTTCTTCATGTGAGCTAATACAAAACGTGAGAATATTAATCACATTGTATTTTATTCCTTTGTCATCCTTTAAATGAAAAAACTCTCTGAAAATTTGACAGAAGTTTTCGCCATTTAAAATTTTCTGATGTTAATAAACCACGTTGAATTTATCTTATGCACGCCGAGTTATAAGTAGACTTTAATCTTGCAGTAGAGGAAGTCAAGAGAGAAGTAATAGCCATTTAAAATTATCTAAAATGGTCATATGTGAATGAATCGAATCATGTAAAAAAGTCATTTCAGAAGAATTTGACATCTTCAATTTTTATTTGTGATTCCTTTAATAAAAAAACTCCAATAAATGTCGAATTTTCCAACCAAGATTTTCATTTACAATTGCATCTTTACTAAACCCGTCTTTTTTCCACAACAAAGAATTTATACCACGTGTAATATTCAGATAAAATAGCAAGAATCCTCCAGAAATAGGAAAAATAGCAATTCCATCTCCATAACAGCCACTAATATCACTATAATTATTTTTATCATTATTGTTGTTGTTGGTTAGTAATTTTATGCAGAACTGACAAAATAGCCAAGAGGTTTGTACTGCGCCGTTAGAGGCACAAATGGTGCATCTCAGCGTCCCTGTTGCTGGCATCTTCCCCAGATAAACTCGCTCGCCCGACCTGACGTAAACCCCTCTCGAAATGAGAGCGGGGAATATTATCCTCCTGCTTTTAGGTTGTAGGAGAAGCATATCGTAAGACACCTTGTGCTAGAATTACATCAGAAACTACGGCAAACAGCAATGTATTAAATTTACATCAACCTCAGGGTATTTTCCGTTGAAATTATATATTTATTTTTGGGTTTGCTTGTGTTAATCTGTTTCTAACCCCGGTGAGTTGTTTCACTAGAATAATTATTTTATTTGTGCTTAGTTTACACAATTCAATGTAATGTCTGCCCATACTCGTCTCGTACTACTGAATGTAATGTGTAATGTGGATGTGTCTCATTTTCGATGAAATGTCTCGGAGTTTAACTCTCGGAATAGGAAGGAAGGAAATAAGGGTTAACTTAGTGAAAGAGAAGTTAGTTTTACTTTTACTCGTTTGTCTTAATAAACCACGTCGAATTTATCTCATGCACGCCGAGATATAAGTAGACTTTAGTGTTGCAGTAGAGGAAGTCAAGAGAGAAGTAATAGTTGATGTGGAAGTAGAAGTAGGAGTAGAAGTGGTAGTAAGGGAATCGCAGGCAAGGGGTTGTACAGTGATCCTACGTAGAAACGTTGGCTTTTGGCTTTACTGCGGTAGTGGTATTCTGGCCTCATTTTTCTTATCGAATCGAACATAGCCGGTGTGCGCCGCTACGACGTGAGACGTGGGTACAAGAGGGTGTACTTTAATATCCAAGGTGCTTGAATATATCGACCTAATATCCTCCGTCATGCTTCTGGAAAAATAATAAAAGAGAGAAAAAATAATAAAAAAAATCCACTACGATATTTTAAATGGATAAACATTAAAATTGTTTTTTCCAAGGATTTTGTCAAGGAAAATTATGGCTCTAGAGATGTATAATATGTAATGTGTAATATGATAGTCTGTTGGATCATCTTATTACAGGTTTATGGTCTGTAGAAATTTTTTATGCTTTCAAAGTTCTAGATGTTATCATTGTAAATTTTAATTTTTATTGTGACTTTTATTCTATTTATGGACATTTTCATGATACAAAAGTACTTTATAGTCTTATTGAATAAGTATATGGGGTATTCCATGCCAAATCGACCACTTTTGAACTCGATCCCTTTAGATTTAGCTGAAACTTTATCATTCTTTTCTACCTTTTGAAAAACATTTTTAAGAATTTTTTCAAATTTTTTTGTCCAACCCAAAAAAAGTTTTGAATTTCCCAAAAAAGTGGCTTTTTTATTTTCAAATAGCCATAACTTTTTTAGACATTGACCTTTGGGTACCTTTTTTTTTTAATTTTTGTTTTTGAATGAACTTTTCGAAAAAATATACAAAAAAAATTAAATATGATCAATTCTATAAAATAATCGGTTTTTTTGAACAAAATCGTTATTTTTTCAAAGTTGGCCGCTTTTTTTTTTTTATTTTTTTTTCTCAAAAAAAACTTCAATCAATTTGACAACTATTCCCACTCATGCCGGATAGGGCCGATTTTTTTTTTATATTTTTTTTATTTAATTGAAAAAAAAAAATTGTTATTATTTCAGAAAATTTGACGATTTTTTTTCACACACACACACACACACACACACACACACACACACACACACACACACACACACACACACACACACACACACACACACCTCGTGTCGGGCTTGCTGGGTCCCGCATCGGGCGCCTCCCCAGGTGGCGGATAGGGGAATGCCCGGCATATCTGCACGTCAGATGCGTCGGGTACCGAGGAAAGAGAATACTCGGGGTGGACCAAAACCTAGTAAAAGATGGTATGGAAATGTCAGAACAATTTCAAACATCGTCTACGGTGCAGAGGAGGGATACCTCAGTGCCGGCGAGGGAAGGCGTACAAACGGGCCTGAACTCGTCGTTATCAAGCGACCGTTTGAACAGTGGAGTAGACCCCATGGCTCTGCTGTCTAGCAATGCTAGCAATGCTACAGGGAGTAAAGAAACAGCTCTGATGGAAGTAGACGCACAGCAAACAAACTTTCCTCCAATAGGTGGAAGACCTGTTGCTCCCGTCAACACTCACACATGCCGAGGAAGGATAAACTCTCTACCGACTGTCACCGGTCAACAATCGCCAATGGAACGGCTCGGTAGCAAGATCGAAGAATTAGCTGAGTTCATAAAGGATAAACGAAATCTCCACCATGAACTCAGAAAAATAGTAGCGTCCATTGCCACGGCATATAAGTTGGCCAACAAACCAGCAACGAAGACGGTGAGAACCACGCAAACATCTCCGGATCTGAACAAAAAATCCCAGACGTTTTCGGTCACTCCTGAGAAAACACAGCATAGAGAAGAGAAAAACAAGAAGAGGCCGCTATCCACGCCTAGCCCTTCCTCGGAAATCGATAAGCCAGCACATAAGAAGACAGCCCGGGGTGATACCTGGACCAAAGTGACTCGGAAAAACAAGAAAAAGGAAGAACAGGAGCCAGTGGCTCAATCTGCTACAGCCCAAAACCAGCCAAGCAATGTTGGCTCCAAGAAACCGAGGAGGAAGAAGATAAAAACTAAAGCTGTGCTTGTCCAACCAGCTGAAGGGCGAACATACGCCGATCTCCTCAAGGAAATCAAAGCCAAGGTTAATCCGACAGAGACTGGAGTAGACATAAAGTCTATCAAACAAACGAAGCGAGGGGGCGTTCTTCTAGAAATAGGTCGCAAGACTGAAGACACTACCGCTTTCACGGCTGCGATAAAAACAGCAACTGCTAACATCGGTACAGTCAGAACGCTTGCACCAAAAGCAACGATCGAGATCCTGGACTTGGATGCCATCACTACTGAGAACGACGTCCGCGAAGCACTCAAACGTGACTTCACCGACAGCTTGGAGATCAAACGGGTAAATTTGACAAAGCCTACTCGACGGGGCAACCGGGCAGCCTTCTGCGAGATAGACGAGGCTAGCGCGTTCAAAATCCTTGACAAGGCTCGTATAATGATCGGATGGGTCAACTGCCGCATTCGACCAGTTGTAAAAGTAACACGCTGCATCAGATGTCTCGGATACGGGCACGCGACGAACTCCTGCAAGGGGCCTGACAGAAGCAAGTGCTGCTTTAAATGCGGAGGAGGAAACCACAAAGCTGCAGACTGCGTTGAACAGCCAAAGTGCTTCCTCTGTACAGAGGAACAAGAAGCTCCAGATAGCTTATGTCATATTCCAGGCTCCGGGGCTTGTAAGGTATTCCGCACCGCACTTGCCGAAGCTACAAAAGGGCAGAAATGACACGCATACTTCAAGGAAACCTGAATAGATGTGCGTTGGCGCAAAATTTACTTCGCCAGCGAGTCTTTGAAGAGAGGATCGACGTTTGCTTCATCTGTGAGCAATATCTAAACCTCCAAGATAGAGCATGGTTCGCAGACAAAACTGGCACGGCGGCAATCTGGATTGCAAATACAAAGAACGTTACCACCATCAACAGCGGAAGTGGAGCAGGTTTTGTCTGGATTCAAACCCCCATAACCTACTTCATCAGCGTCTATCTCTCACCTAACGAAGGGATTAGTGTGTTCCGACAGAAACTGGCAAATATAGAGGATGTGATCACCAAGTTCGACGGCGAAGTTATCGTAGCTGGTGATTTCAATGCTAAATCGGCTGAATGGGGCGCTGATTTCTCCGACACCAGAGGCAACGAGGTCGCTGACGTCGTGGCTAGACTCGACCTCATAGTGCTAAATACTGGGAGCACCACGACTTTCAGAAGACCGGGGTACCAAGAGTCCATCCTCGACATTTCGTTGGCGACTCCAAAAATTGCCAACATGATTGAAAACTGGACAGTATCCGAAAAATACAGTGGCAGTGATCACCAGTTCGTGACATTTAACGTTGGATTGGCATCTGCTCCGGTACCACAACACGACCTTTCTAAGCGAAAGTGGAATGTCAGGAAGCTTGATCCAGAGGCACTGCGAGCTTCACTTGCGCGGAGCTGGTCTACCCTTCAGAACAACCCGACTCCGGATACTTGCAGCGAGACAGAAAGGACAGTACTAAATACGATGAAGGAGATTTCCGCCGCATGTGACGCCTCTATGCCGCGGTTGAAAAACCGGAGTTTTCGCAGGCCGGCGTACTGGTGGTCAACAGACATAGCGGAACTTCGCAAAATGTGCCATCAACTACGTCGCCGCGCAACGAGAGCCGCCAAACGCTCCCCAAGCCAGGAATTGTATTCAAAAGAATACAAGCAGGCCAAAAAGATGCTAAATCGAGCCATCAAAGCAAGTAAAGCAAAGTTGTGGAAAGAGATCTGCAACGATCTCGACAATGACATCTGGGGTAAAGCCTACCAAATTGTCGCCAAACGACTTGGAAAGGCTTCACCAGAGGCGCCGAAGCCTCCAGCCTTAATGGATAGCATCGTAGCGGAGCTTTTCCCCAAACACCCGCCGCGGGAGAAGAAACACTACACTAAAAACAACGAAGTAACGCCCTTCACAACTAAGGAACTACAAGACGCGGCCAAGTCACTCAAAACAGGAAAGGCACCTGGACCTGATGGCATCCCGGCATCGGTGATCAAGATTATAGCCCTGGAATACTCAGACTTACTCCTGAACACCTACAACGCATGCTTGGCAACTGGCACCTTTTCCGCGGTCTGGAAACAGCAGAGATTGGTTCTCTTAGACAAAGGTAAGGGAACCCCCATAACACCTTCGTCGTTTAGACCACTCTGTATGCTAGACATTGCTGGAAAATTGCTCGAGAAGCTCATACAAGGGAGACTTCGCGACGACATCAACCGTGCTGGAGGTTTTGCCACCAACCAGCATGGCTTCCGGAAAGGTCATTCGACAGTCGGAGCGATCAAGAAAGTCATAAAGACAGCAACACAAGCATGGTCTGGTAGCCTCAAAGCTCGTAAAGTATGTCTTCTCCTCACGCTAGATGTCAAAAACGCATTTAACAGCGCAAATTGGGGAGACATTTTAGACGCTCTGGAGCACAAGTTTGACGCGGAGCCAGAAAATCTGGCACTAGTCGACAACTACCTTGACGATAGAAAGCTAATAGTGGAAACTACTGAAGGCCCACAAGAATACACCATAACGGCTGGCGTGCCGCAAGGCTCAATAATGGGGCCTGATCTATGGAACGCAGACTACGACGAGCTTCTTGAAATCCCGTTGCCAGAGCAAGTAGAGCTAACAGGCTTTGCAGACGACGTTGCAGCTACTATAGTGGCGGACAGCGTGGAAGAGGCCGAACTGCTAGTTCGGGAAACCATCGACACCGTCGAGACTTGGCTCGATAAGCATCACCTGAAACTCGCCAAACAGAAAACCGAGATGGTCGTTCTGACTCGTCAAAAATGGTTTCCAAAACCATTCGCTATGGACATGGGAGAAACAACGCTGACGTCAACAAGGGCCCTGCGGTATCTAGGGGTAATGATAGACGAGAAACTATCTTTCCGTGAACACCTCGACAGTGCATGCAAGAAAGCCAGCAAGACTGTGTCTAGCCTAGCACGAATTATGACCAACACCATGGGACCAAGAACAAAAAGAGAAGAGTTCTTCTAGAAGCAGTCCACTCGGTACTGCTTTTATGGAGCGGAGATATGGGCAGACATATTAAAGCAGAAGACCTACCGGCGAAAGATCGCAGCAGTACAGCGGCGAGGCGCTCTCAGGGTTGCCTGCGCCTACCGCACAGTTTCCGAAGCGGCTGTATTGGTCATTGCAGGAGCCGCGCCCATCGACCTATTAGCGTTCGAAAGAGCAAAACTCTATGACGCTAAAGACAGTGATGATAACATGAAGGACGCAAGAACGAGGATAAAGGCGGAAACGCAGCAAGAGTGGCAGGACCGATGGACATCGGGAGAGACGGGCAGATGGACGGCGCGCCTGATCCCAAACATCAACGTCTGGCTCTCTCGGAAGCACGGGGATACGGACTTCTTCCTGACCCAGCTATTGACGGGACATGGGCAGTTCAACGCCTATCTTTTCAAGATGGGTTTGCACAGCACACCAACGTGCAAATACTGCCCGGATAAAATCGACGACGCCGAACACACATTCTTCGAGGGTGCTCGATGGAAGGACTACAGAAGAAGCACCGAAGAGATCATAGGCACCAGGCTCTCCCCCTCAAGCCTGGTGACCTATATGATCAAACAAGAGGAAAACTGGTCAGCTGTTGCAGTTTATGCACAGCACCTCCTGAAAGACAAAATCGCAGAAAGGGACCAGTAGCCAGGAGTAGGCGTCGTGAGACGCAGCACGACTGGATTGAAGTAATGCTAACGCGGTTCCAATCCAGTCCTCCCCGTACCATCTAGGGGAGAGGGGAAGAGGAATGTTTTTTTTAGTGGGTAAAAATCTCCACACTACCGACTATCGATATCTGCCGGAAGATGGGCGGCAGAGTTAACGATACCGGTGTCTTTTGAAGATCTTTTTTCGTACCTCTTTACAAAAAAAAAAAAAAAAAAAAAAAACACACACACACACACATACAGACACCAACGCGGGAATAGTCAGAGAAGCTTCTTAGGACCTCGAAACGTTGAGATTCGATGAAAACTCGATTTTCGTAAAACGGGGTGAAAACAATAACTTCCCGATTTTTGAAATTTTCAATTTTCTTAGCGGGAAGTTAAAAAAAGGTACCCAAAGGTCAATGTCTAATAAAGTTATGGCTATTTGAAAATGAAAAAGCCATTTTTTTGAAAAATTCATAACTTCTTTTGGGTTGGATAAAAAAATTTGAAAAAATTCTCAAAAATGTCTTTCAAAGGGTAGAAAAGAATAGAAAAGTTTCAGATAAATCGAAAGGGGTCGGGTTCAAAAGTGGTCGATTTGGCATAGAATACCCCGTATATGGTATACTTGTTCGTTTTCAGACTTTTAATAAATCTGCTATTGTTATCTAAATAACAATGTGAAATGTAATCCATAAGTAAACATTTAAACTAAAATTCGTGAAATTTTAGTTTAAAAGTTTTTTACTAATTGGAACACGTTGAAAAATGTAATATAACCTACACTTTGTAAGAAATACAATAGTTGGGTTTTAATGAAATTTATACAAAAGTTAGGAATTTGAATAGCAAATTTTATAACTTTATTATGAATGATTTTATTTTATTTTTTACTTTATAATAATAATAATAACAACAAAAATAATAATAATAATAATAAAATTGTGATTTTTTACAGATTCATCGATCGATTTTGAAAAAATTCATCAACCTGTAAAGTTAATACTTTCAAGTACGTGTCACCAAGCTTATTCAATGTGTCGGTAAGTAAAGACATAGATAAAAAACCTTAAAAAAATAATTTTAATTGAATTGAACAATAACCTCGACAATAAACAAATTTAATAGAAATGATACGGAGTGCCGAGGATTGTTGCAGCCGATATTGAATCACTGTGACGCTTCAAGCTGTGCTCGTAATGAGTGTATGAATGCATTGCAGAAGTTCTACAAAAAAGCTAATGATAGTCACTCGATGGAGATTGCTTTTTGTCTGTGCAAGTGAGTAATTGTTTTAATTTACATTGGGGCTTGAATAGAAGGATATAAGGGCAGCGAGCGGGTTGACTTAACTTGTAGTTGGGCGACTAGTAGCTGGAGTACCGTTCACTGAGAGAGTGGAAAAGTAAGGTAAAGTGAGTAAGGTAATCATGAAGTACGATGAACCAAGAGCTGAGAGATGGTAACAACCAACTACGCTCGACATTCTACCAATTTAGAACTGGATTCATTCGTTACATTTATATAGATACCACCCAAGAAATCCCGATCGCAAATTTACACGGACCTAATTAACCGTCCAATTTATCTTACAACACTTTGATATTTTAATTAACAATTGCATACGGAAAAAAGTTTTGTCAAAATTATAGGACAATCTGTTGAATTTAAAACTTTACTCCTGTCAAGACATGACTGTTAAATTCACATTTTTAGATACGTAATTTTTTCTTTAAAAAACTGTTATCCTGAATATGTAAATTTTACGTTGTAAGATAAAATAAATTTTGCATGTGGAAAAAATGTTAAATTTACAAAGAAAAAAATCTAAATTTAGCATTAAAAAATTTTACTTCGGAAAAATGTATCATATAAGATTATTTATGGCCAAAATTCTTGTATAATTTTATCTATAAACATTTATATATAATTGCATATCTTTAATGCAAAGTGCGTGGGTGTGTTCTATACTATCATCTAAAAATGAAAACTTTACGATTTCAACACTTAATTTCTTTTTAAATTAATTACATCCAGTAAAAGAGGTATTGCCCCAAGAAAAAGACACCAATAGGTTAGGGCTATTGGTTTCTTTCTCACGCACTAGTGCTGCCTCTCTTTACAGACTATCGCTCACTTACTTCCACTCACGTAAAATATCGAAAGTCACTAACTTCAAACATTTTTTATAAAAAAATAAATACCGCTCGTTTGTGTTATTTTTGATAAAAAATACTTGTTATAACTTCAATTAAATCTCTTCAGTTTTTCAAAAAAATCATAAGAAAATATGGTTGTTATTCTATAAAATGTTCACTTTAACTACGGTCAGGATAGGGAATACATGTTAAATGTACGATTTTTAATTGCTAATATTTCGAAAATTAGCACCGCAAGGACTATTAAAAAAAATTTATTCGTATAGAGGACACTGAAAAGTACGCGTATTCAAAAATTGAAGAATATTGTAAGAAAAGTGATTTTGCACAGTACCTCCTTAAACAGTGGAAAAATAATAATACGTAAGAATTGAGTAATAAACAATTTAACATAAATAATTAATAAAAAATAATTTAATGAAATTTTTTATACAAACATATTAGTGTTGTTAACTCTATAGCTCTCGAACAGTACGGTTAATTAACCTAATTTTTTTAGATTCGATCCGTATAGATAATGCCTAAAGGTAATTTAAAAATCACGACTCAATGATTATTTGCTCAATTGGAAATAGAAAATTTCTATCATCGTATTATCGTAATATTTACTCAACAGGCAGCCGTATGGATTACATTTTTTAGTAAACAGAGTTTCTTATAGAGTTCATGTGCTCACGTGTATTTGTCATTTGTAAAAAACTTTCGATACTCATGAGGGTGTTCAACTTGTAAGACCATTCCTAAAAACTTTATTGAGATAACTTTTAAATTGCTTTATTATTTTTTTTATTATACTTAAACTACTTCGATAAGTTTACGTAAAACATGAGCGCTCAAAGCACGTACACTTGGATTTACCAATTATTTTTTTATGTAATTATATAAAATTTTTTTTTCCGGTTTATAATTTTTAATTACGACTGAATAATGAATGGATCTTTTATTGCTTTTTATCTTCAGAAAAACTCAAGACAAAGATGACGCGTGCATAGTGGCCCAAGAAAAGATGCACCCAGTCTGCGCCCAAGGTCACGACCTATCCGAGCTCCCAACCTGTCACAGTTTAGCCCTGGCATGTCGTGAGGACATCACATGCAGGTAATCTACTAATCCTATCAAATAACCCATAATAATTATCATCATCATCATCATCCGTACGATCATCGGCTTAGTATACTAGCGTAATGAAAATGTCAAAGGTGAACTACTCTTGATCTCCTTACATCAGCCTCATCCAAAGTGGCACCCCTACTTCTTCTTCCGGTGTTCAGGTTCGAATGTACACTTGAAACTTGACCTCAATTCGCGAAATATATTATAAATTATACAATTAAGATCGAGCATTCCGAGCTCAATAATAATAACAACAACAACAACAGTAAAAAAAAATAATTTAAGAGCAGTAGTTCTTTTATGTCTGTTATACCTTAAAAAAAAATCGATTACCTTCTAGCACTTGACCTCAATAACAATAATACCGCGAAATTTAAGGTTATTTTTATTTTCATTTCCTCGGCAATTTATTTTGTCAATTTACTTTAACGTATTGCGATATTTTGCTATCATAAAGTTTTTTTAATTTTTATTTCATTCGTTTATTGAACAGTCGCTTGATTCAAATTAATTAAAAATAAATAATAAATACTCTATCAATAACGTTAATTAATACCGGTGATATTGATCCTCACTATCATTGTCGCTGATGATATTTTATTAAATAATATTGTATTAATTAGCTGATGAGTTTGTTAAAATTAATAATTATAATGATAATGAAAATGACTAATGACTGTTTGCTGGGTGTGTGTTTTTTAAAGAAATAAATTGGAGCACTACGAGCAGAGCTGTGCCGTGGATAGCGTGACGAAAAAATGCGCGGGTCCGCCCGCTGACTGCAGAAGAGCAATGCTAGGAATTCTTGGCACGGAACTGAGATCCAATTGCGCTTGTAAGGGCACTGAACTTACGCAGCTTTATGATTGTTTGGGATGGCAGAGATTACTTTGGGTTAATCCTTGTGTTGGTGAGTTTTTTTTCCGATTTCATTAATTGGGAAGTCGAAAATTTAAAAGTGCTGATGCATTTAGTCTACAGTGATAAAAAAAATTAATTTGACCCTAGAAGAAAAAATCTTAAATCAATAAGAAGATTTTGAGAAGTTATTTTGTCTCTAATTAGCCAGAAAAATTCTTGAAATCAAAAAATTTTTTTTTTTATTTTAGTGAATATTATTTAGTACAAAACTTTTTGTTCTTCATTCTTGCTGTTGATAGAAAAATCTATTAGCTATTAATGAATTCAATTATTTGGAAACAATTTATTCATTCATTAAATGTAAATAATTATTTTTTAAGTTTCAATAGATATTTTTTAAAAAGAAAAGTACATTTATTAACAGTTAACAAATTGCGTTCAATGAACGATTTGGTAATTATTGATAAATTGCGTGTAATAAGTTATTTATCAACAGTTAATAAAGCTTACTAAATATTAACTAATTTTTCTCAATAAAAATTTTTCCTCTCCGATCAAGTTAATTTTTCAATAGATTTCAAATTATTTGACTGATATTATATTATACATTGTCTCGATATACAATATTTTATATTATGATTCTGTCGAATTAAGCTTTAATCATATTCTATAAAAATTAACCAATTTTATTTAAAAAATAACATGAATGTTTTCTATTAATTTTACGAGAACAAATTCGACAAAAAAAACGTAATTAACCAATTTTTTTATCTAAGCATTTATGTCAATTAAATTGCAATTTTATTTAACTAAAAATGTCCTTCAACGTGTTGCTGAATGTTCGAGTCACTGTTAATATCTATATATAAATATAGACTTCTATTTTTATTAATAAAGTTATTTAATTATCCCGTATGAATAGACGCACATGAAGATCGTGAAGGTATATTACATTATTGATTATTATTTGTTGTAAGACTCAGTCATGAGTACATAGTGACTGGTATTCAACCGACTAGATAAGTAATTTAGATATCAAGAAATTGGTTTGGTTGCCTTTGCTACTCCCTCGTATATGCTCAAAGTAAGTGCCCGAATGGAGCAGGAGACGAGTGGAAATCCAGTTCACAAGTCACTATTCAATTTTCCCATGTGTCCTATTGTCAGAGAGGGTATACAAACGCTGCTCGAGGTCATGCATTGACGTTTTCTTTCATCTCCCTTCATCAGAACTAGACCCATTGTTGCCATATTTGTATTATTTAATACCAACTCGCCGCAATATCGACATTAATCTTGCTTGTTAAATTAATTACAGTCGAGTCGCAGAAGGATTTCCATGCGCGGAAAAAACATCACCATCATTCCAATACAAAGCCCAGTACTACGACCCTATCTACAGACTCCTGGAGCACGTCGTCGACATTTTTTGCCGTCACTCCGCTGATTACTGACAGCGTTGAAGAAGATAATGTTATTCCAGAAGTCAACAGAAAATCAACGACTCAGCCAACGATGAATGATGTAGATCAATTTAGTTTTAGTAGCAGTGTTATTATTAGTACAACTAGTTCTACTAGTACTACTACTGCTGTTACTACTCCTTCGACAACTACTACAAGTACAACTCCGCCACGTAAGTTCATGGGTTTTATTTTTCTTTTGTCTTTTATTACACAGGCCGGAAAATACTACTTGATTCGAGAAAAATATTGTCTTAAAAATTTTAGCCCTCTCTTGAGATTTTCAATCTGAATTAATTCAATAAATTCATCTGTGAGTTGAAAAACCAAAACTTGAGAATAAAGACAAAAAATTCTTCCTTTAGAGTCATGTAGGGCAAATGTGCGCAGCGGGTAAGAGTGTGCAATCCCATGTATTTGGGACTCAAATGAATGGGTTTGCGTACTCTTACCCACTGCGCACTCTTGCCCCACATGACCCTAATGATTCTACAAATTAATCGAAGCATTTTAGTATTTTCAAACGAGAGAATGTATTTTTTAATACTCTAGAATTCTTTCCTTAAGAGTTCAAAGACGTTGTAACTTTTATTCAAGATATGACCGACTTTTTTTTAGAATATTAATTTTCATAATTTTTTCCCACTGATAAAAAAATTAACTTGATTCAAAAGAAAAAAATCTTCATGGAAAAAAGTAAACAATAAAATTCACTCGGATTCCGGTTAATTTTTATAGTTTCAAACAGTACAGCGGACATCGGGATGGCAAAAATGTAAATATTACAAAACTTAATGTAGAAAGTGTAAAAGCCACAATTTACAATTTAATATCGAAAATAACTGATTGGTAGCTGTCACTATAGTAAATAACGACTCTTTCTCTCTTAAAAAATTATAGTTTCAAACAGTAAAAATTGCCATTTCAGTATAAAGTCATGCGCATTGACGAAAAAGATAGTACTAATGCTTTCGTAGAGCATTAACTTTACAAATGAGGAGAAGGGGAAGGTCCCACACTCGGAGAATTTAACAAGAGAAACAGTAAAAATTCTACTCGAAATGTAGATTTTACCAGTCTAAGCAAATCAATAATTATAGTTTCATTTTTAACGTTGCGTTTAAAATTTACAATTTTACTTTTTAACTATTGACGTTGCTTGTACAAAAATTTAGTCATTGTATTTTATATTTTTTACATATCATGCGATCATTTTTTAAGTACGAAATGATAAATATCAAAGTCAAAATTCTTACACGGAAAATAATGTGCAGTATCATTTACTACAAGATTGCAGTAAATGTTTCTGTAGTTACAAATATCATATAAGTGATAACAGTTACTCAATATGCGTCAAATTTTACTAAGTCAATAAGTTGAATTTACTCCAATCTTGCGGTAAATTCTACTGCACACTGCAATAACAAATACTCCACGTGGGAGTTGAAAGTACTACAGAAGGAACCGTTCCCGCTATTTCGCCAATTTGGGGTTAGTCTCTTGTTAGTATACTCGTTTATTATAGCGTCTCATAAATAATCATCTGTAAATAAAATACTAAACGTAACACTGATAGAAGGATTTGTTTATAGTTAAAAATATTTGTTAATATTTAACAAATCATTTATTAGAGACCACTTTTTAGTCTTTAACAAATATTTATTTGTATTTAAAAAGATTTATTAATATTTAATGAATTAATATTAGATTTATTAAATACAAACAAATTATTTTAAATACTAAGAAATATTTGTTTAATACTAAAAACTGGTCTCTAATAAATGATTTATTAATTATTAACAAATATTTTTTAATACGAATAAATCCTTCTATTTTTATAAAAACAAAAAATTAAAAAAAAAAAAATACAGACATTTTTTTTAAATTCATACTTTTTTAAAACCTAAATATATTTAGGGTAATTATGTACAAGTAGGGTCCACCCTATTTTTGTTCATATCTAGGTGAAGCATTAACATTATCTAATTTTTTTTATTCTGTTTGTTTTTACGACTTATATATGATAAAAAATGTCGTGAGAGAAAAAAATAAAGATTTCGACAGCTTTTTTGCCATCAAAAGTTGGAAAAAAAATTGGCTCTCATTTTTTTGGATAAAGTTTCTATTTTATCTTTTTTGATGTTTTTAATATATATATATATTTTTTTTTAAATACATAAAAAAATGAACAATTAAAAAAAAATGATCAATTTGATCAAAAAAAAAAAATATTATGGCCCAGCATGGATGAACCCCACTTGTAAATAATTACCATATTTATTATATATAAATAACTCAGTAAGTAATTTTTAATTATAAACTATAAAAGTTTTAGGTTATATACCGTTTATTTTTATGCAATTGGTTAACCGCATATTAAGTAAATTAAACTACAATTGGAGTTACAAATACCGCATGCTGTACCATATCATACTTTTTACTATAGTTAACGCTTAACTACAATATTGGAGTAAATCTACCCACAGTTTGGAGTTGTCTCAGGTCATACTACAGCCTGCGGTAAATGGAACTACAGTTGCTGTTGCCACTACCACAATTTATTTTCCGTGTTGTAACATTTAAATCATAAATATTATAAAGTGATTATTAAAATCACGATTTCACAATTTGAAATGGTAATTTTTGTCAGTTGATCATTACATATTATAAATCGACTATTATTTATTACAGTTTACTTTTTTCCGTGTTGAATCAAAAACATCATTTTGAAGAGTTCAATCTTTTTGAATTAAGCAAAAAAATTCTTATCAAGTGAAATTCAAAATCAAGAAAAATTTCTTAGTTCAAGAAGTAAAAAAACTTTTGAATAGATTTTTTTTTTAATTCTCATAAAGTCTGAAATAGCCACATATGATCAGATAAGAAAATTTTTTCGCGGGATACTTTTGATCAAGGAGAATTTCTTGAGCTAAGAGAACGATTCTTAAAATAAAAAATTTTTAAATCAAAGCAAGCGATTCTCTTTAAAATAATTTTCTGAATAGTATTTTCAAACTGTCAAATTTCAGTTAACTCATGTATTCTTTAAAAAAAAAAATCAACCTTTCGTAGTGGCAGTGATTGTTACCCAATATTTATGAACCGAGTATTTTAAAAAATGTAAATAGAAAAGATCAAAGTCTCGAAAAAAATTTAAAGTAAACTGTTTAGGTGCTGTACCGTTAAGCACCGAGCAGAGAAAACAAAAATATTCCTTGAATGTATTTTTATTTTCAAATTCATGGCTGGCTTAGCTAACACTTTGATCGTTGGTGCGACATTCGACAGTCGCGCGAATCACTTCCAAGCCAAAAGGCTTGTCGCGGGAGCTACTCAATCGTAGTAACACTCTCAGAAATTGGAAAAATATATATAGAGAGGAAGAAAGATAGTAAATAGAAATAGGAATAGTTCTACTGAAACATTAAAAGTGTTATAGAACGTGTGTTTGAGTCAAGTAAAAGAATTGACGTAGAAAAGTGAAAGACCGTGTATATTTATATGTACATTTTTTGTTTGTTTGCTCACTTGCTTATACATTTTTTGTACCTTTATGTTCTTAGGTTTTTGTGTGTTTCAAAGACCGAGGCAAAATCATCAGTACATACGTGAGGGCAAAGGAAAAAGAGTAAGTACACTGAAAAGCAATTTACTTGGTCTAAAAATCTATTTTACCTTTTATTTTTGTTTTACTTTAGCCCCTTGAAAAAATCAAATGTCATTTGCAGTATTGGCATTTTTATTTTTTGTGTCTTGTGTTTGAACTATTTTTTACGATCAATTCTTTTTCTTTCTTTACAACTTAACATCTAACAAAGACTTTTAAAAATACAAAAAATGCACGCCCCAAACGCCCATATTAATTCTCTACAAAGAACATTGCTTTTATATAAAATTTACATAATTCATTCATTTTAAAAAATTTACTTTCAGCTCTACCGCGACAACGAGCCCGAATGTTCGGACCTATGTCAGTGTGGAGAGGGTGTAACCCTTGTCTGCAACACAATCTGCGTTCAACCTTCACCTTGCAAAACTCCCTTTGCTTTTTATAATCATGCAGCGCCAGCCTACCAGGCTTTCAGGGGGCGCTGCTTGTGTTACAGTGGTCGCTTCATATGTATGCGGCCTTCTCCTGGTAAATAGGCAATCTTTTTTATCATTAATCATTTTGAGTCGTAATTTATAATGTAAATTATATGCTTAAACTTATTCGCTTAGAACATAAAAAAAAAAATAAAGGAACTATTACTATATCTTGTATCATTACTTCTTGGTTATCTTTAATTACTAGTCTTTTAATCATAAAAAGTAGAGGTTAGACTAAAGGTATAAGGAGTTAACGGCGGTAATTTAGAATAAATAATTCACTGATTTTACTCTCACCCAACTATACTAAGCAACTAATTTTTTACTTTAGATATCACATTAACAAGAAGATAATTTCTTATCAAATTTATTGTTATGCATTTTAAATAATATGTTTTTTAATTATTTGTTTTTAAATTAATAATTAAAACTTAAAAAATTATCTAATGTCACTAAAATTATTATTTATTATTTATTTATTTATTTGTAAAGAAACGTCTTCGACAATTTACAAGAATATATTACATTTGCATGGGTAGAATGTTTAGTAATGTTTATATACAATAAATAGCATCTGTAAAGAGAAGATAGATTTAAGATTTAAGAGATCTGAGAGAAGAGAAAAACAAAAAGATAAAAATTTTTAGTAATTGATAATCACTAATTGCTAGTTTATAATCAATAATTTATAATCACTACTTTATAATCACTATTTGTACATCTGGAATGTTATTAGTAATGAAAATTAATATAATCAGTTAATTGATTAAGCTACCCTGATTAGAAAAAGAGATTTGAAAAAATTCGAAATGATTTAAAGCGATTAAGAAAGATTCAACTTGACAAATATATTGATATACAATTTGCATGGGTTGAATCGTTTTGTCTTTTTTTTTTTTTAATAAGGGTATATTAAAGCGTTTACATAATAATAAAATTAATTTATTAATTATTCCAATATATTAATGTTTACCTATCGACTGATTAAGCTACCAACCGAGTTCCCAACCTAATATTTTTCAATTTATTCTTGGCTTTTAATGAAAAAATTCTATAAAAAATTATCTTTCTATTATTGTAATAATATTTGAAGTAATAATTGTTACTTAGTTGAATAAAAGTAAAGTCTGTGACCCAAGAAGGTAATAAATGGTTACAATTATTGTGTGTAGTAATAGTTATTGTTACTTATAAGTTATCACCATTTAATCATCTAACATGTAATATAAATTGACAGATTAAACGCGCAAAGATAAACGAAAATTTGGAATAGATTGTTAAATTTATCTTCAATTTAAATACTGTTTGAACAATTACCGTAGTGGATAGATAAACTTTAACTGTACAAGTATAACTTTCTTGTTCTTGTCACGTTCAAACAAACATCTTTGTGTTTAAACAGAAACTTACAATATCCCTCACGGAGTCTTCATGTTCCTTGGGTACAGCGAAACTGACGAGGATTTCATGAAAACTTACAATAATTTAACTGTGCTGGACGCGGTTAACTCACTTGACAGCTTTATTCGTGAAGAAGCTAACAATAAGGTTTTTATAATTTTAATACTTTTATATTCTATAATATATAATAGTAATATCAATTTTTTATTTGAATATTCGAAAAACTTCATAAATAATTTGTAATAAGTTAAGCTGCTTTCATTATTTTAATAATATTGATTTAAAATAATAAAAATAAAAATAATAATAATAAAAGTTTAATTATCTTCCATATAAAATTAATTGTCGACTATAACTAATGTAATTATTTAATTATTCGTTATTATCATGCCCCATATAAATAACATGCACAAAATTAATACAAATTTAACAACAAACAGTGAAGTAATTAATTATTGCTACTAAAATATGAAAATGTACGAATTTATTTAATTATCACGAGAACTAAATTTCATTATTTATTTATTTTATTATATTTAATTCACGAGGAATTATTATTTTAATAAATCCTACCATTTTAATTAATAATAATTCATGGCGTGAAATTTGATAGTCACTCACTCAAACATTGAAATACAATATTTTGTGAGCATATCAAATTACTGATATTCCTGCCAGCCAATGTTTATGGTCTAATCCAACGATAGTTACGTTGTCCTGATAATTCTGCAAATCAGTACTGAATTTACAATTCAGTGATTGTTCATGTTACACTTTTAAACGAGCTATCAATTCATCAATATTCAACAAAAACACTAGTATATCATAATTCCTTGTTTATTTTTCATTAATGAATATTGCTGCAGAATACATCGTAAATAAATTTAAATTAGACAATAAAATGAAAATTAAAAATTATTTTTAGCTATCTTCATCTTTCTGCATCGATGGAGTATTGTCGTGAAGACACTTTAACATTAATAAAGAATTTTCACATGCATCGGCACCTTCTGAAAAAAACAAAATAAAAAAACCAGATCACATATGACTTATTTTTTCTCAAGAAAACTTATAAAAATATACTTCGTAATTAATTGAGACTTACTCGGGTCCTTGCACTTCATAATGACCTCATCAATTCGTTCTTTTGAAAACTCATGGGATATCTTTTCCTTCATGTTTGCCTCGTTTATAGTTCCATCATTATTTATCTAATTACAATTTTTTTATTGAATTCTTTAGTAAATTTATTTAAAATTAAACTATTTATTACTTACGACTCCTATTTGTAACATGAAACATTTCATAAAACATTGAAGTTTCTTGTTATCCATATCCCATATTTTGTCTTGTAGTTTATCAACGGCATCTGCAAGTTTTAAATATTTAATTAGACTTTCAATAAATATTTAATTAGACTTTCAATGAATATATTTTATTCATGCTGTAGTTTATTTAATTATTCATTACTTTGATCAACACCACTTTCCTCTATACAATGCTTCAAGTAATCGCGGTCATCCGATTCTTCATCAGCTATGTTGCTCTAGTACAAAAGTAAAATTCGTTCGAAATTAAAATAATTATGAATTAATTGATGATAAAAAAAATTACCAGTACTTACTAAAACCCCAACAAAATAAAGTACAAAGATAGAAGCGAATATTTTCATTTTTGATATAACGTTGTCACTTGTAGTTGCTATCAGAAACCTGTAATTACTGAATGAAAAAGTAATCGAATAATTTATTTTATGTACTTCTCATATCAAAGTTATTGAGTAATTGAGGTCAATGTTAACTTTTATTATAATTAACTAAATAAATTTTTTTATCTCAGGAATGTGGACAAGATAGGATCATAATAACAAATTACATTATTATTTCTTTATTAAAATAAATGATACTGTGAATAAAAGAACTGACACTAATAATTTAAGTATTTTATATAATGATATATTAAGAGATTATAAATCTAAAACAAGGAAATAATTTTAATTGTAATTGTGATTTGTATAATTTTTACATTGTAAGGAAAGTTGATATTTATTTTGTATTTATATTTCATTTGAATTTTAATACTTAGCGCGTTCGGCGCTAGTATAGATGACAGATGTTTTTAGATTGTATATTATGATTCATGTACCTAATGTTTTGGAGGCGGGCTAATCGGTGCCATGCAATTAACAATTTTTATAAGTGTCGTGTTGACTTTATTTCTGGAGTTTGTAATAATTAATAAATTTACCAGTTTTATTAATTCTGTAAAGATTTATATGACTAAGGCAACTGTGCAATGTAAGATAGTGATTGTTAGAATTCGTATTATAGTAAATATTGTATTTGTAACAATTGTTATGTTATGTTGTTGGTTATTAACATGTGAAATTTTCAGATGCCTGAGGAAGGTCAAATAAATGACCGAAACGTCAAAAAAAAAAAAAAATTAGGAAAACGGTTGACCCTGAAGGCCATCCCTGCAACTTCCCGCTAATTCCATACTTAGGCGCTTAAAATTGCACCAATGACGTTTTTGAGCTCTTCGAGCTCAAAAATACAATTTATGGGTTATTTTGAGCTCTCCGAGCTCAAAGAGATTGCTTTCCTATGCTTTAAAGCTCTTCGAGCTCAAAAGTCTAATAGAGATTTGATAAGACACTATTTTTTGAATTTTTAAACCGCAATAACTTTTGAATGAATAAACCGATTTTTACGCGGTTAGAAGCATTCGACGCAGTTTTTCAAGCCTCACGAAGAATCTTAAATTTTGAATTGATCGCGCTAGGAATTTTGGAGTTATTCCGAAAAAACACTTTTTTCAGTTTTCTTTCGTTCACGATATCTCTCGAACGAATCAACCGATTTTGACCGGACTGGTGGCGATCGACGTGGTTTTTTGAGGTTAAGAGCTGATTAGTTTTTGGAATTGAACCTTTAAGCCGTTTAAAAGTTATTCCATAAAAACCACATTTGAAAAAAATTTTTTTTTCAGTTTTTTTAAGATTTCTCAAAATCTATTGATCTGAATCGGTCCAAATAGTTTTCAAAATCTAAGTTTGGTCAAGCCCTTTCGAATGGCACCAACCGCGATGAAATCGGTCAAGCCGTTCAAAAGTTATAAGCGGTTCACATACTTTCACACACACACACACACACACACACACACACACACACACACACACACACACACACACACACACACACACACACACATACATACAGACACCGTGACAACCTCGCGGGGATAGTCAGGGAAGCTTCCTGTGACCTTCAAACGTCGAGATCTGATGAAAACTCGATTTTTGCAAAACGGGGTGAAAACAATAACTTTCCGATTTTTGAAAATCTTCGATTTTCTTAGCGGGAAGTTAAAAAAAAAAAAAAAAAAAAAAGCAGAAATAATAATGTAATCTGTTATTATGATCCTATCTTGTCCACATTCCTGAGCTAAAAAAATTAATTTATGATAACTATGGACGATAATATTAACTATAATTGTAATTAACATAGTTAATATTATCGTCCATAGTTATCATAAATTAATTTTTTTTATCTCAGGAATATGGACAAGATAGGATTATAATAACAAATTACATTATTATTTCTGCGACGTTTCGGTCATTTATTTGACCTTCCTCAGGCATCATAATACGCATTCTAACAATCACTATCTTACATTGTACAGTTGCCTTAGTCATATAAACCTTTACAGAATTAATAAAACTGGTAAATTTATTAATTAATTACAAACTCCAGGAAAAAAGTCAACACGACACTTATAAAAATTGTTTATTGCATGGCACCGATTATTGGTGAATGACCGAAACGTCGCAGAAATAATAATGTAATTTGTTATTATGATCCTATCTTGTCCACATTCCTGAGATAAAAAAATTTATTTATTATAATTAACGATAACTTGTCGATTGATTCATTGCAATATCGAAAATTGATGGAAAATTTTCCGTCAGAAATTAAGAAAAATTAAGATGTAGAAAAAAAGTGAATCAACATGTTACAATAAAGATCACATATTTTTTTCTCTATGCGTAACTTTTTGTCATTGAAATATACGTAAGAGATCAGAGGTTATATATTATGCATACACGAATAGTAAAAATTGAAGATATAATACAGATATGATAACATTTTTCTTCAAGTCAATCTCTTTGTCGTATCATTATAAGTTTATCATTTATTTATCATCATTAATTTTAATGATTATTAAATTTTTTAAATAAATAAAATATTTTTTGTTTAATTAAACTTGAAAAAGCGCCCAAAATTTGAAGTTTTTAGACTAAAATATCTTTTGAAGGTATCACGAAAAAATATCCGCGGATGAAATACTCACGTTCATGTAAAGGTGAAAGAAAAAAATTTTTTTTTTTTTTTGAAAATTCATGTCAGATTCTTGTACACTGAAAAAAAAATTAACTTGAGTCAAGACAAAAATTCTTGAACCAAGAATATAATTTTGAAGAGGGTAATTATCTTGAATCAAGACGAAAAATTCTTGAATCAAGTAAAATTTCCCAAATCAAGAAAAATTTCTTTAAATTAAGAATTTTTCTACTCAAATAAAGAATATCGAGTTCTTCAAAATTATATACTTGATTCAAGAACATTTTTTTTTCTGGGTAGATATATTTTTTGTAGTTTTTGAAACCACCTGTCAATTTTCTATGCAATCATTAGTTGAGATATTAATGTTCGGATATTTTGTGACACAGCCTTTTTAACAGCCGAGACCAGTGATTGCAGTTTCAATCGGCTTAGCGAAACAAATGGAAATTTTTAAAAAACGTTTTTAGAGATATTAGATAATTTAATAAACTATTTCACCACAGAGCGTTTTTTTCAAAAATTTCATTCGTTGCGTGAAACCAATCGAAACTGCAATTGCTCTGCTGTTGGGAGTGCGACAGAGATAGTTCCGTTGAACTCCGTGAGAGCAAAGCGAGAAAAAGATGGTCTCGCCTGTTAAGGCTCTGTCTTTTAAGCTCTTTACATTTTTTTGACATCATATCGATGAAAAATAAGCTAATTTTAATCGTAAACAAGAATGATAAAAATTTGCGGATCTCATTAAATCTTAGAAAAAAGAAAAATGAACAATGTAATTGTTTTAGCGTCACATTTAACGAAAATGTATTATTTTCCAGACCATGTGTACCCTCTTCTTATACAACGTCACACAGGAGAATGTAATAGCAGTGGCGCGACTCGGCGGAAATAATCCACCGCCTAATAGCAGTCAAGCACAGAGCTTACAGCACCTGCTACGCATCAAGGTAAGGTTAAAAAAAGTAATAAATTTTTTACAATTCAATTCAATCCCATTATCTTCAGCATTTTTTATGTTTATCAATCAACTAATTAAACCCTCACTCTTACCCTGGAGTTGAAACACCGAGTAGAGCGCTATTCAATGTTATTCAATCGTTAATAATATTTTTGATGCAGGGAGTCTATGAATGAAATGGTGTTTGATATGTTTTGATAAATCAAACAATTATATTTTATTATTTAATTAAATATAAATGATATTTATTTATAGTACGATTAAAAATAAATTTCATCGAGGGACACTAGCGATCGGTATGAAATTGTTTGGTTATGGAAATTAATCAAAGAGTCAACTGTTCGCATACGCGGGCTTGTGACGAGCCGCAAAATATGAATAATTGAAGCTATTCATGCGGCTTCCGTTTATTTTTGCCCTACAAAATTCTATACACATTTTCTCCCTCGATATTTCGATCGATTATTTTTGAAAATATATTTAACAAACTAAAAATATGCGCCATACTCACGGGAGCCTATACTATACAGATTAGAATAAATATCATAAATCGTGCATATATGTTCATATTTCTGTTGTTAGAACATTCAAGTTATCTATAGTCATATTATACACAGGAAAAAAATTGTCGGAAAAATTACATCGTATTACGGAACTTGACTTCAATATCTTCACTTTCATAATTTTACATGTATCAAAATTTATGATGTTACATCACAAAAATACGTATAAAAGTAATTAACGTACTAATTTTTACGATGGAGCATCGTAAATATAAAAATATAAAATTATGAAAGTGAAGATATTAGAATCTGGTCCTAAATTACAATGTGACAATTTTAATTTTTCCTACAATTTTATTTTTCGTATACTTTCAATTATTACAGAAAAATTTATAATTAAACTTTCAAAAACACCGTATTATTTTAAAGTGATTTCAATAGAGCCAATTTGAAGGCTAATTAACTCTCTAGCTATAATTAAAAATAATTAAATAATTGAGTTGCGTTCTATTATTATTGACTAGCTCCTTTGTGTTGTTTCAAATAAATTGATTTTCGTTAACGATTCTTTTGCCAATTATAGTATTGGATCATTATTATACAGACATAGAGATACTTTAGTAATAATAAAAATTATTCATAACATGTCCGATGATAAGAACGCTCCGATTTGTTCACTAATTAAAAATTTTTCACTTTATTTTTAGAGTGATTTGCTCTCCCTCCCCCATACACTGATAGAAGGATTTATTTGTATTAAAAAAATATTTGTTAATAGTTAACAAATCATTTATTAGAGACCATTTTTTAGTATCAAACAAATATTTCTTAGTATTTAAAATGATTTGTTTGTATTTAATAAATCAGATATTCATTTATTAAATATTAATAAATCTTTTTAAATACTAAGAAATATTTGTTAAGGACTAAAAAGTGGTCTCTAATAAATGATTTGTTAAATATTAACAAATATTTTTAACTATAAACAAATCCTTCTATCAGTGTACCTATTTGTCTCTTCCATATTTTTTCTCTACAATTGACCTTTATTTTTTCACCACACAAATTTCCAAAAAAATCTTCTGAAATTAACCTTGTAGTGTATTTTAACTGATAAAAAACAATTTGATAATGTAAATATGAAACAGTCCGTCCGTTGAACATACAAAGTACCCAAGGATTATTAAGTGATTGACATTCCGGTCTATAGAATACACGCCGATAATCAACTAGGATTGGCTAAACGACTCTACGTCAATGTATACCGACAATCTCTATACTGTTGCAAGCAACATGTGAGCGTATACACACTAATTGGAATTACAGTTGCTTACTAAAACTATTGATCGGTGTAATAAATAATTAAAATTAAAATACGTACTGTGGAAAAAAGTGTACAGAATAAATTAACTCGATGAATTGTAATTGTCCTGGTACACTGATTGAAGAAGTTTTTAACAGTTAATAAATTAATTTCTTTGGAAACGAATAATCCGAACAAAAATAGTTTCACTGTAAAAATCCGCGCCAAGTCCACGTTCATAAGACTTCGAAAAAAAATAATCATTTTTTACAAAAAAATATGAAATCAAAAAAACTCCAAGTACTGTTTATAACTTTATTAAAAATATGAAAAAAAGTAGTAGCAAGTTTAAAACTTAATGAAAATCTTTTTTAACGTACTTGGCGTGCGTCATTGAGTACCCTAAATTTTTAGAACTTAAGACATTAACGTTTTCTATATGTTTGTGCACATGAAATTAAATATCGCTCACGAAAAAATTTGGGGTACTCAATGACGTACGCCAAGTACCCCGCATGAAAATACTATATATCGTTAAAAATATATTATACAATATATTGCAAATAAGTGATGAATATATGGCGGCAAAATTGTCTATATTGAAGAGTATAACTTTATTTTATATATGGAACCATGTATTTTAAATAATATATTCATTAATACATGATGATCCATATATCGTTTAATATATATCATCTGCTATATTACCGAATACATAAAAACCATATATAATATATCATGTACAATATATGAAGAATATATGTGACACCATATATTTATCGATACATTATTTTAAGTATAAGGTATCAATATATAAAAAGTTATACCGATACACATATGGATTGTGCATATATGAAGCAAATATATTGATGAATATATGGTTTATACATGAAAATAATATATTTTTTTATATTATTGTGGCAAAATTATAGATATGATTTTATAGGGGAGGGGGGGGGCAAAATGGGGTACTTAAGAAACCGTTATGATTTTAAGGACTTAAATATGCTGATTTTTCTCGTTTTCAGTCGTAATTGAAGGAAAATAATCAAATTTCAAGTTGCCGTAGAAAAAAAATTTTTTTTTGCGGGCATAATGGCGTACCCCCTGAAAAAGTGAAAAAAAAATTTCATTATCCGAAAATGAAATGTCGTTAAAAAAATAACGTTTTCTTATCGATAAGTCTACGAAAGAACCCAGAGAGATGAACAAATCACCCAAAAAAGAAAAATTGAGGTAGCAAAAAAAATTTTTTTATTTTGTAGTAATTTTTGACGGGTTTCGCTTGAGTAAAAATAATATCAAGATAAAAAAAAGAGTTCCCTTGAGAAGATTCTAATTTTTGGATCTCCCGGTGAAAAATTTTTTAGACATAGTTCTCACGCAATTTTAAGCAATAGCACGAAAAAAAACATTCGTAATATTTTTGAACTCTCTTTCTTGGTTTAAGGATTCAGGAAAATTTTTTCAAGTTTAATGATCTTGTAGGCCTGAAGATCTTACTTTTTAAATTAAATATCTCACAAGCCCACCAAATGATTTTGAAGAAATTGGCGGCCTCTGACACAGTTTTCTGAGCATTGATAGTTAAATTATGACATCAAAAATTATCCGAGAGTAAATTTCGAAGTTATTTGAAAAAGACATTATTTTAGAATGGTTAGTTTACACAGAAAAAAAGGTTCACTTGAGCCAAGAAAATATTTTTCTTCCTAATTATTTCCTTGAGCGAAAAAAAAATTTTCTTTTTGACACAAGAAATTTCACTTATTCCAACAAAATTAACTCTCTTGTTTTAAGAAATATGTATCTTGATCCAAGAAAATTTATTTAAGTCAAGAAAATCTTCTTGTTTTGAGAAAATTCAGCCTCTTGCTCCAAAAAATTAAATATAAATATAAAGAAGTAAATTTTCATTAATATTTTTATTGATTAACATATCAAATGGGAAGATCAAATAATGTTGAATCATTTTTTTTCATTCAATATGTATAATTGCACGCTAAAATAATATAAAATGGGTAATGTTTGGGCACTTGTAACGATTAAAGGTGAACATATTTGTCAAGCTCACAAATATTATCTCATTCTGTTTTACCGCCACCGTATTATGTGGTAAATATAAGTGCATAATGACCATGGCTAAATAAATATTTTCTCGGGTCATGTATCATGTGCAGCTGATTTTTTTTTTTGCGAATTAAAATTTAATTTATGGGATCTGTCTACGTAGAAAATATTTATGGGTGGAGAAAAGGTTATTGTTTTATATTGACGGTTATTATTGCTAATCAGGGGTACACAGAAAGAAAGGTTGACTTGAGCCAAGAAAATATTTTTCTTCATAATTATTTACTTGGGCGAAAAAAAAAATTTTCTTTTTGACACAAGAAATTTCACTTATTCCAACAAATCAATTCCCTTGCTTCAAGAAATACGTTTCTTGATCCAAAACAATTTATTTAAGTCAAGAAAATTTTCTTGTTTTGAGAAAATTTCTCTCTTGCTCCAAAAAATTAAATATCTTGATAGTAAATTTTCATTAATATTTCTATTGACTAACATGTCAAATGGGAAGATCAAATAATATTGAATCATTTTTTTTCATTCAAAATGTATAATTGCGCGCTAAAATAATCTAAAATGGGTATCAAATATTCAAGAGAAAAATTTTCTCAAGATGAGAAAATTTTTTTCTCAGCTGAAGTAGGTGGCACTGCTTCCCTAAAGTATCTAAAAATCTTGATCAAATGTAAAAATTTATTGCATCAAGTGTTTATGATAATTTGAATTAAGAAAAAATTACTTCCACCAAGAATAGAATTTCAAGAAAAATTTTTATTTCGGGCAACACAACTTCAGGCACCTGAAAATTTTCTTGAGCCAAGAATTTTGTTCTCCAGTCAAGAAATTTTTCTTTCTGTGTAAGATTTTTCTTTGACACATTAGAGGTTTACACTCACATACACTCACGCCGACAGATATCCTCGTAGGAATATTAAGAACTAGTTCCTAGGACCTTAAAAATGTGAAGATCAGATTCGAACTTGATTTTCGAAAACTGGCATGGAACCAATGACTCCCCAACTTTTTTTTTTTTTTAATCATTCATTTGTAAAATGAGAACTTAAAAATTTAGAAAAAGTAATTGTAGATGTGAAAAAAAATTTATTACGATGCACAATGACGATAAAAATTACTGTAAGAAAAGTTAGAAAAAAGAAATTTTTTTTGTTTTTTAAATTAAAAAATTTTTTTTTCTTTTAAATTGTAGGAAATGACGTTAAAATATATTCGGATTTCACATCTTTTTGTAAAGTGCCAATGTTATTCAAATGAGTCTTATGAACGTGGGCACATCCTTAAATTATTATTATAAATATATTTTTTATGAAATATAATAATTTTAATTCTGTATAGAAAAATCTGGCCCTTAATGACCGAAACAAATAATCCCATAGTTACGTCTGACATTCTAAAACTTGGCGCCTAAAGTTTACTTTTATCCAGTTACTACAGTGTATGTAAAATTTCTCGCGTCGCACTCTAGTGTGTAGAAATAGAAACTGTTAAAACTCAATTTTAGACTGGAGTTTCCAGTCTACCTATAAAATTACTGCACATAACCATTTTTTATAGTCTATGAATGTCAGATTTTGCACCCAAAAAAGTTCTAAAACTAAAAATTTACGTTGCTATAGCTTGTGCTGCTTAAATTTATTAATTAAAAATACTTGGCGCCAGACTTCTACCGAGTCTGTAGATTCAATTATTAAATGTGAATAATAAATAATTTTAAACTATTTCCAAGCATTTTTTTGTAAAGTATATTTATTAACAGCGAATAATATTTATTAAAAGTTAACAAATATTCAATATCAGTTAGTATAGTATATTACACTATTAGGGCAGAAAGTTTGAGATTTCTGCACTGCGCGCCATCATGCCCGAGGCGTAGCCGAGGGCATCACGGCGCGCAGTTCAGAGCTCTCAAACTTCTGCCCGTGTAGTGTATACTATTTTTCTTTATAGCCGGTCGAAAGTACGTAAAATATTTCATGTACTGTATCGAAAAAAAATTGATGCCTGCCCCCGACATTTGCGGCACGAGCGAAGCGAGTGCTGTTGGTCGGAGGGCAGGCATCAAATAAAAAAAATTAATGTAAAATAAAATAAAAAATAATTAAAAAACATTTTTTTTTTAATTTTTAGATTAAATAAAACTGAAATTTTTTGAATTCAACAAACATAAAGATTATTCTCGGTTAAAAATAGAAAAAACGAGCATATTATCTGAAAATTAACAACAATTAATAAAAATCAAATTAAATTGTTGTTAATGCGTACATTTTTCTAAATAATTCATTAATTAAATAAAGTTGATCCATTTTACACACGTCACTGTCAAACTGAATCTCAGTACAGTACAACCTGGTTATAAGTCACATCGGATGATCTACTCACTCTTACGACAGTTATATTTTTATCTATATCTCTATCTATATATGAAATATTTCATGTAAGTAGAAGAAAGAAAGAAATATAACCAAGTTGTATTGTACCATCAATCGTAAATGATCAGCGTAAACAAAACATAGTTAGTAACAAATGACTAATGTCAGTCGCGGTAGCGAAAGCATTTGCTCCCGCTGTTATAGAAGGTGAATGTGTAGCTTAATGAATGCACGAATCTTTAACTTTCTGCCGTGAAATAGGTGCAAAAGATGCGTACTTTCGACCGAGGTATAAAGAAAAAATTTTTTAGAGTGAATATATATTTTGTTTACAGCGCGATGTGAAGACTGTTCATTAACAAATAATGCCATGAATTTTTATAATAAAGATTCGATGCATTAATAATTTTTAACGCTCAACAATTCTGTAATTTTTATTACAATTATTGTTTCATCATTCGCTTCAATTCTTCTATTTTTTTACAAAAATAACTATAATAATTAACCTGATGTGGTGAAATTCTATTAATCATGGAATTTTGGGGGTTTTAAAAAATGTTAAATTGAAATTTTTATACTGACTAGCTCTGCAAGGGTCTAAACAAATGTTCATTAACAGTTAATGAATATTTATTAACAATTAACAAAATTTCATTGACTATAAATAAGTATTATGAAGAAATATTTATCCATAATTGTTTTAATCAAGTTCAAGGGAATATATAATTATAATAATCAGGTTAATCAGAGCACAAACGCAATGTTGACATCTAATTCACACTTTATTGCTACGTTTCGTAGGACATCCCGACTTCTTCAGGCAATCTAAAAATACATACATCAAATAAATAAATTATATTCGAATAAAACATGTCAAATATACAAATTGTCAAATAAGTCTTTAAATTCCATCCTTACAATAAATATAAAATATAATACATAATACAATATTCCATAAAACAGATTTCAAAATTGAAGAAATATTTATTGATTGTTAACGTTTGATATATCCTGACATGAAAATTGTTCTGATTAAGATATATCAGACCATATATTTTCATATAAATTAATTATATATTAATACTGCGATTCTAATACGTCGTATCTCACATTTAGAAAATTTTACAGCAGATGGTAAGAACAGTTCATTCCCTCATGGAAAAAATTTATGTGTCAAATATATTTTCAGATATAAATGATCTATACATGAGATAAGAAGAAAATATAAGTCAAATATAAGCGAAATACATGAAAATATATATTATTTATAAAACACATACAATTGAAATATATTTCATTTACATAACTTTTGGCCAGTTTTCATATAATTAAAATATACGCTCAAAGTAATGTTATTATACATGAAATATATATTGTATAACTAATAAAAAATGCAATAGAAGTTTAAAAAAATATACGTAGCGTATACTTGCTATATATGAAAAAATATAATTTGGAGGATATACCATAATTATTTAGTAAGTGTATTTGATAGATAAAAAAAATACACCGAAAATGTTTTCGATATACACTCACTACATTTTTAGTATATTTTCCATATATCTGGCTATTTATATTTTATTTATAAATCAAAAATATTTCCGGTATATTTTTTTAGTTCATATAAGCCCATATAAAGACATGTCAAAAATTTTCATATGGCCAATTTCTATATCAAGGCATCAAACAAATTATATACTCGCATATTAGACTATATCAAAAATTTTTTTTCTTGTTAAATCCATCTATCATTATATTTAGCTAAACTCCTCAATTAAGTTATGGAAAAGTTTACGACGAAATGAATATCATATTGATTAACATTTGAGAGAATTACATCAATGATACAGAGGTTATTATGTTGAGTCGATAATTCGATAGAGTCACGCTCGTGTTATAAATCCCGAACTCAAGTAGTATAGTTGTATTTGTACTATACTAACCGAATAGAAGTTAGTATGTTTGTACTGGTATATGGTGCAAGTTAACTGGATATAGAGGAGTAGGAGGAATAGGAAGGAAGGGGGTAGATATAGCAGTGTAGTCTCCTGGAATGAGATAGGGGTATGGGTACAGTATGGGTAGTCTTAGCTTTGTCTAAGAGTCTCATAGCTTTTAAAGTTTCGAGTTAACGAAAAATCGATTTAGACTTCTCAGAAAGTCCAACACTGTAATTTCAAGATTCTAAGAAACTGCCACGCTGGGATTAAGCTTCCCCTTGAGGAGATGAAGGCTTCCCCAGGAGGAGAGGTCAGGGTCCGTTAAATTTGGAGAACCATGCGCCGAATAGTAGTTGTAGTAACCCAACTCTGTTTTACGTCTATCCTCAACAACTTCTGAGCTTTTCCAAAGCTTGTGCGGGTATACACTTCTTGTACTAATAATAAAACGGGATCAAAGGGATCTCGAGTGCGTAAAAAAGTTTCAAGTTTTAACTCGTACTCACTTAAATAACTAACCTAACTTTATTGAAGAAAATTATTGCTATCGTTAAACCTTTTGTTGCTTCAGCGACCTCAATTTCTAACGCGGATTTCTAGAATATTGTCTAAAACATTTCTAGTATATTGTGTGGCAATGAATGAATTATATAAGACAATTTCAGAAGAGGGTGAGTTTTGACTACCCGAGCTAAACAAAGGCTTTCAATAAAACATGCATGTCAGTGATCAGTTATTAACGAATAAGAATTGATTCTAACAAAGTTTTGTACGATTATAATTATAACAAAAGTTTATGCAATTAGATAAATATTATTTCTAAGGATGTATTTTATTGACATTCGTAATTGTTTGTTACTATAAGCTATTATTTAACCAGTATTCTACATCCACATATTGTGAATTGAAATAATAAATTTAAAAAAAATAATTAATCAAACATTAAATTTTCCAAGTTTTGGGTTGGAATATTAAAAATTTTTTTAAATCAATGAACTTTAACCACCGATACAATTTATCTTTATTCAAAATTGAAAATTTGAAAAGCTCAGCAAAATTACGATACCGAGAATTTCCATGATTTTTCTTTTAGATAAGGCGTGACGATGATAATCATAACATTGAAATGAACTATCTCCATAGCTTTTCGCGTAAAAACGATTTTCCAGAGCGCGATAGAGATCGTGCTCTTAATATTTTATCCACTGGTGTGAAGGAAGATGACGATAAAAAAACAGGAGTTCCGTAATTTTTTGATGATCGATTAATCGATTTCTGGGTGAGAATATTCCTGTAGACTTTTGCGACCTCGATAAGGAATACTCTTACAATATATATCTTATCCTTGGAAAGACTTAACCGCAGTAGCATGTACGGGGGTTCGTATAGTTGAATAATGGGCACCGTTACTTCACCCCACGATCCTCTTCTTTCAGCGAAACTAACGTTATTGCCCCTCTCTCACTCTTACTCTCACTTTTTGAGTCTCTTTTTAGAGTGAACGCCACAACGGGCTAAGAGCTTCTTTTGATAATTTAGTGTACTGCTTATCTAACGTTTTTCCGAGTGTTCTATCTTCGAGCACCCCCCCTACTTACTTCTTTTCAAGTAACAAACTCTTTTAAAAAGTTATGTAATCGCGTGATTTTAGTTTTCTAAATTCATTATTTTTCCATTGTTGTTTTTTATGTTTGCTTGATTTTATGTGTTTCATAATTTTTTACAGCACTTTAATGATATTGTTATGATTGTATTTATCTAATCGAAATGCTAGCAGTCACGGGATATTTCGTGGTAAAATATTGTGTGACCTTAATTTTTAACGATGTAATTTTTGCGATTAATAATTTACATAAAAAATTGAGGTGTATATGACGTGTATTGATCAACACTCGTGACACTTATTAATATAGAAATAAAAAAAAATTAGAACAGTTTCATTTTACGTAAAGTAAAACTTTTTCCTGGAAATCTCAATGAGTCTGAAACTGACTTTTTAATGTTTTTAAACCTTTAAAAATTACCAAAAAACATGTTTTGTTATTTTTTTTTCATGTGACTTTTGATCAGAACTTTAACATTATCTAGATTTTTTTGAGAACATTCTAAATATATATGTCTGCATGAGTCTGTATCTTAATTTATGAAACTTTTTACTATTTATAACCTGCAAAAAACTGATAAAAAATAGTTATTTTTTTTTTTGTAACTTTTTATCGTAAGATTGAAATCGTCTTGATTTTTTGAGTTAACAAATTTTAGATAAATTTATAAAAAAATACCAAACAATTTTGCATGAATAACACATACACTGTTAAAATACAAGAAATCAATTTCTAACTAAAATTTGTTAGAAGAAAATTTTCGTGTTAATTATTGTACTTTTTTAAGATTATGTCTGGTAATAAATTTATTAAAAAAATTTGGCATCTATATAAATCAGAATTGATAATAACGAAAAATTGACGTAATGTAATTTCACTCGGTTATGTAAAAATACTAAAGTACTAGAGTTTGATTTTTCTTTGATAAATCCGGTTTTTTATTTTATCATGTTTTTGACTTGTAATTTTATCAATATGTTTTACAAATATATAATAAACTGATTTTAAAATCTTATGAATATAAATATTAGTAAATTTAACCCTAGACTGGCCAACGTATGAGCGTGATGCCGCGCTCAATTATATTTTTTTTATTACACCTTCAATAATTACTAAAATTATTCAAAAAAATTTGACTTTGTTCCTTGAACATTTTAGATTATATTAATAATTTTTTCAAACATTACTTATTTTATCCAATCATTTATTATGTCGCACAAGTTTGCAAACTCAAATGTTACTAGATGTCCAAAAATTTCTTAAAGCGTACATTTACAATAAAAAATTTTCTTTTATTAAATTCGAGAATACCTAAATATACCCACGCCTTTTTTACACTAATATAAAATTTATTCGCTCAATTTGTAAGGCTGTAGGTTGGTAGTTTCCTTTATACAAACAGATCTTTAATATAAAGTAATACAAGCATGAAAAGGGTAAAGAGAGCGAAAAGACAAACGATTGCAGTAAAGTCTTGGCGTTAGGGAAATACGATGAAAAGTCGCATACCCAAAATCGATACTTTAGTCGCGGCAATGGGGTGCTTTTATTGGCATTGTGCCAATGGTACCTATCTATGTGGAACACCTGCGCGTGTATATTTATCCTAGCCAAGAGCTCTCGACGGCTAGTACAGAACTCATGTGGTTAGTAGCGAAAATAAATGTATAGATAGAGCATAAGTTTTACCTGGCGCACGACCAGGGGCTTGCTATTTACACGTCCAGTTCCTAAAGCAATTCATTGGGGCTTGATGATGCATCAGAGTATTTTCTTAAACAGCTAAAGCTCTCCTCTCGGGAATGAAAGCTTTCTTTGACGGCTGACGTATACCGGAACCGCGACTGTTACTAGGAACCCTCGAGTAGTAAACGTGCGCAGTTAGCACGCTCCGGAAATCTCGATTTATGCTTGAACGCGCGAATCTATTTGTTTTGAGCAAACTCCAGTGCTTTAATAGCTTGTTTCGGTGACTTGGTTTCATTCATTATATCACTCTCTAAATCTGAAACAGTGAAAATCACTGGAAATTAGTGTTATATTCACTATTTCACAGTTATAAGTATACCACTTGATATACTTATAGCTGTGAAACAGTGAAATTCCGCTGATTCATTTTAAGAGAGTACAGTCAATATTAAGAGAGTACAGTCAATAAAATAAAAAAGCAAACGCTAGCTTAATTTAACCAAAAAGTAATACCCTCAGACGAATTTTTATGATGTCTTTTAACCAATGACAAATAATTGCAATTTTTGTTAAAATTTTTCAATAAGT
Source organism: Cotesia glomerata (assembly GCF_020080835.1). Taxonomy (NCBI): domain Eukaryota; kingdom Metazoa; phylum Arthropoda; class Insecta; order Hymenoptera; family Braconidae; genus Cotesia; species Cotesia glomerata. The sequence continues at coordinate 24,263,255 of NC_058159.1, read as the reverse complement.
ACATGGAAAAAGGAAAAATTATGATAAATAATAATGGATTTATAATTAATAGTGATCAATTGATAATAAATACTATCTCAAACAGTAAAATCGTGACTTTAACAGTTTATTTATGATATTTATTATTCAAATGTTACAATTCATTCATCATACAAAAAAAACGGCATTTCAAATTATAATAGAAGCTACGAAAATACAAAAAAAGTTCAAGTTTAGTAAGCAATAATTCAAACATCAATGTTTATTATCTTGTACATAAAAGATTATCGAATAATATGTAAAAAATATCAAGAAAGGTTTCTAAATTTCAATGGTAAGAATTTAATAGTTTAATGTAGCCAACATCAACATTTACGAGGTAAAAAAGTAAATTTTAAACGCAGCGATAAAAAAAGAAACCATATTAATTGACTTGACGCTTTTCACTGTTTAAAACGATAATTTTAAAAGAGTGAGACTTGTTATTTACAATAGTTATAACTTTTTTCAATATTAAATTAAAATTTTTTGTTATACTTTTTCGCATTATGTTTCATAACATTCTACGTTATTGCATTCCCGAGTTCGATGTACAATTTTAAACAGTATAAAGTAGCGATAATCTACGTAAATTTTAATATTTAATTTTTTATGTGTGATAAATACTTATACTGAAAATAAAAAAAATTAATCTGATTCAAGGAAAAAATTCTTGAACCAAGAAAATCTTTTTGAAGAGTTTCACTGCCTTGAATCAAGACGAAAAATTCTTGAATCAACTAAAATTTACTTAAACCAAGATAAATTTCTCAGTTCAAGAATTTTTTTACTTAAATCTTTTATTTTTCCAGTGTAGAAAAATTATAATACAACATAAAAATTTTTTGAGTCTTTAATTTACAATTAATGTGATGACTTTTGTAAGAGTTTATAATTTTTAATTTGGAGGGGTAAATGGTGCCAATAATATAAAAATGCCTTTCAATTTTATCTTGAAAAATACAAATAGTTTTTAGTTTTGTATATTGACACGTTTATCATCGCGATCAAGATTTTATTGAACTTAAAAATTATCAAATGAGTCAATAAATAATATAATTATTACGTTTTATTTATTTAAATAAAGTTATAAAAGAAACTTTTTCAATTAACAAAATATTGACAAAATATGATTATGTTAAAACATTTCTCAAGAAAAAATCAATTTTATGACATTAATCAGATTTTTATTGGTTTAATCATTTTTTCAGTTTGGTATTAAAAATTAAGTCTCTTCATTTATTAGTACAGATTGTTGTGTTTATCGATAAAATAATTATTTATAAAAGAAATATTCTTATCGAAAAAAAAATTCCGATACAATAAAAGTGATTTATACAATTTATAGAACAATGAATTCATTTGTACTGAGTATTTAGATAACAGAATACTCGAGTAGAAAAGAATCGTAGTAAAAGAGAAGTAAAGAAAAAAATAGTCTGACGTAATGATTGAGCCAACTACTTAACAAAGTAAAGAATGAATAAAAGAAGTAATAAAAAATGAGTATTGAATGGAATTAATAGGTCAGGTTGTTTAAAGAAATTCATTACAAAGTCTCTTAAATCGAGTAGTTGAGTTTAAAATTTCCATAATGACAACGATATTCCGTTTCATTAATTCAGACTCGAGGTGACAAGATCTTCGATAGACTTGTTTCTGTCTCGCTTCAATTTCTGCTATTATTATTATCATTATTATTATTATTATTATTATTATTATTATTATTATCGTTATATGATACTCGCATTCAGTCTTCACGTTTAACATTTACTGTAAAGACGTTACCGCAAGCCAGTTAGAATACAAAAGCTAAGATCTTCATACATATACGATAACTTGTGACGTTTCCATACCCATCAAACGCTATATCTTAATGAAAAAGACGCAAATAATCTTTTGTATTAAAATATTTATTTTATTCTATTTATTTAAATTAACTGTTCGTTTTTTATAGAAATTCTTGAACTGTATCCTCAGTTCGATTTGTCAGTCTGAATTACTGCGAATTAAAAGGAATAGCTAGGCAACAAGAGAATATATAAGCCATTATATCCAAAAGTTTAATTCAGAACAAAGTAATTCTCCAGTTTAAATCCATTTACTCGGAATATTTTTTTAATGTCCTCATTTTACCCCGGTCTCCCTATCCAAACCAGCAAACATACTTTTTCTCTCAACATTACTCTACAAAAGTTTTCTCATGCTAGTTATTTTATCGACATTTGCCTACGTGCTTGGGACGTTATTAAAATTCCTCGTTTCCCCGTTGAGAATCGACGACTCGCCGATTTCTGTTCTGACCCACAGGGGGATGCCCGTTAGTACTTTATGTTCACTTTCTATCCCTTTAATTCCTTTCATTTCTATTCTTTTTCTCTCTCTCTTTTACTCAACACTGCTAACTTCTCCTGAATTTCTCATTACCGGCATGAAAATTAATTCCCTTGGTACAACACACACAGGCACCGAGACACCTATCTTACTCTGCTTCATTTTGTATAGTATTAGTACCAGTTATTCGCATTTTCAAACGCTATTCTCGACCGTGTAATCTAGATGAGGGCTCCAAACTTACTGAAATTACTGTTAGTACCAGCTCACATGAATTTTTTTTTTTGCTCGACGGGCAGAAATCGTCAACTTTCGGCCCACTGCGCTAAACGAAGTTGCCCCTTTCTGCCTTCGTCGAGCAAAAAAATAGTATACACTCCACGGGAAGTAAATAAGAAAGCCTCAGATCACATGTTTGTTGACCTCGGCTTCGCCTCGGCCAACAATTACATATAATCTGAGACATTTCTTACTTTACTTCCCTAGGTGTGTAATATACTATTTCACCCTTCAATTTCTTATTGATAATTTTCTGATGTAACATATATGGTCTGATCTGGTCATAATTTTTAAAGGAGTCGATTTGTTAAAAAATGTTAAGAGACTTTTTTTATAAAAAGCATTTAATTTACTTTAAAAAAATTTATTGGTTTTTTTTTTTAACTATTGTCCGGTTTATTGGTAACAAAATTCCAAAGTTTTAAAATCAAATGATTAAAACAGATCAATGTTTGCGATTCCATTACATAGAAACGGCTTGTCCGACGAAAATTTTTAATTAAACCTCTTTTATACAGAATTCAATTTGCTTCAATGATATATGTCGATGAGATTTTTTCTCTCGATAATTTCAAAGTTTAAAATGATAATACGTTCAAAAAAAAAAAAAAGATTAAAAAATAACGATGATCAACCTCTTAATATTAATGGCTAAAAAGTTTACAGTAATTTTTTTTAATTAATTTAAATCAGGATGTTGTAGACCAAATTGATGTTATGTTTTTTATTTTTTTTATTTTAACATGCGACGTTTCGTCAGTTTTATTCTGACATCATCAAGCACCTTAAAATTTTACAATATAAAAACACAAAGTCCTTAATTTACAAAAAATTACTGAGCATGAAATTTTTTAGTATACCTTCCAAAAAGATATATCTTCCAAAAAGCAAGGACTGAAACCTCGTGTTTATTTGAAGATTATTGTTGACAATTTGTTACTTGTCAATATTGACTAGAGAATAATAGGATAAATTTTTTGACGAGCTTTCTAATATATTTAATTGGATATGGTTCATTTTATTTATTACGGACTCTAAATATAAAAATAAAATAAAAAAAATTTGTCTGTATATTAAAATGTCATGCGCAGTAATTTTTTGTAAATTAAGGACTATGTGTTTTTATATTGTAAAATTTTAAGGTGCCTGATGATGTCAGAATAAAACTGACAAAACGTCGCATGTTAAAATAAATGAAATAAAAAACATAACATCAATTTGGTCTACAACATCCTGATTTAAATTAATTATAGAAGAATTTAGGCCTGATTAGAAGCAATAGCAATTTTTTTTTCTTACTCCAAATGACGTGCTATATCCTTGAAATAAAGATTTTTAATTTTTTAGACAATTTTAACTCTGATATGGATAATTTTCATATTCGGTCATTTATAAACATCGCAAGACATATCAAAAATTATAAATGGCAAAATCAGACCATATATGGACATATAAAATTTTCTAATATAGCTATATGTAGAGAAAAGTCAGTCCATATCGAAAAACTTTTTCACGGGCACTTCCTTCATTAACAATGTATTCACATTTATTCTTTTAAAAAGACGGTGTATAGTTATTCGAAGAACGTGAGCTAATAATTGATTACATTGAAGCAAGGTAGAGGTAAAATAAATTTACATGAACTAGTAAGAATTAAAGTAGATAGCACGATGAATAATACAAGAAGTGTATGACTGATATTACGAAATTTATTATTTATTCTAAATGTTCGCGTACATGCTCGAGGTATTTTGTCTGATAACACAATTACTGTTACTACTGCGTTACTGTGAATGAAATGTTTTCTTTTTATTACCGTCTTATTGATTCTAAGTTGTTATTTATTAAACTGTTGGTAGAATTGAATGAACATGATAATTATCCGAGTAGAAGTATTGATTCACGGTGTAATTGTTTGGTTATAATTATTTATGAAAAATAAACTGACCTGTAATTTTTTATTAAAATTATTTATTGTAGATTTCTGCTCTTTTAAATAAAATCAAATTAAATCATAGAAATGCATTCATAAGAAAATAGAATAATCAATCTTTAAATTGAATTTTACTTTACAAAGATCAAAGTCTATAAATTTATTAAACTTTAAATAACAACGTTCATTAAATTTTTTTCAGAAATATTTTTTAATTAATTTCACTACACAAACTATTTCTGTGAAGATAAACGAGACTAAATCAGAAAATATTGAAAGCTTTGTGAATTATTTCACGCTCTGAAAAATACGATTATTCGACTGTCAACTAAACATTGTCGAGTGATAAAAATCAATGCCAAGAGGTTAGAAGTATACTCGTCGGAAGTCAAACATCAAAGACAAAGAAGTCCAAATAAATTTGCCCTTCTGCAGGGTCAAGGATCCGAACAAAGTTTTTCGGCACAGTAGCATTACAAAGAAAATGAACGAAATTAATATCAATTTTCATTGCAATAGTTGAACCTAAATTAATTTCTACGCATTGAAAGTTTTTCTTTTTTTGTTCCAATCAACCAAGTCAACGAACTATCAAACTAATTTCCGTCTGTCCACAATTAATTGCTTTCGTCAATTGACTCCAGGCACAAAAGTTTTTTTTTTTTTAATTCAATATCATTTAGTAACAAACGTGCCATTCATAATCAGGATAAATTACGAATTTCTTTAGAAACTTAATAAGTAAATTAATTTGTCGGAGTAACTTGATAAAAAAAAAATAATCTTAAACCAATAAAATTTATTTGGCTGCATCAAAAATTTTTCAGCCTCGAAATTCTTGAACTAAGATCTAATCTTAATATTTCTGGCCGCACTTTTGCTCAATCAGAAACAATAAACTGCATACATAAATTCTAAAAAAGAAATAAAATACAACAGTACGAAGAAATTGCTTAAAGGTAATTTAGCGACAAAAAAACAGGCTAGTTTCTCGGTCGAAATTATACCCTGCCTCGGTACTTATACATGCCCTCTACTTGATCAATAACGACACAGACTGTCGCTCATATTTAAAAAAAAATAAAATTTAAAGTAGAATCAACCGAGCAAAAAATATTAAAAGAAAAAAAATAACAGGAAATAAAATGAACAAAAAAAATAGAGAAAATATTATTATAATAAAGTCTAAGAATGACATGCAACGCACAAGTTGGCTTATGAGTATAAAGGGGATTTTAACACGTAAAAGACGTCCGGGCTTACAGAAAATGCCTTGTCACGCAATGTAAATGAACCCCTCCTTCAATCGCTTTTGCCCTTTCTTATTATTTGGCATTATTATTATTTTTTTTTCTTATACTTCGTGAATAGCGTTTTTATGTCGTTTTTAGTGCTCACGAAAGGCTCGAGATTTGAGCACGATCTTAATCTTAAATTCCACTAATCGTAATCCAAGTGACTTAACTTTTCTATTTTAATTTTTTATTGATTATATATGCTTATTTATTTTATATTTTTCATTTCAAATTTAAAATCTAAAAATTTATTTTCAAAAAATATGAAATGATTAAATTTAACTTGATTAAGTCAATCACTTTATTTTCAGTTCAATCAATTGTTAGCTTTTATTTTTTGTCTCTAACAAATTCAATTTTGTAAAAGTTCAAAATTTTCATACAAATTATTTTTTTTACATTATGTCCAAAATTTTTTTATTCTACAAAAAAATTTTATTTTCATATGTGATAAAAAATTCCTCCCTTTTCCGTGATTGTCATGTTATCGCTTTTTTCCCACCAGTAACGTGATTGGTCAAACCAAAATTCGGTGAAAGTTACGTTACGAAGACGAAAGTTACGTTGCAAAAGTAAAACTTTAATGAAGCTTTACAAAAAGTTGACACATTTCCTACATAAACTTTCGTTTTTGATCCTGTGAAAAACGTCAAAAGTTAGAATAAAACTTTTATCTAATTGAAAAAAAAAAAAAAATTGAAGACTAAAAATCCAGAATTGAACTCCGAGCTTGTGATTCATCATGCCTCTTAATTGAGATGTAATTAATCGAAACTCTGGTGAGATAAATAGACACCACAACAACAATAGTAATAATATTGATAGAATATTGGGCGATTATTATACGCGATCGATATGACCAGAGGTCATTGGATGAATCGGATGGTCGATCAGCTCGGCCGTTTATCCAACCGCACGACAATTGACTATGGAAATGGATGGATGGCGGAAGAACAGGATAGGAGCAGAGTAGCTCGATGGGCGCCCGAAAATGAGGATGGATAGCACTGAAAGAGAGAATGAGATAGAGGTATATGGGAATGTCTGGTTAAGCTATCATCGGTCTTGCTGGTTGCTCAAACTCTGCTCCAGAGCTCCTTGCCTTCCCTTTTCTACCCGCCTCGGGCGATCCAATTAACCTATCATTAATAAGAGATTCACATCCAGTCTCCCGGCCGCTCGCTACCTAAATGATGGTCATAATTACCGGGAGAATGATTACTGCTTTTATCGATGCGTTTATTTAATATTTACCGTGTAATGTGAAACGTCACTTCTGCTAGCTGAAGCACTTACCTATATTTCGCTCCACATTGATGTACCGTGAAGTAGGTCGGAATTCTCGTTGGTAAATTTTGGATAGTGTATGGATGCATTAATAAGATGGTTTTATAACTATTTCTTGCTGTATAGGTTATTAGGTTAATGAGATGAGATTTTCATTCATAATTTTAGAAATAAAAATTGTTATTATTGATGATTAATGATAGTGTTTTATGAACACATTTTTCTGATAAAAAAAGGTTTTAAATTATTCAAAATTTTTTGAAAAAATTAAAATCTCTTTTACTAATCAAATTTAAGGAAAAAAAATTAATTAGGCGAATTATTTATTAAACATCATACATTATTTAAAAAACAGAAAAATCATTTTTTTGTCAATGTTTTTAAATTATTGAAATAATTATAATTTAGTAATAAATCAAAACATCATTTTGAATGTATAATCTTAACCCTAGACTGGTCACCATTTTTTTAGTTTCTCGCTCGCACTATAGCGAGTCTCTATCCCATAGAGGAAAGTACCACGGGGCCTAGCTTGGCCCAGCCTTGGCTCAACTATGTAAAACTCTGGGCCAAGCTTGGAAGCCAGGCTTGGCCCAGTCCTAGTTGAAGTCTGGGATGATAACGATGGGCCAAGCCTGGTTACCAGGACTGGCCCACGCCTGGTTACCAGGGCTGAGCCATAGTTAATTTTCAAGTCTGGCCCATGCCATTTGATAAAAAATGATAAAAAAGAATTATTGGAATGTTATTTTTTTATTTTATTTTGTAAGTAAAGTAAATTCGAACCTAACTGTTGCTAATCGTGAAATAAAGTGAAAATCGTATCCGTTCTAACCGAGATTCGAACCCGAGCCGCGCGCTTGCCAGACCGATAACTAACCCCTACACCGTACGACCGATAAGTTGATGCACATCTTATTATTCTAATAAGCTAAATCTATATAGTGACGAAGTGTGACGGTTTATTATTTATATAATTTATGTTATTTAATATTGTGTTTCGATGAAAATTAACTATTTTTTACAAATGTTTATTATAGTTAAAAAAAATGAAAGAGTCAAGTTGTTATATTACTTTAAACTTTGTACATCGTTCTGTATATTTTTAATATCTTATGATTAATATTAATCTTAATTAATATTAATCTTTTAATATTAATTTTCATGTTTAAAATTATCAATATTAAAAATTCAACTGTAAATTATTATATTTTAATTTTTTTAAGACTACATCAATTTTGACGATATGCAATTGTCTTGGTTAAATAATAAATTTTAAATTTTAGAATTTGTTAGCAAATATTCGTTAAGCAATAAATGTTTACTGTTTAAAATTCTATTACTTAATGATTTATTAAGTTTGAATTTCCCATTGAATGGCTAAGGCTAGGTTACCCAATTCTGGCTCAAGTCTTGGTTGCCATTCAACGCCCATGGCTACAAAGAAAAAAAAATTTACTTAAATCAAGTAAATAATTTTTAAGAATTTCATCTTCTTGATTTGAGTAGAAAAATTCTTAAACTAAGAAATTTTTCTCGATTTAAGTAAATTTTATTTAATTAAAGAATTTTTCGTTTTGATTGAAGACAATTAAACTCTTCAAAGTTATTTTCTTGGTTCAAAAATTTTTCTCTTGAATTAAGTTAATTTTTTTTTTCAGTGTAGATTTCCCAATCTTGGCTAACCCTTGGGTAATCATTGTGGCCGTGACTGGGTGACCCAGTTCTGGCCCAGGCTCGGGTAATAATTGGGCCGACCAAGGCGTGGTTGCCCAATCTTGGCCCAAGCTTGGGTCACCGATGAATCGCCAAGGCTAGATTAGCCAGTCTTGGCACAAGCTTGGATAATTATTGGCATGGCCGAGGCTGGGTTAACCAGTCTTGGCCCACGCTGGGGTCACCAATGAATGGCCAAGGCTGAGTTAGCCAGTCTTGGCCCAAGGTTGGGTAATCATTGGCATGGCCGAGGCTGGGTTAAACAGCCTGGCCCACGCATGGGCCAATACAGGTATGCCGAAGCTAGGTTTCCCAGTACTGGCCCAAGCCTGGCCCCTTTGTCAACTCTGGGGGTTTCCTACATGGTATAGGTTGAATAGTTGTTACGCGGCGTCACGCTATACAGGTGACCAGTCTAGGGTTAATATTTTTTGGTTAACAAATATGATTTAATTTGGGCAGTACATTTGTTTATCAGAAATATATAAATACATATTGTAATTTTATGGATTTATTAAACATAAACTAAACTTACCTTCAAATTTGGAATTTGTCATTCAAGAGAGTACTTGACGCCTACAAAACCTAAATTAAATATAATTTTAAAGAGAGATAAATTCAATATTATGCTATCGCGGCTTTATTTATCCATCCGTATTTTATATTTACATTCCACTAGAAAATGTATTGATTTTATTAAAAAAACTGGAGTAAAAAATATGTATATTTCTCGGAAAAATTTACATGAAGATTAAAAAATGTTTACATCGTTATTTTTAAAAATAACAATCAGTCATTTCTATCGAAAAATAGTTTCATTTACAGTCTCGAAAAAAATGAAAATACAAAAAAAAATAAATAAAAATAACTATTTAAGTATAACGAGCTCATTTGAAACGTTGACCCCCTTAATTAGTTGTTTGGCAATAAAATACCATAATAATTTCACAAGCTTTAACGTCCACCCACGGTCATCTCGTGAAACTTTTAAGGGTATAAAAGATCGCAATTTAGCTTGCATACAAATAGGATATTTAATTAAATTATTTAAGCAAAAAATCTATTATTCCGGATCCAAAATAGCAGGAACCAGAGTGCAGATAAAATTAATTAATTTCGTAGACGGTAATTATTTTTAGTATTACGAGATTTAAATTGAAATTATACAATAAATACGAGAACTAAATAATTCGAGGATTAAAAAATAATAAAAATGTGATCGAAATGTGAAAGTAAGTCGGTAGTTGGTAGACGGTACGTTGAAATCAACAAAAAAGTATTAATTTTTGGCGTGTGAAAAATAAAAACCGCAAACAGAGGATTTCACCGGGAGAAATGAGATCAAAATGCGGTCCAGGATTATGGCGGAGCGGAGTGTTTGTGGAGAAGGAGGAGAGGGGCTGTGAGACAAAAGGGGTAGGATAATTCCCCGCATCCGGTGAGAAGACCAAAGCTGGGTACAATTAGCACGGGCGATATGTAAAATGAATTATTATCCCGGGTTGGTTTTCGGCGTGCTCACGTCAGTGTGTATATTTGCGCATGTTCATTTGTGTGTGTGTGTGTGTGTGTGTGTGTGTGTGTGTTTGTCTACGAGTCCTGCTGATAGAGTGAAAGCGCGAGCTGGTTATTAGTGAGCTCCCGTACCGTGCCATATAGTTTTCATCCTATACCAGGACGATCGTTCGATTCAATTGTACCAAAACATACGCCGGCAATCCAACCACTGAATTGACAGTCCCATGTATATATGTATCTTCATTTTTATTTTTCCACGCTGACGTATTTAATTTTTGTGAGAAAACAGTCAATAAAAATGATAAATATAAATAGAGAAAAAAATAAAAAACAAACAAATTCATTAATTGATTGATAAATTGAAAAAAGAAAAAAAATATATTTATAACTCTTGAACTTTTTTACGACTATTTAATTCAACGAAAATACTGGATCTCTAGAGAAATACTGAACAAGTTTTAGAATTTTCCACACCGATTAAATTTGTCGGGAGGTAAATACGAAAAATTAATTGCCAAGTGCATCTATCGAATAATTTTTTATTTTAATATCTATTTTATTTGTCAAATAAATAAATGAAGCTTGGTAAAAAAATTTTTATACTTCAAAAAAATTAATAAATTATTTAGAACATAAAAATCACAATGAGAATGTCAAGAATTATTATAATTGTGAATGAAAATAGCTTGGCTCGATGATTTTTCGGTATTTTTAATCACTATATTCACAGTATGCTTTTAAAATAAATTAAAAAAATAATATTGCTATAATAAAATTATTTACTTACAATTTAATGAAAAATGTCACGGACTCAACTTATAGAAGATCTAACCAATTATTCAAAACTCCTCCAAAAACTTTGTACAAAAATTATCTATCAGCAAAGAATATATAAAATCGTGAGAAAGCACAAATTTAGGTCACGATGATTGGTGCCACGATAATCACCTTTTTGATGATTCTGAATTTAGCTATAAAAATTCCACTTAAAATAGAAGTATGCCCGTCAAAAAAATTTTCTTATTCTTTTAATTATATAGATAATAAATTGATTATCACTGAAAAAAATATCAAACCTTGAAATAGTATATTACATACCTAGGCCAGTAAAATAAGAAAAGTCTCAGATCACATGTAATTGTTGGCCGAGGCGAAGCCGAGGTTGACAAACAGGTGATCTGAGGCTTTCTTATTTACTGGCCAAGGTGTGTATACTATTTTTCTGCTCGACGTAGCCGGAATGTGGCAACTTTGTTTAGCGCAGCGGCCAGAAAGTTGCCACTTTCTGGCCAGAGAGCAGAAAAGATATAAATTCAGGTTACGATTTTTCTGATGGCATGAAATTTCACTATATATATATATATATATATATATATATATATATATATATATATATATATATATATATAAACTCATTTTTTAATACAAATGTGCCCATCACAAAATTTTTCTTATTCTCTTAATGATACTGATTGATATTTGACATATTACCACAATAACATCTACAAAATAAAACAAATAAATAAACAAATTTTATCTAGAGCGAAATTTAAATCTATTTTGAATTACTTCGAAAACTTATGATAAGTTATCAAAAAAATTAACTATCTGAGAAAATATCTTATGAAACTTTAAAAAGGTACAAAATCAGGTCAAGACCTTGTCAATGATACTAAGTTCAATTAAAAAACTTATTTTATCATTTAAATACGCCAGACACTAAAATTTTGTTATTCTGTTATTATTATTATTATTTAGATCATTATTACTGTTTTATAAATTGATGAATATTAGTTTAATTAAGTCATGAAATCATAGTTTCAAATAGTGTACCATAAAGTCGACAAATATGCCCCGAATGATAGCAATAAAATATATAAATAAAATAAACATTTTATTGACTGGAAAATTAACAATTGATCATAATCCATAACTCATAACGAGCAATATAGTTAATGAGCTTACAGATCAGGAATAAATGAAATGAAATCGGAATTCAGTGAGTGCATAGTTGAAGTTAATGACAACGCACAGTCGCCGGTCACCAAACGCATACCAGCATCGATTTTCATTATTACTGGGTTCCGTTCCGTCTATCCAACTAAAATTTCTCCTCTATGATTTGTCCCCTCTCATTCCTCATTCTTCATTCCTCGTTTCTCGCTTTTTCTTGTTTCTCGAGTCTGTTACCCAGAATTACCTACGGCTCGTTGAATCTTTAATTTCCGGCAGAAAGCTCCAAAAAGGTGCCATGCCGTAATCATTTTTTTAAATTCATTTTTATTATTCTCTTCGACTTTAGAATTCCTTTTTTTTTCTTTTTTTTTTTATATTTTACTGGAAAGTAAAAATCACACATTTATAATTAATTAATTTAATATTTTACAATTAAAGAGTTGAATCATAAATTCATACTAATTAAGGTATAAAGTTTATCAAATGAATATTATTATTAATATTAATATTAATATAATTAAAATGTATAACTTTCAGGAGGAATGCGGTGCAATTCTCCAGGACTTAAGTGATAAAATAAACAACAAGCACCAAGAAGTCCACACTCATCCACTTCTATCCATCTTCAAAATGGCCGAAGTTGAGGTTAAGCTGCCTCAAGGCAGCGGAGCAACAGCTATTGTAATAAAAATGTCTCTATTACAATTAATATTTATTTTACTAACAACAACACTCATTAATTCTATCTTATTAACGACTTTTAATAACGATAACAATAATATCAATAGTTACTTAACTTCGTGACAGAGAACGTAACAGCCCCCGCTATATATATAAGCGTTGAGATAAATATATATAAAACCAACGCAACAGGAGGTCCATCTTCTTTATAAAAAGTACTCTTGTCTACGAATGTGTACAACAAAGCTTGAGGAGCAATTTTTAGTATTTATTTAATGTATAAAGTTCAATATTATTTGCTACGTGTGTCTGTCAATTATCGTATGGATCGAAAGAATATATGTCAACTCGTCGTCACGTTACTTTTTTTTCCTTATATTTCAAAAAGCTTTTAGTTTATTGATTATTATTAGAATGATAAAAAACATTTCACAAGTTTTTACTACAAAAGAAATGAAAAAATGATCGGCTATTAAATTTTCTAAAATATTATTAGAAGTTAATATTAATTTAAAAGACAAAATGTCTCTCAATTTTATTGAGTTTCATAATGAATTTCATGAATATAATACGATTATATAATAATACGATTATCAGACGCTATGAAATATAAATCGACATCATTAAATTTTATTAAACTTTAATACGGTAAGATATTATGAATCATTTGATTATTTAACGTCGTAAGATATGAGATTTTAGTAAAAATCATGAATGTTTATTAAAAATAAAAATTTTATAAAAATATGTTTTTGAAAAGATTTTGAAAATAAAAAAATTAAACTTTCGGATTCACTCCACTAAATTAAAAAAAAAAATTTTTTTTTAAATTATCAATACAACTTATCATCATAATATCTTTAATTGAATCCAGATTTATATTGTCAAACAAATTGTCGAATAAAAAAATTTCTTCACTAAATGTGTTGTTCGACATAATAAGGCTTTATGTGAGGTACTATAACATAATAATTTTTTTAACAATGATAAGACAATGGCTGCGTTCAAGTTTACTAAGTTCTTGGCAGATCTTAGCATATCTTGTAGCAACAACTTTAAGTAACTATATTATTTTTTTTTTAATCTATAATGAAACAAATGCAAGGTATATTTATTTAAGTGTGTCTAAAATTAATTTTTTGGTAGATAAAGTCAGCCCTGCTCAGAACTTAGTAAACCTGAACGCAGCCAATACATCAGACATAAAACATTATGAGATATTATTGATAGTTTTCTCAGACATTTTTGTGACGTTTTCGAAGATGTTCAATATTTTATAATATATGGTTTTGTTTAATATCATTTAACTTCATAGGGTTTATGATATATTATTAGACATTCACAGACGATTCAATTTATCATAGAACAGACAAATGACTAACTGTTAATTAAAAATAAAATTATTCGAAATTTATTTACAGCCAAAAAATGAAAAATGTCCTTTAAAATTGTACATACCCGAAATTATCGAAATTCAATTATGAAAAAATTTCAAATTATAGAAGATGAGTGTTTTTTTTACGTGACGTCGAGTTGCTAAGACAAATAAACGAATGATAATGTAAAGTTTCTAATGTGTAAACTACTAAATAGAGACACGGCTTACTAAAATAATAAATAACTCTTAATCTTAGTAACAAAATAAACAGGGGAGAAAAAGCGTTTACACAGTAAAAAATTTTTCGTCATTGTGTAGAGTGTTAAAATTTGTGTGTTGAATATTACACTCTAGTGTGTAGAATTTAACATTCTAGTGTGTTAAATCATTAAATCAACACATAAGAATGTTAAATTCTACACACTAGAGTGTAATATTCAACACACAAATTTTAACACTCTACACAATGACGAAAAATTTTTTAGTCTGTAGGCAGCGTTTCTACCGATCGATAAACAAATGAAGGATAATAAAAAATGAATATGTAAGTTACGTGGAAGCGATTGTATGATAAATATGTCAATTTAATCGAACAACTGTTTGATATAAATTGTCAGGTGTACATGTCTACGATAATAGTTGTAAATTTTACTACCGTTAGAAATAGTTGAGGTAAATAATTTTAATAGAACTGTTGACACTCAATACTTAATACTGCCTCACGGTCATTTATTTTATTTAATATCAATTGGTTGATATCAAAACACTTTTTCCTTTTTTCACAAAGTTTCCATAATTTTTGGTCACTTTAAAAAATCGTGGAAATTTTTGCTTTATACGGAAAAAGTATTTTTAGTATGTCCAATATTTTTATATTTTTAAATTATGGAGGATTAATGATAATCTAACAATCAAAATGTAACATGTCAAAATTAAACAAAAAAAAGCACCAGTATTATTTCCAATAGCTTTTAGTCATAATTATTCTATGATGAACAACAACAATAATAAAACATTATATAGTGTATCATCTATAAGGTTATGGGCCAAGATCGAGGAATTAAGTAAATTCTCATAAAAAAATTTTCTGGTATGTCCTGATATGCTT
The DNA here is from genome assembly GCF_020080835.1 of Cotesia glomerata. Classification (NCBI taxonomy): domain Eukaryota; kingdom Metazoa; phylum Arthropoda; class Insecta; order Hymenoptera; family Braconidae; genus Cotesia; species Cotesia glomerata. The sequence goes on along the minus strand of NC_058159.1, from coordinate 24,247,752 downwards.
CAATATGATCTGATATAATAATTGGGACTTTTGTGATATCAATTTTTTATTTTAATCGACTTCTAATCCAATCTTTGTTTAATTAAACATATTGTGACGTACACATTTCAAGAAAAAGTTGAAAAATTATAACATAGTTTTATTTTCATGTATGCTCTGATGGGGACATTATCTGACTAAATCAGGAAATATAAAACCATATTAGGCCAAATCAGAAAATTTTTCACGGGCATAGTGCATCATCCATAAGGTTATGGGCCAAGACTAAGATATCAAGTAACTTTGACTTTTAAACTGAAAAATGATTTTATTATTTAATTTACGAGGGAAATTAATAGTGCACTATGTCACAAGTCACGTTTTGATTGTTAAATCCACAAAATCCATTGGCTGGCGAATTTAAAAAGTAAAAAAAAAAGATCGTGACCTCGACACGGATAAACGAAAAAACCTCCGAGTGGAGATGAATTGGTCAGCCTGAAACATTCATAGGACATATAAGTATGATCTAGAGAGTTATATTAAGTCAAGACGTACGACCGTGAGCCAGAGTACCAAGTATGACGTGGTTATCGGAAAAGCAATAATGTAGCGAGTTTATGATACAGCGAGAGCATGTCACGCGGTAGGGCCGGATAACGAGCATATACACACTACATAACACTTCTCTCTTTCTCTTTGCTCTATATACCAATACCACTGAAGATAGGCTAAATAGATACAGGTAGATACAATCATTTACGTGTTTAGGGCGAATGGAGAGAGATGGCGTTACGTATCAATGCACATGCGTGGGTGCGTTCGCAATCTATCATGCGTAATGTTTGGGCACTTGTAACGGTTAAAGGTGAACATATTTGTCAAGCTCACAAATATTATCTCATTCTGTTTTACCGCCACCGTATTATGTGGTAAATATAAGTGCATAATGACCATGGCTAAATAAATATTTTCTCGGGTCATGTATCATGTGCAGCTGATTTTTTTTTTTGCGAATTAAAATTTAATTTATGGGATCTGTCTACGTAGAAAATATTTATGGGTGTAGAAAAGGTTATTGTTTTATATTGACGGTTATTACTGCTAATCAGGGGTACACAGAAAGAAAGGTTCACTTGAGCCAAGAAAATATTTTTCTTCATAATTATTTACTTGGGCGAAAAAAAAATTTTTTTTGACACAAGAAATTTCACTTATTCCAACAAATCAATTCCCTTGCTTCAAGAAATACGTTTCTTGATCCAAGACAATTTATTTAAGTCAAGAAAATTTTCTTGTTTTGAGAAAATTTCTCTCTTGCTCCAAAAAATTAAGTTCTTGACAGAAGTAAATTTTCTTGTCTTGAGAAAATTTTTCTCTTGCTCCAAAAAATTAAATATCTTGATAGTAAATTTTCTTTAATATTTCTATTGACTAACATGTCAAATGGGAAGATCAAATAATATTGAATCATTTTTTTTCATTCAATATGTATAATTGCGCGCTAAAATAATCTAAAATGGGTATCAAATATTCAAGAGAAAAATTTTCTCAAGATGAGAAAATTTTTTTCTCAGCTGAACTAGATGGCGCTGCTTCCCTAATCTAAAAATTTTGATCAAATATAACAATTTCTTGTATCAAGTATTTATGAAAATTTGAATTAAGAAAAAATTACTTCCACCAAGAATAGAATTTCAAGAAAAATTTTTACTTCGGCCAAGACAACTTCGGTCTTCCTTCGGGCGACCGAAAATTTACTTGAGCCAAGAATTTTGTTCTCCAGTCAAGAAATCTTTCTTTCTGTATATTCATGGGATTATTGTTATTACTATCCGTTTGAAAAGATAATATACGTCGGAAATATATGACATAGTATATTCTTATAACATAATAATATATGAAAGAATATATGTATGATATAATATAGTTGTTTTGGCTGGTTTTTTATACGACACATGTTTATAGTATAACATGTATCCCATTACATATCGATACCCAAATTCTAAGATGCTGTAGTGCAAAAGATGAATTTTTAATACCGTGGTTTTTTACATCTTATATTTATTTATTGGTTAACTATAGTGTTAATTTATATCAACTCTCATAATTCAAAATAAATGTCTATTTTTATAATTACATATATGTAAATGGCAAGATCTACCCTCCACAGCCAGCCATTATTTAATTACTTGCAATACTACTGACTAAGTTTTTTTCTTATATTTTTAAACTCAACTATTTAAAATATGTATTTTTTTGGGCAAAAATAAAAACTATCTTAAAAAAAAAAATAACTGACATTTATAAAATTCTACAGCAGACGGTAAAAACAGATCAAAATATTTACTAAATAATTTTACCTTTAAATTTGTAATATGAGCTGCATAACATTTTTATAAATCGATTTTTCAAAAAAAATGTCCATTTTTTTTGGGTTACAACATCTTAGTACATAAGTATCGATTATATTCTTCTTATATATTTTTTAACTATGAGTTAATAATATATTAGAAACTATAAACTAATACTACATTCCACGAAATATATGTCACGATACATATTATATTGTGATTCGGAATAATTGGTGATATTCCATGTCTCAATATGTTATTCTTGATCAATCTAAAATTTTCAGCAAGAAAATTTATACGGTTGAACTTTTATTTAAAAGTGAACTAGTTATTCACAGTAATATCTATTTTTTTCTTTTGGTACAGGAATAATTTTTGTCATGTGGTATAATATATTGTCTCTTATATCTAAAAAATATATTTTTAAACAAATGGCTCAATATAATCCCGTGTAAAAAAAAGTTCCGGAAACATTCCTCAGAAAAGTTCCGATTATGAGACGATCTGGAACTTTTGCGGAACTTTTCCGGAACTTTTCCGGAACTCTTTGGAAACAACATTAAAAAAGTTTACTTACAAACTTTTAAGTAACCAAAAATTTGAAATTCTTAAAATTTTTTAGGAACTTCTCCGGAACTTTTTCGGAACTCTTTGGAACAGTATTAAAAAAAAAGTGTGTGCATGTAACCTTTACGCGCGATTGAAGTAAAACTTATTTGGCGTTGACGGCATATATCACTGAAATGATTAAATTTTAACTTGAATAATAAATATCACATTATAATTTAATTATACAGGGTGTCCCAAAAGTCACGGACGCCATTGTAGCATCTGATGAAAAAAATAATTCTGAGACGAAAAGTCCTTAGCCATTTTTCAATTAACCGCATAGATAATTAATTATTAATTAAAAATAACGTCTCTTTATTTGTTAGAGAGAGAGCGTCAGTGTCCAGTAAAATATGTGCCAAACAAAGACACAACTAACTGTATGACTAACTAGTTTCTATAGCTAACGTAGTCACACATATTTGCCACATTCACACGTGCAAAGCATCTTCGTTGGAACACTTGACTTGACACTGGATTCTCTCTCTCTAACGCATAAAGGACGTTATTTTAATGTAATTAATTATCTATGCGTCTGATTAAATGGCTGGGACTTTTCGTCTCAATTTTTATCAGATGCTACAATGGCGTCCGTTACTTCTGGGACACTCTGTATTTGGCTCCCCGTCTTTATTAATCCCGCCAAAATTTCTCACAATTATTTACAATTAAGTACAATTATTTCTAAAAAAAAACATTAACATGGCTCTTTTATTATGGTTTTTGTGTGAAAAAATATTGTACAAGAAATTATTGCTGACAATTTTTGTCGTGAGAAATTTTTGCATGAGAAAAAAGAGACGGTCACCGATATTTTGCATACCATTGTCAAGATAATTTAATGGAGATTAATTTGACACTTTTCAAAAATTGATTTAGTTTACTAGAAACGGAAAAAACCTCAAAATAGATGAAAAAATTTTCCTGTCCGTCATGTATGAAACTCTGAAAACACTATAACTTGCGAAAAAATGCATCAATTAAGTTAAAATTTTTTTTTTTAATTCTTTAGGATAATTGTAGGCCACCGTATGCGAATGGTTAGGTAATTCAGTATCATTCATGTATAATTAATAAAATAAAAAAGCCAGAAGACTATATATATATATATTCATGTACAATTTACATGGATGGTGATATATCTATACAAATTATGTACATTTATCCTACCAGGGGCGGCTGTGCATTACCTACCTAGTACAGCTGTTTTTTCGGCAACTAATTTTGAACGACTTATGTTTTTTTTTTTTTTTTTTAATATTTCATAATTAAATGAGCATTATGAGTCGTGAACTTTTGGATTTTCCAAATTGAATTTTATAGAATGTCGCAACCGTCAGAAAATTTATTAATAATTTATTTATTACAAAAGTAATAAATAAATAAGTATACTTAGAAATTTTCAAAAAACTTTGCAATTTAAAATAATTTTTTTAAAACTGCTGAATTTTTATTCACTTTGCTATTCACAATTGATCCGTTTTAAAATATTGGAAATAAATAATCTTAATTGATTATAATATTTTCCACTAGCTGGCGTATAAGTCAAGAAGCGCGGAGCATATAACATTTACTTACGACCAATCCAAATTATTATTTTTAAATAGCGGAAACTACACAGACTATAGTAAGCGTTACTTCCGTCAGAAAAAAAAATCTGAGTTACTCCCTAGTCGCGCCCAAAGAAGTTTTATAAAACTTTGAAGTATACTTCAAAAATTTACTTACAAACTATTGAGTAACTAAAAATTTGAAATTCTTAAAATTTTTTAGGAACTTCTTTGGAACTTTTGCGGAACGTTTCCGGAACTCTGTAGAAACAGTATTAAAAAAGTTCCAAAAAACATTTAAAAAAAGTTCCGGAAAGATTCCTGAAAAGTTCCAGATAAGTTCCTAATAAATTTTAAGAATTTTAAATTTTTGGTTACTCAAAAATTAGTAAGTAAACTTTTTTAATGTTGTTTCTACAGAGTTCCGAAAAAGTTCCGTAAAAGTTCCGCAAAAGTTCCGGAGAAGTCCCTAAAAAATTTTAAGAATTTAAAATTTTTGATTACTTAACAGTTTGTAAGTAAATTTTTTTAACTGTTTCTAAAGAGTTCCGCAAAAGTTCCGGAAAAGTTTCGGAGAAGTTCCTTATAAATTTCAAGAATTTAAAATTTTTGGTTACTCAAAAGTTTGTCAGTAAACTTTTTTAATGTTGTTTCAAAAGAGTTCCGAAAAAGTTCCGGAAAAGTTCCTCAAAAATTTTAAGAATTTTAAATTTTTGGATACTCAAAAATTTGTAAGTAAACTTTTTTAATGTTGTTTCTAAAAAATTCCGAAAAAGTTCCCGAAAAGTTCCGCAAAAGTTCCGGATCGTCTGATAATCGGAACTTTTCTGAGAAATGTTTCTGGAACTTTTTTTTTTATGGGCCTTTAACGTGTGAAATCATTTTTATTATTTTGTTATTTAAGGGCTTAAAAGTATATGAATAGTGTAGAAATTTTCAAAAAATTGAAATCCAGAACAACTATTTGAATAATTGTTTTTACTTCAATATAAGTTTAAAAAGTGATATAGTTACTTTGATCACTAACTTCGTAATCAGTGGAATTCATTATTCCATAATATATATTTTTTAATAACATTAAAAGAAGTTTAAAGTACAAGATTAACTTCTTAAAGTTTTATGAACTTCAAATAAATTGCGTCTATAAATTTTATTAAGCGGCAACTAAATACTTTTTCATTAAATAATAAACTTGAGAATTTAAGATAAGTAAATAAATTTGCGCGAAATAAGTTAAAAATGTCAATGCAGTTGAAACAAACACGAAAAGACAGTTTTTTTTTACTTTATTATTTCTGTTTTCATTAATTTAAGAATAATTATAATTACGAGTTTGTGAATTTATTTAATGGAAGAAAAAACACTACAAGATAACCTTAAAGTTCGACGTTGTATCATTAAAATTACGACGCCGCATGTGGTACAAGCTTCTATACATACGCATACGGCTGCGTTCGGTTATGTTGGTCTGACTATGAAATAAGATCGCCAGGGATCGAATTCCAGCTCGAGTAAAAAATTTTTCTCTAAAATAAAAAAAATAGTCCGTAAAATTTTCATTATATTTTCGTAGGATAATTAAATGCAGAATGAATAAAGACAGAAAAGTAATTATAATTAAAATTTACAAATTTATTTTTTCAAAATTTATCAAATTCTCTTCAACAAAAATACATGAAAGTGACAAAAAAAATTCCATGAAAATATTGATTAACTGTAACTTTAAAAAAAATGATTGATCAACTACCAAATGAATCAGTGACCAAATAAATGTTTTCGTTTCACGTAATTTAATTTTACAGTAATAGTGACAATAAACGATTGCTTGTATACGTGAAATCGAATACAATTTGAATATCCAATAAAATCCAGCACGAGAACAAAATTATGATTGACGTAGAATGCAGTCAGGAAACTCAAATCGATTTTAAAAGAGTAAACACACACATATCTATACCCACATTCAACATACAATACGTATATATTTATGACCCAATTTCAGTACGCGATAAACCGCACACAGATCATTCCAATTTTTCCGAAAAAACATTCGATCGGCGTCCAAATTTTGTAAAAGTTACCATAAATTCGGCGGTAGTCGATAAAACCACCAACGACTTTTTTATTACGTATAAAAAATATTTGCGATTAAAAAGTTTTCATACTATCCATGTTGAAAGAGAAAAATATTTGTGAGCTTGATAATTTATAATTTTTAGTGTAATTCAATTGTATATACGGTCGGTTGAATGTCAGCTATTTTTATTTTAGTTTTCGCTTGAGTTGTATGTGATTATTTATTAATTATAAATTATAATATCAATTACCTATTAATAATAATAAAAAATGAATAATGCTTCCTACGAGCACGCCTCCTCTTAAATGCACAATTAAACTCACAGAGACTCGGTTGTTGTTTTATACATATCAAGTTATATTATTATACACAAATATTATATTATGTATTTTTATCATATCTGTGGGTCTTCCAAAGGTTGATAATCGATAACACTTTACTTAATTATAATTATAACAATAATTATTGATGACATACTGGGGACTTATATTTAATATCAATAGAGCAAATCGACGGTGAAAATTAAAAAAAAAACCTGGTCTACTTTACTTATCAAAGTATGCGTTTGAATAAAAATAAATATGTTATTATGTTTATATAATTATAAATGAGGGAAAAACATACAAAATGTATCGAGGGAAAGAGTTAATGGATTTATTTGTATCGAGGGATGAAATGACTTGGAAGCGCTGATAAAATATTGCGGGCGTTCTGAAATTTACCGAACTTGCGTCGGCTCTACTGCTCGAGTTCGGTACAAAAATTATGGGATATCGAGTAGAATGCGGAAGTCCGAAATAAAATGGCTGGGGTGTGTTACACGCGGTTCAGGGTTGATAAGGAAATACTAGGTGCTAGCTTCCAAGAAATGATAGCGATGTTCACCCGTCCCGTATCTCACTGGAGGAGAGTGATAGGATTTTTATTGGACTTCTGTGCGTGTCGATTCCCACATGCTCGTACCCTCGGTGCTTTAGGTGTGTATTAATAATATTCTTCATGAAATAATATATTTTATTCGGGTCAGATATAAATTCATTCGGAGAATAAATCGATATAAAAATCGTATTTGTTACACGGTTAAGGATTTTTCGTAATTGTGGAAAAATTTTCAAGTTTGAAAATGATTTTTTTTTAAAATAATATTGTGGTTTTTGAATATTTTTTTGTAATAATAAAAACTATAGAGAAATTAATTAATTTTTATTAAAAAGCATTTAGTAGATATTGAACTAAATTTAACAATACTTTTTTTTTTATTTTTTGCACGAATTTTAACTAAAAAAAAAAAAAAAAAATCAATTTTTTCAAGAAAAAAATTCTTGAACTAAATTTATGAATTTTTACTTGATTCAAGACGATGAAACTCGTCAAAATAATTTTCTATCTCAAAATAAATTTTCTTAAATCAAGTAGATTTTTTTCTTACAATAAGAAAATTTTGCAGCTCAATTTTTCCACGTACTCTCTAGCAATTACGAATTTTTTTTACTGTTGAAAATTAATTAACTTAGTCAATTTTTCGAAAAATATTTGTTGAAAATTTTTGAAATTAACTATTGTTGGAATATTTAAAAATAATAAAAAACAATTTTATGAAGTTGAGGCTAAAATTTTTAATAACAATACACACCCTAGTTTTTGGAACGAATAAAATTCAATTTTCTAAAATGTTTTTTGGGTTGACTCAAAGTCGTTAAATTCTTCAGATTCAGCTTATTTGCACTCAAAATTCAAACCAATATAAAAATCATTAAATTCTAAAGTTGATACTAGTAATGAGATACAAAATTTTGATAGTTGTTCAAAAAGCACACAAGTTTTTTCATGAATTTATTAATTTATACAGCACACTATTCAATTGTACTTTAATCAAATGAACATAGATCGATAAACTCAATATTTAATTAATAAAAAATGCACCCTTTACATTTTTCACTAGAAAAAATCGATTAATATTTAGTTAAAATCTGATTAAATAAATTAAAATTTTTATTATAAATTTAAAAAAATAATTGTTCAATAAATTATCTATTTTTTTATACAATATTAAAAAATAATTTAGAACAAAATTTCTAAATAAATTACAGCTCAAAGTTCCCAGAGAAATTTTCAAATTAATTACCTTGTCTCAAAAAAATCTCGTTTATCAAACAATCTCCGTAATTTTGTACTTCTACTCTACTAAAATAATAACTGAAGGATATAACACTAGAGGTGTGCAATGAATATCACGAATCATGACAATGTGTAGAGAAATAAATAATTAAAGACCTCTGTTACAATTTTATCAGCTGGATCAAACAATTTACACGCAAATGGAGAATCGAGTTAAATAAATAAAAAAAAAAAAAAATTGAATAAATAAATAACTACAATGTATGCATGTACACAGAAAATTGTTTTGATCCAATTATGACTTCAAAATCTCTCAACTCCCAGCTAAAACATGGCCTATTTTTAAAATTGATTGTATTTGCACATCTCGGTGTAAATAAAATGCTTGCTACGAATACACATACGCTAAAATAACCAACTAAATAAAATTCCACAAGCTGACATAGAAACAAAAAATATTACTACGTTGAAACATATGTCAACCGTCCGATACCGCGTGAGTCAACAAAGGAGCCCATAAGCAAACTGAAAAAAAAAAAAATGAAAATATTGAGGAAAAAAAACTGGACGTATTGGCTAGCTGTATATTCAGTTATCGTAAGAATAGTTAATTTTCATGTCCCCGATTATTATCGTAGAAAGAAAAAATAAACGGCTCAGCAAATAAAATAAAACAAATACTACGATACAACAACTAGGGGCTGATGGTAATAAGTGAAAAATTACTCACATGCACAAATATGCTGCTGAAAGAAATAATGATATAACCGCACGGTTGTTACAATTTAACATATCAAGACTCTCTCTTTTTAACGAGAAGTCAGCCAATTACACTTGTTTATACATATATTATATCATATTATTATGTATTATATTATATTATATTATATATACATTGTTTAAGGTAGATTCAGTTTTTTCTATGTGTTATTGTACTAATATAAAAATTGAATATTCAATTTAAAAAATAAAAAATACAATGATAATGCCACGTTCGGAAGAAATAAAATAGTTAAGTTCGTTGTAATTGTTTGGTTAAAATTTTGTTATTTTATTTTGAACGAACGTGTTGTTTACCAATAATGTGGCAGAGGTCTGAGATTTATAAGTATTGTTGTAGCGCTGGAGAATGTTGTTATTATTTACATTTTTTATTTACTATTTGTGATTGTTAATTGTAATAATGATACAGAAAGTAGAAGATCCAGAAAATTTTTTTGTTAAAACAAAAACTTTTTTTTGAAATTAACGATTGGAAAAATTTACAACTTTTTCCATACAAAAAAATTTTATCTCATGAGTTTCATTTTCGAGTTTATATTTTAAAACAAATAAGATTTTGTAATAAATTAACCATAAAAATGTTTTAATTTTCTTGTAATGATATATCAAAACTTTTTTTTTTATGTAAATTTTTTAAGCAACAATTCTCAAAGTCTAACTTTATGCAAAAAAAAAATTTACTGTTAGGTAATTATCATATTTATCTTATTATATACTACAAATATATATTTTTCATTATAATCATAATAATCTTTATCAAATTTTTTATAGATTTTTTTCTCTTTATTACTCGAATTTTGGGCGTAAAAAAATCCTTAAAATTAATTTCAATTATTTTTTGTATTCATCATTTTTGTAGAGAACATTCTCATCATAAAATATTTTTTTGCACAAAGTTGGATGTAATTGTAATAAAATTATTAGATATGTAAGTTTAAAAACCATCAAATTTTTTATTTTTAATCAAAATGAATTTTTAAAAATCGACGTTTTAATTTTTCTTTTGTGTAAATTTAAAAACATTTTGAGTGTATTCATAATAATGTAAAAAAAATGTCAAACGTCTACTACTTTCTGGATCAATATTTCCTGTACTGTATTTAATAATTATAAATTTTTTATGATCATTGTAAATAATTTTATTGAAATATCTGTTACTAGTAAGATAGAAAAAAAATATTAAATGTTAGTATACCAAATCTCTACCTTACTAACAAAAGCTCCGAGCTTTTTTCGCCAGTTGTCTTCTAACTTACCGTCACTGGGTATTCCTTAAAAGAAATAAAACTCTGTAATTTATACATTATTGATTGAGGAGAAAGTCGGTACTAATATCATGGAGCTCAAATTAATAAATAGAAAAAATCTCATTAACGCTCTATATATACTCATTAATCGCGCATTCGTCATTTGAGGTAATTATGTGTAAAGATATACATAAATATATTTTTTATTGCATATCGATCTGACCTCTGCCATATGAGTTTTAATTTTAAGATAATTATCTATTAATAATAACAATTATAATTATTATAATTGTCATTATTGAAAAAAAATGTAGAGCGATACTAAAAATGCTTTCCTCGAGTAGTATTCTCAAAGAAATTATAGTACGAGGTTGTAATATAATAAACATAATTCCAAAAATTTTCCGATTATGAAAATGAACAATAATTGATGTTTAAATTTTTGGAATTAATGATTGAAATAAATATCCAAGCTCAGGGTGTTTTTAGGTTATAGATTTGACGTCACTCGAATCGTTGACTTAAGACATCGACTCCATTCCTAACTATTAAATGTAACTTGTATGTAAATAAATAAATGAATGAATAATAAACAGAGGAATAAAGTTATCGAATATAAAATAAGTAGCAAATGTCATGATGACGGTATAGAAATATTATTGCAGCCTTTGGAGGCTGTAGCTAAAAATTATATCTAATGCTGACTATTGTGGGTTTTTTAAAACTCAAAGATCACGTCTGGTGATTATGTATATTATATTATATATATAAGGGAAAGAGTGAGGTGGTGAATAAATAAATTGTTATAAGTTATTATAAAGACTATTTGCCGGAATGTTGGTAAATAAATTGAGATTAACATACTGTCTCTTAATTATTGTGGTCTTTTTTACTTAACAACCTATATAAAAATCCTTACACAAAAAATGGGAATTTTCACTATTTTTACATAAGGGGAATTCATATGGTGATAGAAAATTTAACTGTATCAGCGTATGAAATATTCCGATTCAACGTAGTAAAGCTTCTGATATTCCCATTAGAATTATTCTTATATTAGCATAGTAATTTTTACTATGATAGTGATAAGAAAACAACTATGGGACATAGTAAAAATTCCGGTATTGAAAATTGCATCGAAAACTTGAAAGAATGAAATAAATTAAATTTTGCTTTCGATTAGTCTAATAACAAATGAACGCACACTGTATAATGTATGATTTCACCAGAAGTTAAAAAAAAAAAAGTAGAAAAAAAAAACAAAAATAATCAAGATAGTTGAAGAGTTGTTCTAGAGGTCGTATAGCTCACTTAGTTGGTAAACTTGTAAATCGACGATGCGGATTAAATTGATTAATTTCTCGCGTTTCTGACACTATTACGCGTAGAGGATCAGTAGAATTGATCAACTTCTCTAAGAAGCTTCATATTTTTATTAAATTCTACTGTTTCGAACCATCCTAGAGTCTCCGCCGGGCTAAGCGCTTCAGTTTTAATTTATATGCTCGAAAAATTTGTGATTCATCGATGCGGCCTATATAAATAAATTTTTCGCGTTTTCGGGACTATGTTGAGATATAAAAATAATAGACCTGCGACGGTCTAATTAACAATTGGTCTAACTCCTTATTTTTTGGTTCCACGTCACTATATCCGAAGTCATTATATCCGCGATTTTTCCGCGACTTGTTAATGTTTATCTAAAAATACGCCAACACATAAGCTTGTTACCGTGTTGTGCCCTTTTATCATGGATTTTGTGTGTGTTTTTATTCGATTGTAAACCAACACATAGTGTCGCGGATATAATAGCCTCGGATCTTATGGTATGTTACCTAATTTTTAGAGGGTGATTTTTTAACATTTTGATGTAGCAGTAGTCTAATTATAAATTATTTGAACGATCCAAACCAAAATATTATACCTCTATTAGATATTAAATTGTTTTTTAAAGTGATGCTAAGTTTTTGACTAATTGTTTTTTCATACAAATGGAAGATTTTCTAAAATGGAGTTAGACAATTGTTAATTAGAACGTCGATGTTCAACTTACCGAAGAAGTTTCAAATTTCTTCGAAATTTTTCGTTCTCACAAATCTAATAAGAGTCTCAGGCTGGATTTTACAGTATCTTCAACTAAAATCTTTAAGCTTCTATCTAAAATTCAGATGTACCAACAACCTTCACTTTAAGCATATGTATCAGAAATAATTATTTTTTTCAATTTATAGTTTTGCTTGTACAAAAAACATAATATCGTTTCTTTGAATTGATCATGTAAAAGAAGAATAAAAATTAAATTTTTCTACAACGTTGGAACTAGTATTTTCACTGATAAAAAAATTAGAAAAACGGTTGACCCTGAAGGTCATCTCTGCAACTTCCCGCTAATTCCATACCTAGGCGCTTAAAATTGCACTTATGACGTTTTCGAGCTCTTCGAGCTCAAAAATACAATTTATGTGTTATTTTGAGCTCTCCGAGCTCAAAGAGATAGCTTTGCTATGCTTTTGAGCTCTTCGAGCTCAAAAGTCATCAAAGTTCGATGAAACACAATTTTTATAATTTTCAAACTGCTGTAACTTTTTAATAAATCAACTGATTTTCACGCGGTAGGCGTCGATCGATATGGTTTTTTGAGCTCTATAAATAATTCTGAACAAAAAAATTGATCTGGTGAAAAATTTCGGAGTTATTACAAAAAAACACTTTTTTCGATTTTTTTCGACAACGATATCTCACGAACGCATCAACCGATTCTGACGCTCTATGTGGCGATCGATGCGGGTTTTCAAGGTTAAGAGCTGATTAGTTCTTGAAGTTGATCGGTTCAGCCAATTCGGAGATATTTAAAAAAATGAAAAAAAAAACAACTTTTTTTGCAATTTCTTGAAATTTACTGTTCCGAATCGGTTCCAACTTACAAGAAATTTAAGTTTGGCGAAGCCCTTTCGAATGACACCAACCGCGATGAAATCGGTCAAGCCGTTCAAAAGTTACGAGAGGTTTACATACACACACACACACACACGCGCGCGCGCGCGCACACACACACACATACATACAGACGTACGGACATCATCGTGAAAATAGTCAGGGAAGCTTCCTAGGGCCTCAAAACGTCAAGATCTGAGAATTCGATTTTCGAAAAACGGGGTAAAACCAATAACTTCCCGATCTTTGAAAATTTTTAATTTTCTTAGCGGGAAGTTAAAAATTCAAGATAAAAATCATTAAAAACCTACTTTCAAATAGTGTAATTTACTTGAACCAAGAGCAATTTATCAGTTTCAAAATTTTTCTGCTAGATTGAAAATGATCGAGCTATTTACAATAATTTTCTTGCTTAAAGAATTTTTTTCTTGAATTGAATCAATTTTTTTACAGTTAAACTGAACTGCAGTAAGCAATGTCGGATTATCAACTATGCATACTTATGAAATTAATTTATTTAGAATTTTTCATGTATAGAAAATCAGTGATTTACATTGAAGTTTAGAAAATTTCAAAAAAATTTATTAAAACCTTAATTAAGTATAATTTAAAATGAACTTTTTGTTTTCAGAGAGTGTTTCTAAAAAATTGTCAATACAAAATATGTGCTGAATGCGTTTTTGAGTTTAAGAAATTCTTTTATTCTTCAAACAATATGTAATACTTTTAATATTAATTAATAAATAGAAAGTACAATAACTATGGTCAAAAAATACTCGAAATATTTGTTGTCGCAAAACATAATAATTGTATGTTTTTTTTCCATCGCTACAGAGTGCTGATGATCCAGAATCAACTGATCAGTAATGATCATTTAGTCGTAAAATCTGTTAATTTGATCCTAAGCCGGATGGACCTACCCTGAGTATAGTCGAAGAATTGATGAAATATTTGTTGTCGCAAAACTTAATAATTATGTTGAATTATGCGGTGTTGAAAAATTATTGAGTTTTGCGACAACAAATATTTCGACTATTTTTTTTTGAGCATTATAATAATAAATGAAAAAGAAAAAACAAGAGAGGTCAGTCGGTTTTCTTGGTGACGAGATCTCATTAAAAACCAGTGCTTTATTAGGTGTGAGGTAAACACTACTAGCCTACATACTAATAACTATGTATGCAGTAAATAACGTGGCTTGACATGTAGAACTCTTGTACAATATTTTTTATCCTTTTTCGCTGTTCATTTAAAGTTAAACCACAATATTTTTTAGCTGTGGGGTTGCGTCTGTCTCTGTTGTCATTGCTGGCGTAATAGACGAGGGAGGTCGTGAGGGAAGTAAGCGCACCAGCACAACCACCAGGAGAAGCATAACTAGTAAGCAATAGGCACAAGCACCACGATGAGTATAATAGAAATAGCAAGAGCTTAATCAGTTAGTCGATAGACAAATTGGGTTAGCGTTTGCGACCATGGGTGGCAGCTTTAGTGAAACCTCGAGGAAGAAGAGTCAAGTGGCGACTGTCGTGATTTAAATAACTTTAGATTATTATATTTAATATCGTAGAAAGAATAAATCATCTGAATAGACGAAGATAATAGATAGAGACAGACAGACATAGTAAGAAACAAATAAATAACAATAACAGTTTACTGCCGGCATTTATATTCAACGTTTAACTCTCTTTTCTTCGTTTTAGTTTTACTTTTAATTTTATTTATATTACTCACTGTACTTTTATTCCTTAAATATTTATAAGTATCAGTCTGGCGCGATCCAGCTATTTTTTTATCACATCTGGATACTCTAAGCAATTGAAGTTTTTCAAGTGGAGAATGAAAATTAAACGACCCAGATGAAACGGACGTGTCATTATTATTATTATCGTTATTGTCATTTTCCAAAAACTTTTTTTTCCTGTTACAAAGTTTACAGTTTTTCTATCTTATATTGTTTTGGTATTGTTGGCTGATTTATTGAGGCGACCTTCTCGCTGTGGTTACATTATTTATTCGTATGTGTCAACGAAGCCGGGACCCTGTGGTCGACGATTTGGAAAGTCTATTGGGGTAAGGAGTTCTTTTTGAAAGTACTCTTTTTATTGAGGTTATTTATCTAGTCAAGTTATATAAATAGTTTTTATTTATTAATCTTTCACAGTTTTTTATTTGATAAATGTAAGATACTTTTTTTCAATTTTAACTTTTCAAAGTTAGTTATAAAAAAAGTTTTTGATAAAAGTCATGTTCAAAATATTCTTAGAAAATTATTTTTAGGTTTGATTAAAATTATTTTTAAACAAGTGTTGAATGGAAAAATATTTTGACGAAAGATTACTTAATTTTTTTTGCGTTTAAAAAAAATATTCCACTTTTTTTGTTAAATTAATTACTTGAAATCACTAAGTGAGGTGAGATATTTTATTTTGGGGATAATATATAATCTTATAGAGAAATAATCACACAAAAAATTTTAGACTAGCTTCACAATTTATTTTAGAGTCTTATGTTAAAAAATATTATAGTAAAGTATCAGTCCTCTAATTAAATTTTCTTTTTTATTTAGAGGGTCAATTGAACCAAAAAAAGTTTAGCAATTTTTTATTATTCGAATTAAAACTAAATAATAATTTTTTTTTTCTTAGAATGGTAGCTTATTATGACTACTATCATTATCAATACATAAATTAGTCAATAAAATACGTGAATTCTGAAAGATTATGAATTTATGTAAACGCGTCGAATTATTCAATTGACTCCCGCTTGGGGTCAATTGAACCAATAATACTTAAAACTCAAACCTGAATTTTTAATAAATAATGTATTGATTGTTACTTGCTAATATTACTATTGCACATTTTTAATGCACAGATATTATATTAAATAAATTAAAAATAAATTTAAAAATAATTTTTATTATAAATTCAGTTCATCAAATTTTTAGGTTATTTCCCCGAGTATTTTTTACGTATAGTCAAGACGCGCGCGCATGTCTCATGCTTCTCCGTGGTTCAATCGTCCCCGGGACTGCTGGTTCGACTGACCCCATATAATTTTATGACAATTAATAGTAAATAATAAATAAATAAACTATTATATCACTATAAACGAAGTTGGGGATTATAAAGTATAAATATATACAACTACTACAATTCAAAGTTTATCAATTAATTCAAAAATTAAAATATTATTAAACAATTTGTCACCAGCCGAAAAAAAAGTTTACATACCTAAAAATACAAAAATCTCAATTTTTCAAAATTTATTAATCGCAATGATTTCAAATTTTGATCATATCAGAGTTTAACATATTAGAATCTGATTCTAAGAGCATGAAGCATTTTTTCAATTTTTTAAGTCGAGTGGTTCAATTGCCCCGTGGTTTAACTGATCCCTTTCTCCTCTACTTGTTATTTTTAATTTAGAGTAAATTAAAGAAAGTTTGAAAAATCCAAAAGTGCATGATTCATGATGCTTATCGAATTTTTGATAAAAAATTGATTGCTAACTCATAAATTAAGGGGGAACACCACTGTGACGATCGAAAAAAAGAGGTGATTTTCAGGAATTTTTTTGACAGGGAAAATAAAGGGATTTGGGAATCGGATTTTTTTTATTTTATTAAGGATACATTAAAGATTATCATCCTAAATTTTTATTAAAAAATATTTAATTATTACAAAGTTATTAACAACCTCGTCGAGCAATGGAGAAAATTTCCCCCCTCCAAGGTCGGTTCGATAACCCCAAAACGGATCATCTGAAAATAAAAACCCAAAATGATTTTTAATCATTAAGGATGTAGTTATCGTCGCTCGTACGGAATTTTAAAAATTTTAATTTAAAAAAAAATGGCGACTGATTGAAAACTTTCTCACTATTCTTACTGTTTTTTTTTTGTTTTAACCCGGCTAAAAAAATCTTTTAAATAAAAATTTTTCAAATTCCGTACGTGCGACGATAACTACATCCTTACTGATTAAAAAGCGATTTGGATTTTTATTTTCAAATGATCTGTTTTTGAGTTATCGAACCGACCGTGGAGGGGGGAAATTTTCTCCATTGCTCGACGAGATTGTTAATAACTTTGTAATAATTAAATATTTTTAAATAAAAATTTAAGGTAATAATCTTTAATGTACCCTTAATAAAATAAAAAAACCCGGTTCCCAAATTCCTTCATTTTCCCTGTCAAAAAAATTCCCGAAAATCACCTCTTTTTTTCGATCGTCACAGTGGTGTTCCCCCTTAAATTGAAGAAGAAGGAAATTAAATATGGACAAATTTTCAAGTAATTTATATGTCAAATATTCCTCGATACTTTGCTTATTCACTGAATTGAGATCCAGTGATTATCATAATAATGCGTATACGCATAGAAAACAAATTTCTATACGTATATTTTACATATAGAAAAGACAATATCACTTTAGTTTTTCATTAATTACAATTAATCTGCACTGCAGTAGATCGTTATTTGAGATGCTAAACCCTCCAGGGACAAAATAAATCTAGTAAAAAAAAAAAAAGTAAAGTAAAGTAAATAATGAATATTACTAGTCAGAAAAAATTTGTAGTTTATCTCATCGATTTTGTCGTTATAACTACACTGAATCAATTTCTGAAAACTGCAGAACTAATGTTCAATTAATTATTTGTTCAATTATTTACAAAGTATTTTGCATTATGAGTTGTGCAACTAAACATCAAACATTTTGTCAAACCAATCTGGATAAAAATTTGATATGGTTCCATGGCTTCATTGGTTATTGTAAAGAATAAATTTTAGCTGCGTGTAAAGTTACATTATGAATTCCAGAATTCACTTAAATAAATGCGCTAACAATTTCCTGAAGAAATAATAACGGAGCCTTCTAAAGGAGAGGGGATTGAAATCGCGATCTTCTAATAATATGTTTATTATCTTTACTACTAATAAGCGGTATTGAATCGATATTCATCATATCTCTCGAGTTTTGTAAATACTCATTATTCTTTTCAGTAGATTAAATTTATTTACACACTGATAAGAAAATTGACTTAAATGAATAGGAGAAATCTTGAAATAAGAAATTGTTCTTGGTTTGAGTAAATTTTCCTTGACTCAAGAATTTTTTTATCATATTCAAGACTATTAAATTTCTAAGAATAATTTTTTTTGGTTCAAGATTTTGTCTTTTTAGTTAAGTTAACTTTTTATCGGTGCAGTTAAAAAAAAAAAACAAATTTTGTAAAGGAAAGTGAATACATTTTTATTAGGAATTACAAAAAGCAAAAAAAAAAATATTGCATATTAATTTGAAAAAATTATTCTTTCCTTAATAATTTTTCGTCACAGCATTATACTCAAGCTTTGTAAAAAAAAAAAATTTTGTCAATATGAAACAAAATAAATGAGAAATTTGATGTAAGCCTCACGATTTCTGCATTAAATTAATAAACTAAAAAAATAAAATATTTATTAAAGGTATGACGAGGTACTACCTGATGATAATTTGCTGTCTCTACACCCTCGTCGATATGGGATCTCTACATTTTTCGTGAGTACACAAATCCCGTAAAAATAAAAATCGATTATCGCCGATAGTAATACCCGTTTTCTTATTAATCTAAACAAAAATGACTAAAAATCTTCTTTTCACAATTATATTATTCATTTACGATGAATCAACAGATACAAAAGTCATATTATAATGTACTCTATAATTTATACCAGTAAAAATTAGTAGAGATAAACCGCGATAAAAGATAAAATCGTCGATTATCGATCTTAGAATGCATAAAAAAAACCCCGTAGTCCCGTCATACTCCCCAACTGTTGGAGTTTCAGCGAGAAAATATGCGAACCGGTACTTTCAACGGAGGTAGAGGGCTGGCATATTAAAGTCAATAGTCTAACGTCTCGCACGATTCGACTGTCCGCAAGAAAACGCGGGTACAGATTTTTTCCCAAGATCCAAAGGTAATAATCACTCACACACTGACAAACAACAAACGACTTTCTTGTATTACCTGTACTCTATTATTTTATTGATTCTACTAATAATTACAATTACAATTTTAATTAAACTTTACACTTGTTGCTACACGGAGAAAAATAAGACATCGTGAGACTCATTTATATATTAATCACTAATTTATTATACCACTAGTTTTGAAGTAATTATCAATTAAATTAAAGGTAAATATATAGAAAGGGGGTTTTGCCTATTTTCAGCTATAAACAATAAGAAAATGATGATACTGATAAACTTTTTGTTTTTCAATAGTTCCACTTTTTAGTGAATTAATAAAAAACTGGTTCGATTTTCAAAAAATCGAATTTCATAAAGATTTATGGATTTAAACGTTTGACTTTTGTTAAAAAATTTAAGGGTTACATAATTATATTTTAACATTTATATATTTTCTATCTATACATACTTTCTATTGCAAATTGAAAAGGCCGTGTAAAAAAATATATATGTGAAAAATTTATGCAGCATCTGTATGGTATGTATGGGTGATTATCTGTAAGGACGTCTTAAATCTGTACAAAATTATCTGACCAAATTATTTTTGATTTTATTAGAAAAAAAATTAGGAAAACGGTTGACCCTAAAGGCCATCCCTGCAACTTCCCGCCAATTCTATACCTAAACGCTTGAAACTGCACTTCTGACGTTTTTGAGCTCTTCGAGCTCATAAATGCAATTTGTGTATTATTTTGAGCTCTCCGAGCTCAAAAAAAATAGCTTTTGTATGCTTTTGAGCTCTTCGAGATCAAAAGTTTGATAAGACACTATTTTTTGAATTTTCAAACCGCAATAACTTTTGAATGAATCGATTTTTACGCGGTTGGTGGCATTCAACGCAGTTTTTTAAGCTTTATTTTAAGCTTTATTTCGTCAACGATAACTCACGAACGAATCAACCGATTTTGACTAGACTGGCGGCGATCGACGTGGTTTTTTGATGTAAAGAGCTGATTAGTTTTTGGAATTGATCGGTAAAGCAGTTTAAAAATTATTCCAAAAAAACCACTTTTGAAAAAATTTTTTTTTGGAGTTTTTTTTGCGATTTCTCAAAATCTACCGGTCCGAATCGTTCCAAAGTATATTCAAAGTGTAAGTTTGGTCAAGTTCTTTCGAATGGCACCAACCGCGATCAAATCGGTCAAGCTGTTCAAAAGTTATAAGAGGTTTACATACATCCACACACACACACACACACACACACACACACACACACACACACACACACACACACACACACACACACACACACACACACACACGCACGCGCGCGCGCGCGCACACACACAGACATACAGACACCATCGCGGGAATAGTAAGGATTGCTTCCTAGGACCTCGACACGTCGAGATTCGATGAAAACTCGATTTTCGTAAAACGGGGTGAAAACAATAACTTCCCGATTATTGAAAATCTTCGATTTTCTTAGCGGGAAGTTAAAAATTAACAAGGGCTACAAAACTATCAGCTTAATCATCATAAATAAACAGCCGATTTAATTTTTGCTTTTTCGATATTTGTGTACCTTTTGCCATATAACATGACAGGGGACTGTTTGCCAGGCGACTGTTTTTTTTTATCAAATTGAGAAAAATCAAGCAAACTATTTCAATGCATTCAACTTTTCAAATTTTCAATAAATGTTTACATTAATTAGAATAATATTAAGACTTATGGATTCAATTTTATAAATAAATTATAAATAAAAATATTTGCCAGGGGACTGAGTTTTGAAGTGGCCCAGACACATATTTCCAGCACAAACTGTGCTTTGACACTAAATAAAATGACGATAAAGCGCTAACAGCCCTATGGTTATTAACTCAAGGCTAGTTAGATCCTTATAAACCTTATAAAAGGTAAAATAACACGCTGGATTTTTTTTTGGCTTTGAACTTCTGGCAGGTGACTGTTCTTAAAATGCCTGGGACAAACTTTGGTTTAATGAATTTAATGAAACAAATTAATTTTCGGTACTTTTTATCGAAGAAGATTGTTAGTTAACTAATTAAGTTTATAAAAATTATGGACCAAATTATAATTTATGGACGATTAACTTAAAATTTAATCTTAAAGTTTTAATTTTGGGAATGGGACAGCCCAGGGGACTGTTATTTCGGTGGTTTACGAATTTATAGCAAAAAAACCAAAATTTATTTCATTTTAGTTTTCAATGCTCCAAATAGAAATGTTTTTTTACTTTCGTAATAAATTTTTTTTAGTAACAAAATAACAATTTTTCTAATAAAAAAATGCCTGGGACAGCAAAAAACATCCTTACAAAGAATCACCCATATAACATTTAAGAGAACATAGAAATTCCAAAATATTGTGCGCAAAAAAAATTAATGTCAATATATATGTTTGAGTATATATTGTACATATATTTTTTTCCATGCAGGTGAGGACAATTAAATGAAAAAAATTTTTCGATGCATGAATTTTTTTAACTTTTACCATTATGAGTAAATCTGTCGAATAATATGGGATATAGTCACGATATTACTCATTTTACAACATTTTGAAAAATCTAAACATTGACATATCGACCAAATTGGTTTTTTTAATTATTCTATAGAAAATATATTATCGATCCGCAACATGAAAAAATATTACAATATTGAAAAATTAATGTATCAGATTGTAGATTAAAATTCAAAATTTTATTTTGAGAACTTCTCAAATCTGAAAACCTAAAAAAAATTTAATTTTTTAAAAATTGAATTCATATTAAACAGTAATTTGTCCCTAAATCGATTCTTAATTTTTTGCTTTAAAAATAAATAAAGCCCCACTTTTACATAATTATAAAATTTAATAATAAAAGTTTTAAAAAATTAGATTTACAAAATTTTATCTAATATAATTGAACTTTTATTACTCTCATTGCATTAAGCTGTTAATATCCCCCTTTAACCCTGGAATGCAATCTGTCGACTAATTTAAAAATTTATCACCATTAATCTAACACTTTTCCGACTCGTACCATAAACAATTATAATTATTCAGAATTTTCAATTCACAATTTAAAATTATTGCTCTACCCCACTAAACTTATTATTTATCTAAAAATACAATTTTTCAATATTTATTGCATAAATAATTTCAAATAACCATTAATTGAAAAATTTAATGATTCATCATCAATTGTATTGACAGATTTGTCTATTTTCGGTGGAATTTACATCATCATTCATTTATTGACTACTTTTCTCCGTGTGCATCAAACCAAAACCATAAACATTTACAATACTTACTACCTTACATGTACTACTAACTCACAATAATATAATAATTAATGAATGATGTTTCGTTGAATAAAAAACCGACTTATAAATCCCATTAATAAAAATTTCAAAATGATATTTCATTGTCTGATATCTCAATTAACTATCACCTATCACTATGACTTTATTTTACATCACGTGTCAATATATATTTACTAGCTGCAAGCTCCATCGTGAAACTTACTCAGGGGTATTTAAAATTTTTACGGCTTCAATGATACTGCATGAATTGATCGAGAATCTCAAATTATTATAACAATATTAATAAATAGGCTGACCTAATAGGCTAAGTAATAGAATTTATCATTGAGGTTTTCCCTTTTTTCTCTTTCTTTTCTTAAACTAAAGCTTACTTCTACTTAGAATCTCAATTGAACGTCAATTTATTATTAACATCATTATAAGTCGGAAATCCAAAAACTTGATAGTTATCACTAAAATTTTTAATAAAAAATCATTATGTCGATGTTTTCGACAGCAGATAAGTGAATATTGACCTTCGAAGGTCTATAAAGACTATCATTATTACCATCAGCTGATAATACCGGCAGTTATCGTGAAAGCTCTGATTCGGGTAACCAAGAAAAAAGCTCTAACGTCTTACCGTTCGTTGAATTTTATGCCGAATCATGTATCGTGTATCATACCATGATTATTTATGCATTTATATATGTAAGAAAAAAAAAATATATATATGTATAGATAAATATGGACGAACAATACTCCCTATTTTCTTATCTCCAACACGATAACTTTGTAATACATAGTAAGGGAAAGGGAGAATATTCCTGGGTTTTGTTGTTGGTTATTCGATTGTGGCGTCGCAGGGGAGTGGAAGTAGAAGACTACGGCAGAAAAGAGGCCTCCCTATCGCTCAGAGACATTCTTCCTTTGAATCCAAAGCAATATGACAAGCACAGGGCGCCAAAGTTCTATGGGCAACCCACCATGGTCTACTTTCACGTCACTGTTCTCAGTCTCGATTCAATAAATGAGGAATCGATGGTATGTATTGTTTCTCTCATGACAATACTCACTTTTTATTTATATTTTTCATCCCCGTATCTTCTGCTAGCAGCAAATGTCTGGAGCTTGTGCCCAATGATATTCATTTTACTTTTTTCACAATTTTTAATGGTTAAAAAGTTATTTTATCTATTCCGCTTTAATTTTTAAGTAACAATTTTTACTTACATTTATGAAAAATTTAACTTGACTTAAGAGAAAAAACTTTAACACAAATATATCTTTTGGAAGAAAATAATTTTTTTGAGTCGGACAGAAGATATTATTGATTCCAAATTTTACCTCTTGAATCAAGTTAATTTTTTCATCAGTACACAGAAAAAAAAATGTTCTTGAATCAAGTATATACACAGTAAAAAATTTTTCATCATTGTGTAAAGTGTAAAAATTTTTGTGTACACTGATAAAAGGATTTGTTTATAGTTAAAAATATTTGTTAATATTTAACAAATCATTTATTAGAGACCACTTTTCAGTCCATAAAAAATATTTCTTAGTATTTAAAAAGATTTATTAATATTTAATAAATGAATATCAGATTTATTAAATACAAACAAATCATTTTAAATACTAAGAAATATTTGTTTGATGCTAAAAAATGGTCTCTAATAAATGATTTGTTAACTATTAACAAATATTTTTTTAATACAAATAAATCCTTCTATCAGTGTAGAATATTACACTCTAGTGTGTAGAATTTTACATTCTCATGTGTTGATTTAACACACTAGAATGTAGAATTAACATAAGTTTGTGTAAAAACAGTCAGTAACAAAAATATTTATGTTAAATTTGACGAAAATTTTTTTACTGTGTAATTTTGAAGAACTTCATCTTCTTGATTTGAGTAAAAAAATTCTTAAACTAAGAAATTTTTACTTGGTTTAAGTAAATTTTACTTGGTTCAAGAATTTTCGTCTTGATTCAAGACAATTACTCTTTTCAAAATTATTTTCTTGGTTCAAGAATTTCCCTCTCGAATTAAGTTAATTTTTTTTTCAGTGTATAAAAATAAAATTGACTGTCATGTTTTTTAAATATGACGTGTGGATAAAAGTATCGATTCTAGGAATTTTAAATTGAAGAAAAGAAATGACAAGTGAAATGTATGGTAATAATAGTGATATTTTTTCTCAGACATATGTAGCAGACATATTCTTAGCTCAAAGCTGGCGCGATTCAAGGCTAAGGTTACCGGAGAATATGTCCGAAGAATACAGGATACTGGACGTCGATTGGCTCCACAACATATGGCGTCCTGACTGCTTCTTCAAAAACGCAAAAAAAGTTACTTTTCACGAGATGTCGATACCAAATCACTATCTCTGGCTTTATCATGACAAGACTTTGCTCTACATGTCCAAGTAATTTTTTTCTCTTTGTTCGTTTTAGTTAAAGCTTCTCTCGAAGTTGTGACTTTGGAAGAAGATTAAATGAAAAAAGCAGTAACTTGCTGGAAATTTTTCATATTACATATAAATTCTTATTTCAACTGTCAAGAGTAAATTTAATTTATAACATAAGTTAGAATATGAAGATATTTTCTTGTGCACTTTTGTCTTAGCGGCAAATTTAAGTGGATTTTCAGCTTAGATATTTGAATTTAATAAACATTTTTTTCAGGCTAACACTGGTTCTCTCATGCGCAATGAAATTTGAATCTTATCCTCATGACACTCAGATTTGTTCGATGATGATAGAGAGCCGTAAGTACTTTTTACTATATTTTTATTCCAACAAAAAATTATTTTTTCATAATTAATGATGAAGATATTAATCATATGAAGGTACTTGGAATTAATTTTACAAAGTTTATTGACTTTATGAATTTAAAATGCAGAAAAATTATCATAATATGATTAAAAGATATCTGACAACTTTTAGATTTTTTTCTCAACAAACAAATTATTTAAAAAAAAATTGTATCGACGTTCTAATTAGCAAATTGTCCAACTCTATTTTAGAGAATCTTCTATTTATACGAAAAAAACAATTAGTTCAAAATTTATTATCACTTTAAAAAACCATTTAATATCATTATTATCTAATAGAGATATAATATTTAGGTTTGAATCATTCAAATAATTTATAATTCGATTATGGCTACATCAAAATGTTAAAAAATCACCCTCTAAAAAATAAGGAGTTAGGCAAATTGCTCATTAGACTGTCGGTATATCATTTATATTGTTTTATATTCTACGTGGAGAAAAAAAATACTATTGTCTAAACAAGAATTTCTTGGTACAAGGAATTCGTTAAAAATATTTATTTGATAATTTCTAACTATTGATTTCTTGAGAAAAAAAAGATTAATATTTCTTATTTTACTATAGGCATTTGTTACCATAGTATAGTTGAACCAAATAATAGCTTTACTTGAATTAATTAAAAATTATTTTTCATCAATTCAACGAATTTTTAAGACGAAATTGTGAATTCTCGAAAATCTTCAAGAATATACATTCGTATTTAAAGAAAATTTTCTTATTAAAAGTTTTTTTTTTCTCAGTGTAGCGAAGATTTTCCAAAATGTTACGAGATTTTTACTCTAATAAACATGTGTAAATAAAATGAAAAAAAAAAAATTAGGAAAACGGTTGACCCTGAAGGCCATCCCTGCAACTTCCCGCTAATTCCATACTTAGGCGCTTGAAATTGCACCAATGACGTTTTTGAGCTCTTCGAGCTCAAAAATCTGATGGAGATTTGATAAGACACTATTTTTTGAATTTTTAAACCACAATAACTTTTGAATGAATAAACCGATTTTCACGCGCTGGCAGCATTCGACGCAGAACTAGGAATTTCGGAGTTATTCCGAAAAAACACTTTTTTCGGTTTTCGTTCACGATATCTCTCGAACGAATCAACCGATTTTGACCCGACTAGTGGCGATCGACGTGGTTTTTTAAGGTTAAGAGCTGATTAGTTTTTGGAGTTGAACCATCAAGCCGTTTAAAAGTTATTCCAAAAAAACCACATTTAAAAAAAAATTTTTTTTTCAGTTTTTCGAAGATTTCTCAAAATCTATTGATCTGAATCGGTCCAAATAGTTTTCAAAATCTAAATTTGGTCAAGCCCTTTCGAATGTCACCAACCGCGATGAAATCGGTCAAGCCGTTCAAAAGTTATAAGCGGTTCACATACTTTCACACACACACACACACACACACACACACACACACACACACACACACACACACACACACACACACACACACACACACATAGTGACAACCTCGCGGGGATAGTCAGGGAAGCTTCCTGTGACCTTCAAACGTTGAGATCTGATGAAAACTCGATTTTTGCAAAACGGGGTGAAAACAATAACTTCCCGATTTTTGAAAATCTTCGATTTTCTTAGCGGGAAGTTAAAAATAATCTTTTTTAAATCGATTTATAAAAATTTTCAAGAATTATGAATGCAATTTTTTTGCAATAATTTATTTTTTTAATTAAAATTAAATAATGTCAGATGTCTGCTGATTTCAGTATTATAAAAAATTATATTTTTTCAATTTTTTACTGCAAGATTAGTATTTAATTAGCAAGATTAAATATTTTATTTGGTAGAAGATCTTAACAAAGCTTCATTATTGCAAAGAGACAAAATTCGAAAGATATTTAGGACAGTAAGAATTTAATAAAGCAATATACATAAAAACGCGGTATTTTAGGGTCCGGAAAACAAACCTTTATTCAAAGTGTAACTGAATGTGTCGTGAGTCATTAATAACCGGGAATTTTAATTAAAGGATCCATTAGTATCTCTCAATGTCTTATCTTTTCATTAATATTCTGAACCACACAAGTCACATCCAATAGTGTCGCGTCAATTAATCTTACTCCGGTCCATACAATTGTTGTTAACGTTGCTCGTTAAAGCCTCTATTAATTAACCCTTTAAAAAGCAATAACAATGACAGAGATTTATAATTTTCGAAAAAATTACAATTTAACCAAAAATTAATAATAAGATTTTTAATTTTGTTCAGTATCGCACACGACGCAGGATTTAGTTTTCATCTGGAACATGACAGATCCACTGGTTGTGAATCCTGACATAGAACTGCCGCAATTGGACATTTCAAATAATTATACAACCGACTGCACAATCGAATATTCAACCGGCAATTTTACTTGCATTCAAATAGTATTCAATCTGCGACGTAGACTTGGTTATCATCTATTCCACACGTACATACCCTCTGCGCTAATTGTCGTCATGTCCTGGATCGCCTTCTGGATAAAGCCTGAAGCAATTCCTGCAAGGGTTACTCTAGGAGTTACCTCCCTTCTCACTTTAGGTAACATTACATTTACATATTCACCAGAGCTCTATGTTTATCGATACCATCGATCTGCTTACAATCAGTCATGGATATCTTACAATTGACAGGATTACGTGCCGTTAATTTTACATGCTAATTTTATCCAAACCCGAGTGATAAATACATACTTACAGGAAAAATTATGTAAAATAGGGGGTTTTTAAGAATTTTTATTTATTAATTTCTCAATTTTTTGCGAATATTCAGTTATTTTTAAAAAAAAACCTTTCCAGGCATATTAAGCAATTTTTTTATTAACTCCTTTTAAAAGATATCGAATTTTCGTAAAAGTCGTTTTTTTTTCTCAACTTCATTAATAATAATTCAATAGTGACTTTTAAAATTTTTTTTTTCTTATTTTAGTACTTTCTTAAAAAAAAAATTATTTTAATTGTTAACATAAGCTAAAAGACCCAATTATTGACACTTGCAATTTTATTTCAATTAAAAAAAAAAAATAAATCAACTCTAATAAATTAATAAATATAATTTTTGAATTATAAATTTTAAAATAATTGGTTTTTTGAGAACATTTTATTTTTTTTATTAGAATAAAATTGTAAGTGTCAAACAACTAGGCCAATGTCAATAACTAGGTCTTTTACTTTATATGATTTTTTAAATTGAAATTGAAATTTTTTTTTCAAAATTTTTGATCACAAATTACTCGTTTTTTAATAACTTTTAAGCTTGGTCTTATCGTGGGATTTTCATAATTACTATTTTTTTTTTTTATTTTCTATAATTCGTTACGGACACTAATTTTTGTTACTGTATAATTCTAATTTATTGTTATTTTGTTACCTTTAATAAAGTCTAAAATTCAATAATTAATTATTTTGTCTGTAAATTTGATAGGCACTAAAAAATTTAGAAAATCAAAAATAGAAAATTCTAATTTTTCTTATGTCCTTATGATGCCTGTAAGTCGACGAATTTTAAGCAAAAAATATGAAACAGAAAAATATTCAAATGAAAAAAATTGCATTATTATACCACGAGTACAAGAAATTTCAAGAAATTTCAGCAGTAGTGTGTATTTAACAATATTGTGAGTTGATTTATCACAATTATATCAAACATACGCACACAAGTATCAAATTTCTGTGACGTAATGACGGACAATATTTTACTATGAAAAATTCTGATTAAAAGTTATAGAACTCACAAGAATATTTTTCTTCGTAATCGTAAAAAATGTCACAGCAAAGTGACAGTGAAATCCATAAATGCTGATACGCAGTATTTCTCTACCATTATATTTTCCGCTGACCTGAAAGAATCGTATAATAATAAAAAATCAAAATGACCGTAAGCTGTCACAGCTTTAACCTCAGATATATTTATATACACACTTCTATAAATTTTATACGCATATGAATTGCCAGCAGAGCCGTTTCATTCCAATGAATTCTTGTTATATTACACCTTCTTCTCAATTGATTGCAATGTTGACACTTTTATATATTTTTATTCATAGAATAATGTTGATCAACTCTTTTGTTGTTAAGAATCAATTGCGTAGTAAATGTGACACTTTTTTTCTGTTGTGAAATTATGCGTTCTAATTATTTAGTGAGAAAACTTTTAATTAACTTTGAAATAATTATCCGACAGACTATTCCAAATTAAAACTACAAGTTACAAAACTTGATTTTCCGTAAATTTAATTACGTTAAATTTTAATCGTTTAAGCAACTAAATCGCGAATGATCCTTTAAGACAAAATAATGAAAAGTTTAAACTTTAAAACTTGTTAATCCTTTTATTATCACGAAAATTTTAATAATTTTATAAAAATAATTATAAAATATTTTTGTCTGTTGTTAAAAGCAACTCAAAATACACAGTCCCAGCAATCATTGCCACCAGTCTCATACGTAAAAGCCATCGATATATGGATGTCGTCATGCAGCGTCTTCGTATTTCTCTCTTTGATGGAATTCGCTGTCGTAAATAATTACATGGGTCCTGTTGCCACCAAAGCAATGAAAGGATACTCTGATGAAGACCTTAGAGAATCAATAGATGAATTTAAGGTAACCTAGTTAACTACAAACCTAGTTACATACATTACTCAGGGCTCTTTAGTCCTTAACAGAGCCATTATTAAATTTAAATATTACATTATTCTCTTTAAAATTAAATTCTACTTAACAATGAATTTTTTTAATTTATAATTTTAAAAAACAAAATTTTTTTCGGAATAAAATTTAACAACATTAATTTTGGAAAAATCAATGGCCTAATTACTGAAAATAAATACATTTTGTCCTTCAAGAAACCCAAAATTTTTTACACAATATAAATTACTGTTATAAAAATATTGCAGACTCCAATGAGGCCAGAATCGAGAAATCGGAGTCCAGTGAGGCCACTTAGCGTCCAGTACGACACTTGCTGTCACGGAAGAGCAACGGCCATCCTAATAGATAAATTTTCCCGATTTTTTTTCCCCTTTTCCTTCGCCATTCTCAACGTTGTCTACTGGAGTACTTTCCTCTAACTATTTTTCTTTATTAATTTCTCATTATTCATAATAAAAAACATCTCTCCGTACAGGTGTTTTATAAGTACAATAAATTACTCTCACGAGTTTTATAGATCATTACATTAAAAATAATAATCTATTTGAATAATAAATAATAATTAATGAACAATAAATACATTGTATTACTGACATTTAACACGTAGAAAAATAAATGTTGTTTTAAACAGCATATTTAATTATCTAATTATTGATTAATAAAAATTTCTTACCTTTGTCAAGCAAAAAAATGACAACTTAAAAGGAAATGGGTAGGTAATTTTTAAATAAATATAAAACAACAATAACGTGAATAAAGACAGCACTTTATTTATTTTGTCCATATATTTTCTTTATTTTATCGGTTCGCATTTCTTAATAAATATATTTATATTTTCATTGTTATTATTATTATTAATATTAATATTATTAATAATTAAAGTGGTTCTTTGCGTGCGCTCGTAGCTTCAGAGCCCTCAATAAATGATCGATCTACGACCGATTTCAGGTTTCGTACTACGCACTAGAAATTATGAAATCAACTAAAAATAATATTTATTACATTTTATTATTTATCATTTATTATTAATAATAATAATTGTTCTGTCGATTATCTTTGATCTTTACATATTTATTTATTTATTTAGTCTACATTTGTTTAATTTCGTCGCTTCATTATCGAGACCATTTTTTTATCTTTCTAGTCGATTTTTAATTATTTTAACTCGTTAATTAAATTAAATCCAATCAACAAGAAGGAGTTACTCCCACGACAAAACAAGTGAGAGTAAGTCGCATGCCGAAGTCTAACAAAATTCGAAACGTCTTATACATTATAAATAAATAATATATTTATGTATTTTTTTATTTATTTACTTTATTCTAGCCCCGAGAGCTTTACCATAAACTTCAGTCAATTTACTATTCTATATTTATTATTGTTTTTATTGTTATAATTATTTTTTTTAAATATACATTGAATACAAAAAGAAAAATTTTATACATAGTTATCTTCATTTTGAAAGAATTTATAATATGAATTTTATTCAAAGTTTTTTATTATTTTTCATAGGGAAGAATCGAGATTGTTTGTCTGCTTCAATCACGTTATAAATAATCTAATATGTTTAGATACTAATTTTAATTAATAAGCCGATTAAAATAAATGTTGCTTACACGGGTCGTTTATGTTTAAAATTTAAATGCGGACGTAATATAATTTAATATGTAATGCATGTACAGAAA
Organism: Cotesia glomerata; assembly: GCF_020080835.1. Classification (NCBI taxonomy): domain Eukaryota; kingdom Metazoa; phylum Arthropoda; class Insecta; order Hymenoptera; family Braconidae; genus Cotesia; species Cotesia glomerata. The sequence continues at coordinate 24,215,665 of NC_058159.1, read as the reverse complement.
ACTTTATATTATTACATTTACGCTCACTGTTTCTTATTATTATTATTCCTGGGGATGGAGATGCTCTGATAATACTCTCCACTGGACAATTAACGTTAAATAAACTTGAGTTTGTTAGTAAAGACTGGTTTTAATAAAAGAGAAAAAACTGTTTTTTTTTTTTTTTTTTATTGTTATGGTAAGTTTTTTATTTCATGGAAATGTGGGTGGAAGAATTTTTCTTGATAAGAGATATTTATGAATTTTAAAATTGAACAAAAATAATTAATTTATTAAATTGAAATATTTCTAATATTTAACATTTAATTAATTATTTTTGAAAATTAATTATTTGTGGGGTTTTTAAGAGTTGAATGTGATGAAGTTCTTCTTGAAAAAATTTTTTAATATAGCCATATCTAGCCAATTTTAATGTTGAGCTTAATGCGGACGTATATTGCCTGATCTAGTCACATATAGCCATATCAAATTATTTATGAGAATAAGAAGTATAATTTACTATAATTTTTCAATTTTTTCACTTTTTTCTATACATCTTTACGTCAATCGATGTGTATTGAAGGGAAACCGGTATAGTGGTTGATTAAATCGAAAAGTAATGTCTGATAAGTTCTTTCGAATAGTCAAAAAAATAATTTTTATTTTAGAAATTAAAGTTTTATGCTTATGTTAATATGTCTCTTGTAAGGAGACGATCAAACAACTTCTGAAGGAAATTTTTCAATACTTTCTTTGATCAAAAAATTGTACATAGGCATATACGACCATATCAAGCCATATATAAACATATCAAATCTTCTAAGATGGCCATATGTAGCCATATCAGAAAAATTTTTCACGGATCTAGATGCCAAAAACAATCAAATGTTCTTAATTGTAATTCAATAATACAATGTTTTGTCAATATTATTCTGAAGTTATTAGGTATTTATTTAACGAAAAATAAACATGAATTAATGTAATTTGTAATTAATCCAAAAACAAATAGATACATTAAGAATATGTTTTTGACTTATATTCAAGGTATTTTAATGTAATTTTAACTTTTAATTTATGATGACTTTTATACATCGCCGTTCTAATTACCAAATTGTTTAACGCTACATTTGTTAGGAGGTCATTCTTTGACATTTTTAGCCCAGAAAATTCCAAATACATATTATTTGGGTTATCTAAACAAAAGTTTTATACATATAGTAAATGTTGAGTTGATTTTCAGATAAAAAAAAAAGTCTTTTTCTTGTCACAGAGATACTTGATGATTTCAGAAAATTACTGTACTAAATATTGTATCATTAAATAATAAGTAAAAACATATAATCTTTCTGATCTTAAAACCCTGAATTTTAACATCATTGATAAATTAAGATAGTATTTCACATTTTTCACGTCGCTTTTCTGTTTATTAATTCTTCATTGTCTTTCATCTAACTAAAATAAAAATTGATCGTATGTATTTAACGGTTCAATAATTGCTCAATTTTCTTTCTTTAAAAATAGAAACGGATTAACTAATTTTTTTTTTTAAATAGACTATTAGTTGAAATTGATAAAATTGATTTTTGTCAATCAAATTCGACTAAAAAATATTGACATCTAGAAAACTGATTTATGTTGTTTCTTAATTTAACTGAATAAACTGGCAGAGTGCTTAAGGAATCCACTCTTATAATTTAGATGAAAAATATGAAAATATACACAATAAGACAAACTATTCGTAACGTGATTGGTCAAATATATCATAAGTATGAAAATATAGATAACTCCATACTAAATTCACACGCGCGCTTGCGCGCGCAACGTATACTAGTGATAGATCTATTTAAAAAAAAAAATTCAGATTTAATTATAAAAAAAAAGTCAAAGATTTAAATGAATAAAAAGGGAATTAACCCAAAATAATTTCTGATAAACAGATAATAATTAAAAGAAGTTGTGCTTGAGCGTTAATTAATTATCTACGGTCTATTGGCCGGGTCTTTTGTGCCTCTATATAGACATTACACATCTCGTTTTATTTTGGTACACAACCTTTGCATTTAATATTAAAGAGCTTTCAACCATGTCAAGACGAAGGACAGCGTAAAGGTATCTTTATTTATCGGCGATCACTTATTTATAATCCAATAACTAGTTAACTACTAAATACTAACTATGTAAATATATATTTAATATCAATCTATTTTTTGAAATTCTCTAACCAGTAATAAAAAAATTATATAGTGCAATAAAAAATTGCTGGCATCTTTGGCAAATATTCAAGTGGCAAAAAACTCTTGTTTTAGACTCTTGCCAACATTTCTTTATTTAAGTACCACCAAATTTTAAACTATTCCATTAACCTTTTTTATTACTTTTCTCATTCAGTTACTGTCTATAAAAATGTCAATTACTGATTAAAATAATAAGCCAGAACTAACCTCAAATAATTTTATCTTGACTAATTTGAATAAATAATCAAAAGTGTTTAATATTAATTTTAAAAAACATTTGTTTTATTTTCATGAGTTTTTTAAGTCCATTCTACCCACCCATTACAGTACCGTTCTCTTAAAAGTTGACAATAGACGCAATATGAATAAAAACGACAATAAAATGGTTGATTGCGACGGAAAAGAATGCCGACCGTGGATTCGCTCGCACGTCGTTAGAGCAGTACTGCCAACTTACGAGTATCGAACTCAGTGCATACAATAGTTCCGACATCTAATGGTAAGAAAGTACATCACGGTTTTATAGAAGAAAATGGGCTAACGTAACATATATAGATATATATAGACTGGACTTGAAAGTTAACATTGTCGTTGTTGGAAAAAATTGATCATTTGTCTTTTCGTCGGGTCGTAAACAATAAATAGATGCTATACGTGTAAATCAATCTTAATAACTTGAAAGTAAATGTTTATTTTTTTTTCTATGGTTCAATGACTGTGATGATAATATATTTGGGCAGTATTTTTTATTTTTATTTATTATTAAAGGGTCTTTTTACCAAAAGATTTGAGTGTTGACACAAAAAATGGTCACTTTTATTATGATAGAATGATACGAACTATTGTGTTGATATGGTCAATTTTCTAATTTTAGATTGCAATTTTTTATCTATTATGATCTTGAGGAAAAAAGATCCTAAATCACGAAAATTTGAAGTATAATGACAATAATCGTTAATAATGTCTGAATTATGAGCTTAACTCCTTGTCATTCGCTCAATTAGCGCGGTAGAGCTCTTTTTATATTTATAGTTTTTTCTCATATTTCTGGTCATGGAGGTTACAAAAATTTCAATGCTTCAATCAGACATTTCAGAAAATTTTTATGTATCGCGAATTCAAAAAAAATTTGGTTCATTGAAAATATGCTCAATGATTCTTCTATTTGACTATAAAAATAATATTTATTCAACCAAAAAAACGCGTTAAACTATATAAATGCGTGTAGACTGAAAGAATTCTTAAAATATTATTTTTATACTGTTACATGTGTATAAAAGAGTTGATTTAATTATAATAAAATAATTTTGCACTCAAAAAAATTGCTGGAAACTAAACTTTGTTTTGTATCAACAGCCAGTCCGCTTTTCTTCTCACGTCGCACTCACTGCGAGAAACGGCGTTATTAATGTTACACTCATTGTTATAAAACTATTTCAGTTTTGTTTTTCTTATAAACAAATGAGAATTTCGAAAAAAACGCTTTTTAACGGAATAGATAATTAAAAAATCTATTACGTAGGAAAGCCTTTTTTTAAAAATTCTTAGGGAATTCTGCAATCGTAGGGATCTGCTATTAATTCTATTTAAATTATTTAACAATATAAAGAATTAATTTTTGTTTTATTTATATTCAAGAATGAGAGAAATTCGGCGCTTATCGAGTGATTGACGAAGGTTAAAAAAATGACGTGAGTGACGGAGGGTTGAAAAAATTTTATAAAGGTAAAAAAAGGGAATAATAAGAGAAATAAGTCATATGACGAAAATATTGAGGTCAAACAAGTCAATTTGGAGTATATATGAAAATCGAAAAAATTGATAATAAATTTACGTCTGTTTGAGTTTAATGTTTTATACCCAAATCTTTGTAAAATTTTGAGATTTGATAACTTTAACTGAGTTGAAAAATTTAACCTATTGGTTTATATTTGGTCTTATTGATTTATTTTGTGAGATCAATTTATAAAAACTGTTCGAAATAATTTTATCATAGAAAGACCTCGAAGCGATCAAAAATAGACTGAATAAAATGTGAAAATGGTTTGAATAACGGGTAGTACTAAAAGAAAAAAAAAAAATTTCAGTTGAACTCTTTTAAAAAACCAACCCAAGTAAAATACATTCAAAATTTCAATTTACTTATTAAAGTGCAAAATATAAAGTCTTTTAATCCAGTTAAAACTGAATGCAGTTTCACCTTTATACAAGCTAAATATTAATTTTCGTACTTCAACATGAAGATGCGTTTATCTATACAGAAAATTTAAGATCGCCAAGGGTTCTTAACGAGAAATAGCAGTTTCCAGTTTTGATCAATTTAATGTCAAGTTTACAGTAACTTAAGCCATCCCAACTTTTGACTAGAATATAAATCCAACAACAAACTCTCGTTGATGGAAATTTATTGGGGAAACTTGATAGAAAGGGTTGCTTTGAATTAACCCCAAAGTTCCTGAGCTCAAAAGTTTCGGGCATTAGAGGAAAATGCTTAAGCTGAATTTGGACTTTGAATCAAACTGTTTAAGTTCGCTATTACGTTCAAATTGATTTAAAACTTAAGTTGAAGTTTCGATGTCAATTTTTAAGTCTATTATGGCTATCATAATTTTTATTAAATTATCCAGCTTTTCTAATTACTGTAAGTATAGTCATTCGCAATAGAACAAAAATAAAATTATTTTGAAATAAATTACATATAATAAACATAATAAGTGTTCTTATCTTCAGCAGACGAGAATCAAAATAGCAAGAGGTCGAGAACGGTTCAATGAATAAGTTATTCAGAGAGTAGCCTCTAGAAATGATTTTATATAAATATTTAAAGACTAAAATCAATGTTTTTAACCGTACCGTAGATAAGAATAATAAAAATGTATAATGTATAATAAAAGACTTGAATAGTAAAACAAAAAGTACTTGGCAATAATTAATCATTTTAATAATAGAATAATTGAATATGAGTATCTTGAATAAGCCAATTGACTTTTTATTCAAATAATATTACCTAGTGAAGAAAATATCCAACACAAATAAACGGAACCATGTCGACTCTTTTTTTTCACTTTAATTTATTTAATAATATTTTTTCGTGAGAGCAAAACATCGGATCTCTAATAAAATAAAAAAAAAAATAAATATTTCTGCCCGTAGAAATGATAAAATAAAATTGACATTAAAGCCCTAGATAAAAATAACTTTTTTTTAGTTTATTTATAACTTTTCGTGTAAAAAAACGAATAAAAATTTTTTATAATGTTGAAAAAAGATTTCTTTTTGATATCGATCTATGAATGTTGAAAATATTCTCTATTGGTGGTGAATTTAATCCAAATTCCTCGAATCTAAGGCAGCTCGCACTTGATCCGTAGCAGAAAATATCTCGAAGAACGTTTTTTTAGCAATAATTCTTTATTCGTTTCTTTTGTTAAATCGATCGTTATTGATTTGAGTTTGGGTGAGTCAGTAGGTACGTATACGGGTGAGCGACGCGGCCTGATAATTTCCTGTAGTGTGGGAAAAAGGAGCAAAAAAGGACAGCGATATAAATCTAAAATAACGAATGCAATTTTCACGTCTTTCATAGATTTTAAATTGATGTGAGAGCTACAGGAGCGCTCTACTTTACTTGTGTGGGATTTAATTCTCTATACTTTCCTCTCTTGTACTGGCATTTTATTATTAAACAGGTTACTATTTGCGGTGCACGGTATTTACGGGTCAACTGGTCACCTTTTACACCCTATATAGAAAAACGATAATAACTATTGTTTATTTATAATTTTTATATTAAGATTATAGATTTTTATTTTTTTTACTTGTTTGTATTTTTTATCGTTTTTATCTTTAGAAATATTATTTTAATTTTATTCAATTTGAAAATTCATTATTATTATTATTTATTGAATTCATAACATTTGATCAAATATTGGATTTAAAGAAAATAAAATAAATATTTGTGACTGTAAAAAAGAAATCAGAATAATGTGGAGAGAAAAAATATTGTAAAGATATTTTAAATTATTATTCGACAGTCTTCAATAGTTTGCAATTAAATTTTTAATTAAAAAAATTAGTAAAACGGTTCACCCTAAAGGCCATCCCTGCAACTTCCCGCTAATTCCATACCTGGGCGCTTAAAATTGTAATGACGTTTTTGAGATTTTTGAGCTCAAAATATAATTTATGTGATATTTTGAGCTCGCTGAGCTCAAAGAGATAGTATTTCTATTCATTTGAGCTCTTCGAGCTCAAAAGTCTGATAGAAGTTTCATAGAACACTACTTTTGGAATTTTCAAACCGCAATAACTTTTGAATAGATCAACCGATTTTCACGCGGTTGGCGGCATTCAACGCAGTTTTATCAGCCTCATAAAGAATTTTCAGGTTTTAATTGATTGAACCAAAAATTTCGGAGTAACTTCGAAAAAACACTTTTTTCGGTTTCCTTTCGTTCACGATATCTCTCGAACGAATTAACCGATTTCGACCAGCTTGGTGGCGATCGACGTGGTTTTTTATTGTCTAGAGCTGATTAGTTTTTGGAACCGATCGGTGAAGCCGTTTAAAAGTTATCCAAAAAAAAAAAACATTTGAAAAAATTTTTATTCTTAATTTTTTTAAGATTTCTCAAAATCTACTGATCCGTATCGGTCCAAATTATACTCAAAATCTAAGTTTGGCCAAGCCCTTTCAAATGGCACCAACCGCGATAAAATCGGATGAGTCGTTCAAAAGTTATAAGCGGTTCACATACTTTCACACACACACACACACACACACACACACACACACACACACACACACACACACACACACACACACACACACACACACACACACATAGTGACAACCTCGCGGGGATAGTCAGGGAAGCTTCCTATCACCTTCAAACGTCGAGATCTGATGAAAACTCGATTTTTGCAAAACGGGGTGAAAACAATAACTTCCCGATTTTTGAAAATCTTCGATTTTCTTAGCAGGAAGTTAAAAATTTTTCACTCACAATTACAATCACAAATGATTATTTTTTGTGATTGAGAAATTCGAATCGAAGAAAATAATTAAAGGTGCGCATGCGTATCCGCGACTTTGCTTAACATCTTAAAGGCCGTGAGTTCAATCCCAACATACATTGAAATTTATTTCACAAACTATATTAACTGTCGAGAAAGAAATTTCTGTTTATAGTAATTACTTTCTACAAAAATTAATGACCAAAAATCAAGAATAAATTATATTGGCTTAGAAAATTAAATAATAAATTAATGACTTGATGACATTTATAAATAATAGATGCAAAAAATAGTTAAACTGTCTCTTTATTAAGTAAATAATAAAGCGCATATATGGCTGACCAATGTAAATGAATAATTCTGTGAACTATTGATTGAACTGATAGTTGGAAATAAACTCTGTCGTAGAGTTAAATTATTTACATATTTAAAAAGATATAAAATATCCAGCATCGATATGTAACTTTTTTAGTTCAATTAAAATTTATCTACAAAAAGACTGGGTCACGACCGATCAATGCAAGACAGCTGAGATATTCTGGGGTTACTTCGGTTTAATTTCACGATCAGAAACAATTTTTGAAAATTCAGAGCCGTACAAAAAAAATTATCCTAGTTTTCTCATAGAAATGTAAAAAATAATTGTATTTCATAATTTATTTTTATACTTCAATCGCAGATTGCAGATTATATGAAAATTTTCTACAAATGAAACCAATGAGGCGAAATATCTAATGAAATTTTACGGTAAAAATAGATGATTATGAAATATTGATATGTGGGTAGAGTTTTAAATGAGCACAGATAAATGCTATTCGTGAACCCAGTTTTTGACTATTAAATATTTAAAAATGGCTGTATAAAACTTTTATATAACCTGGATCCGAATTTGTCATAAAAAATATCTGTAAAATTTGGCTTATTTCTTTTCTACATTTTTATAAGAAAATTAGGATGATATTATGTTAAATTCATTATAAAGATGTATTTGTTTTAAAATCTGAAAATTTCATAATTAATCAAAATTTTTTTTGCACGAGGAATGCTGAAAAAATTAATATAATGGTAATTACACCCATAAAGACAATTTTATCAGTAATAAATACCGTAAGAACTAATATTTGTTTAAGAATTTGAATTTATAATCCCGATTCAACCCTCGTATGTATTACAACACTTAAAGTCCTATTTAAATGTGCTGTAAATTTAAGAGTTAGCAAAAAATACGATTCAGTAAATTAGTTATTTATTTCTCATTTTTTAATTTACATTTTCAATGAACAAGAGTAACAGGTTTAGTTTAAACGGTTCTGACAATTTGCGAAAAATTCAAATCAATTATATATTTATCGACGAGTCAACGTCGTAGATTTTTTTTTATCTGATAAATTTAATAATTAATCAATAAAATTATTATTTAAATTTAAAATACAAGTTAAGTGTCAGAAAAAATTGGCAGTACGGTAGTAAATTGAAAGACTTGTTATGTAATTTATTTTTCATGCACCAAAGACCGACTTTGTCTGTCTCAGCTTTTATTTAATTATATTTAAATTTAAATTTTAATAATTTAGAGATTTATCATTTATTTTATTTTGTACAGACAGTCATTCACAAATTTATTCGTGTTATCATTTTATTTATAATAATAATAAATAATAATTAATGATTAATCTAGTATTTATTTATAATTTGTAATTTATAATTTTTCTAATTATTATTTTACAGACGACTAGTCACAACACTGAAGAAATTTAGCTAACTTACTTTGTAAAGTATTTTATTTGTTGTTTTACTCTTTCGTTACTTATTAATTAATATTTAATATTCTTTATTGTAATTATAATTTATAATTATCTTTTTTAATTACTATAATTATACGAAATCTGCCAGCAGCTCGATAGCATTAATTACAAAACCCTCATCTTCATTCTCATTTTCTCATTACGTGGAATGTAGCGAAGCATTTAATTGCCCTATTATTTATTTGTAATTTTTATTTCAAGAAAAATAATAATTGGTTACTTTTTTTTTTTTTTTTAATTATCACAATTATTTAGATTCACTAATTTGATGACAGTTTTTATTTGGTAATTATGCTAGTGGGTCATAAAAATGTAATTGTTGATTATTTTATAATTTAATTTTTCTGTTGGAAAATTGAAATAAATAGCAAAATTTATAATTTTTTAAATGTATTTTTTTATGAATATATAGAGAAAAAATATCTTAATTTGATTAAAAAAAATCAAAATTCCAGTAGTTAAAATTTTTTTTATTAGTTTAATAAAACAATAGTTTTATTAGTTTAGGTTAAAATCAAATATTTACTGATTGCAGCTTTGGAAAAGTATCTTTTAAAAATGCATATTTTTGAAGATTAAATTTTGTGTAAATTGAGATAAAAAATTGAATTTTATCAAATTTGAACAATGACTATCTAAATATTTTTAAATCAAAACTTTAAAGGAATTTATTTTTTTGTAAATTTGAACTTTAGTACGATTAAATGAGTGTTAGGTGCACTTTAATTAGTTTTATCTTTCGATAATTGAATTTTAGGTCATTCAAGCGTAAGAAATTAACCATCAACAGATATTAATATGAAAATTTTAATATCAGGTAAAATGACACTAATCTTAATTGAATTTTACAAAATTGAAATAATATTGATTTGAACTTTGCAAAAAAATCTTAATTACAGAAATATAGTAACAACCCAACAAATCAAAAATTACATTTTCATCCAACATCTAAAGTCCATATATATTACCATTTACAAAATGTTTTGTTAAAATTAGATGATTTGCAAAAATTAAAACACGTCCAATAAATCGTGAAAAAACAAAATCTGCAACGAAAAATTAAAGTAAGAAATAATAACATCTTTGTACATAAATAATTACTTCTACCATCCCCCAATTTTCATCACTGCACTTCCAATCATCAAAATCAAAATTACCAACATAAAAACATCAAAAACCAGCAATAGTAAACTAATAAAAAACACTGACGCTCTTCCAAAATAATTCTAATTACAAAAAAATCTGCTACAATTAACATCTCTGGACAGTACTAAAAAAACTAAAGATGAATAATTGAAAATGAATTTATAATAGAAATATTGGAATAAGCAACAGGTTATTGATAAAGAGGGTGATTGTGAGTGCAAAAGCTTGCTTGTCCCTCGCCGATCTTACGCTCGCATATCGGCTTTGTCTCGATTTTATCGCAAGGTACTATCAGCACTTGTATATAATACATAATATACATCAATATTATGCATATATATATTTATAATATATAATATATATTTAATATTTATTATTTATACTTAAACAACTATAACATTTATAATAATAAATTTTCTATCAACATAGACAATTCTGATTTTTACACTCAATACACACGGACTCGAGCACTTAATTAATTAACAATATCATAAAGTCCAAATTTTAATCACGCTACTTTTGAATTCCAACGTCTATAATTTTTTTATTCTTACTTTTACTTTTATATATATATATATATATATATATATATAATATATTTATCTCATTATTTCAATCAATATCGTCACACATTTATACACTTTCAAAATCTAGACATTTGTTTTAGTTATTTATTTTAATTACTTTGCCCACTTTACTCTTTAATTTTCTACTTTATTATTGGAATTTTTTAGAATTTCTGTTATTGCAAGATTTGGACTACAATAAATTCTTAATACTTCCAATTAATTATATTATTTTTATTTTAATAATTATTAAATTATTTATTCATTAAAAAGAAACAACAGAGTAACTTTGTTTATATATTAATTCTCTTAATAAGTTCGAGATAAATATTTACAATAAATTATTTCTTATTATTATTATTATTATTATTATTAATCATTAAATCATTATTGAGTTTGTAGTCCCGGTAAATTACACCCGGAAGCAACAATTGATCGCGTGAAAGAACGAGGGCGTAGTAATTTTTTGTTTTCTGACCGACTTGAGTACAAAGATACAAAGGGAGTGTCGGTCTAACAAATTATACCTTTTATTATATATAAAAAAAAGAAAAATTTTTATTGTTATCATTATTAATATTATTATTGTTATTTTGTTTTTATTATTAATATTAAAATGTTATTGTAACTTTTTTTTTATTATTGTTTTTGCAGTAATTATTAAAAATCGTGCAATATTTTATTGTAAGCATCCCTCCGTTGGACCCTCCAGTGACCGTAAAGTTTACTGTAAATAAAAATCTCATTTACTTTAATAATAATAAAAACAAATAGACAGGCTGTTTAGTTTCAATGTTGACTGACGAGACTGCTATTTATTTTTTATCTTATCTTTGCTGCGAATATTTAACCAAGCATTGTTGAGTGTGGATCGTACTAAAATAATGCTATATAATATAATATAATAGTTGGTGGTACATTATTGAGTTTAGATACAAGTTATAAGTTGTTGTCGTTGTGAGAGAATTTATCAGTTTGATGTCCTAGAGTAATAGTTATAATAGTTATAATAATATTGCTATTTTTATTGTTATTAGAGCGGCAAAATGGAGACCGTTAAATCAAGAAGCATTCGAGAAAAGTGATCTGAGATAAAGAACAATGCGTACTTTGTTGGCGAACATCATATTGTGATAGCGTGGCAAATGTTGTTGATGCTGTGTTACTTTGTATATGTTTTATATCTTTTAGCGTAAATGTTTTGTGGCAATTCCATTATTTATAAAATGAATATTGTGATTTTATTTTCTTGGTTCAGAAATTCTTAGATTGAAATTTTCGTACACGGAAAATAATGTGCAGTATCATTTACTACAAGATTGCAGTAAATGTTTCTGTAGTTACAAATATCATATAAGTGATAACAGTTACTCAATATGCGTCAAATTTTACTAAGTCAATAAGTTGAATTTACTCCAATCTTGCGGTAAATTCCACTGCACACTGCAATAACAAACTCCACGTGGGAGTTGAAAGTACTACAGAAGGAACCGTTCCCGCTATTTCGCCAATTTGGGGTTAGTCTCTTGTTAGTATACTCGTTTATTATAGTGTCTCATAAATAATCATCTGTAAGTAAAATACTAAACGTCACACTGATAGAAAGATTTGTTTATAGTTAAAAATATTTGTTAATATTTAACAAATCATTTATTAGAGACCACTTTTTAGTCTTTAACAAATATTTATTAGTATTTAAAAAGATTTATTAATATTTAATAAATTAATATTAGATTTATTAAATACAAACAAATTATTTTAAATACTAAGAAATATTTGTTTAATACTAAAAACTGGTCTCTAATAAATGATTTCTTAATTATTAACAAATATTTTTTAATACAAATAAATCCTTCTATTTTTATAAAAATAAAAAATTAAAAAAAAAATACAGATATTTTTTTTTAATTCATACTTTTTTAAAACCCAAATATATTTAGGGTAATTATGTACAAGTAGGGTCCACCCTATTTTTGGCCATATCTAGGTGAAGCATTAACATTATTTAATTTTTTTTTTTTAGTCTGTTTTTTTTTTACGACGTATATATGATAAAAAATGTCGTGAGAGAAAAAAATAAAGATTTCGACAGCTTTTTTGCCATCAAAAGTTGGAAAAAAAATTGGCTCTCATTTTTTTGGATAAAGTTTCTATTTTATCTTTTTTGATGTTTTTAATAAATTTTTTTTTTTTTTTTTTTTTTTTTTTTAAAAAAAAAAAAAAAAAACGAACAATTAAAAAAAAATGATCAATTTGATCAAAAAAAAAAAAAAAATATTATGGCTCAGCATGGATGAACCCCACTTGTAAATAACTACCATATTTATTATATATAAATAATTCAGTAAGTAATTTTTAATTATAAACTATAAAATTTTTAGGTTATATACCGTTTATTTTTATGTAATTGGTTAACCGCATATTAAGTAAATTGAACTACAATTGGAGTTACAAATACCGCATGCTGTAGCATATCTTACTTTTTACTACAGTTAACGCTTAACTACAATATTGGAGTAAATTTACCCACAGTTAGGAGTTGTCTCAGGTCGTACTACAGCCTGCGGTAAATGGAACTACAGTTGTTGTTGCCACTACCACAATTTATTTTCCGTGTATCTTTAATCGATAAAATCAAGTTCTTTGATCAGGAAAAATTTTTTTCTACTAATATTCTTTTGCGATGCATGAAAAAAATTTTTATCAAAGCTACTATTCAATGTCTAAATATCTAATATTTTCTTTGATAGCTTTAAAAAGAAAAAAAAAACATTTTCTGAACATCTCTATAAAAACATGATATAGAGCTTGTTTGAAAAAATTGCTACACTACATGAAAAATAAAAAAAGTGTAGAGTAGTACAGTAATATACACTCTAGATTTTCTCCTCCAACCAACTAGACTTATGCGATTTTTATTTAACTTTTTCTTGTAGAGAGTGAAGGAAAAAATATGTAAATGGAGTTTCAAGAACTAGAGGATTTAAAATAAGTGCTTTCAAAGTAATCCTTTCGTTGGCTAGTTACATAAGTGATTTTATGCATGCCGATTTATGAAATACATTCTCTTAGTTTTTATATTTTACATGAAAAAAAAAATTTTTTTTTACCTATGCTAATTTTTATAATGCTCAATTAAAATTCTAGTTCTTTCGACAGCAAACTTTTGAAAGCAAAAAATCAAAGCAGTCAATTTCTTAGCTCCTGCTAAAAGGCGATTGAAAAAAAAGACAATGCCTTTTGGTATTAGAGACTTGACTTGGCTGAGGAGTTGAGTAAGTTGTCGGTAAGTTAAGATCTTAGGCTTGATTTTCCGCGGGAGTTATAAAAGTTTAAAGGGCTGGTGAATGTGAGAATGACAATGCCGAAGAGGTAATAGAGACAACACCCAATTCTCTCGACAGTTACTTCACTAGTGTAGTAACTGTAGGCTGTACAGCCTCTGTTCCAAGGAGCCAGGCGAGGAGGTGGAAAGAAAACGATGTAGACTAACGTCAGCGTTGTCTTTCTCTTCCTCTGGTTCCTCATCCCTCACCGATTGTTACGGGCATCCTTCCTGCTCTCTCTTGCTTTAACTTGCAGATCGATATCTCAACCACATTGTTCTACAATGACTATATATACGTCCCAAGGGAGTCAGTACTCTCGCTCAATTCCACTTTTATTCCACCTTTATCTCTCTCTCTATCTCTATCTCTCTCTTTCATTTTCTCCATAGTACACATCCGCTGTACGTGAAATCTCGCTTGATAATGGTGGCACTTCCCCTCTGATGCTGTCCTACACTTTTTACAGCTGAAAAGTCTCACCAGATATTTTTATTTTATTCCTTCAAAAAAATTTACTGCCAATGGAAAAAAAGCTTGAGCTTGAATTTTCACCAAGGCGGAGGCTTGATTTTAATTTAAAATTTATTACGGTAATCTAAGTCAGCAACTTCATTTTCAATAGCGACTTCTCCATGTAATGCTTTTGGGTACACACATCAATTTATTCAATCCACGGAATAGGAAGAGAGAAGAGGGAGTTGGGGTTTATTTTCATTCATTCCTTTATAGTCTTGAGAGATAAGGCCTGATCGACTTTTAATATGCAGTATACTTTTATTACTTTTTGTAGAGTCTGTGAACCGCAGAAAATGTAATATTACCGTGAGATGATTAAAAAGTGAATGATTAAATTACTTCAAGTTGATTGAATTTTTTTTATCCAAAGTTCAATGTTTTGACTTTAGTTTTTTTGGTTGGCTGTGTTTTAGCAAGATTATTAGAAGAAACTTCCATTTCTATGGTAATTTCTTGAGTAGAATTTTTTTTCTTTTAATATATAAAAAAACAAATTTTTTAACATGCGGAGAAAGCTACTTGTTGCAATATTTAGTGATAGAAAAGATTTCAAAAACAAAATAATGTAATCCAATCATCTTATTTCTCAAGGGTGTTCTTTGTGGCATGGTTAGATCACTTTTCATTTTTTTTTTTTTTCATTTCAAACTTCTAATGCTATATTTAAACTTATGATAAAAATATTTAAGCTTATTATAAAAAAAACTTTCTTAAAGAAATGCAACGCCATCTAGATTATTTACACTGTATGCGCAAATTTTTTATTAGTAATTATATCCATCGCATTAATATAGTACACGGAAAGAACAGGATGACACTGGATATCATCCCAGATTATACTGAGTGAAAAAAAATTTCAGATAGTAGCTACTGTAATCCAGATTACAATGAGTATAATCCAGATATCACGCAGTATAATCTGAATTTTTCTAGCTACTATTTGAAATTTTTTTCACCACAGATATTACTAAGTATAATCTGGGATGATATCCAGTGTCATCTTGTTTTTTCCGTGTATGTAACTAAGTGGATGGAGCATTCGGCTTCGGGAATATTGGCACAACGAGCAAAGTGTGTGTGCCAATACACAAATGTCGAAAGTCTAGTCCACTAAATTCGTACATAAACAAACGTAATTAACCAACGTAATCGATAAATATTTCTTACAGTACCGTGATAAAAAGCGAATGGTCATACTACAACTATGAAAATAAGGAAATATAAGAATTTCATCATTTTTTTTGGTAATAAATATCATTCTTATTTTACATTATAAAATGAACAATTGTTTTTTTACCACGATATTGTGCAAAATATTTATACGGTTTGGCTTGTATTTTTTTTTATATTAAAATTCGGATTATTAAATTGAAAACATGTACAACTTATTGAAAAAAAAAGAAACATAATTGACTACTATTAAAACGAAGAAATGAGCAAAATTATTAAGCTAAGCGAAATAAAATGATCTCTATTCAACAAAATGGCGACATGTACATACACGAATAAATTGAGCTTTTTGATTAGAGATTTAAAAAATTTTAATGAATTTAACGATAAACTTTTTTTATCGCGAAGATTAAAAAAATCTTCAAAATTTTACGTTTTTAAATTAAAAAAAAAAATAACTTCAATTAACATGTGAACCGTGAGTTATCGTGAAAAATTCCACCAATAAAATCTTCGAACAATAAAATCTTCGAACAATAAAATCTTCGAACAATAAAATGTGAAACGGAGCCACAATTTACAACCTCTCAAACTTTACTACCTGCTAAACACCGAAATTTATCGACATATTAACGTTGACGTCTGACCATTAAACTCTTTACTACTAGAACGTTCTTTTTACAACTTTGTAACACTCAGCATCCAAAGTAACGAACTTGCCTTTACTTCGCAATATGTAACAAATATTCTTAGGCAGCCGACACTTTAGAAACTATAGCTATAGCTATAACCTGACGTAAGTCTGTACCTGCTGTCTAAACTTTATTGATCAGCTTCGAAAATTAGAATTTGCATTGATACATTTGATGATGTAGCAACGCGAACTTGATCTTTCATTAAATAACTTGTAGGATGTTTGAGGAAGTTCTCTTGAATAGAAACTCTATCACACTCAAACCGAGAACACCGTCAACATGCACTTCGGTATAGATGCACCAACTAATTCTCATTTGACCTAAATTTTCATTCAACATCACCCACCCTTTCGATGGAAAACACATTTAGTTTACTTTTCATTTTCACCCTTTGAGAAAACCAATTCATTTATTTTATTCTACTTTCTTATTCAATTCTTTATCCTTCTTTTTGTTTTCTTTTCTTTCCTTATTTAACTATCTTCGGATTTCTATTTTTAGTTTTCATGTAAGCGCATATTAAATGTTTGCGGGGATAACTCGGTATAATATCGGAAATTGTATTATGATTTTTTTCATTTATATTATATATATGTATATACATGACCGTGTATGGTCACAAATAATACTATGTGATTATATTTGATGATTTATGATCACATATGGTTATGTGGGAACACATATGGTCATATGGGATCACATGTGGTCATTAGGGTGTGCCAAAATTAAGCTTTAGTAATGGACCTCTTAAAATTGGAATTTTAAGTTCTGCTTTTAACAGGAGTTGTGTTTGGGCATTTCCTGAGATATTTTGAGCATACACAGTAAAAAATTTTTCGTCATTGCGTCAAGAAATTTAATGTTAAAAATTTTTGTGTCAAACGTTTAACACTTTTATGTGTAAATTTAACATTTATTATGTTAAATCAACACAAAAAAGTGTTAAATATTTAACATAAAAATTTTTAACACAAAATTTTTTGACGCAATGACGCAAAATTTTTTACTGTGTAAGGGATTTATTTGATTTTCATATAATTTTTTAACAGGATTTTTGTTTGGCCAAATTTTGAAATCTTTAAATTGCAGCAAAAATGCCTAAATAAAGCTCCTGTTAAAAAATTCTATGATAGTCAAATAAAGCCCTTACGCTCAAAATATCTCAGGAAATGCCCAAACATAACTCCTCTTAAAATTAGTCGTGTTCGTATATAAATTTTTTGTGTTTTTACAAACATAATGTCCATATGTTCACATAGTCAAAGTTAATGAAAAATCATACACGACTAATTTTCCCCGGCAATCCTCAGCACAATAAAACTTCAAATTTAATAAAACATTTTTTTTTAAAACCGCAAATTTTCATCTTTTGGCTATCTTAAATAATTACAGCTTCGCGTTAACGATAAGATTCCTCATTAAAAAAATGTTTTGTTTCTTTTTCGGACACAAAGACCTTATCCTTTATGAACGACATTCTTATAAAAAATTTTCGAGAGTCTGAGTCTTGTTATCCAAAATATTAATTATTATTTTTTATTAAAAATGTACCTTTCAACTAAAGCTCCATTTTTTTAAAACTTTAAACTTCCATTGTTAAAAAACTTTCATTAATACTTTACATCACTTTTATAAGAATCAAAACTATTAATGTCAAGATTTAGTAAGAAATGTCCAAGTAAAGGAATAAAAAAAGTCTCTTCTAAATGACTGTAATTTTTATTGTCCCGCTTGAATGTCTTGTAATTAAATTCATTTATCGTTGGTGTCATGAGTAATTAATTTATCAATTTATTAAATTATGTAAGACGGAAAAGAACATTTTATAATTAAGGTTGTTAAAAGTTAATTAAGTTAAAATATGATATTTAAGTACGTTACATGCAATAAAGCAATATCGAGTTTTTGACAGTTTATCGATATATACCGAGTTACTAGCAACTTGTATCATCTTAAATTTCAATCACCTAGAGCTGAAAAACCACAAGAGACATGCTCAGAAACATGATCATTATTATATGCCGGTAATGATTAAAGATCACCAAGGTGCCGCGGATATTTAATATGCAGTCACAGAGAAATTTTTAATAAAAATAAGAAGTCGGGAAGCTTCAGGATTTCGATAACCATATATAACTTATTTTTACGTGATAATTATCTAATTTTACATCAATTACACTCCACAAATTTTTAAAGATTGCGATTGAACAATATTTTATATATTCTTAAAAATCTAAGTAAACTCTTGAAACAAACAAAAGTTATTTATATTGTTCTCTTGATTTTTATTTAAAACAAAAATGAAGATTTGAGATTTATCAAAAAGTAAATACTTAATTTTAGTAGAATTTATTTCTAGTTCGATTAATCGATTACGATTTTCGTAATTAAAAATATATTATATTGTAATGCTCAAAAAAGAGATTATAATAAATTATTTAAGTCAACTATAATTTAAGTTTGTTATAATTTTCAATAAATAAGCGTCAAACACAAAAAAAAACCTTTCTTCCGTATCAGAATTCTAAAAAAAAAAAAAAAAAAAAAAAAAAAACTAATTGTGATTATTTTCAGATCAATATTGACATATTCAAGCACTAAAATTCTAAAATAATTCTTTTGATATAGAATGAAAAAAAAAATTTTCTAATTAACTGCGAATTTATTCAATTAATTAACAGAAAATAATTTTTTATTGTATCAAAAACGTATTAGTTATTTTTTTTTCATCCTTTACAGTAAAAAATTTTGCGATATTACGCCAAAAAATTTTGTGATAAATATTAAATACTTTAATGTGTAAATCTGACAAAGAATTTTTTTGACGTATCGACGTAAAATTTTTTTCTGTATTCGGTACTGAAGAATTTTTGACAGAAAAATCTAAAATTCGTTACGGAGTTTTCTAAATTGAATCGATTTCAAAAATTCAATGTGAATTTAAATATTAATTTGAGCCTGCTATTTTCAATTAATTAAATCATTCAAATTAGTCATCTAATTAAAAATAGTAAATAATATAGTTAAAACTAGAGAGTGTAGTAGCATTGCAAGCATCCAACATATCCAAAAGAATCTCTAGTTCCAAGAAAATAAAATCATATCAAATATTAAATACCAAATACCATGCATAGAAAAAGTAATGCAACTTTAGTGATAAACTGAATTATTTTATTGATTCCAGATCTAGATGTTCAAGCGTTTCCGTTCCTCAAAATTGATCCTCCATTTAATTCAACTCTTTCTTCTTTCATCTATTATAGTCTGCCGGATATTTTTTGCTGAGCTGTCGGCTGCCAATGCACATAGAAATGGCAGTACTTCCATCCGTCTTGATTCAATTCGGCTCATAGGCAGCAAAAAATATATTAAAAACTAACAAAAGAGAAGAGAAGCGACTAAAAATTTAATCAAGGACCCGGACTCGAACCCAGGAAAAACCAAGTGAACAGAAAGTCTATACCGGTGCAGTGTAATATCGGAAACAGATCGCTTGTCCGAGAATCAGAAGCTCTCATTGATTTACATCTCTCTGATTAAAGTTAGTACTGAAAATTTATGTCATTTTCATTATTATTATAACTATTATAATTACTGATAAATATCGACAACAGACAACAACAACGACAACAACAACAATAATAATAATAATGATAAAAAATAATTAAACAAAAAAGCAAAGTCTCGACAGTAATTTGAATAAAGACAAACGGAGGACAATAATGTGTTATGTTGTTTATTTTATGCTGAGAAATTAATAGAGGCTCACCGTTAAATTCGGGCAGACAGGGACACGGCCATGTGATCACTGACATACTGATCGAGCAGATACTTTCTTGATCATCGGCGAGATGTAGATCAACAACGCGTGCTCGATCATCGGACTCAAGCGGTCTCCGATACCCGAAGCGGTGGCTGCCTTAAGGTAGAAGAAGTCATGGCAGACGTAGTAGTAGTAGAAGTAGTATTGGTGGTGGTGGTGTTGGTGGTGGTGATTGGGACCGGAAGTGACTGTAGGGCCTGCATGTCGCAGGTGTGGTGGGAACCGCGCTTCTTAAGGTCCTGGAACAATTTTTTTCATTTCGGACATAGTTCAATAATTTTTTTTCTCTTTCGCCCCCAATCGGCTACTTTTTATTTTATCATTTCCTCTCTCCTTTGGGGTGGTTTTTTGTATGTAAGCTTTTTTTGACATACGTGCCCCGGAATTTCAGTTATATAACACAGAAGTCGACAATTTTTTAGTATTTTTTTTTTTATTTAAAAAAAAAGAATTTTCAGCGAGAGTGTTTTTTAAAAATTATTTTATATGATTTTTTTAACACGACGTGATTGTAAAAAAAATAGATAAAATAGAAAATTTTTTAAGCTGTAAGTGCAAATTTTAAAAATATTTTTTTCACGCCAATGAGCAATTTTTTTTAATTAATCTATTAAAAAAATCGTCTCATAATTTATTTACAGACAAATAACAAAAAATTGAATTGGTAATTTTTTTAATATCTTTTTTTTTGTAATAAATTTATTTGCTTATAAAATTGAATTTTGTATGCTTTTTTTAAGAATAAAAATTATTTAAAAAATATTTGAAGAATTACACTTAGTGTTTTAATTTCTTGAAATATTCAAAAAAAAGACGAAAAAAATTGTCAAACATTCTCTATTTTATGACAAATAATTTCAATGATAAAAAAGTTAATTACTTCATTGTAAAGCAAATTAAAGACAGGAGAGAGAAAAGACAAGATGCCGAATATAAAAATATATAAGATGGCTTTATAGAAAATATGTAATTAACTTTAAATATAAATAATAACGTTAAAAATAAAGTGAAAGAAACAAAAAGTCTGGATCCAATTGACCTAATTATTTTAAAATAAAATGCAGTCTAAAGAGTTACGGTAAATAAAAATAAAATACTAAAGATAATAAAAACAGTGAAGTTAATATTAAAATGGCAACTACATAACTAAAGCTAATACAATATACAATATACAATTATATAGTTTAAGTACAAGTACATGTTTAAGTATAAGTGGAAGTTGTGATTGTGGGTATGCCAATCATGGAAACTACGACATTGCTAATTAAATATTTACAATAGTGCTGTGCAATGCAAATATGGTTCGTGCAAGTGAAACTGTAGTCTGACGTTACGACAACATACTGACAATATATACATTTATATTTAAGCATATGTATTTACCAAGGTATATAATTTAAGGGTTAGTTTTTGTATAACCTTCATAAATTTTTTCCTTATTATTTTAGATTAATCCATCAGTCGTGGAATTTATAAAATTGGGAACTATTTTTTTCTTTAAAAAAAAAATAAATTAAGCTTGAGCCGAACTGTCAGAGGCTTTGAGTTTAGTCGATTTATTGTAGTCAATGCTAATTAACAAGAAATAACTATTTCAATATTAATCAAGACAAAGAGCTGTGGGTTTCAAGAGTAATTTGGCTTTTAATACGCATCACTATGTAATGAGAGGTAATTTTATGGACGTGTTTCAAACTGAGGCTAAACGAGTGAGTTGTTTGTCGGTATATATTATTAACTGAATATGAAATTGACTCGTTCAAAATTCAATGTCAGTCGTACAAGTAGACCGTCGGGTATTTAAATTTATTTTTTTTATTTTCAGGAGACCCTTTATTTTGTTTCAATGATTTTTTGTAGCGCAGCTTTTAATCACGACTAATAATTATTAAAAATTTCAAAATTTACAATTATGTTGAAACTTAAAAAATTTTATGAAATAATTAATACACTAAAATTTCAGAGTTTGTTTCCTGAGTTATTTTTAAGAAATGTCGATTTATATTGTTTGTATATATATATATATATATATATATATATATATATATATATATATATATATATATATATATATATATATATATATATATATATCTTAATTTGTTATCAATTTTCAAACGTAAAATTCAACGAAAATCTTGGGAAAAAATTTAAAATTTTCTTTCTAAAACTATCATAAATTGTTAAAATTTGTATGACTTTTTTAGCAGTCTAATTTATCTTGTTGAAGAAAAATTGTATACTAACTGCTTCTTCTCCACTTTGTTCGATAAAGTGACTTTCTCCGTTACCAGCAAAAAATGTTGCACATCTACCGTTTAAAAATGAAACAATGAGGAAGTGTTAAAAATAAAAAATTTTTAACTATTAACTATAAATGTTTATAAAAATTAAAAAAAAAAGATCCTCAATATCTCATAAATTGAAGTTATTAAAGTAATTAAAACGTCAGTATCGAGAAGCCGTTAATTACGTCAAGTTTTAGCTTCTCAAGTCTGAAGACGATTAAAATAACTTAATTAAAAGTTATATTATCCTAACACATTTAAAGGATCTCCATTAAAGATTAAACGGCAGTAAAATAACTATATTAAAGTGCTTAAAGAAGGCGAGGATAAAAATAAATATAAATATATGAATCTAAAGACAAAAATCGTGCAGATTTATAAAAGTACAATAAAATTTTTAAACATTGGTCATTGCAAATATAATTACAATAATTATAATAATAATAATAGTTTCAATCAAAGATATAAAATGTGCAGTAAGTGCGATGCATTTACGTAAAAATGCGTTACCTTATCACGTACGAACATACACTGACATCACACACAGAAGCCTTATGCTTATGGGTAACAATAAATAAAATTGTAACAAGTTGAAATTAATAATAAAATAATGCAGTCTCGACTTGCTAAATGGAGCCGTCCTCAATATTAAGTTTGCCCTCATATTGGTATCAGTCACTTAAATATTCTCATGCGTTATAGTTATTATTAATATGACATAAGACATAAGATCCTGGCAGCGACAGCCGTTCCATTCTACACAGCAATAAATTCTTTTAAAATGGTGTACTGACGGCTTAACTGATACCGAAACAAACAAAACAAAGCTTTGTATTTAGTGAAACAATAAAAGTCGTATTGCAGTGGGCAGTCATTCGGCTAAGGCAAGCCAAAATGTTGAACGAAGCACAAAGCCAAAGCTCAACACATAATGTGAAAGAATATAATCTATCATAATCATTACATCCTTTTTTTAAATGTTATTATTATTATCATCGTTAAACATACACGTCGAATCTAACAATGAAGAGTCTTAAGAGTCTTCATTGTTTGCCGGACAATTACAGATCCATAGAAATCAATAAATAATTGAGAAAAACTAAATTAGCCCTCAAATTTCTTTACTTTGTTATAAATTTTATATTTTAATAAAATCCTGGCATTATTGGCTTAGCTGAGGTTCTTTACCTTTTTGCGTACTTGAATACGGTCGCTGTAAACCAACACCACTCTATCCTTGTTCTCGTTGGAGGTTAGCTGATACGATAAGCTCTACAGTGGTTTAACACGTGTTTCAAACAATCCATCGTTCGTTATATTTTTTTTGTTACAATTTTTCATTTATAAATTTATGCACAGTTTCCGTCCAATCGTTCATTTCATCATAAATCATAAATCATTAATCGTTATTGATTATCAACAGTAAGATCATTGGCATGAGCATTGAGATGCGCGCCGTAATGTTTTACGTTAGGTTAAGTAAAATGATATTTTTTTTTTTTGGATACATAGTTTTTTTCGTTTTACAAATATTTATCGGTTAAGTCGTTGATAGAAACACATCAGCACACGTAAATATTGCATGTGTGCGGGTATATAACACGTGAAAGAGAGAGAGAGCGAGTACGAGAGACAAATAGTCCGTAGATATGTGTAGAATCCCAGAGTTGAGAGTTTTAGTTTAGAGTTGAAGTTAGTTTTGTGAAGAGCAGGTCAGTAGAGTTAAGTAGGGTTGGATCCGGTTGATAGATGTTGACAGTAGATAGACGTTGACAGTCGGTAATCATACCAGTGATATAACCACAGCCCAGTCGGTGATGAAGGTGGTGATGATGATGATGATGGTCGGTCGCCAATATTGTCGGCATGCCACGAAAATAGGGAAACAATTTCATTGGTTTATATTTTTTTCAAATTTTTTTAAGTCATTGTAGAACATTTTACACAACTCGCATCTCTTTTAATTAAACCTTTTAATTACTCTCTGTTAAATCAAAATAATTCATTTCTTCATAGTCATGCAGTATAATATAGTATCGATATTTAATATTTATATATATCTATATTTATTTATTTATAATTATTTATTTATATTTATTGCGTCTCTCAAATTTGTTAAACAAAGGGGCAGTTTTTTGTTAATGAAAATTTGCTGTTCAAAACGACTCTTCAACGAGATAAGTGTTATCCACGGTGCCCGTCTGTCCGGCTGTACTCCCCGAGGTTTGGGCTCTCGTTGCTGGGATGTACTGACTGTACGCCTGCTGAAATTTACACGACAAACACACACTACATTGTTGCACCCCAGTCACGCCTAACGCTAACGATCTCCTTTTTTATTTATTTATTTTCACCTAATTATTTCGATTCATTTTTATTTTTTATTCAAGAGGTCAGTAAATAAATAAATAAATAAAAGTTAGTTTTGCTAGGTATTCGTTATTTATAACTATAGTTAGGTTTGTTTATGTTAAGAAATAATTAATGAGGTTAATGTATGGAACGAATTTTGCTGAGAAAGTTTCCTTTACTTTTTCAGCGAAAGTTGTTATACAGGCGAAGTTCGGTTAATTAGAGTGTTTGTTACTTTATAAACTTCATTTTAATTATTGATCTACTTTATTTATTACTGCGCATATCGCTGAGAAAATAAGGAGGCAAAATATTTGATGTTTTCTTTTTATGCGAACTAAAGAGAATTTATATATGATTTATTGTTCAGTATTAACATTATTTTTTACTAAAAAGAAATTAATTACTAATCTGTTCCATTGATTTGATCATGAAAATTAAAAAAAAAAAATTTTTAATAATGAGAAATTAAGTTTTACATTTATTGATAAATTGTCGACTTAGTCAAGCAACAAGTAGACTAAGTAAGCTATTATTTGTCGAGCAAATTTTCAAGTATAAAAAATAAAAGTATGATTGATGAAAATTTTCTATGTTTACTATTCATTCGAAACAATTTGTCTTTTTTGTAATTAGATCCATGCATTCCTATTCATACTTGATAAAGTATTAAGATGGAAACTATTAACGATTTAAACTAGACACACTGAGAGACAATTTTATTCAATAATAATGAAAAATTTTATTCGGACTAAGGGAAAAGAAAACTTAGTTAATATTAATAAAATTATATTTCATATGAATAAAATTTTATTAGTATTTAATAAAATTTTCTTAAATACTAGGGTGCGTCAAAATTTAATCTTCGAAAGCAACTTTTTAAAATTGAAATTTTGAGTTTCACTTTTAACAGGAGCTGTATTTGGGCATTTCAATTCCAATTTTAAAAGGTTGCTTTTAGAGATTAAATTTTGACACACCCTATTAAATACTAATATATCGCGTTTCAGTTGCCATAGGGGCGTATACCGGCAAAAGGTCCTGGTGAAAAGCCATAAGGGCGTATAAAAAATTTTTTTTCGGGAATCAACGTAGTTTCGTCTGAAATGTGCAAAAATGCAAAAAAAAAAATTTATACGCCCTTATGGCTCCCGGGACCCACATCGGATGCCATAAGGGCGTATATTAAATATTCTGTTTTTTTTTCTGTCCAAGAAAATTTTTAGTTAGGAGAAAAAATTTTTTTTTGCATTTCTGCACATTTCGGACGAAAATATTTCGATTCCCGAAAAAAAATTTTCTTGATACGCCCATATGGCATCCGAGGTGGGTCCCGGGAGCCATAAGGGCGTATAAAAACAATTTTTTTGGAAATCGACGTATTTTCGTCTGAAATGTGCAGAAATGCAAAAAAAAAAATTTTCGCCTAACTAAAAATTTTTTTGGACAGAAAAAAAAAGAATTTTTACTATACGCCCTTATGGTATCCGAGGTGGGCCCCGGAAGCCATAAGGGCGTATAAAAAAAATTTTTTGTCCTAGCTAAAAATTTTGTTTGGACTTAGAAAAAATAATAGAATTTTTATTATACACCCTTATGGTTCCCGGGTGCCATAAGGGCGAATAATTTTTATACGCCCTTATGGCATCTGTAACGCGATATGTTTATTAAAATAGCCACGAGCGTCGCTTTCATTTGCTGTCATTTATACGAATATTAAGTCATTAAAACAAATCTAATCTCAAAAAAAAAATTAGTATTCATCAATTAATTATAATATATTCAAATATATTTTCACCGTAAAATCTTTTAATAAATATCTCAATAAATAAATAGTATAAAGATTTTTCAACGAGACATCCTAACCTAACCTACTTGTTTACTTCCCCTTCCCCTTTATTAGCCAAAGAAACGTTTTATTAAATAGCAATAAAATTTTATTACTATTAAATAAAATTGTCTCTCAGTGCAGATCGCTTTGGACGTACGAATTAATTTATTTCAATTAAACAATCACTGTTGTAAAAATATATGTAAATTAAAAAAAAACTTTTTTTTATATTTAAAAAAAAAATTCGTCATCTAATGATCAAATATTGTAATGAATCATCAGTTTTGTGATTAACTATATTGATCGAAAATTTATTACTTATTAAATGAATGTACCCGTGAAACAATTTTGTGATACAACCATATACGGCTGAATTTTACATCTGGTTATATATAGCCTCGTTTCGCTATATAAAGTACTTATAGACAATATACGAGCATTAAAAAAAAATTTATTGGTTAAAATTGGTCAAAATAAAAAACGAATGTCGGATAAGCTTTTTATGAGAATCAAGAAAATGATTTTTATTATAAAACTTAACTCTCTTGCAAGAAGAAGATTCAGCGATCATACGCCATCTGTCGGATTTTATCAACACTACTTTAGTTTTAGTTAAAAAAATAAATATGGACATATATGACTTTATCAGGCCATATAAGGGCATATAAAAGTTTCTGACACATACATGAACATATCAGTCCATATCAAAAAGTTTTTTCACAGGTACATACTTAATTCATGATTTACTAATTAAAAAAAAACTATTTATATTTTGCCTCCTCTTTTTCTGAATGATAACAATTTACATTACTTTACGGAGTCACGGGTATTACGTGTTGTCCCTAAACACGAGTATAGATTTACGTGGAATGATAATAACGTATTGGTAAGACAATAATGTACGCAACGTGAATTTAAAATGCTAAATGGAGATATATGATATTGTGGCGTGTAGTGTTGTTATTTTTGTGATTATTATTATCATTATTATTAGTATTATTTTTGCGATTATTATACATAAGTCGGAGATACCAGACACGTAAATTGAACATGAAAAAAATGTAGCTATATTTAGAAGCTAATGTCGTTACAAATAATTCATGTACTATATAATTGCGTTTTATACTCCATGTTGTTTTTATTCATTGATTTTAACGATCATGCAAGTAGGCTTTTAACAAATGAAGTCAAAAAAATATTCCTCGATATTCAAGTATCGATTACCTTAGAACAGTTATGAAAAGCCCGAAAAACAGAAAAATATACTATAATAAAATTTAAAAAAAAAGATCGGTATTTTTTTTATTGTACTTATGAATACTCTTATAGAACTTGAGTGCGATTTACACAAAGTCAACTTTTTCTGGTTATTTAAAAAGCTCTTTTCCTCTCGATGTTTGCATAGGATTTTTTATACCTCTCTAGACACAGACGCGAATGAATAACAGGAAATGACGTTAAAAGTCCGGATTTTAGTGAAGATTTTTTAACGTTTTTTTTTGTATTTAAAACTTTTTTATCACACCCAAATGCATGTCATGCTCTGTTCAGCTGTCATATTTATTGTTATCGTGTTTTGAAGATCGGAAAAAAGTAAAATAAAAATAATGAAACAGAAAATAATTTCATTCCTTTTTATAACACGAATTTATTGAATAATATTTATGGTAATGGTAATGGTAAATATAAAATTTTTTTCTACTGTATGTACACTACTATACTGTTAAAGTAAATCCGAAGTGACACCAATTACTGAATTGACCAACAATTAATAAAATAAACAATTTATTTTATTTAAACAATTATCTAATGATGTATAAAACAATTATTTATATATTTATATCGAAACATTTAGAGATAAGTCCAATTAAAATATCTACAGGAATTTAAGTAATTGTGAGAGTGACAATTATTTTATAAATTTAGTGACATTAATTAGTGTAATATACAAAAGGAGAAAGGCATAAATTGGCAGCAAATATATAATATATAATAAAGAGATTGATAGTGACGGGAGATAATATAATAAAAAAAAATGAAAATAAAAAAAATTTTTAAAAAAGAGTAAAGTGTAAGGAGGCATTAAGTAGCATCTGCTCGTTAGCAAAGAGTAATGATGATAAAGGGGTTGACGGAGCATTTTAGGCTGACACTCAAGATTCAATTTCATCTTGCCTGGCTCATCTGAAGTGGATGCTGCTCCACCAATACGGTCTCTCGCTCTTCCTTCCTCTATGCATTATTCATAAAAGCAACTCGTGTTACATTATTGTACTTTATGTTGATTGGTTTGTGTAACGCGGTATTATATATTGGTATGTATTGAACTATTTTTTTTCATTGTTTACTACTCAACTGTATGCAAAGTATATGATGCTTCTATTGGCCAATTATTGATAAAGAAAAGTTATGCTTAATCGCTTTTGGGATGACAGGATGAATATTGTAATTATTGTGAAAAATATTCGGCCAGTTTATTTCATTAAATGAAAAAAATTGTCATATACTAATTTTTGAGCATATTTCGACAGATATGATCGTATGAGCAATAAAAATCTATTACGTACATACATCTTTCAAGTAAATTAGTTATTGTAATAATTGAGTTTGGATTATCATTGAGTTAGTTATTAGTTTTGTATATGAATTAGATATTACGAGTTCTTATAATCATACATGTCCAAATATGACTATCATACACTGAGAAAAAAAAAATACTTTTACTCAATTAACAATTTCTTGGTTCAAGAAATTCTATCACGATCAAATATTCTATTATTATTAATTATTAATTTCTTTAGAGAAGAGCATCAATATTTATCTTTGGATAATAGATAAACAAAATAATAGCTTTATTTAAATTAAGTAAAAATTATTTCAATCAATTTAACAAGTTCTTGAGCTAAGAATATATATTCTTGAAAATTTTCAAGAACATGAATTCTTGTATCAAGAAAATTTTCTTATTAAAAGTATTTTTTTTTTCTGTGTATGCTGTATATAGCTTCATATGTCACATATAAACATACATGGTCATGTATGACTAGTTTTTTCCGGAAAATAATAAATAGATTTTCGATAAATAACGTATCTTAAATCATCTCCAACACATTTTCAACTCAAAATAATAAATCAAAACCTAAAAATAAATTCTCTATACGAATTTTCCTCCGAATTCCTTTTAATCTTTCACCGAAAATCATATATTTAAAAAGTTTTCAACCCTAGCCATTAAATTTGAGAATTCAGTCACGACTTTATAGAACCCAAATATATTTCAATGCGGGTTTTCATCCTCCTATTTTCTACATATGTTCGCAACTCGATAAAATGAACACCCTGCTTCCGACTTACGAGCGTGTAATGCTTGTATACCAAGTACTAGTGATTGATTGCGCGGTGAAAAATATATATATTCAAACTTTTATCACACAACTAACTACATATCTAACTACTTATAGCCGTGCAGCTATATTTTATACCTTCAACGTGCAAATCGACTAATTTCCTGTAAGTTTCCTTACAACTTAACCGGAAATAGTCGCCTTTTCCTAAAGTCGTTTCTTGTATACCTATATATCATTACTTTTTTTACGTTTACCGATACACTTTTCAATCCTATGACCGTACTCGCTAAAAATAAAATAAAATACTCCACCCAAGAAATTTTCTACGTCTCAGTGTCTGACACTTTTAAATCTAGGATCTATTTCACAGACAATTCTCTTTATTTTTCAATCCCACCTTAAATTAAAATCACCTATTGTCTCTTTTTATATTTATTTTTATCTTTTTCAACCAGTATTGTTTAAGTTCATCTTGAGAAAAATTTCATTTATCAAATTCCCAACCTTTTTTTATTTCTATATTTACAATTAAATTGCATTCTTGTTTAACGTGAGAATTTATTCGCTTCCATTAAATTTGCTCTTAAATCTTTCCTGTGACATTAAAATAAATAATCTCAATCAAAAATTGTAGCGAATTCTTTGCCGAAATAAAAGATTTAAAAATTCTAATCCAGCTCCGCCGTCCCCACTACTGCACAGAAATAATGGTTCACTTGAACGAAGAAAATATTTTTCTTGCTAATTATTTTCTTGGGCGAAAAAAAATTTTTTTTTGACACAAGAAATTTCACTTATTCCAACAAAATTAATTCTCTTGCTTCAAAAAATACGTATCTTGATCCAAGACAATTTATTTAAATCAAGAAAATTTTCTTGTTTTGAGAAAATTTTTCTCTTGCTCCAAAAAATTAAGTTCTTGACAGAAGTACATTTTCTTGTTTTGAGAAAATTTTTCTCTTGCTCCAAAAAATTAAATATCTCGATAATAAATTTTCATTAATATTTTTATTAACGAATATGTAAAATGGGAAGATCAAATAATATTGAACCATTTTCTTTCATTCAATATGTATAATTGCGTGCTAAAATAATCTAAAATGGGTATCAAATATTCAAGAGAAAAATTTTCTCAAGGTGAGAAAATTTTTTTCTCAGCTGAAGTAGGTGGCGCTGCTTCCCTAAAGTATCTAAAAATCTTGATCCAATATAAAAATTTATTGTATCAAGTATTTATGATAATTTGAATTAAGAAAAATTACTTCCACCAAGAATAGAATTTCAAGAAAAATTTTTACTTCGGCCAAGACAACTTCGGTCTTCCTTCGGGCACCCGAAAATTTACTTGAGCCAAGAATTTTATTCTCCAGTCAAGAAATCTTTTTTTCTGTGTGCACCTCTCTAGATAGACGCGAGTTAAAAGTCTTCATCCTTTAGAACTTTCGAAAGTTAAACGAGTTAAAATAAATAAAAAAAACGACAAAGCTTTTCAAATGAAAACTTTTTCAACACGATAATAATGTTCCGGTTAATAAAGTGAGAAGATTGCAGCGACATGCTCCTAATTCCGGTATAATTAATGCAGCTCTGACGAAGGGGGAGGGGGCGTACAGAATGTGACCCTTTAAGAAATCGGGACTTCAATTAAAGTTTTAACGGACACAACTAATGCCTCTGATTTGCTATATACTATTGCCGGAAAAACGCGAGAACAATAAGATTGAGAAAAGTCGAAATACATCAGCCGCTAAAAACCTGTTTATTGTTATTATTATTATTGTTAATAGCAGTATTATTATTATATAATTATAATTATTTATTCCACTTAATAAGGCGATAGCCGTTTTGATAGTTAGTAGAATAATAAGTTTGTAAAAGAGCCATTGCTCGTGTTTTTGAGCGCTTATTATTATTATTATTATTATTATTATTATTATTATTACGTCCACATTTAAAAATTCGTCGACTTACTTTTTTATACGTTAGGCCTTCAGTCATAAATATATTGTTTTTGTATTGTTATTATTATATAAGACGTTTCGTTTATTGTTGGAATGTTTCAAGTATAATTCACTAATTTTTGTTAATTTTATAGCAGAATTAGATTGAAAAATATCGCGATTTATTTTATTTTCTCAAAAGATTGTTAAGATTTTAATTTAGAACAGTTCTCTCGTACAGTCGAGAATTTACGAAGTGAGATAATATTTAAAAGGTTTAAAGGGATCGATAACTTATTTTATATAAATATTTAAAATAGACAGAGTTAAAATCAGGTTTAACATTTTGGAAGAATTTAAATATCTTAATGTCAGATAAACTTTTCATAGAGGTAGAAAAAAATTGATTACTGAATTGTAGAAAATTTTAGACATTTTCTGAACGCATATTTATGAATTTTTGGTTTTTCTGACACTTTCAAATTTAAAAATTAAAATAGATCAAAAATTACTAAAATAAAATTTCAAAATTTGAATAACTATAAATTTAAACAATGAAGGAAAAC
Source organism: Cotesia glomerata (assembly GCF_020080835.1). Taxonomy (NCBI): domain Eukaryota; kingdom Metazoa; phylum Arthropoda; class Insecta; order Hymenoptera; family Braconidae; genus Cotesia; species Cotesia glomerata. The sequence goes on along the minus strand of NC_058159.1, from coordinate 24,183,062 downwards.
AAAAACAATGCGATACTAAAGAAAAAATTTTTTTTTAATTTTCAACATCTGTTGCATTAAAATTTTTTTTTCTTTAAAATTATCGACGAATTACTCTATTCTATGAATTTGCTTGAGCATAAAAAAATCAAACATTAAAAAAATTATGAAATTATTTTGTAACACAAAACTTGGAAAAATAAATATCAATAACTTCAAGTTTTTTTCATTATGAAAAATTAGTTCTTTCTATCGAAAAAAAAATCAATTAATCATCTAGTTAACGATCCCTTTAATAAAATTTGAAGATTATAACCGTAGAGTAAAATACAATAAAAAAGTATATTCAAGAAAGAGTTGAATAGATATAATAAAGATATAGACTAAGGGCGACATTATAATTATCACGATCGCTGTGTATTACTTATACCGAAGTCGAGACATCTGAATCTGTGTCACGATACCTTCAGGACAAAATTAAATGTAATTCTACTTGGCTCATGTCACATGTATCGTCGTCACCGTCCGTCATTTAAAATAGTTACACAAAAACCGTCTAGTCCGCCAAAAAAACACTTTATATTTGAATTCACTTTACATATACATAAATTCATTATTCATTACTCTACAATAATCCTTCTTACTCCCTTAATTAAATATATATTTATATAATTTATAAACACTAGCCCGCAAAGTCTCCTTACAGGATTTATTATTTTAAAATAATAATCAATAACTATAATTGCAATAATAATTTTATAATAATCAATATTTTTATAACGATCGAATCGTTAACACGCGACTCGTAGGCCTGACTATCGATTTAAAGTATTTTTTTTTATTGTTATTTAACCTACTTATGATTGTTTAGTTTTTATTACTGTATTTTTTTCTAGGCGCGAGACAAGTCCTTTGACTTAACATTTTTATTTATTTATTTATTAATCAGTAGTATTTTTTCTGAGTTAATTCTTTAATTGATTAACTTATAACTAATTTTTAGTCTTGTTTCCATCGTTCATATTATCATCTATTATTTATTTATTTATATATATTTATATATTTAAACGAGACGATCTCAACGCGACTTAATAGTCAATAGTAATAAATATTTTATTTATACAATAACAATTTTTTTTTTAACTGATACTATTCGGCGTGCAATTTTCTTCACTGATGTTCGTTTCAAAAGTTATGTACATATACAATTTTTTATGTACAACAATTCAACAGTTTTTTATTTCAAATTTCAGAGATCTAGTTAATAAATTATTTTATATATTCTATTTTTTTCACAAATAAATTACTGAGGGCGAAGTTGTAAATTATTATAAAGGGCAAAATTAATTAGAATTTTTTGAAAATTATTGAGGAACAAAATAATCTTCAGTAACTAGTTTTTTATTGAAGAAAATATATTAATTATTTTTTTTTTTCAATATTGAGTAACGTTTTGACCATTTTTTAATTCATTAATAATAACTATTGTTATTACAAATTAAAAATTATTTCGTTATCGGACTAGGTTTTTTTGAATTCTCAATCAAATTAAAAAATTCAAATATTATTTCAAAAATTGTCGTCCTCACTATTGATGAAAAATAGGCCAGAAATTTAATAAAATTTTTTTTATTAACAAAATTAATAAGAAACAGTTTTTATAAAAATACAATGCCGTCTATTGACAATGCATGTAACCATGTAACTGAATGGATGGGGCTAAAGGTTAAGTTGTGTTGGCGCAACGAGCGAAGTGTGTGTGCTAACACACGAGTGTCGACAGGCTTATACACTAAATTCATACATAAATACACGGAAAAAAATTCACTTGAGCCAAGAAAATATTTTTCTTTATAATTATTTTCTTGAGCGAAAAAAAAAATTTTTTTTGACACAAGAAATTTCACTTATTCCAACAAAATTAATTCTCTTGGTTTAAGAAATATATATCTTGATCCAAGAAAATTTATTTAAGTCAAGAAAAACTTCTTGTTTTGAGAAAATTCAGCTTCTTGCTCCAAAAAATTAAATATCTCGATAGGAGTAAATTTTCATTAATATTTTCATTGATTAACATGTCAAATGGAAAGATCAAACAATATTGAATCATTTTTTTTTATTCAATATGCATAATTTCACGCTAAAATGATAAAAAATGAGTATCAAATATTCAAGAGAAAAATTATCTCAAGGTGAGAAAATTTTTTTCTCAGCTGAAGTAGGCAGCGCTGCTTCCCTAAAGTATCTAAAAATCTTGATCAAATATAAACATTCATTGTATTAAGTATTTATGATAATTTGAATTAAGAAAAAATTAGTTCCACCAAGAATATAATTTCAAGAAAAATTTTTACTTGGGCCAACACAACTTCGGTCTTCCTTCAGGCAACCAAAAATTTTCTTGAGCCAAGAATTTTTTTCTCCAATCAAGAAATTTTTCTTTCTGTGTACATGTAATAAATTAACTACTTAATTTGTGCGAACTATTTAAAAGAGTGGACTAGTAATTCATAAATCATTATGATACAAAATTTCATTTATAAGAATCAAAAATAAAAATAAATAAAATCACAGTCAACTTTTCTCAGCCGGGTTATTTTACCCTTTTTCTCAAATAAAATAGTATTAATAAAAATAAAAGTTACGGATAACGAATTAAAAATAATTTTCTTTTCTCAACCAACGTTGTGCAAGAAAATGAACAATAAAAATAATTTTATTATGGAAATAAGGGCGCAATAATTAAATTTATGGTTACGAGTGAGCGGGGTGGAAACGAGTGAGAGTAAAAGTGAGAATAAGTAGATGCATTTGTATGAAATATAATAAATATGGAGTAAGAATATTATAAAGGAACTTTTCAAAGGAAAAAAGTGGAGATAATAAATATTTTGAAGTCATTACATTTTATTAGTTAGAATATTTAAGAATAGTTTTTTTAATATTATGGAAAAATAGGAAGAATAGTAAGTGACCCGTGTAAAAAAAAAATTTCCTGAAAAGTTCCGGAATAGTTCCTGGTCCGGAACGTTCCTATGATAAGACAATCCGGAACATCCCCGGAATACTTCTGCAATGTTCTTGAAATAGTTCTGGAACATCCGTGGAACACTTCCGGAACATTTCCGGAAAATCTCCGGCAGATTTATAGAACATCGCTGGAATACTTCCAGAATAAATTAGGAATACTTCCAGAACATCTCCGGTACACTCCTGGAATATTCCCGAAATACTTCTGGAACAAATCGGGAATAGTTACAAAATATATCGGGAATACATCGGGGATATGTTTAAAATATTCCTGGAAAAATCCTCGAATACTTCTGAAACATTTCCGGTAAACGTTTGGATTATGTTCCGGAAGTATTCCTAATTTATTCTCGAAGTATTCCAGCGATGTTTTATAAGTCTGTCGGAGATTTTCCGGAAATGTTCCGGAAGTGTTCCATGAATGATCCAGAACTATTTCGAGAACATTGCAAAAGTATTCCGGGGATGTTCCGGATGGTCTTATCATAGGAACGTTCCGGACCAGGAACTATTCCGGAACTTTTCAGGAAACTTTTTTTTTACACGGGGAATAAATAGATTGTTGAATAAAAAAATGATTGTTGTGATGCGCTTAAACTTGTAAGGTTGGCACAAGCTCAGGCTTTCAATAGATGTTTAGAATATTATGGAAGACGTGGGAAAAGGTTCACACTGACTTTAAGTGCAAATATCACGAATACTTTCGAGGAAGAGATAGAGATGTAGAAATTCTGATGCTGAGGAGGATCGTGGTAAAGGTGGAGGTGGAATTGGAAATGATGGTCCTTGTTGAAAGTATTTAGAATAAGAGAGTGAGATATTAAGTGCAATGGCGAAATAGTTCTCCAGGAGGTGAAGGGACAAGGGCGACTAAGAAGGCTTCGGAATTCCCGTGGAAGACATCGCAACGCCATTTACCAGCGGAGATTCTTAATCGGATACTATGCTATTATATATGCTAACTGTACTATTTTTTCAAGAATAAGACTAAGTTTTTTTTTTTTTTATTTGTACTACTATTTTATTCAATTTTTAGTTAAATTTTTAATCTTTTGATTGTTTTTACTTTTTTTCACCCCATAATTATACACTGATTTTAGTTTTTTATTTATTTCTAAGAGGATATACTTTTGATACCTTCTTTTGTTCCCTAAAGTTGAAAATAAGAATCAGAATGAGATTTTTATCATTTTAAAGTTTTAATTTTGAAGAATATTTTATTTAAGAGCTGAATTATTTTAATTAAAAATACTTTTTTTATATTTCAATTTTTTTTTTTCTAATAATTTTTGTTATGAAATTTTTAAGGATAGTTTTGTAAAAAATGAAAAAAGTCTAATAAGAATACTAAGTTGATTAAAGAGAAGAATAATAAATTAATAATAGAATTTTGTTGAACACTGACAGAAGGATTCTTTAATATTTCATTAAATTTATTAACTGTTAATAAATGATTTTTTTAGTTTAGACGTTTCAATAAATGATTATTAAAATTTAATAAATTATTTATTAAATACGATCTAATATATATTTTAATAAATATTTATAAATGATTAACAAATCGTTCATTAAATACAATTTATTTACTAGCTGTTAATAAATATTAATTAACAGTTACAGTACATATGTTTAAACTTCATAATTTTAATAAATAATAAATTTCTGTTAAATCAGGTAGATTAATTATTTTTTATAGAAAAAATAGAGGAATTAAAATGAATAATAAAACAATACTTATAATAAATTATAGAAATTTTAGTGGTGAAAATTATTAGCGTATCGTATTTTTTTCTTCATTTTAACCGTTTTATTCGTTTGGTGATTGGTCAATTAAGATAAAAACGATATTTTTTAAAGAATGAGGACGCGCGAAGCGCGCATGACGGTTTCGTCTTTATTATAATTATGGAGTTATTTATTGATGAATGATTTTTACACCCCGCCGTGAAAAAGACATTTTCACTCTGAAAAAAATTTATTAATCTTTAATAAATGTACTTTTTGAAAAAAAAAAGTATTCATTAAAACTCAAAAAAAAATTATTTAATAAATAAATTATTTCCAAATAAATGAATTTATTAAAAGTTAATAATAAAATCTTCCATCAGTGAATCAACTAAATTTTTTTAGTGTACAAAATGTAACGACTAGAATATAATTGGGGCGAAAATGAGATAAAAAACTAAATCGCTTAATAAAACCTTATTGATTAAAAAAGAAAAAGAGGATAGTAAATTATGAGGGACAATATCAAGTTAAATAACAGCGAGTTAACTAGATATAGGAGCCCGTATTATTTGAATTTTCTTCCCGGACTACGCCGTATACCTTTATATATAATGTCCAACTACATATGAGAACTCATTGTTGTAAAATATATATATGTAGTAACACCTATCCTCATCCCGAGTATCATTATAACGATGACCATGATATCGTCCAATAGTAATTACACTAGAGGGTAAAGATAAATTTATACGAACACTTTCAGTGAAATTGCACGCCAGATATAGTTTCAGACTTGCCGATTATACACATTTGATATGTTTTTAATGAAAGTATAAACGATCCATAACTATCCAAAACAGCTGTCACATTCGAAATTATTTTTATCTTCGACCCTAGATTAATTACACTGAAAAAAATAATTTTATTTATTATTTTTAACATTATTTTTTACAGCGTAACAGTATAAACATTAACCAACGAAGCGCATTTATTATTTATTTATTTATATTTTTATAAATAGAGATAAGAACGTTGATTTAAAATTTATGATATGTCGCGCGTTAATCGTCTATTGGCACACTTAGTGATTGATAATCACTTGAACCTTTACAGTTTGTATCAAATTATTCACGCAAACCGCTTTTATTATTAATCATTACTAATTATAAAAGGGCGATAATTATTTATATTATATGCAGTACAATTTTATACGCCATTTTAATACTAGTAATGAAAAATTTACTTCGATTTAATACTGAATTTATTTTACTTTGAGTATTAAGTAATATTATTACTGTACTGATTATAAGAGCTATTGGCGCACATTTTAAATAATTATGTGCTCACGCAAGATAAATTTTATTTATCTCATTTTTTTATCTACATCCTAAATACTTTTTTACAATTTTAAAATCGTCATATTAAAATTTAAAAAATTTTACTACTTTACAAATGAAGAAAAAATTTTTTATCAAGTCGATGTAAGTTAAGATAACACCAGTCCATTATTTTCAAAAATTCTGCAATAAAATTTTTTACTTTTATTATAATATCAATACTTGATATTTTAAGGATTAATGCTTGTTCTGCAAGCTCAAAGAAAAAAAAAGAAACTATACCAAAAATACAACAAACTTTCTAGCTTGACATTTAATTAGTACTAAGTTCTTACACGGAAAAATTCTAATATTCGAATTAACAGAACTCGGCTTTCACTTGACTTTCTTTTGAATACTCAGTTACATTATTTGGGTACTTGGTTAATATTCTCTGAAAAAGAATTCTGTCAAGTAACAATGCGACGGTGGGAGTAAATTTACCAAAAGCTCCCTCACGTTTTTTAATCATAAAATGTTCATAATCATAGATCAAAAGTAACATAATATTATACTATTTTCTCAATTTAATACACTAGCAATAAACGGAATTTTCAAATAAAAATGTCCAATATTCACCGTAAAATTATTAACGCAAACTTTTATGACACTGACCATAATATCCATGACGCAAATTTTTTACAGTCTGGTTTTATATTTTTTTAACAATTTATGGAACCGTAATATTTTTACTAACACGAAACACTACTTTTTTCCATAATAATAAAGACTGTAAATTTTTATTTTTCCATTATATGGTCATCGTAAGTGATAAAGAATATCAATGATTAAAATATTTCTCCAAGTTTGTCGTAGATATTAATATACAAAAATATGGATCCAAATTTACGATTATTTGTAATAAAATTTTAATATTGGGAAAAACAAAATTTAACAGCAAATTTAAAAAGCCTTATTTACAAATACTTTTATAACAAAAAATTAATGTTGATTTTATTATAATAGAAAATAGCATTTTCACCATTCTCTTTGAGTTCCGAAGACGGCTCAGGCCTCCACAAAATCAACAAATTTCTTGTTTATATTCCAATGAAGCGACTAAATCATTCAAATAAACTAATTAATTAATTTTTCTTCTAATTTTTAGTGTAGAAAGCTCATAATTTAATTAACATTATCAAAATTTACTGTGATTAAAAATGGACTAATGTAAAAATTTACACCGACTTTACCTTAAAATTCAATTATTTTGATCATAATTTTTATGACGATTTTATAAATTAACTAAAGAAAAAATATTATTTATTTTCAATGATATAAATAAATTAGAAACTCAAGAATATTTAATTAAAATACGTCAGTTCAGTCGTTGACGTTAAAAATATGAAACCATTCAATTATTATCATACGTGATAATGATAATTGAAAATAACAATAATATTAATATTTAATATAATAACAAACAATTATATATAAAATTTATAATATGTGATATATAAATAAAACAATATCGTCAACAACCGTCACATCAAAAAAAAAAAAAAAAAAAAATTAAACAAAATTAGTGCCGGCCGGCGGACACTTGATAAAGCGACCTATATCAAATCGAATCGTATTTATTATATGCAATTTATCGAATACCCTGTCATGTGTGCACGTAAAATTATTATGATTAATTTATTTTTAATATTCATCATTATTTAAGTAATAATAATCATTATTATTATTATTATTATAGTTTGATATTTAACATTAATATATTGATATTCACGTAGTCGACTTAAATTATACTCGACGGCATACTCGAGTGTGTAAACAATAGTAATGATGGTAAATATTAATTACAGTAGCGATTGTAAGTAAAAGTATGAAAAAATTTAGACCCGGGTCTCGTTGTAGGGACTGTCGGGAGCGCCAGTGTTAAAGCGACGGCGATCGGCGTCACCGGGAATGTTAAATGCGACGCTGGGGACCACGGTAGGATCCGCGTAACGCGTAGAATGAGATGGATGTGAGTGCGATTGCGATTGAGATTGCGATTGCGATGATAAGGACGGCGGACCCTGATCGCTGATTGATGTCCTGGAGACGAGGATGCCCCGACCGCGTACCTGATAACGCTGAGGATAGCAACGCCCGCAGCATGACTGCAGCAGTCCACCACGCGACGCTGTGCTGTGGGCCGGCGATGTCAAAGGCGATGGCGAACCTGGCCTCTTTGGCGCTCCATTGAATGGTACATCCATCTCCACGAATTCCCGGTCCTTTAAAACAAAATTTAATTTTTTAGTTATTATTTATGGTCATGTTATTTGTTTATTTCCACAGATTCGGTAGAATCTGGCGCCAAGTTCCGTTCAAATCCGTTGTAAACGGAGCGCCAGACTACCAAGTGTGTTTACCGTAAGCAGAACGATATTTTCAGGTTGCAAAATTTTATTCATTCTACAAACCTTTTTTTTCTTCAATGATACTCTATAATAATACGTTATATGTTATATTATCAATATTAATTAATAATGGTCTTTGAAAATAATAAATTCTATTTAAAATTAATTAAATTCACTGGCACAAACTATAGCGACCCAGATTTTTAGATCCTGACTTTTTTCTTATGGAGAAAGTGACATGCCACAGACTAAATAATTCGAGAATCCATGGTAATCCTTCTATAGATAGGAAACTACAGTTAGAAAAAGATATTTCACAGCTTGCACCTACACCCGCCAGGGTGCGCTAGAATTATTTCTACATAAAATATAGCTTCAAGAGGATAGTTTGTTATAAAAAATGCAGCCAACGCGAGATTTAAGTTGATACCAATTGTCAATTTTTATTATAATTACAAAAAATACTAAAATCCGAACAAAAACAGTTTCACTGTAAAAAATCGCGCCAAGTCCACGTTCATAAGACTTTTAAGAAAAAAAAATTTTTTTTTCTTTACAAAAAGATATAAAATCAAAATATTAAAAAATCCAAGTAACCGATATGATTGTATATAATTTTCGGAAATTAAAAAACATTTTGTTGTAAATTTAAAAATTAAAGAAATAATTTTGGAACGTACTTGGTGTGCGTCATTGTGTATGTCAAATTTTTTTTCAGTCTTAGTAGATAGATTTTACGAATTTTATAAAAAGTAAAATATTTTGCAACCACGCACACTAAATACGTTCCAAAATTATATCTTTAACTTTTAAATTTACAACAAAATGTTTTTTAATTTCCAAAAATTATATACAATCATATCGGTTACTTGGATTTTTTAATATTTTGATTTTATATCTTTTTGTAAAGAAAAAAAAATTTTTTTTTCTTAAAAGTCTTATGAACGTGGACTTGGCGCGATTTTTTACAGTGAAACTGTTTTTGTTCGGATATTTATTTAATGATGCCAAGGCCGTGGCTAAATGGCAAAGTTTACAAAATAATTTTTATAATAGTGGATACAATAATATAAAAAATCTAGGATATAATAAAGATACTTATGATTAATTATAATATGAATTTGAATTTAATTTTAATCTGATTTAACTAGGGTAGATGAGTTGATATAACTGTTAGAGGTACAGTCAATAATCAATAATGATAACAATGTTATTTATATTAATACAGAGAATGATAATAAGTAACTTAATTTAAGTTTCAAGCTCCATTAAATAATCATGTTAGTTTTATTTTTATTTATTGTTTTTTTGTTTATGGTAATAAGTTCAAGATTAAAAGAACGCCTAAGATTAAGATTTAATTGCACGCCTCATAGCGCGAAGCGCGTGAGGTTGTGCTTTATACTCGACTAGTCAAGGTCAAGCAATTTTGTGATCTTTAAATGCCTCTATCCCAATCATATTACACTTATACAATGATATAAGTAGATGTACACTGGAAAAACACTTGAATTAAACCATCTTTTACTTTCTAAAATCATTTCATGTTGCTATTTTGGAAAAAAAAACGTTTTGAAAAAAATTTTACGTGGACGTCCGGATGTCACACCATTTTGGATGTACCAACGATTACTCCTGAACAAATTGATATTTCAAAACCGAACTTTTTTTATTAGTTTAAGAATTCGATTAACTGGGTCCGTATTTCATATCAGTGGTCTAGTTTACGTACTGTTTTTTTTAATTGAATTTTTATTAAAATTGACTACGCGATACAACCGTACAAAACCAAACGAACTTTTCTTATTTGTCACGTGGAAACTATGGCGCCACTTGATCAAGCTAGATTTTTTTAGACTGCGTGCGCATATGACAAGAAAAAAGGGCGCCGATATTTAAAAAAAAAAATATAAAATACTCTGTAAGAAACTACTTAATTATAATTTTTTTTTTTTTTTAATCAATTACACAATTAATTTTTTTCTTAAAAAATGAATGAGCGTCATGAGGCGTGCACTTTTGAATTTTCCAAACTTTTTTTAATTTTTGATGAGAATGGATGTATCTAACTATACATAATATTAAATAGTTAAATGATTATTCGATCGAAAAAAAAAAGATATATAAAAAAATGAATGCATTTATCATTTTTAATTTATCATTGAGTGAAGAAACTTTCATCTTTCGTCTCAAGATTTTAGAAATCTGATAGTATTATCTTATTGAGAAAGTCTTAAAAATTGTACTAAGCAATCACTTATTCACCATATATAAGCGATAAACAAATTTAATGATAAACTATTTACATGAAATTATATTTTTTAATAATTGATATTCTATTCATATAAATACTTTAATAATTTATATTTTAATAAATATGATATTAAAATTATGTATGCTCAAGTTTCGCTTCTAGAGATATGGAGTAAGATAGTTTCAGACAGGGTTGCAAAATATTTAATTTAAGAATTTTTCGTTTATTCTTTCAAGTAAAATGAATAATTATAATTGACTAAATTATACATTTCTTAGAATAATAGTTTAAATATTTGAATAATACATTAATTAAGATTTGTAATTATTAATCTTAAAAAAAATGCATTAGCGACATTTTTTAAACTATTAATTATTTTAAAAATTAATAACATTAAAAATTTCATTTAAGTATTTTTTTAGAAATTGTAAATTTTAATCAAGTAAATCTTACATTTTTCAAAAAGTTTATAATTTGAAAAATTAAATTAATGTGTTTTTTGCAACCCTAAAGATCTTCAATAAAATTTTTCGAACGTTAAACAAATTCCATTTGTAAAAATTTTGAAAAACTGTGAATTGAATTTTCCTTTTTATTCTATCAGTACTAATTTATTTATTGAATAAAAAATCAATAGTCAAAACTGAAAATTTTGATTAAAAATATGAAAATTTCAATTTTTCTCACTTTTACAATGATTAGCATGAGAATCATTAGTTGTTAGAATACAAAAAAAAAAAAAAAACCTGTTAGAAAACACATTTGGAGAAACTGAACTATGATAAATTGACTTAAGAGCAAAAAGCCGTCGGAAGTTCAATGATAGATGAAGCAAAATGAAAGATAATATTTTCATAGCAGAAGTTTTTCTACGTACAAGCTTACTATTTATGTCTTACCCATTCTATCAGATCATAATCAATCAACAATAATTTAATCATGTGCAATACTTGAAACTTTATATAACTAATCGACTTCGACATTATTTGTTCATCTCTATATCAAATATTGGAGGTAAACTCAGAATGATCTGAAATATCTAGCAAAAACATAGTATGACATGATATGAGCTATAAGTCAACGTTGTGAGAAACATCAATCTTAGTCATACTGCCTTTTATGGTCAAGAAAAGAAAATTACTCTCAATATTGTCGATAATTTTGAACTAACACACTTGTATTCATAAAATAAAATCATTAGAATAGAATATTTTAAAATGCTATTTTTTCTTGATTTAAAATAATAAAATAATTAATAAAATAACAATTAGAACCTTGTCAATAATTTATGTTTTCACTTTAGCAGATTGTCTTAAATACACCATGATTTTGTCTGACAATTTTTTTGTCATTTGTCAAAAATAAGTACCCAGAGTCTGGTTCATTTTAATGTCAATAAAGCCGATTACCAATTAAAATTATAATTGATATGCAAAGTTATAAAATAATTAAACTTTTCCGTAATTAACCAATTTTTAGTCGGTGAAACTTCTACTAATCCCATCTGCTAAAAGTTTAAATCAATTCCCGTAGTACATATTAAATTTTTCCCAACCTCAATTTATCCATTGCAAATTCCAAATTAACCTCCCATTCTCTAAAAATAAGTTAAAGCCAAGGGAACATTTTAAATTACAAAATAAAAAATCTCAAACCAAATTCCATCATCCAATTATATTTTTACGGACTTCTTGGGCACGCTTCTAATACAAAGTTCCCTTAACAGCCCATTTTGTAGTTAAAATAAGCCAGGACAATTATTTCGACCAGTTAATGCAATTCGTGCAATAATAAAGACACGGGTTTAAGTAATTTTCAAGCAAGTAAAATAAAATCCTTTTATACTCTTCCCTAGAAATTTTTATTCTTCCAGCAACTAGTTAATTTTTTCAGAAACGTACTCTGGACAATTAACCGGTATTCATGGGCGCTCGTAGGAGATAAAGTACTAAGCTAAGTATGGAAAAAAAGTCTATCGTTGTACCTTATAGCCACTACCTGACCTGGGTTACGAATACAGAAAAAAAACTAGAGAACGTCCAATATCATCATATCAGAGGTTTATTGGAGCAACAAAACTACGCTGACCGTCGCTAACTTTTCCTATAGCCGTCAACCACTTTGCCGTGTAGTGTATAGTGATCCAATACAACTACGATATTTTATTTTAGCAACAGACTTTTTGCTAACGGCTCGCTGAAATGTTCCAGTTGAAGAATCCAGAATTTTTATTACATAAAAGGAAATTTACCCGCGAGCTGAGAAGCATTTCAGTGTACGATACACCAATGGGAAAAATCCTTCAAACTAAGAAAAGAAAACTTTAAATCACCTACGAAATGCTTTGTGCTGGGACGTTTCTTTTTTTTTTGCCTCAAGTAAGAAGCAGGAAGACTTGCTTTATATACTTATTCATTTCTTTTATTTTATTTTTTTTTTTTTTAGAATTAAAGGCCTCGAAATGTGAATCAAAATTCATGTAAACTTTACTAAATGCAACAGAGTGTGCTCCTAGACGGTGATAAGTTAAAGTTGCGAAATATAAAATAGAAGCATCGGAAAAGATAGAGAAAGTAACTGGATGCTCAAAGCATAACTTGAACTCATACTTCATACTTAATCTTATCTTTCACGCTCATGCTCATACGTTTTCCTGTTTTCCATTCCCATGAGGGATTCAGAAGAATCGATATCATCCTATCACGTCTCATCTGGATGCTACCGGGAACGCAATGAACCAACAACTTCCAATGAGAATTTACTTTCTGCAAGTTTGTAACGAACTAAAACGGCTACAGGCGTCGACTGTATATTTATATCTATAGATTGGCAAATATAAGTCAGTAATTTTTGTTACAACCCTCGCGTTTTAGATCTACAGCTTCAACTCTCTACTTTTTGGTTTAATCATTTGATTTGTGATTGAAAGTTTAAGTTCCTTGGAAAATAACAATTCGAGCATGGAGAATTTGTAAAGTTTTTTTAATCTAAAGTCTGAGAAGCTTCTAAAGGATTCCATGCTGTCCTAGTGGATGTTAAAAAAAAAGTATGAGAATAGAGGTAATATATTTTATAAATATAAATAATGCTGTGAAGCGGGAAAGAATAGGAGTTACGGTAATTATTACGTGAAGCGTTCCACATTCACGTAACAGGATATTGGTAGGAAAGGATTGAGAAAGGAATGTGGAGAGGATCATCTTAATGTGAGTTTATAGAATATGCGAGAAAAAATTATTAGATAGCTCGGACTGGGATTCGAACCCAGAACCTTCCGAAGACATGTTGGCTACTCTACCATTTGAGCTATCCGGTCTATACACGAAAAAGAATTAAAAGAAAATTTTCTTCAAGTTTATTGGAGAAAAATAATTTTCGGTATTATATTTCCTGATGAAAAAAAAGTTTTATGATGGAGATGGATATTGAGTGGAGATTTTTCTGGTTAGACATGAAAAGAGTCTTAGGGAGACAGCGGAAAAAATCCATGGAAATATTCAATACAGCAATCCATCATTTTGCCATTAAAGGAAAGTTAAATATTATCTGTTACTGACGTGTACGCTTTTAACTTTATTTGGTTAACCCAGAAATGAGAGAGATGTATATTTTTTGGATTTTAAATTCATACATTTTATTATATGCTTTCAAAAGTTATTTTAAAGAGAAAAAATGAAACAAAGCTTTAAATCCAATAGAGCATGGAATTTCGAATTGATATTGGAGGAAATCGATAGGGCTTTTCCACTCAAAGAAAATTCCATCCAGGCTCATACACTCGTATTGGAAAAAATATCCTGTTCTTATTATATTGTCCTCCAAGCAAAGGGAGGATGCAGATAACGATCTACAAGGATTTTCGTAACAAGTCACGTCTTGCACTTTTATCGGCAAAATGAGGATAGAAATTCTGGTATTAAGGATTTTAAAAGTAATAACGATAACAATATCGAACTGAACATTTTCACATCGACACTATTGCTGTTTAATCCATGTGTATTATGGTTATTGTTATGGCTGAAGAGGTGCTCGAATTGTAAACCGAGTAATTATTGGTATTAAGTGATTTAATTTTTTGAAAATCTACTTATTGCTTCCCATGAAAAAATTTTCTGATATGGTCTTATATACATTGAAATGATCACATATGGTCATATGAGGCAATATATGAAAGTAAGAAAACGTATCCGACATTAATATGTATTATAAATCAAAAATCGATTTAGTAGTTGATTAAATTAAAAATTAATGTTAGATAAGCTCCTCACAAGAGTCAATAAATGATGGTGACAGTCATTTAAATAGTGAAAAAATCTTTCAATTTCTTGTAAGTTCAACTTTGCCCTTGGATAACTTTTAAAGAATTAGATTCATCAAAAAATTATAAGAGATCTTTTTTATAAAGCCTTCAGTTTCCTACAAGAACATGTTTTGCTTATTCCTGTATGTTTATCTATTTGTGAGTTAAAAAATTCCAAAGTTAACTTTTTCGATACAGCTGAATGGGCTATCTGATGATATCAGGACATATTAATCCATATCAAGCCTGATATGACCGATTTTAATTTCAGGCCTTATATATGTTCATGTCAGGACATAGAAAAATTTTATGTGAAAGTATTATACCATTTCAGGCCATATCGAGGGTTTTCTAACGCAACCACGTATCTTAATTTTTGAAGATGAAAAGGTTCAACTGAAAAATTAATAATTAATTATAAACGCATTACTGAAAAAAAATATTAACCAGATTAATAATAACGTGACTGAATATACGTGACTGAATAAACCATATTAAAGCAAATTTTAAGGGAGTTGGGAAAGAACAGATAGGTGAAAGGGGGGGACCTACTCAGTGGGAATTTTTCCGTAATTGAAAAAATAATCAGACATCCCAGACTGGGAATCGAACCCAGATCTCTCGGTTACGCGCCAAGGGCTCTACCAGTTAAGCTATCCGAGACAAGTACTGACTACTTTATTCAGTCACGTATATAAGACCCACCGAGCAAACAACGCCACCGTCCATCTTACGGTAAAGAGCCATATTAAAGCAAATTTTTAAGGGAGTTGGGAATTTATTGTTATACATATTGATAAATATTGTTTTTATACGGAAAGATTAGAACCCGACTGGTTTGTGTTATGCACCAGACTCAGTCGTGTGCAAGAAAAAATGGAAGAAAAATTAGTTTACACCAGACTGAGTCGTGTGCGCACCAGAAAGAGTCGTGTGCGCACACGACTCACTCATGTTCTGCACCGGACTCCGTGCATAATAACCACTCTGGCACCGCACACGACTGAGTCTGGTGTAAAACACGAACTAGTCGGGTTCTAATCTTTCCGTGTAGATGAATATTAATTTTTTATAAGCTATTTTTCACCTCGTCTCCAAAATCGTCATTTTTGAGATACGAGTTTGCGTCAGAAAACCATCGATATATGTATTTATAGTATTTTTTGATAAGGCAACATACACGATAAAAAATATTGTGTAAAATCAACACAATTTCTGTGTTAAATACGGTCCACACAAAATTAGTGTTAAAATTCAACACACTTTGTGTTTAATTAACACAAATTTTGTATTAAAATAACACAAACTTTGTGTTAAAATAACAATAATTTTGTGGGGACCGTATTTAACACAATATTTTTTACTGTGTATGGACATATCAAGCCATTTCGAAGAATGTTTCCATGGGTAACCGACGTTGTCTGATATTGCTTTAAGGTCTTTTACAGTGTTGTTAATAAAACTGAATGAATTGCCAGACTGCATAATACAAGAGAGCAATAATTACGTGACATTAAACTGGAACCCTTACATTTATTCTATTTAGTGCCTTAAATATTCAAATGATGCCATAACTACAGATGATTTAATCTCAAATGCATTGTTCGTGAACGTCACCCGAGGCATGGTGAACAATGTAATAAGAGTAGTTCTCGTAACATGTACACGGCAATATAACGAGTGCTCTAATACTAGCATTTACTTAATACAACTATTATATGTACAGTTCGCTGACTCATTTTCACTGGAACGATTCATACTCAGTACACACATGGGCATTATTGCTTTTCTTCACTCACTTGGTTTGGATATTTATACACGACAGGACAAGAAGAACAAAAGAGAATGACAACCAAACGACTTGTAGTAAACGAATTCTACGGCTAAAGTGCTTCCGGGGAATCCGGATGTTAAGCAAAATATATAATATATGCATTGCATCCTTGTGTTACAAGAAAAAAAAGATAACAAACAGCACTTCACTATTTATTTACACACTACACGGAAAAAAAATATCGCTCTCAGAGCAATACTGTATTGCTTTATAGTAGCTATCCTCACTTAACCATCTATTTGACTGTTACTAGAGCCATCTACCAGATCGCTCTGACAGCAATACATTAGATAGCTAAAATAGCTACACGAGATTGCTGGAAGAGCCATACGGGATTGATGAGAGGGCTAAACGCTTCGCTGTAGTCTCAGATTTCGCGCCGAGTCTTGTGTGTTGGCATACTTTATAACCTTCAAAATACTTGTTTTGTTTATCATGAATTTATTGATGACTACGCATTAAAATAATAATTATGTAATCTTAAAGAAACATTATTTAATTCGGAGATTACAATTTAAATAATCAGTAAAAATATAGTTAAATTGAAATTATATAGAAAATTGATTCAAATTAAAGCGCAATATTATCAGAACTGAAAACCAATGTTAATTCTGAAATTTTTTGTTCACAGAGAAATAAATTAGTTTATTAATTGATACAGATTTATTTATTATGTAAAGTCATAAAGTAATTTTATAATAATAAATAAATGATAAATTATAGTAGAGAACTTATTTTTTCTTTTATTTTTAAACAAATTTGAACTTAGTTAAAAAAAAAAAAAAAAAGTTCACAAAAATTGCAATGAAACAGTTTTTAAAAATTTTTAAGCGTTTTTTTTTTATTTTTGTAAATTACTTATTACTTTTTTTAAAATTGTCTAACTTCTGGCTATAATTTTACTTATTGGTGATAAATATCATAAAACCATGTTTTTATTTGAGTTATAATTTCTAATAATTCATTATGATAATTATCTAAATTTTTTATTGACCTTTTTAATATTCTTCAATTAAATTTTTTTATTTAATAGAAATAGAATAAATAATTTAAAATTATTCAATCGATAAATTTAATTTTTTATAAATTATTTTGAAATATTTATGCATAAATATTTTTATTCAATTATTCGATATTGGTATGTGTATATATGGTTAAGACAGATGGCGCCGTGAGAAAATGTAGTATAGCTCTTCTTTAAAATGGCTATCAGAGCCACACAGTATTGCTACTGTAAGAATATTTTTGCTGTAGTGGCGACCTACAAGTAGCTATCTAATAGATGGCTCCAATGGTAAAATTTTTTTCTCCGTGTAAAGAATATTTTTTTTTATTTTTATTAATTGAAAATTATTCAATTTTTTCTCTTTGTTATCATGTTAGAATATTTGTTTTGGTTAGTAGTTTTTGTTGGAAAACAATTAATAACCATAAGACTTCAATAAAGGATAACAAAAACATCCTATGAATTTTATTTTGATTGACAAACAAGATTTCATATATTAATATAATTTTTAATTGGAAAAGTTTTATCAATCCACTGGCTATTAAATGAGATTTTTATTTTCGGGTTTTCACTGAGACATTAAAAAGTTTTATTAGATTTTTTTACAATTTTTTAGCGAAAATTAAAAAAAAAATATGATCCACATTTATGAGGAAAAATGTGTCAATAATTAAAACTTTAGATTTTTCGCGGCGTAAAAAATAATTATACTTTATGATGATAACGAAAAGCTGATAAAAATATTATATAAATTTTGATGTTCGGTTAAGTTATAATAATAATTATGATTAAATTAAACGTATTACAAAAAATTGTACAAGATTATAAAACCTTTTGAGGTACTCCAAGTTAAGTGGGAAATGAAAAAAATTAATGGTATAAATTGTGACATTATTTTGAAAATTGATAGGCCATAAAAATGAATTAAATAGGACTTTATGTGGTCAACCAAGGTGTATCAGAAGATCAAAAGTCTTTAAATTTTTTACGAGCATTTTATGAGCCCTCGGCTTAGCCACAAAAGTCAGATGTGGCGAAGTTAGATAGTTAAGCTGGCGAAAAATCATCTTAGGGCTCACTGACCGATGAAATTGGGGAGCGAAATACATTTATATCAGTCGGTAAAAAGTCTTACTGGGTATCAACGGAAAATTGACGGCTTGGAAAAATAACTATATTTGATCCTTTAATTTTTGTGATTTATGAGATGTAATTTAAGAAAAAAAAAATTAGATGGAAAAAAATAATTTTTCACTGTTTATATTTATTTGATGTAAATGAAGGAAGTTAAATGATGGAAATGCTGAAATTAAATTTCAAGTTCATGTCAGTCTCGGGGGAAGCATAGTGTTGAACGAATAAACAAAGTGAGGTCATATACCGTGAGAAAAAAGTAATATAACTATTTGCTCACCGTGGTCTTCTCTAAACATCGAAGAAGATGATGATGCTGAAGCTCAAATATATCCTCCTCTCTCCAAGTTTCATCCGTCTGTAATCCACTTTCCAGGGCAGCGATTCTCGCCTCAGCAGCTTTCTTTTTGCTGACAAATGCTGCCCCACTCGACGCCTTTGCGATTCTGATACGTGCCAGCCTCGCTTTCTGAAATGTCAAACAAAACAAAAATTAGTCGGGTTTTATCAACTAAAATTAGCCAATTAATGGTTCAAAGAAAATTATAATAATTTACGAATTTTCGTTCTTGAAGGCTCATAAGTTTAATTGTTGCAGCCTGAGCAGCAACACGGTTAGTACGTGGCTGCAATTGAAATTCTACAAGTTTTATTGCTCGTAATTTTCGGTCACAGAGCAATTTAAGTCCGCTAGTTTCAATAGTTATACAGTTAAACTTTAGAAAGCTTTTTGTTCTCTGCTCATTCTCTCAATTCAACCTCTGTCCTTATACACAGTCGCTTTTGCGGTTAATTAACCTATTAAATAGTTATTCTATTGTACTAAGGACAACATTATCGATATAAATACTCTATAAGCGTTCCTATTATCTTTGTACACTCTGATTAATTAATTTATCAATATTCATGATAACAATAATGACAATAATGGTATTATTGTATGAATTTAGACGCCTTAAGCAAATTCACAAATTATTATTCTTTTTTTTTTGTTTTAATTGTCTTTGAAAGAAATAATGAAAATTTTTAATTGTCACCGAAAAAATATTTTTGTTTTTTTAAAGCAAAATGGGGTATCTAAAAAGAAAATATTTTTTTAAGAAATTTTTGGGTTATCCCAGTTTGTCTCTCTCTCCCATTTTTTATTTATTATTTTTTTTAAATAATTTTATTATTATTATTTTTATTTTTCGTTATTTGATTAATATCATAATGATATAGTTTACTAATTGCAATGTACGATAGGTCAATAAAATGTTAACAATGTCTCAACAATGTAAACTATTTCCAATATATACTGAAACTTAATTATTTACCTTGTAATACCCTATGTAATATCGTGTGGTATGGTACATATTTCGAAATTGTAGGTTACATCGATACCATAATATTATTTTTCGACGAACTATGAACTTTAGAAAAACAAAAAAAAATATGAATTTTCAGAAAAAAAAGTTACCAATTCAAAAAAAATCCATTAAGCTTTTTGAACTACAGCACTGAAATTAGTTTTCATTAAAATGAAGTAAAAAGCTATTGTTATTGAAGGATGTGAAATTATAAAAGGGTTTTATTAAAATTTTTCATGCGGGTTGACATTGCATAAAAACACACTGCTCGAAATGTAAATGGTAAATGGTATATTAAAGGTTACTTTGAGTTTTATGTTTAAAATTAGTTACTTTTCATTTCAGTTGATTAATTGATGACCGCAGGAAAATGTTTTTGAAATAGTTCGTTTTTATCAATTAAAATAATTGTAATGTTCCGTGAAAGTTTAGCTGTAGAACAATGCAGTCACTCGTACAGCCAATTAGTTGCTGATAACTAGACACTTTAAATGATTTTATTGGTTTCAAGTATTGATTTTAGCCTAAAAAAAGTATTGGATTTAATTAGTGGCGTAGTAACGTAAAGGAATTGGGTTAGTAGATAAGGGATGAAGGTTATTTGGAGACTAAAATATTCTACTGTCGGGGATTCAGTGAAATACTGTCCACTTTTTGGGGTAATGTTTAAGGACGTTCTCTTAATGAATGAGTTAAATTAGATTTTGAATTTAAATAACTTTTCTTTAAGCAAAAAGCTAAAAAAATACTACTTGATCAATAGTTAATTTTGTTAAACAGCATGAATATGTAAAATTTATGCAATTAAATAATGTCATATTTACAAAATATAAAATATTAAATTTACGGGAATAAATATGTAAAAATAAAATACCCGGTAAAAAAAAAAAAATATTTTTTAAATTATTATATAAAATTATATAAGAATTTTGGCCGCATATAATGCTATAAAGTTTTCACAAAATGTATTTTTCTAATGTTAAGTTTACAAATTTGTTAATGCTAAATTTACATTTTCTTCAATGTAATTTATAAATGTATTGCACGACTTATGATGCGAAGCGTCAGAGAGTGCTTTACGATCGAAAAATTTTTTTCGCCTTATTTCGGCAACTATTTTCATTATTATAGTCTGGTTGTCTGGTAGTCTGTCCGTCATGTATGAAACTCTAAAAACACTATAACTTGCGAAAAAATGCATCAATTAAGTAAAATTTTTTTTTTTAATTCTTTAGGAGAATTGTAGGTCACCGAATGCGATTGGTTAGGTAATTCAGTGTCATTTATGTACAATTAACAAAATAAAAAAGCCAGAAGACTGTATATCTATGTATATCCATGTCAAATTTACATGGATGGTGATATATCTATACATATTACACTGTAAAAAATTTCGGTGTAAAGTTGGACCCAAGGACTTTTACACCGCCGTGTAAGTGTGAAATGTATCAATAATTACGAAATGACCTTGTATCTTGTGAACTATTGACATTTTTAAAGATATAAGCTCATCCTGATGTTACACTCATCAAGACCTTTCATTTGAGTACCCACATCAATTTTTCACATATTTATATATATATTACATATATGTATATATGAAAAATATATCAAAATGCATGTGGGTACTCAAATGAAAGGTCTTGATGAGTGTAATATCAGGATGAGCTTATATCTTTAAAAATGTCAATAGTTCATAAGATACAAGGTCATTTCGTAATTATTGATATTTTTAAAGATATAAGCTCATCCCGATGTTACACTCATCAAAACCTTTTATTTGAGTACCCACATGTATTTTGATATATTTTTCATATATACATATATATAATATATACATAAATATATGAAAAATTGATGTGAGTACTCAAATGAAAGGTTTTGATGAGTGTAACATCAGGATGAGCTTATATCTTTAAAAATGTCAACAGTTCACAAGATACAAGGTCATTTCTTAATCATTGATATTTTTAAAGATATAAGCTTATCCCGATATTACACTCATCAAGAATATTCATTTAAGTACATCATTCTTCATATATTTTTCATATATACATATATGTAATATATATAAATATATGAAGAATGATGTGGGTACTTAAATGAATATTCTTGATGAGTGTAACATCGGACGAGCTTATATCTTTAAAAATATATTTAACACTATAAACATTCGCATTTTTATCAATAGACTCAAATATAGAATCCACTGTATAATTAGATAAATTTTTAACAACTTGAATATTAACATCCTTGTTGCAGACTTTCCAATGATATTAAGATTTACATTGGAATGATTTTACTCCGTAAAATAGCATAATATAAATAAAAAAAATACTTTTAAATATTTATTTCTACATGTTTATATTTATAATTTAATATCGTACAAGTCTGAAACTAAACAATCAAATTAATTAATGAGAAATTTTCAGGAAATACATTTACACGCTTGGTGGTGTAAAATTTAGGATTCACACCGTTCAAATTCAACATACACTTGGTGTGATTTTCACGCCGTCCGTGTTAAAAATTTTTACACCGAATCATTTACACCACACCGAGTCCAAAAAATTTTTTACAGTGTATGTACATTTATTCCACCAGAGGCGCCTGTGCATTACCTTCCTAGTACAGCTGGTTTTTCGGCAATTAATTTTGAACGACTTGTTTTTTTTTTTTTTTTTTTTTTTTTTTATTATTTCACAATTAAATGAGCATTTATTTCCATGTAAAATTTACATTTTTTCTTATGTAAATCTGATATTTTCAGATTGATAGTTTTATAATGGAAAAGTTATATTGCTGAAAATTTGTCAAATTTTTCTGTAATTTTGGGAGGACCTGTTTTTCGCATGTCCTGTTTCTACTGCAGCGCTGCTAGCAAAAGATTTTTAAGCTATGATCATGACGTCACTACAGCTTATTATCAGCGAAATATGTCATAAGATTACAGACACAGTACACTAACTATGAAAGTAAATGAATAATTCTCCACGAGTCAATATTATGCATATAGTAGGCATATTCCTTCATTGACATACAAATATTCATAATGCAAACATAGAAATTCGGCATACATGCCAACATAGGTAAATTTACTAGTTACCCTGTCGGAATAAACTGCTGAAAATTAGTGAACATCTATGTCTATGACCACGTAGTGTGCATGTTCACTAATTTGTAATGCAAAGTACAAAATACACATCCCGTTGCTACGGGAGAGTATAGAGAATATTTTCTGTTTTCGAGAACGTACGCTTGTTCAATTCAAGAAATAAAATTTATCGTGGCAACTACAGCATATGTAACTGTAGAATTCACTAAAGCTCTCAACTTAACTAAAGGGAACACAACAACTTGAAGTAACCTTAATAGCAATTTGTAGTAATACCAACTGCAGTCGATTTGTACTACAGGTTTACCGAGGCTGTTCATGGTATACCGACAACTTGATAATTTCGTTTGGTCATGTTTTAAGTTGCAGTAAAAACAATAACAAAGATAACATTCGTTGGCGTGCATCATTAAATTTCTCATTGCACAGTATATTGAAATAAATTCTAATTTTAGTTACGAAGTAATTGTTAAAAATGTATTTTTTTTGCTGAAAGCGTGTTTTGTTTCTTTCAGAATGAAAATTAATGTTATTGAAGTTATAACATATATAACTCTTCTAAGCAATTAGTAAATAAACCTGTACATTTTAATAAATTTTTCTTTTCTTGTTTCAAAGTAATTAACAATCGCCTCTGACGTATTTTTAATGCGACATTAAAATTGCAGAATTAAAAAAAAAAGAAATGGTGGAAATAAAATTACACTTCAAGCAAAGTGCATTAATCATCGTTATGAAAAAATGTGAAATAATGCCAAGTATATTTTTAAATTTCACGAACTAATTTTTCTCGACGATACGTCGTAATAAATTAAAATTTCATCAACTAATTATTCATCTCTAATTTCTTAAATGTGACGAGTTTTTTTTTTTTCTTTTTTATATCAATATTTATTCAATTTTCAATTACCCGTGAAAAAAAATTGTATACGGCCAGATCTGTCATATAAATTGGTATTAAATATAATTGAATTTCTCAATAACAATGTTCATTAATGCTTCATATCGACGTTCTAATTAGAAAATTGTCTAACTCCATTTTAAAGAATCTTCCATTTGTACGAAAAAACAATTGATTTAAAATTTAATATCACTTTAAAAAACCATTTAATATCATTAATATCTAATAGAGGTATAATATTTAGGTTTTGATCATCTAAATAATTTATAATTGGAATATTGTTGTATCAAAATGTTAAAAAATTACCCTAAAAAAAAATAAGGAGTTAAACAAATTGCTAATTAGACCGTCGATATCATTTATTCATTATTTAAATTTTTTCCTTCGAATTAACGTTAATTATACACTGCAAAAAATTTTTTGGACCCGGTGAAGCGTAAATTAGTCAATATAAAAATTTTCGTATGCAAATTACCCCAAATACCGTGTTAACTTTAGGGGTCGTAAATTTAATATTTTTACACCGCCAACCATATAAATGTATAATTCACGATAATTTACGTTTATAAATTAAATTATACGTTTATAAATTAAATATCTACTCTACATATTAAAAAATTTGTGGTAATCTCCAATTGTCAAATTGTATGGACACAGCCATTTGTATTTGTAATCATGTGCTTCACTCTTCTGAGATTCTTAAAAAGAAATAATTAAAACGCGCGAAATTATTAAAAAAAAAACTTTTTTAATTCTTTTTTTATATTGACACATTAGTCATGAATATGTATTTATATATATCTTATTCTATCAATTTTAACTAGATGCCAATTGCTAATTGTGTTGGGCTTGAGTTGAAACTGGTAAATGTTTTTTAATAAAAAAAATTTCCTATACAATTAATTTTAAACTCTAACATTTACCCGAATTATGTTTATAAGAAACCTGGAAGTATACATTTTTATAATTTGTCTTAACTAATTAATGGCAATATTAAATTTCTCTTTCTTTCTTTGTTTAAAATTAATCAATTTTATTAATTTATGATCAATTTTTTCAATGAATTTTGTCGACAAACATTTAAAATTCTAATAGACTACTCAAAGAAATATTTTTCGGATTATAATTTTGTATTCGAGATCATATGCTAGGAATTATTATTCAACTTACACAAAATTACTTCTTAAAAATTCAAAACAAGTTGTTTAAAAGAATAATTTTTAATTTCAATGTGTACAAACTGTCAAAAAACATACAAGACCAAAAGAACATTCTAATATTTTGATAGTGAACTGTAAAAAAAGTCGGACGCAAAATTAAATCATTCATAGAATCGGCAAGTTCAGTGAAGCAGCGTATCGGTGTATAACGTTGCACAAACAAAATAAATAAGTAACAAGAGGGCGAAACATGATCCCGGTTCTGTTCTGTATATATTTCCAGCAACTGGCTCTAGGGTAGAAATTTCTATTTCCAGCGAACTCGTTGATTATTCTTTCACTATCATATAAAATATAAAAAGAGCAGAAACAAAATGTAAACACGTTTTAGCTGCAACGAGAACTGGAATAAT
Organism: Cotesia glomerata; assembly: GCF_020080835.1. Classification (NCBI taxonomy): domain Eukaryota; kingdom Metazoa; phylum Arthropoda; class Insecta; order Hymenoptera; family Braconidae; genus Cotesia; species Cotesia glomerata. The sequence continues at coordinate 24,157,132 of NC_058159.1, read as the reverse complement.
ATACCTGAAGTTCAAGGCGAGAAACAGCTTTATATTTTTCATATTTTCTCAAGACATTGTTTCCATATTTTTATCTTTATACTTATTTCTATTATTTATTTCTTTTGTATCTACTTCTTTTCTCGGTATGTGTCTTTGTTCTTATTCTATCTCAATCCCTGTACAGCGTTTTTTTCAAAACCCCGTTTTTCAGTCACCCGTAAAAAATTTTCAAACCCAAGGCATTCTTTTTATTTCTGTCCTTTATGCCCTGTCTGTTTTTGTTGTTTATTTATTTTCATTGCGATTATCTAAGTAATAATCGTCCGCAGTATTTTAAATTAAAGCGAAACAAACTTTTCACGATAAAAGACAACGTCTTTTATTTTCTTCGTATTCATTCGCGTGAAGAAATAAATAAAACGAAATTTATATTTACGGGGAAAACCTCAAGATAGAATTTATCTAAATACTTTGTGGGTTCAGTTCTTTTTTTTACGACTGTAGAGTGAAAATTTTTAGCAAAATTGTTTTATAAGTACTTTTCGGATTTATTTAAATAAGCGTAGCTTCAAAAATCGCATTAAATATTCTGTATACAAAAAAAAAAACTGATTTAAATGTTGCCAAAAATTTAGTGCATCTACATTAACTACAATATTACAACAACTATTTTGACTGAAGAGAAAAATTGAGCCAATTATATTATTTTAAAGATAACTATTTGATTTGATTTAAAAATCCATTCTCTTGGTTTAAAATTCTTGGATTAATATCTTTGTATCTTCAATCGATTACTATTGTGACTTGTATTCAACAGTATACTATCTTCAGTTGATATCACCAAATTCTTCAAACGAAAATAATTTTCATCAATTCAAACTAATTTCGTTATCATTCAACAACTTTAATTTTTACTATGGGTGACAGTAAATGATGACGTGTTAAAAGTTCGATTTTAATAACTAATTACACAAAAAATACTACTCTTGGTCAGACTTTTTTCCAAAAATTATTTCATGCGTATTTAATATCAATTAACAAGATATTAAAAATTCAGCTTTTCATCTTTAAACTGTTTTAATGTCGGATTCACATTCAGCCAAGAAAATAAAGTTTCAACAAATTCCAAAAGTATTTAAGGCTTTTTTTGATAATATAGAAAGAAACAGAAATAAGACCATTTGTTAGTTTTAATGACAAACTTTAAACGAGTCGGTATTATTTTGAAATAATGTTAATACCTAAACAGTTTGCGAAATTATAATTAATTTTTGCCAAACAAGTCACTTATTTTTAAATTTAAATAAACATAATTATCTTTTCAAATTTATTGTACTTTAGATTAAATAAAATAATATTAAATTTTTTATTTTAAAAATCCGAATGACATTGCATCAAAAATATTTAGCCATTGTTGGTCTTTTCAGTTCTCAGTAAAATAATACTGATAAGCCAACATTAAAAGAAATTTGTATATCGATACTGTCATTCTAATACGTCGTATCCCACGTTTAAAAAATTTTACAGCAGACGGTAAAAACAGTTCATTTTTAACATTGATTAAATGGGATTGAATGGATGAAAATATTTATTTAAAAATAGTAATAAAACTATTTGACCTTTAAATTTTTAATATGACTTGTATAATATTGTTGTGATTCTATTTTTGAAAAAAAGGCAATTTGTCAAATTTTGTGGAATATCCCACGTATTATACGACATATTAGAATGGCAGTATCGATATATTAAAAATGAATGTTATCTTTCAACAGTTCATTTTACTACAAACAAAAATTGGCTGCGAAATAAAATAAAAAAACGAGTTATAATTTAATCTTAAAAATAATTACAGCAAAAAATTGTATCAGATTTTAATCCCTTGACTGAATATAGATTTATTTTTATGTTTAGTGTACGTCAGAATCGCCCTTGCGATCGCCAGAGTTGTTTGTTTATTTATTTAGCTAATCAAAGCGGCAGAGTTTGATATATCGGTACGATACGGAATTTCATGGTATGTGTGTATATTAAATGTCTACAAGAATCAATAAAGAACGCAATGCTCCGCGTTAGTTTATACGTTAAATGTTTCGGTATCTTGGTTTGGTGCATCTGCAAATTGTCTGCATGACTTTGATTGTTAAGCCTGCATAAACTTGCTTTTTATTCAACCGCAGTTATGAAAATATTCGAGGCTGTTTTCAATTCAAAGGTTATCTAAATATTTTATTTTTTAACAGTTGCGACATTGGAACTAAAACATAAATTGCTAAAAGCACACGGTTATTTTATAGTACTATTTCGTTATTATTCGAAAAAGCAGAGCTCTTTTTATATAAAAAAATGTGACAGCTTGTCAGTGATACTGCAATATCGGGACATTTCGTTTTGTAATATACTGTAACGTCATATTGCAATACTGCGAATTGTTGAAAAATTTTACGAGAACAATAAAAAATTTAATATTTTAAAAACTGGTGAAATACGAACATTGAATTCGTTTTTTTATTTCAATTAAGTACAACAGTTTGTATTGCAAGAAATAAAAATTGATTTTTTATAAGAATGGTTTTAATTAACTTTTTGTCTTCATTAATTTTTTAAGCAAAATTTGAGCAATGAAAATTATTGATAAATTGTTTGTTCGTTGAGTAATCAAATAAAAAAACTGATTGAAAAAATTTAAGTAAAAATTCTGAGTAAAATATTAAAACTTTTTGTGAAAAATTTAATTTTCTATGAGAAAGGTTTTTATTAATTTTGCAATTTTGAAAGAATTTTAGATCAAACCTTGCTTTAAAAAATTCTGAAACTACACATTTAAAACATGTTCATAAATGTAATTAGAAGATTCACTTAATTTTGTAAAATTTTTTCACCAAAAAGTTCTTAAGCGTGTTCAAAAAATTAGTTTTGAGAAAAATGAATTTAATTTTAAAATTTTTGTTTAAACTTTTTTATATCTAAAAATGTCAAAAAAAAATTTTTTTTTATCGACCTAAAAAAATGCACAAATATTCCTTCAATAACTTTTCACAATAAGCGCAAAATACATACACTGTAAAAATGCGAATCCTAAATTTTACACCACCAAGCGTGTAAATTCATTTCCTGAAAATTTCTCATTGATTGATTTGATTATTTAGTTTTAGACTTGTACGAAATTAGATTATAAATATAAAAATGTAGAAATAAATATTTAAAAGCATGTTTTTTTTTTTTTTTTTTTTTTTTTTTTTTTTATATTATGCTATTTTACGGAGCAAAATCATTCCAACGTAAATCTTAATATCAATGGAAAGTCTGCAACAAGAATGATAATATTCAAGTTGTTGAAAATTTATCTAATTATGTGGTGGATCCGATGTTAGAGTCTATTGATAAAAATGCGAATGTTAATAGTGTTAAATATATTTTTAAAGATATAAGCTCATCCCGATGTTACACTCATCAAGACCTTTCATTTGAGTACCCACATGCATTTTGGTATATTTTTCATAGATACATATATATATATAATATATATAAATATATGAAAAATTAATGTGAGGACTCAAATGAAAGGTCTTCATGAGTGTAACATCGGGATGAGCTTATATCTTTAAAAACGTCAATAGTTGAAAAAGTACAGTGCAATTTAACAAAAGTCATTATTTAAAAAGCAAAATTTTATTTATTTATAGTTCACAAGTCACGACAGTCACATAGAGACTGCAATGTTGCTAATAATAGTTATTAAATTTTCAAAGTTATGAAAAATAACGATAAAAATAACACGGAATAGTGTAAAACAGTAAATTACACCGTGTTAAATTTACACGAGTGAAAATTTCACACGGAGGAAATTTTACACCGACATTTCACACTTACACGGCGGTGTAAAAGTTCCTGGGTCCAACTTTACACCGAAATTTTTTACAGTGTATCAAGTGCTTATTATTAATAAATCGATAAGATAATAAATAATCTGTGATACGTCATTATATTAAATTGACATAAATAAACAGTGAGATCATAACGGCAATAAATTACAAAAAAGGTAAACAATAAATTACCAGTATATTATAAAATACATAATAGAGTATGTAAATAGTATGTAGGATTAAATGAAATGCCGATTGTGTATTTCTTTGGTCAATATAATTGGACAAACGATCCGGAAGACTACACCAAATGTACAATTAAAATTTATTGTATGTATATCGTATATATAAATCGTCCATATACTCTTATAGGCGTGCACGTATGAGTGTGTGAGTATTGTATGTTTGTACATACATGTATATTACTTGTGGAATATATTCGGGGATATAGAGACATAATATTCTATGAGGAGAAGAGAAACAGAGCTGACAGACATATATTGCCCGATTATTTGGATTCGCGAGAGAACGAACACATGGCATAATTACCTCGCCGATTAATTAGAGGTAGCCGCGGTATAGAACAGTAGTCACTCGCGCGAGTAGAGGAAGGCTTGGTGCATAATAATTTACCGAAAATAATGAGTCACGTAGAGTTTGTCGTATGCCGGATTTCTCGTTGCCATGTGCTGCAATGCTGAAATCGTGCATAACAACCTGTGTTCTCTTCTATTCTACCTACTGCAACTCTACACCTGAGTTATCGATCTTGTCTCCTTTCCTACGCTCTACTCTTTATTGTCCAAATTCAGAAAGAAATAATTGAGTTAAATGCACCTTTATTTTCTGAGCTAACAGCGTTCACGGAATTTTTATGTTACCCGAGATTTTTTGATAATCACACCGCTTGAATTATTTTACCTGAGGGTTTATTTTAATGAAATTTTTAATTAATTAAAAATGGTTTATTTTCAAAAAATTTTAGTTCTTTAAGAAAATTGTTTATTCATTAAATTTGTTTGCATAATAAAAATTCCATTTAATTATATTCTTTATCGGCGTATTTTTGTATGTACAAAAAATTTTACAACCAAGCGCTGATTTTTTATGACTAATTTTGAAATATAGATTCACATTTAAAAAAGTAAATAAAATAAAGAATTTTTTGAAGTAGCTTACAGCAAACATTTAAATATTTGAATCATTTTAATAAAATATCTAGAAATGTATTATTTGTCAAGAGCTATTTCATCTCATTAGAAAATTATAAAGAGTTTTTTATCATTCACTCATCATAAAGTTATAAATTATTATCATTAGTAGTTATTTTTAATTATTTACAAATACAGAAAAAAATTCCAAGTACCAGTTTAAAATTTTTCTGTAGTAAAAGTTAAAAATATAAATATTAATTTATAAATTTTTCTCAAAAACTATCTAAAGATAAGAATTTTAATTTTTTTTTTCTAAATTTTTATAAAAACATTAATTATTAATCCTTTATTTCTATGAATTATTTGATTTTTAAAATTAAATAGCTTTAAGTATTCAATGAATTTTCAAGTACCAGCTTGATATATTCCAAACTCAAAAATTTAGCAATTATATTTAAATTATTGATTAATAAACCCAAAAAATTTAAGCTGTTTTCTTTATAACTACAATATCAGGTTCATCACAATGACAATTACAAGAACAATTTTGTCTCCCTGAAGTAGACGGTAAGCTGCAATCGAAATCATCACATCTAAAACTGATCGACTTCCCAATTTCAAAACACAGTAACTGACAATTTTAAGATTTTTTTAAATTTTTCTTATCAAAAAAAAGTTTGCGCGTCTAATTGATAAAAAATTTGATTTATGAATAGAAAATACTTGAATATAAATATTAAAAAAAAAAAAATACTTAAAATTAAGGTCTGAAAGTTATAAAAAATGCAGCAATACTAAAAAAAATTAGGTATAAAAATTTTGCAGTTACTGTGTATTGACAGCCGTGATATACTTGATACTTTCTTCAGTGGAATCGATTATCACCGAGTCATCCGAGTCATCTATCAGAATAGTATCATTATCTTCAACATCAATAGTAGCATCCAAATCGATGGTCTTTGTACTGCCAGCGTTTTCCCACGAACCATCCTGGAGCAATCGTATATCATCACCGGTCAATTTCTTCGACGATAAAATTTTCCTGAAGAAGTCATCGATTACCAACTTATCAAAATCTGCAAACGAATCACAAATCGGACACTTCCAATTGTGAGCTTTCTCGTTCACTTGCAGAAAGGCTTCAGCGTCAAAACACTGGAGATGTTGGCATTTTGTAGAGAGACAGGGAGTTACGATTCTTTTCATACTCAGAGGACAGATCAGAGATATCTCTACAGCAGTTGGAATTATTTCGCTGTCTTTTTCAAACTTGCTCTTGATCGCACTTCGAGTATAGTCCGCACTTCGAACATCTTTAGCTGATAATTTAGTGAACAGATCATGGCTGGTCAATGTTTTTACCAGATAAACTGCGATGACGAATGGACTTACTGAAGGATGCCACTTTATTTCAATTTTATTAATATTAACATAGGATAATTTCAATAACGAGGTGATATCTAATGGCGAATCATAATATTCAGACTTATACTTCTCAGGAGCAAGTGTGGATAGATCACAGTAGTCGTTGTTTATCCAAATTTTCAAATCTTGTGGCAAGGAATCTGGTTGAGTCCAATTGGGGATGTTTCTAACAAAACGCACAAATACCTTCACATTATAAATATTTTTTCCATTTACTTGACAGCAAGACTGACAAATATCATTAACTTCTTGAGAGGTTAAACTGAGGTAAATGTTCTGGTAAAAAGGGTTTGTTGATGATAATTCTATTGGTCTGATCAATACTTTCAGAGTTTCATAAAACGGAAGATTTTGGAATATTAGATTTTTTGCGAGAGTTCTCCTTATAGTTGATAGTTCATTTAATATTTGAGCTAATCCGTCAAAAATATCTGAGATGGTCCGATCATGAGTTCTACTTGTTGGTTTATTAGCTCCTATGTGATACATTGTGCTTGGAAAATTCCAGCTATATGAAGTAAAAAAATATTTATAAGACACTTTATTTGATAATCAAGTACTCAAGTTAAATATTAGAAATTTTAAATTAGCAGACACACGGAAAGAACAATATGACACTGGATATCATCCCAGATTATACTGAGTGAAAAAAATTTCAGATAATAACTAGTCACGAGGTAGTATAATCGCTAATATAATAGCTAGTATAATCCAGATTACAATGATTATAATCCAGATTACAATGAGTATAATCCAGATATCATGCAGTATAATATGGATTTTTTTAACTACACGGAGAAAAATTAATTGTACTAATTACTATACAAAAATATTAACTCCTACTATTTGAAATGTTAATAAAATTTATTAGTCACAAATTGATAGGTGGTATAATTGACAATTGTAATAGTTACTATTAATAATGGTAACGATTAGTATCGAAAACAATAATTGTAATTATTAAAAATTATAACTGCTATAATCGAAGATGGTAACTGTAACCATCTCAAGTTGTAAAAATTCTGAAAAAAAAAAATAATATAAATTTATTTAATTAAATTCTTTATTTGCATCGATATTTTAGTTATGTACATTTTTTACTTTAAAATATTAAAAAAAGTAATAACACAATCGTTTAAATCCATATATGATAAAAATTTTTAAATATTAGAACTGTTATTGATTACTTTAAATGACATAATTTTTGAAAATTATGTTTTTTAAAAATTTTTTGTAAGATTAAAATTTTTTTTTTTTGAAATTTGAATTTTATTGAAAATTTGGATTTTTTTTTGGAAATTTCAATTTTTTTTGAAAAACTTGGCGTTGAAACTTGTTTTAGACAAATAAAAATTGAAATATAAATTAAATCCAAATTTAATCCCGATTTTTTGTGCACTACACTGCGCTGTAACTGCTTTTAGTTAATTCAGAAATGCATCCACGCTAACGCAGATTCTTAATTTTTTTAATATTTTTTACTAGCTTAAATAGTTATTATTATTACTGGTGGTAACTGCAACCATCAGGTTATATTAGGAATTACGATTTTGATAATAGTAGTAACTAGTTAAAATAATAAAAGCTATTATTACTGATTACCATCATAATAGTAGTAATTACCGTCAGGATGGTAACTATTACAATTCAGATTGCTTACATAATTATTTAAATAATATTTACCACTATCGAATTCAGTTGATAGATTTTACCATAACTAGATAATAAACTCTACTATAAAATTTTCTTCGTGTACTATCTGAAATTTTTTTTACCACAGATATCACTGAGTATAATCTGAGATGATTCCAGTGTCATCTTGTTCTTTCTTTGCACCTGACAATTTTTTATTTTTAAAAATTGATATTGAAATAATATTCAAAGAAATTTTATTCTTTTTTCTTTTTTTTTGTTTTTTTTTTGTAATTCCTACAGGGAAGTAATTTGTTTAATTAAAGTAATTTATTTATCAAGAAAAAAAGTTAAAATTGTGAGGTGTCTGTTAAAAACAAAGTTAAAACTATGAGAATAGTCAATCATCATTAATATTTATTAAAAAACAGTAAGTTTTTACATTAAAAAAGAACTAATTCTCTTTATATTAAGAATTATAGTGATAAATTGCTTTAACGGATTGTTGGAGTGTAATACAGCAGAACAAAAGATGTAATAAACAATTGCTGGGGGAAATTAACAATAGATTCATTTCGAGTTTTGAGATACAATGCACTTAGCATGATAGCATATTTTACTCTTGTTGAAATTATGAACAGTCGTTTTTGTAGGTATTGTAATTGCTAATTACATATGAAATTATGTTAGACTCACGTGTACCTTATTGTAATTATAATAGCAGTAGATTAATTAGCGGTTCCGAATGTGGTTAATGATGTTCCCAACCGGGCTTTATTACTTCAGGTTTATTATTTATGTGTGGATTCATTCACGGGCATATTTTACTCGATTTTATTTGCGTAGATTATAAGTATGCACACGCGTTTTCTTATCATAAATAAAAATTTTACAAAATAGATTCTAAAATGAACTCGAACTCAAAAAAATGGCGGTTTTAATATTACAAATCACAAAAATAAACAAAATACCTCTCTTCCAAAAACTTATTAGGCGCATACGCGCGCCTTGTAAACACAGAAGTTTTAGAGTGAAAAATAAAATGCAAAGATTTTTTATAATTTAGATTAAGTTAAACGTTAAAAATATTTTTTTTTTTTAATTTATATTCATTTCAATCCAATTACAAGAAACGAACTTATTAATAACGAATATATAACTGACACAGTTTCGGAGTTGATGTTAATAAATTTTTAGTTACTAACATCACCACAAGTGTCAGTTCAATCGTGACCTTGTTTGTATTTTTTTTTTCTATTTTGAAAGTAAAATTATTTTTATAAAAATAAAATTTAGAGTGAAAAATTTTTTTGTTAAAAATACATGGAAAAAATTTTTATTTTTAACTTGTAATTTATTGAATTAAAATTTTTTTAATTCTTGAGAAATTTTTTTCTCAAAAGTTTATACACTTTTTCTACAAATTATTATAAGACATTTTTATTTTTAGTTTTTTTGAGTAAATTTAAACTAAATGAATTTGTGGGATAAAATTTATGAGTTAGACAATTGAAATACTCTTAAATAATTTATAAAATGAATATAATTCTCCAGATTGGAACAAACAATTAAGTAATACTGATATTGTTAATTATAATGTATTCTTTAATAATAATACTAATAAATTTAAAAAATAAAATGAAATTACTGACTCAATAACAAATATTAATCTTATTTAATTTTCTAATATTGCATGCCAGATAAAAGTGAAAATAATAAGTTTTTCAATATAACCCACAATCTTGAACAAAAATAAAATATAATTTGTCTTACCTTAAATTAAAATAAAATAAAAATACAGAACCAATTGGAAATTCTAGTTCTCAAATAATTAACAAAAATAAGTAGTAATTTAATTGAATATTTATTTTAACAAAATTAAATCCACTGAATGAAAAATAAAAATTTTATCATCATAATAAATTTCTTATAAATTATGTTAACATTAATACTTGAACAATATTAGATATAAAAAATTTATAAATTTCTTAAAAATAATAATTGCTATCATAAGGCACAGTCTGATCAATAATACAAAAATATGGCGAGTGTTGACCATAATTAACTTCCAGATCATTAGGTTCCTGTTTAAAAAAAATCCTTCCACCGATTCCTTCACCTTCTTCATCAGAAACCAAATCAATCAGCGAAACATCGTCGGAAGAATCATCTGATTCAACATCAATAACTTCCTCTCTAGACTTTTCCTTCCTCTTGATCAACTTTGCTCGCGGTACAAAATTATCCCAGGATCCATCTCTTCTGAGCTTAACCTCATTGGTTTCCGGCTTGAGCTTACTGGACTTCAAAATGTCATCAAAGTACCCGTCAATGACAATATCCTCAAAGGAAGTAGGTTCGTTACAGATCGGGCAATTCCAAGCCGATTTATATTCGTTCATCTGCAAAAACATCAACAAATCGAAGCACTGCAAATGCACGCACTGAGAACCACGACAAGGCGTGCTCATCCTCATCATTCCCAGAGGACAAACCAGCGATACGCACAAATCAGTCATCGCGATTTCTGCCCTATCTCCGCTGAGCTTATCCATGACAACATTTTTCGCAAAATCGTAATCCTTGCGATTCAAAACCTGGATCCGGTTGAGCAGATCAGAGCAGGTATTTTTTCGCGCTAAATAAATTCCTACAACATATTTATGGTTCCTTTTCCTTTCTTCAGTCCAGCCGATCACTATCTTATTAGTTTTGTAAGGCTTGAGCTTTACTGAAAAGCTGATATCAATAGGTCCCTGTTTCTGGACTTTAGAGTCCTCATCAACAAATTTGTTCGCAAGCACCACGTCTTCGTTCACTGAAATAGATAAACCCGGCGGCAATTTGTCTTCTAGCTCAGTATTTTTATCCAGCGCAAACCTGACCAGCACCTGGTTCTTGTACTTCCACTTTCCGTTGACCTGATGCTCAGTCCTGCTGAAGGTATTGAATTCCCTATCATTTAGCTTAAAACGGAACTCGTTTTCTTGATAGAACCCTGAAAAATCTTCCAATCTCTTCGGTCTCATCAGCTCACTTATGAAGTCGTAGAACGGCAGCTTTTTGAACTGTTTTGGAGGCAAATTGTCAACTTTTGGTCCAAGACGCATGCTCAGAGGCTCGTAGCACAGATAAGGTTCGTACCTTCTGTTTCCATGCGGACGAGCGTATACTTCTTCGCTTTCGCATGATGAAGAATACTGGCTGTAATTTACCGGATATCTGGGGACTGGTCTCTTAGGATACCGATCGTAACTTTTTGATTTGTAAATCGAGAACGCTGAATCAGCTAGTGGCGTTTCGTATCTTACAAACGAGTCACGTCTAATGGGATAATCCTTGTATCTTACATATGAAGATTCATAATCATATCTGTCATATGTTGGAACACAACATAAATTTGAACATGGACATTCATTTTGTGATGTGGTAATTGGATTTCGGTAAAACGGCACTTCATTCCACGATCTATAGCGGTCTGATTCGCTATCTTGATATGATGAATTTGAGGAACAAAAATCTGAAGGTCGAGATGAATCACGATAACTTGATCTAGTAGTTGAAGTATGTGCTACATTATTTGTTCTGATAACTGAAGACTGATAAACGGTAACATCCCTTGAACTCGTGACTGGTAATTGATATAATGATACATCGGTTGGTGATTTAGTAGTTAGTGTGGCACATGTTTGATCACTTGCTGAATATCTAGTAAAAGCTGATTTTGATATTGAGGACTCGCTCCAATCTTGACATGCAAGTTGTGGTGGGCTATTCATTGTTGAGTAGCAATTTGCTTGTTGGGCTTCTATATCAAAGGATAGCTCGTGGAAAACATTAAAAAAGCGTTCTTTGGAGATTCCGGGGGTTAGTCTGTCCATTTTGTAGAAATTCCTTTATTTATAACAAAGAAGACAATTAATGATTTTATTATCTAAGCTATTTTAATTGAAATTAATTACTTATTTATTATATGTCAATGTTGAAAATAAATAAACATTCAATAATAAAAAATTAAAAATTGACTTTTAGAAAACCAAAATTTTAATACTGAAGTTAGCTGTTAATTATTGTAATAAAATATTTTTTTTTTTTTACACAAAAAAAAATTTTTAAAAATCTAAATATTAAGAATTAATTTTAGGATTTTTAACAATCAACATGTGTTACTTTTTTAAATTTAAATTTGTTGAATTTACCTGTTTATAATTGTGTTGTCCAATATCTACTATGTTCACTTATTAACTCACGTACTTAATTTAATTTTAGTGTATTTAATTTCATTAATAATAACAGATTTAATTAAATTGCTTAAAACACAGTTAAAGAACTTTAATCATACTCAGTAAATTTGAGGTTAGAAAAACTGTACTCATTAAATATTAATTAGCAGATAAGTTTCTGCTTTACCGATCTCCAAAATTAATGATGCCGTAAATATCGACTGTCGCATGATACTATTTATAACTTTTGGCGGGTATTAGGAACTTTTTAAAAAAAAATTTATACTTTCTTATATTTTTCGCGGTTGACTGAGTAATGGGTACGGGTATTTCTGAGATTTAACGAATTGGCATTAAGATATCGCATATAAATCTTTAGCTCTCGGGCAATCGAGTTTCCACGCGAGCAACCACGTACCAGACGCTCGGGTTTAGATTTTAGATGAGAAAAAGATAAATATAAGTCGTAAATAAAAAATCTTCTGGCTACTTACAGAGAATTTTTTTTAGCGATGTAAATTTTTTTGCATTTATTGTAATAGTAATTTATTTTATTTGTTTGAAAAAAAAAATTGAAAAGTAAATAAAAAAATGAAGAATATTTTTAATAAGATAGAGTTCTAAAAACTTTCAGTTGACTACAGTTGTAGCAGACAATAGAGAAGTTGATTTATCAGGTAGTATAAAATTTTACGTCTTACAAAGCGGAAATTTAAAACACTGGGTTGTGTAATAAAAAATAATAATAACAATAAAGAGAATGTAAAACCAGCGGACTTTTATAGTATCTATTTTTTTATTTTTCCAGAAGCCTGAAGCCTCCAAGCGACTTTTCACCCTCGACAAAGTGGAGTGTGAGAAAGAAAAACGCTTGTAGTAATGCTGAGAGTTTCGTTTGCGAAAATAGAACATAGATAAAACAAAGGGAACCAAGTTGAGAGAACCCGTGTTCATGTATATGTACCAAAGTACCGACTATGAGCCATATGAAAAATTTCAAATTATTATTATTAACTTCTGACACTTTTACGCCTTTTACTGGCTTTCTATTTAGCGCGTCATTAAACTAATTATTTTTTACTCTGCAAATACTTCGAAAAAAATATATGTGTGTTTATCTGCGGCCTTCCTTGGCTATCCGAATCCAGAACTTCAAAGTTATTTCTTTCAATATGGCTGTAATTACACGCTTTCAAGTTTCCGGTAATTTTTATAAAATAAACCTAATAGTTGAAATCATTGATAACGTCAATCTTTATTTAGTAAATTTGAATTACAATTTTAATTTATTATTAATACATTTTTTTTATTTTAATTAAAAAATTTTTTTCAATTGATTTAAAAATAAACCAAGTGTTGTAATTTATCAAAATAAATAAATTAAAAAAATTTTTGTCTTCTTTTGGCATATACTGTAATATAAGCACTAAAGATTTTTTACCATAAATTTTATATAAAATAAATTAACTATTTTAAATGAAAAATTTTAATCATAATTTATTTTTACAACTTATTAGATATTATAAATATTATAATTAACTATCATATTTATTTATTATAATTGAATTATCAATATTTATTTTTTATACGATTAATTTTTCATAATTAACTTCCTCTTTTTTCACATCATTGTTCATATGTAATTTTACATGACTTAACATCAACAAGCCAATTTTATAATTTACTTTAATTTTATTTTACATAGTTGGAAATTTTCCTCCATTATCGCTTTAAGAAAATTTGTGTTAAAAATTTTTGTATTAAATATTTAACAATTTTGTGCGTCAAATGATACAGTTGTGTTAAATGTAATGTAACGCCCAAAGGTATTAAATATTAAACACAAAATGTTTTAAAGCAATAATTACAAAAGATTTTTTACTATCAGTATTTTATCCTTATGATATTTACTATTCATACAATCAAAATAAAAAAGTAACTTGAATCAAGAGAAAAGTTTTTAAACCAAGAAAATAATTTTGAAGAATTTCATTATTTTTTTTATTTATTTTTTTATTTATTTGGTTTAAATGCCAAGGCAGCAAGCCGAATGGCAAAATTTACAAATATTTAAATATAAAGATAAGAATATTTAAATATAAAGATAAGAATATTTAAATATAAAGATAAGAATATTTAAATATAAAGATAAAAATAAGTACACGTACAGTTATAGCAAGTACTACCATGATAAATAATACATTATGCAAATGAATACTTATGATACATTTTAATGCATTTTACCGCAATAATAATTTTAGTAAATGATGATGATAGGATTTAATTGGATTTATTAGTATAATAGTGTAGTGATATAATATAATATGCATGTAGATATGTAAACTCCAGAGATTTGTCTAGATTTTTCTGAGATTTACAATTTACCGTCAGTTTCTAATTTCATGAAAAATTCAAAAGCTTTTGTTTTAAATGTTTCCAAACTATGAGATTCGATTATTTCAATGGGCAGTTCTCTCCAAAGCCGTATCGCTGACACCACAAATGAATGTTCATATGATTTTGTAGTAAAGTGTGGTATTTTAAACATGACGTTATTGTATTTTTCTGCTATTCTTTCTGATCGTCTAATGTCTTGGTCCTCTTCTATGAATAAATTCCGTAAGAATTTTGGTTCACCAGTGGATAACAGTTTATAGAAATAGCACGCCAAGCAATACAATCTCTTTGTCTTAATGTTTAGCCACTTTAGAGAAAGTCTATGAGGAGTAATATGTTCATCTCGTTTCAAATCCAATATGAATCTAATTGAATTATTTATTAATCTTTGCAATTTATAATTCAATCGTTTAGAGGAATCCAGCAACACTAATGAGCAGTATTCGATTATCGGAAGAATTGTGGCAGTTATTAATAATTTGCGAGTGTATGTGGAGAGTATATTCTTCCTATGTTTAAGGCTATTTAGTGCTCCATAAACCTTTCGAGTAATATGTGCAACATGAATGTCCCAGGAGAGATTATTTGTTAAGTAAATTCCCAGATGTTTAGTTGAATTTACGTATGGAATAACCTTTCCGTCAATGGTTATCTGGGGAAGATCATAGCCTTCGAGTAACTTCAATTTGCTATTACTTCCTAAGATCATGACTTTAGTTTTTTGAAGGTTAATCTCAATTCCATTTTCTCTGGCCCAGTCAGCTACTGCTTGTGCATCAACATTCAATTTATAGGCTGCTCTATTCAATTCATAGAGTTTGAAGTGGAGATATGTATATTTGTCGTCAGCGAAGAGACCATGTTTGGTGTATTTTAATCGTTTTGCCACACCGTTTATAACGATTAGGAAGAGAATAGGACCTAGAATTGATCCTTGCGGAACTCCAGAGGTAGTACTAATTGGACTTGATGGTACAGAGCTCAGATCAAGAACTGATTGTGATCGACGTGTTAGGTAAGATTGAAACCAGCAGATTACTTCAATCGAAAAACCCATTTCGTACATGTTAATATATAGAATTTTTGGGTTTACGTAATCAAAAGCTTTCGAGAAATCAAATAAGATGAGGTAGGTAAGATCTTCTCTATCAATAGCTCTTCTGATTTCCTCGGTTAAGAGTAGCAGAGCCCCTTGGGTGCTGTGAAATTTTATGAATCCTGACTGATAGTCATTAAGGAGATTGTTTAATTCAAGGTACTCGACCAATTGATTTGCAATGATGTGTTCGAATACCTTAGCAAAATGAGACAAATTTGCTATCGGTCTTGTGTCTGACATGGATTTTGGTGAATTTATCTTGTTTAATGGAACAATAAATACCGATTTTCAAGCTTCAGGAAATATACTTGTTTTGAGAGAACGATTTAGGATGTTCATTAAAAATATAGATACTTGTTGTAAATGATCTTTCAGCCATTTAATGTCTAGACCATCAGGACTTTTTCCTTTGGACTTTTGTAAAGTCAGTTGGAGATTTTTAGTGACATCAACAATATCTATTTGTTTCCAATTTAATAAGCTGGTTACTTTTCTAGAAGTATAAGTAGATAACTCAAAAATAAAATCTCTGGAACATGAGGGGTGTTTCTTTAGAATATTTGCATAAAAAATATTCAAATTTTTTGCATTATCCTGAATCAAAATCAAAAATTCTTGAATCAAGTAAAATTTACTAAAACCAAGAAAAATTTCTTAGTTTAATAATTTTTCTACTTAAATCAAGACAATAAAGTTCTTGAAAATTATTTTCCTGATTCAAGTTTATTTTTTTTTTTTTTTATGTATGAATTTAATTAAAATTATCATGAGCATAAGTGTATTAACTTTTATTTTTTTTCGCACTGCTAAGTTTACAAAATAAGAGACCAGCAATTGACTGAAAATCACATGATGCGGATTTCCATCTGAAATTTATGTGTTAAACATGAAAGGCTAAACCCGGGTGAGAAATAACCCGCGAAAGTTGTTAACATCAATCATCGGTAGTTGACTACTGAATCCGGCATTAATATAAATCATACATATAAACTTTAAATAAACATATATAGATCTAAAACTGTACACATATACATACGTCGTATTTCATACTCTGCACTTCATACTGTTCGTAACGAGAGTACCGACTAAACATAACAGCGATAACTTAATAATTCAAACAAACAGCCGAACAAAAAGCGAATAATATAAAGCATTCTTAACGCGCTTGTCTATTAAACCCCGGCGAAATAACGCATCAAAAATTTATAAATAACATTGCAACACCTGATAACATTCCCGACACAACAATACAACACAACACTAGAATTTAATTCCGCCCATTCACAAACAAACACACACACACACACACACAAAAGATTAAATAACTGTGACCTAGATAGAATTAATCGTCATTTATCGCTCATCTCTGTTCAGAAATGTTAATTACAGACTAATAAAAAATGCGCAACTAATTACAAAATACCATGTTAGTCTGTAGGTGTATTTATTGTTTTAATCTTCTATTTTTATTTTACCTGCTCGGCATTAATGCAGTGACAAATATTTGGACTGGTTAAATTAATTTAAATGGCGATACAGTAGAACAACTAGCGGAACTGAAACTGGAACTGGGAACGAGAATGAGAATGCGAATGGAAATGAATATTGACGAACGACTAAAATATATACATATAGTCTTCAGCCTATAATGGCGACTAGAGAGAGGTTAGCTGATATGGGAGGAAGCCTTCACTCCGCATATCTCATCAATGAAAATTCAAATGGAAGCTGGTAAGCTGCTTACTCATTCGTTGAACCTCCAGACGAGAGATATCAAATGCAAATTCACAAGTCAACAGAGTCGAGATTCATAGTTACGTTATGCGTGGACTATACTACGACATGTTAGGGCATAATTGAAGAATAGCCGAGCGTTAAATTATCATTTTCGCCTCGTCGAATTATTTATTTATGCTTCGAAGCACCTCAGGATTTTTGTCACCTCGTTTGACGTATCCAATATTTTTTGATTTTTTCTATGAGATTTATGAGGGAGTTTTTTTATGTATTGTTATATTTAGGCGGAATGACTTGGTTTAACGAAAATTGCAATTGTATGGGAAAAAAATGACGAATGTTAATCAATAATTGATATGAACTTTTGCTTTAGAGAATTGCTTTTTTATTTCAGTAAAAAATATTTTTGAAAAAATCAATGTTAATGTTTTGTTAACTCTGGATTGAAGAAAAATTTTTTGAAATATTTATACTCAGTTGAAAATTTATAATTATCTTGTAAAAAATTTTAGCTAAGAGTGTGTTCCTCAAAATACCTATTAGGTTGTTTTATATTAATTATAATAAGAATGTGAATTTAAATTTGCAAAAAAAAAATTATATATCAAATTTTTAGATGCTAAGATCTGATTGAAATTTGTTTATTAAAATTCAATTTTAATTATTATTTTCTAAATGTAGAATAAAATTAACTTTTTTTATACATGATTTCAATCCTATTCATCGAAATATGCTTTTTGTAACAAAGCAGTTTCTACACTGTTTTAGTACCCTATAAAAATGTAAATACTGTTTCAAGAGGATTGTGCTTGGAGTCTGCAAATAAATCGATGCTTTTTTTTATTGTATTTGTAATGGAATATATTTGCAATAAAATTCAAATCTTTTTTAATTCTTTAAGCGATTATAATAATATTTGTCTTACTGATAAAATCTAATTATTAAATATAAACAAGAAATACTTGTATTAAATTTAAAAATTTCCACTAAATATTAAAAATACAATAAAATTGACATTTTAAAAAATCTTTATCTTGAAAAAAAAAAAAATTAGAAAAACGGTAGACCCTGAAGGCCATCCGTGCAACTTCCCGCTAATTCCATACCTAGGTGCATAAATCTGCACTAATGATGTTTTTGAGCTCTTCGAGCTCAAAAATACAATTTATGTGTTATTTTGAGCTCTTCGAGCTCAAAAGTCTAATAGAAGTTTCATAGAATAATATTTTTAAAATTTTCAAACCGCACTAACTTTTGAATGAATCAACCGATTTTCACGCAGTTGCTCTCTTAAATCGAAATAGTGACTTTCGACTATGAAATAGTGACTATTCACTATTCAGTAGTGAAAAGTATACCACTATTTGAATTAGTGATCTACTCTGCACTGCAAAAATAGTGAATAGTCACTATAGTCACTATTTCGATTTAAGAGAGTGGCAGCATTTGACGCAATTTTTTTAGTTTCATGAAGAATCTTCAAGTTTGAATTGATAAAACTAGGAAATTTAGAGTAATTCCAAAATAACACTTTTTTGGAATTACTTGACGGCAATCGACGTAATTTTTTCATGCTAATAGCTGATTAGTTTTTGAAATTGATCAGTGCAGCCGTTTAAAAGTTATTCCAAAAATTGTCGGAGTTATGTTAAAAAAACACTTGTTTCCAAATATTTTATCGAGGATATCTCTCGAACTAATCAACCGATTTCTAAGTTTTTGGCGGCGATCGACGCGGTTTTTTAAGCTCTGAAATTATTCTACATCATCAAAAACGATCCTAGAAAAAATGACGAAGTTATGTCAAAAAAACACTTTTTTCGGTTTTTTTTCGTTCACGATATCTCTCGAACGCATCAACCGATTTTGACCGGATTAGCGACGATCGGCGTGGTTTTTCAAGCTTAAGGGCGGATTAGTTTTTGAAGTTGAATTTTTTCTCATTTTTTTTGAGATTTTTTAAAATCTCTCAAAATCTATCGGTCCAAATCGGTTCAAATTTACAGGAAATCTAAGTTTGAGGGAACTCTTTAGAACGCCGTTTAGTAGATTCCGATCGGTTGAGTCGTTCAAAAGTTATAAGCGAGTCACATAGTCACACACACACACACACACACACACACACACACACACACACACACACACACACACACACACACACACACACACACACACACACACACACACACACACACAGAGCTAAAGAACGGCAGAACAGCATCACACGATGGCAATCGCAGTGGGACGCCGCGACAACAGGGAGATGGACACACCGTCTCATACCGAAGATCGACATTTGGCTAAACCGAAGTCATGGCGAGGTCAATTACTATCTGACCCAGATGTTGTCAGGACATGGATGTTTTCGGACGTATCTTCACCGCTTCAAGCATGATGATTCACCGGAGTGCCCGTCCTGCCCAGGAATCAATGAAGACGCGGAGCACGTTTTCTTTGAGTGCCCACGATTTTACCCACAGCGAGATGAGCTGGAGATGATCCTAAAGAAGAAAATCCAACCAGAGACAATAGTAGAAGCAATGTTGTCATCAAGAGCCTCCTGGAACGCCATCAGCACATTTGCAACAGAAGTCCTCATAGACTTGCGTTCCATCGAAAGAAGAAGAGCAAATGACAACAACTAGAAGAAAGGTAAAATAACACCTTAGCTACCAGAAGAAAGAGCAGTAGCTAGATCCTCCCCTCACGAAGTAATGCCTAACGGCGGTTTCCATGAGGGATTAGGGGAAAGAGGAAAAGGGGTTTAGGGTTTAGTGGGTAGGGGCGCTAGCGTCGAGTTTTAGTATGACACTGCGTCGAGTCGCCACATATCCAGGCCAAACAACTATGCCTAGAATCCGTAAAAAGGATTCCCCCCCCCCTTAAAACAAAAAAAAAAACAAAAAAAAAAAACACACACACACAGTGACAACATCGCGGGGGTGGTCAGGGAAGCTTCCTATGACCTCAAAACGTGGAGATCTGATGAAAACTCGATTCTTACAAAACGGGGTGAAAACAATAACTTCCCAATTTTTGAAAATCTTCAATTTTCTTAGCGGGAAGTTAAAAAAAAAAGAAATAGAACATTTGAATATAAGGACATCTCAGTATTACCGTACTTAGTACATCAAATCTGTAAAATCTGTGAGATGCATCAAGAAAATGTACCCTGTTAAATTTACTTAAATGTTACACCGATCGCCTCACGCTTGAGTATGCAAATGTAAAAAAAGGATATATATTAGAGTACAGAATTAGGACATAATATTGGATTGGTAGATCCTTTAAAAAGTAGCACATCGTCGTCGTGGTAGTGATGGCTGCTCTCGAGATCTCTTTTCCATCTTAGTCTGTTTTTCATTCTCTTTACTACACCGTTTACACAAGAATCTCGTTAACCCTGTTTCTCAATACAACGCAAAGTCGAAAATTTCCATGTTTTTCATTCTTGGGAAACAGTTACTTTAGTATGTATAGTTTAAGAAATTGAGAAATATATAAAAAAAATTTAATAAAACCCAATATACTATTTCAGATATAAATTGCGTTCATATTAATTATTATTTTTTTTTATATCTTTTATTTTGGACGAAGAATATTTTGATCAAGAACAAGTAGTGAAAATTGTTTGTTTTAATTAAAACAATTGCTTTCAAATATGTGATCAAAATCATGTATATTGAGACGTAATTATTTATCTACTTAGATGTACTTAAGTCTACTTTACACCAGAAGTGATAATTCATCTGAAGAGGTTCAGGAAAATAAGACTTCTTAGTTAAAGTACAACGAGTAAAAAATTGAGCCTGTATATTTTGTTCTTTATCGAAATAAGTATCATCCCGGGAAAAAATGATCAGACCTGACCATGCCTGTTCATGTATGATCAGGCCTGAAATTAGATATGATCATGCCTGTTCATGCCTGCTCATGTCTGAAGCGTCAAATACGCTCAGGCCTGATCAGGCCTGTTCATGTCTGAAGGGTTAAATACGCTCAGGTCTGATCATGCCTGTTCGTGTCTGATCAGGCCTGTTCATGTCTGATCAGGCCTCTCCATACCTGTTCATGTCTGAAGTGTGAAATACGCTCAGGCCTGTTCATGTCTGTCTATGCCTAGAAAAGTTAATTAAACTTACCCTACGGTAGGTTTTTAATGATAACCAAAATACTTTTATTTATTAAATAATAAAATATACCGTTTATTGATAATTTACAAATTTATCAATCGAAATTAATGTACACACACTGAACATATTCAAAAATTTTTTCTTAGCATATTTGGTCCTTAGCATAACATTTCAGACATGAACAGGCATGAACAGACATAAACAGGCATGATCAGGCCTGATCGTAAATGAACAGGCATGAGCAGGTCTAATTTCAGGCCTGATCATTTTTTTCCGAGTAGATCTGATCAGACTTGCATAGTCAGAGATGTGATAAAAATTTTTTCTTTGATGAAAAAAATTTTTTTGGACATCACAAAATGTGCAAAATTATTTTTATCATTACGTTTAAATAATTTTGAAATAAAAAATTTGTTACATTTCCTATAGGATGTTTTGCTCTGCTCTGCTCCTGCCTAATATTAAAATCATTACTTATTTTATTATTTAGATAAATGTGATGTTATAATGAGATTCGGTTAAATAAATAAATTAGGACTATCAAAATATATTATAAAATCAATTTTTATATTATATTTATGATAAACTTATTTGATACCCCGGGTCGAAAAATTTAAACTGATTTTAAGCTAAATGATCTGCATTTGAACTTATTGATCTGTATTTGAACTTTTAAAAACATTTTCATCTATATTTGATCTACTATTCAAATTATTTTTGATCTGTTTTAAGTCTAAATAACTTTTTAGTAAAATAATTGAGCAGCTATGAATATTTTATGCTGTTTCTAATCTAATGAGACTAAAAAGTTTTAAAAGTTTGATCGGTTTTTAGTCTAGTTAATTTGTAGATGGACTTTATGTATTGTTTTCAAATTCAATATGAAATCTTATACTGTTTTTGATCTACAATTTTCACTCTAAATGTTCGAAGGCCAAAAGTCGACTAAGATAGTGACATAATTTTTTGGACTCACAAGTATCTCATTAAAAATTATAAGTCGCATTTATTTGAAAAAATAAATTAATTTATAATATATTCATACGCTCTCCTGTTTTATGAACTGAACGTTGATTACAACCTTACATCTGTCATATTTATTTGTCATAGCTTAACATTTCATGAATTATAAAAGTTTTGTAACTGCGAATATTAGTTGCAGTGATAACTAATAAATTTGTATTAACATACGTATATAAAATAGTTCTCATCGTTTGATTATGGATCTAAATCTAGAGTTTTCTAATTATTGTTATTAAACACAATGTGAATACATTGACAAGATTAAATGTTAACAAGATGACAAGATTAATGTTAAATTTTATACTTTCTCGCATCATTTAATGAGCGATATTCACTATTTGGTAGCGCGAAAAATACCGCTTGGTATACATTGCACTACGAAATAGTGAATAGTCACTATTTCAATTTCAGAGAATGAAAAGCTGTGCCCTGTAGAGGATCTTCGAGGACATGAATAAAATAATAATAAATAAATAAATATATTATTATTATTTTTTTTATTATTATTATTACTATCTAATTCGTAACAGGTCTGTTTTTGATCTACAGGCGAT
This sequence comes from Cotesia glomerata, assembly GCF_020080835.1. NCBI lineage: Eukaryota > Metazoa > Arthropoda > Insecta > Hymenoptera > Braconidae > Cotesia > Cotesia glomerata. Next base: position 24,133,910 of record NC_058159.1, on the reverse strand, counting down.
CAAAAACCGACTAAAAATTATGCAACGTTTTGGTCTGTTTTTGACCTTGATGCGATCAAAACCAGTTAAATGATTGTGACAAAAAAAGTCTGATTTTGGTCTTGAAACAATAGAAAACAATTTTATTATAACATTAAAAATGATCTGAAATTGGTCTGAATTGGGAATAGTATGGGCAGAAACAGATTAAATTCTTATATAAAATAGATGCACATAATAAAATTAAATTGAATGAAAAATATTAAAAATTTTTATTAATCATAAAACAGACTAAATTTTTTGACCCGGGACGTTATGTACTTCACAGAATTGTCGTCATATAAGATAGCAGCACAGCAAGCGGGAACTTCAAGGCACACGGATATCACAAAAAAAGTTAAGCAGCATTGAGCGTGGTTAGTAGTTGGATGGGTGACTGCTGGTGTTACGGCTGTACGATTATATGTAATCATTGTTTTTTTTAATTTTAATTCATTATAAAGAATTGCGTATGACTCTATCAAGTACTATATCCATAAAATTAAGCAAAATAATTAATTAAAAGTAACAATGGGCTTTCAGACCTGACCATATCTGATCAGGCCTGATAAGGTGAATTCATGCTTGATCAGGCATGGTCATTTTTCATGTCTGATCAGGCCTGAAGACTCATGCCTGTTAATGTCTGATCAGGCCTGATCATTTTTTCCCGGGATAGAAGTTGTTTTAAGAGTTTTTAATAATTTTGTGCTAGTAAATTATAATAATAATTATTATTATTTTTATCTTCATTAAATTCTTAGAAAACATAAATTTTTGTGATTCGAGTAAATCATTCGTTTTACTATTGCAAAAATATAACTGGGAAATATTTCTTCAAACATATGTTCAAAGTATTTTAAGAACAGAAATATTATAAAATTTATTCATAACACCGTAAAGTAAATGTATATTTAAAATCTAAACCAACAAATTTATACTTGTTCACAATTTAAAAAGCGCATTTGAATAAGTACTGATAAATAGATTGTAATTTATGCAGACAAATTTCCGATGGTAGAAATTTATTTAGGTTTTTTGGAGTAAGCCACATACATATGGATTACCGTTTTTTTGCTCTAGTGTATTCTACGTTGTTTGTTAGTTTGAGGTTAACATTTGTTACGTGGTAAAGTACTTTAATTCAATTGAATTTCCAGCAAAGTACTTTGTTTGATTTTCTTGCCCACGTTAATTTCCATCTCTCGATTCAAGTTATTTTTGCATATGAGTTTCCAATTAATGTTTGTAAAAAATTTACAATTTCTTCATCTATATTCTATTTCATTCATGCTTTAATTCAATCAATAGCTTTGAATATTTTAAAAGTAATAAAACTTTTATATCCGTATAAATTACGAATTATTGTAAAAAAATTCTTTTGATTAAATAACTTTTTTAAGTGCTTTTAAGTTTCTCTTTACTTCCTATCTTTAAAAACCAAATGACAAGGTCTCGATTGTTGGCTAACAATCTACGCATTAATAATTAAAAGCTTTAAAAAATTCTTACCATTTAAATTAAATTAATTTTTTACTCAAACTGAATAACAAAATTTAATAGAAATATTTTTCATTTTTATTATCGAAATAAAAATTTAATATACAATGCATCACAATTTGAAAAATGATATTCTGTAGAAATGCATATCGTGAAGTATATGAATTTTATTATTTTGTCAAGAGAGATGAGAATAAACGCGAAGATAAATCAAAAATATACAGAGTAACTATAAGAAAAGATATTGAAAGAATAGCGAGTTATTGAAAAATATTTCAATACTTTAATATTACTCCAGACTTTCATAACACCGTGGAATTGACAGCTAGTAAATAAAACGCTACAAAAAAAAATCATAAAACAAACATAGAAATTTTTAATGTCAAAAACATCCTTTGCTGCTTTTAATCTCCATTACAAATGCCAACGATACACTTGTTATTTTTTTATACTATAAATATCTGTAAGCTCTATTTATAAGCCAAGCAATCAATTTCCAATGGATCGATACTAAGTACCTCTTCAGCCGAATTTATTTAACCGCTTAAAGAGTTAATTAAAAATCACTAATAAAAAATAAGTTCGTCAGCGTTTTATCGAAATAAAGGAGTAAAATTAAAAAAAAAATTCAATTTGCATAAATGAAAGATGAATATTTTTAATTGAATAGCCGTCCGACATAAGTATTAATGAATCATAATTTCCTAAATTAATTCATAACGTTAAATTATTCCATTGACTTAATTATTATTTGAAAAGTTCTTTCACATGATTTTAATTTTAAAATTCCGATCTTTGGGTCTATTAGCACACACAATTATTCCATAAATTAAGGTGCAAACAATATAATGTGATCAATAATAATTATTCCTTTTTATTTTTTGTAAAAATAAAACAATACAAAATGGGTGACGTGAAGAAATTATTAATAATCTTAAAGTTTGTAAGGGTAAATATTAGCTCACGCGATCAAAGTCACGCGATAAAATAAATTTATGTGCTACTAAGTTTTCTTAATGAGCATGTGTTTACGTTAAGTACCTCGACGATTTGCTGGTGGCCAAATTAATTTTTGAACGTCGCTTTATTATTATATTATTAATAATGAAAGCCGTTTGTCTAATCGATACCGGAATTTAGAGTACGGTTAGGTTAGATCAGATATAGATATTGGCCCATGAATAAATATTTGAGACACTCGGTGATAGATTTATCGATAAACGGTAAATGATTGTGATTATCGATCATGAAAAGGTGGGTAAGGAATAGTGTTTAAAGTAATATCACGTGAGGTTTAGGTATCAGCTGTTTATCGGATAGCAATTTACAATAGCACTTTACAAGCCGTAAATTTTAAAAGGTTAAACCGATTTAGTTGATGCAAAAAGGTCACGCGATAACGGTACCTCACTTTTGTCTACTGTTTTATCTTAACTTAACCCTGAAATGTTAAGGTAATTTTTGGTTATATTTACACATACATATGGATATTTCATTTTATTTCATTAACCCTTCCGTACTCAGGCTATGTGAATTTTACTCATGTCTTCTTTGATCTCAATTATTTTTAAAATTCAAATGGAAAGGCTACTTGAAATTTTTTACCTTCCTACAATTTTATATTCTTTCTGACTGTATAGAATGAAAAATTATCTTTCCATCTATAAACATCAGAATAAAAATTTATTTTTGATGGCATGAATTTTCTTTTATCGCCTCAGTATTAGAGAATTTTAAAAATTGGACCATACGGCGTAGTTCGAGTATTTTATAAGTGCGCTCGCTGAAGGCGGGCGAAGTTTAATCGAAATTATATAAAGCGTTTCATTCGAAACTGATTACTGAACAATTTGTTTTGTGTAACTCCATACCCTCAAGGGAAAAATTATATATACGTAAATATCCTCGGATATATTTGAATTTTCCCAAAAATATGTACTTGGATTTATTTGCATAATATCTAGAAATTCTGACAGAAGCTGTATGTACGTAGAATTCGTTCGTTACAAAGTTATTCTATATATTTTATATTCTAACCAAATGATAATAATGTTTACTTGTAACAATATATAATTAGGTTTTTCATAAATGTATGATAGATATATGAAAAATGCAAAGCTATGCATTATGTCCAAATTATTGTAATCTGGTGTAATTTAATTACATTTAAGTTCAATTCGTAACAATTTATAAATATTGTAAAAACACGAAAACTATTTAATAAAGGTTTTTAAAAAGGATGATGTTTACTTTAATTTTAATATCCCCAGACATATCCCTGGATATATTCTATACGTAAATATCCAGGTTGATATTTTTTGGTAAATTTTAAAATATCTCAGGATTTATAATTTTATAAATCCTAGGATATATTTCCACTATATTATTTATGGGTATATAATTTTTCCATGAATCACGTTATTTGTCAATGAATGTAATATTAAAATAATCTTGGAATAAAGTTTTTCATTCTTTAATAATTTAAAAAAAAGTTAGTCAATTTTGTGCACGATATGAAATTATTACCAAGAAAGCGAGTAGGAAGTCTATATAAAATCTCATAGGTCACGAATAGCTTGATAATCAAGAGTGAACCCGTTCATGTCTAATTTCCTTGACTATTAATGCATCAACTAAACACACATTTCTAAATCGCGATACTGTTTAATTATTATAATTAGTAATCACCGAGTACCCGATAATTATGAACAGATAATCTACTTATCATCAAAGTATACTTGATAAATTGTCTAGCTAATTAATTATGATCATTAAATGACTAATAATTTTTATTCAAGTACTTTATTAAGTAAATCCATTAAAGAGGATTTTAATTTAAAACAATTTCGGAAGGGTTTAATTACTATCGTAAATAATTCTGGTAATTGTGCGTTGGAAGAAGAAATTAATTTAGTAATGTGATAACAGACGGTCAGTTTTGTTATAATTTTAATTTACAGAGACAAGTGTTGTTCAAATTAAATTTATTTTGTAATTAATAGACCATTATCCCGTGAAGATGATAAATATTATGGGTCATGAACGCAATATAATTTTGTGTTGATGGAAATGTTTTTTTTTTTCTTTAGTTACTTATTTTTATTATTCTAATGAGTTTTCATTCATCTAAAAGTATTTTAAATTTATAATCGTATCTTGCGCCTCCGAGTGCCTTATATGTCGACTAAACATACTCGATGCTTTAAAACTTAAAAAAAGTTTCTTCATTTCAAAATTATTTGTTTACATTTATGACCATGTTTGAAAAAACACTCTGAATTTGTTTCCAGACAAGAATACTTTTTCAAATTAAAGTACTTGAAAATCTCGTACTGATAATGTGAATTGATATAGATGAAATCATTATGACTCATTAAATTAATATTTTATGAGGAAAAATTACTCTCGCAAATAATTAATATTCCTATTTGAAGAAACGCTAAAATTTATGTTGACAATCGCCGATAAATTATTAATTTAGCAATTAATATTAATTGTGATGCAAAATTAAAACAATTATTTATTTCATTGAATCTATAATTGTTCTTCTATCAATATATTTACTTTAGTTGATATATAGAATAGAGGGAGGAAAATTATACCGTACAACGAAACTATATCTCATCTCTCTCAGCGACCACAATTTTCTACACGTGATTCCGGCACACATGCAAAGTATTTTTATATCATTAGCAGGCGTAAATTCCGCTCGTATTTCATTTCATTAATCGCAGCGATTCTCTTAAATTAAATTGTACAATAATTTTCATGTTGATTTTTTAATTTCTTTTTCTGATTACTAATTCGATTATTGAGATTGTGCAAATTTATTCAAATGTGAAGTAAATGAATTGAATTGTGAAAAAGGAAATGAAAAATTTTCATTTTTAGAACATTCGAGTCGTGAAGTAATATACTTCACAGCTGTTACAAATGAAGTAAAACTGTCGTCATACGGCAAAGATTAGGTCACACGTGTGAAGGTTAAATGATATTTAAACATTTTCAAATTAAATTATTATTCTTATTCTTATTATTAATGAAATATACGGGTGAAAAATCAAAGGATCACAGAACAAAAATTCCTGTCACAAAGATTACAAAGAAATCTGTTTCATTCATAATTTTAAAAAAGTACTTTTTACATTATTAAAACTGCTAACTCGAAAAAGTAAATTTTTCATAAGGAAATATTCAAATTTTACATTAAGAAAATGAATTATCTAAAACTGTATAAAACTATAAATGGCCAAAACTTTTATTTTTATAGATCTATTTCTGTAGGTTTAAAAGTTTTTTACATGAAATATGACATAATATTTCGCAAGATAATTTTCTCAAATTCATATCTCTAAATTGAGCAATATTTTATTGTAAATATAACATAAAATTGCCATGTGATATTTACATAACAATTTCTATAATTTTCTCGCATAATTTTTTTCCGTGCTTTTTATGGAGCATAATGATGCGCAATAATTCGAATAAATTGGATCATTGAATCAAAAATACTTGATTTTAGAATACTTATTCAAGTTTAAAAACTGTTTTAATAACCAAATGATTAATGTTCAGTTATAAAATAATAAATTGAACGCGTGAATGGTTAGCAAGTTGCGCTACTGTATCAAAATGTCAAATAAACTTCTCACTGTCGATTTGATCGAACACCGCAGTATAACACTTGAATAAAACAGAAATCGATATAGGACGACATAAAAAATGTAAAACTAGGCAACCGGCAATTGAAAATACTGGTTCCTCGTGTGATTGGCAGAGGTGGTATTTTTGCGTGGAAAACAAAATCTGATTGAGTGTTTTGGGACGTGGATAGCTACGGAATAAAATGAAAAGCTAACTAGAAAAAAAAATAGTTTTTAACTAGGCCTGATGAATTTTTACAAACGATCAGAAAATTGTCAATTCGTGAATTTTTTATGGCTACTGTTGTAGAATTAATACAGAAATTGTATATTTCAAAAATGTTACCGATTTAACTTATTGCTCTTGGGTCCAGAGTTATGTGTTTATATATGTATACATACATTTTTTTTGGCGTCGAGATATAGTATAGAAGTCTATTATAAAAGAACTTAACGAACCTGCTGCACCGTTGTCGATCGAGTATTCACGTGAGACTCAAAGTGTCGAGTTATAGTTTTATAGCAACATTCACCAAATTATCTGGACGCTAGAGAAAAATCTCGTTGATTTTTTTTTATCTGTCCATAGTTATTGTGATTATTATTATTATCATTATCAATATTTATTTTTGTTTGTTCACATTTTTTGGACTATCTTCACTTCGTTAACGTCAAGTTCATTCCAATTGACATCATACCCAAATAAACGCAAAAAAACTCCATCTACACCGATGCGGAAAAAAAATTCATTAATTGAAATTGAAATTTTTTTTCGTTTTGTTGACAAATAAAAAAGATTCGAAAAGTCCACCAGTGCGCACCTAAAATACTCACGTTAAAATTAAATTTACTATTTATAGATTTCACTAAATTAGAGATATATTTTCATCAATACAGATCCTATTGTTCACTATTTCAAATCACAGCTGGTGTTTTATTGATACATTTAAACCCTTAACTATGACCAGAAAATTTTTTTCATTTTGAAGTAGGGGAGGAGGGGGTCAATTGAACCAAAAAAAGTTTAGGAATTTTTTATTATTCGAATTAAAACTACTATCATTATCAATACATAAATTAGTCAATAAACAACGTGAATTTTAAAAAAATTATTAATTTATGCAAACGTGTCGAATGGTTCAATTGACTCCCGCTTGGGGGCAATTGAACCAATAATATTTAAAACTCAAACCCGAACTTTTAATAAATAATATATTAAATGTTACTGTCTAATATTACTATTGCACATTTTTAATGCACAGATATTATATTAAATAAATTTAAAAATGTTTTATTGTAAATTCAGTTCATCAAATTGTTAGGTTGTTTCCCTGAGTATTTTTTACGTAGAGTCAAGATACGCGCGCATGTCTCATGCTTCTCCGTGGTTCAATCGTCCCCGGGACTGCTGGTTCAACTGACCCCATATAATTTTATGACAATTGATATAATATTAAATAATCTATTATATCACTATAAACGAAGTTGGGGATTATAAAGTATAGGTATATACAACTACTACAATTTAAACTTTATCAATTAATTTAAAAATTAAAATATTATTAAACAATTTGTCACCAGTCGAAAAAAAAGTTTACATACTCTTTAGAATCTAATTCTAAGAGCATAAAGCCTTTTTTCGATTTTTTAAGTCTTTGAGTAGTTCAATTGACTCTTTTCTTCCTTAATTCAACCATTAAAGTCAGAATCATTTTTGATGAAAATTTAGACAATCAATGTTTTATTATTTGTATAAAGTTTAATTATTAAAAAGATCAACTAAAGATAAAAGGAAACTAATTATTTTCATTGTAGTTCTACACTGTAAAAAATTTTTTGGATTCTGTGTGGTGTAAATGATTCGGTGTAAAAATTTTTAACACGGACGGTGTGAAAATCACACTAAGTGTAATGTTAAATTTGAACGGTGTGAATCCTAAATTTCACACCACCAAGCGTGTAAATGTATTTCCTGAAAATTTCTCATTAATTAATTTGATTGTTTAGTTTCAGACTTGTACGATATTAGATTACAAATATAAACATGTAGAAATAAATAATTGAAAGTATGTTTTTTTTTATATTATGCTATTTTACGGAGTAAAATCATTCCATCGTAAATCTTAATATATTAAGATATATACTTAATAAATCATTGGAAAGTCTGCAACAAGAATGTTAATATTCAAGTTGTTAAAAATTTATCTAATTATACGGTGGATCCTATATTAGAGTCTATTGATAAAAATTCGAATGTTTATAATGTTAAATATATTTTTATATATATTTTGAAAGATATAAGCTCATCCCGATGTTACACTCATCAAGAATCTTCATTTGAGTACCCACATCATTTTTTCATATATATTTATATATATTACATATATATATATATATATCAAAATGCATGTGAGTACTCAAATGAAAGCTCTTGATGAGTGTAACATCGGGATGAGCTTATATCTTTAAAAATATCAATAATTAAGAAATGACCTTGTATCTTGTGAACTATTGACATTTTTAAAGATATAAGCTCATCCCGATGTTACACTCATCAAGACCTTTCATTTGAATACCCACATGCATTTTGATATATTTTTCATATATACATATATATAATATATATAAATATATAAAAAATTGATGTGGGTACTCAAATGAAAGGTCTTGATGAGTGTAATATCAGGATGAGCTTATATCTTTAAAAATATCAATAATTAAGAAATGACCTTCTGTCTTGTGAACTATTGACATTTTTAAAGATATAAGCTCATCCCGATGTTACACTCATCAAGACCTTTCATTTGAGTACCCAAATGCATTTTGATATATTTTTCATATATACATATATATATATATATATATATATATATATATATATATATATATATATATATATATATATATACATGAAAAATGATGTGGGTACTTAAATGAAGATTCTTGATGAGTGTAACATCGGGATGAACTTATATCTTTAAAAACGTCAATAGTTAAAAAAGTACAGTGCAATTTAACAAAAGTCATCATTTAAGAAAGCAAAATTTTATTTATTCATAGTTCACAAGTCACGGCAATAACATAGAGACTGCAAGGTTGCTAGTAATAGTTATTAAATTTTCAAAGTTATAAATAATAACACGGAATAGTGTAGAACAGTAAATTACACCGTGTTAAATTTAACAGAGTGAAAATTTCACACGGAGGAAATTTTACACCGATATTTCACACTTACACGGCGGTGTAAAAGTCCCTGAGTCCAACTTTACACCGAAATTTTTTACAGTGTACGGTATATAAAAAAGAAACAATATCAGTTTTGGTCACGCATCTGTACCCATTTAGACCTTATACTGCCATCATAGAAACAATGTACAATAATAAGGAAGTAATATCAGTCTTGGTTAGGAGATTGTACCCATTTGGACCTGACCCATCATCATAGAAACAATGTATGATAATAAAGTAATACCACAAGAAAACTCGAACCAAGAAAAATTTTTCTCTGAAATATTTTTAAGCTAAAAAATCTTTTTTTTTTTTTATAATTTAAGAAAATTCGATACAACTCGTAGAAGAATTTTCTGATATGGCAATATGAGGCTATATATGGACATATTAAGTCATATCCGGATTGATATGGTAATATATGCTCATATAGTTTTTTTTTTAATATAAGTAGTGTTGAATATGTCCTACAGAGAGCGTATTATCGCTGAATTTTCTCCTTTAAGAAGGGTTGAATGTTTAAAGTTTTAAGTTGTAAAATGAAAAATCATTATTTTACCCTCTTAAGAAGCTTATCTGACATTAACTTTAGTAAACACAAAAATTTTCTCAAATTATAATATTCATTTTCACTCAATAATTTTTTTCTGTGTGATTATGATTTCGAGAAAGTACTTCTTCGGATTTGACTTCCATAAAATCATTCTAGAAAATTTAATACAAAAACTTTTTAATCAAAAACTCAATTGTTGTTTGATTTATCTAATGTCAAAGATTTAACCATTATAAAAATAATTAAAATAAAATGAATTGGGTTGAACAAAAAAAAATGTTTAGCAATTTACGTGAGGTTGGTATCTATTTAAAATTTCCCGAGATTTAGTGAGTTAATAACAAACTAAAAATAAGGGTATAAAAAGAAAATGCGAACAAAATGAAAGTAAAGAAAGAAATTAATCGTACTACAAAACGAAACGGAGACTTCCATTAGTTAGCACTGCGAGAGAAAAAAAGAGAAAACTCTATTAACCCTATGGTTTAACAGAGTTTATTCTGAGGATAGAAGTGTGGGTATATAGCTTGTGGACCTCACAACCATACTCGGGAGAATTTCCACGGGCGAGTGCTCTTCAGACTCGAGAGTTCAACCCAGTCGATTTGTTCGAGTAACTCGAGTAGTAACTCTCCAACTCTTGAAATAAGGCCTGAGCTTACTATATTCTCATGTATACCCTATCCTAGTGTAGTTGAGGGTAGTTATAGATTGACAATGAGCATAGATATACTCTACAGGATTAAACACTCCCAATGATAGCGATATACCGATTTATGGGAGCCACTATATTCAAATCCACTTGTAAAGACACTCTGATCACTGATCAAAAAGTTATTTAAATGGTAATTTTCCCAGTGCAAACATCCTAAATCTGAGTACTACTGATTTCGAGTGCTCATATATACGAAGATATCGCTTATACTGTATTTAGTTTGGTTGTAAGGACTATTAACAACTTTTTTTATTATTTTTGAATCACGAGTTGAAATTGTAAGCTTCAACAATATGTAGGTCATTTCTCAAATTTAAATTATTTTTAGAAATTTGTGAAAGTGTTATTTATATTGAAAGAAACATTCCCTATAAATAGTAACCCTCGATGTTGAGTAAGTCCAAAATATAATTTTGCACACCTCAAAACGCAAACGCGTTTACAACATACAAAATTTTATTAAAAATTTAATGAACGTTATAAGCCGTGCACTTTTGAATTTTTCAAACTTTTCACCAACTTTATCTAATTTTTTTCAGAACATAGAAAATTTTTACAAAAATACAAAAATTTTTTTTAAGTAAAAAATTCTCAATTGTTTTTATGACTATCAACTCAAAACCTTCAAAAATGCATTTAAAGTAAAAAAAGTTATTTTATGGACTTCCCACGTATAGATTAGTTTTTTATGTTTATAAACAACAGCACCCAAAAGTGTAGAGTATACATAAAAAAAATTGGTTCAAATTTTTAATTAAAATTTTGAACATTTTTCAGAACTGGCCGCCATAAATTTCTAAAAAAAAAAATTACATTTATTAGAATTTTTTACCATCTAGAAATATTTCGTCGACTTTTATCTGTGGTGCAATTGTCGCTGATACTGCAATATTGAACTTTACGATACCGCATAAATTCAATAATAGAAAGAAAGATTTAACGCTTATACTATTTCTAATTTATTTCTTTTTTTATTTTATGGTGATGCAGTTTTCACTGTGCATGAAAAAAATATTTTATTAAAAACAATGATCAATAAATTTTCAACAAAAATTTATTAGTATTGATTCCTAAAAAAATTTTTTTTTTTAATTTGTAGCAATAATAACAAATAAAATTATTTATATAGTGTATTATTTATGCAAGTGCTGAAGTTTGCAGACACCCGAGCAGCATAAAGAGCCCTTGTGTTTAATACAAAATGATGCGTGCATGTAACGGATAAACTAACTGGAGTAAGCCATCAGTTGATTGTGATTTGAAACGGAACACCTTCCGAAACAATAATGCTTTCAGGTCATGTAGACGAGTATTTATTATATCTATTCTGCATAGTATGTATAACGATTGTTTGTACATCTGTAGTAGGTAAATCAATTTGCGACAACTTGCGTCATTGTCAGGGAGTGAGATGCTTTTTTTATCTCCACGCTTTCGCTGAACTTTCGTTAAACGCTCACTAATCACATACCACTTGATATCTCTGCTGGTGGATCGCTATTTTTTGTCAAAACAATCGAAACTTTGATTGAAAATACAAAAAAATACAATTTCAAAATTTCAGCACGAGCTAATAATTTTGATTTTTTTATGCTGTAGCTTCAATCTAACTCAAGAGTTGTATTTTGTCATAAGTATGAAAAAAAGTGTAAAAGAGCTTTTGTTTTCGTTTGTCTGCTAGATTTTAATTCTATTAGATTTTTTAATAATGACATTATTTATTTGCGGAGAATAATGATAATTAAGTAAAGATATAGCCAGACAGTGTTTCTGGCAGTTGTCCAAAATAAACAGCTCGCTGTCTGAATCCTCAGATGTGAACTGACTAATATACCAGACTAGTCTGCTGCACTGTGTACAAATTCGTACACAATGCTTCTATTCTAAATGCTGAAACATCGAATATGTATGATATTTATACATATATGTATACATTTGAAAGTTCTGGATCAAATCAGGCAGAATTGTAAGCTTTTCTTTTTTAGAGTGAAAAAAATTTTTGTATCAAAAAATGTTTTTGTTTTTTTAAACGTTTTTTTTTTTATTAAAAAATTTGAGTCTTTCACTTAAATTTTCTTTGTTATATCGGCAATTATCACTTTTGCCAATAAATAACTTGACAAAAAATTTGAAAAATTCAAAACTGCATACCTCACTCATGAAAAATTTTCTAATATAGACATGTTTGATTGTTTTTATTAAACAAAGTGATACAAACTCTGACGGAGGGCGCATGATCACTGAATTATCTCTTTACAACAGACTTAAGTTATAAAATAAAATCATTTTTTTTCTCTCATTGGTTTTTTAGTTTAATTAATTTGACATGTTAATTGATGTGGATATCATGGAAGAAATAAAAAATTATAGTAAATTGTTTGTTTATTCTTTTACAATAAATACGATGTAGCTATGTATGACCAGGTCAGGCCATCCATAGCCTTACTAAAAAATTTTTTGCAAGCCAACATTTTTCAATAAAGTCAACTAATTTAACGACTCAATTTTTACCACAAAAATGTTTGTTAAAAATATGATATCGTTATTCGATTGAAAATGTTTTTATGCTTAATTAAAAAAAAAATTTCCTATTACTAAAATTTCTGTAAACAATTTTTATTTTACCAAATTGAAACATAAAATATCACTATAAGAATTAGGCTGGTTTAAATTTAATGCAAGAAGAGATTATTTCATAGCTTGTTTATTTTACAAAGAAATCAAACTAAATTATAATCAATTATTTAGATCAAAATTAGATTTTCTGCCGATTGCATTAAAGAGAGGCGATATCAGGAATAACTATTTGCGTTTACCAAGAAGTAATTCTACTATTTATGATTTGAAATTCATTACCGGCTGATATTACAGTAATTGGCAATTTTGAAAATTTCAAGCAAGCTTGTTTTAACTTCTTCTTGCAATCAATGTAATTACCATTAATCTTACAGTTTAACATGTTAGTTATTAATTAGGGTTAATCTTTAAAATTGTATTGCTAACACTGTTTCAAATGTATACTTATAAACTATTATTTTATTTTTATGTATTGTTGATGGTGCTGAAGGATCTTAGAACTCCAAGATCAAATAAAATTTATTATCCATCTATCTATCTATCTATCTATCTATCTATCTATCTATCTATATGATATAGCAGGGAAGAGCACGATTTTGATTTTCTGTTGCGGTGATTCAATCGACCCCAGTTTCTTTTCCTGACATAAATTTGAATAGGATATGATTATGAATATATATATATATATACATAAATGATAACAGAATAAATACCAAATAGCTTTTTATAATAATTTTATTTTCCCCAGGGAAATTAATCTATACTTCTGTTGAGTAGGGTCCCTCATTTATGCATATATATTTTTACATAATCCAGTCCATCATATCACTTACAGGTTATTATATAATAAGGTTATTTGGCAAAAAGGTCAATTACATGGTCGTCATGCAGCGAATCGATAGTATATAAGAGATAAAAATAACGAACTATAAAAATAGTAGATAATAATGCGATACAAGGTAATTCCATGGGAAGTGCCAGAAATGCTTGAGGCGGTAGTAAACATTGAATTTTACGAGTTTATTTATTGACTTGTCGATACGATCAATGTATCTGCACCGCTCGATCGGTTGTACTGATACCTAGTGTAATATAGTGTGTGTAACTCCTACGAAAGATAACAAAATTATTGAAGCGAAAATGTATCGCAGATTTCACGCTCCCTCTTGAATACAAATTTTTTTTCCTCAAATTTTTTTCCCTCTAAGCTTTTTGACGGCATTAAGAATATTTATTGTGGTATGAATTGATACTACTTTTTCCGTACATTTTACATCTGTACTTTTATTTATTGTAGTTGCGGAGACTAGTAAATTCAATTCAATATTTTTTCTACTGTCATTTTCTAATTAAAACTGACTTTGATGGATGAATAAATAACAAGTTGTTTAATTAATTAATGTGTGTAGTTGTTGGCCTGCAGGGTCAACCGTTTTCCAGATTTTTTGATAACGCAAAATAATCGCGATAGAATAAAAGTTAAAATTAACTATTAATAAAAAAAATCAGGTTCTTTTAGATCATATTTTTATTTAATGTTACAATCTTCTAAATCAGCAACGATTTTTTGCATATCGCGACTTTTTCAGGCATCTATAAATAAATATAATTGTTATTCTAATTTCGAATTCAGCTTGTATATTATATGTTATACTGTATGTCAACTTGAGACATGATTGACATGTTATTGATTAATTCATACTCTATATTAATTGTTGTAAATCTTATCGTTAAATATTTTTGAAAAGGTACATGGTAAAAAATTTTGCGTCATTGCGTCAAAAAAATTTATTTTAACAAATTTTGTGATAATATTTAACCCTTTTTATACAGTAAAAAATTTTTCGTCATTGTGTAAAATGTAAAAATTTTTGTGTAGAATATTACACTCTAGTGTGTAGAATTTCACATTCTCATATGTTGATTTAACACACTAGAATGTAGAATTAACATTAGTTTGTGTAAAAACAGTCAGTAACACAAATATTTGTGATAAATTTGACGAAAATTCTTTTACTGTGTATGTTGATTTAAGAGAATTTGTAGAAATCTATCTATTGCATCAGTCCTCATGTCAGAATTCACTTAGAATTTGGTCATAATGTCACTTAAGTAGTCGAGTAAGGCTCAAAAATGGCATTGGCTTCAAAGTTTTATATGTAATATAACGCGGCTTCTGGACACGATAGGTCTAACAATTGTTGATGAACCTTAATGAAATTTAGAAAAATTGTATTTTTAGTCATTTTACCAGTAAATAATTTTTGATTACGAAGAGATAACTAATTTCTGGAGAATTCACATAAAAGCTTATAAAATTAACTTTAATTTAATCTATAAAACATTCACTTTATAATAATTTTTAGCTATTTTATTCGAATTGAGAGTCATAGTGAACCAGTTTTAGGTAGATGTGTGTTGTAACTTATGTTTGTGATACCACCCATAATTCTAACGCATTATAATGAAACTTGGTATACTTATTTCTAAGACAAATATCTCAAATTAATTTAAAGACAAGCAAAATCAGTCGATTAGTTCAGAAATGGTAGCCATTTAAAATTTTCAAAATAGTGAAAATTGGATTTTCGGTCACTTTATCAGTGAATAAATTTTGATTAAGAAGAGATAACTTATTTTTCAAAAATGCAGATAAAAGCTTATAAAATTGCCTTTAATTTGACTTATAAAATATTTACTCCACAAGATATTTAGTCCATCGGCTGAAAAGGGAAGCCCGTGTACATTTTATGTCCATGGAAAATTCCAACGAATTCTTATGTATTTTGGGTCGAGGATTACGAATATCGTATTTAATTTTATGGAAAATGGTGCAAACAATTGTTATTAACAATTTAATTGTTTAAACCGGTATAACTCAGGAACGGCTGATTTGACGGGGAAGTTAATTTAAAAGAAAATGTTTAAAATTGAAAAACCAATAAAAAATGTTCTTATCAATTTTTTGATAAAGTGAATATTTTCGGAGATATCGCAAAAAACGATGAATAGCGGTCGGACCTCGTTGTCGCGCGCACGCATCCCGTGGGGCTGTTTCTCTGTGTCTATGGAGTGGATCGATTGATAATGGGTCTAGATATCTTCTGTAGAGTCTCCTTTATGACTCTTATAAGTTTTTTTTATTAATCACACTACACGGAAAGAAAAATATGGGAACTATTCCCATTATTTTATGGGAACAGTTCCCAAGAAATTATAGGAACTGTTCCTATGAATTATGGGAACTGTTCCCATAATTATAGGAAATTTTCCCAGAATTGTGCGAAAATTTCCCATAATGATGGGAATGATTCCCATAATGGTATAGGAATGGTTTCTATAATTATAGGAATGGTTTCTATAATTATAGGAATGATTCCTATACAATTATAGGAACCGTTCCTATAATATTATGGGAAATATTCCCATAATGATATAGTAATGGTTCCTATATCATTATGGGAACTATTCCCATAATGGTATAGGAAGGATTCCTAGAATATTATAGGAATCTTTCCCATAACATTATGGGAATCATTCTTAAAATAAAATAAAGATAAAATCTTCGTGCGGAGTGAGTTTGAAATGATTCCTATGATATATACACGGAAAAAAAAAAATTGGGGCAGCCACATGATTTTCATTTAGTAGGCAATAATAGTTAAGACAACAATAATAATTAAATAATAATAATAATAATAATAATAATAATAATAATAATAATAATAATAATCTCTATTATTAAGAGAGTAAAGAAAATTTTGTGGCCAGTGTATTTATGTGATAAAATGGGTTTTTGCTTGGAGTTGTGCCTTTTCAAGGTTTCATATCATTCTCACCAATAGTCAATTTATTATAATAAGAATTTAGGCTACATTCGAAAATGCTCTGTGTCTAGATACATAATGAAGAAATTACTTTGTATCTGGTAAACTATTGACATTTTTGAAGATATAAGCTCATCCCGATGTTACACTCATCATGAGCTTTCATTTGAGTACCCACATGCATTTTTGATATATTTTTCATATATACATATATATAATATATATAAATATATAAAATATATGAAAAATTGATGTGGGTACTCAAATGAAAGGTCTCGATGAGTGTAATGTCGGGATGAGCTTATATCTTTAAAAATGTCAATAATTTACAAGATACAAGGTCATTTCTTAATTATTGATATTTTTAAAAATATAAGCTTGTGTTGAGTTGATGTTACACTCATCAAGTGCTTACATTTGAGTACCCACATGCATTTTTGATATATTTTTCATATATACATATATACAATATATACAAATATATAAAATATATGAAAAATTGATGTGGGTACTCAAATGAAAAGTCTCGATGAGTGTAACACCAATATGAGCTTATATCTTTAAAAATGTCAATAGTTCACTAGATACAAGGTAATTTCTTAATTATGTATCTAGAGATAGAGAATTTTTGAATGCAACCTAAATACTTATTATAATAAATTGACTATCGACGAGAATGATATGAAACCTTGAAAAGGCACAAATTCATGTCGTTATTTGCAATGACACTAAATTTCACTAAAAAATCGATTTCATTATGTGACTATCCAGGAGACAAAATTGTTCTTATTCTCTTAATAATATAAATTATCATTATGATTATTATTTAATCATTATTGTTGTTTCAACTATTATTGCCTGCCACATGAAAATAATGTTGCTGTCATATGAAAGTCATTTATCTTCCACAGGAATGTATCATGCGGCAGCCCCAATTTTTTTTTTTTTTTCCATGTAGGATTTAAATCTATATGTTGTGGGAACCATTCCTATACTAATATGACGATTTATCATTAAGATTCAATACCTCCCTACTTCCTTTTTTCCGGATTAGAATTTAAAATAAACCATAAAACAACGACAATAACGTTTCTACTTAAATTTAACTCATCCTTATTTAAATTTCCATGCAAATAAAAACTAAATTAAACAAAACTTCTTTTTGATAAAATAAGAATTCACATCTAATCTTTTAACGACTTAAATATTTAAAAAGCTCACTCAATTTATAAAAAATGAATTTTAATATCTAGAAGCTTCTAGATCTTCATAAAAATTCCAAAATAGTCTGAAAGTATTGAATAAAAAACAAGCGACTCAATTAACTTATTCAATCATCCTTCAAAAATAGTTGACTAACAAGTAATTCAAACTTTCTCATGAAACGTCAAAAGCTTTTTTCGCGACCCAGCCCACCCGATCGATCATCGTGAAAGCCAATATGATTAGCCTGTCATCATTCTCTTCAAGATTCCCAAACTCAAGAGTCGAGAAATTGTCAATCGTCAGTCTTGCATCACCAAATATCTATGTAACTCCAATCCTACTTCTTTACGCTTTTATTTTTTGCATAGCTGAGTTAAAGTCGAACCAGTAATTCAATTTTCATTAAATTATTCAATAAAAAATAATTATTGGGGAACTGGCTATTATATTATGTAACGCTATTATCATAAATCGATATAAAAAGACTGTAACTCATTAGATAATGTTTAATATAGGATGTAGTATATTGTATAAAATTATATTATATGTTGGAGTATAAAACTATGGACTATAAAATATCCCACAAAATAATAGACTATGAATGTATACAGATATAAGAGTACATACCAATACAAGGCTCATTGCCCATTATCTTTATCGTTAACCATTTAAAATGGTTTATCAACGAACCCCACAAATGTGTTGTATAGTAATATAATTTTAATTATCGATTCATTTCTTGTAAAAAATAGATCAGAAAATTAATTTTGTTTAGTTGATAATTTGTTTTTTAATCAAAGAGTAGATGAATAAAATTGATTTCTATCGATGTGGGATGTAAATATGCGTAATTTTGTATTTTGAATAGGATAAATTTAATTTTTTTTAAATTAGACAAAAAAAAAGTTCACGAGTGATTGATAAACGTCGACAGGGAGTAGACCTTCTTAATAAATAAATAAATAGCAATGTCAATAAATTTCCAGCGTTAACCTTTTGTAAATGGCTTTAAAGCTCCTTCGGTTTAACAGTTAGATATTGTTGAAACGTCAGTTCAGCGAACCGTACGTAAACTACTGCTGGACGTTACTGGATAGAACGGATATAAATTCAAGTGGTCGACCTACAACAACTCTATACTACTACATACTGGTGTACTTCACTGTTACAGTGGATGTTAGAACGTCTATGTGTTGCGTTACATATTACTTCTATTCGTGAAAACACCAGAGGGAGGTCATGCTATCAAAGAAATTACTTGCCCGTTGAATGTTTAAAAATAAATTGAGAAGCTTTAAATATACTTTCCTCTTTTATTTTTATAGACTTTGCTCACTTTTATGTTATTATTATTAATGTAAGAGTTTACTTTTACTTAGGACATTAGAGCTTCTCTTTTAAGATAATCTTTCATATGTTTATCACAATATTTACAAATTTGATTAAGTATAATTTATATGTCACTATATATATAACCCATAGGTGATGTATGTAATCAATAACAAGTATAAATTATATGTGATTACTAATCGTATAATTTATACTTTTTATTGTCAAAATATGTAGTCTTATAGAACTCATACGTGATCAATTGATTATATTTAACTCAAATGTAATCTTAAATGTCTTACGTGTGATCACATATGATCCACGTGATCACATAAGGTCCATATGTGATCATATGCTCATATATGATCCATATGGTCAAATTAGGTTCTTTTTGGATCATATATGGTTTATATGTGATCTTATTTAGGATCATTCATCGACGTACTGATTAACAAATTCTTTAACTCCATATTGTTTAGGGGATGATTCTTCAAAATTTTCAGATTTTACACGGAAAGATTAAAACCCGACTGGTTCGTGTTCTGCACCAGACTCAGTCGTGTGCGGGTTACTTTGCACGGATTCTGGTGCACCACCCGACTGAGTTATGTGCGCACCAGAGTGAGTCGTGTTCTGCACCAGACTCAGTCGGGTGATGCACCAGGATCCGTGCAAAGTAACCCGCACATGACTGAGTCTGGTGCAGAACACGAACCAGTCGGGTTTTAATCTTTTCGTGTAATAGCTCGAAAAAATATTATTTAAATGTGTTCGAGACCGAGACAAATAACTAACAGACGTACGGTAAAATAAAAAGTTTATTAAATACAAAATTTTTATAACTTTCAAAACATCTGCAAAAAAACTGAACAAGAAAATTCTCTCACGCTCTTAAATTTATGATTTTACAAACATTCTCCTGTTTCCAAAAATATTTTATTTTATTTATTTTACTCTTTACAAAATTTGAGAAAAGATTTTACGTTAATCCTTTACTTTTACTTTTTTTATCTAAGTAGATGTCTATTACTTCATATTTGGAACCCTCATAAAATTATTTATGACCTCAGTAATGAGCATGAGATAAAAATAAGTCCCACGCTAGCTGACCCTTTTGGGCCACTAACGCTATCTCACTCTGTCAAAATATGTTTCTCTATCTAAATTTGTCACCTCTACTATCGTCATATTGACAACACCCTTTAAAACGCCTACAACTTTTCCTGACCAATCAAGAAACGTAAAAACATCCCTTCTAAATGCAGTAAATTAGACAGTAAGAAACAAACTTAAACATTGACAAAATTACAACAGTCTACCGATAAACGTAAAACATAATACATACAAACATAACGTCTCCGCGAACGTCTTGCTCCCAAACTTTAAATTCAATTTCACTATTTTATGTATTAATTTTTATTAGTTGATCTTCATTTGTTTTTTATAAATAAAGAAAATTAAATTAATAGATTCGTTAATCTTTAAAATAAAATAAACTAAAGAAAACATTAAAACAAACAAATAACTCCCTGACAAATTGTCGTTAAAAATCTCTAAGCGACAGAATGACCTAGATAAAAAAATTATCCATTTACTAGATATTGAATTGATTTTAGGATTTGAAAAAAATTTTTTATTGACTTTTTTTCGCATATATAAAGAATTTTCTGAAAAGGAGTTAAAAAATTTGCTAATTAGAACGTCGATATGATTCGTGTGGTTTTTATGTAATCATATGTTTCTCATATGTGATCATAAATGACTCATGTGGTCACTAATTATTTTTAGGAGATCATATGCGATTGATATCTACTCAAATACGATTTACAAGTGGTGAATAATCATAAATGGTTTATACTTAACTTTTTGAGACGATTTTTTACTAAGTTTAAAATTCCTGTAAAAGATTTTAACAATACTTGACTTGAATTGTATGTCTAAAAAAGAACTCTAGCCAGGATAGCATAAGGAAAAAAACTAATGACGAAAAGATAAGTAAAAAGGTGTGTAAGACCTTGGTTAAACATACACTTTTAAATTGAACTCGTAGTTTCTTCGTTATTTCTTTTTTTTAAGCTAGCCATTACTCGTCTGACCTTTTGCTTGTAATATTACTATCGCAAGTATTCATCGCGTTGTAAAATATACCTTATCCTCTTTGCATGCTTTTTTGAATACCTACACCTATTTTTAACTCTAGACTAGATGTTAATACACACGTACCAAGTATCTTTTTCGTTTATTCTTTTCTTTTATTTTCAGTTTCGGTTTGACTGTGAACCTGTATTTTCAGCAACCCGTACTTGTACCATCACTTTCTCTCCCTCCAGTTCACCTTGCAGCATCTCAGGGGAAAACTTCCCTGCCCCAGGGTTACTCAGTGTACGGCAATTAAACGGAAAGATGTTGCCATTTCCTACCCTCTATATTTTACAGTCGCCTCATTTAACTTTAGAGTTTAAACCATTTTCTGTACTTCATATTCAAATTTATTAATCCCTACTCTTTACTTTTTATTTAACCTTCATGGCTTCCTGCTTAATTATTGTTTTAATAATTCCTACAATTATTGTTTCCAAAAGTTCGAAACTTTATTATGACAATTGCTGCTTTAATATTGAGGGTACATTTAAAATATTATGGCTTAAACTTTAATTAGTTGTAACGAAGTACAAATTTACTGTATTAATAATTTTCAACCTATTTTATTAAATTTTTTAAAATATTTAAATTTTCCAATTTTTTTTTCATAATAATTCATTGGGTTAACATAAAAAAAAAAAAAAATTCAACACGGAGAAAAAAATATCGTTAGAATAAGGATACGTATCGTTATTCTGACTATACGCCGTATAGTCATTTTTTTAGAGATATACGCTGTATAGCCTATTCAGCTATACAGTGGATCATCAAAATGACGATCCACACGGAGAAAAAAATGTAGCTACAGGAACTCTATAGTAGTTAGTTAGTTGTAAAAAGTTCCAGTAGGTTTATATATTCTTATGGTAACTATACCGTTTGGCTCCTACAACTTTATGTCTTTGAGCTCGGAGAGCTAAACGTTATTTACTTCTCACAACTCTACAGGATCGTTCTGAGACTATAACAAATTTTAACAAATCTATAATGCGCGATTTAATATTGATAATTTAATAAATAAATGCAGCAAAACGAGTTTATATTGCCAATAATAATTGTTTATAACAAATAAGAATAGTATTATAATAGAAATAAAATAATAATAGAACTTATATTACAAAGAAAAATTATCACAATCACAATATATTAAACTAATAAATTTAAATTAACAGTCACTGCAAATGAACCTTGAAAAACCATAAATACAAAACCGTTCTAACGAAATTCAATTTGACAAAAATAAAATACCTATTTCCTTAAATAAATAAACTGGAAACTTATTTGTCCTCATATATTATTAATAATATGGATAAGTCACAAAATAATTATGTTTGTCATTTTGGAAGGTTATGAAATATATCAGCGCACTCCACTACTGCGCAACGTTAAGCTCTCCCAACTATACCATTGGTCTCTCAGAACTATCCCGTTGAGCTCTGAGAGCTCAACAACATTTAGTTATCAGACCTAAATTAAATTTTGTTACTGTAACTCTATAGCAAACAGTAAACTGTGTATAGTTATGGTAACTCTACAATTTCGTTTCCAGAACGAAATTTTTTTTTTCCGTGCATATCATTATTTTAGCGTTACATTTAATTAATTCAACTATATAGATCCTCACATTAACGAAACAGTTGCCTGTTTTGACGAAACTACATATCGAGGGTACTCTGACGTAACCTCGTATCTCAAAAAACACTACTTTACGGAGAAACAAAAAACTTTTTTCAAGAAAATCAAATTATAAAATCGTAAACGCCCGTGAAAAAATTTTCTGATCAGACTATATCAGGCCTGATATAACCCGTCCATATCAGGCCTGATATGGAAATTGGCCATATCAGACTATATATGCCTTGATATAAGTATATCAGACTATGTACCCGCCCGGGTAAAGAAATTATGTATCATTATATTACATAATTATAAATGAAAAATGGCCCTATATAATTATGTATAGTTAGGTATAATTATATATCCGAACAAAAATAGTTTCACTGTAAAAAAAAATCACGCCAAGTCCACGTTCATAAGACTATTAAGAAAAAAAAATTTCTTATTTCTTTACAAAAAGATATAAAATAAAAAAATTAAAAAATCCAAGTAACCGATATGATTGTATTTGATTTTCGGAAATTAAAAAAAATTTTATTGTAAATTTGAAAATTAAAACAAAAATTTTGAAATGTATTTAGTGTGCGTGGTAGCAAAATATTTTACTTTTAATGAAATTCATAAAATCTATTTACTAGGACTTTAAAAAAATTGAAATACACAATGACGCACACCAAGTACGTTCCAAAATTTTTTTTTTAATTTTCAAATTTACAATAAAATTTTTTTTAATTTCCGAAAATCAAATACAATCATATCGGTTACTTGGATGTTTTAATTTTTTTATTTTATACCTTTTTTTAAAGAAATAATAAATTTTTTTTTCTTAATAGTCTTATGAACGTGGACTTGGCGCGATTTTTTTTTTTTACAGTGAAACTGTTTTTGTTCGGATTTTAGTATTTTTTGTAATTATAATAAAAATTTACAATTGTTACCAACTTAAATCTCGCGTTGGCTGCATTTTTTATAGCAAACTATCCTCTCGAAGCTACAGTTTATGTAAAAACAATTCCAGCGCACCCTGGCGGATGTAGATGCAAGCTGTGATATTTTTTAACTGTAGTTTCCCATCTATTGGAAGATTACCATGCATTCTCGAATTATTTAGTCTGTGGCATGTCACTTTTTACATAGAAAAAAAGTCAGGATCGAAATTTTTGAGCTTGCTATAGTTTTTGCTGATAAAATTTAATAATTTCAAGTAGATTAATTATTATAATTGAATATAATTAATCAATATCAGTAAAATAAAGCATGAATTACTGTTATAATATAAAATTTAGGAACAAGAAGTACCGTAGAATTAAATAAAATTTTGCAACCTCAAAATACCGTTCTGCTTACAGTAAACACAGTCGGTAGTCTGGCGCTCCGTTTACAACGGATTTGAACGGAATTTGGCGCCAGATTCTACCAAATCTGTGGATAATTATTTCCATAGGAAAAAAAAATCGGCAAGAGTGGGAATCGAACTGTGGACCTACCGCTTGAAAGACTAATTCACTACCCGTTTACCTAAGAGACCTACTTAGAGAATAGACTTTATTATAACTACAAGTAATGCAAATCGTATACATGATCGATTCGTAGTGAACAAAAGTTTTTATCTAATTTATTAGTTATTAACTGTCAATATTTATATATATAATAATGGTATCTATATATAGATTTATAAAATTATCTATGTATACATGAAATCGCAAAAATGATTCTACGATATATTGTTAAAGTACTTCGTTGCTTCAGAATTTATAATTTCTTTGAAATTAAAAAAATAATCGAGGTAAAATCAGAATTGAAAGCTTAAATTTTGATGGAATTATTTGTTTAGTATATGGAACTATATATTGCTGGAGGGCCTGGCTAACAATTTTTGAACTTGACAAAACTAATAATTTTTGTGAAATTAAATTTTTTTTTAAGTTCCTATTATTTCATCCGAAAAATACTATATATTAAAAGATTGTTAATCATTGGAGTAACAGACTCTTAGATAGAAAAAGAGAATGTTTTATGGTAATCACAAAATACCCACTGGAGTAAAAAAAATTATATAGAATTCTATATGATTCATATACAATTGTATATGAATTATATATACATCTATATAATTATAAATGAATTACATATGCTTCTAAATAATTAGATATGAATCATATATAATGATATATATTTTTTTTTACTCGGGTATGCCTTTATATGAGTACATAAGACTACTTATGTGCTGGTAAGGGTATGAGTTGTAACGGGGTGGTTAGCCCTGTCCAATTGGTCACCCCTTTCCTCTTTGAAAAGGGCGCCACTGGGATTTTATACTCGGTGTCCCAGAAACCGGGGAGCATGAGAAGGAAAGATCGGGTCGTGAGAAGTTGAGAAAGGCTGAAAAATTAATACTGAGAAACAATTATTAACAATTAACAATTCAATTATTTATTTAATATAAACAATTTAATTTTAACAAAATTCCTTAATAATATTACCCTTAAAATTAACTTATCAATTACTTAATTGTGAGGACCTCTCACCTACGCAGGCACTTGCCAAAACTTACAACTAAATATCCTTAAATTCTTTCAACTATAGATCATTACGCATCTAGATTCCTAAATTCTAAATTTAATCATAGACCATTACGCATCTAGATTCCTAATTTCTAAATTTAATCATAGACCATTACGCATCTAGATTCTTAATTTCTTAAACCCTCGTCCAACTGACGGAATAACAAACAACATATTTTACCCAATAAAAACTTCTTAATTATTCAATTATCTGAACTAATTTCACATAAACAACCTCGTCTACCTGACGGAATACCATATAATCTTACTAAATTCCATATAAAATCATCCACCGGACGTTAACTTCATTTCTCAAATTTTCTTAAATAAAATTTTAACCAATTTTCCTTAAATAAATTTAATCTCCAGATTAACTAAATTTACCAAATTCACCAAATTTTTCTTATCGAATTTATCTAATAAATTATCCTTAATTCAATCAATTATTTAATAATTGATTTAGCACTTTTCTAACTTAAACAATTCAATTACATTTATCCACCGGCCTAAATTTAATTTTCCAAAACTTTACAATACTATCATAATCTACTAAATTTTTCGTCAACACTTGTTTACTGCAAATAAATTTTACTACATTACATAATCACTAAATTTCTGTACTAGTTCACTTACTAAATTTTCTACTAATATTTTCAATTAATAAATTCTACTGAACTCATTACAGGATTTACTAAATTTAATCTTCCTAGACAAAATTCTAAACATCAACTATTCGAATCCTAAGCGTCTCAATACAACTCTTAACTACATACATTCTAGAATGACCTTCACTGACTTAATTACGCATTTTCATTTCTTATTCCAAATTTACTTTTCTTTGTATCTCGAAAATTCTTAACTAAAATTAATTTATCATAGCCAACAGGCCTATAATAAATTACTTATAAATTCTCTACAGTAAATTCACAAATAAACTCTTAATCTCATTCTTTTAAAATAAATATCCAATAACAAAAACTAGCTAAATGACCTTGGCGCATGAATTTCTAAAGTACAAAACTTGCTAATATAAAAATGACCGCTCGAGAAATTAATTTTAATTATTTCAGCCTCTTAATTAAATTAATAATCAATTTTTGGCCTAAAAATCGAAAATACCTGGAGACTCAATTATTGTTTTATCCAACGACGACTGATACTCCGGTCCAACTTGGCTGGCTCCGCCGCTTGACGTCTTGTCGTCTCAAACCACTATGTTAGCTTCCGGTCAGGGCTTGTCCAATTCCAAATACCGTAATAAACTCCTCAGTAGTTGCTTTCTATCGTCGGCGTTCAAAACTGCACTCTCTTGACTTATCTAATCTCAACAAGGTCACTGATTCACAAAAGGCAAAAGGCCACTGGCTTCCAGAAGGGAAAAAGCCTCGATGTTTTTCGTGCTCGCTCTTTTATAACCCTCAGCTCAGGCTCTCGAACTTTCCTATTGTTACGCCCCGCTTCATTTTCCGGGAACAGTAGTGGGGAATCTTGATTAGCACGCCCGGTGACAAGTCGAAACTCTTGTCAAAAATCGAAAAGTAAGGGAAAACCCTTACCTACCGTGCGTCAATTATCGGGGTCGATAATGACCCCGGGAAGTTCGATTTTCCCTGTTACAGAGTATATCAGACTATATAAATCCATATCAAGTTATATCAACCCTGATTAGGGATTTTTTTTTCAAGTTTATCAAAGTATATATAACTTTATAAGGTTATATCAGGGCATAAGGTAAAAAACCCAATACCGGAACTACGAAGGGTACATGACTGGTTTTTATTACTTAGAAAATATTCAAATGGTTCATTAGTAATAATAATTCATCCAATCATATAGAATAAACATGTAGTTACACGAAAATAATTAAATTTATCAATTTTGTCGAATTTAATATTAAAAAAAACATGTTTTTTGAAAAAGTCTAAAAGACCCAGTATCGGAACACCTTAAATGCCTAGTCCCAATACCGGAATATGGTTGACCCAATACCAGAACGATAAATAAAACTAATTTTTTTAATCTAAAAAGTCCGCTTTTCGTAAGCTGGATTAATTAAATAATTAATTAACAAATCATAATACTTTATGTGAATTTTTCTGAATTTATAAAACGAATTTATAAAATGTTATCTTCGAGTTAACTTTCGACATCCTACTAATACCTATAAAAAATTAAGCATTTAATTCAGAACTCAAATGACATGTATGCATAGTGAAACTAACAATAATTATTTAATATGAAAAAATCAAATAAATTTTTACTAAAAATCCAAAAAAAAAAAAAATAAACGATTCGAGGTTATACTTGACGACACTTATGTAAAAAAGAAAATTTCAAAACAGAAATTCGCTTTTGTTCTTCAAGTTAAAATTTACGAATATTTGAAACAATTTTTATAATAAAATTACTTTCTGTATTAAATGTTATTTCACAAAAACTTTTGTTGTTGTGCTTGATGTAAACAATCAACACAGTATATATCGTAAATGTAAATCAATAATATCAATATGGCTGACTGTTCCGATACTGGGTATCAGCTCATTTCGGGTGTACCAATAGACGAACAGTAAATTTTAAATAACAATAAGGTCTATTTTGTATTATCAATTAATTGCATCGAATTCTTAGTATTTGTATTAATACATAAAAAAAAAATTTTAGTGAAAATTATTTCCATTAGGTTTCTATGAGCTTAAGATCATCGACTGATTTCTTAGCAAAACCATTAAGAAACCTTAATAAGTCAGAAATCTAAGACTATTGACATCATTAACATTTTTTTTCAATATTTCCAATATAATTTAAAGTTTCATTCATATTTTATTATGTAAAAAAAAGATTGAGGTTTCTAATAAAGAAAAGTTTGTTTAATTTGATTGAGTACGAGATAAAATATAAAATAATAATTGTCAAATCGTTCCGGTATTGGGTCTCGTTCCGGTATTGGGTCTTTTACCTTATCAGGACCCATTAAAAAATAATGTAAAATTAGATATGAGCATATCAAGCTATATTAAGTTAAGTCTGATGTAGACATATCAAATTGATAAGGCTTGATCAGGCCTGATATGGCCAATTTTCATATCAGGCGATATCAGGACGTATAAAAAATTAAATATGGACATATCATATCATATCAGGCCAGATATGAACATATCAAAAATTTTTATATGGTCTTATCAGCTCATATCAAGCCTGATCAGAATATTTTTTCAGCGTCTATCGCTAATTTCAAAGTTTTAGTACTTTCTCATCGATATATACGCCAATTATGTTTCAGAAAAAAAATTAAATATATATAAATCGTAACCCCCAAAAATCGAGTTACGAGGTTACGTCAGAGTACCCTCGATATATTTACAAGAGCTATTTTCTGCATGCTTTTAAGTCAAACAAATGAATCCTTAAATCAGAAATCCGGATCGTTATTTTAAGGAAACGTCATTTGAGGATACGTTGGATAGTCATTTTAACAATATTTTTTTTCCGTAAAGAAATAGGTTATTTTATTATTGTAAAATTATGAAGAAAAAAAATTTAGGGAAATGACATAGTCTAGTGATAAATTAAAAATACATTTAAAATATATAAGATGAAAAATATGTTAAACATACTCAAAGGTCCTTTCACATGCACCAATGATATAGAACCGTCTCTTGAGTTTACAGAGCGTGGCCACGTTTATCTCTCTGTGGAATAATGGCAATAAGGTGTGGGAAGGATATTGTGGGTGCCTTGTGGCTATATAACTTTATATATATAATACATTACATAGATGTACCGTATATGCATAGACAGATATAGTAAAACGCGTGAGACCCGAAAGTTCAAGTAATTTCCAAGTGTTGGCTTGTGCTTTAGCATTTCTCTAGAGACTCACAGATGCTGGTTACTGGATGCTATAGCGCTTGGTGTGTAGAACATTTCGAGAATAGCTGGTAATGGATGTGCCACCGTTGCACTTTGCTAAGCAAAATCGTTTTCTCCTGGTCTTTATTTAAAATTATGCTAAACAGATGTTGCCTTCTTTTACATCTGACGGTTCTATTTATTTAATTGTTGACGCTTTATTTTTTTTACAGTTATTTTCCTTAAAAGCAATGAATTTAAATTATATTTCTTGAAAGTTTGTGACTAAATTTGATTTATTGTAACATTTCCGAACTGTTGATACGCGTGTCTTGTTTAATAATCACTTTTTCACGCCTCTGATAATACAAAGACCCTCAAATCCATTCGAAGATTTATGAACAAAGATCTCGTGGGCGATAAGATAGATAGAGATAACTTTTTTTTTCTCTGAACCCAAATAATTTAATAACTACCGGACATATTGACCTAGACCTTTGACCATCCATATCATCTGTATCATCGCTAGTAAAAGGTTTCAGGCTATTTGAAGTAAAAAATTTCTACTTGTTAGCATGTGTGTCATGTTTTTTTTTTCCTTTTTTTATTTTAATAAAGTGATAAATATTGATTCATACTCGTGAAGTTAAGTCATTAAATATTCATAACATTTGATATTCTTTCTATGAATAGTTTTAGTTACGTGTAAAAATTTTTATAATAAAATATATATTGATATGATAGAAATTTAATTTTCAAAAAAAAAAAACTTTTATATTACTAAAATGATTTTCATTGAAAAAAAAAACTTTAGAATCACAAAAACAATTTTGAAGAGTTTTATCACTTGGAACGAGATGGAAAATTCTTGACTCAAATGAAATTTACTAAAACTAAAAAGAGTTTCATAATTAAAAAATTTTTTGCTTGATTTAAAATGATCAAACTGTTAAAAATTGTTTTTCGTTATAGAGAGTTTCCTTATAAATTAAGTTTTTTTTTCTTAGCGTACAATTTTTCACTATCTTAAAATTTTGCTCAAAATTTTGATTTTCGACTATTACAAATAATTTTCAGAACAAAATTTTGAACTTTTTCTCTGGTTCAAAAATTGAAATTATTGATATTTTGTCCAGATTATAAAACACTTATTATTAAGAGCTAAATGTGAGTGTTTGAAATATAAGTATAGTGAAACAAGTATTAGGATAGTCAGACATTAAGTGTAAGTAGAGATTGAAGGTAGTTATAGGCGATCTTATTACTTATTGGATTACTATTGAAACGGAAATGACGCTTTAGACAGTGGAGCGAGGACATGGGTTGGTGGAGCAGAGCAAGAGAGAAGAGCTAAAATCGGTCTCCCATCTCCCATCACGAGCCAATTGTCGTTGGTCGAGGCGTAGAACGACAGAATAGATTACGGAAGGAATTGAGGTTAAAACGGTTTATCGGATTGCTGAAGAATGGAACTAGGAATGGAGACAATGTATGCGCTATTGACGTATCCGATCAGAGATTTTTGTAATTATACTCTCTTATTATTATGTACTCAAGTATATATTTACTTGATGCACTCGAGCTTTCATTTTATTGAACTGTATTTCCTTCTTCGGAGATAATTATAAACTCTACTCAATCTTTCTATCACTTTCTGTTTTATTTGATATTGGATTTTTTTTATCCACTTCTTTGTTATCTTTCATTCAAGTCTCTCATTATTTTATTGTATCGAGTGTTTTTGAGTGTGATATCACTTTGATTGGTAATTAATAAAAGATCGTACTTAATACAATTGTCGATAGAAAATTTCTTATCAAATAAATTTGATATTTCAATTATAAATTATCTTTGATAAGTTTTAACGTAGTACGTTTTGCATGCCTTAAGCGCGAAGCGCGCAGGTATATGCTCTACTCTCGTCTAAAAATCTTGATTTCGATTAAAACGTGATTTTCATAATTTAAACGAAAAAATTTATGTTTTATCATCAGTTAAGATTTTTTTTTAGCTCGACAAACTCGACCTACAGAAGAGATAACACCACTTGCGGGAAAATTCAAACAAAAAAAAGTATAGAAGTCTTTATGAAAAAGTTAACAAATCGTAATTTAAACTAACACAATTTTTATAAGTAAACTTTTTATGTTTAACTAGATGACCCGGTGAACTTCGTATCACCTACATATATTTGTGAAAAGTATAGTCAAAACTTAATACAAAATTCTTATTTACATTCAATGCAACATAGTTAGACACTTAATCAATTTAAAGCTTTTTGATGGACTACATTTTTTTCTTTTTATGCGGTGCGTAAATATATAAAGATGATGGTTTTCCGATTCACGAACACAGGACGTATAATTTCCCATGCACGAAACAGGGAAACTCCGATTTGATTCCGCAAATTTTCAACGACTGGCCTGGCGATTTATTTATGATCGTCAGTGCGGTTTGAACGTGAGATAGCTCGTCCCACATCTCATTAACTGGAATGACCTTAGTCAGGTCGTCTTCTCCTTGGTATTTTGAAACAATAGCAATAAAAAAGTTCTTGCGCACTGACAAACTGATGATAGATTTTATTAATCGGCTTGAAATTAATAATCAAGTGTTTGAAAAATGCATTTATTTTCAACCGTTACATTTCCGCAATCATAAAATCAATTAATTAGTTATATGATTAGCAAAAATAACATGTATGAAAAATTCTTAGTCCGTTGACTGAATAACTACATGTCAGGTTAAGTTTTGAAAGTCTTACAATGACTTTTTCCCCGCTGCCAAAGAGATGATTGTTGTAAGGAAATTTTTATTAAATGTTATTGAAGTTTAACAGATATGTCTTAAATTTTATGTCTCAAAAAGTCATAGTTTATGAACTAAAACATTTTTTTATATTCTACTCACTACTCTGACACAACCTACATATCAATTGAATTATCACAAAATTTGTTTTTGGTTGAAATCTAATCATTGAATAAGAAAAATATTTAAATCGGTTGACCTTGAAGGCCATCCCCAGGAAAAAAGGTTTAGTTCTAATCAGATATAATTATATCGAGTCAGATCTAATTATATCCGGTCAGATCTATTTATATCTAACCAGATATGGGATTTGAGACATAATCAGATCTAATGATATCTGATCAGATCTAAACAGATGTAACTATATCTGAGTTAAAATACATCAGACATGATCAGATCTAGTCATATCTGATCAGATCTAAACAGATATAACTATATCTGGGTTGAAAAATACATTAGACATGAAAAGATGTTATCATATCTGGCCAGATATAATTATATCAGAGCTGTCAACAGCATCAGATTAAATCAGATCTGATTATGTAGTTATACATATATTGTAGTAAATCATAAAGAATTATTAACAATAAGTCTTTAATTCTTACCATTTATTTATTGAGAAATATATTCATCACATATTTGTTAAAGATTAATTGATATATGTAGGTATTTTCAACTAGCTTTTATTAAATAAAATTTTTTTTTAGTAATTAATAAAGACAGATACGCAAAGTGTGAAAAGAAAATAGTATTCACTGGATATTGTTCCATGAAATTTTAATTTTTGTTGATGTGATTATTTAGCTATTATTTTTTATATCTGATCAGATCTCAATACATCTATTTAGATCTTGTGATATTTAATGTAAACAATTTTTTAGTATATCTCGTCAGATCTAGTTATATCTGGCCATGTCTTGCCAGATAGAGACAATTTAAAGATCTTACCAAATCTGGTCAGATCTAATCAGATTATTTTTTGAGTTATATCTGGTCAGATCTGATTATATCTGGTCAGATCTCGTCAGATAGAGACAATTTAAAAATCTGGCTAGATCTGCTAAGGCAGATCTGACCAGATCTATTTATGAATGGCCAGATCTAATCCTTTTTTCCCGGGTCCTTATAATTTCCTGTATCTCTTGAGATTCTTTAAATTTTATATCTTTAGGAACTGTATTTGAAGAATATGAATTTTATGAAAATTAATACCCCCGCACTCTTATACGGAGAAGGAATTTCGTAAGATCCTATTCGAGATGATTTTTACATTATAGATAAAAGATTCCTACAAAACTTCGACTTCATAGAAACTATTGTTTGGAAATGATAGTTTTTCATAGCTAACTCCCCCGCAATCCTTTTTAGGGGGTTAGAATTTGATAAAATCCACTCTTAGCTGAACTTAACATCATACACGAAGATTCCTACTAAATTTGGAGTCTGTAGAAGTTACAGTTTGAAAATGAAAACTTAATGTTCTAACACCCACCCCCGCAATCCTTATTGGGGGTGGGTTGTTGTAAAATCCGCTCTTAGATCATTTCCGCATCACATATGGAAGACTCCACCTAAATTTGCCGTCTGTAGGATCTACAATTTGAAAGTTAAAAATTTTCATTGTTAATATCCACCTCCGCAACCCCCTGTGGAGCGAGCTATCGTAAAATTCGTTCATAGATTATTTCTATATCTCTAACAAAAGATTCTTACCAAATTTGGGAACTATAGGAGCTATAGTTCAAAAACGGGAATTATTCATTGTTAACGCCCCCGCAATTCCCTTTGGGGGAGGATTTTTAAAAAATTTTTTTACATACAAATCTTCTCCTAACAATTCTGAAGATAACAAAAAAAAATTTAGCTCAATCGGTCCAGCTGTTCTCAAGTGATGCGTGGACATACATGCGGCATTTTATTTTTATTTATATAGATAATTAAAAATAAATAATCAAAAAAAGTTAATATTTAATTTAGAAAGTTTAAAATAATAAAATATTAAGTAGATAAAAATTTTTAATTAAAATAAATACACTGTAAAAAATTTCGAAGTTAAAATGGACCCGGAGCATTTTGGGACATCATATAAATAATCGGAAACTCCAAAATAGGGCATTTTAGTAATTATTTTATAGCTTTTAAGTATTTTTTTAAGATTTTCGTAATACTTTTAAGATAATTTTAGAATAAATGCAATTTATTTGAAGCAATTTAATTGAAATTTTGTCCTTAAATCGTATGTGGAACCTTTTTTGAATAATCTTAAAACATTTTTTTAACTATTTGAGAATAAATTTGAATACTTTTGAGACATTTTTCGGATATTTTTGAGACAATTTTGTAACATTTCTTGGACAGTTTTGGAGTGTTTTTACAACAAATTTGAAACATTTTTAGAACAATTTTACGACAATTTTGAACGTTTTTTAAATGATTTTCATAGAGATGATTTATTTTTGCACAGCTGTAGATTTGTCCCGAAATTAATGGATGAAAAATTTTTTGGACAATTTAAGAATTTACGAATTACCCATTGACGGTGAAATTCAAAGAATTTTCTTTTATAATGATAATATAATGCTGTTGTGTAAGCTATAGGAGACTATGTGTTACAATATGAGTTTATGTGCAAATGAAATATCTGAAAAAAAAGCAAAGTTATCAAATTATGAATTTATCATGTTTAAAACATCTATTATATTGTGAGAAACATCATGGCTACGATAAAAATAATTATTATATTATTCCTAAACATTTAATATTGTAAATATTATTTAACTTGTTGTATAACATTTATTAAATCGATTTCTGCGTAAGTTTATAAATTGAAAATTCTTAAATAAATGTTACTTGTCTCATTTTGATAAATATTGAATATTAATTGTGTTTTATGGATCATGTAATATTCATACTCCGATACGGTGTAAATTTATTCTACTGTTACACCGGTATTACACCGGTTACACCGATATTACACCGGTTTAACACTGGATTTTTAACACCGTAAAAGAACACCGCTACACCGGTGTTAATACAATGAGTCCATTTTAACACCGGTTTTTTTACAGTGTAAGAACATATATGATCATATATCAGACCATATATAAACATATCAGAAATTTTGATAAGGCCATATCTGAGGCTGTCAACCCATATTAAAAAATTTTTTCACAGGCATGCATAGTTCACATGTGATTATTTGATCATATATGATTCATGTGAAATTAGTAATTAAATACCCGTGAAAAGTTTTTTAATGTGACCAACTATCTATATCTGACCACATATGGTCTCATATGGGTATATATGACCTTATTTGATAATATATGGCTATATTAACACTTCTTGATTTCCAAAATTTTTTTCTCCAATTTTTACAATGTGAGTGAGACCAACAAGTTTATTGTTGTTTATAGACAATAATAAGATTTTCTGAAAATTCATAGCTCCTATAAAAGTTAATAATAATATAAAGAGCAAACTCACCTTCTGAGCTTTCCTCTTATCCGCCCGTTGGTTCTGGTGATAAATTCTACTGAAGTTACTGACGATTACAGGCACTGGCAAAGCTATGACAAGCACTCCGCTCAACGAGCACACTCCACCCACTATTTTTCCCAACGGTTCTTGAGGCACCATGTCGCCATAGCTGTAACAGAAAATTACATTTTACGTTTTAATTAGTCAAGTAGTTTTATAAAATTCCAAGAATACCAACTCTTTAAAAATTAATTTATTGTACCTCGTGGTACCAACAGTCCTTTCAATTCTAAGGAATTTCGATTACTCTTGTTCTTAAAGAACAATTACTAGTGAAAAAATTTTATAATATGACCATGTGTGGCTTCATCTAGTTATGTATGGCCATATTAAATTATATAAAAGAGTAATATATGGTTTAATATAGACATTTCAAATCATATCCAGCTAAATATAGCCTGATAAATCCGTATGTGATTTAAGACGGCCAATTTTCATATTAGATCTTATATGTTCATATTAGGAGATTTTAAAAATTATTTATGACCATATCTTACTCTATCAAGCCATACTCTACTCTAATACAGAAAAAATAATATTTTATACTGTAAAGTAGCACTTCGAAAAGAAGAACTGTACAAATTACAATTTTAGATTTTAATTTTTCAAATTTTATAAGAATTACATTTTTTTAATTAAAAATTTTATTCAAAGTTATATAAATCGCTATTTTTAAAATTGAATTTATAAAAATATTATTTCCAATTTAATTTTCAAAACGACGTTTATTGTAAAAGTATAAACATAAAAAACTTCTAATAATTGAACCTTAATTTCCAGCCTCCTTTCATCCAGAATCAACCTTTAGAAAAATTAAAACCAGACAATAATAATTTCTCAATTCATTCATAACAATCCAAGGAAAGAATTGAAAGCACTCACATTAGCTTAAAAAAGTTCGCTAACTAATGTGCATATTTAATAATATTGACAAGTGTACATGACCATAGTGGATCAATAAAAATTCGCACATGATGTGGTTTGTCTACCATCGTGGTCACGTATAACCAAAATCGCCTTTTCGACAACGTAAACGGTGACCGATGCGACAGCACGTTCGAGGGAGTTCCTGAATATTTTATTTCATTTCATTAATCATTTTTTCTTTTTCTTTAATTTCTTTGACGTTAATGACACTCCTCCTTTTTCTCTTTCTCCTAACTCACATATTAAATGCCTATGGAAGGCAATGTTAAGTGCAGGAGGTAACTAGACGGCTAGTTCTATTTTCTGTCCCCGGTCCCATTCAGGATAAGGAATAGAAGCATCTTTTTATTCATTCTTTTTTTATACCAAGAGGGCGGATCCAGTGTACGAGTTCCATAGGGTTAAACCCGGGATAAAATGACCCGGTTGCAATATTCATCTGCGCGTGACACACTCCAAGGACGAGTTGTTGGAAAAATACGTTTCCTGAAAGCGTAATCGACGTGTAAATTTTTATTTTATATATATTTTATATATATATTAGAGTGTGCCAAAATGTAACTTCCGTGGAGAACCTTTTAAAATTGGAATTTTGAGTTCCACTTTTAACAGCAGCTGTGTTTGGGCATTTCCTGAGATATTTCGGGTTGAGAGAATTCATTTGATTATTTATAGGATTTTTAACAGGAGATTTAATTGGAGACTTCCGGCCAAATTTTGAATTTTCACCGGAAATATCCAAACTAAGCTTCTGTTAAAAAATTCTATGAAAATCAAATACATTGTCTCACACCAAAATATATCAGGAAATGCCCAAAAGTAGCCCCTCTTAAAAGCAGAACTAAAAATTCCAATTTTAAAAGGTTCTCCACGGGAGTTACATTTTGGCACACCCTATATATATATATATATATATAATTCTGCTTAGCGCATTACTTGACAATTTTATAATATCTTGATATGAATTCTCTTTAGTATATATATTTTTTTATTTATTTATATTTTAATCATTTCACTACTCGCCCAGTGAAGTCTCTTCCGGCAAATTTAATGTTTCGAACGTGTGAGGTCGCGGTGGCGAAATATATTTCAGAGACCAGATGAGAGTGAAAACCATCAGTGACGTCGACTTCTCGTGCGGAAATATACACACGATTCATTTTCTCTATATCTATACCTGCTATACAATTCGTGTGAGTGTGAGTGTGTGTGTATGTATTACCGCTTGAAATCATTTTTTTTATCGCCAACCATATTTTTACTTTCTATTTTTTGCTACTACTCGCTCGATGTTATTCAACATACGGTGAATACAAAAAAATATAATTTTTTTATTAGCTTTATTATTATAGCCACTGAATTCATTGTAGCGTTAAAAATTTATTTCCTCTGAAAAATTATTCCTGTTTGAATAACTAAAACTCAATTTAAAAGAATAATAATATTTATTTTGGAATACTGCAGAGGCCAAATTATAATTTTAATAAATAGAAAATTTTTTTTAACATTATAAAGCTAAAATTTTATGTTATACGTGAAAAGTCGATTTTTATTGAAAGTGAAATTAGGAAAAATATGCTTAAAAAATTATTTAAACCAATCCGAGCCAAAATATCGAACGAAGAAGTCAATTGCAAGATTCATGAATTTCATTTAATAATTTGATTTTGAAAAATATATATTTTTTTTTTGTTTAAATTTTTTAATTTTATAAAATTAAGTCGTAGAATAAATTGAAATTTTTTTTAATATTGGAGAAGACTTTGATAATTAAATATTTAAATTTTTAATTGAAAAAATAAATTAATAATAAATCTGTAAATAGGGATTATAGCAAATAATTGAAAAACTACAATGAACTGAACTAATAAATTTAGACTTAATCAATATGGAAATATAGCAATTGAAATTAAAAACATATTATTATGATTTCTTAATTCCATAAAAGTTTTTAATCAGAACTTTGAACTATCTCGTAAGCTCGTTTTCAAAGTGGGTCAAAAGTTTTGCATCTAATGAAATTATTTTCAGCAGTTGAGGTTTAAATCTTCAATTATAGATAATTAAAAGGCGTCACCGGGTATAATTTTATCGAATTACTCACGTTAATTACAGGTGGCTTTAATATCAGTACTCTGAGCCCGGACTTAATATAATATATAAACTCTTCATTTGCATCCGATATTTATTTCCTCAACCTGCAATCGTCCTCATAATTTTATACTTCGAGTTTTAATCATATAATTCAATATCGCTCGAGCCACTCGATAAATAAGTGAAAAGTACTTCAATTTAAAAAAGTTTTATTAAGTACCATGAAGTATGAAGTTGAAAATTTTTGTATTTGATATTTAATAAAATATTTACAAAATTAAGTATGAAAAATTCTTTCTGCTATTTGCAAACTACTCATCCTGCAATTTAAATATTTACTCAGTGCTTGAGATGAATGAAAAATTATTTACATGCATATACATTACATAATTAACTTTTAAATATGATTATTTTATTATTTATAATTCATCCTAATGTCATCACAGTTAATTAATAGTATATTACACGATAAGGGCAGAAAGTTGAGATTCCTGCACTGCGC
The DNA here is from genome assembly GCF_020080835.1 of Cotesia glomerata. Lineage (NCBI taxonomy): Eukaryota > Metazoa > Arthropoda > Insecta > Hymenoptera > Braconidae > Cotesia > Cotesia glomerata. The sequence goes on along the minus strand of NC_058159.1, from coordinate 24,094,271 downwards.
GCCATGATGCCTGAGGCGAAGCCGAGGGCATCATGTCGCGCAGTTCAGGGCTCTCAAATTTCTGCCCATGTAGTGTATACTAGTTTTCTTGCTATCCGGTCAAAAGTACGCAAAAATTGCGTTGAAAAAATTGATGCCTGCCCCCGACATTTGCGGCACGAGCGAAGCGAGTGCTGCTGGTCGGGGGGGGGGGGGCAGTCATCAAATACACCTGTCAATAAAGATATTAATTAAAGATATTAACCTCGGCTTCGCCTCGGCCAACAATTACATGTGATCTAAGACATTTCTTACTTTACTTCCCTAGGTGTGTAATATACTATTCTTACTACGCCGGTCGAAAGTACGGGGTTCCTGCTGCGATTTCACGGCAGAAAGCCTCAGTTTTATGTCGTGATCAAGTCGCGCATGCGCCCTACGACGGGGAGCCGAAATAATGTATTCATGCACTGACAACGAGACACGAGGCGGCAGAAAGTCCGAAAGTCGGTAGTCGCGCTCACTCTATTACTTATGTTTATAAGCCTAACCTTACTTGTAATTGTTATGAATGTATCTGTCTTGTTATGTGTCGATGATTTTAGGTTGAAACTAAGTTAATTAGAGAAAATAAATATTTATTTTAATGAAATGAGACTTATTAAATATTTAAATTACAAAAACGAGAAATATTTTTTATTCTGATAGATATTTTCAAATAAATTAATTCATTATTGAACAAATAATTATTTAAAAAATACACAAACACATTTTTTCTTAATTATTTTTTATGCATTCTACGATTATTATTTCACTTTTCTGTTTTTTTTATTCTTAAAATCAGAGTTAATTTAAAATATATTTATAACTTTAAATTTATTTAATAAACTTAAGATCTTTTCTCAAAAGAAAGTAGTAATATAATATATTATAAATTAATATCTTTATTGACAGGTGTATTTGATGACCCCCCCCCCCCGACCAGCAGCACTCGCTTCGCTCGTGCCGCAAATGTCGGGGGCAGGCATCAATTTTTTTTCAAAGAAATTTTTTGCGTACTTTCGACCGGATAGCAAGAAAACTAGTATACACTACACTGGCAGAAATTTGAGAGCCCTTGTAGTGTAATATACTATTAATGAAACTAATTAATTCAACTTTTATAAATTATATAAATGTGTAGGTAAAACTTTAAACTTAATTGAAAAATTTTTTCTCTGTCTCCTGACTGTATTTTCATGAAAAAAGAATAAAAATTTTTTATAATTTAGATTTTTAACGCAAACTTACTTTACGCCCTTTCAGAAAAGAATCGTAAAGGCGTAATATTTGTACGCCCTAAAAGCATTTGTAATGAAATTTGTCACGGACAAAAGCGACAAAAACATAAAATTTTTCTTCTTTTCTATTATTAATGTTTTTTAATTAATCTTTTCTCTCCAGTAATAAAGTTTGGTGCTTGTCTAAGATTAATGATTTCCTTAACATTTTTTAAGAAAAAATAAGTAATGTTTCTGGACCTAAATTATTTCTGCCGAGTATAAATAATTACAATCACACACTATTATAAATTTTTAAATCAACAAAAATTGTCTTTCATAACTCACTTATTTTAATGAAAACATTTAACTTTTTATAAAAATTAAAAATTTTCATAAATTAAAAAAATTATTTTTTGTTGCGACTAGGGTAAATGTACCAGTAGTTGACCGATTAAGGATTTTTAATATTTCAATTGATCGTAATTTAATTATTATACGCTAAAAAAAAAAATTTTAAGTTTATTTAAACTTTAAATATTCAAGTTTTTGATATGTGATGTTATTTATCCAAATTATTCATAAAATTACATATAAATTCAAATTTAAATGCAGGTAAGATAAAACACCAGTAGTTGACCGGCTTGATCCAGTAAATTGACCGGAGTGTTCCAGTAGTTGACCGATTATCAAACATTGGTTATTTTGTAAATTTTAATTCGTTTTTTATGTTTAATGTATAATGTTTTTATGCTTATTTATTTAAATTAGATTTGTATTATTAGTAAACAAAATTCATTCAGTTTAGAACAAAACTTATAATAATAAAAAAGTAACAGATTAGTAAATTAAACTTCGATTCAATAATGACAAAAGCAAAACATTTTTTTGAGGCACACGTATGCAATTATTAAAAATAATAACTATTATTTAAAATAAACTATTAATTACTATAAATTTATGTATATATATTTCTAATATCAACAAAAAAATTCATATTTAAACTTGTTACACTGATAGAAGGATTTGTTTATATTTAATGATGTTTGTTAAGGGCGATTCCGTACTCACGGGTGCAACATTTAGACTCACTCAAGGCTTCTTACTAAGAAAATAAAAACTCTTTTGAAAGAAATGACTGGTCGCAGGATTACATTGAAATCTGTTTTACAAAAATTAATATAAAAAACATTTAATAAAATGTCTAAATAGACACAGGAGAGGTTCAAAGTGCTATCGCGGGTGCAACGAAATCGGCCCACCATTAAAGGTCATGAAGCTAGAATGAAAAAAGTCTGTTAATTATGAAATATTTATTAAATTATTTTTACATTCTTTAAAAGAATACAAAATAAACTAATTATTAATTTAAATAAAATTATTAAAAGAAATAAATATTATAAATTATTCACTTTTTATCCAGTCGCGGGTGCAACGTAAAACTATCGCGGGTGCAACACGTCTCACTGTAGTGAATATAAACATTTCCATGTAACTTTAAATTAAAGATATAGATCATAGATGCTGTATTACTAATTAGCACTTTCCTATGTAACTAAAATTAATTATTTGTTTGGAATAGTCGGCGATTTATCAGACTTAAGGTTCATCTTCAGAATCGCTGTAAACATCAGAAACGCGTAACTTTTGCGTAACTTTTTTTGCAACTTTTCTACGTTTTTTTTTAGTAGCAGTTATCAAAACTAATTTACTTTTCAAATTAGACTTCGAAGTTCGTGCAACACAAATGCTCTTACCCTCCTCAAATTGAAAAAAATTGGTATAAAAAAAAGTAACAAATACTGTGATTTAAAAATTTATGTCAAAAATCGTCTCCCGCGGAATCGCCCTTAATATCATAGGGTTTAATAAATATTTATTAACAGTTTATAAATTATTTATTAAATACGATTTATTGACTGTTAATAAATATTCATTAATGTTTAATTAAATATTTATTTAAAATCAAAAGCAAAAATAGCAATTTTCTTTTGACACTTTTTATAACCCTACAGCTGGAATATATGATAATAATTCAATTCACTAAATAAATTAACGTTTTTAATATTTTAAAATATAAAAGATAATTATGAGCTGTGATAAAATTTGGTATGTTACAGTAAACGTTATTATAAAATAATATAATTAATGTAAATAATTTGTAAAGATGATTTTTGTTTATAAGCAATCTTCATAACATATGATATTGCAAGCGAAACACAAATTCACTCAACAAAATATTTATTAACTGTTAATAAATATTGGTTAAATATAAATAAATACTTATTAACGATTAATAAATATACTCTTTCCTCCTAAATAAATTAAATTATTAATAGCTAATAAATCCTTCTATCAGTGTACAAATTTAAACTTGACTCAACAATCATCTTATTTGAAACACATTAAACAATAACCATGAATACTTCTTTATTACTAATAATTTAATGATTATAAATTATTTTAAATAACAACACTTATGTGAACATGAAATTATCACGTAAACATATTTATATTTTTATTTTATATAAGTTAGAAACTTACAACTGTGCATGCGGTCAACTACTGGTATTTTGAAAAATAGCAGGTTCCAATAGATGACCAAAGTCATTTATTGATGGTGCAACGGTGTTTTATTGTGCCAGTATCTGACCGGTCGTTGAATTGGTATTTATTTGATTGTTTTTGTCAAATCTTATTAAAAAATTTGTTAAGAAACTATTAAAGACTACTTCAGAATTAAATTTGGCAAGATTAACCTAATAGAAACTTTTTTGTTAACTAAAACATGTAATCGCCTTTCGGATACTCTACTATAGTAATTGACCGATTTTAGTCAGATCATGTGGTGAAAAATTTTCATGAATTATTTTCGATGTTCTAAAAATTAAATAATACTTGGAATACCTATTCATTGTAATGATTATAAGTTCAACAATAGTTAAAAATAAATTTCAGGGTCATAAAAAATTCAGTTAATAATAATTTTTTGACTTTTTTATGAAAGCGGTCAACTACTGGTGCCCGGTCAACTACTGGAACATTTACCCTAATTTTTTCCAAAGAAAATAAAAAAAAAATTTTTTTTTAATTGGAAAGTTTTTGACTAATTGTTTTTCGAAAATCACCTACACATGATTAATTTTTTTATTTTTTTCGAATATTTGACGATACAGCATTTTAATTGATCAAAAAATCAGTTCTAAAGATAGAAAAATTGTGAATATTTTTATAAAAAACTGAACTGCGTTTACGATAAAAAAAACTAATCACTTTTTTTTTATAACAAGCTGGAATTCTTTACAGAAATATAATCAAGTTAACAGTATCATAAAACAATTTGCAATCAAATTGTTCATTCACTTGTGTATATCTATTAAATTTCAGAAGAATATAATTTGATACTCTTTAAAAATAAAAAAATAAAAATGTAAGTTATTTCTAGGCCGAAAATGAACTTCAAATTGAACGGAGCGTGAAATTAACAGTATTACTATCCATTAACTTGTCGACTCCAAGTTAAAGTTTGGAGTCAAATGTATACTCAACAATAATAATGCATGAAATATATCTGTACAATATACTATGTAAATCAACTATGAAGCTCAAATTCAAATTTGTGTTAGTAAGAGCCTTCGTAGCGTAATAATACATAGCACGTATAGTGTCTACTGATAGACTCTCGTACCTGTATGAATACATTATATACGTGTCTGAAAGATAGTGACGATTTTCTAGTCAGTTGACTTTACCCTGACCAAAGTAAGGTCCCGGAAATAGTACAACGATACCTTGAAATTTCATGAGACGCATTGATCCACTCATGACGCGGTTTTGCGACCTACAAAACTCACACTACAGACAAGACTACACTGTATATATATATACTCGCGTTTGATTACTATACAAAACAAAGTAGAAGATAGAGGAGCAAAAGGCTCGGGGTGCTTTGATAACAGGTACGATGACTAAAAAAAATATACCGGCAGAGGTAGAGAAAAAGGATAAACTACGGATCGTTTTAACTGAATTTCGAAAGCGCTGCCATCACTTTTAAACACACACTCTCATTTTCCCTTTGGTACTTGAATGAAAAATCTCTGGATAGCTATAAAAGTAAAAAAAGTTCTTTTGGAAAATTTAAATCTTTGTGATAATAAATCTTCAAACACTGTTTGTAATTTATAGTCCTAAGCTGAATAAATTTACTGGAAAAATTTACTGACAGAGAAATTTTTTAGATCATCTATCAGAGGGTGAAATTTTTTAGGGTGAATTTTTTAATTAATTTTCAATGTAAAGTTTTTAAATTTAAATTTTGGTGAAAAAACAAGAGATGTGATGAAATTTATAACGACCTTTTCTATAGAAAATTTGATTTTCTACAAAAAAGTTTTGAATATTTTAGTCAGAATTTCGACTTTAAATTTTTAACCATAATTGTTGCAAGAAAAAATTCTGATAATTTTCAAATTAATATATGAAAAATCTTTTTAGAAATAAAATTTTTTTTTTTTGACATTATAATTTATTTGTGGGACACAGGATTATGACATATTTGTATTTATACGAATATTTTTATAAATTTGACATAAATATTTTAATCTGCGTTATTTCTCAAGTGTACAAGCAAAAACAAACATAATTTTGTAAAACTTTTTTAATTTCACTGATTATATAGTAATCGGATAAATATGACGGGAAATTAATGGGACGGACGATAAATAACTTCATAAAGTCTATACTCAAAGAATAAATAATTCAAGCAGGGGAATAGACAATCATTTAATCACGAATGCACCCGCGATACCCAGAATTAGTGTGCGGGATGGTAAATTCCCCAGAGACGTGAGATGCTCGTGGTTCCATTCCCCGGTAGGGTCGTAGTATAGCGTCGCGACTTAATTCGATAAGCGGGGTGGTTTCCAGCCGAGAATTACAAGCGCGACGGAGATGGAAATCGAGATCCAGGGCAGAAGGGACTGAGGAAGAGCTATAGGAACTAAGGGAGAGACGAGATAGGAGATAGGTATTTGGAGGTCGCGCAGGTTATGCAGAATGAGCTTTTGGACTGTGATTGCTCCCCATTCCCATCCATGTGAATATTCGTCAACTCTCCATACATGTGCAGGATACGACAAGTAAATCTGATGATAGGACATCATAAAGCTGACGGCTTATCCTCGTTTAATGCGATGACGTTGGTTAATCGCGATGTAAATTATTCTGGTCCCATCCTTAGATTTTAATTTCAACTACTTTTCATCTTTCGTAAATTCTAATTATCATTATCATTAATTATTGAAGTAAGAAAAAAATTTTTTGATTTATGGAAAACCTTAATGTTTCATTACAATAGGTAATTTACAGGAGCATTTTAAAATAGAATCGAAAGGTCAAACGTGAATAGACAGATAGACAGACAACCAAACACCGTCTATTTTGCAGTCTTGGATGATTCAGTTAAATTATAAACACTTTTTTTCTATAATAAGAAATCGCAAAAAATTTATTTTTATACCCTATTCTTGAGAAAGTCTAGATAAAAATATTTTTTTTTTACACTATTGTTCCAGTTGACGTGAATTGACGTTTTTTTGTTAGGGTTCACCTTAAAAAAATACTTCCGACATTTATAGACGACCTCTTCAACGTATATTTTACAGCTGGTTTATACCTTTTATTGATCAATATTTTTTAAAAAATAAAAATACACACAAATATGTGGAAAGAGAATATAAAATAAACAACACTTTAATGCGCTTGCGGGTACTGCCATTTTATCAAATAACTGATGAGTTCTAATTACATTAATTTTTTTAAAAAACAAAAATTTTAAAAAGAAATAACAATTTCTTCGAAATATTTTAAGGTTAATGTTTTAATTTATAATTTTTATTTAAATTTTCAAATTAGATAAAAATACTTAAGTTTTTTTTCTTAAATCATTCCAGTTTTCAAAAATTATAAAAATTTTACAAAAATGTGTAGTTCTTCAAATTATGATAAAAATTCTCACTCGTTACAAATATAAATCACCATCGAAAAAAAAAAAAAAATAAATAAATAAAAACTTAAATTTCTATTGTGCCAAACCACACAAAAATTTATAACTCTAATACTTTAATACGATTAACTAGATAAATACCGAATAAAATATTCGCTTATCAAAACAATGATAAACGTATAAATAGAGTAAAATAAATGTATGTGTTTTTGTTTTGTTAAAACCCAGTGACTAAATACTACTGCATTTATGACTGAATGCACAAAGAACCACACATAAAAGCACTCTAATATATATATAATATATGAAAAGCTTAGCAATGCAGTGGGGTAAGAAGAAATAAACGAACCTGCAAGACATAAATTTTTCCTCATTACCACTTTTTCCGCGCGCCTCAAGTTATTAATTACTGGCGTACTCATTAAGCATTGCATTGGATTTATGTTTTACTGCTACTTCCTCTTAACTTTTTCCTCTACTATATGTATTCACGCATATATAATATACAATATATTACAGAACATGTGTATTATATGAACCAAAAGATTCATAGCAGAGAAATCCTTGGGGGAGTGTACAGCAGAAAGAGATAAATTTTCACCGTTTTGGTTGAAAGAGTTTCGTAAAAGCCAGCTTTGAAAACTTCCTTTCAATAAAATCCATTTCCGCTTTCATCAACTATGGATTCCATTATGTTAGATTCATATAAACATTCATATTATCATGCACTTATTTAGCCCAGTTATATTAATATAGCAATAATAATGACATCATTGAGAACGTGCCAGGTAAATTATCCACGCAAGACCTCGTAAAGATACTGTTCCTTTGTATCTTTACGCTGTCTATGTATTTTAAACACGCGAGAACTTGACTGCTGAGAGACAAGGGCAACACATTTTATTTACTATTTAACACTTTTCAAGGCCATTTTTGTGGTACTTATTTTTACACGATAAATGGACAAATATAATATGTGCCATAACTATGGAAACTATATACTGTATAGTCTCCATAGTCATAACTTTGAACTTGTGTTGGTAAATCAAGTCTATACTGAGCGAAAAAAAAGGAATCATTTCAGGATAAAACAATATATGCATGTAAAATTGAAAATCAGAAAAGTTAAAATACATATTGTAATTTTTATATCTTATACAGTTAAAATTTTTTCCAATTTAAGCTGCAAATTTCTAACTTTGAAAATTCTTTTTCTTTAAAAATTATTTATTTTTTTTTAGAAACTGTAAATATTATCAATAAATTTGTAAGTTAAAATACTGAATAATAATTTGTTAAGTTGTTCGGTGAAATTCACAGTGTGAGCTATTACTTATGAATTATATAGTAAAACTTTAGCAACAACTTGCACAATTTAAAATGTAAATTTTAAAGTTCGATTCAGTAATATATTTGACATGCGTGAGGATGTGATCTTCCGTCCTCCTCTCCCGTATAAACTGGACTTGGCCAGTTTTATAATTTTTTAATAATTATTATTAATGAATTATTATGAAAAAATTTGTTGAAAAATCTGTATTTTCTTTAAATTGTAATTTATTTTTTAAATTCCGAAATTGGTCAGATGTCACTTGATTTCAGTATTTATAATATAATAATTAATCATTAAAATAATTATAATAATTAATAATTATTAATTTACTCTCGAAATATCAGTTTAAAAACCTGAGAATCATCTTAACCGTTTGTCAAGTCACGAACGAAGGTGAAATTTTTTTCGTAAATTAGAAAGATACAATCGGTTAAAACAACTTTAATTAAACGCTCGTGTTGAATGAAACAGATGAATTTCACGATGTTACTGATGAGTTTTGCAGGAAGCAAGATAAACAAAGCTTTATGTTTACTGAAATTAGTGTCACCCTGAACTTATAGAGTAGCATAATATTACTTTTAATAAGATTACATGATTCTTTTATTTCAATGTTCTGTTAACATTTTATTTACTTTTTTTTCTTGCTTACACAAGACAAGAAGTAAGTACGATATATAAATTAAGTTTAAACTTATAAGTAGAAAATGACAATCCTATTTATTATAAAAATAAATATACATATGAAGAAAATTAATACTTCTTTTAAAAATAATAATAATAATAATAATAAATAATGATTATAATCAATTGAAGAACTTTATGATGAAAATTGACGAGTCAGATTAAATATCGACGTATTTCGGCGAAAGAATTGTGAAGTGACCTCGTCTATTTTTATCGAAAAAAAATATATATATTTTTTCTACAGAGCTTTTCCGCATCTCACTCTCTCTCTAACCATGTGGCAAAACTGATATAAAAAAGTGTTTTATTTTTCTAACTTTTGTTGTTTCTGCGTCAAACAACTGGAAACTGTATAAACGGAATTTATTTTTATGATTTTGTATTTCATGCCGTTTCTATAGAGGTCTTATGAGCTTTTTATTGAATTGATTTGGTGTGAGGTAGAAAAAATTATTTCAGTCTGATGAAAGGGAGCAAGCCTGAGAAAATCATACACTTTTTTAGTGCGAAAAGTTTCACTTTTTACTTGTTTTTGTGTGAGTAATATATATCAATAAGAAAAAGTTTCTGTTAATATTGAAAAAAATAACACAATAAAGAAGTGAGACGAAAAATCAATTACGTTTATTATTTTTTGCAACTTTTCATCTCATAGATATTTCTTCTGTTTGAGATATCAGAAACCGTGAATTTATAGAATTGGTCGAATAAAAAATTGAGAGTAAATTATTCGTCTAAAATATTTCACTTTAAACTCAGTGTTTCGGAGTTTTAATTAGATTAAAACTTTATAAAAAATAAAGAGACAATTCAGAGTGTAAAAAAATTATATAAATTTTTCAAAATATAAAACTTGAAATTTTTAAAACAAAATAAAATTTTACAAAAATATTTTTAACTTCTCGCTAAGAAAATCGACGATTTTCAAAAATCGGGAAGTTATTGTTTTCACCCCGTTTGACGAAAATCGAGTTTTTATCGAATCTCGACGTTTCGAGGTCTTAGGAAGCTGCCCTGACTATTCCCGCGATGGTGTCTGTATGTATGTGTGTGTGTGTGTGTGTGTGTGTGTGTGTAAACCTCTCATAACTTTTGAACGGCTTGACCGATTTGATCGCGGTTGGTGCCATTCGAAAGGGTTTAACTGAACTTAGATTTTGAATATACTTCAAATACTTCAGAACGATTCGGACCGGTAGATTTTGAGAAATCGCAAAAAAACTACAAAAAAAATTTTTTTCAAAAGTGATTTTTTTGGAATAACTTTTAAACGGCTTTACCGATCAATTCTAAAAACTAATCAGCTCTTAACATCAAAAAACCACGTCGATCACCGCCAGTCCGGTCAAAATCGGTTGATTCTTTCGTGAGTTATCGTTGACGAAAGAAAACCGAAAAAAGTGTTTTTTCGGAATTACTCCAAAATTTTTTGTTCTATCAATTTAAAGTTGAAGATTATTCATGAAACTTAGAAAACTGCGTCGAATACCACCAACTGCGTGAAAATCGGTTCATTCATTCAAAAGTTATTGCGATTTGAAAATTCAAAAAATAGTGTTTCTTCAAACTTCTATCAAACTTTTGAGCTCGATGAGCTCAAAAGCACACAAAAGCTATTTTTTGAGCTCGGAGAGCTCAAAATAAGATACAAATTGTATTTAGAAGCTCGAAGAGCTCAAAAACGTCATAAGTGCAATTTCAAGCGTTTAGGTATAGAATTGACGGCAAGTTGCAGGGATGGCCTTCAGGGTCAACCGTTTTCCTAATTTTTTTTAATCCGATTTATAAAAAAATATACTACTCAGTTTTCATAAAATTTCAAATGTTCTATTAAATATTTTCACCAACATTTAATTTATTTTTTTTTAATTGTATTTTTAGCATTACGCAGTTGTACAGCATGCAATTTTTAGTCACACAGTATTGCAATAATATCGATATATTATTTTATCTCTATACCGAATCACATTTGAGAATAAATTTAAATTTTGTTTTTATTTCCAGTTAAAAAAATACCCTATGATAAAAATAATCACATATCATACGAGCAAAGTAATCATAAATGTCCGCCAAAAAAATACGAGTAAGCTGCAATGAATAGTCCATAAAAATCTTTACCTTTTTCAAGCAACGAATGTTCGAAGTAGGCAATGATAATATAATAATATTATACTCAATAAACTGCAGTGATTATAATGACGGTTAAAACCAGAAAAAAGATTTCTACTTCCTCTTTTATATAAGATATATTTGTGCGTGTCTTTTATCGCATTAAGGGGGTATTCTGGTCTAGAAATTTGAAAAAATCGATTTTTTTTTCATATTTTCAAAGTTTAGACCCTTAAGAACATGTTCTTAAATGGATTTTTCAAAATTCGAATTATTTTCGGAGATACAGTAGATTTTGTGACGCAGCATCTAAGCCGGCCGATCGGAGTGAGTCACACAACTGCGAGCTTCTGTTTCTTCAAAAGAAGGCAGAACAGCTCGATTAGCAAAAAAAATGTGCAAAACATTGAGTATGAAGTAGAAGAAGGCCCAATGTATGGATCTGGGATCGCCGATTAATCCAAAGTAGATATTAAATATTACTATCTGAGTTATTCTACTGGAATTGGTTCTCAAACTTTAAACGCGTTTTTCTCAAAACTACTTTTTTTGAAGTGGTTGACACGATATCTCAAGTTCTATCTAACCGATTTCTTTGAAATTTGGTGGGAATCTTCTTTATATATCTCTCTATCGCGTCTGTTTTGGATTTAAAAAAATGTTGATTTGAAGTATTTTTAAAAAAATCAAAAAAAAAGGAGTAAAAAAAAATTGATATTTCATGTCGACGCCATTTCGTGAATTTTTTTTTTTTTTTTTGGCTAAAGTCAACGCGATAGTGTCATCTTCACTGATTGAGAATTTTTCAAATTTTTTTGTTTCAGATCACTACAAGGGCTGAAAATCATGTCAACCAGGGCGCACCATTTTTTTTTGTAGCCCCACTTCACCGGCCTGTAATTTTTTAAATATTTCATTTTTTTTTTTTTTTTTTTTTTTTTTTTTCATATTCTTTTAATGTCAATAAACATCATATAAAAAAACGTATATTAAAAATGTTTTTTATTTTTTTTATGTTAGTTTGAAAAATGCCTAAAATTTAGGCATCTAGACCAGAATACCCCCTTAATCTAACTACTATGAACAATAAAAATCGTGCAATTACTTGAAAAATAGTTTAATTTTTAATTCAGTAATTAAGTACAATGAAAACCTGAAAAATTTGTACAGGCAATTGTGTGCCTTATACACAAGTTGGTTATCAATTGAACGTAAAATAAAGTAAACATATGTACGGTAAATTAACGTGAACCTCAACAACCTCGAGAGATAAAAAACAAAAAGTTCTTTGTAGTATATCTGGGCTACCTTGATCGCATCGTTGAGCACGATAAAACCGAGGTGCACTAATGTGCGAGGAAAGCCGAGAGATAAAAGATTGTGAAAGGCGCGAAAAAAAACAGTGAAAATTAGAAGCTCACGAGAGAACAGTAATCCCGAGACCCAGGCCCTCACCGAAAGCCGCTTACTGTCGATTATTAAGGCTCAGTTAAACTTTTAGCGTTTTTATTAAATGTTTATCTCTGTTTCTCTGAATCACGCTATCATTGTTATTTAATATATGTGACTATTGCGACTGTTTGTTTGCTTTATACTCGACGTTGATACTGTTGTTTATCATTATGCTGATTTCTCACAACCTTGCTCATCAATAGAGCTATTGTGAACCTGGAAAATTTTACTGATATGGTCATATATGCCCATCAGGGTTACAAGGTATTTAATAAAAAAACTTAGTACTTTTTATTTAAAACAAAATTAGTCATTATAATTCATTCAATTATCCCCCTCTTTTGAAATAAAAGTTCAATTTATTCTAATTATCGATTTCTGAAAATGCATTGATAAAAATTTTGATTTATGAATTTTTTAAAAAATGCATTAATAAAATTATTAATTATTTGAAAAATTGATAATATAGAAAATTTAATTGAAGCATTTTTAAGAAATTGAAAATTTTAATAAATGAATTCCAAAAAAAATTAGCAGTTAAAAAAATTTAATAAATGTAAGCAACGCTATTCTTATTGCCGAGGCTGACGGCTGTCGAGTATCGTGAGGCCCGAGATCTGTGACGTAAGGCCGTACCCCCAGCCCGTGACAAGACTCGCCCCCACTCAACGAGGGTTGAGAGGACTACGAGAGAGATTGTTAGGGGCATTCCGACGCCACCCTTCATGAGGACCTCACGCGATGGGTCCTAGTACAACGTCCTCCAGTCATTGTCATCCCTTAATTATATTGGCTTTTATTAGATGTCTCATTCCGTAGTCATTGTCGGGTTATTACTTGTAGATGTATAAATAAATATGAGTGGTATACAAAATATAAACCTCGAGTCTTACAGATCAGAAGTGGGATTGGAAATCCGTGTTTCGTGGAAAGTGTGGTGTATTAATGTTATAATAAGTTATAATATATTAATTATAATTGAGAAGTTATTGTTAGTGCAAATATTGTGGTTTCGCATCAGTTTCAAGGTCAATAGGTTGAGTGCTGGGTCAACTCTACTCAATCCTCAAATTTGGCTACTTCGTAGTTAGATCACCCAAGGTCATGTTACTACATCTTCGAAAATTGCAACTTCTCTGAAAAATTAAAGTAGTTAAGAATATCCATAGCTGCGGTCGAGATAGGCTTTGTAGAGGAGTCGTACTTGCAGAAGGAACCAGGACTAAAGCATCTGGAGAAGGTGGAATTATGAAGAAGCAGAACAACTCAATGGTGATCTGTTTTGCAACTGAAATTGCATTCTCAGCGAGTTCACCAGAAATCGGGTGCAGATAATGGATGATGAGTTCAACGCAAAAGAAGTTACTGGATTCAACGTCAGAGTGACATCAACAACGGATGATTACGATAAAATAGTTCATCAGCAAATGAGGAATCAGGGCCTTAAGCTGGTCAACTCATCATCGCTCATTTGGTAATACGACACTGAGTGTCATGGTTATAATGAACGATAAATTTGGTAATGTAGAAGTTAAAAGTAATTAATTATGATACAACTTGAGTTGGTATATTAAGAGGTATAATCAAGTAGGCTTAGTAATGCTTGCTCGATAATAAATAAAGTGTTATTGCAAGTAGTAATTGTAATAGCATGAAGAAATAGTAAATTAATAAATAATGAAGCAGAACTCCGAATTATGCATACCGGATGTAGCATTGATATACTTGCGCGATCAAGTAGTGAGTACTCGCTATGCGGTTCCAAAGAATGTTGTCGCGGTTATAAGTAACTATACATTTTCAAAATAAATAAGCAGTAGTCTTAATCAGAATCACAATATAATTTAGTAACGCCTTGATTTTTAATCGTTACAATTGGATATTAGTTAGCTATAAGAGAGTATAATGATTGATTTTATTAATGTGGAGTTATTGCAAATTGCAAAGATTAACAATTCGGAAAACGAACTTATTATTAGGTATAGTTAGTATATATACTCAAATCTGATTGAAAAATAATGAATAAGCATGTTAATAATATATATAAAATATATGACACCAAGTTTGAAGAAATTATCTTTGGCAAAACTATAAAATAGAACCCGGCGGTCACATATATTTTGTGAACAATACACAAAGGAGAAAGTAGAAACTAGTAAATAGTTATAACGTAGAAATTCGAAATGCCTAAATAACACATGTTGGTATAAAAGTGTTTCTAGTTAAAGTCTTTGAAAAGTTCAAAATATCCTTTTCGTTAGTCGTTGAAAATAAATATTACGTGTGTTGCAAGTAACTCAATAAGTAAAATTCATTGTTGGTAGAAAAATTATGTTGAGTCGAGTTTAAGAAAATTTTAAAAACATATCAACACAAAACAGATGGTTTCAAGGACATAGTATTAGAATTACTATACGAGGAAACCTCGGGTTTAGTTTTCTCACAGCCGAGTCTTTATCTCGCAAAGAAACCCTTGTTTTATTACCTTATTGTAAATACTAAAAGTTGAGTGGCAACCATGTGTCGGTTACGGGCTAAGTAAACTCATCGGTATAATGCACAAAGGACGAAGTAGTTCTACAATAGATTGTAAAAAATTATTGTATAGTGTATTATTGAAATGCTCCTTAGCATTGATTTTAAGCTAGTTAAAACAAAAGATAATTATCTAATTTCACCAACCTTACGTTAGTATGATAGCACTATCATTTGAGTTAGAAAAATCAGATAGTTTTGTAAGAGATGTTATTTAACAAATTTTAACATCCCGTAATAATATCGAATTGGCTAGACATTTTTAAACAAGATGTAAATAAAATAGTTAAGCGTTTGATATCGTAAAGTAGAATTGTCAGTTATAAATTGACAAAGTATATAGTTGATGGATGAAAGTTAAAGATAAATAATTAATAATATTAATGACTAGCAGTCTACCCCGGCTTCGCAGGGTATTTAACAATAATTTGAAAATATAATATAGCCTATGTCATCCGGGGATAGTGTAGCTTCCCAACGGTGAAAGAATTTTGCAAATCGGTTCAGTAGTTCCGGAGTCCATTCAATGCAAACAAACAATCAACTCTTTCCCCTTTATAATATTAGTATAGATTATTGAAGTCGATTATTGTGAATGCTAGGTCATTAATTGATGTACTAATTGCATACTAGAAAGATGAAGAATTAGATGAGCGATTAAATAATTCAGCACTATATTCTAAATTCATATCGGTATTTTTGCGAAGAGTTATCACTGAGCATTGTTAATTAATATCGTACAATACTCGGATGAAGTTTGCAAATTTAAATTGTAATCGAAATTATCATTTTTAAAATCACCATGTGATATCGGACTACTACGAAATTATTAAATGCCCTGCCGACAGAACAAGATTTTACGATCTTAAAGTAATAGAAACGTCGGTCAACAAGATCGATATTTACGTAATTGCAAAATAGTTTGGTTTGAATCTGTACAGTAGCGCAGTTACTGTCCCTTAAACAATAGTAGTCTTGTTTAAGACTGCGGGTTAATTTTACGACAAGTAATAGTCAGGTAGTAAAGTCAGGTCAACTGGACCTCAAAAAAAGGGGTCGTGGATACTGGTTAGAGTATATTGTCACATCAGCTATAAGGTATCGGTTGTTAGAATTGCTATGGTTTAACATTGAGTACGTTAAGTATCTTAAAGTAAGGGGAATCAGCTATACGTCCTTCTTGGATGTTGAGTGAACGAAATGTGGTTTCTCGTACCTGTATAAAATATGATTGAAATTCAAGCTGGAATTTCAGCGATAGAATATGTGAGCATAGTAACCATTAAAAATTAAATAAAATAATTATTAAGTTATTGTAATTAAGGCTTGATGAAGATGAGATTTATATATCGTCGAGAGCATTACATCTGTCTCTAGCTAAAATGTTAATTCATGTCTTCAAAGTTTCTGACTAGGCTTCGAAGGTGGTCCTGACGAGTGCTGAAGTATCAACTCGTCTGGGATACGTCTGTTGCTCGAGTAACCGTTGTACAGATATTACCTAGTCAGTATGGACGGCAGCGATAGCTGTTGAAGATCTTTCAACAATTGACGATAGTGCATGAGATGCACGAACGTGTGCATCGAGTACGTCATGAACCGTCATTATGATTGTAGACGGAAGACCAGGAATCTTGAAGGGATTTCAGTGGTAAGACGTTACATCGTCGACACTCTTAATCTGTTCTAGGTAAAAAGCTGAGTTGGACTATCACGTTGGCCGTTCAACTCTTGACAGTGTAAAGTTAAGCGGTTGCAGCAACAATCGGCACTTATTAGTGCGAACCTGGAGGAGTTGGTGAACAGCTGGAGTGATCCTGAGCTCCGTAGCAGCAAGGATACTTCATTAGTGCACCGAATATGACCTAACTCATTACAAATGGAGGCCAGATGGAGGAGGATTTGCATCCTAATGCTGGCTAGGGAGTCATCGTCCTAGTAGTTGCGTCGAGAGACTGCAAGATTAGGAAATCGATCAAGTGCCGTATGGGAGTAGCTTCTCCGCACTACTAGTGGTTTAATTGGCGAAAGCCGATATGAGTCGTGTGATCGTTGAACGATCGGGCGGTCAGTAATGACCGGGCGACGACTCCAACGTCCTGGTGGTTACGTCGAGAAACTGCGAAGATCTTAATCGATCAAGCGCCGGTTGGCAGTGGTTTCTCCGTACTGCTAGTGGTTTTAGTGATATCTGTCACAAAGCATGCAATCGTTATTGAGTACTAACGACGTAAATGGGTTAAGCTTGAAATTATACGCATGAAAATTGAATGGAATGTTAAAATTTAGAGCTGCAGAAAAGCTATATGGCGAGAAGTGATTCGTATCCGGTGGACGGCTGAGTCAGATACGAAGTCACTGGTGCCAATTGGTCGGCTCTAAAGTTTAAGCATGTATGACTGGATCAGCGGTATAGACACATGCCCTGAGTCCAGTAGGTAGAGAATGCACATGATTATTGTCTAATTGTAATGTGTTGTTGATTTTTTATAAAAACGAGAACGGCTTTGATCTTACAATAGGAATGGCTGCATGATATTGCATGATATCTTATATTTTTCAAATGCTGATAATACTCGAATATTATTTTAGGTCGAAAATAGTGATATAGCAGGCAAAGTGACATGGTCACTCGAACGAGCAGCTGACCACTAGTCGCGAGGACGCGAGCATCATCAGGACAGCCGACTGTAAGCAACGCTATTCTTATTGCCGAGGCTGACGGCTGTCGAGTATCGTGAGGCCCGAGATCTGTGACGTAAGGCCGTACCCCCAGCCCGTGACAAGACTCGCCCCCACTCAACGAGGGTTGAGAGGACTACGAGAGAGATTGTTAGGGGCATTCCGACGCCACCCTTCATGAGGACCTCACGCGATGGGTCCTAGTACAACGTCCTCCAGTCATTGTCATCCCTTAATTATATTGGCTTTTATTAGATGTCTCATTCCGTAGTCATTGTCGGGTTATTACTTGTAGATGTATAAATAAATATGAGTGGTATACAAAATATAAACCTCGAGTCTTACATAAATACATTTTTCATAAAATGTATAATTGAATTAAAAATAACAATATTCAATTAGATTATTCATAAAATTTTTCACTAGAAAAAATTTAATAAAATCAAAAAAAAAATATAAAAATATGTAAGCAAAACAATTGCTTAATCAGTTGAGCCAGAGCGAAGAATTATAAAATAACAAAACTTGATTGCATTTAATTAAATTTTAATAATTTATGAATAATGTAAAAATACGAAAACTAACAATGAAGATTGTTCAAAAGTGAAAAACTTTATGGCTCTTTTAGTCTAATAAATTGTTAAATCAATTTTTGTATAATACGACATTATAATTGATGAACATATTTCAAGAAAAACAATTTATAATAAATATTTTTTTCATTTTTATACATAGCCTGATATGTTCACATTAGAAAATTTTTGTACAGGGTATCTAATTCTAGAAAAATTGAATTTTGAAGAGAAGAGGTAAAAATTAAGAATCAAGAAAAAAAGAGAAGAAGTGGCTCCAAGATGAATGGAGGTTTGGAAAATATATTAAGAAAGTATATGAAATGTAAAAGAAACCTTATGGCTACCCTACGCGGTGCAAGCGATGTAGAAGTATTATACAATCGAGATAAAATTTTTCCACGGTTTACTCCGACTTCAAGAAAGCTTGCAGCGAAGTGAGAGCTCAAAAGGTACGTCGTATTAGGCGGGTATATTTAGAAAAGCATTGCTTCGTGTACTCTACAAACTCTTATCTACAAATATAACTACACCTATGCTTACGCTGTACGGCAGTATATTATATATTATATATAGAGCGTGTGTTATGTACACTGATGGAGTGCGGGTATATGACTAGTTCTCTAGTAGGATTGTGCTTGTGTTGTAGATGTATTGTGTGTAGACATGTCCCGGCTTTTTGTGCTTTACTTAGTCGTCGAGTGTGTTGTGTGTCATGTGTAGACATTACGTACATACGTGTCAGTCACAGACGAGAGAAATACCTCACCCGCAGAATGCTATTGTTTTTATCGTCTTCCTTATGTCTATCGTAAATTTTAATATTATTGTTAACGCTAAATTGTTTGATCGTGTTGTTTACTTTGCTTTGTGATCTGATTTTAAATTTCTAAGAAAAGCGCCGAAATTCTCGGTTGAATACTTGTATGAATTTTCACATACAAATTTTAATTAATAATTAATTATTGTAAGTGTAAATATTTGGATTTTTTTAACAACAAACTTTGTAAGAAAATAATATTTTTTTTTTTTTAATTTAATTTGCATATGATAATAATCAAATAACGTAAACATGTACTTTAAATTTAGAAAATAAATTGTGTTAGTAAAAAAAATTAGTTATCTTCCAAAGTATCTCTGAGTAAATTCAATTAAATTCAACCAATTTCATTCTGAAGAAAATGTAAAAGAAAGAGGAAAAAATATTCAAAAGGACAACGTTATCCAGACTGTATAATTTACATGTCGAGTACATTTCATAATGTAAAGACAAGACTATTATTATTATTTTTTTCTATTCAAACGAAACAGACAGATTTTCATTAAATTATTTTAATTTCTGAAACTTACCCTTCAGAGCAAGGAAAGATTTTTATTATAAAAAAAAAAAAAAAAACAATTGTTTTCATTAAATCTATTGTGAATGCAAGATGTAAGTTCGAGTGAGTTAAAATTACCTCATAAAGCTTAGCAGGAAACACAAAAAGCTTCAGTAAGGAGCTTAAATGTCTTGTAGAATTCACAATAGAAAATTCTGTGTAATCGTAATAATATAAAGTAACTGTAGTACTGAGTAAACACTAGCTATAAACTATAATATTGTTATGTATATATATTATACATTCGGGAGTATAAAAGACTATTCTCTTCATACGTTGATATAATATCATGTAGAGTGTACAGAGTATTCATATACATGTATAATATAATATTATAGTCGTATAAAATATATGGATCACAGAGTACACATATCTTTTAGACATTCTTATAATTTATTTTATCCTTTGTTTTTTTTTTTTTTTTAATTTTAAATAATCTTGTGAATCGACTAAAAGGTTTTTTTTTTTTTTTTTAATCCTACTAACTGAAAAAAGCGATAAAAATAGGTGTTTTGATACACTCGAAAATTAAATTAGTGAAATTTTTATTATTTCAGTGAGTGAAAATTTTCTTGCTTATCACAGGATCATCGAGTGATTTTAATTATCGATAGTTCATTACAGTAGATTTCATCAGTTATCAGTGGAATTTGCATTGATTTCAATTTATATTAGCAATATTAGACTTCACTATTCAAGCAGTAATTGGTGTTAAATTGTCGATGAATTTATCACTGATTTCGACATTCATTACTGGCTATCTGTTAAGATGAATATACGTCCTGGCCTGCTATTTCTCTAAATTATTGAAAACAGGAAAACCGATTTTAATTCGAGACATTTTTATTGACGGTGTTATATCCGGCGTTGTCTGATATGATGCAAAGTCACCTTTTCGCACCGAAAAGCGTAACGCTTGCACTTTAAAGGACAATCACTCGGACAACACCTTAATCACGCTTCGAGCACACACTGAAATTTAATTCCCTTACAAAGTCGCGACCCGAGTGTTTAAAAACCACGGAACACCGCAGGTCGCCCGTTCAGTCTTTTTTTTAGAACACGAGAGAAGGTACCCTCGTGGAACCCGTGTGAGTCCTTACACCACGTTACGTGCAAGGCAGTACAGAGACAGTAGCTTGTACGAATAAATTCATATCCGTATTCGAAATTTCTATCTCATATCTCCTCCGAACCGCGTCAGTATGCCCTCTAAGCTGTATCAAGGGCCTCGCTGGTCCGAATGATATATCCCCAAGTCAAATTCTATTTTTCGATTCAGAATGTAATTAACGGCGAATTTAAGTGTCTGCGAAACTACGGTTTCGAACTCAAACTACGAATCTAAAATATAAGTGAATACTTCATAATTGAGATATTGTGAATTGAGTGCATTTTGCCCCATAGGGCCAATAACTGAATAAACTATAAAAACCAATATTAGATCTCACCAGTCGATTCTGTCAATAACTCAATTTTTTTCTTACTAATTTTATTATACAAAAAATGGTAGTACTAATTTCTAAATCATTAATACTATTAAAATCAAGAACTATTATAATTATGTATCTAATCTAATACACGGTGAGAAATTTCTGTAGAAATTTACTATGCATACATAATAAGACTGAACCTTAATGACTCAATTCAAAATATTACCATAAAAATTTAAGAATATCATATTGTACCAATCAATATTTACTAGGGACCATAGTAAATTTGACCATGCAACTGTTACATAAACATATATAAAAAATTTTCGTAAACTGACAGAACAAAAACTGTTAGTGTGCTTAAAACTTTTCATTATAGTTCCATAGTAAAATTTCTGTTGCTCAGTCGACAATAAAAATTTATAAAAAAGTTTCACATTTAGTCACATGTACTCGGTTTAAATTTAAAATTGTGACTATGAAATTTTTAAATGTCCCATAGTAAACGTATGCGCGTCAGTCGCGACGCGCGCTATTTCATTTTTTCGTGCTGCTTTGTTTTGTCAACATAAGTCTACAGACGCTATCAGTAGTGGTTAACGGTGTTATGAAAATTGCAATAAACATTAAGTTTTAAATAAATATTAGTTTATAAATCTATCAACACATGAATAGTTAATGAAAATTTGTAAGATTCATAAATAATAAAATATTTAATAATTTACCGTGAAAAATTAAAATGAAAACAAACATTTGATGGTTAACCTGCAACCGACACTTCTAATAATAATAAAAAATAATTTAAAAGTTATATATTGTGTTTATAATTATTCATAATAAAATTAACGGCCAAAATAAATCCTACGTTCATTGTTAAAAATGAAAAAAAAAAATAAAAAAAACTATATTTTAAAAAAATATTTTTAAAAATTATTGCAAACAAAAAAAATCTTGTTTGGTTTGATATTTTTTTTGATTGCTAAAAACATTTTTTACTCTAAAATTTTTTATTTTTTACAAACGTTTTCTTATTTTTTTTTGCTATAGTACATTCGGAAATTTAAATTATTGCATGTTTCAATTTACAGTCGAAATTTTGCAAAAAATCGAAAAAAAATTTTTTTTTCTTTTCTGGGGCACGACGGCCCCCTCCCCGAAAAATCATATAAAAAAAAATTTTTTTTTACTAAAGCTATTACCACCAAAATTTAGAGATTCTCCTCCCAGAAAACGTCGTCAAGGGAAAACCACGATTCTTACGAGTCTTGAGTATTTTTCTCACAGAAAAAAAAATCAACATGAAGCAAAAAAAAGAAAGACCTCAATTAAACAAAAAAAAAATAAATAAAATCAAATCCAAAAAATTAAAAAAAAAAAAAAAATTTTTAATATAAAAATGATGATTGCCATTGTCTGTATTGCAATGGACTTTCCTCAGAGTCCTGAAAATCGATTCTTAAGGAGTAAACTCCAAAAAAATTTTTTTTCGTTACAATTTTTTTCTCGAATGGTCCATTATGCCCCACATATCACATATTGGCTCAAAATATCATAAAAACATTATAGAGGTCATAACTTGAGGGAAATTGAAAAAAAAAATTTTTACCAAATTTTTGAGGGGGGCCTTCGTGCCCCAGGTTCCCCTAATTATTGTTTTTTTTAATTATTAAAATTCTAGTGATTCAATTTTAGAGCATAAAAATACTGATAGAAAAATTCGCTTGATTAAAAAGAAAAAATTATTTTCAATTATGTTTTTAAATCAAAGAATTTTATTTTTTTGATGAATTTTTTGGACACAGCTGGTTAATTTCAGCCAAACAATGGAGGATTAATTAAGCTACTAAAATCATTGCAATCAATCAACTAACGCGAAAATATAATGAAAATAACTGGTACATAATTTTTCCCTAAAATAATAAAATTACAGAATTATTGGAATGAAGTGTGCTGATGAAATTATTTTTGGTTGAAACAATAGTTTCGATTGAGTACGTAATTTTCATGACTGAATCAACATCAACATTATTACTGACGACAATGAAAATCGAACATATTTGCGTATAAGTAAATTACAACTTTCAATACGAATTGTAATTGTTCAATTATATTATCAATGATTTAAAAATCTCTATAAGAATCAAAATATAAGTATTTTGAGAGTAAATTGGTACTTATTTTATTAAAAATTAGTTAAAAAAGTTAATGATAGTAAATGACAAAAATTACGAAACTAAAAAACAAAAAATTGAGGAAAAAAAGTTATATCGTTAAAGAAACGAAATTATGAAGTTAATAAAAGTGTAAATGAAAAAAATTATGATAAATAGGCGGAAAAGTTTGATAAGTTAAAAAGATCTATATATATAGAAATGATTATCAAATGTCTAGCATTTACCACAGGTAAAAATTACAAAACTAACATTAAAAGTGGTAAAAAGTTGAGTGAGAAAGTTGAGAAAAAGAGAGAGGAAGAAACGAGTTGCATTACGAGCTATTAAAAGCTCGCCGTATCTTTAGCATTTCTTCTCTTATTTTATCTCACTCTATTACTGCTTAAGTTTGTGGATATATAATATACCAAGTAAAGACCAGATCAACGGTGTGCCACTTGTCTGTGTATTTAACTGTCTACATATCAACAAATTTACTCAGTAATACTCTACCATATTATTCTATTTATATTTCATGTATTTTATTGCGTGGGAGGCCCGAGATTTGTAGAATAAGAATTAGTATTCATTACCATCGATTCAGCTCGATCTATTTTAGTTTTTCAATAAATTTTCCAAAGTTTTGAGCCTTTGACTGGAGTATCTACTAATTGATTCAATCTGAATAAATGTAAATTACTATCCTGAATTTATCTCAATTTTGTAACAACTATTTACATTTTTGTGTGACAGTATGTGTGGAAAATTTTTAGATACGAATGAATAAATTAAATAAGTTTATATATTCATTAAAATAGTTTTTGGAACCTTTAGAGTCTGTCTGAAGCGTATTTACAGTCTGTTAAATCAAGTGGAGCATTGGAAGAATGTCAAATGTAAATGAAGAGTGATTAAATTTCACTGTCTTTCAGAGGTTAAATTATTTTTTATTGATTTAAAGAATGTGTAACTTCTTGTTCAAATGAATAAATGATTACATCAATGAATACGTGGTATAACCTGATAAAAATATTTCCAAAAAGGTTTGTTTTTTATTAATTATCAGTATTAATATATTTAACTATAGTATATTAATATTAAATATTGAAGTTGCATTATTGAAATTTATGCAGTAGAACAATAACTACTTGATTTAAGAAAAATTTTCTCTTAAAAATTTTACTCTTGCTTCGAGATATTCAAGAATTTTATGAATTCAACAAAGTACTTTACTATTTTTAAGCAAAATAACATATATTTTACTCAACAATTTCTTTCTTAAGGATTAAGATACGCGAAAAATTTGTTTTTTTTTTTTTTTTTCAATTTTTTGTGTATATTGATTGAAGAAACTTGTTTTTAAACTAAAAAAATCTGGAAAACGGTTGACCCTAAAGGCCATCCCTGGAACTTCCCGCCAATTCCATACCTAAACGCTTGAAATTGCACTTATGACGTTTCTGAACTCTTCGAGCTCAAAAATACAATTTGTGTGTTATTTTGAGCTCTCTGAGCTCAAAGAAATAGCTTTTGGATGCTTTTGAGCTCTTCGAGCTCAAAAGACTGATAGAAGTTTAACAAAACAGTATTTTTTGAATTTTCAAACTGCAATAATTTCTAAATCAATGAATCGATATTTACGCGGTTGGCAGTATTCCACGCACTTTTTCAGAATCTATGATATACTTTTCAACACAAACTGATCGAACCAAAAATCTTAGAGAAATTTGAAAAATTCACTTTTTCCGAATTTTTTCGACAACGATAACTCACGAACCAATCAACCAATTTCCACGTTCTTGGTGGCGATCGACGTAATTTTTTGTGCTCTAATAATTTTTCCATTTCGTCAAAAATGATCTAAAAAGAAATCTCGAAGTTATGTGAAAAAAACACTTTTTTCGAAATTTTTCGTTTTCGATAACTCTCGAACGAATCAACCGATTTTGATGGGACCGGTAGCAATCGACGTAGTTTTTTAAGTTTAAGAGCTGATTAGTTTTCGGAATTGATCGGTAAAGCCGTTTAGAAGTTATTCCAAGAAAACGATTTTTTGAAAATTTTATTTTTGAGATTTCATAAAATCTAGCGAACCGAATCGATTCAAATTTTCACGAAATTTAATGGCAATGATACTCTTTGGATCGCCACCTATTTCGATCCGATCGGCCGAGCCGTTCAAAAGTTATAAGAGGTTTACATACATACATACATACATACATACATACATACACACACACACACACACACACACACACACATACAGCCGCACGGACACCATCGCGGGAATAGTCAGGGAAGCTTCCTAGGACCTCAAAACGTCGAGATCTGATGAAAACTCGATTTTCGAAAAACGGTGTAAAAACAATAACTTCCCGATTTTTGAAAATTTTCAATTTTCTTAGCGGGAAGTTAAAAATAAAATTCTTAAAAGACAATTAATTATTTTTAGTTTAAGAAAATTGTGTTTATTAACGAAAAATTTAATTGTATTAATCGAAGATAATATATTCTTAATCAAATACTTCCAATTTCTCTGCTAAAAAAACACGAGTCACAAGACAAAATTTTTGAATTAAAAGTATTTTTCTTTTGAGTTATTTTTTTCTATTCTTTTGTTAGCTGATAATAACATTCTTTCCAAAAATTATTTGGATTATTAATTATCTTAATGCATTCATAAAAAAATTAACTTGATTTAAAAAAAAATTTTTAACCAAGAACATAATTTTAAAGAATTTTATTGTCTTGAATTGAGAAGAATAATTTATGAATTTTGAGATTTTTCTTCTCAATTAAATACAAAAAAATTTTTCAAAATAATGTTCTTGGTTTAAAATTTTTTCTATTCAAGTTAATCTTTTATTAGTGTGTAGCAATAAAAAATTAAAGAACATGATTCTTCTCCATTTTGAATTAAAAATTTTCTAAAATCTATAAAATTAATTTACCGTAGCTTTAAATAAACATTTTCTTCACTAAATATAAATTAGTCATATCTCCTTCAAAAGTGCATAATTTCATTCATAAAAATTTTCCATAATTATTACAAAAATTTCAATGATATGAACAGTGTAAGATTAGCAAGTAAATTACTTAATTACATGAATGAACAACTCCATTATCATGTAAAATATAATAGACATAAAGGAGAAAGAGGGGGGAAAGTAGTGTTTCCCGGGAGCGAGTGAGAAAAAGTTTGCTCGGAAGGTAGAGACTGAGTAAAGTGCGGTATATAGTAACGAAGAAGAAGATGATATAAGCGAAGAGACAAACGACTTTCGGTGCGCTTTCAAAGTTTACTGAATGAACTAGATGAGCGAGAGAAAAAAGTATCGAGAGTGAAGAACCCGCACATTGACGTCGGTAGTAAATGCGCAGCCTTGTTGAGAAGTGACCCAATTTACCAGGCCATTCTCTATATCATCCCCCATTTAAGCATCACCGTCACCATCCAATAGCAGCGACTCCCCTCAACAGGGAAGACGTTGATTGTAAAATGTTACTATCGACATTAAAACACCGACCTAACCTGCTCAATAATGTCAATCAATCATTTTATATTTTATAAATCTAAATTCTAGAATCTCGAATAAATTTATTATTACCCATCTGCGTTTTATTAAAACTTTCAACCATTATCATTTTCATTCATTACTTATCTCGATTTTGGATATCATTTTATTTGATAAATGTGTTTACTTGACATTTTCTTCGTAAATTTAAAATAAAACTATTCTCAAATAATGTACGTCTGACCGGATGTAAATTCATCTAAAATGTTTGATATTATTTTGCTTGCAAGACAGGTGGGCATTATATTTTAGAACCACCTAGACATAAAAGATTTGTAAGTAGCAAAAATAGTTTACTTGGACGAATATAAGTGCCCGTGCCAAATTAAAACGTGCTGAATTAATCCTCAACATCGTGTATCGTGTACTTACAATTGCGTTGAATTAATAAACTAATTTTGTTTTTTATTTTTAAATTTTCACCATCAATATTAATTTATGCTAATTTGAAATTTGATTAGTGATTTAACATGTCAATTTTATTTGAAATATTTGAGAATCATGCTGATGATCATGATTTTCATATGATTTAATGGAGCTCTTTGAATGTTAAATTTTCGGAGGTATGCGAACTATAAAACGGATATGCTAATTTAGCGTTTGACGCTCCGTCAATTTGCTTTGACGTTTTATGGTACATTAGCATTACTGTTTTATGGTCCACGTACTTGGGAACATTACATACATCATTATTAGTGTTATCGACACGCACTCAAAATTTGTATGTTTAACAAACTTTTTTCTGAACCTTTTCAATTTAATGCTGTCAAAATTTATATTTTTTAATTTATTTTTAGGTGAAAATTTTTTTAAAGTCAATTTAGTCGAAAAAAAAATTTTGACGTCAGAATTTTTCTAAAATATTAAAATTGACACAATTTTAATCACACATCACAAATAAGTTTTTTTGCTTCAATAATGACAGAGATACTGATAGTCAATGCTGGGTGAGTCAATGCCAGTTTTACATACGTTAACATTTTTTAAGCAAACATAAAAGCCCTAGGGTACAAAAAAATTTTAATGGACAGAAATAACTTTTTTACAAGTAGATTTTACTCAAAAAATGTACTGTCAAAGCTTTAAAATAACCGTTCATATTTTGAAGAAAAAAATTATTAAATGTCGAAATAAAATAATTATCGATTAATCAATTTTCAATTCAATTTTTAACATTTTAACTATTTAAATTATTCCATATTTAAATTGATTTCTACTATTTTGTTCCATTTAATTCGAACAAGATTCGCACACCCTGATTTGTTTAGAATAAAACTGATCTAAAAGAAAATGAAAACTATTCAAAAATAAAATAGTAATGCATTTAATTAAGAAAGGCATATTATTATGCAATAATTAGTCGGGTGAACAATTATTCATAGAATAAATTGGTAAATTATCTTCAGAATATGATAATTTATGACACTATTATCTTTTCCTAACATAAATTTTCCATTGTTACTATTACCATCGCTAATTAATAAACATTATTCTAATTGTAAATATCGAGACTATTATGATTATTATTCATGTTAATTTATACAAAAAAAAAGAGAACACTCAAAACTTTTTTTTCTTCAGTAAAATAATCGGTGGTGAGAAAAGCATTTTAAAATAGCAAGTAATTGTTCGGATTAAAATGTGAAAAACGTTGGTAATGTAATTTAAATATGGATTTAAAATAATTTGCTACTTGATGCAGAATAGTGGGTGACGGTTCAGCAAATTTAATGACTTCCGCAGCTTTTAGAGCGTCGAGAGTAAGTACAGAGCCGAGAGATGAGTATGAGAATGGACGTAAGCACAGCGTGTGCATAAAAGGGCTTAAAACGGGTGCGAACAAGGCTCAGGCCGTGTTCCTATTGCTTAGTGTACGAGAGGATATAATATACTGTGGATGCTGCTGTGCTGTACTATAGTTAGCGACTCGAGACTAGAAGCCAGAGACTGGAGACTGGAGAAGATAATTCAGAGATTCAACCAGGGAGTTGATGAAGGCGTGGCTTTAAATTGCTCTACTGTGACACAGTAACGACTTATCGACTAATCGTCAACTATATATACATAGTATGCTCCTTACTTTAAATTTTAATGCCTGCGCCTGCTGGATCAATTACAAATCTGGGGGATATTCCCCGACGATTTAAGCTTTCAATTTTAAGATTGTTATTACGTACCTTTGAGCATTAATTCGTAAGTTATGTTTTCTATGCAACAATAAAAAATTATTTGAAAAAATATTTTCTTTGAAATTTTTAGACCTGATTAACTTTATTTATCTTTTTTCCAATAATTTTTTCATCTTGGATAAAGATAATTGTTGACTTGAGATAGTCATAACTAATTCAAAGTTTGCCGCTAAAACCAACAAATTTGATTTCCGTTGCATTCTATATCTTTAAAAAAAGTCTTTAGTACTTATCAAAATTTGTAGAAGTGAAAATATTGTTTTTTTTTAAAGAAAAATTTTATTTGTTGCCTTGAATTGATAACATTTTGAGGGAAAAAATTACTGCCCAGAAAATAATACCGAGAAAGTTATAAAAATAGTTACATGAAAACTACACAGCAATTTAATTTTATATTTACAAAAAAAATATTGAATTTACAAATGAGAAGAAATATAGGTATAAAAAATTATTTTTATTACTTCTAATATATGAAATAAATTTCAGTGAATCATTCATATGAGAATAAGAGTATAGTTTGTAATAATTCAATCAGAATTTGTTGAAAAATTATAAGATTATTGATGTATTTTTATAGATATTTTTCTGACGTAAGTCATTGAAAATTTTCAGTTTATTGGCTATCTAGTCTAATACAACAATTTTTTTTTTTTTCTCTAATTCGTCCTGGTCTGGGCCGTCCGAATTATTTCTTCAGTCAAATTTATCTTTAATGACAAATTTAGATACGAATTGAAAATAAATTGTTTATGCCTGGAGGGAATATAGGCACTATTATGAATAATTAGAGAAAAAAAATTGTTGTATTAGACTGGATAGCCAATAAACTGAAAATTTTCAATGACTTACGTCAGAAAAATATCTATAAAAATATTATAAACCAGTCTTTAGAAAAAATAAATACTAAAATTATTGATGTACTTTGAAATTTTTCTCAAAGCCCCAATAGATTTAATTAAAAGTTAATATTCATTTGACTCTAGCGTAGCGCATGAACGTCCTTAAAATTTCTCTTTTATCAACTTATAGTTTTTTTTAACTGTGTAACTATTTTCGCTTAAAAAATGTTGAACGAAGAATATTTAACCTTTCATTACATGCACATACATAAAAAAAATTTCTTCCCAAGTTTTCATTTTATACTTTTCACACTGAGCGCAATGTAAAACTTGAAAGAACACTTTACCAAAAATTTCAACATCATACATCCTTATAAACTTACTTGTGTTTGGAACTATCACAACTACAACTCTATCTTAGTCTTTATCTTGCTAACAATATTTCTCAACACGTATAAAATTACATCGACCGGCAATAGAGGTATCATTTAATTCGCATCGTTAAACTTCACTGTAATAACTTACGAAAGAACGAACTAAGTGCTGAGGCTTAAGCTCGAGAAAAAAAAGTGTTAAAAAAAAATTGCAAAGTCAAACGAGAGCAAAAAAAAATGTCTATTGTTAAACTTCGATAAGATAAAAAAGTTTTAATTGATATTTTTTTATTATTAGAAACAGAGGAAGAAATAATTAAAGTTTATTTAGATATCGGTATTTTTGTTTAAATAAAAATTTCCTTTTACTCTTTTACACTCATCCTCATTATTCTATGGTAATGTACCGACGAGAGGAGAGAAGCGAGCTTTAATCTCAGGATAAATTAAATGGATGAAAAGGGTCGGAAATGAAACATCAAGCATTGATAAAAAAGGATAAAAGATGAGAAACTATAGTAGTGTTTTTCTATAAATATAAAGATGGAAAAAAAAGAAACAAAAGTATTGAATTAATCTGTATAAAAGTGTAATTAATTAAACAGGCATGTTCACGGTAGGACAATCAAAGTAAATGCTTTCTCGTGCGGATAAATGCTGCAATATTTCTCACCTCAGTTAGTTACCCTCGCACGTACTAAAGTACTATTCTATTACATTGCAACGTAACCACTGGAGAAAAGCTAAAAATTAAGAGATTTGTGTGCGATATAAGTCATCGATGTCAGTGTGTGAGCTGATATCATTCAGCTGGAGGCGCTCTCGAGTATGTATGTATGTGCTTGAGTCGTTAAGCTCCTTGTCGTGACGCCGAAACTTGTGCCGTGCAAATAATGCGGGTCGTCGATGTATGTTGAGAAGATTCCCTCGAAAATACTACAGGAAATCGGATATCCTTTAGTGCTGGGCTTTTTGTTTTGTTATTAATTATTTCTCCTTTATTACAAGAATATATAATTTTCTCGCCAATTTCTACCTTTTGGTTGTAAACATAATATAATTTA
This sequence comes from Cotesia glomerata, assembly GCF_020080835.1. Lineage (NCBI taxonomy): Eukaryota > Metazoa > Arthropoda > Insecta > Hymenoptera > Braconidae > Cotesia > Cotesia glomerata. The sequence continues at coordinate 24,062,650 of NC_058159.1, read as the reverse complement.
TTTAAAGTTTTAAGCTTGACAACGAAGTATGAAGGTTTACCTAAGTTCGTAAGCATGTTCATACTCGTAACTTGCTCATGTGAAGTGGGTTACAACCTTTTGAGGATAACTAGTTACATACTTGACAACTAATTACAACTAGTTGGTAACATATGGTGGTCACTAATTTAATAAATTCACTTAAATTTCATTTTAATAAAAATAATATCCCTGTAAAAAATTTTCTGATATGGTTTGATGTGTGCATATATAATTTTTTTATATGTCCTTACATAGCCTAATATGTCCTGATATGAAAATTATTCAGATTAAGACCTATTATTTAAATCAGGACATATATGGTCATATTAAGAAATCATATAGACGATTTTTCTGATATGTAAATTATATATGGGAATACCCGTAAAAAATTGTTGGATATGGCCTTTTATGTGGCATGATATGCTTATACATCATTTCTCGACCTAAGGTAGTATTAAGAATATTAAGAATATTCGACGTAAAGCGCATGATCGCTGAGTTGTCTCTTTACAAAAAAGATAAAGATAAAGATTGAGGTATTCACTTCTAAAATAATAATCATTTATTTAGCTCTCCTGATAAAATTATTTGCCGTTAATACTTATTTTAATCATCTATTATAATAATTTTTAATTTCAAAAAACCTGGCAATAGACATAGGGGAGAAGGGGGTCAATTGAACCAAAAAAAGTTTAGTAATTTTTTACTATTCGAATTAAAACTAAATAATAATTTTTTTTTTCTTGGAATGATAGTTTATTAAGTCTACTATCATTATCAATACATAAATTAGTTAATAAATGTTGGAGATATAGTAATATAGTAATATTTACCCGTACACTACCCACACATACGCCGACGCGTCGATCTACTGCGCATGCAGTTATGCCGAAATTTTGTATACTCGAGTCATTTACTTATTAGCACGTTGTCGAGTAAAGTCATAGTATTCTTTTTCCAATCGTTGTAATTACGTACTTAATAAATTCATACATCGTTTATATAAATCTTACTCTACTATTATTTATATTCACTCGATCCCTGCCTAACTCCCACAGGTTATGGGCCCAGTGGCGAGTAGTAAGTGTGTTCAGCCAATTCAACGAACACCCAACAGAAGAGCACTGGGGAGCCGCAAAACGAGTTCTCAGATATTTAAAGGGGACAACCGGACTAAGACTCACCTACAGGAATACAACTGAGAAAATCGTCGGATTTAGTGATGCTGACTGGGGAAACGACAAGACGGATTCAAAATCGTACACAGGGTACGTATTTATGTTTGGAGGAGCTGCAATCAGCTGGAAGTCCAGGAAACAGCGAACCGTGGCCCTTTCGACGACAGAGGCCGAATACAAAGCGCTCACGGAAGCGACGAAAGAATCAATGTACCTTCGGGGACTTATCGACGAAATGGGCATTGGAAAATATTCAGAAGGCCTCATTTATTGCGATAACCAGGGTGCATACATACGTCGACGACGACGGGATTCTTAGATCGAACCAAGCATGTTCGAATCCAATTTAATTTCGTCAAGGAAGCTGTTAAAAATCAGGAGATACAGCTAGTACACATATCCACTGATGAGATGACCGCCGACATCTTGACGAAAGCATTGCCACGTGATAGACACGCCAAACTCGCATGGGAATGAGTGAGACAGACTAAGGCGTGTACGTGTTCATATTAAGGGAGAGTGTTGGAGATATAGTAATATAGTAATATTTACACGTACACTACCCACACATCCGCCGACGCGTCGATCTACTGCGCATGCAGTTATGCCGAAATTTTGTATACTCGAGTCACTTACTTATTAGCACGTTGTCGGGTAAAGTCATAGTATTCTTTTTCCAATCGTTGTAATTAGTTACTTAATAAATTCATATATCGTTTATATAAATCTTACTATTATTTATATTCACTCAATCCCTGCCTAACTCCCACAATAAACAACGTGAATTTTTAAAAATTATTAATTTATCCAAACGCGTCGAATGGTTCAATTGACCCCCGCTCGGGGGGCAATTGAACCAATGACATTTATAACTCAAACCCGAACTTTTAATAAATAACATATTAATTGTTACTTTCTAATATTACTGTTGCACATTTTTAATACACATATATTATATTTAATAAATTAAAAATCAATTTAAAAATAATTTTCATTACAAATTGAGTTTATCAAATTGTTAGGTTATTTCCCTGAGTATTTTTCACGTCGAGTCAAGATGCGCACGCATGTCCCATGCTTCTCCGTATGGTTCAATCGTCCCCGGGACTGCTGGTTCAATTGACCCCGTATAATTTTAAAACAATCAATAGTAAATAGTAAATAAATAAACCATTCTATCACTATAAACAAAGTTGAGGATTATAAAATATAAGTATATACAACTACTATAATTCAAATTTTATCAATTAATTCAAAAATTTAAATATTATTAAACAATTTGTCACCAGCCGAAAAGAAAGTTTGCATGCCTAAAAATAAGAAAATCTCAATTTTTCAAAATTTATTAATCGCAATGATTTCAAATTTCGATCATATCCGAGTTTAACATATTAGAATCTAATTCTAAGAGCATGAAGCGTTTTTTCAATTTTTTCGATTTTTTAAGTCGAATGGTTCAATTGCCCCGTGGTTCATTTGACCCTCTTCTCCCCTACACATTTTCAAGAAAATAAAAATTTGAAAAATTATAATAAATTATTTCTTTACTTTCATCTATTGCGTGATATGACTATATGTAACCTGATGAGGCCATATATAGCCAAATGAGATCATATATGATTATATCAGGTCATATATGGCCAGACATAATAACTACGCATATGAAAATATTTTTTACGAGTAATTTTTAAAAAAATTGTGTTGTTTTACCCGGGAAAAAAGGTTTAGATCTAACCAGATAATTATATCTGGTCAGATCTAATGATATCTGGCCATGTCTTGCCAGATAGAGACAATTTAAAGATCTGGTCAGATCTAATCAGATTATTTTTTGAGTTATATCCAGCCAGATCTGATTATATCTGGCCAGATCTAATCCATTTTTCCCGGGTATTATATTGTTAGTTTTTTAACAATGAACACTTCATTGGCTGGTGAATATTGAAACTATTTCTATTATCATATTTTCAGCTATTGCTTCAAATTATCAGAAGATGGCATTATAAGATACTTTTACTAAAGTGTATAATTTCTCTCAAATAAAGACAAGTTATTCAAGCATTAACTTATAAGAGAAAATTATGAAAAAATTAAATAATATAAAGTTTTTTAACATAAAAATTGTTGTATATTCATGAACTTTCAATTTGTATAACTGAGTGTATTTTTAATTGTTTAATATTTCAAACGTGCTAATTAATAGATTATAAGTTTCGAACTGTTTAATGAATAAAGCTATCATTTCAATATTCAATCACTTTTTCGCAACATCTTCAAATAATTTTTTCCGGTGTACCCAGAATGTCATATGTCCCGCGATTGGTTTCACACATACATTTTTCTCTGGAATCTCATGTGTGTGATGATCACTATCGGTAGTAATCGGTTTTTCGATGTAACCATGATTACGTAAATGACCAACTTCATAACGATCCCCAAATACGGATTCAAAAACTTTTTTTCGTTCCAAATTTTTAACAAAAACATATTTAACTGTATTTCGAAAAAGATATTTACCTAATGCCCTATTAATAGTCACTGAATTATGGTCACCTTCATCCCATTCGATTCCATAACTATTGTAATAATTCAAGTAGTTACTTTGCACTTTTGGTGAAAGTGTTTCAAGCGGGACCTCCGGTTTAGAAATTAATAACGTATTTCCCAACATTGAACCATCAGTATCAACAATATAAACACTTATTTCTTTAAACTTAAATATCTGATTATCGTCATAATAACCGCTAAAGTCAATAACAGCACAGGAATTTTTAAACACGTGAGTATTTAGTTTTGTTCTTAATGACATCATGTAATAAGCCATTAATCTGACATTATCTTCTACACAATAACTATTAGATCGATCATGGGTCTGACATTTTGTTTCCAAAGATTCTTCTTCACAATTTACACCCAGAGTTTTCAGGTGATCCCATTTGAGATTTGTGTACTTCTCTAGTAAATCTACATGTTGTCTAGTCCGCACAAAAATATATCTTTTATCGCTGAACACTTTTAACAATATTGAATTCAACTTCAACTCACTAGTCCTTCCTTTCTTCAGTTTAATGTTGCATTTATGATAAAATTCTTGGTAATTTTTGTTACTTTTCATCAAAGATCGATGAGTAATTTGTGAATTTACAGAAGGAACAATTACAAATAGATGTACTCGTAATGTTATTTTATAAACGTAGCATAATGCAAACTCTTTGATTTTGTAGGAATCGCCGATAAAGAAACCGGTGAAATCTATTACGATCATTGTCTTGTAGTTATGATTAATTTATTTTTATTCTTTAAACAATGCCTGTATCTAATACAAGCGATAAAAAAATTTTTTATCGAGAATGACTCATGTGAAGTCCAATTGGCAGAGTTTATGTATAAGTATGCAATTGTTTTTATAATGTCGTTTTACTGCTGTTGTAATTGTAATTTTTTTCTAAAATTTTAAATAGTATTGGGTATGAGCGTAACGATAATAAAATCTTTACTAAAGAGATGTACCCGAGTCAGAATAATGAACCTATATGAGCCTAAATGAATCTACATGAGCCTACAGGATAATTTTCGATTGTTTTGATCGATATTATCCAATTTATAAATTGAATTTTTAAGTTTTTTTGTCAATAATTTTTTAGTTACTATTTAAATTCATTTGTATTGTACTATTTAATATTGGTATGAGTATATTCTGTGAGGTTATATTGATCAATCAAAACAATTAAAGATAAAAATATCGATTAAAACAATTAAAAATTGTCCTGTAGGCTCATGTAGGTTCATGTAGGCTTATGTAGGTTCATTATTCTGACTCGGGTAATTTACGAAGCATAATTTCGAGAAAATTTTTTTAAAAAATCGAAGGAGTCAAACTTTTTGAAAATGTTGTGTTTAATGGGCTTTAATCGTAAATGCGTAGACGATAATTATATCAAATTGCTTCAAATTTTTTATAAATATCAATACATATCACTATTCTATCATTAATTTTTCACTTAAAAATTTCAACAATATCTTAATAACGGCTTGGAATAAAAGGTTATAAAAATTGATGTGTAAGATACTTTCAATATGAAGGAAAACATATAAAAAATGCACGAAATTAAAAAAAGTTGTGTAAAAAACTAAATGATTTGGCATGGATTACCTTATATACATACAGGTCAAACTAATAAAAGCGTGCAAATAAAAATCAAAACTAAGAAGTTTTTTTGTGCTTTTTTTCTATGGTTAATTAAATTCACGAAATTACGCAGATGGAACAAAAAACCCAGCGAAGTAGTTTTTCATGAACTAGTAATTATATTAAATTTTACTGGTTGTTTTTAAGTAAGAAAATTAAAATTTTATCACAAATCTAATTGCTAAATTCTTTGTATTTCACAAATAGATTTTAATTTATTTCGAATTTTTCTCAAATATACGCATTAAAAATATTTTTTAACGTTTCTTACGACATTTTTATGATTTTTAAAAAGCAAAACTTAAGAAATTAGAAAAGAAACTAAGTTTTCCTACGCTTGTAAATTTTGTTCCAGAAACTTGAAACTGAAGTCATTCTAAAACTTTGAATCATTTTTGTAAAAATTATACTTTTGTACTACAAGAGACTATATTTTATCTTACTCATAATACTTAATCGAAAAATGAATAGCAAAATTGTTACAACAATAAAAAACGAATTTGAGCATTGAAATCAAAAATTGATTTGACAAGTCGATTAATCACAACGAATCAGATGTATGACCGAGGATGAGTAGCATAGGATCCACTAAACTCTCAGTATATATATATATACATATTGAATCGTAGTATGTATAGTATTGGAAGAATGCCAGAGAAACATCACCCGTCGGTCGTAACTGACGGACGTGCTTACTAACCCTACAACTACAAATCAGGGTTACAGTTATTTATCAAAAAGACATTAGGCATCAATAACTATTTCTATACTCGTAAATCGAAACGAAACAAATCTCTCTGCATCCGCGTTCTTTTAAACCGTCATTAATTACATGCAATGGTACTCACAATCACTCTGATTGTATGTGGACTTAAATTAACATAATAAGAAAAAAATTCGTGAAATAATTTTCTGATCCGTCGAAATATGTTTATATATTCTGTTACAAATGCTACAAAGGCGTGTAAAAAAAATTTTTTTTTAATTTTACATTATTGACACAAAAATTCAAAATTTGACCATGTATAGCCATATCAAGAAACTTTTTCTCGGAAAATTATCTTTGCCAGAATTTAATGTTTCTGGACATTAACTTTAAATCGTCAATTATTTTTCGTTAGATTATTTTTGGTCAAGCATAGCACTTCCTATGAAGATTATAAGTCATTGTCACGATAAAAATATATAGTACTTAGAGATAGAAAAGAATAAGGGCAGCCGGTGCAATTCCAGTAACGAGCTTCTGCTTCAATCCACCTACCAGGAAGAACGATTGAATCCTCAGATATAGATGAAAGGAATAAAAAGTTTTGAAATGGAAGAAGAGATGAGATAAAGGAGACTGTCGACCATCAATTGGCAAACTTTAACCAAGTACTTGGCGCGACGGACTGGAGAAAAATTCTTTGTTCGGTTCGTTTAAGTAAGATAGTTCTGTCTATCAGTATCCAGAAAAATACACGGCAGTCTGAAAATTGTTCGATAAATTTAAGAAAAAACCGGCTGGGCTTTTACTTTACACTCTAAACTGCTGGTAAACTTTTTAAAGTTCTGTACTAGGATTTCAAGCTTATACTATGCTTACTATGAATTTTTAATGAGAATAAGAGTTAAGAAATAAGTTCCCATAGAAGGTAAAACAGTTGTAATTGTTGTTATGAGAAAGAAACTACTTTGAATTTTCTTTACAACTTTTATATTTTTACAAAATTTATAAATTTTCTTCTCTACAAAATATAATTTCTATACAAGTATATTTTTTCAGTTTTGGTGAACTATCGCACTGATTTTTTTTTATAATTTATCTGTTTAAGAAATTTTGATAATTGTCAATGTCATTAATTTCATCATAAGCTATAGACCATATTTACAGATCGATCGATTCTATAAATTAAATTTCTTATCGTAAAAGATTTTTCAGTAATATATAGTTTTTGTCTTCTTACATAAAAACAGCGTATTCATTTTGTTTTGTACACAGAAAAAAAAATGTCCTTGAATTAAGTATATATTTTTGAAGAACTTAATATTCTTGGTTTGAGTAGAAAAATTCTTGATTTAAGAAAATTTTTCTTGATTTAAGGAAATTCTACTTAATTCAAGAATTTTTCGTCTTGATTCAAGACAATTGCCCTCTTCAAAATAATATTCTTGGTTCAAGAATTTTTCTCTTGAATCAAGTTAATTTTTTTTTCTGTGTACATGTTAATATAATAATATATCAAATATTAATCGATTTAAGGTAGTTCCAGCATGAAATCACTTTTCGACAGATTCGGCTGAAATTTTTTTTACGGGTTCAGAATAGCTTTATTTATAAATTCCTAAAATTTCATTTTTGGTCGTTTAGATCGCGAGATATTTAAAGTCAAAGTTGGCGATTTTGAGGGTCATGTTCCATTTAAAGTATGTAAAATGTCCGGTCTCTCCAACTATTTTTTATTATATTAAAAAATTCTCTCGACAGAATTGGAAAAAAAATTAGGAGAGTGTTGAAAAATGTTTTTAGAATAAGTTAAAAAAATAAAAATAGCACCTCACCGTTTTGTTATCGAGATATAATAATTAAAAGAAATAATTTTCGATCCATTTCTAACCTGCTCATTGAACAATTTATAGCGATTCGGCAACGCCGTACGCAACGCTCCCTGAAATAGTGTAGCATAAAAAGCGGGAAATTCAAATCTTTCACGGTTTTCAAGAGCAGCGTTGCCAGATCACTAGACTAACAATATATAATTGTATGTGTGAACGTCTGTGTGCCGGGACTTTTAAATTTTTGTCCATAGTAAATGCTCTGACTATACTATACCACGCTGGAACTACGTTAATGACGAGGATAAGGGAAATTGTATGTTGGGCATGTTTTTTTTATACAATGAGTTTGTAAATAAACTTTATACCACTAGAAAAGTCATAATCTGAATGTGTGTCTTTTCACCGTTTATTATTTTTTCAGTGATAGTCAATTTATTAATGTATGATCTAAATTAAAATAAGAAGCAAAATTTTTTGATGGGCACTTTTTTATTTTAAAGTAGATTTTCACATTTAAATTTGATATCATCAAAAATATATTGACTTGAATTCATGCCTTTTCAAAATTTTATATATTTTTTGGTTATTGTAAATTTTTCATGCTAAGTTTTTGAAGTAGTTTTTAATAGACTCTTGGTCCGATGAATTTGTTCCATCACTTTTGCCATTAAATTAAAGGTATGTTATCCAGTGATAGCAATATTATTTTTATAATGTACACTGAGAAAAAAAAATACTTTTATTAAGAAAATTTTCTTGATACAAGAATTTGTGTTCTTAAAAATTTTCAAGAATATATATTCTTAGCTCAAGAAATTGTTAAATTGATTGAAATAATTTTTACTTACTTTAAATAAAACTATTCTTTTGTTTATCTATTATCCAAAGATAAATATTGATGCTCTTCTCTTTAGAAATTAATAATTAATAATAATAGAATATTTGATCGTCAGCGAGTTTCTTGAACCAAGAAATTGTTAATTGAGTAAAAGTATTTTTTTTTCTCAGTGTATTTCAAAAGTATCCAAATTATGTAAACTTTGATTAAAAATATGGAAAAAATATCAAGCCAGTTTTTTTAGTTATAATTCGTGATTCTCGACAATCACATAGTAACTGCAGGTTGCTAGTATTATTAATACTCTCCAACGATAACATAAATGATTTAGGATGAGCGTACTCTATTTCTTAATTTTTCAAAAATAAAATAAAATATAGCCTCTTTAAAACGCGTAATTTGCTGTACAAGAAACTCCACAAGGTACGTAATAAATTTCAGCAAATAGGACAGTAAATCGCTGAGTTCGATACAGTAAATTTTACAATATTTTAATGGAATCAAACAAAATTTAAATATTTTCATAATAATTTCTATTCTATTCATTATTCATGTTAACGCTTCGTATAAATTTTAATTATTCACAACAAAGAAATTTCCCATACAAAAGCATTAGCTGGATCTTTTGATCATTTGGTACAAAAACATTTTTTACTTATTTAATGTAACATACGGATTATTTCGAGTAGTCGGCAGCGATGTTATTTTTATACCGCTTACTTGTTTTACTTGTGATAAAAAAGTAATGTAATTAGTAGTAGTATTAAAACAAAAATATAAAATGAATATGAATGTGAATAATGCAAGCTTATTTATGCAACAAAAATAATTAACAACTATATCTATGAATATAATCATTACTTATTCTTAATTAATTAAAATTTATTCTAAGAAATTATTCTATTCAACATTTTTTAAATGAAATTTATAGAATTCGTTAGAGTATTGTTAATAGTTTTAATTGGTTTGGGATTCTAATCGAAAAAACAATAAAACTATTGAAGTAGAATTAGAAAACAGTCGTAATTACTTATTGGTTAATAAAATTTAAATTAGAATACATTAAAAGATTACAACATTCCTTAATTTTTAACTTCCCGCTAAGAAAATCGAAGATTTTCAAAAATCGGGAAGTTATTGTTTTCACCCCGTTTTGCAAAAATTAAGTTTTCATCAGATCTCGACGTTTTAAGGTCATAGGAAGTTTCCCTGACTACCCTTGCGTTGTTGTCACTATGCCTGTATGTGTGTGTGTGTGTGTGTGTGTGTGTGTGGAGGTAAACCTCTTATAACTTTTGAACGGCTTGACCGATTTGATCGTGGTTGATGCCATTCGAAAGGGCTTGACCAAACTTAGGTTTTTTATATACTTTGGAACGATTCGGACCAGTAGATTTTGAGAAATCGCAAAAAAACTACAAAAAAAATTTTTTTCAAAAGTGGTTTTTTTGGAATAACTTTTAAACGGCTTTACCGATCAATTCCAAAAACTAATCAGCTCTTAACATCAAAAAAACACGTCGATCACCGCCAGTTCGGTCAAAATCGGTTGATTCGTTCGTGAGTTATCGTTGACGAAAGAAAACCGAAAAAAGTGTTTTTTCGGAATTACTCCGAATTCTTTAGTTTTCCGAATTACTTAGTTTTCCGCTCTATCAATATAAACTTAAAAATTTTTCATGAAGCTTAAAAAACTGCGTTGAATACCACCAACCGCGTGAATATCGATTCATTCATTCAAAAGTTATTGCGATTTGAAAATTCAAAAAATAGTGTTTTATCAAATTTCTATCAAACTTTTGAGCTTGAAGAGCTCAAAAGCATACAAAAGCTATTTTTTGAGCTCGGAGAGCTCAAAATAATACACAAATTGTATTTATGAGCTCGAAGAGCTCTAAAACGTCATAAGTGCAATTTCAAGCGTTTAGGTATAGAATTGGCGGGAAGTTGCAGGGATGGCCTTCAGGGTCAACCGTTTTTCTAATTTTTTTTTTAGTTTTGGAAATCCTAAAACTAATCAAATTTTAGAAAATACTTTAACAACTATCCAAGATTTGAAAAATTTCTGCTGGGTCGTAAAAAATGTTTAAACTATTTTAAACTCTTCGATAATGGAAAAACTATAATAAAAATTAATTTAAAAAGTTAAATAAAATTCAAGTCTTGGTTATACGTGGAAATTAAACTCTTAGACGGAAGGTTGAGGATTCAAATCTTAGCGCTGGTAAAAAATAATAATAATAATAATAATAATTCCTCAAATTCTCTATAAATTTTTGAACAATCTAAAAATTTTTAAATATTTTAACAATCTTAAATTTTTAAATATTTTAACAATCTTAAATTCTAAAGTTCACGAGAACATTCTGCAAATTCCTAAATTATTAAAGAAGAAATAATTTCGTTCAAAATTTTTTTATCCGACCAGCAATTTTGATTTTTTAATAAAATTTTTAAATAAAAAAATCTTTTTATCTTATGCCCTTCTTTAAGTTCAAAACCTATCAAAAAGATTCAAAGCCCATGAAAACTAAAAAAAAATTAAACCAATAAAAAATATTGATTTTCTTAATATAATTTTCCGGAAGGTAATAAATCACAACTATCTAAATTTTCTTAAAAGGAGCGCAGATTTTTAGAGAAACTTAATCATAAATTTTGTTATTATGTAATACATAACATATATTTCGTTATCGCAAACGTGGGATGACGCATAATATTTTATAGAACCATTTATTTAGGTTATTATAAAAGTTTGGGGTTGAATAAAGAGTAGTTGTTATCATGGCATCACCTGTAGCATCCCTGAGGCCTTCTCTAATCTTATTTCAACATCTTATAGATGTATCAAATTCATATTTATCATCCAATTATAACTTATAACTTATAACTTACAATAGACGGCTCTATCGAAGTTAGAGCTAGATCTTGTTTGTCTTTGTTTTAAATATATTTATTCATCATAACTCTGTTATTAATTGCGTCTGCCAGACCGTATGGATACAATTGCCCTCACCACTGGCCTTGCTAGTAAAACTTGTTTGAGTAAATGTGTACGTAGTAATACAACAACAATGATAAGAATAGTAACAGTATTTATATTAAAGTGAGGGGAAAAATCGATGAAAATAAAGGTTAGTAAAGCTCATGAATATTCCGGGCATTGCGTTACTACTCGTATAGCATAGGAGTAAAACGTTATCAATATAGAATGTAGATTGTGTTATATCGAGCAACATAGAAACGTTATGGAGAAACTAAACTCAAGGGACGCCCCTATACCCGTATAGCAACCCTCCAGAAATTATATTATAAATGTATGCTTCTCGAAATTTCAATACCAACACATGTTTTTGTGTCCTATTTTTACCTAATCGAAAACATGCTTGCATCAAACTGCTGCTTCGTTTACAACTTATTTTTATGAATATTTCAAATTGTGTAATACCAACAATACAATGAAATAACAGTTGGTACAAACAATGTTCGTGATGTGGAATATTTTGAGGAAACGAAGCTAAAGTTCCCTCCACCCCAACATTTCGTAATATAATAAAAACACACTAACTATTTTGATTTCTGTTTACTCATGTTAGTTGTCAAATTTTTTTATGAATAACTTTATATTTATTTATATACTATTTTTAGTTATCGACCAACAAGTTGTTCATTAGTGTAAAGAATGTGGACCTTGAGGGTGGTAAGCCCCGAAACTTTTCACTGTCATCGAGTTTAGCCATCGATTTTTCAACTACTAGCCTGCGACTTTTACAGATTTTGTTAATAAATTTAGTTTTTAAAATTTTTAATAGTATTGATATTTCTCAAAAATAAAAGCTATTTTATTTGCAAAAGTTTAAAGTTGACATTAATGATAAAATAGGCACGCGAAAACTGACTATACTTGAAAATAAAGTTACTTAAGTTAGAAGTACAGTTTTAGGATTGAAAAAAATGAATTTTTTAAATATTTCAGTTTAAATTTTATTATTAATTTTATGAAAAATTTATTAATTTAATTTTTTTAATTATTAACTCTTTTGAAAAATGCAAGAGTTAATTTATTGAAATTTTTAATTTCTCAAAATATGATTCTATTAAATTTTTCATATTAATAATTTTTTAAACAATCAATAATTTAAAAATCATTATTAATAAATTTTAATAAAAACTAATAATCGAAATTAATTAAATTATTAATTTGAAAAAGTTGCTAGATCAATAAATTATAACTATTAATTTTATTTTGAATTAAAAATGCAAAATTTTTTTATGAATTATTTTTCAATGTTAGTTGATATTAATTGAGATAAAAAAATATAGTATAAACTATTGTTGCTATATTTGGTCTTAAATAAGTTCATGGTTTTATAGTAACAAATTGTCGTAAAACTAGCAAAGTGGTTATTCCTATACAATAGTTCTCACATAAATAATTCTGTTCTGTTTCAATCAATAAAACTTATAACTTATACCCCTATAGGGTAAGGTAAATTTGTTTCAAGTTTGAGGTCAATTAAAATCAATATGTTTTGTTTTGTATCGAAAAAAATGAAACAAGTTATTGTTCAATATTTTTCTCGAACTTTATTTCAATGTTTATTTTATTTCCACAAAAAAATTCCGTTGTTTTGCCCCCACGGAAAAATTTATATGTTCAATACATGAAAGTACAAAAAAAAAATGTATATCCACTCATATGAATCTATTTTATATGTATTTTTACTAAAATTCATGAAAACAATCGTTTGTATGCATCAATAAAATATCAGTACATATCAATATTTGTATAATCAGTTTGTAAAATGTTGTATGTATTTCAAACAATCCACTTTATCTCATTAATGCATAGAATCTTTCTTGGAGAAAATAAAATTTTATTTAAAAAACTTTTCTGATGTTAACTTTAACTATTTCACCAGAAAATACAAAAAATAAGGTTTTACCGTAAAAATATTATACTTTAGTGACATTTATATAAATTTTATGTGCATTTTAATAAAAAAACTTTTAAATAAAAAAAAAAAGGTATTTAGAATTCAAATTAAGGGCTCGAATTTTCAGAGCTTTTTTTTTAATATACAGAACACCATTTCGCTGTAGAAGTAAAAAAAAATATTCGTTTGAAACGAGTCACCCTGATGCATCACATATGGAAATCATATTTGTTTTTTTATGTATACGTTGGATATATTTGTTCATTAACGAAAAAAAAAAAAAAAAAAAAAAAAAAAAACATAAATAACTGCTGTCGAAAACCAAGTAAAAATAACGAGTTAACAGTTTGAATAAGCCATTTACATCTTCTAAATTTTTAAAAAATTTCAGTTTTTTTTATGTAAAAAAAAATAAATATGATTTTCATGAATGATGCAAATAAAAAATTATTCATATAGAAAATAGATTTATACTGAGATACAAATTTTTTAATGTTGCTTATATTTTCACATGTATAACATATATGTTGGACGTAATATAAAATATATTTTTTTGAATAATTTTATTTTTACAGCATTAAAATAAATAAATATGCTTTGTAAAACACTAAATGTAAAAAGTTATATAAATAAAACCAAATTATTTTATTTTTTTTTTTATGTAGCTGATTAAAGAATTTATTTCCTTGTCTTTGAAATTGTTTGATTAAGATCTTAGTACACGATTGATAATTATTGTGACGATGCAAAACTATAATCTGAAATCTAACAATTTTTATTTCAGCGCATTAAAGTATTAACATTTACTATCAAAGCTTATAATATTATCGACATTATAAAATTTGGAGTCTTATAAAAGTGAACCGTAAAGAGAATAATAAATTAAAGTCAATGCCGGGTGTTATAATTATTAATAAAATAGTTATCGTCTACTTAAAATAATTATATAGTCTCTGAGACAGTTATAAAATCATTATTAAATAATTAATTTATTCCAACTAGTGATAACAAATGAAGTTTATGTAATTTATGCAAAAGACTTGCCAATAAAATCGATCCAAGGCTGGCGAGTTTTTTTCCCAAGACACATCGCCCTCAGTAGCTATACTATTATTATATACATATATACTACATCTATCTATAATAAAACTTTCTGCTCGGGTAAGTTAATGAGCTCCGTAAGTTAAAATAACTCAGGACAGCTAATACAACTTGGCTAACACAAAGGCTGAGTAAAGGTAAATACCAAAACACAGACAAAGGGTGAAGGTAAGATGAAGAAAAAACAAATGTCTAAAACAACGCAAGCTGGAGAGTAAAATTCTAAAAAAAATAAATATTATTAGTTATAATAATGACAATGATAATGATTATGATAGCAATGTATAACAAAACAAAATAAGCATGAACCGTGGAAGCCACATGTTAAATACAAATACTTTTATAACATATCCAATAAAAGTTTTCTTCAGATGCACGATATCATGTCACGACAGGTTTACTATTATATCAATTGACCTATTTGATGAAAAACGATACGTGCTTATAGCTCTTTTTCAACAGGTTGCTACGGTCTCCTCTATAACTATAGTACACATACATCACGCATGACATAACATATTCATTATCAAATATTAAGAGCATTATTGCTAATTTAATCGAGTAATTAAGCTATAGTCGGTGTAGTTTTAAATAATTTCCTGCACGTATACTGCGAAAACTGAGACTTAATAATATGATTATGATGTTAGAAATGAACTGTGAATTTGAATTCTATTAGCGATGACATGAATCTGTCATAGGTACTCAGCCTGGTACATAACGGATTGCTGGTATGATAATCCAAACTACTCCTGTCTAGTAGACCATAAATTAATCCCGGTACAATATTATAACCAATGCTGGAACAATATCGGTTCAATATAAACCGCTTGCTGTTGTGTATTGACTATATTATTATTATCAATATTAGGAACTGGATTTTGAAAGCGATGCAATAACGGCGAATGCCGCGTTTGTATTGGGAAAAAAATTAGAGTTTAAAAAACTAAAAAATTCTTTGTTTAGCAAACTTAATTGAAAAGTAGAAAATCCTAAGGATGTACTGTAAAAAAAATAATCTAGGCAAGGATTTCCCGATTCAAAAATTTATTGAAATAAACCAATTAATTTACTAATTTTTAGAAAAAGTAATATCAATATTTGTTTTTATTATAAGTAATTGGCAAATATATCAATAGCTTTGCTTGAATTAATAAAAAAATTATTTCAATCGATTCTAATAATTCTTCAAAAGAAAATACATTCTCAGCAATTATCAAAAATTTACGTTCTCCTATCGAGAAAAATTTTTATACTGGAAGTTTTTATTTTCTGTGTAGTGTATTTTTAACCTACAAAATTAGTTATTTTAAGGGGGAACACCACTGTGACGATCGAAAAAAAGAGGCGATTTTCGGGAATTTTTTTGACAGGGAAAATAAAGGAATTTGGGGATCGGATTTTTTTTATTTTATTAATGGTACATTAAAGATTATTACCCTAAATTTTTATTAAAAAATATTTAATTATTACAAAGTTATTAACAATCTCGTAGAGCATTAGAAAAAAATTTCCCCTCCATGGTCGGTTCGATAACTTAAAAACGGATCATCTGAAAATAAAAACCCAAATTGCTTTTTAATTAGTAAGGATGTAGTTATCGTCGCACGTACGGAATTTTGAAAATTTTAATTTTTTAGAAAGTGGCGACTGATTGAAAATTTTCTCACCATTCTTACTGTTTTTTTTTTGTTTTAACCCGGCTAAAAAAATCTTTAAAATAAAAATTTTTCAAATTCCGTACGTGCGACAATAACTACATCCTTACTGATTAAAAGGCAATTTGGGTTTTTATTTTCAGATGATCTGTTTTTGAGTTATCAAACCGACCGTGGAGGGGGGAAATTTTCTCCAGTGCTCGACGAGATTGTTAATAACTTTGTAATATATTTAAGATTTTTTCGTGTTGAAAATGTTTCTTGATCAAAAAATGCTTACAATCACTCACACTTCAAAGGGAAGTCACCATGACACTTGAAATTAGAGTCTGTCTAATCGATACAAAAAAGTTTCTAGTCTTTTTATTTCACAAATTTACCATTTGCGCAAAAAATTTAGGATAATTTATAGTTTAGATTCATACTCAAAACTTTTTTTTATTAGAATCTTGACGTATTTTTGTTGGATAACACGGTAATCTGATTGTCAAAATTCGTTGGAATCACGGGGCTTCCATTGGCCAATAAGCTTGTTTATATTTAAATGTTGTTCTTGGTATTAGTATTGGCGTATCAAAAATAATCTAGAATCTTTTACCTTGTACCGGAAATCGATTTGTGCCGGATGCAATAAATTTTAAAGTCAATTCATCCGGTAATGCCGCGATAGTAGAATCTGCGTACGTTTGCAAAAGATCATTCGTTTTCTGGTTCACACAGATTCGTTTATTGATTGGTCTATTCAATTTAATCCGAGTGTTTCTCCGTTGTGTTTATTTTCACAGAGGAAAAGTTTTAAGATTTTATCTTCCAGTGGTTATCGCTGCGAATTTTAATGATTCATTTTTCGACCTATTTATGTTTCATTCGAAAAATTTTGTTATGCTGATACCGATGATAAGGTAAAAGCTCCAATTATTGACGGGGGTCTAAATATTGACACCCTAAATTATTTTTAAATATATTAAATTATCTGTAATAAGAATAACGATCAAATAAATTTTTATTAAATTCTAATTAATTAAAAAATAGAAAAAAATCACATTCAGTTCAAAATATTAAATATTAATTATTAAAAAAATAAAGTTAGCACCAGTTCATCAAATCAGCTTACGAGCGTCTATTTTTAACAACTTTGGTTAGAAAAGTATTTTTTTTTAACTGCCGAGTTTAAATTAATTTTTTCATGTAATTATATGATCTATTTTTTTTTTAATTAACAATATATGAAATATTTATAAAATTAAATAATCGAAATTAATTGTATGCTTTATGATATTTAAATAATGGGAGTCAATAACTAGTTCATAGTTTTTATGGTGAATCCCATATTGACAGCCAGTCGACAGCGCTATGACGCCTTTTTTTTTTTAAGTATAAAATACGTTATATACGCGATTATATTCAAGGTTTTTAACTGTCAAATAACTCGGCGTGTTTTAGTGTTAAATAAGTTTTTAAATAAATTGTTATATTTTTCATAATAATTATTCATTCATAGAAATTATTATTAATTAACTTTAATAATATTGATTACTTTATATCGTTTTTGATAAATAACAATATAACCAAATAATTCGACGCATGTGCAGTAGGGGCGTCAATAATTGGGGTTACGGTACGTCAATAATTAGATCAATCAGTTTTTTAACCCGTCAATAATTGGTGTATCCAGATCATATATTTAATTATTTAAAATTAATTAGTAAATATCACTGATTATCATTTTAAAAAAAGAAATTGATTAGTCAAAACATTACTGAAGACATTACCACAAACAAAATTCATCGATATTTATATTTGATTGCTTAAAAAAAATGAAATCATAATTTTGTCTCTTATAGCATCAATAATTGGGGCTTTTACCTTAGTCTTATCAAAAATGAGATCATTTTTTTAACAAAAAAAAAATATTTGCATTAAAAATTTATTTTTTATCACTATGAATCAAATCAATATTTTACATTTTCAAAAACTCTTTTTCTATTCCAAACTTTAGACCAAAATAAAAAATATTATTATTGAAGAAATGAAACTTTTGGTGACATGACATAAAATGTGTGAAAACACGCTTTAGTAACTAATTAAATTTTAACAAAAAAAATAATGATGACACTTTTCAAGTCCATCTGTTTATTTCGTAATTGCGAGCAAAAGCTAGAAAACTTGAAAGACTTTTAGTTAATTGATCATTGGGTTAAAAAAAAAAAGCATTCATAGCAGAATTGAAAAAGTTCAAGGTCTCCGATGTGGTGTAAATAATGAGGTGTGAAAATTTTAATATCGTCGATGAAAGTAACACTACGCAGAGTTTTATTTTTGTAAGTATAAATAACAATTTACTTCATTCGTTATTTTAAATTGCCGCGATTACTAACCAGCAACGCATATCTTCCCACATCTTTTAATACTGCGGATTAATTAGATAATTTATAGCAAAAAAAATTTTCTATTTCTATTTCTTAGAGTGTGTGTAAATTTGTAAATTTATTTTAAGAATAGGAAATCAAAAAAATATTGCGCCATTGAACTACTTTAGTTTGAAACAAATTTTAGGTGACGATTTCATTTAATTTATCATCGAGCTTTTAAAGATAAAAAAATCAAAGTTACTTTTGAAAATTGGAATATATGATAAAGACTTTTTTTGTAAGAAATTAAATTTTTTTACAAATTTTTTTTAAATCATTTTTTTGTATCTCTAATATTTTATTCAAAATTTGATTATAAAGTTTTATAAATATTGTTAGATCATCAAACTTTTGAATTATTACAATTAATAACTGACTTTTAATAAAAAAAAATTATTTCTTAACATGGAAATTTAAATTAGTGTATGTTAAGTTTAAAATTTAGAACTATTAATGAAATTGTTTCAATAATTTATTAAAAATATCATTTCAAACTTTGTGACGAATTAATTTTCAAAGTACAAGGAAAAATGGTAAAATATGTGTTTTCAAAATAAGTTAGGTATATTATATATGCTAATATATTTATTGTAAACAAAAACATATATTCATAGATATAAGTCGAGAACATTTCTCTATCGACTTTAAAGCTTTAACTTCTACCCCAGATCTTTTTTCTATTTTTCTCTTCGAACTAAATAGAGTTTACCAGTTACCGGGTTCTTTATACGAATAACTTTCTTTGTTGGTATGTTTGATACTTTTTTGTGAATTTATTTCAATCCTCATACGAGTAGTAACTTTGTCGCACATTGCTTAGCCTCAGACTTAGATATAAACACCGAGAAAAACAAACAAATTTTTGAGTTTTCAAGAAAATAAACTATTAATGACACAAATCAAAGTTTCTTTTTACGAGCCACAAAATACTGAGATACAAAAGACATATATCTTTACTTGGAAAATCCTAGGGGTGAAAGAATTGTATGTCAAAAGTCGGGGATAACTCGTACACAATTCCACATAAAAAAATTTTATTCTTCGTCGGTTTATGTATATATATATATATATATATATATATATATATATATATATATATATATATATATATATATATATATATATATATATATATATATATTTATGGATATTTACAGAATAAGAAGCTTGGGTTTTATAGATCTGGATTTGCCGACCGGTATTATAAGTCTGAGAAATTGGATTTTAATAAAAAAAATTTTATATTTTTCGGGTACTTTTAAATAATTATATTTTTCCTAAAAATAGATTTTTTAAATAATAAAATTTATAAAAATTATTTTTTTTTATTTTCAATTTTTACTTTAAATTTCTAGAATCTTTATAAGTTTCACTAATTAAAATCACTAGTACTGTCCAATAATAATCCAAGAATGGAAAAATAAAAAATCCTGCACACAGTTTATTCATCCGTTTGGACGCAATAAAACCAGATTTTTCATCCTAAACTTTTCAAATATGTTTTGCAGAATTTTTTAAATCTCTAATTCACAACACTTTAATAATTTATATCTTGTGCGACGGGAATCAATGAAATGTATGCACCCATAGGTGATTAATTTTATATAATAAATGGTCGGAATCTGTTGTTGAATAAAATTATAAATAAAACCTCGACAATATTTAATATAAAATCACCTGACCATAAAACAAACTTCAGCAGATTACATTTTAATTGTAAAAATAATAGTCTATTGAAAACAATGTCACCGCGGAAATATATACTCCCAGAAGTATATAAAACAAACGAGGTTAATAAATAAAATAATTCGGACAATAATTCACATCAGAAACGGGTATTAATTATCACCGTTAAAAATAATCAATAATACTTTAATTCATGATAAATTGTATTTATGTAAAAATTTTGTAAAATTATTCTTAATATACTCTGTACACTACTTACTTAGTTAATTTAATATTATGTATTAATTTTTATAAATTTATTATATTTTTCTGGTGTCTATGCACAGGTGCTTCTTGCACCTCTATAGAATGTTTTACCAGAAGTAAATAAATAAATAAAATAAATAAATAAATAAATAAATAAAATAAATAAATAAATAAAATAAATAAATAAATAAAATAAATAAATAAATAAAATAAATAAATAAATAAATAAAAAGTAAAAAAAAAATTCCATGTTAAATAAAAGTTTGAGCTAATTTTGGTATTATTTTTGTAAAATATTAAGACAGATTGAAAAATTACGAGGCAACAGTGAGTCTTTTATTCTTCGCTAACCAAGTAAAGTTTTAGGTGAAGTGAGAAGGATGCTGCGGGAGTAGAGGCCGGATTGAGAAAAAATGTAGCCCGAGTAGTCCCGAGTCTTGGGGATGTTTTATCGGTTTTTGTAAAAGACAAGCTTATACTCTCTTCCAGTAGCCCCTATACTACTTCTCTTCTTTCTACACTCATTCTCATCTGCCTCATCCTCCAACCTCCAACTCCTCTTTCTTCTCGACCCGGTTGTCCCTGTCGAGTTGACGGAAAATCGATAGTTAACGAGAACGGTAAATACTAAAATGTTTCGTTTTTCTATCAAACACCCGACACACCTCATTTATTATTAATTGACAGGATATTTTTTATATTTTCCGACCACTATTATTAGACTCATTTACTTTTAAATTAGTCGTTCGATTCATTGCACGTATACCGCAGTACGTCCACACATTAATTAATTTTTTTTTATTTTTTTTGTTTTAATCAATTTAAATATTTCATTGCTTCGGTAAATTATAGATTTAATTTAAGCCATGTTAATTAATCGTTACTCGTTACTGATTATAATAGAAATCTAATTACGCGGGGACTAAAATAATTAAATTTCCTATCGATTTATTTACTCTGACGCCGGGTGAATAAATATTTAACAATTGTTTAACGGGAGAAAAAAGTTTTTGTCTATTTTGTTGGGAACTTTGCTTTTTTTGGAGGAAGAAAAAATAAAAGTAAATCCATTAAAAGTAAGTGTAAACTTTTTCAACAAAATGCGAAAAAAATGTACTTATGCAAAAGATCATTAAAAACTTAATAACTACATTCACGCGCTATCACCCTGAGCTTGTAATGAGAGGGAAATTTTTTTAAAATATCACAATAAGAATAAGAAACAAAAAAAAATTTTTTTGAATTAATAATAATAATAAATAGGCTGTAATTATAATTGAGGTCAATGCACAAATTAAACATGCCAACGATTAGACGATATCGCACCGCACATATACAGTTTGTCCTCATGAGCTATCAATTATCTTCGATGTGAGTGCACAGAGAAGCTTTTGTGATGATCCTATCGGTTTAATCCAAGCTGTTAGATCGACAATACGAGGAGCAAATCGATAACTAGAGAATCGATTTGCCAGATTATCACAATAGACACAATAATTAGGAATTTGTTTCCAGATAGTGTGTCATCGTTGTTCAGATATACCGTGACAAATTACCTATTACGATTTCACACTAACACCTATCGAAAATAAATAGATATGGTGATATACTAATACACTTTTACAACAAACTAGTAGCAGTGTGTTGTTGTGTATAATAAATAGTGGTAATTTATGATAGAGATAATGGAGAAGATGGAGATAAAGATAATAACGAGAAAGGAGGAAAAATATGACCCAGATTAAAGGGCTTCCAAGTGAAATCAGAGCATCAGATAATGTTGCCAAATTGAAGGGACAAGATAATTTGAGGGATGCGTAAATTGTCTAAAGAGTAGCAAGAGGTCATCCAAAAGAAATATTTTTAGGCAGAGCTGGCCGCCAGCCAATCCCTTAAGGATTTGTTGCGCCTCTAAGCGTCTCTCTTTCCAACCGGATTATACTTGTTGGGGATGAGGAAGAATATTAAGATTTAAGTCATAAATAAATGAACAAATTTGTTACCTATTTATGTCTTTGGTTTTCACTAAATTTGATACTATAAAAACTTAACCTACAGAAATAAGAGAACGAGAAATAAGGAATATAAAATTCAAATACGTATGCGCGCATCCACCATTTTATAAAGCAGACTCCATTTTAGTTGGAATATTTATTTTGTAATTACATTTTTCATTAATTTCTTCGATGAATTGACAAGAAATAATTTTTTTTTCTCATAAAATTGAACACTTTTAATTCCTAAATTAAAAATAAAAAAAAAATAGTTATAATTTTTATTAATAATCCGTAATTAACAATAAAAAAATTTTCACTTAATTTATGTAATCTGCCATAAGACTTGATCGTAATAAGTAATCATAAAACAACGCAAAAATATGAATAAAATAATCGGATAAATGTAAGTATCGCTATATCACGTAATCGCAAGTCTGATTTTCCATAATATCACTCTCACTATCAAGGTATGATTAATCGACGAGGCTTGTCATTATTGCTTTGCCTATTTGACTAATTTCCAATGGCTTTGTCGTTTTAGTAAACCCTTGACACGAGAATACATCGATAACGATATATCGATACCGATCAGTTAAATACCGAATTAAACCGCTTGAAATTCCCTCTGCTTTGATAACTGAAATATCTCGTTCAAGGACATGATACCCAGTGATTAAATAATGACCTGAGAAACAAAATTGTAGATAGGAAATTTAGGAACGTATAACTGGATAAGGACGGATATTTTCGACTTTATATAAATTCATACCAATATACAAGCGGATAAATGACGTTTTTTAAATAGAACACTCTTGTTATTAATTATTTCGCGCAAACATTTCCGTCTTCTATATAGAAAATGGTTTTTTCGTTTTACTCCGTTTCACCTGAGGCTATTTTCAAAATCCTTGACCACGTCACTCCATTTATAGTCCACAAATTTAAACTTTAATAAAACTTAAAATTGGATGCAATATGGTTTAGCTTTATGTGTGCATGATGTGTGAATACTGAGAAATACATTCGCTATGATTCGCTAGCTAGAATTATTATTTAGGTACTTTGATCAAACTTTCAAAAGTTACCATATGATACTAACTCTGCATAATATATGACATAATACACGCCAGTAAATAAGGTACATATATTTTGGATATAACAATTGTAGGTGTAACTTATTATTATACGAAATATTTCATGATGCATATGAACATAATTCAATAGAAAGAGACAAACATATAAGGGAAGTTAAGTATGTCATTCGTGTTTAGATACAACGCTTATCAGTGATATGTGTGAATTTTTATAGTTCAACTTCTCGATTTTGATACTATTTGTAATATTCGCTAATTTATGTAGTTATACTATAGTTAAGAGAATAATGAAAATTTTGTCTCCGGCGTGTTCATATGATTAAATTGATTTATTTAGATATTTAATTAATTTAGTATGATTAAAGAAATCTTGATTTGAATTTGTGCCTTTTTAAAGTTTTTTAACGATAGTTAATTTATGATATGTTTTCGGAGTAGTTCTTTATAGACTTGAATTTCGCGCTAGATAAGATTTGTTTATTTATTAACTTTGTTTTGTTAATGTAAATTTAGCTTTACGTCAATTATTAATCATTTAAATTTATAATCTGAATAATTAAAAAAAGTCCAAATTTTGTAACGGTATCCTTTTATTTTATAAGGGATTATCATAGTGAAATTTGGGATCACCTAAAACGTTATAACTTGCCCTGATTACAGAAACTAAATAAAAGGTATTAGAAATAAAGAAACTAAAACTTTTTTCAATACTTCTGAATATTTTCAGTTTATTGAGCGATAGTCAATTTTTTATGTTAAGTTTTTGGAGGACTTTTGAATAGTTTTTTGGTTCTATAAGTTTGCGTCCGTACATTTTCTATTAAATTATTTTAAAATATATTTCCAAAATCCCTATCTATATAAATTGTGATTAAAAATATTGAAAAATCAATAAGCCAAAAGTTTTTTTATTCATATTTCGTAATTCTCGGAAATTACACAGTGGCTACAGATTCTTAGTTTATAATTAATAATTTAATTGTTGTATAAAATCTTAATGAACCAAACTTGATAATTTTAATAGTTCACGTTTATGTAATTATTTATTCAACTTTTTGAATTAACTCGTATAAATTATTTATCCTCAATATAATATGGTAATACGTTGATTTTAATATTTGATTATTCGTACTGCGAAGCTTTAATTTAATTTTAACAAGTATAAGTTTTATATTCACACAATGCGAGATACAAAATTTTAAATAATTTTATTAATCCTTTATAGTGACCAATCATTCTCATAAACTTGAAATGACGACAAGAATCAAAAATTATGGCGCATCCTCAATAAAATCATTTTGCAGTACTCGAATTTTTTGAGAAAAGTGTATAGAAAAAATAATTATTCCCTAAAAATAGTATATTACACTCCTAGGGAAGTAAAGTAAGAAAGGTCTCAGATCACATGCAATTGTTGGCCGAGGCGAAGCCGAAAAGTGTATACTATTTTTTTCCCCGAGGAAGGCGGAAAGCGGCAACTTCGTTTAGCGCAGCGGTTCTAAAGTTGCCGCTTTACGCCCACAGGGGAAAAAAATGTATACAAATCATGTAATGACTGGATTTTTTTGACCTATAAAAATTTTATATGAAATTTATTAACGAATATGTATTGCGAAAACGGCACACAAGGCTACTTAAATTAAAACAAAAATTAAATCGGTTTAAATTAGAGTGCCTTGATTTAAAATCGTCTTAAATGTGAAAGTTCACAACGAGCAGTTTCTTGGCGCATTTTTATAATGAATATATCTTGCTTAGAAAAAAAAAAAATACGGAGATAAATCCGCTGGGTCTTTACGGTAGAAAAATATAAATAGTATGAACCATAAAAAAATGAATTATTATTATTATTATCATTATGATTCAAGTGGTGAAGTTGAGAAATGGAGGTTTTATAAGTAAAATAAATTTGCTACACGTGTGGTAGAATATGGATAAAATTATTTGTTTACTCATGTGACTTGAATATGTTCAAGTGAATATGTAACTACACTCATAAAGTGTTACTTATTTCACACACATGTCACTGACTACACTTGTAGGATAAGTTTGAAAGTCCAATATTTAAGACTCAGTAGATATTCATACTCATAATTATAAGCAAAAGTTTCTTCTTATTAATTAATTAGTGAAAAATTTTTTAAATTTTATGAATATACAAAAAATAATTGTCATGCTTAAAACCATTGTGTAAAATTTTTTTAGTGAATTAATTTTCATAAATCCAAATCTCTCGAGCTTGCATGATATATTTTTTAATTAAAAATATTATTATCTTTCCTTTGAAATTTTAATTAATCTGACTATACGTAGATAATTGGAATTTTCCCAAGATCTTACCGAGCGTTTGGAACAATAAACTCAGAAGCTTGTTCACTTGTTGCAATAATAGGATTACCCTTACACTATTGAATTATATAAAAAAAATAATGTGAAAGATACAATAATACGTTATAAGAAATAGATTATTTTTAGAGAGTAAATAAGAATGTTCGGAACATAATGGTCTACTGTCTCCGTAAATTGAATTATATTCGATCGATTATTAGTTTTTCGAAGTGCGTAACATAAAAGTGCAGCTGCAATAACATTGTGTGTAAAATTAAGTATTACAAAAATTAATTTTTTTCATTTAAAAATTAAAAAAAAAAATTTAATTTCAACGATTAAGCTTTTTAACGCAACGTTCTATAAAAATAGTGTAGGGTAGGGTGGGGCACAGCGGCTCACCCGGGGCACAACGGCCCACCTCAAAAATTAGGTAAAAATTTATTTTTTTCATTTTCCGTCAAGTTATGACCTCTATAATGTTTTTATGATATTTTGAGCCGATATGTGATGTGGGGCATAATGAACCACTCAAAAAAAAAATTGTAACGAAAAAAATTTTTTTTTCTTCTCGAATTGTGAGAAATTTAAAGAATTAATTTTTTTAAGCCTTTTCAGGTCAATTGTATTTATCTCAGGTAAAATGAATGAGGAAAAAATTTAATCGAACTGAAAAATTTAACAAAAAATCGAATTTCATGACTGGTAAAAAATTGAAAACACAGTTTTTTTAAATCAAAGCAGTAAGTTAATTGTATTATTAACTCTTATTTAAGTTCCTTTAAGGATGTCTTACTCTACGCTATTCATATTTCTAATTTTGAATTAGAGACTCAACATGTGATTTCAATTAACGTAAACTAATGTAACCAATTATTTTCCGAATACCATCTCTGTACTTTTTCTTGTAGGTAGATTTAAAATCTTTAAGTGCAATAAAAGGAATTAATTATATTATTAATTAATATTTATTCAAAACTAATCAACAGCTTTATAATAAAATTTATAATAATTTTTTAAAAACGTTAAAAAAAAATAAATTTTGAATAAAACATGAAATCTAAATTTTCGATAATTAAGAAATCACATGGAAATAATTTGATATTGACGGTCTAATTAGCAGTTGGTCTAACTCCTTATTTTTTAGAGGGTGATTTTTTTTTAATTTTGACGCAGTTATAGTTATAGTTCGCTTATAAATTATTTGAAGGATCCTAACCAAAATATTATACCTCTATTAAATATTAAATGGTTTATTAAAGTGATAATAAATTTCGAACTGATTGTATTTTCGTACAAATGGAAGATTCTCTAAAATGAAGTTAGAAAATTTGCCATGAATCTGTGGATTCTGAGTAAAGTTCATTGCAATAAAGACAATGGATATCATCATTTTTATATTTTAAGCATTTTTTTCAAATTTTTTGGGTTTGATTTTATTTGATTTTTTTTTTTTTTTTTTTTGTTAAACTGAGGTCTTTTTTTTGCTTCATTTTGATCTTTTTTTTCTTTGAGTTCTTAGTGATACTTAAGACTCATAAAAATCTTGGTTTTCCCTCGACGACTTCTTTTCGGAGGAGAATCTCCAGATTTTGATAGTAATGACTTCAGTAAAAAAAAAATTTTTTTTATATGCTTTTTTTGGGAAGTGGGCCGTCATTGGGTAGAAAATGTAGGCAGTCATGCCCTAGAAAAAAAATGTGTTTTTTCGATTTTCTGCAAAATTTAGATTGATTTATTCGAAATAAACGGAAAATAAACAAATTTAATGGTTCGAAACCATAAAAAGAAATAACAAGCTTAAGTGGGCCGCTGTGCTTCACCCTCCCCTATAAATTAATTTTTCTACAGAAAAAAAATTCAAACATTAAGCTTACTGCGTGTTTTTGAATACTTTTAAAAATTTTACATTTCAAAAGAACCCGCTTGGTTATAGTGGTCACCCACCCAATCTTTCAGAAATATTGAAAAACATTTCTAAAAGCTAAGAATTGTAATTGAAATTTAAAATTAATTTGAGAACAATTAGGTCGTGATTTTGAATTCGGTTTTATACAGCCGAATTTTAAATAAAATGTTCTATAAAATAATTTAATTGATAAAATAACTGGGAAAGCGCAATATCATACGAACTTCTCTGCACCATTAAAATTAAAATCAAATTATTAATAATGAATAACAAAGTGATACATATTAATGCAGAGAGATAATTAATGTCGACATTCGATATTTTACTGCACACTGATGGTGGTTTGGTGTAAAAAATCGAACAAACGAAAAAAATAATACTTATTGCTATTTGACTGAAAAAAAATTAACAAAAAAAAATTCAATCATAGAAATTAAAGGTAACAAAAATGAAATGAAAGTGTTGGTGAAAAATTGAAACTTAAATGGATCGTTAATCTTACTTAAAGAATAAGCAAGCTGGTGAGTAGAAAATGCCATAATCTTTTTAGAGTGTACCTTATTTTTTTTATTTATTTTTGTTTTTTGTGAAGTCATCTTGTATAAATACATAAAAAAAATGAAAGGGAGAAAATAGAGTTGTTTTAAAAAGAAACGGAGGGATGACAAATAAAAATGAAAGCACAAAAAGTTTGAAAAATAGAGTATGAAACGGGAAAACAGTAGAACACGTCCAGAGTAGACAGAAAGATTTCGGAATTCCAAGAGCAGACAATGAAAAATAGTTGCAATAATTTATATCTTGAAGCAGTCTACTGTATACATATTGTGTATACCAAGAGACTATACCTTATATTTCACATCTTAAATATCCGTCTTATTCATTTCTCACAGTCACTGTAATAACCAATGCAATTACAACCATGAATAACATAAATAAAATCGCTATAAACAAGCATCAAACCTTTTTTACATCGCTGACTTTCCGGTATAGACTAGAATTTTTTCTTTCTTTTTGTATTTCATAAAAAGCGCGATCGAAAAGGTCACAATGATAAATTCCTGGAATCGGCACTGTCGGATTAAGGCAGCTACAAATTTACATGTCGCTGAATTCAGGTGACAATGCATATTCTATCATTATAAAGAAATATGAAAAAGTTTACTAGCATGGATTTTCGTTAAATCATCGGAAAAATGCAATTTTTTTAAATTTATATTATTTGCATTCATAGGTTCCTTAAAAGTATAAAATTTACGACCAATGTATCAAAAAAAATTTCAGATTAGAACATTCCTAGCGGTAGTATCAAAAAATTTTCTATCCCGCAGTTTGTTTTCATTTAAAAGCCACACTTATACTATTTATATTTTTTTTTATCGCAATTTCGTAACACTGCAGAAAGTAAACATTAACTACGTTATATATGTATATATTTATAAATATTTAAACCGATAAATTTAACCAGTGAAAATAAATAAATAATTTAGAAAGCAAAAAAAGTTATTTTTTTTTTATTATTCAAAAGCTCTTAGATAAAAAAAAATTATTAGAGTTTTTTAACGACGTAAAAATAAATATTTAAATAACCTTCTATTGAATTTTTAATTCTTAACTCTACGGAAAAATAAAAGCATAATTTTTAATTGAATTTATAGGTGTAAGTGTGTAAATATAGTTATATCAGAGATGTGATATAAATATTGCTGTTCAAATATTTACTTATATTATATCTCGTAGTTTATTTTTTTATTACAACTACAGTAATTTTATGTTATTACAATATTTAAAAATACGAATAAAAAATACTGATAAATTTTTATAGTCCATTACGTTTGTTTTAAAAATAAACTGTTAATTAATTGAATAAATATTAAACAAAATAAAATAAATTAAAAAATATATTTTTGAAAAAAACATTAACTATCGGTAAATTATTACCTTGAGCCGCTTTGAAAACAGTCAAAGTATTTTTTAAATAATAGTAAATAGAAGTGAGTAATTAACAAAAATACTTTTACAAAAATAACTAGACAAAAAATATCTCAATGATATGAATGTGACGATATAAAAATAAAAAATAGACATTTTAAATGACACGGGTATAAGTATAATGTAAGAGTCGCGGTAATATAAAATGTGTAATCTGCATATACATAGTTTAAAAAATAAAATAAAGTTTAGTTTTAAAAAAAGGCGTTTCTTAGCTAAGAGGATGGCAAGCCAGATGGGCAGAGTGGATGAGTAAAGCTGCGAGTAAACCGAGTAAAGACTTACTTATACTACGTTTAAAGAGAGAAGATATAAAAGAGAAGAGAGAAGAGTAGAAGGTTTAGTTATTACGAGCTGGGGTATGTGACTAGCCCAGTGACCGCAATGCCGTAGCCTTCCTTATAGGTCACCAGTATAAGCATTACCGGCGTGTACACCTGTCGAGTAAGCACGTCAGCACACCCCGGCAGATAAGTCTATACCTCACATTTCGACATGACACAAGTGTATACAACATAAACATATATACAGGGTGTCCCAAAAGTCACAGACGCCATTGTAGCATCTGATGAAAAAAATAATTCTGAGACGAAAAGTCCTTAGCCGTTTTTCAATTAACCGCATAGATAATTAATTATTAATTAAAAATAACGTCTCTTTATTTGTTAGAGAGAGAGCGCCAGTGTCCAGTAAAGTATGTGCCAAACAAAGACACAACTAACTGTATGACTAACTAGTTTCTATAGCTAACGTAGTCACACATATTTACTTACACATTTACACGTACAAGCGTCTTCGTTGGAACGCACTTGAATTGACACTAGCGCTCTCTCTCTCTCTAACGCATGAAAGGACGTTATTTTTATTAATAATTAATTATCTATCCGTCTGATTAAAAAATTGCTAAGGACTTTTCGTCTCAGAATTATTTTGTTTATCAGATGCTACAATGGCGTCCGTTACTTCTGGGAAACTCTGTATAAACAGTTAGACAGACATTGAATTAACACGTAAGGTGTGATGAACCAAACAACCAATACACACATCAACCACTAACATCATATTACAAACGTTTATATAATTCACTCGATACTTAATATTTAATTACTATCTACTATGTGCTTTCATTGATGTAATTTTTTTTTCTATGAAATTAATCCTGTGAAAAAATTTTCTGATACAGCCAATTTTTATATATGGCTTGATCTCGTCATATCAGGCTATACATGAAAATTAACAAATTGTTAATTATAATATTTTTTTACAACTGTGTACATTAATTGACATTGTACGTTAAAAAAAATTGCTATAGTATTAGTTGATTAAACTTAAAATCAATGACAGATAAGCTCTTTAGAAGAGTTAGTTTAATTAGTTTAAAAATCTTTATTTGATATTTATAATTGACACGTTACAATTTTATTGTACATTGTATGCAATATTTATAATTAACTTTGGTTCCCGTTTGTGCAACATAACCCACTAGATAATACATTTATTTATATTATAATATAATTAAGTAGTTTGACTAGAAGGTGGACTATTTTATTTAGGGAAAAAGAAAGATAAAAAAAAAAAAACCCTATGTATCTTTAGAAGAGTCAAAAAAGGAATGATTTTTATTTTAGAACTAAACTCTCTTGTTAGGAGACAATTTAGCGATCTTGCGCTCTCTATCGGAAATTTTCAACATCACATTTGGTCAACAAAAGATACATAGGTTTATATGACTATATCTGAATCCTTCGAAGACGAAAGCAATTATTTGTGGAAGTAGAGCAAAAATTAGTAGTGATGAGTGCAGACTAGCCGACACAATCTTTGTGGAGGGGTGTTCTATTCCTTATAGTAGCACTGTAAAATACCTTGGGGTGACTATAGATAGTACTCTCTCATGGGAGAATCAAGTAACAAATTTGTGCAATCGCGCTATGAGTATTCTAGCACAACTAAAAATAAACAATGAAATATTTAGTGAAAGTTTACATATTAAGCTACACTGATAGAAGGATTTGTTTATAGTTAAAAATATTTGTTAATATTTAATAAATCATTTATTAGAGACCGCTTTTTAGTCCTTACCAAATATTTCTTAGTATTTAAAAAGATTTATTAAATACAAATAAATCATTTTAAATGCTAAGAAATATTTTTTTAATACTAAAAAGTGGTCTCTAATAAATGATTTGTTAACTATTAACAAATATTTTTTAATACAAATAAATCCTTCTATCAGTGTAGTATCTACTTTAATAATTCCTCTCTTTGATTATTGTTGTGCGGCGTATACGAATATGTCAAACAAATTATTATTAAAGATGCAGCGTAAATTGAATTCATGTGTTAGATTTATCTATAAAGTACCAAAATATGAACATGTTACTCCATATTTCAAAAAGTTAGGTTGGCTAAAGCTTGCAGCGAGAAGAGACTATTTCATTGCTTGTCTGTTTTATAAGGAAATTCGACTAAATTATCGGCAGCTATTCGGCTCAAAACTAGACTTTTTGCCTGTAGCACTGCGTAGAGGTGATGTCCGACAAGACTATCTTCGTATACCACAGGCTAATTGTGTCATGTATGATAATTCATTCTTAATTCATGGCATACGTATCTGGAATGCACTGCCAGCTGAGACTGTGGCTGTAGATAATTTGGTTGAATTTAAAAATGCTTGCTTCAATCACTTTTTTGAACATGACAATTAACAATTGCAATCTTTATTTTGGATCGTATTTAAATATTTTTTCTTGTAGAATTATTATGACTTTAAATTAAGTTATTTGTTTGTATTAAATAATCTATTTGGAATTTATAACATTTGAAATTAAATCTAATTGTAAACCTTTAATTAGTTAAGTAATCTTGTAACCTATGTAAACCAATGTAATTAAAATATTGATGGCTTTGAGGGAGCTTAGGTTCCAGAGCCAAATAAATTTTTTATCTATCTATCTATCTATCTATATCTGGTTATATTAGAAAATTTTTTTACTGATTGGGCTGCAATAAAAAATTTGATGTAGTTCTTAGAAGTTTATGAAATTTAATGAATTTTTATAAAACATTAAAGCACAAAATAGGTTGTCTTAAAATTTGAAAATAAAATGCTTATTAAAGCTTTAAAAAATGCGCTAATTAAAATTTTTTGATAATTAATTTTGTAAAAATATTTATTGAATTTTTTAATTTCTGAAAAATTATTTAAGTTTTTCCTATTATTAATTTTTCGAATAATTAATTTTAAAAATTTTTATTAATGCATTTTTTACAAAATTAATTATTAAAAATCTTAATAAATGAATTTTTTTAAAGCTTAGTAATTAGAACAAATTAAATTGGTAATTTAAAAGGAAATGGATCATTTAATAAATTACAATTGTTAATTTTCTTGTGAATGAAAAATTTTCAAATTAAATATTTTATAACCTTAATTACAATTAATAGAAAAAGACTTAATTCTCTTTGATTTTTAGGGATAATCATATTAGCGCGCTAAAGCAGTTGGTGAGATCGATTCTTCGTCATGACTCATGACTAACCCTCCTTACCTCCTGGAGTGTTGATCGCTATTAAACCAATTGATAATCTGATAATTTAGCTCCAAGATAAATAACTAAACAAGCATCAATCAGAGAAACGAAAACATCAGTCAAGTGATTTAGAAAATCAAAAATGGAGTAGAAAATTTGAGCCGATAGAAGTTGTTATTGTTAAAATCGCTACAAACACTGTTCGTATATTGAATGAAAGTAAAGATATATACAAGAATCATTAATGGTTATTGATACACTGTGAATAAGTAGTGAGCCTTATGCGCACCGACACACTGAAAAGTCGATATCGAACGTATACTACTGCAGACGTGCAAATGAAAACACTCTGGAAGGCATGATGTTAAGCTTTGAATAAATAATTTTTTTTGGAAGCTTCTATGGAAATCTACACGTTTGTTATCATGGTATAATTTTAAGAGAATATATTTTCAACATAATGCCTACAATTTTTATCGGATCTTTATCTTCAATTATATTCACTAAATAAAACTATTTCAAAGATATTATCAGGATATTATTCGTAAATTAAAAGCTAGTCATAACGAAATTACTTGCTCTAAACAAATAAATATTACAAAATTACATCAACTGTAAGCTATGAAATATATAAAGGTATTCTACTGGAAATTAATTAACAATTTAGTAATTATTTCAAATTTGGATTCAAATTTTAATTACGAAAATATTTAATCGTTATTAATTACAAATTCTAACTAATTTTTTCTATTGGCCTATCCTACAGGAATTTTCTTTCTCGGTATTTTTTTCTGAAACTACACAGAAAAAAAAAATGTTCTTGAATCAAGTATGTAATTGTGAAGAACTTGATATTCTTGATTTTAATGGAAAAATGTTTGATTTAAGAACATGTAGGACAGAGAATATTCAAATTTTGGACAAAATACTGAGACACTTTTTGACCTAGTAATTTTTGAACAAAAAATCATTAAACTTGGCAGGAGTATGTTAATAATAGTCCTTCGTAAATTGATTCTTCTATTTTTAAATTTAATCATTGAAAAAAAATAACAAAATGATAAATAAATGGGTAGAGTTCACGCGTAAAACTGCCTTATCTCCGGGCCCATCATATATTCAAGTAAATAAACTTTACTATAAAGAAATTACTCATAAACTTACAACCAATATAATCTTTGAGATTGATTTAATTTTTTGGTTAATCTTTACTGTAGTTTAGATTACTTATAAGACAGAATTATTAAAATGCAACTAGGTTTGAATAGAAAACTAATTATCAACAAAAAATTTCATTTACTACAGTAAATAAACTATAGTTTAATTTTTTTGAACAGTGTTGGGAGTATTGACAGTCAGCCTGATAATCTTCAGTGCATTTTATGTGTTTCAAATAAACAATCCGATATATTCAATTGGCATTTGCTATCACTACTCCAAACTGAATTACCGACAACAGACTTTATTACATGCTCTTAAGGAAATTTTACTTGATTCAAGAATTTTTCGTCTTGATTTAAGACAATTACCCTCTTCAAAATTATATTCTTAGTTCAAGAATTTTTCTCTTGAACCAAGTTAATATTTTTTTCAGTGTATGTAAAAGTAGAAAGTAATGTTTAGTTTTTTATATCCAGCGAGAATATAAACCTCTAATGTCAAAAAACTTGAAGCTCTGAGACAGACGCATTTTAAAATTCTTATCAGAGACTGGGACGCAAAAATAGTGTTTCTGTTTACTGAGTTACTTTGAATAGCAAAATCGTAAGTATGGAAAAAAATCCTGGAAAATGACAGTCTAATGTTTATATATCCATACATTTTAATAAATGCATAACATAATATATGCAAAAAGGGTTGTGCTGCTTAGGTAAAACATAATAATACAAGAACTGGTTATAAAGTGTATGTATTATGCGCTAGTAGACACCGGAAATGCCTGTTGGGTTTATAATGTTTATATTCCAGTCGGGAGGTATTATAGTATCATTATTATTGTTTATGTTTATATTATTATTATTATTATTATTATTATTATTATTATTATTATTATTATTATTATTATTATTATTATTATTATTATTATTATTATTATTATTATTATTATTATTATTATTATTATTATTATAAAAATATGACTAGCATAAACATAAATAAAAATAAATTGTATAGAAACTGCGATAATACTGGAAATAAATATAAATAAATGTTGAAATAATAACAAGATTAGAGGTCGAACACGCAGATTTATAAATTTTCCAAAGTGGATGTTCATCGGAATTTAGTAGAGTGCTTTATACTTTGTGTAAGAAGATCTAGTAAGCAGAATGTTGATGTAAAGCGGGGATGGTTGGAGCTTCGGTCGGGGTTGGGTCTGGCAAATCGACGCTTAAATTTATGTCTCTGTTGTTGTGTGAATAATAGGAATTACGTGAATGTTTTACAAAACTTTATTTTAGGTTTATTTTTACGGTTTGTGGGATAAATTTTATACACGGAGATTTTAAAAATATTTTAGAGGATTTTGGCGTCGAAAGAGAAGAAGGGGGTGAAGAGATTGAGAAGACACGACTAGACAACCACTAG
This sequence comes from Cotesia glomerata, assembly GCF_020080835.1. Taxonomy (NCBI): domain Eukaryota; kingdom Metazoa; phylum Arthropoda; class Insecta; order Hymenoptera; family Braconidae; genus Cotesia; species Cotesia glomerata. The sequence goes on along the minus strand of NC_058159.1, from coordinate 24,026,408 downwards.
AAGGAACACACCCTAGCACCTGTTGATCCTGCGATTAAAGTTTGAAGGAAGAGTGACCGTCCCTCGGTAATTCTAACAGTCGAGGGGTGATTATTTCCTGCATTAATTATTTGCTATTGTTATTATTAATTTGGATGTGACACACTGAAAAAAAAAAAAAAATTAACTTGATTAAAGAGAAAAATTATCGAAACAAAAAAATCATTTTAAAAAATTTAATTTGTTATATTTAATTTAAATTTTAATGAGCTGAAAGTAGTGTCACCCCGATACATAATTTGAATAACTTTTTTCCGTTTATCAACTAATGTATCCAAAATGTTGGAAAACATACAGACAAACATGTAAACTATTGCCATATGTATATTTTCAAAGAAAAGGAACTTATGTTTGATTACATATTTTAATACATTTTTTTCCGTAAGAACACTTTATTCTTATTGAAAAACATCGAAAATATGTTTGTTTCATTTTCTAGTTTGGTTTATTGTTAAAGTGTATTTTTTTAGTTTTTAAAATTATAATTTATTTAAATTGATGGTAAGTCCACAGATTTTTGCTGGCTGAATGTATTTGAAAATAATAATTATCTAATTAGAACCTTTTACTTGAAATAAAAACTGCCCGTAATGTTATCCTCTTGCATCAGTTATGATCCAACTTTATAAAACATGAAGCTCAAAAAGGCATTAATATTAGATTTGTTTTTTGATCATTTGTCAGTGCAGTAAAGCTCAAAATAATGTTTTTCATGTGCAAAATATGTTACAATCTCACAAAAAATAGACAAAGACACGTGACTGCTTCCGACCCTCATTAAGATTTATATTATTTTAATATTTTACCTTGCCAGTGACGGCCATTGAGGAGAATTATATTTGAATATTCATAATTATAAATTCTAAGCCCGTTGTTAAGGTGAGAAATTAACAGACATGTCTACTAAGTTATTCCTGGTCTTTTACTACAAGCCCGAAACAAAAACATATTGACAAAAAAAAAACATTTTTGTCACAACTGTTAGTTTTACAAAAAATAAAATTTACCTTACTCAACAATTCGAGTTTATATCGTTTAGAAAATTAAATTTGAACTTCTATTTGACGTAAGACCTCATCGCGTTTACTGTCAAGTTTCATTTGCTCCACATTTATCTTTTGCCCTAACCCCAAACTGAAAAAAAAAATTAACTTGATTCGAGAGAAAAATTCTTGAACCAAGAAAATAATTTTGAAGAGGGAAATTGTCTTGAATCAAGATGAAAAATTCTTGAATCAAATAAAATTTCCTTAATAAAATCAAGAAAATTTTATTTAGTTCAAGAATTTTTCTACTCAAATCAAGAAGATTAAGTTCTTCAAAATTATATACTTGATTCAAGAACATTTTTTTTTTCTGTGCAGCATCTTTAAATTTACACCTTCTTTGTTATTGTATTAAAAGGATTGACGCCTTGATTAATTTTTTACTTTTATTTAATTCTATAAAGATGTTTATAATAAATGTAGCCATTTAAAAGTTGAATTAAAATGCCGAGTAAGATAAAATCGATAATAAATAAAATTTGAAAAGTAATTAAAAACTGTTTCACATGGTAAAGAGATTGAAGAGCAATCTGTCAACGGCTGATGCAAAAATAATTTCAAATACCGATGACAGTCAAAAGCTTTAAAAATAGCTCGTAATTTTATAAATACCCGACAAATTGAAACATTTTTCATTGATTTCTACCTGTTATAAAATCCAATTGACCTGAAATCAGGGTCAGAGATTGTGAGCGTTACAACAAAATTAGATGAAAATTTTTTTTTTACATTGACTTGGCGATCAATCATTAGATTGTTATTTTTCTTTTACATAAACCTCGAAGGACGACATAAAATTGCTATAAAACGAGATTTTAGAAAGCATTTTGAAACAGTAAAGTGCTCTAGTCGTACTCGAAAGAAAACTAACGTAAGTATTATACGATTCGAGCGTCGTCCTGAACATCAAGTACTTATTTATTTTATGTGACACATTAAATTACTCGATGCATCGAATATATACATTGTAATGAAAGAATAAAAGCACATAAAAGAATTTTATTTATATTCTAACGAAAACAATAATAGGAGATTTTAAATTTAAATTTCTGTTTAAATAATATTTTGTAAATTAAAATTTAAATTATTCATAAGTACTTTAATAAATGCGCACAATTCGAATCATAAAAAGCTAAACTATTCTTTCTTTACAAAGTGTAAAAAGTATAACCTTAATGTATAACAACCCTCAATATAACGAATTCCTCGATTTAATGAATTTTTCAAAATCCCTCAGAACTGCCCATAAGAGTCTATGTAAAATATACCTTTACATTACGAATATATTTTTCAAACAACCTCACTATAATGAAATCCAATCAGAGAAGAATTTAACTTTCAAGAGCCTGACTTCGAAGAGATTGTTACCTTTGATGATGATGTAATAGCTGTCTGTGGAGAACTCATTGATGCTGACATTGTCGCATCTGTATTGCCAGTAGCTAATGAAGAAACGGAAGAAGGTGAGGAAGAAGAGAATAAAATAAATCAAAATGATTTTACAACAAAAGATATCTTTGGATATAATAACTAACACTGGCAAGCAGATAACAATTTATGACTTTTTTCGAGTAAACAAACAAAAAATGAAGATTAATCTTTCATTATTCCTTAATCATGTTGTTAATTTCCTACGCTTACATTCTATGTTTATATTTTATGCATACGCATTGATAATAATTTATATTTTGATCGGAAACTGATTTAAATGTTTTCAAATAAATAATTCTGTGTTTTAATTTAAATGAGTTGTTATTTATTAGTGGAAATTTTCTTACCTTGTTATAACGAATCAAGTTTAATCTAACCTCTATATAACAAACCTCACTGTTACGAATAACTCGATACAACGAATAATTTCTATTTCCCTTTAGTTTCGTTATATTAAGGTTGCACTGTATTAACTAATTAAAATTGTTACTTTCCCTTAATGTAAAAGTAATATGTAATATGTGAAAAAAAATTTCCATTCTGAATAGTAATGTCTTGTTTTATGTTTAGTAGGGTGGTCCCTATCTAGGGTCTTTCTTAATTTGTTCCTGGCCTCTGGATCGATTCCGAGTCCAGAAAAAAAATTCTATTAATATTAACGCGTTTTTAACGACCATTTAATTTTTTTAACTTCCCGCTAAGAAAATTGAAAATTTTCAAAAATCGGGAAGTTATTGTTTTCACCCCGTTTTTCGAAAATCGAGTTTTCATCAGATCTCGACGTTTTGAGGTCCTAGGAAGCTTTCCTGACTATTTCCGCGGTGATGTCACCGTGTGTGTGTGTGTGTGTGTGTGTGTGTGTGTGTGTGTGTGTAAATCTCTCATAACTTTTGAATGGATCATCCGATTCGATCGAAATAAGCGGCGTTCTGAAGAATTCCTTTGCCCCTATAATTCTGATACTAATTTACAAAATGTGAGTCGATCAATTTTGAGAAATCTCAAAAATAAAATTTTCAAAAATTCGTTTTTTTGAAATATCTTTTAAACGGCTTAACCGATCAATTCCAAAAACTAATCAGCTCTTAACCTTAGAAAACCACGTCGATTGCCACCAACTCGGTCAAAATCGGTTGATTTGTTCGTGAGATATCGTTGTCGAAAAAAATTTTTTTTTCAGAATTTCTATAAAATTTTTAGTTTGACCAGTTTACGCTTAAAGATTTTTCAAAGAACTCAAAAAACTGCGTTGAATGCTGTAAACCGCGAGAAAATCGGTTAATTCATTCAAAAGTTATTGCGGATTGAAAATTCAAAAAATAGTGTTCTATAAAACTTGCATTAGCCTTTTGAGCTCGAAGAGCTCAAAAGCACCGAACAGCGTTTTATTTGAGCTCGGAGAGCTCAAAATTATACAAAAATTATATTTTTGAGCTTGAAGAGCTTAAAAAATAAGTGAATTGTTGAGCACTTACACTGTAAAAAAAGCGGTGTTAAAATGGACTCATTTTATCACCGCTATGTAACACCTGTGTATTAACACCGGTGTAGCGGTGCTCTTTTGCGGTGTTAAAAATTCGGTGTTAAACCGGTGTAATATCGGTGTTAAACCGGTGTAATACCGGTGTGACAGTAGAATAAATTTACACCGTATCGGAGTATGAATATTACATGATCCATAAAACACAATTAATATTCAATATTTATCAAAATGAAACAAGTAAGATTTATTTAAGAATTTTCAATTTATAAAATTATGCAGAAATCGATTTAATGAATGTTATACAACAAGTTAAATAGTATTTACAATATTAAATGTTTAGGAACAATATAATAATTACTTTTATCGTAACCTTGATGTTTCTCACAATATAATGGATGTTTTAAACATGACAAATCTACAGCTGTGCAAAAATAAATTATCTATATGAAAATCATTTAAAAAACGTTCAAAATTGTCTTGGCTTCGCCTCGGCCGACAATTACATGTGATCTGAGACATTTCTTACTTTACTTCCCTAGGTGTGTAATATACTATTAAATAAATGTAACTTAATAAATTTAACAATAACTAATTTCAATTTCCCCATCTAGCACTTGCAAGTTTACTTTTGTTTTTCAATTGTTATTTTATCTGTCCCCCTCACCATCATGTAATAATGTAATAATATTATTTGATTCAATACATCTAATAAATTTAATATTATATCTTTTATATCTTTAATGTATATTGTCGCTTGGCGTAAAATGAATAAATAAATAAATAAATAATAATATATAAATTTTTTTTTGCAAGTAACTGTTCTTTGCAATAGTAATATTGGGTTATTTACATTACTATCTAATTATTAATTCAATATAAATTTTGTATTATTTTGGTAAAAATTTCTATCAAAGTTATTATAAATTACTTTTCTTTGTTGTATTAATGTCTGTTTACTGAATTCAGTTCATAGTTTTTTTTTTCCATACATTTTTGAAAGAATTAAAAGATTTTTGTAATGAACTCATTTCAAAGTCATATTTGTTTTGAAATATCGATACCCCCGCTCTTAGATGTCGTAATCTACAAAACTTGACAACTTAACTTTTTTTGAGCAATAAAATCTTTATAATGTCATTCAGCTCAAGTTAAAATTTTACAGATTAAATCGTTAAATAACTTTTTTTAAATAAATATTATAATCCGTAAAATCTTATCTAGAAACAATCTCAATATTGAATAGTTTTGATTATCTGTTGAACAATTTTCCGAATGTGAGGTATAAAATTTTAAGACATTGGTATCAATATGACTTTAAGGGACAATTTTATGATGAAATAATTTTTTTTTGTATGAGAATATTTAATTTGCAGTTTTCCCATTTCAAAACAAACATGGAAAAAAATTACAGAAATGATTATGTAAAAAATCACACAGCCATTTTATGTCATATTTACAAACAATAACTATTTAATTTACAAGAATGAATCAGCAAAAATAACATACCCGGGGAAAAAAAAAAATTTATATAATTCATAATTTTCCAATGTAAAATTCACAAATTTTATTATTGTATTGTCTTTTCTATTACTTTAAGTAAACCATCTGACAATTCAAAAAGTCAATTAAATTTCAGTCACCATACTTTGAAATGAGGTAGCCATAAATTTTTTCTCCAATTTGACATCGATACTGCCATTCAAATACGACGTATCTCACATTTAGAAAATTTTACAACAGACGGTAAAAACAGTTTATTTTCAACATTGATTAAATGGGATTCAACGGATGAAAATATTTATTTAAAAATAGTTATTAAACTATTTGACCTTTAAATTTTTAATATGACTTGCATAATATTGTTATGATTCTATTTTTCAAAAAAAGTCAATATGTCAAATTTTGTCGAATACACTGATAGAAGGATTTGTTTGTAGTTAAAAATATTTGTTAATATTTAATAAATCATTTATTAAAGACCACTTTTTAGTCCTTAACAAATATTTCTTAATATTTAAAAAGATTTATTAATATTTAATAAATGAATATCAGATTTATTAAGAAGGGTTTACATTTTTCCTCTCTCTCGCCCTCTATTGGACAAACGAAAGTATCTCTGTCATACTTGTACAACAAATGGAATCTTAAAACGCATTTTATGCATAAATAAATGAAAATTTTCCAAAAAAGCGCTTCGCTCTTCGATAGATAATTTAATTATCTATCGAAGAGCGAAGCGTTTTTTTTCGAAATTTTATCACATACATGAGAAAAACACGTTTGAAAATCAACTATAAACCGCTCTTAAATACAAACAAATCATTTTAAATACTATTTGTTTAATACTAAAAAGTGGTCTCTAATAAATGATTTGTTAAATATTTTTACCTATAAACAAATCCTTCTATCAGTGTACGACGTAGTAGAATAGCAATATCGATATTTGTCTTTAATTATTTCAGACTTAAAACTGTTAACCCATAAAAAACTCTAAAAAACGACTGTAACTTACCCAAGCGTGGTCATAGTGACAATAGTGTACCAGAAAGCAGCAGGTATTGATGTGAAATTGGTGCCCTCGACATTCTTCTCGGCATAAAACATAACGGTGGCAAAAATAATGATGGCCATGGCAAGAGAGAACACAAGGAACCCAAGTTCAGAGGCGCACGACTTAAGCGTGTACCCAAGAATCCTCAGCCCCTGGGAGTGCCGAGAGAACTTGAAGATCCGAAAGACCCGGAAGACTCGCAAAGTAACAAATGCACCGGATACGTCATCGTTGTCGGTGATACCAAGGCCAATGTAGTACGGCAGAATGGCCACCACGTCGATAATCGACATCACTGACCTCGCAAACTTGCACCTGCTAGGTGCCGCGAACAACCTTAGAAGGTACTCCGCGGTGAAGATCATGACACAGGCTGTGTCCAGGCAGAAGAATACAATCTTGTACCTCTCTCCACAAGAAAGAGTTCCGGCTCTTCCAGGCCTCGACCCGCAGGGGACTGTTTCCACGACGTTCGCCAGGACACTCACCGCAATAAAGAATCCAGTGACGTAATAGAAGACCAGAGCTGCGGTGGAGATGTGGGGGTTCTCGAATGCCCGCCACATTTTCTGTCTGATGTCCGTCAGCTGCTGGAGGTTCTGCTCCCCGTTTTCGCTGAGCTTGTCGTCCATCAGCCTCTCAGCGTTTTCGCGCTTGCGGTCGCGGTAGTCCTCGTAACAACAGTCCCCAATAACGTCAGGGAGAATGCCGAAAAACGCGAGCTCCTCGTCATAGCTAGTCAGACACTCGTGCTTCGGGTAGTGGAGCTTTCCCGTTCTGTAATAGTTTAATATATGTCGAAATATATCCGGGTCCCTGTCGAAGAAGTACTCTTTGCTGTCCTCGTCATAGAAGAACTCGCGTTCGTTCGAACCGAGGAGAGTGTCGGGATACTTCTCGAGGGTGTTGCGCCACGTCTCGAAACGACGACCACTGACATTTATAAGGAGCTTCTCGTCATCAGCTTTTCGTCTGTCTTTGGGGATCGGCGGCGGTGGTAGTGGGTGGGTGGCTATCGGCACCCATCCTATCGCCGCCGCGCGGGCAAACGGCAGCCAGGCTGCCACCGAGGCCATGTTTGACGGTGGAATTATTTATTCTACGTTTTTGTTTATTTTTTTCGTCCACTCTTTATTGGAGTGGTTAATTTGTTTCTTTCACTCTCTTTTTTTTTTACTGTATTATTAACAATTATTATTATTTTTATTTGTGACTAACAGTTAAGCAAGTTGAGGTTAGTCATGGTTTTTATCTACTTTAATTCTTGAAGAATTTAATTTTTTATAAATAATTATTAATAAATTTTATTTGTAAAATAATTTAATTTTTAAAAAATTTTTTATAAATAATGGTATGTTATATTTCCATTGTATTCTTCAGAGCCTTCAGAGCTTGATAAAGTCTAAATAAATCTAGACAAAACGTCGCGAATTCAACAAGAGTTTAATTGTCTTGACTACAATAATTCAAAGTACCCGTGATCTGAATTAAATTGTATTATATCTGAAGACGATCTCATTATTATTGTGATAATTAAAATGGAGTCACTAACACCACGTCACAGTCACCCTTGATCACTATATCTTAACACACCGACCACTGATCTTAACAACAACTTTTGGCAAAATATCTTCAACTACTTGTTCAATTAATTGTAAAAATCGGGTGGATATTATTATAATAATTAATTTTATTAGAGTGATAGTGATGCCGACGCCGACAAGGACGGGCAGAAATCCTTGAGCCGCGGCCCGGCATCCTCCGAAGAAATGAATCCTCCCTTTTCTTCTTCAGTGAAAACCCGACTGCACTCACGAGGCTGTCGACAACCTCGAGTGGAAACGTGACAGGAACAGCCGCACACGCGGCATTTTCACCGCCGGGCGATCACGCCTTGGCAACGTGCCCTCCATCGTCATCATCGGCATCCTCTTCCTCTTGGGTGACCTCGTCATCGCGCCACCACCGATCACTATTGTACGAAAAATCTAGTCAAATTCGGATCTGATTCAGCACACCAACAAAGTCCACAAATATTTGACAGTAAAACCTATCGCTTATCAGTTCCCTCTTTCCTTATTAATTATAAATATCTGACATTAGATTCTTTGCTATACATTATATCTTATATAAAAAAAAATTGTTATCTGGACACACGAGCTCGGCACACGGTTTCATTCTCGGTCAGCATGTCTGCCCACTTGCCACTTGCCACTTGTTTTTCTCTAGGCCTGCCAAAATTAGCTGGTACACAAACCCACCCGATATATATTTATTTATATCTATATATACGACCAGTCAGAAGAAGACTCTACTTAAAATTCACTAAATTTAATGTAAATTAATAGCTAATTAAAATAAAAGGATTGAAGTTTTACAAATCACAAATGACGAAGCTGTCGCCCGGATCTAGCCTTGACCGAGGCATGATTAACCTGGGGTCCACCTTCGTCCTGGCAAATCAGCCTCTCGAATCAAAAATCAACACCCGTGTCTCGTAAACCAGGACAATAAATTGTCTATGATTTGATAAAATAAAATAAAATTGAGAGTATAAATAAAGCGGCTTCGTACTCTCGAGACAGAGCTTTCGACTCACGGTGCTTTCGCCAGCCCGTGGGAGATCTTACTGACGCAGAGCCGGATAGGAGAGACGAGCGCGCGCGTAAAAGACCCGAGGTTCTCACTTTTCTGCGCCTCCTTCTCCTCCACGGGTCTTCTTCACCACCACCACCGAGCTACACTACTTCCACTACGGTCTACGCTGCTTGCGTTGGTGCTGGTACCGCTGCCACCTCTACTGCAAGCTCTAGCTCCGGCTCTTATCTGACTTCATCCTGGTCGCTCCTCCAGCTTTTTCACAACCAAATTCTACTTTGGTTTACGGACTCGTAAATAAATTAATTGCATATAAATAATTTTAATCACGTGATTAAATTTAGTATATAAATTTTGAAAATTTATTATATTTTTATAAATAGATGTCGGATTTTTTTTTTTTGATAAATTGATGAAGAAATTTTTATTTCTAATATAGAGATTGATTGAAAATTTTTTTTGAATAATTAAAAGTGGATAATTTTAAATAGAAGCTCGAGTTTATTGTATCGGTAATAAAGCAGAAGCAGTACGGAGTGAAAAAGCACGCTGGCAACCTCATAGAACACGTTCCCGTGGCGAACCAAAGCGCTGCTGAACACAACTTTCAGCTGTACCTAGCCAAACTCCAAATTGATTTTTACGAGCCGGGGGCGCAGTGGCGACGCACCGCGTCTCGACGCCGCAACGATTCCGTTACCTGGGCAACACGAGGCACTGAGTGACGTCATGCGCCGCCACCCGGTTTTACACATCATCCGGTACTCTACTCATCCTATCCTCTGTGCTTTGTCTCTCTCCTTTTGCTTCTGCTTTATCCTCCTACTCGATGGTATGGTACACATATTCGGATCCGTTTAAGATGAGAGCTTTTGCCTGATTCTGATATGAGCTTCATTACATCCCATTGCATTATATTCCAGGAGTAAAGATCAACCTGATCTACTCTGATCTTTATATTCCATCGAAAATCTTTATCGAGCCAATATGTTAATTCATTAGCACACAAAAAAAATTGAATGATTACTATTATTGCTATTGTTTTTTTGTAATAGTTACTCGTCTTGGAATGTTATTTACTAAAATTTTATTAAGGTAATTGATACTATCGCGATAGTAATAGTTACAATCACAATAGTAATAGTTACCATCACGATAATAGTCGTAGCTACCATCCTTAGAATTATAGAATTTGAAATATACTTGTATTGTTTGATCAATTCGTTTTTCAACAAACAAAAATGTTATTCGATCTTCAAGAACACTGTTAAAAATTTTTGTAAATTTAATAACTTTTTAGTATACAAAAATATTTTTAAATTAAATATCGAATCTATAAAAAAAATTATTTATGCATGATAATATTAAGATAGGCGTGCAGTAGCTTATCAAATCCGGCCCTTGCTTACCAAAGCACTAGACCGCGTTCGAGCCCGGCGTACACTTATAAATATTTTCAATATTTAAGTTTATTATTCTGCTCAGCCCAAAAAAAAAAGTTTGGAAAATCCAAAAGTGCACGCCTCATAATCTCATCACAATAAAATTGATTGAAATAAAATATAAAAAGCAAAATAATAAAAAACAGAAAACTCTGCTATGGTTTAGTGGCGCCATAATTCTAAGGTGAGGAAAAAGAATACTATTATAAAATGTATAGATAGATATACAAAAAAATCCACAGTCATATATTAGTTTTTTATAAATAATAATTTAAAGACAATGAATTGAACGATCATATTAATTGAGAAAGTCCATCGTGTGTTACTTTATATAATAAAAAAAAGTTTTTCCGGTACGATCATTTTTTCGACCAATTTCCCTACCACATACACCCATCCATACACGGAAGACCAGAAAAGATTATGTTTGATGTTATTACTTACTATGTTAAACAAAAAAATTGTTATTGAAATATATTTTATGTGCCTGACAAATCATTCGACTTGATATAAGTGTACTCATATTAACCTGTACGTGCGATATAAATAACAAAAAATCAATTTCAGTTTCGAGAAAAGTGCTTTTTTAAAAATGTCGAGAGTAGAGCACAACCTCAATGCTTCGCTCATGAGGCGTGCAAAAAAACGAGTTTAACCACAAAATATTTACTCCCTACAGTAGTCGATCATGACCTTAGTAGTTTATGCGACCTTAAACAAATTAAAAAAAATAAATTATTAAGATATTGTCTTGTAAGTTTAAAATCTTTCGTTGACTAAACTTACAAAATTAACGATAAAATTAGTAAATTTTATTGTAATTTTAAGAAGGGTTTACACTTTTTTCTCTCTCACCCTCTATTGGTCAAACGGAAGTATCTCTGTCATACTTGTACAACAAATGGAATCATAAAAACCATTTTATACATAAATAAATGAAAATTTTCAGCGCTTCGCTCTTCGATAGATAATTAAATTATCTATCGAAGAGCGAAGCGTTTTTTTCGAAATTATATCTTGTGCATGAACAAAACTGTTTGAAAATTAACTATCAACAGCTCTTAATAAAAATTTTGTAATCTTAATACATGTTTACGCAATTTTAGGAGATATCATGAGATTTTTATTACTTTTAACACAGAGCCGTGTTACTTTACATTTACACATGAATTGTGTTGAATTACCACTAAGTTTGAGTAAAAAAGTCATCAACATAAATTTTTGTGTTGAATTTGACGAAAAATTTTTTACTGTGTTTGGTAATTGTAACTATTACTTTAATAACGTATCAACCAATATTATTCCAAAGCTAGTAACTATCACAAACGTACGATAATTACAATAATTTAATTTTCTCCGAGCATGATTACAGTTAGATTGGTCTCATAATTATTGCATAAGACCCCATTAAAGCTCTGTTCATCATCAATGCTTAACTTTTGTGATCTCGGTCTCTTTTGAATTCCTCTACGCTGTTATAATTAACGATGGTATTACAAAGTGGATGACATATTTGACTGGTTTAACATAAATGTAATGCAAACATTGATCTTTGTAGTATTATATTTATATACTTTTTTTTTGTTCCAGCATACTTGGCTACTCCATTTAATAACAAAGTAACTGAAATATCTAAAATTTTTTCAAATTTGCCTTATGACAAAAAGGTTTACATTTTAAATTGATGAATAATTTAAATTAGACATAGATATACTACGAAAATATTTAAAAGAGAAAAAACATCAGATTATTTACTTAAAATACATAGAAATTTATCAATATTAGAAAAAAACAGGTCTAAGAATTTTGCAGACTTAAGCAAAACTTAACAGATACGAAGAGATCTAAGGAACTTCAATGAGATTAATAGATATGCTCATGTCTACTTAAATCTGCATGTCCCGATGTCGAGATATAATTACTTTTAAACGATTCTTAATGAAAAAGTTTGTCGACATAGTTATATCTAAGCAGATATGGAAAAGTAAGTTTATGTCTATAAGAAAAGGAACACTAATAGTAGGAAAAAGAACACCAGGAAAATAAACACTAACAATAGAAAAAGGAACAGGAAACAGAACATTGAATAGCAATAGAAGAATAAAAGGAAAAAGAACACCACTAATAGGAAAAGCAAAAGTAAGAATAATAAAAGGAACACTAATTATAGGAAAACTGACACATACAAAAGGAAAAAGAACACTAACAATAAAAAATCGGAATAAAAAGATTGACCTGCAGACCGTCCCTGGAACTTCCCGCTTTTTTTGAACTTGAACCGCTTGAAAATCTTTCAATCAGTTTATTTTTAGGCTCTTCGAGTTCAAAAATTTGAGCATTGTTTCAGATCAAAATCTTTTGGAAATTTTCAAATAGTAATGTTTTTTAAACGCATTGTTCGATTTATAATTTTTTGTCACTATTAAATACACTTTTCTATGCATAAAAAAAATGTGTAAGATTTTGAGTCGATTAATCAAAGTATCTAAAAGTTATCTCAAAAAAACATTTCTTTTAGAAATTTTTCTAAAAATAGTCAAAAAAAGTATTGAGTTGATTAGCTGAAGAGTTTGAAAGTTATTTAGAAAAAACTTAACAAAAAGTTGCTTTTTCGGTTTTTATTTTTTGAATATCGATACTGCCATTCTAATACGTCGTATCCCACAAAATTTGACATATTGACTTTTTTTGAAAAATAGAATCATAACAATATTATGCAAGTTACATTAAAAATATAAAGGTCAAATAGTTTAATAACTATTTCTAAATAAATATTTTCATCCGTTGAATTCCATTAAATCAATGTTAAAAATGAACTGTTTTTACCGTCTGCTATAAAATTTTCTAAATGTGGGATACGACGTATTAGAATGACAGTATCGATATGTATCTTTGAAACGGCTGCAAAGATTGACGTTAAAATCTAAAATCTCAGATCTAGGTCTCAAAAACACTTTTGAATGTCGTATCGCTCTTCCTAACCGGTTAATTTATTCTGAAGATATCATCCTCACATACACACACACGCAAGGCCAGAGGTCCAGCCAGGAATAATTTGAACCACATCCTAAGACCTCAAAACATGGAGATCTGATAAAAACTTATTCTAAAAGTCGAACCGAAATTAATAACTCGCTACTTTTGAAAATTATCAATTTTCATAAATCGGTAAGTTAAAAAAAACACTCATACAATTATATCTTGTAATAAATAATTAGATCCAACAATTTTTTTTTTTCGGTTACTGTTGTATCTAATTTAGGTATAAATATATCTCATCAGGTTTAATAATATCTTCCCAAATATAATCTTTGCACAAAAAATATGACTTTTACTCATCAGATCTGATGTTTTCTAGCTAGCTATAATTTGATGACATTTGAACAACTATTATTCACAGTCTACAGAAGTTATTGGTAATATGACGGTCGATCATTTTCCTTTCACGTTCACGAGGGTGCGCGTAGAGGAAATAGTATAAAAAATAAAAGAAAAAAGGAAACTATGATAAAAGAATAAAAAAAGAAACGTCATCGTAAAAAAAATAAAACCCTTCAGAATATTCTCAGTTACTCTTCGGTTCAAATCCCTAATGACTTGCCTCTTTTTCATCAGCATCTCCCTCTCTGTTTATGCTTCCCTCGCTTCCTTTTACCGAGTTGAGCTCTAGGTATTTTTTATATCGGTTGTTATATATCTCTGACATTCAGTGAACCCTGACGCAAATTTTTTTACTGGTTAAATTATATGTATTTTTTTGTCGAGTTATTGATGAGTTATTTTTTGTGCTGGCATCATTTACATTGTAATAGGTTTCAATTGAAAGAGATTAATTCGTCTGGTTGTGCTTATATCAGCTACTGGGCTTTTGTGGTGGATGCCAGATATTTCGGAATTGGAATCGCGGTGATGATGCGCTTCTTTGAGGAAAATAAGTGAGTAAATAATAAAAATAAAAGATACTTAGACCGCTAATGAACACCGCTGGTACAAACTCCCCGACTACGAGTGGGTTTTCATCCTGGCTGCAATACCTGCTGGAGGGTCACGAGGCACTGGCTCAAACACCACTTTAAGCTCCACCAATTGCAAAGCTCCGAATTATACGAGTACTTTTTTCTTTGTTATTTACTTTTTAATTCAGGGTGTATTTTTCTGCTTGTGCTAAAGGTCTTTACTGTTTTTGGATGTTTTTAGAGATGAACCACATTTTTTTAATAATTATTTCATTAGATAATTAAAAATTCATCTTTTATATTGAAAATTATATTAAAATTTTTAGAAACAGATGAAAAAAATTATAGTTTTAAAAAGTAAAGAACACATTTCAATTAATCAAACTAAAAAATTGAAAAATAATAATGAGTGATTTTTAATGAGTTTAAATTAAAAATAGAATGGTTGACAGAAAAAAATTAATTTTATTTGTAAAAAAAAAGCTTAAGGTGCTTGATATGAATCATTTTAAATTGTTTATTGTTATAAATTTGTAAAAGTATAATTTAAAAAATGTCTGGAAAGTACCCCACACTTTTTTATAATAAAATAAAATTTTTTGTTGATCACTCTATTCTTATTTCAAACTTATTAAAAATAATTCAAAATTATTTTCCACGTTATATTTTGATTTGTTATTAAAATATGTTTTCTATTTTTTAAACTATTTATTATTTCCAAGTTTTTTAGTATAAAAAAAAATAGAATTGTAAGATTTTAATATTTTAACTTAGTTAAAAAAACATACATAATTTACTGTCATTCTATGCATGTTGTATGTTTAACTTACATGTAAAATTAGCCATTCTTTTCTTCTGATTATTGTGATCAGGATACTCGAATAAAATTGTTAAATTATTGTATTATCATCGGTCGTTGATACGCATGCAAATTTTGAAATTAATCAGGCATTTTAAAGTCGGATAAAATAGCTTCTAAAGATTCTATATTAACTTAAATAGATACATATGGGGTATTCCATGCCAAATCGACCACTTTTGAACTCGACCCTTTTAGATTTAGCTGAAACTTTATCATTCTTTTCTACCTTTTGAAAGACGTTTTTGAGAATTTTTTCAAATTTTTTTGTCCAACCCAAAAAAGTTATGAATTTTTCAAAAAAATGGCTTTTTTATTTTCAAATAGCCATAACTTTTTTTGATATTGACCTTTGGGTACCCTTTTTTTTTTTTAATTTTTGTTTTTGAATGAACTCTTCGAAAAAATACACAAAAAAAAATTAAATATGATCAATTCTATAAAATAATCGGTTTTTTTGAGCAAAATCGTTATTTTTTCATAGTTGCTCACTTTTTTTTTTTATTTTTTTTTCTCAAAAAAAACTTCAATCAATTTGACAACTATTCCCGCTCATCCCAGGCAGGGCCGATTTTTTTTATTTAATTGAAAAAAAAATTTTTTTTTTATTTTAGAAAATTTGACAATTTTTTTTCAATTAAATAAAAAAATATAATAAAAAATTAGCCCTGCCCGGGATGAGCGGGAATAGTTGTCAAATTGATTGGTTTTTTTTGAGAAAAAAAAAATTAAAAAAAAAGTGAGCAACTATGATAAAATAACGATTTTGCTAAAAAAAACCGATTATTTTATAGAATTGATCATATTTAATTTTTTTTGTGTATTTTTCCGAAAAGTTCATTCAAAAACAAAAATTTTTTAAAAAAAAGGTACCCAAAGGTCAATGTCTAAAAAAGTTATGGCTATTTGAAAATAAAAAAGCCACTTTTTTGGGAAATTCATAACTTTTTTTGGGTTGGATGAAAAAATTTGAAAAAATTCTCAAAAATGTCTTTCAAGGGGTAGAAAAGAATAGAAAAGTTTCAGCTAAATCGAAAGTGGTCGATTTGGCATGGAATACCCCATATACATATAGGTCAAGTTAATATAACCGTGTGAATACTTCGAATTATCTCTAGAAATTTTATGACGTGAAACTATAAGTCTAAAAAAAGTCAACTTTCATTTTACATCAAATATCCTTATTCAAATTTAAAAATAATCGAAATAAATTTACGTAAGCTCATCTTTTCGGACTGAAGGAAAATATAAACGACACACATATTCCGATAAATTGAGTATCTGAGCGTGAGAAACCTGCGCGCTCTAGCGGCGACAATCAAACTATTCTCTCCCTTCTAATAATTTTTATTTTTCTCTGTCTTTAAAATGTTTTTAATTTTCTTTTCAATTATTTCAACATATTTTAACAACAATAAAACTTTAATAAGTCCTTCCAGATAAACTAAATGAAAACGCATTGTAATAACACGGGAGTAATTAATTAAATTTCAAAGACGTTTATTCACCCATGAATTAAATGAAATATACAGTAAACATTAGCTCGTAATTATTTGAGCTTACACTTATATTTTAATTAATTATTCAGTGTAGAATTTAGTGCAGCAACTAACTAATTATTAAGAAATTGTTCTGGTAAATAAAGTTTATTATCATAAAGTTTATGGCGTGTGTTTATATATCAGTATAGGGAGAAAATCTATTCAGCCGAGTCTTTTGAATTTACGCGACAGAGTGTAAGGGGGAATTTCCGTAGCTGTGTACTGATATGAAATAAAGAAGAAAGTAGAGAAGAGAATGAAGAAAATAAAACAAACAGTTGTACCAATGACGAGACGAGCGGTTGTGCGAACTGGGTTAACAACTTGAAGATTTAAGAGCACGGCATTGTCCCCTGTCTTGTCATCGAGACGCTAAAAAAATATGGGAACACAAGGAGAATAGGAGGAGAATACCCAGTTGAAGTGGTTGTGAGTGAAATGTTGTGTTGGACTGTCATTAATTTTGCGAGAATAACGTTTCGGCGTACAGTTCTTCGTTGTACTGCTTCATCTTACATGTTCTACCTTCCAATTTTATTCTTACGTGCTCCGTGCCATGAAAACTCTCAGTAAGCAGTAGAAGAACTCAAAACAGCGACTACAATCCGCAAAAATAATATAAAATGAAATAAAATGATAAATAACAAGCAAATTTTTTCTTCAACAGTAATTTCGTATTCTTCCACGAGGAAAAACACAGGCTGGTGTTTTAATTTCCGGACGAACAGGCGCTGAAAATGTTGTTGTAAAATTTTCCATCGTAAAACTTATACTTTAATCCACTGGATTTATAACAAAGGCACAAAATAATACCTTATATTATATAATATACTTTAGCTTAGTTTACTCGAGTTTTTTTTTTTTTTTTTAATATTTTTACAGGGAAATCTCAATAATCCGAGTAATAAAAAAGTTAATAAAGTAGTTAAACGATTGAATACGGCTCACGGAATATTTTTTTTCTCGTTTAAATTTTAAATGCTAAATTGTGAGCTGTGAAATCGGTTATTCAAAATAAAAACATAAATTTTATTAACCATTTTTGATAACGAGGTATTGTTGAATTGCTAGTTTTATTTAAATGTATAATTCTTAACTTCTGGTGTATAATTCAAGCTCGTTTAACCGAATAACGGGTAACTTGTACTATTTGACTTTTATTTTTTAAAGTATATACCATAGAGTGCTGGTAAAGTTAACTTTCCAGCTAACAACTTTTCAAAAAATTTACTGCTCATTATTTTTAACTATGGAACTTTTTTTAAACAACTTTCGTCTTTAATTAATTCTATTTAATTAAAGTGCATTTAATCCTTGCTTAATTAAGATTTTATTTCTTATTACTTATTATGGCTCTTTAAAATGTCTTTCCATACCTCAAATGGGAGGTAACGGTCTTCAGAATTTCCTTAATTTATATCCAGAAAGTTTATCGATTTAAAATTAGTTCAATTAATCATTTCGATAAAATTAACTACAGGAAAAAATTATTCATGTAAATTTGAAATATTCATTAAAAATTCATCTAATGGTGATTTCTCTAAAAATTAATTAAAAAAAAAATATAGTAAATTAATGATTTTCAATTGATTAACAAACATTTCGAAGTGTATTACTTTAATGCAATTATGATAATAACTTTTAGTGCGACCGTACGCTTCACTCAATTTTATTAAAAATCAACGATGTAAAATCAAACAGCCAACTTCGAACTTTCATAAAAAGCGCAAAAGTTATAATGAAGTGAAAATAAATAATTTAAGTATTTTTCCATCAGCTTTAATGACTTTTCCACAGAAATGAAGTGGATTTTTCAATTCAAGGAGTATAAAAAAATACCTCATGAATATGATAAAATCGAAAAACATACAACCACATTTCTGATAATTTGTGTTAGTGTATTGCTCCGCGGATCAATATTTAATAATTGTCTGTTCAAAAGGAGATTATAACTTCAAACATTTGTAGCGTATCACTTTTGGCACGCTTCATGGTATGAATTGACAGTCATTGCCTGCCTGAATGACATGTACCAATCCTCCCAGTTAATGAACTGTCATTGTACTCACTCTAAACTTTCTTTTTAAAATTTATGTTGTTATCATTTCATTCAATTTTTTTATGTTTAATGCAAAATAATTGACGAGATTACGTGTTCATTTTACCGTTGAGCTTTAGTGTATTCTTGGTTGCAAATTTACAGATTTAATAAAGTTATAACTGACGATGAATTAAATGCAGAAAAAATGTGTTTATTTTTAAAACAGGGAAAGACTGAAATAGTTATTTTCGATACATATGCGCAAAGGTAGGGATTTTGACGGCTTGAAGTGACGTCACAAGTACGAGGTCTTGATAAGAATGTATCCATAGCCTCAAACGTGTGCCTTCACTTCAAGTTTGTCAGGGTCCCTACCTTTGAGCATAAAGTATCGAACATGATTTTTTGTCATATTAGTTGCGAAAGTTGGATTTGAGAAAACAGCCTAGAATGTTCAATTACTGTTTATACTATTTAAAGGCACAAGAAATGTCACACGAGATTAAATAGCGATGGATTAAACGTATGTAAGTATATGTTGAAGTTGTTTACAAGATTCAACTGTCACTAAGATTCTTTTTGCGATTTTTCTCCACTCAGCGGAGGTTTGTCGAATTAAAAGATAATTCGACTCATCTATAGCGTATTTTAGCGTAGTCGTGCAAAAATGTAGAGACAGATAGAGAAAGAGAAGTTACTTTTCGATACTAGTGCGAGGTAAATTAACTAAACTATAGATTGCCAGAAATCATATTCTTTGCGCCCCCTGTATGTTGCTCGAAAATCCAACTTTCGCGGTTGATATGACAAAAATAATTATTTTTAACTCCGAATTAGATTAATGGGTCATTTTGGATCCGGCGCTCGAAAAAAGCCAATATTCATGATTTTTTTATCCAGAAACTATTATAGATATTAATATATAAAATTTATTCAGCTCAACAAATACATTTTTGAATAACACAAAAAATATCTAAATTTATTTTTTTGAATATTTTTAACTTCCCGCTAAGAAAATCTCAGATTTTCAAAAATCGGGAAGTTATTGGTTTTACCCCGTTTTACAAAAATCGAGTTTTCATCAGATCGCGACGTTTGAGGGTCACAGGAAGCTTCCCTGACTATCCCCGTGAGGGTGTCACTATGTCTGTATGTGTGTGTGTGTGTGTGTGTGTGTGTGTGTGTGTGTGTGTGTGTGTGTGTGTGTGTATGTAATAGGGTGTCCGTTATTTACCAAGTTGGCTATTTCCACTTAGGTATCGTCAAAATTATTTCTGTTTGACCTAAAATCAATTCTAGAAACAAAAAAAAATTTTTACGATGCCGCTTAACTTTGCCTAAATAACGATACTTTTCCCATTTAATTAACATGGGATTTTTGCACTTTTTAGCAACTAATTTTTATTTCACTCATTATACTTTTTAACTTACCAACAATGCTCGATTCTGCTTCTGTTATGATCTCTTTAGATGGAGAAATTTCCATATCGGCCCAAAAAATTCATCACAAAACCTTTTGTAAGGTCAAAATTTATTTTTATCGATTTTTCTCGTTATTTTGCTTAAACTACTTACTAATTAATTTTTATTTTGTATTTCATTTAAAGTTTCTTATTTTTTTCTTCCAAAAAAATAATTTTAATTAATAAATTATCTGAAGTCACACAGTGATTCTATGAAGGAATTAAGTACGGATTACACCGTGATTCTGTGAAGGAATTAAGTACGGTAATACGGTTATTACCAACACAAATTTAATAAAACAACTAGATATATTGTCGTATACGGTCGTTAAAGTAAATAAAAACGATAAATTAATTTTTAACTCACTGTCTATTCTCGTTGTTGTGGTTCTTTTAACGACAATATTTCATTTTTGGATAGTAAACGGAACAATCCTTAATTTATGTTATAATATTAAATTTTTAATTGTAAGGTTGAAGTGATTAGTGCAATGAATTGAAAGTGGAAAAATTGATCGGTATCCAACTAAAAAATATCTTTCTAACCGCGAGAGCTCCAATCTATTGAAAATCAAGAACTTTCATCATGAGTTTAGAAAAAAATTTACGAAAACCGATGTTTTTATTGGAAAACCTTACGGATGATATAAATAGTAATAAATTAGCTACTGATGAACAAGCTTTAAGGTTACTATTTTATTATACTAAAACGTGAAAATAACAGTGTGCGATGGATGTAAAATAACTATTGAAAAAGTTAAAAAGTTTTGGATATTTGCTCGTATTTTTATTTTAGATGACAAACGATGTATTTAAAAATTGTAAAAATTGCACGATGAATACAGAAATCTGCATAAAAATGCAGGTGTGTCCTCAAACCAACAAAAGAGCAAGAGTTTTCAATTAAATTATAAAGTTTATTTGACATAGCTCACGGCAGAGTTTTTGAAATGGTCAGCAATGATATAAAAACTTTGTAATCGATCAACGATCAGAAAGATAATTCCATCTGAATTTTTCGGACAATCAACGAGGAAATGTAATTGATTTATCTGGTAATATCAATAAAATATTAGTCAATTAATAAATGAAACGTTCATAAAATACTTGAAAATATTTTTCATGTGACTTAAAAATTCAATATATATTGTATTTCAAAGAAACAAGATCATGATCGCCCTACTGAAGTATCAACTTCTGATAATCCACTTGTTGTAAATGATAATCGGTCCATCGAAGTGTTAACCTCTAAAAACATTAAAGCAGCATCTTGTTATATAGAACACCAGTTGAACGATTCTGAATTATCAAGAGAAAATTCAGGTATTAGACTTGAACTCAATCATTACGTTGAATTATCTATTAAGTGCATTTATTTAACAATAAAACATAATTGATTTTCTTTCAGAAAACTATTTGCCATTGCGTTTGACAAGCGCGGGTGGATCAATGTCTAGTGGCGAAGCATTAACTTTTTCTTGATGATGATTATATAAAAGGATAAGAGATTGCTATCAAGATTAAAGTTGTTAATGATGTAGCGGAGAGAGAGAGAGCTGTACAATTGGCTCAAGAATGTATAAATATGGTAGCTAAAGATGAGAATCAAAAACAATATCTTCTCCAGGTGATAAAAAAGTATAAGAATGAATTTTCAAATGCTACTAAGGAATGCCTGACAACAAAAATAAAAGTTCAATAATTAACATATGTATTAAAATAAAATCAATAATGATTTGAATGTTAAAATTTATATTTATAACCTGTATGATTATTGACAGTTTCAAATAAAAGATCTTACACAAAATTCAAAATAAAAATTAATTAGTAAGTAGTTTAAGTAAAATAACCAGAAAAGTCTATAAAAATAAATTTTGGCCTTTTCAAAGGTTATGATATAAATTTTTGGCGCCAATTTAAAAATTTCTCCATCTAAAGGGATCATAATAGAAACAGAATCGAGTATTGTTGGTAAGTTAGGGAGTATAATGAGCGAAATAAAAATTATTTGCTGAAAAGTGCAATAATCCCATGTTAATTAAATGGAAAAAGTATCGTTATTTAGGCAGGATTAAACGGCATCGTAAAAATTTTTTTTTGTTTCTAAAATTTTTTTTAGGTCAAGCAGAAATAATTTTGACGGTACCCAAGTGGAAATAGCCAACTTGGTAAATAACGGACACCCTAGTATGTAAGTATGTAAACCTTTCATAATTATTGAATGGCTCCACCGATTCGATCGCGGTTGGCGCCATTCAAAAGGGCTTGTCCAAACTTAGATTTTGGATACAATTTGGATTGATTCGGACCGATAGATTTCGAAAAATCTAAAAAAAACTGAAAAAAAAAATTTTTTCAAAAGTAGTTTTTTTGGAATATCTTTCGAACGGCTCTATAGATCAACTCCAAAAACTAATCAGATCTTAAACTTGAAAAACCACGTTGATCGCCGCTAATCCGGTCAAAATCGGTTAATTCGTTCGAGAGATATTGTGCAGGAAAGAAAACCCAAAAAAGTGTTTTTTCGGAATTACTCCGAAATTTCTAGTTTGATCAATATAAACTTAAAAATTTTTCATCAAGAATTAAAAACTACGTCGAATGCCGCCAACGGCGTGAAAATCGGTTCATTCATTCAAAAGTTATTGCGGTTTGAAAACTCAAAAAATAGTGTTTTATCAACCTTCTATCAAACTTTTGAGCTTGAAAAGTTATCTTTTTGAGCTCGAAGAGCTTAAAACAACATATAAATTGTATTTTTGAGCTCGAAGAGCTCAAAAACGTCGTAAATGCAATTTTAAGCGCCCAGGTATGGAATTAGCGGGAAGTTGCAGGAATGGCCTTCAGGGTCAACCGTTTTCCTAATTTTTTTAATGAATAAACAACAAGTGAACGGAACTTCTCCAAAAGTTGGTATGTCGCTGACAAACATGATAAATTGAAAACGACTCATCTAAAATACAAAAACCAAAATTATTTACCTTCTAATATAAGTAGTTATTGCATCAGATACAGAGATTAATATTTGTAGATAAAAAACAAAATGGCGAAAATAAAAAAAAAAATTGAAAAATGAGGCTTTTTTCGCAGTTTTTGGTCTAAAAAAAATCGTAAAATGCAATAGCTATACTATGTAGGATATGTGATATAAATCTAATTAAGATCGGGTCAGTAATTCCGGAGATATCATGTAAGTCAACCAGAAAAACATAGTTCTGAGATAAATGCGTTTAAAGATTTTCTAATTAAAAAATAAAAACTCTTACCTAAAGTCAATCAGCGATGCCAGCACCATACAAAATCTCTTCAGCCTTTTTAAAAATTTGATTTTCTTTCACTCGAAAATCCACATAAACATCGTAAAATAATTTAGTTACAGTGATCCGATCACTTACGAATCCTAACACAATACTTGTAGATGATCCCTTAAAATAAAAAATTTTTAATAATACTCAGAGTAATTGCTGACCTTTAAGGACAGTATCAATATAAAATATAAAGAATTATTAAACTTTTAATAATGATAGCAATCTTCCAAAACGGCAAATACAACCAAAACCATCAATCAACTTTTTTAAGCCTTCAATTTTTACCAGTAAACATCCGAGCGATATAAAAGTAATGATTCGGTTAAATCTAGTGTAAACATTTTTAGGTCTTAATAACTAATAATAAATTTAAGAAGGATGGTTTTCTTGGGTACTTTTTCTCTGGCAAAATATCAACTAAAAGTGTACTAGATTTCGATCATAGCTCCGAGCTTTTGTCGATATCTTCCAAGGTGCCCTTTCTTCTTTTATCTACATTTCGTCCGTAGCTTTCTCTTCTTATTATATATCTATGATATTACTCCAAGATCAGAGAGCTAAGAATAAAAGAGAGGTAATAAAAAGAGGTCTACTGAGCGCTAATAAAAAAAGAAATAAAATGACAGCTCAGTAGTGTACTATTATATACACCACACGTCTTGTCTGTCTTAACATACTTTTATCTACTGGAGTAACTAAAGTTATACGGAGTTTGCTACAACAATCATACTATAATTACAAAAAATTTTTATTAATTTAATTTAATGGCTTTCGTTAAAATTCTAAAATATTTTCATTAAATTCAATTAATTTTTGTGAAATTAAATTTTTTTACAATTCCAAATATTTTTCTAAATTATTATTTAATTGATGAATTTTTTTAAAAATTATTGATTTGTAAGAAAATTTTTTTAATGTTAATTTTTCAATTTTTTAATTTTTTTTTTTTCAAAATAAATAAAATGTTCAGATATAAAGTAAAATAATTTTTTATGACTCGACATATTTTTCATTCTTGTGGTTGAGTATTAGCTCTGTTTATTTATTTATTTATATATTAAGTTGAAAAGCTTCAGTTAAATGTACGTGAAAACTGTAAAGTGTTGATCAGAAATGAAGGCTGCTTCGGAATAGTTAAACTATATCTACATATATCTTTTGGTGTGTCTGTCTGTGTGTTTGATGCTTTAGATGTCTGTATGAAAGTATACAAGTCACCACTTGTCAATTCATCGTTCAAGGGCCGCCCGATTTACTCAGCCACTTGACTCAACTTGTTCATCGAAGCTTCAAAGAGACCTGAAATTTTTTCCAGTAGAAGAGTAAACGAGGTCTTCGGTCTGGCTTTATCGCTCCTGTAAATATACCAAGGACTGAAAGGACGAGGGTATCCAGTTTTCGCTTTTATATTCTAATATACACAGTACTATGCTAATATATTGCTCGAAGATAATTTGTTCATAACTAACTTAAAAAGTTCTTACCAAATGAAAAAAAATTACAGAACAATAAGTATCAAAAAAATTTTTTTAAATCCCCGTCATTCGTTAAAAAATAAACCGAAAAACGACTATTTTTTTAGGTTTTCAGTCTAGTTTTTGAAAAAAAAAAAAATACTTGAAGCTTTTTTTTATTTTTTATCTTAATTATTCGAAAAAAAAAATTAATTTTTTCGATGATTACTATTTTCAATTTTTGTTTTTGTTTTTTTTTTTTTCGAATTTAGAAGTTCTCTTCGGACTCACAAAAATTTAAAAAATGGTGTTATGGAAAAAAAAAGTTAAAAAAAAATAGAAATCGGAAAAACACCACTCCAAAAAAATTTGAGGTTTTGCAGAAAATGCCAAAGTTTCAAATGATAAAAAAAAAAAAATTCAAAAATGATAGTCATCGAGAAATTTTGGATTTTTTTCGAAAATCTAAAAAATAATGATTAAGATAGGTTCGAATAATTTTTTTGTATTTTTTTTTCGAAAAGTACATTTAAAAACAAAAATTTTGGAAAAAAAAAACGTATCAGTAAGTTAAATTTTGAAAGAGTGATAGCTATTCGAAAAAAAAAAACAAAAAAATTTGAAAAAATTCTGAAAACCGTTTTTTATAGGCTAGAAAAGGATAGAAAAGTTCCAGCCAAATCGAAAGGGGTCAGAATAAAAAGTGGTAGATTTGGCGTGGAATGCCCCATATGAATCATTGGAAAGGCACAAATTCAGGTCAAGACCTATTCAATGATACTAGGGTAAAAGACCCCATTAGTCGCGGGGATCCCATTACTGACACTTTCTTTGATTTTGGTACTTATTCAATTAATGAAATCCTTAATTTCTATTATGAATATATTTTTTCTAATCTTTAAGACCTTTAGATCAAAAAAATTTTTAATTTCTATTCCAAGTAGAACATTTTTTCATTGAAAGAAAAAGTGCCACTAATAGGGCTTAGAGGTGCCACTAATGGGGTCTTTTACCTTAAATTTAATTTATAAAACTCATTTTATCATATAAATACATTAGAGACATAATTTTTCTTACCCTCTTAATTATATAGATAATTAATAAGATAAATAAATAAATAAGTACTCGAATAAATTTGAAATTGTACATAAAGACGATTTTTATTTACTTTTCTTTTAAATACTTCTTGGACATCGATACTTTAGTGTGTTTTTAGTTACTTGTTTTGTATTAAAGTATTAATTTAAATTATACATAATTAAAATCCATCATTCATATCAGTTTATTTATCAACTTATTTATTATTAAACTTTACTCTCGATTGTAAGCATTTATTATAAATCAATAAAATTCAATAAATGCACACAATAGGCCCTATATTTCTTTTCATTATCTTCATCATCATCATCATCATATTTATTATTAATATTAATAATTAATACTAATATTATAATTATTATTTTCACTTTGATTTAAATTACTTAAGAGAGTTGATTAAAATGTATTAATAAACTCTTAACTTAAGAGCTCAAATAGCCTTGCTCGACTATTAATAATTTGATTAATAAAACACATACCCCAAGCGATAATAAATTATTTAATTCAATAGTAATTGTAATCACTAAATAATTATAATTATAGATTATTAATTATTAATTATCAATTATATTTATAAAAATTAATTTCCTCTCATACATTTTATTAAATTTATTATTGTTATTAAAACTTGGCTTATCCAGTGGACATTTTAATGACGAAAATAACGTTTATGACGTTTGATCGATTGATATTTTATTGTTAAACGTTTATTAGTTTACCAAATATAAATAAAAAAAAATTACTCTGTTTTTATTAAACTTTGATATTAAATGTAAAATATCATTCCAATGGAAAATAACTAAAGTGTAATTTAGCTGGATTGCGATTAAAGAAATGCCACGGAAATAGACTTTACTCAGCACTCCATCATCAATAAGAATAAATAAATTGCATTACTATTTATAATAAATATACTTATACTCATATTTATTTATAAAGATCTCTCATTAAATTCCTTTGTTATTTTTTACTAAAAATGTTTTTATTAATAATAATAAAAAGGATTCAAATTTAAAAACTCACTAAGTATTTTATTATAAACTTCTGACAAAACTCAACTTTATCTTTATTAGAAGACATTAATTAATTGCGCTATTGATTTACTCGTATTCTATTTGTATGCAGATAAATGGTTTGAAAATACACGAAATTTTTAAATAAAATTAACGATGGAGTTTAAAGTATTTACCTATTCTTCACTCCAAATACTTTCATCTTTAATTACTTGCCTGTATTATACCCTTAACTTTAAATACAAACTTATATATAATTATAATTATATAATAATATCAATGACAATAAAATATTGGCTTTAGCTACAGTATATACATTTTTATAAAGTATTAATTAATAAATAAAAATGGCCGAATTTTTTTTTTTTTATAAATTGACGATAAATTTTGTGCATTTGAATTGACAAATAATAATAATAATTAAAATTCATATAATGCTAAATAATAAATATAAAATTATAAAAAGCCATTAATACTTTGTACAATAATTATTATTTACTGTAGCATAATTATTTGTACAATTGAAAAAAATATATTTGTTAAAATCTGAGATCAAGCGTCAGTAAACGTTGAGTTAAGCAATCAAATAAATTGCTGATTTATATAAATATAAATAATTTATTAATAAACTAATTAAATTTATTATTAAATAAATTATGTATATATTCAAGTAAATACTGTATTTATTTTTAACTTAAATTATTAAAAAACTTTCATTCGTGCAATATTTAATAATAATCATTCACATATCAATACAATTAAATATCTTCTGTTAATAAATATCAATCAATAATTAATCTTTCATCAACATTCCATCCAATTCTCAATTAATTCTATTTATAATTAGTCATTTATTTCGTTAATAATTAATCAGTTAATCAGGATGATTTGTTTTGCTTTTTTTTTTATTTTATTTTTTTAATTTATCGAGTAGGCTCATTATTGATCACTTGAATGAATTCATGGTAAAAAAAACCGGTTCATTTTGTTTTATTATTATTAAGTAATGATTCAATTAATAATTATAGTTATTGTGGTAATTATTTATTATTTATTGTAGGTCCCTGGTAATTAATAATTTATTGGGGTTATATGTGAAAAGAAGAGGCCAATGATGTGATAAAACTGCCAGAACATTGTTAGGCATTGATATTTAGTTATTATAATTATAAAAATCCACTTGCGCAAAAAATAAATTCCTTTCATCATTAATTTAAACTTTAATTTTATTGTGAAATTTCATCTTCGATACGAATATATTTATCACAAATTTGTCTTAGAAGATATTATTTTCATAATATTAATTAGCAAAATTTAATGTTTTTTTACACAAACTAGATTTGAATTTTTAAATTTAATTAATAAGATATGAGTTTATTTTTATTTTTATTTCAACTTCAACTTTGTCATTTTTTTTTTTTTTTTTTTTTTGTAAAGATCCAAAAAATTCATCACTTACAAGACTCAACCTTCAAGACCAATTTACGATGAAATTTTAATCGGAGTCAAAAATAGAATTTCCGGATAAAATTCAACTTCAAATTTATAAAGAAAGAAATTTTTTTGCTCGGGAATTAATAACGAAGATAGAAATTTGTTTTTTTTTCTTTATAAGATTCATGAGAATTACAACGAGACAATAGTCAATAAACTTAGACAATAGATGCTTCAAGTACACAGTGAGGAAAAAATAAGTCAACGATCGCTCATCATTTTTTCATTTGCATCGAATTTGTTTAATTATAAAACTTCAAACGCGACACACATTATCACTTAATATTTTTTTTCATTTTTTCAAATTTTTTTCTATTACACTGTTACATGTTATATTATGTATGTACGAATGTATAAAACCTCGATACTACTAAATTGGAACAATTACAAATCACTGAGTATTCATCAAGTACTCAATGGTATTCTTAGAAATATTACATTACAATTTTTGTATTTTTTTTTTTTTTTTGTATTTTAGTATAAATTTAACACTGATCAAGCTTCCAAGCGTCTATGCAAATCCTCGAAGACGTAATATTTAACTTTTGCATTTGATTATTCATATAACTATCAGATGTTAATTTTTAGTAATTCATTAACACAAAATTAAAATTTTTTCAACCAAAAATTTAATATCAATATTAATCACTAAGATTATGATTAAAAAAAAATTAACTAAATATATTTACAGATTCACAGAAAAAAATATAAACAAATATATATTAATTACAATTAAAATTTGCAAAAAATTTTGTTCCTACAAAAAAAAACATATGTTTAACATCTGATAATTGAAACAAAAAAATTAGATTAAAAAAATAATCTTACACAAAAAGCATGACATAATATTAAACATCCGTCTTCAAAGCAACAAAAAAAATTTCTCGAGCATCACGCGATAAATATTCCCACAAAAACTTAAACAAAAAATATTTTTAAATTCTAGTCAAAAATTTAACTCTAGCTCCAAAATTCGTTAAAAAATTTCTTCACTCATTAAATTCTTCATCTTGAGTTTTATCCTTTTTAATATTTTTATTTTCATCATTGTCTTCATAACAATAATAATAATAATCATCACCATCATCATCATTGTTAATCTTTATTTTATTTCAAGGACAATAAATTGCCTAAACACATTTGCATTGTTACGATACTTGGAGGCAGTTATTGTGCGTCATTATTTAAAGACCAGCATTACTATAAAAAAATTTTTTTTAATCTCAAATGTGGTCAGACATCAAATCACCAAAAAGGGCAATTGACTATTCATTTTCACAATACCAATTTGTATAAATGGCACATATAGTGACAACTATTGTCCACATTTGCTTGACCGAGGCATTTTGTCAGACTAAGTACTCGAATTATTATTATTATTATTATTATTATTATTATTATTATTATTATTATCATTTATTATTTTGTTTAATAATAACCTTGACCACTTTCAATGTCAAACCATCGACAGCTAATCACTTTAGTCTACTTTATTATTTTATTTTTTAATTTATTATTTCGGGACAAACGTTCTATGCCTGAGCCTGTTTTTTTTTTCTTTATTTACAAGAATTTCAGATGCACTGACATGTTTCTTTTTTTGCTATGGATTGTCCATAAAATTGGTTTATGAGTAAAAAGTACTCTTGGTTTGGTTTACTTAATCACTCAATCATTATAATTATTAATTATCAATTATAATTATTAATATCATTATTAAAATTATAAAACGATTTACATTAATATTAAAATCGTTTTATTTACTTAATCGTCATTTATAATTATCATTTTTCTTAATTAGACGGAATGGTATAAGCAAATAGATTATATATCACCGCCGTGCATCGATATCTACTTCTATTAAAAATAAGATACGATTGGCATGGCACAACCTAAAACATGTCTTTTTATTATTTTTATGAAATAACTTTACTATTGATTTAATTTACAAATTTTACCTTTTGTTTTTATTTCTATTATTTATCAACTTTAATGCTGATGTAAGCATTTTTTTTTATTTTAATTTTTTTGATATAAATAAATTGCGAAAAAAAAATTTGAAAGACGCTAAAAAATTATTCGCAACTTACATCCTAAAAATGATTAGTATTTGAAATGAATTAATAAAACCGTCAATATATATAATATTTCTAAAATACATGCATACTTATATGACACCATGATTGACTCGTTGTTATAACTCGACCGATGATAATATATTTAAAAATTTTTTGACGCTTCAAATTATGACCGATTTTTTAACCCAGTACAATTGGACTAGTGCAAATTTATTTGCTTTGTATATTTTAATGATTATTATTAGTATTAGTATTATTATTATTAAAAGAGGAATAAAACCTCTGTGATTTAAAAATGTACTTTTTTCATTAATATAGATCCTAATTTGTTGTATATTGATAGTGATAGTCCATTACTAGACCATGACGATAGCTTCTTTGTCACAGAAAAGAAAGGGATACTGATCGATCATCGTTTGAACAACGTCCTCCAAATAAGGTCTCATGGCTTCAAATCTACCCAAGTCGTTAAATTCTATTGGCAATAACGTCGGCCACCAACAAATTGCCAAATTTTTACTATCCATGCTATTTAACTTACAGTTCTCAGCCACCCTGTAAACATTTTGTTTAATTAATATAATTAATATAACAGTTAAAAACAACAATAAAAAAATATAAAATAAATAATAATTACTTTACGAAATGTTGAAATATAAATTTCAAAACATCAAAATTAACTGGGTTTAATTGGTTAAGCATTGATCGTAAGGCGAGTAATCTACAGCTAGGATCTTCCATATTCATACCCGTTGCAGACATTGGCTTACTTGTACCCCTTGCACCTAAAAAAAAAAAAAAAAAAAAAAAATCATTTTTATTATTTGATTCTTTAGAAATTTGTAAATTTTTTTATAACCCATGCAAAAAAAAATTCTGATTCAGAATGAATTTAAGATTGAAATTCATATTTTGACATGAATATGAATTAGTTTTGAGATCAATCCAAATTTGAAATTGATTTGTAAATAGAAATTAGCACGTCTGTAGAACTTTCGATCCTGCTTCAGAATTTTAATAAAGACTTAAAAATATTTAGGATTAATTTTATATATAAAATATTCTTAAGTATTTATTAAAATTCTGAAGTAGGATCGAAAGTTCCACAGATGTGCTAATTTCTATCTACAAATCAATTTCAGATTTTGATTGATCTCAAAACTAATTCATAATTGTGTTAAGGTACACGGAAAGAACAAGATGACACTGGATATAATTCTAGATTATACTCAGTGATATCTGTGGTGAAAAAAATTTCAGATAGTAGCTAGCAAAATCTAGATTATACTGCGTGGTATCTGGATTACACTCATTGTAATCTGGATTATACTCATTGTAATCTGGATTATACTATCTGAAATTTTTTTTCGCTCAGTATAATCTGGGATGATATCCAGTGTCATCATGTTCTTTCCGTGTAGTACTACCGTTACCACAAGAGTCAAATCCCGAAACCTAACTTTATTTGATTAACGTAGTAGATTTCCCTATACTAAATTACGTTGGAAAAAGAGAGACAGAGATAAATTCTGAATTTTTTTTTTTAATAAATATTCTTATATTCTCGGAAACCATAGTGATTGTTATTAAATATATTCTAGATGTTATTTTCTCTCGTTGTCTTAATTTTTATAAGAATATGAACGTCCAGTTTTGTGAAATAAAATAAAGTCTGTGATTCTCCATAAGGATCAATGGTAAAAGCAAAAATATGTAAATATTAATATCTTTTTTTCAGACTTGTCAGGCTTCCAAAAATTTTACTATTTAATTATGATATTATAAAGTACCAATAAGGTAAAAGCCCCAATTATTGACGGGGGTCTAAATATTGACACCCTAAATTATTTTTAAATATATTAAATTATCTGTAATAAGAATAACGATCAAATAAATTTTTATTAAATTCTAATTAATTAAAAAATTGAAAAAAATCACATTCAGTTCAAAATATTAAATATTAATTAAAAAATAAAGTTAGCACCAGTTCATCAAATCAGCTTACGAGCGTCTATTTTCTTAACAACTTTGGTTAGAAAAGCATTTTTTTAACTGCCGAGTTTAAATTAATTTTTTCATGTAATTATATGATCTATTTTTTTTTTTAATTAACAATATATGAAATATTTATAAAATTAAATAATCGAAATTAATTGTATGCTTTATGATATTTAAATAATGGGAGTCAATAACTAGTTCATAATTTTTATGGTGAATCCCATATTGACAGCCAGTCGACAGCGCTATGACGCCTTTTTTTTTAAGTATAAAATACGTTATATACGCGATTATATTCAAGGCTTTTAACTGTCAAATAACTCGGCGTGTTTTAGTGTTAAATAAGTTTTTAAATAAATATATTTTTCATAATAATTATTCATTCATAGAAATTATTATTAACTTTAATAATATTGATTACTTTGTATCGTTTTTGATAAATAACAATATAACCAAATGATTCGACGCATGTGCAGTAGGGGCGTCAATAATTGGGGTTACGGTATGTCAATAATTAGATCAATCAGTTTTTTAACCCGTCAATAATTGGTGTATCCAGATCATATATTTAATTATTTAAAATTAATTAGTAAATATCACTGATTATCATTTTAAAAAAAGAAATTGATTAGTTAAAACATTACTGAAGACATTACCACAAACAAAATTCATCGATATTTATATTTGATTGCTTAAAAAAAATGAAATCATAACTTTGTCTCTTATAGCGTCAATAATTGGAGCTTTTACCTTATGCCAAATTTCATTCAATTCTGAACGTCAATTCTAAAACCGGTAGTACTACCTTAAAATATGAATTTCAATCTTAAATTCATTTTGAATTAGAATTTTTCTTTGCACGGGAACTAAAATAATACATACCAGAGATATTTTCTAATTCAATCATACGTTCCTTGTCAATAAGTGGTGGTAATCGCTTTGAAAAGAAGTCCTTGAGTGCTGTTGCAACTGCGTTTACCGGAATGTCCAATAGATGTATATCAACATTACCATCTGAAACAATAGAATTGGGATTACATTAATTAATTTATTTATTTTACAATGTTCAACTTCAACTTTGTAACAAGATTATACATAATCTTTGATGACATAGAGGGATTTACTAAACTAAATACTTTTAAACTAAACATCTAAAGGTTTATTATTCGACTTCCTATTGTACAGTTCATGAATTTAATCTTTGGAATTAATTGTGTCGAAAAATAATAAAATTTGTTTCTCTAAAACCCTTTTACTCTATTCAACTATTGTTTCAGGTAAAACTTACAAAAGCAAAATCAATTATAAGGAAAAAATAGTATAAGCGCATGAAGGTTTTAACATTTAGTTATAATAACTAAAACTATACGCAAAGGTTATGGTTAATTATTCCTACTTTCGGTAAAACGCCGCATAAACTTCAAAGGTCTCAGTTCATTTAATAATAAAAAGTAAATTATAATTATTAATTACATACTTTCACTGTGAACTATAGAGAAAGGTCTTTTGTAATTTTCTATATCGAGTAATAATTTAGTTTCATTTACAATTCTAAATATATTATGCCATAAAATAAGTAAAAATCAATACTGAGAAATTTTTATACAGTTAAAAAACAATGCATCACTTGAAAGTAAGCGTTATATCTTGCAAATTATTCTATGTATTATTTTTAGATTTTTTGCTGTCATTATTGCACTTCGCGGTTATGAACAAAAACAGTTGTAATTTAGTCAATCGTAAAACGTTGCCAAACTTTATTTCAAAACAAAATACGGAAGTGAATTTAATAAAACACCGCAAGGTTCTACCTACAAACTTTAATATCTTTTTTATCTATCCAGTGGCCTACTTTTTTTATGGTATCATCAAATGAATTTTCCATTAGTTTTAGATATGAATTATTCGATTGAAATTTTATTTACATTTCTTTTTAGAATTTTTTATATGATTTTTTAATTCTTAATGTTTATTAGGTAGACTTCGTAGAAATCTATCTATTGCATTGGTCCATGTCAGAATTCACTTAAAATTCGGTCATAACACCACCTAAGTAGTCGAGTAAAGCTCAAAAATGGCATTGGCTTCAAAGTTTATATATGTAATATAACCCGGCTTGTGGACACGATAGCTCCTACAATTCTTGATGAATCTTAATGAAACTTGGTACATTTATTCCTTGTATGAATACCTTGAATAAGTTCGAAGATGAGCAAAATCGATTGATTAGTTCAGAAATAGCAGCCATATAAAATTATCAAAATAGTAAAAATTGAATTATCAGTCACTTTATCAGTAAATAATTTTTGATTACAAAGAGACAACTAATTTCTGAAAAATTCACATGAAAACTTATGAAATTATTTTTAATTTGATCTATAAACCATTTATTTTACAATAATTTTTAGCTATTTTATTTGGGTTAAGAGTCATAGTGAACCAATTTTAGGTAGATGTGTGTTATAATTGACTTATGGTTGTGATACCACCGAAAGTTCTAAACGCATTACAATGAAACTTGTTATACTTATTTCTTGGACTAATATTTCAAATTAATTCAAAGATGAGGATAATCGGTCGATTAGTTCAGAAATGGTAACCATTTAAAAATAAAAAATTGTGAAAATTGCATTTTTGGTCACTTCATCAGTGAATAACTTTTGATTAAAAAGAGATAACTTATTTTAATCTAAATATCTAAATTGTAAACTTAATTTTCAGTTAAATCATTAAAATCATTAAAATCAAAATTATGAATGTTGCAAACTATTAGCAATAATTTACATTCAAATTGTTTCTTACAAAAATAGTATTTAAGCAATATTACTTTTACTCTAATTTTATAATGTTTAAGTATATATAAGTTTTAGTAATCCTGTTAAAACTAAAAAATTAAAAAATTTAAATATGAATTGTATTCACATAATGTATATTTTTTCTTTTGTCTTTTAGCCAGTGAAGACTTTGGCATAAATCAATCAATTCAATTCAATTCAATTCAAATTATTTTTCAAAAATGTAGATTGAAGCTTATGAAATTGCCTTTAATTTGACCGATAAAAATTTACTCCAAAAGTTATTGGAAAAACATAAAGATAATTAATTTCTGAGAAATCTACCTTTCATCTCGATTGAGACCGAATGGCGTTTTTTATATTATAAAATTTAACGTTTTAAATTTAAAATATAAAAATAAAAAAATTACCTTCTTCGAATTTCTGGAAAAGTAACTCAACATGAGCCCGATTTCCAGGAACCCTGTAAATTCCCTCAGAATCCAGTCCCTCTTCTTCAATAAACCGCACGCACTTTTCCAAAAATAAGGGTATCCGGTTTGTTTCACTCTGTGCGAAATCTTCAATGAGTGACAATTGACTTTGACCCGTTAAAGAGGCACCTGCGCCCCCAGTACCACCAGGTCCTTTGGTTTGTTTAATCTTCTCCTGCTTCTTTTTCTCGCGCTCTCGCTCTTTTTCTGCATGTTTTTTGAGTTTCTCCTCTTTCTGCCTTCGCTTTTCCAACTTCTCGTCCTCCTTAGCCTTTTGCTTGTCCTTCTTGCGCGTCAGCTTGTCACAGTCCTTACCCTTCGTTAATATTCCAAACTGTAATTTTAATCACATTTAACACTCTCATTTTACGCTCTAACTTTACGCATTAATTATCCTACAAAGATACCAAAATATTAAAATACTTACACTAGGTGAATTTATTTCCCGAGGTGAAGAGACGTCCAGACTGGATTCATCATCTGCAATAAAATTGATAATTATTAGGATTATTTTTAAACATAATTAATTCATGCAAAGATGCAATTTACAAGGGAACAAAAATAATAATAATATTAATAGTAATAACAATAAAGTATTAATATTAAAATAATAAAAATTGAATTTTTTTGTCACTAGTGACTACAATTCAATTGAATTTTTATTTTAATTTTATTTTGGGACTCACAGGACACACTGAACATATCCTGAGTCACATGTTTTAGGTTGAAGGGATGCTGCAGCGTAGCCGCTGAATTTCCAAATCTCTTTCTCACACTAACCGCACCGGCATGTTTATTTGGTTTTAATCTTGATCTTGTACCGTGCTCTGGTTCACTTGACTCAGAACTATCTGGTGTTTCACTTGATACTATTGAATATATAATAATAATAATAATAGATTGACTATACTATCTTGGGTAACTTTATGTCATTCAAGTAACACATAGATAGTCATAGGTATTTACATTAATATATAACATTTATACTCTGTTATATACACAGTAATAGTATATATTATTATATATCATATATTATGTATGCATTATGTTATTTAATATAATACAAGAGGTAGCTAATTATCTTACCACGTTCAGTTGGATCAATACGCCAATTCTTGTCGTCCTTGGTGAAATTGATACCAATGCTACCGTCTCCACTGACCATACTAGCTAGAGAAGGTACTTTTGGAGTTGCTACTGGTATTGCGGTACGTTTCTTACGTGTCCGCTTGTAACTCGAGGGTTTTTTATTCGTCTTGCTGAGAGCGTCCGCCCGCTGACGCTCCAGTGAACTCCACTCCGAGTCGGAATCGCTGTATGCTGTTGACAAACAAATAAATATTTAGTATATTTGCATAATAAAATTATATTGCATCTAGATTTATAAAAAATTGCTGGATAATTCATCTTTAAAGAATTAATATCAGAAATAATGAGCTTTCAGATAAAATTACTACATAAATTTTTATTTTTATTTTCATTTTTTTTTTTTAATGTTTAAAGCTCGTTATTTCAGTTTCAATTTTTTACGTCATCTATTGGGAAAAGGATAAAAAAATGTCAGCTGTGAAAATTCATACAAAGGTTGTGGAACGCCTAAATTATTTAAAATCTATAATTCAAAACTTTAAAATATATCATATTGAATAGTGAGATTGGAAAATAGACTGAAGTAATATTGAAAAATTTTCATATGACGATCAAAAATAAAATGAGATAACAGCCTTTTTAGTAACTGTAAAACTAAAATCGATGGACGAATTATCAACAATTTTATCTATTGATTAACTTTTCAAATAAAAGAAACTTACAAGGTTGACCTTTTTCACGTCTATGCCGTAATTTAGATTTATTATTCGAAATAGAATCCTGCACAAGAGCGTACGCATACTCTCCCTCGTAAGCCGGATAAAGATTAGTCACAACGTCTTTGGGATGAGCGTACTCAAGATCTACAAGTTCCGGAGTAGCTAGCGGCGCATGGCCCATCATTTTCGAACCATGCTCCATTTTTTCTCCAACACTCATACGTGCTATCGCATCCGTCACGTTAGAAAAGTCTTTTAAATTTATTTTACCCGGTTGTTTTAACGTTTGGCTGTTGCCTTTCGGTCGTGACTTTGTCTGCGAGATGTTTCTACGGCCTGTAGTAAATGCTCGGTGCGAGTACGTGTTTGATACTCCATCGTGATGCATATTGAATGTATCTTTCACCCATCCTATTCAAAAATAAATAAATTACCATTTAAATAAATTAAAAGTTCAAGTTTACATAAAATATAAGTATTTCTTTTTATATTATTTAACAGATAAATAATTAAACAAACCTGTTAACTTATTAGCAAAGTCCCCGCCTTTGAGTAACTCACGTTCTCTTTCTTCCCGATGAAAATCAACTTGACTGTAAATATCACTGTCATCGCTAGGTGTGGCCCGATGATCATTAAATTGTTCATTCAATACTGTATCTCCGAGTTCACCATCAGGCGTCAATTGCTCGTACGACTCCGATCCACTTCTGAAAGTTACAGACATACTGCTTTTCATTAGATTTTTAGATTACAATAAATCAGTTATTTTTAATAATTACTAATAAGGTAAAGTACCCAGTAGTTGAACAGGTTTCAAAGTAAAACTTACTTGACCCTACTTTTAATATATAAAGATGTAATTATTAGTTCAATTATTAGTTCAAATTAGTGATTTTCATGAAAATATTGAACGCTAAAATCTAATATAAAAATTATAGTTTATGTCTTTGCAAAAAATATATGTTATTGATGATATACCGTTTTTTTTTACTGATTGTTCGGTTTACGATTTATTACTTTTTTCATGAAAAAAATAGCATTTATCGGCGATTCTCGACATGTCAACTTTTAAGTTAATAAAAATATAATTGTTTTGATTTATAATTGAAAAAACTTACAGAAATCAATTACTGTATCATTTAATAATTATAATATGCGCACATTACTCATAATAAATTTAGGGATTTTGTATTATAACACAATTGAAAAATCTGTTCAAGTACTGGTCCCATTTTTATAAGTGTTCAAGTACTGAGTACTTTACCTTACTAAATCTAAGCTCATTATTTTTTTTAAATAAATAAATTTAACCCTCAAAAGTTCAAAATTAGAACAAAGTGTATCTTTCAAGGGTTAAAAAAGCAATAAAAAATTCATTTTATCAAGCTTAAATAAATTAAAATTTTAATTAAAACTATCTTCAATAAATAAATAAAATTATTTGTAGATGCCTTACCCATCGTCTGGAGTCTGAAGATGATAACTCTCATGCCTTGGTGGTGGCATCGGATGTAATGCCGAGTATTCCAAAGTACCTTCACCACTGTCATTTAAATTACTGGGTTCTTCCATATTAAAAGCTTGCTCGATTTCGGGTTTTTTCTCCCAAACTTCCTTGAAGAATGGCGTGTAAAATGCCGCTGTAAATAATTGATTAATTTATTTATTCATAATTAATATATTTTTAATTAAAAAAAAATTTTTATTTTAACAAATACAATAGAATATAATTAGTTATTACTTTTTTGTTGACAACTAGAAGCTGAAGTCATGAAATGCGCTTGAAGTCGGTCTGCGGTTGCGTTTCCTTCAGTGATAAGCATATGAGATAGATCATTACTGAAGAAAGCGTTTGCACCGCCGGTGTCCGTTACTGCCATTATTTGAATTGGTAGATTTGGGATGTTCATTGAAAATGCACTGTTATAGACATACAACAAAAATTATTAATTTTTTAATCAGTCTAATTAATTAATAAAATTTAATTTTTAGTATCATTAATTTTAAACTTGACAAAAGTTGGTGAAACATTGTGATTAATTTTGATACGAAAAATTAAATAAAAAATAAATAAAATAAAATATACTTGAGAGTTGCTAAAGAAGCTTTTCTTTTAGTTGAGTAAACTAAAATAAAGCCATGAACTAATTCATCACGAAATGCATTAGCACCGTGAAAGCTCGATATAATAACTTCAACACGTCGCTTAGAGTCGCCGAGAAATGTTTCAAGAACAATTGACTTTTCACCGCTTAAAAAACAACACTGATGGCTTAATAGAGGACCCAGAACATTTTCCACTGAGTAAGGATCACCGCAAAACATACACATTATTATTCTGTGTAAAAGAGAAACAAAAACATTACGGTCAATATATTAATGTATGAATATTAATTACTAATTAATCACATTGATAATGATAATGATAATGATAGTTGATAATTGACCTGATATCGGGTTCCAGGCATTCAATAACACTTTGGTAAATATTTAAAAAACCAGCACGATGATTAATCGACTGTATGAGCTGCTGAAGGGCCTCTTTGACTAATGAGTGAGGAAAGCGCTTATCTGGCTCCAAATCTTCGACACAGACGTCGATGAACGGACACTGTAAACTGTCAGATAAATTTTGTCCCTCCTCCCGTAGTCTCAT
Organism: Cotesia glomerata; assembly: GCF_020080835.1. NCBI lineage: Eukaryota > Metazoa > Arthropoda > Insecta > Hymenoptera > Braconidae > Cotesia > Cotesia glomerata. Next base: position 23,985,780 of record NC_058159.1, on the reverse strand, counting down.
TGCCTCCATTTCGTCAATAGTTATGTCAGGTACGAACATTATTACTATTGGTAATCCCTGAAATGGCAATCGATCTTCCTGCTCCAAATTTGAAAGCAATGTTTTTTCCAACGACAACCGTATGTATTCAAATGAGTCTTCATTTGCGTAGATACAGAATGAACCTACAATGAATAATTGTTTGTCATTGTAATATCAAACTTTTTTTTCTATTCACTATAAACAGTTTTCTAACTCTGATAAAAAAAAAGCACTATTCGGCGAGGCCTAATATGGATAGGTATCTACCATATTAATCAGATAGAGATTTATTTAACGATTATAGAATAATTGATAATAAAGATGAAAATACGTTTATTAAAAATTTCTCAAATTAAAGATAATTGTATAAATTTGACGATTAATTGAATAGATTTTAACTATCTCACATGGCTGAAAAATTGTAAGAAGATAAAACCTAAAAACATGTTTATTAATTAATTTTTAAAAATTTTTCAAGTCACAAAATAAATTGAAAAAATCATCAAAAGTGGACAAATGATAGCTTAAATTAAAGATAATTAAGTGAATTTTGAGATAAAATTAATAAATTTGAACTATATTTTACAGTAAAAATATTATTTCGATACAACTGAGAATATTAAAAATTTTTTGAAAATGAAAAAAATTTTTTAACACCCACAACTCCGAAACTAATTTTGTTCATCTACGCGAACTTGATCTCGGTATTAATTCATGGAAGAAGCCCACAAAATTTCAAAGTTTCATGGGGCGTTATATCATATGTATAATAAACTTTTGAACCAATGCTATTTTTCGGCATAACTTGACAAAATAAAATATATTATAACAAAATTTCCTTTAAATTCTAAAATGAGACCGGCTACAATAGTTACATTTATAAATAAATCTACCTAAAAAAAAAATATCGTTATGAAATAAAACACCCTAATGTAATTTTGATGTTATTGTTGTTGTTTCTATAAAATTACATAATGACATTGCTCTTAAATTAATATACAAGCATAAATTAATGACTCACCATGTGGCATAAAATCCGACGTTGTAAATGAATTGTGCGGTAATCCAACGTCACCGTCAATAACTCGATAACCGAGTGTATATAACTGACAATCAATTTCCACTTCATCGTCATCTGTTTGCATTTTTATTTCCTGAGCGAATTCACTTCCAAGTCCATTGCTACCTAGTATTACTAAATTTAATTGATTATTTTCGGATGTTAATTGCCATTGACTGCTGTGATTCCATGATGACGGTCTATAAATAAATGATTCATTAAATTAATAACTAATAGTTTCCTCTAAGACACTATTTATTATTATTAAACATTCAATTAATATAAACTAGTTGAATTTCACTTAAATTCTATTTTAAATGAAAATTTAATTGATTTAAAAGTTTAATAAGTCTTTAATAGAATTTCAATAAAGTTTAATATCTAGATAATCTTTCACTAAAAAAAAGATTCAACTATTTAATAATTCAATCGATTACTTTTAAATATTTTATTTTGCCGAGTTTAAATTTCAGTTTATTCGTAGAAAAATATATGATTAATATTAGATATCTTAATAATATAGTACGAGATTTAAACAGTGCTATGTATTATTAATTAAAAAAAAAAAATTAGTTAATATTTTTCGATAATAATGAAAAAAATAATGTCTATGTCAATAATATACCTGTGAGCCTTAGTGCCAAGTATTCTTTCAATAAGAGCATCCATACAGTTGGGAAATGCCGGACAATGTTCTCTAATTGGACAATGAACGAAACCAAGATGTTGGAAAAGCATCAATTTTCTATCCTGATCAAGTCTATCCAATGTCTTGTACCTTTTGAAATAATAATGAAAACATAATTAGTATAGTTTATAAAATAATAATGATTAAATATTACAAGGTACAGTTAAATAATTATCAAAAAAATAACTAGAATAATACTATGGAATTACCTAAAGTCATCTATTAAAGCGTCTGTTATTTCCTTAATATCATCTTGCGTAATAGTGCCAGACGGAGCTATGCTTTTAAAGTGATAAAACAAGTCCGCGTGCTCGAGTAAAAGTTCCTGGTAAATATGAAATATTTGATAAATATAAACAATAAACAATAAAAAAATATATAAATATAAATATTTTTATACTTGAAAATTATGTTTAGCTCTCTCAATTATTTCTTTCTGATGTTGCTCGTAAATTTCTTGACAATCATGATGAGAAAGTGCTTCAAAACATTCGCGACCCATGAATAGTACTCGTACTTCTGACAAATGTTTTCCAGGCGTTACGTACCCAGTTTCCTCTAGCAATTGTTTAAATTGCTTTTTCCATCTGATAAAAAAATATTATGTATACAAATATAAATATATACATAAATACCAGATATTACAACTTTCAAATCATTTTTTACTTCAATGCTTTACAATTTATAATTTCGTAAAAATAAATTATAATATCAAATTAGTTTCCTAAGCATGCTATTAGTGAGACAAATGATTAATTAAATTTAAGCAATTAATTAACTAACAAATTACCTCTTTGGAAGTCTGCTCAAAGAAACGCCACCCAAAATAAAGCATAAGCATTATTATATTACATTTTTAATTACTATAATTATAATTTATTATAAATGGATAACTATTCATTTGATGAAATAATTAGCAATTAAAAAATCATAATTACTCTAAACGTCTTTGTTCCTGTTGCAAAGCGTTGATGTGATTTTTAAAGACTGTCTCAGCTTCCGGTGTCTCAAGAACTTCATATGGAATTTTTGAGGTATTATTTTCACCAAAGTCGTAATCGATCCACGATATGTCTTCAGGACATTCGTAGAAGTGTTGATGAAAATCTGGATGTTCTTTTATAAATTGTTGTACTGTTGACCATTCTCTATTAAATTAAAAAATTATTTACTTCAATAAAATTATCAATATATTAATAAATTTTATACTTTAAAGTTATTTTATAATTTATAGTAATTTTTATTGCTAAATAAATTTGGGAAATGGAATTTTATCGCTTGAAGTTTTTATAATAAACTATTAATTTGAAATGAATTTTTTTATTGCTACTAAAAAATTAACTGACACAGCAATTACGAGACTCTGCTAACTACTCCAGTTTTCCGATAAAATTTATTGTAAGCAATGACATGACATTTTTAATTTATTTTAAATATTTATAGATTTTTCGAGTAAAATTATCGAAAAAATAGATAGTAATAAAACTTACTCATTAATAAGACTGGAAATGTCAGGACAAATTTCATGAAGAATATCTGGCAACATATCTAAATACCCTTGTATTTTTTTGGCTATTTGTTCATCCTTCAACTTTTTAATATGTCGCCTGAATAGCCTCTGCGTAGCGTCGATACCAAACAATTCAACAAAGTTATTAAACTCTTTGTGCTGAGCAAGTTTTTTCGAAGCTTGTGACCATAGTGCGCGGTAATCCGTAACATGTATACGAATTAATCTTTGCAAGGATTCTGTTGAAGCATCTAATAGCTCTTTTCTTAATCTAGCGGCTTCACTAAAAGGTATTATCTTACTCCTAACTTTAGTTTTATCAATAATTTGTGCCAGGACTAGAAATGCAGCATCAATATTTATGTTCTCGTGAGATGATGTTTCGACAACAGAAATAGAACTCTTGTACTCTTTGCGTGATATTAATTTTTCAGCCTCCTTTACGTACTGTTCATTAGCGTCGTCGTTTTTGGTAGTCACTAATACAATTGGTTTTTTAGTTTTTATCAAATTATTCAGAATATTCGATACTATTTCTATTTGTTTTTCTATTGAACGATTCGGTACCACGCTAACGTCAAATACACATAAAAAACCATCGATATTTAATTTACCATCAGGCAATACTTTTTGTTCGTACTCTTTCTCTATTCCTAATTGATTCTTACAAATGTACATTAATTTTTCAGCGCTGGTTATTTTAGTAGCAGCGCATCGCTTGGCATACGGCTCCATTTTCCCGCCTTTGAATGGTTGAAATGATGCATCGTCTATGAATTCTGATTGTTCTATTACTTGAAATTGATACTCTGTTCCATCTTCAGCAACTTTTGTCACTTCTCCCCAGTATAAAAAGTGATCATTATTTACAACACGACCACTGAAATCCGACTGAAAAAAAAATAATCATTTATTTAATAAATATATACATTATTCAAACCCTTAAGATACCATTAATATAACTATAAAAACTATATAAGAAGTATAATTCCGGCTAAAAAAATTAATCGATCTCTTTTAGTGCTATAGTCTGTTTTTGATGGGCAATTCCGATTTATAGCACTTTACGCAAAGCCTTTTTTATAGGCGGATTCAGAAAGTTAAATTTAATAGTGGTGAAAAAATCGAGGGATATAGTTTTTGTTTCATTTTTCATCGTTAGTATCAACCATAAACACTAAAGCACATTAAAAATAATCGAAATAGCTTCTGAGGAGCTCAAAATGCCGATATTACAGAGAATTGAATTTGCAAAGGTTGAAATGAAATAAACAATATTGAATTTTAATTTTTAAATACTTTCTGAACAAACTTTAAAAATAACTATAGAATATAAAAAAAAATTATTTTATTTTTATTTCCAGTAAAAATATTTTAAAATTAATGATTGTAAGGTATTTTTAGATTGTTTTCTTTATTTGGAAAGAAAATAAAGTCATCTGCACTAGTATTAGAAAAAAAAATAATAAAAATTAAAAAATAACATTTAGAGAGAATTCAAAGTCAATGCTGTGTATGATTGCAGCCATAAATTAATTTTTTTTTATTTTGAAAAATGTGCAGAGGTTCATTTAAAATTACAAAAAAATCTAAAAAACTTAAGAATTATTTTAAGTGATTTCAAAACTAATTCCGAACTACATAAAAACGTATAATTAAACATTTATTTTAATTAATTTTTAAGTCATGATAAAATATTGACACAAGTGTATAGTACTCTAGTATACTTTATCGTAATTAACAATCAAATATAACATAACATGAAAGTATTAACGTTAAAAATAAATGAAGAAGAGTTTAAACATAAATTAAAACGCCAATAAAACAATAATGACTAGACATTTTAAATTAATTTGTCCATCAATTACCTTTTGTTGAAATACCTTTTTCTATAAAATATCGATGTAGCTAATTACAGTTTGGTGATATTGAATGAATCGTGAAATTGACAAAGGAGTAATGAATTATTTCAATAAGTTATTATTATACTATTGAGTATAACCAAGTACATTACATTGTTTGATAATACAATACATGAGCCATGCTATATCACACGATTAATCAAGTAATTCATCAGAAAACGATATAATCTATTTTAAACTAAAATTTATATTGATTAAAGATTTATTTATTTTTCATTTCAATTAGTCAAGATATTTACATGATGGACATTGAATTCATCGTCATATTGAAAAAAAAATCAGCCAATATTCTACCAACTTACAAAATAAAAAATAAACAATTCTACTCAAAAATTATGCTAAAAAAATTAATAAATTAATGTGGAATAAATGTGATTATTAATTACCTGTGATAAGACAGAAATATGATCAACACTATAGTCATCGCTAAGTGATCTCATAAATCGATTGCAAAGACATGACTTCCCAACTCCAACTTGTCCTTTGTCTTTTTCAGTACCAGACAAACCAACGACCGCAATGTTAATACACTTAACATTATCACTTTTACGTGCCATGTTAAAACTCATTTGTTGTTATAACTATAATAATTGTTATAATAATTTTTTTCAGCTTAATTTAATTAGCTAGCTGTTTATAATTAGCAAAATTATTATCACTCGCCACTGGATTTCAATGTTAACTCTCTTAGACACAATATGGCCAGCACATCCCAACAATTATTGTTAACTCTCAAGTCTCTGCAGCTTTAACTATCTTTGGTCGTTGTATTGCAATCTTTATATAAAATTTAAAAAAGTCCCTTTTGGCAACATTTTTGCCATTTTATGTTTCTAAAATCACTACTCTAATAGTAATATTACTATTATTAATTTTATTATTTAATATTATTATTGTTATTATGGTAGTTATTAATTTTATGATTAATATTATTGTACCTCATTTTAATTAGATGTCATCACTTAATCCACTCATTAATTCTTGTTCGTAACATCACATTGATATATTTTAAAAAAATTCGTTGCATTTGTTATTATTATCAATTTTTTATTATATTATTTCTATTATTTAGTTAAATAATTAATTAATCACTATTAAAGAGCACGATTACACGCTTAATAATTATTTAATTTCAAATAATGAGCAATGTGATTTTGAGAATGGCACTGTGTTAATTTACCTGAAATAAAATAATTAAATATTGAAGTAAAAAAATTCTCATGTATGTTCATATGTACACAACATATGTTTAATGGAAAATTTTAATTAAAAAATTCCATGCATTTATATTCTACAGCTATTATCATTATACTTTAATATTAAATTATGTTAGTGTTGATTTTGTGGTCGTTATAGCATCTTTTTATTCTTTTATTGTCAAGGAAAAATAGTTTAGATCTAAAGAAATGAATTACATGTTCTACTTAGACTTTTATAGAGAATATAATGCTTTTAAATTAGATCAGATGACTAACAATTGCGCTCCAAAACTCATAGTTTGAATTTATATGGATCAATAATTTTTTAAACGTTCATGCAGTGCTTGTGAGTCGAATAAATAAAAAAACTGTCTACATACTTCATTTAAAGTTTAAATTTAAAAAATACATTAATTTTTTAACTTATTTAAAATATTAATTTTATTTTTTATTCAACCATAAACTTCATGCATGAACATACTGAAATTTTCTCTCCAATTTCATCAAATCTAATTTATTTTTTCCAGACTAAGAAAGTTATAGTGTATAATTAATTTAATACATGCGTTATTTTAATAATAAAGTAATTAATTAAGATAATTTGAACTGCAGAGGTAAATAATTTATTCAATTAGTTTAATGTTTTTGTATTATAATTAGTAATTACACTATAGTAATAGATAAAAAAAAAATATTAAAATTAAAATATTGGTTTTTATTATGAATTAAAAATATTTTTATCAACAATGGTTAATTAATGAAAGAGTTTCAAGTGAAAATTTATAATGGAATATTTTAATTCCAAACTAATTTAAATAATTTTGATCCAATGCATAAATATAACGGAGCGATAGTTAATTTTTTTATTAAATTTAAACAGAGGGATAAATAATTTAATTTATCAAAAATTTAACCAATTGTTATTTTGAATTATTAAATTAAAAGCGTAGGTTTTGATGAAAGAAAAATAAACAAATTAGTTGTTTGTGTGATTCATAGAAATTTGAATAAAATGAAACGCAATAAACATTTTTAATCCAAATAAAACTCTATTTTTAAAATAACACGGCTAAATTTATTTTTTAGTCACTTTATGTAATAAATGAAAGTAACTGATGGATTGGAAATAATTGATTTTAAAAAAATTGAGCGTCTACAATAATAAAAAACAAAGAAATGAGTAAATTTTTATAATTAAAACTCAAACAATAAAATTCATTGAAACGTAAATTAATAACAATAGAGTGTAAAAGTGTAATAAAACAGTATTTGACATTTAAAAACCAATATTTCAATAAAAATTTCACGGTCACAATGAAATACTATCGATATTCAATGGCAAATAAAATGAAAATAACTAAAAATAAAGCGCCTTGTCAAGTTATAATTACTGATCACGATCACAATGACATTTTTTTATTATAAAATTTAAATATCGCATGTATTAAAAATCTATCGATTACTCGGTACACCCAATTTTAAAAACACAAACTCGGCAATATTTTCAAAAATAATTCTTGTTAATAAAAATAAAAAAATTAAAAAAGTTAATCGAGAAAACCGCTCTTTACATATTCAATTATTTAAGCCGAATAAAAGGAAGCGTAATTACAATTTACAATTTACTGATAGCATTTGCATACTCAAATGTGGCTCTAAAACAATATCCTGAAAAAAAAAAAAAAAAACTATTAAAATGACAGGCATGGATAGATCAATATGCTTTTGTACACAACCGTGAAATGTTTCAATATACTAATTAATAAAATTTTTTTTTTTTGATAAAAAAAAAAATAATTCTAAATTTCAACTAAGTGCTTCGAAGTATCAAGGATTTTTAACGGGTGGTTATTGTTAATAAACAATTGAGTCAAAGCTGAAAATAAAATAATAAAGTTCTAAGAGAAAAGTTCGATATTGCAATACACTGACCTGTCTGGCACGCCAACCGGCCGTTTTCTTGTTAATTTTTATTTTAAATCCACAATTACCTTATTATTACACTTATTTACCAAAAAATAATATTTGTTTAATAAGTCTATAAAACAACAGAACTTCTACTGATGATAATGTGTTACTGTTTAAGTAATTAATAGTTGGATTTATTGTAAATAATATCACGTCAAATGTGTAGATTATTAGTGGTACTGAGCGGAGCCATCTTGCTCTGCTGGGTGGGCTCTCACTATCAGAGCACACCACACTGTGAACTGGGATTTATGTTTTCCTCTCGGTTAGTATAGTACTTCCAGCATTTACTCCATTAATGCCTCCAGTGGAAGTGGGACAGATTTATTCAAAAAACTGAAACAGAATATTATTAAAAATAATTATCTCACTCTGCTCCTCTCGCTTCTCGCTCATACTTATCAACGCTCCGAACATTTTGTTATTATTTTATTATTCAATTTAAATTTTGTCTATTTTATTATTCATGCCGTTATTATTTGCTTTTTTAATAATCAAATGTATGTAAATCATTTTATTTACATGACTGGTTAATAATGATAATAATGATGATAAAAAAAACTTCGGATTTTATGAATGAGCCTAATGACCGTGAATTCATTCATGTTAATTTTATTTTTAGGTTATGAAAATTATTGTTTAACAAAATTTATTTATTTATTCATTATTTTTTAATTAATTATTTATTCATTATTTTTATAATTATTATTCTGATAAAATAAAAAAATTTTTAAAATGCATCGAATGTGTGCCAATTTTAAAGTTATTATTTCTCATAATTAAAAAGTGTTATTTAAAAAATATATAATAAATATATAAATGGGTTAAACTTTTGATATTTTTGTAAAATGTAATTATGAAAAATTTTGTTTTTGAAACTGAAAAGCTGCGCGCGCTTGACACAAGCGCTCTCGCGAGAAATTTGAAAACTAAATAGCGCGCGCATGCGCAGTTTTGTTTGGACATGTTACGCTTGATTTCTAAATTTCTAACCTAAAACTAAAATATTTGTATGTATAAAAGTGCATAGTGCGCATTGAGCGTATTTAATAATAAATATTTAATATTTAATACAATTATTAACAGAAAAAGTTATAAAAATTTTTAGAGGTGTTAATATTAAGTATTTATACAAGGTAAGATTTATAATTAATTTTTACGTCATATATATGAGTTCAATTGTTGATTTCTGAAATAATTAATGTTTTTTAATAATGACAGGTTACTTTTAAATTTTATCAATTACAATGGCTGATAATAGTTTCGATCATGGTCAAGCTCAAAATCAAGAACAAGGGACAAAGTTAAGTTCATCAGCTGAAATTCCTCAAGTAAGTTTATGACAACAGTACTTGAAATATCTCCAGAGCATTCAAGTACTTAATATTACTATATACTAAGTTAGTGAATAAATTTATTAATAATATGATTGTTTTCAGTTTTTAAGCAAATCAAAATTGCAAGATTTAGTAAGGGAAGTTGACCCTACGGAGCAGTTGGAAGAAGAAGTGGAAGAAATGTTGCTCCAATTAGCCGATGACTTTGTGGAAACTACAGTCAACGCGGCTTGTCTTTTAGCAAAACATAGGCATGCCAACACCGTAGAGGTCAAAGACGTCCAACTTCACCTAGGTAAATTATTTATTTTATTTAAAATTTTATTTTATAATAGTTACATCAACTTATCAATACCAGCTTCTCACTGTTGGGTCATTTATTTATTTATTTATTTATTCATTTTACGCCAAGCGGCAATATACATTAAAGATATAATAGTATATTGTGTGACTAGGGATGAAACAAAACGATTTCAGACCAGAGTGAAGTTGCCTGGCATCACTCGGTCTGAAATCGTGTTTCATCCCGCGTCACACATTATATTTTTCATATAAGTTGCATTAAAAATACTAGTTTCAATGTCTGGAGCCAACCAGAACTAGATAGTTTCAGACGAATAGCGAAAATACCCTTTTATTATAAAACTTATAATAAAATAGAAAGTAATGGTTTATTTTTTATCAAACATTATTCGTAAATTGAATAGTTTTCTTTTGTCATTCTTATTTACGCTTAATAATAGAATTATGATATATCAATACAGTTAACGGTTAGAATGACAATTATAAAGGTATAAAATAAACAAACAATTGATAGGATTGAAAATAAAGGTGCAACTTCATCTCGTAAAACTCAATTTCACCCTGAAGAGAATTTACTATTTGGATGTTTTTATGTTTTGTGTTTTTATTTATGTCAAGCATTCATATAAAATTTTATTTTTTTTGGTAATTTGAGTTGCTTGTGATTTGTTTCTCTATAAACTATCAAAAAATGCAATTATTTTTTCCTCACCAGTCATACCTATGCAATAATTTTTTTTTTTCTAATTACTTTAAAGTCGTGATAAATTACTACGTTGTGATAGATTATGTGAATAAAAATAATGACATTACAAAAAATAGTATTCATCTAATATGATTATAACTCAATTAGTAGTTCAACTCATGTGATTTATTTTTCATTTAACGATTGCAACTATTTTTATTTTCATCACAAGCTATATACTTCTGCACATACAGTTGTCGTCATTGATTTGTAACGGTTGGCAATGATTCGAGTAAAATAAAAAATTCTCAATTTGGACATCTCTCACTAAAAATTTCAATTAATAATATGTTTGGAAAATAAAAAAAATAAACAATATCAAATAACTATAGCTAAATATAAAGACATTTACTAAAATATTAGATCATATCATTATACAAAATTAAAATTAAAAAGGCCTAAAATTAGAAAATAGACCATTAAAGCAATTAAAATTTTTTAAAAATGGAAATATAAACAGAAGAAACAAAGGAAATTAAAAAAAAAATGACAAGCCTAAATTCAGACAATTCGAATAAAAGACATCAAGGTTATTTGACATATACACAAATGAACAACTCTGAATATAGAAAAGCTTTACAAATGAACATCTCTAATTATGGACAAGAAAATTCGGAAATCTCTCAATATGGACATCTCTCATTAAAGAAAATAAAAAAAAAAAAAGTACAATATTTATAAATTAAAAAATTAAAAAATAAGTAATAGTTCAAAAAAACATGCTTTAACATATAACCAAACTAAAAAGTAAGAATAAATTTTTTGGATAATTCAAAATTAAGTTAAAGTGATTAAAAAAAAAAAAAAAAAATCATTTTTATGTATACAAGTGTGGGGATCAGATAAAAACATTTATTCAAGGGTAATATACTCTGCACCAAGACATCTTCTTCGGAGAACTTTGCTGAAAAATTAATTTTTATTAATTATAGGTAATGTACGATTCTTTAATTTTTAGTTAGATTTTTGAGGGGTTAGTGCCGATTGAGTATCAGCACCGGCACGTGCCAGAGTCGCGGCTAATTGCGCGGTTGTAATTACCATTACGCCGGTACACAATGATCCGTTTTGATGATACTCTGAATTTGATGATTAAGACGAATCGCCCGCCATCTCGTCGTCGCTCAAATTGTCCAGGTCATAGGAGTACGCGGTTGATGCAGCGTTCATCGCTGATGACTAGAGTCAATGACGAGGGTTATTTATATCAAACTTTTCTTTCTTGACTACTAACGTGATAGTATAATAAAATTCATAATGATCCGTTCAATAGATCGATTTCTAAAAAATCTACCTAAAAATAAAAAAATCGTACATTACCTATGATTAATAAAAATTAATTTTTCAGGAAAGTTTTCCGAAGAAGATGTCTTGGTGCAGAGTATATTACCCTTGAATAATTGTTTTTATCTGATCCCCACACTTATTTACATAAAATTATTTTTTTTTTTTTTTTTCAATCACTTTAACTTAATTTTAAATTTTCCGAAAAATGTATTCTTACTTTTTAGTTTGGTGTTATGTTAAAGCATATTTTTTTGAACTATTACTTATTTTTTAATTTATAAATATTGTATTTTTTTTTTTTTTTATTTTCTTTAATGAGAGATGTCTATATTGAGAGATTTCCGAATTTTCTTGTCCATAATTAGAGATGTTCATTTGTAAAGCTTTTCTATATTCAGAGTTGTTCATTTGTGTATATGTCAAATAACCTTGATGTCTTTTATTCGAATTGTCTGAATTTAGGTTTGTCATTTTTTTTTGATTTCCTTTGTTTCTTCTGTTTATATTTCCATCTTTAAAAAATTTTAATTGCTTTAATGGTCTATTTTCTAATTTTAGGCCTTTTCAATTTTAATTTTGTATAATGATATGATCTAATATTTTAGTAAATGTCTTTATATTTAGCTATAGTTATTTGATATTGGTTATTTTTTTTATTTTCCAAACATATTATTAATTGAAATTTTTAGTGAGAGATGTCCAAATTGAGAATTTTTTATTTTACTCGAATCATTGCCAACCGTTACAAATCAATGACGACGACTGTATGTTAATCAACTGTTGAAAAAAAAAAAAAAAAAAAAAAAAAAAAATGATAATTTATTATTGAATTTCAGAACGAAGTTGGAACATGTGGATTCCTGGATTTGGCACTGATGAGGTGCGGCCGTTCAAACGTGCAACAGTCACGGAAGCACATAAACAACGCTTGGCTTTGATTAGAAAAAATATAAAAAAATATTAACTATAGACATTAATTTAATCTTAAAAAATCTTTTTTATAAATATTAGTTATAAATATAAAAAATAATTGTTTCTCATTTTTTTAAATATTTATTAATAAGAAATAATTAAAAGAATACATTGGTTATAACATAGATTTGAGTTTTTTTTTCTTTTTTTTTTTTTTTTATATAAAATAGTTCTAATTACATAAGCGTTTATAGAAAAATTTTAGCACCTATTTTATAAATTTAAAATATATCAGTTATTATTTTTTTTTAATTATTTACTATTAGACTAGGTTGATAGATAAATAAAGTGATTGTAAAATATAATTTATTTGCAATCAGGCCTTTGGAATAATTCACGGCACTTATTCAATTTTTTATTTTTATAATTGTGTAGGCTCTATGAAATTTTAAAAACAAAAAATATGTGTTTTTTTTTTTTCATTCTATCCACACTTGCAGACTTATTTTCAAAGTTATTGATATCTACATACATCTTTATTTTATTACAAAACTGAACAAAGATTTTTCTACAGCCATTGAATTTATTAATACAATATGTTTTTAGTGAAAAATATCATTTTTATCTGCAAATTTTGGTAAATATTAAAACACAAACAATTTTCACTAATTAATCTTAAAAAGTACTGAAATAGTTCTACATTTTTATATTTAAGTTTTAAAAAATTTAATGGAAATAGCTAACTTTAATTAGTGAGTTTAAATAATAAAAAAAAAGTAACCATGTTTTAAAAAATTTTTGATATTTTTTTTCGAATATTGTTTGAATATTTAGTTTATTTGAATAGTTAAAACTATTGCCATTTTTGCTCATAAAATATAAGAAAGAATCAAATAAAATATTTATAATTTACAAAATAAAGTTTTAAAATTTCAAAGTTATCTTCCATTCGCAGTATCAAAAACTCCCACAAAATCACAGTTTCTCTAAATTAAAATTTATCATAAAAACTCAACCTTAAAATTAATTAACAAATTAATTTAAGCTCCACAATCAATGGCTCAAAATCAGAATCACATTAAAATTATTCGCGTAAAACATACTTATCAAAAGTAACCGAGCGAAATGTGTCTTCAACGATATCAGCAAGACAACGCACTGCTTGAAGTAAAGCCGCTAACAACAGTGAAAAAGACAATGACAACAATTTACTCGGCACAAGAGCATTATTATCATTCGCCTGCAATTGATTTTTCATGGAATTCTTCAATGGTTTGTCAATCACCTTCTTTTTATCATCTTCACTCTTGGTCTCGCAATCAAAATCCTGGATCATTAAATTTCTTCCCTTGCTATTACAAGCTTGTAATTTTTTGAAGGACATAACAATATCCTTTGTCGTCGTGACAGTTTTAAATTTCTTCCTCAATAAATCACTTTTACCATTTATTTGATTCAACAACCCATCACTGGAAGTATTATTAATACTTCTCCTGCAAATATCGCGTTTCTTCTTCCTAACTTTGAATCCATTATCACGCGTATATTTTTCAATAGCACCCTGCGATGAAGTTTTTCTACTATTTATTAACGAAGAAAAAGTAGAAATACTATTACTCTTACAAAAATAATTACTCAACGAATTAATACGTTTCTTCTTACCCGAAATTTCTTTAACCCTCTTAATATCATAGTCTTCATTTTCATAGTCATTATCATTATCATTATAACTATTACAACTATTATTATCAAATGAATTGCACAAATTTTTACTATTTATCAACTTAATAGATCTATCTAAACTATTACTACAATTCAAATTAATAAAGTCACTTTTTATTTCACTGAGCAGTTGAATTTTTTTAAAATTATCCTCAATCAAAGTCTGAGATTTCTTCAGCAAAGAGGAATATTTATTGTAGCTAAAATCATCGTTATCCAGACGACAATCATGCCGAGGTGAATTTAAATAAATATTCTTCTCAATGTCGATATCGCTGTCCGAGTGTGAAAGCCTCAAGCAACTTCTAACCAACGAGCTGGTACTGTTATTATCAAAATAATTGCTGTAATTATATTTTGAGTTTTCACTAGAAGGCCGTTTGTAAGTACTCAGAGGATTTATCTGGTATTTATTTACGTAATCATTATTACGATTGTAATTGTTGATAATAAATCGGTTGTTCAGTAAATTATTGAGCTGTGGTATCTCAAGATTTTGAACGTGAAGTAAATTTTGTTCGATATTCAATAGGCTTTCTTCAATCTGAATTAGGCACTGCTCTATATCACAGCAACTCATTTCGGTATCGATGTCCTCGTCACTTTTTATGGAAGCCGCTATTGAATTATCGGTGCTATTGCTGTTACTTGTGCTTCTAATTTCAATATTATTGTGGCTTAATAGCATTTTATCCTCATCTTGGTCATTATTCAGATCCGATGAGAAAATTTGATTATAATCTTGATTATTTGACTCGGTTAAACAATTTATTATTTTACTACAACTATCGCTACGGGGTAACTCAAATTCATAATTTATGGAAGATTTTTCAAATTTATCAGTCGTACCGTGATTATAATTTAATTTATCACTTTTTTCCGGAGTCAAAGTCCCGTAAATTGTCTGGCAAACTGCTGAAGTCGAAGTTGTTTGATGTGATTCTGTTGTTATTGATGACAATAAATAATTGTGATTAGGGCTATCATTGCAATTGTAATGTCGGCTTTCCGTTCTCAATCTGCTGACCGCTGGATTAATTTGCGAATTCCCGGAATCGAATGTTTTGTAAGCTTGCGGACGATAATCGGCCTCCGTTTGGAAGCCGTAAGTCATTTGGACGTTGAGCAGTCGCGAAGATTCCGAATCCCGTAGTGGAGTATCCTGGCTGTGAATTTCGACGTACGGAGTATTCATCGGAGACTCAGACAGGAGATTCACGTAACCACGGGAACTGTGAATGAGAGATCAAATACTTGTTGTTGGACTGACTGAGTCTGGTGATGCATTGAATAGGCCATACATTTTTTTAGCGTAGTCTTCTTTGTAAGTTACCTGAAATTTTTTTTATATTTATTTATTTATTTATCAACATACGCCTATCGGCAATATACATCAATAGAGAGTATTAAAATTAAATAATATTAATTTAAGAGAGAAATTAATTAGAATTTAATTAATGAAAAAAGAAAAAAGTCTTTGTAGTTTATACATAAATGAGCAATTGTTTTTTTGTATTTCACATATATGCACTAAATATTTAGATATACTTATTAATTTTATGCAATATATATACATTAGTTTTTAGATAATGATCAAAAACTGACTAACCCACACTTAATTCAATAAGCGAATTATATTTTAATGAGTTACTTATAAAGATTTTGATTTAAAAGGTCATTAGTCATTGTCACCAGCAAAAAAATTTGATTGAAAAGAATAACTTTTAATTTTGTATTAACAAAAAATTTCTTTGCTTTAAACATTAAAAAAATGACAATAAAGCAGATTCTTTTTAATTATATTCATAGGCAAATAAAACTGTGAAGTAATCACATTGAAATTTTAAAATTAATCTTATTTACTTTTTACTTGACAAAAGAAAAAAAAAATTGAATTGAAATCTTTTAAATTTCTATTTATCATTAATGATTATTAGGTGATAAATTTATGTAACATCTTCACCTAGAAATAAAATTTGAATGTACGTCATGAATTATGATTTATGAGTTAAAATTTCGTAAATAATAACTTATACTTTATTTCACGGTCATAATATGAAGGAAAAAACTATTTCGAAAGATGAATTTAAAGTTGACCGTCAAATTATTAAATAATTATATGCTAGGTAATTATAAACTATTTTTCGTTTCTAACTCTGAATAATTCATTTTTTTTTTTTTTTTACTTGAAAAACAAAAAAAATTAATTTTAATTAAGAAAGTATGAATGTTTTTTGTTAATAACTAATTTCGCATGCAAAATAACTGATAATTGATAGATCGTATTTTTTTTTGTTTAAAGCTAAATATGCAATTAAAAAAATAATAATCATCGTTGACAATAATGATAAATTGAAAAAAGAGATGTATGAAAGAAAAGTTAAGTAGGACATGGTCATGATTAAAACGTTTACATTCTATTAAACAATGATACATGAATTCCTTTCATATAAATTTCTATCAAGTTTAAAAAAACAATTATTAAATTCGACCTTTAAAAATAAAAAAAGGGAAAATAAAGGTGAATTTATTAAATATTTTAACGACCGGAGCTGGATCATTTTTATTTATTCAAGTAACTGATGGCTTGTTGAGTGGAAAATTAAAATGTCAATTTAAATCAAAGTCTTGCTAGTTAAATTTTAATGGTTTATTAAAATTGAATTATTAATTAAAAAAAAAATTTAATTACCTTAGGATAAGTCATTTCTATTTCGCGAAATTCGTGGGTGAAACTTAGAAGAAATATACAAGTCGCAATAGCGAGAAGCCACTCGGAGATTGTACTCAGAAGATGCATTTCCCAACCACCGTCCTCCGGAGACCATGTCCTCGGATTGTTTCCTGTTTGAATATATAAAAAGGTATTATATTTCTTTATTAACATATCAAAAAATATTTAAATTACACCCATTATAATTTATTATTTTTCGTTAACGATTTAATCTGGAGTTTTTATAGAAAGTGTAATAAAATATTAAGTAGACCTTGAGTTAGTATAATATAATATTTTTTCAACAATTATTTGAAATTCACCTTTGTAATCTTTTAACGCAAGTCCAGCTCCAATAATAACGACGAAGAAACTAATAGTACAAAAAATTGATAATCCCAGTCTTAAAATTGTTATTTTCGGTGAGCAGCCTAAAGGTTGAAGTCGATATGAATAGACTGCCTGCAAATAAAATATTATTGTTATTAAAATTAATCAAATGGAATTTAATTATAAAGTTAAATTATCATCAACTCTAAGAAAAAAATTTTTAAATATTCTTGGTGAGACATCTTAACTTCAATTTTGTTTGTTTTCATTATTATTCACTTATGAAACTTAATAATTTTCACTTAAAAGTTTCTTGATTATGTTGAGTATATTTTATAATTGACTAATGAGAATATATTATTGTATTTAAACATTATTTGCATATTGAATTGAAATAAGCTATTTGCTTGTGAAAAACTCGTAATTATCAAGCAATTAATATTAATAATTAAAATTAATCACAAAAAAAATTTATTTTGATGCACGTTTGATAATTATAAATTTTTTGTTTTTAAAAATTATAAATTTGTCTTTGAATATTGTTTATAGTATAGATAATAAAATTTAATATTCAATTTCAGCAAATTGATTTCATCATTATTTTAATTTTAAAAAGATTGATTAATTTTTTTTAAATCAAACAGTGTTATCTTAATTTTTTAAAATCAAATCAGATAAAATAATGATAATTTTAATAAAAATATTTACTTGTAACGAAATGTAAGCAGTCCCACAGCCAAAACATGTAAAAGCACCACATAAATGTATAATTAAATTAGAAGTTTCTTGAAAATTTCCAGCTATAGACATTCCAATTGGTG
Source organism: Cotesia glomerata (assembly GCF_020080835.1). Taxonomy (NCBI): domain Eukaryota; kingdom Metazoa; phylum Arthropoda; class Insecta; order Hymenoptera; family Braconidae; genus Cotesia; species Cotesia glomerata. The sequence continues at coordinate 23,967,242 of NC_058159.1, read as the reverse complement.
TAATCATGCCAAGGATCAATGTAATTTTATTTATTTTTTGCCAGTACGCTGACAGTTGATAAGTTGAAGAAATTTCTTTCAATTGACCGTATCTAACGTAGACAGAAATAGCCACTGAAAATACAAAAGTTTTTATTATTATTTCTATAGCAAAAAGTAAATAATAAATTAATCGAATTTTTTTTAAACAGGCGTTTAATTTAAAAAATAATAATTTTTACTTATTTCGTGAATTGAATAAATATTTATTCAGCAAAGTTAATAACTCAGTAATACTTCATTATCGATAAAAAAAATCGTACTTAATTTTAAATTTTACATTTAATATTTAAATATTAAAGGAATCAATAACTTTAAAGTTGAGTTGATATAAAGAAATATTTAACTTCAGCTAATTCTGGTAAAGAAATATAACATACTCACTTATAACAGCAATAATATTTAAAAATTGTGCAAATAAACAACTTTCTGGTGGATAAGTGCCCGTATCTGAAATGTAAGGAAATCCTGGGACAACATGGCCTTTTATAACCGCAATAGTATATCTATAAATAGTTTAAAAAATTATGATCAATTTTATAAAAATAAGAACAAAAAATATTTATAAAATACACTAAGATTAATTTTAAAAAATCAAATTAATAATTTATTTTAGAAGTTTTTAATAATATAAAGCTTTTAAAATGAAGATTTTATGAAACATTGTACAGAAAATTTTTTTCACTACTTCCTGTATCATGTTTAATTTAATTCACTGAAAATAGATTACATCCGGCAATCTTTTGACTTTTATAAGACACATTACTTATTGTTAAAGAAGAATTATTAATTTTAAAAATATGCACAGTATGATTTTAAAATATCCAGATAGACAAGGATTAAATTTTCCTTTATCGTTTTACATGTCTGAAAAAATTATGAATTAACATCTTATTTGATTAAATAAAAAAAATGTCTTCTTTCACTGATAAAAAATTATTTCAAAAGAAAAATTTTGAATGAAAATTTTTAAGCCAAGTAAAATTTACGAAATCAAAAAAAAAAAAATTTCTTCGCTCAAAAATTTTTCAGCTTCACTCAAGATCATCAATTTCTTCAAAATAATTTTTTTAGATGAATATTTTTTCTCTTAGGTCAATTTAATTTTTTTATCAGTATTAAAAATGATTTTTCAACCAAAAATATTTTTCATAATTTTTTTTAACACTTCATTCACCAAAAGAATTTTTCAGAGTCTTCTACTTTAAGTACAAATTAAAATCAAATTAAATAAAAAAAAATTAAACTTTATAAAATTAATCTCAGTGCAAGTATAAATAATAAAACAAAAAATCTAAATAGTACTTACGTGATAATAAAACTTGCAGGTAACGAAACAAACATAAAAATCGGCAAGTAGTGTAAGTTAGTAAATATTTCTTGCTTCTCCATGACAACAACAAAATAATGACTTAAGAATTTACAATGTAGAAAGAACAAGATTATAATGATAAGAAGAGTGCAGATTGGCTGCAAGAAGACAACTAAGTACCAACAAACTACAAACCGATGTTTGTCCTCGAAGAATGTGTCAGGGGTATCGGTCTCTACGGAAAACCGATTGTACTTCTAACCACTGACACTCGGATCAGTACTGAGTCTGATTAATTAAAGCCCGTCGGTTCTCGACTCTACTCAGTCTGCATCAGACTGAGTCAAGTACTACGTTTGGTTGTAAGATACCATACGACGTGCCGAGGACAATGCCCAGTCAATATTAAATAATAATCATTTGCTCTCGGTTCTCGTTAGCTTCAAAATGTCATGTCTCTGATTGTTGTATTGCTGCGATGTCTTCCATTTACAATAAAAATAACAATAATACGATCCAAAATAATTATTCCGACTGGCCATTGGTTTTTAATTATAAATATTCATTAATTTATTATTTGTTATTCTCTCTATGTCTTGTTATTATTAATCTTTTCATTAATTTGTCGCGACGATATCCTGCAACTTAATAGATTAGATTCTTTTATTATATATTTTTCATGTTCTCTAGACGTAGTTGTTTATAAAAATTGTAAGCGATAACACTTAATAACAATTTTTATCTACGAACGTGACTTGACAATTTAATAATACACAGAAAAAAAAATTAACTTGAATCAAGTAAATAATTTTGAAGAAGTTCAGTTTCTTGATTGAAGCAGAAAAATTCTTAGACATAAATTTTTCTTGGTTTAAGTAAATTTTACTTGATTCAAGACAATAAAACTCTTCAATATTATTTTCTTGGTTCAAGAATTTTTCTCTTGATTTAAATTAATTTTTTTTTAAGGCTTTATTTTCTCTTTTAAAAAAATAAAAAAAAGTATTAGCTAAAATTAAAAGGTTTGACTTTTTTTTTAAAATTGCTTCATGTCACGTTCATTATTTGTCACTAAATGATTAGATAAATAAACTTCTAGTTATTGTTATTGTTATTATTATTATTATAAATAAAAAAATTACGTACCTGTAATGTGTTATCTGACCTCAATTTATTTTATCGCAAATATTTTCCGCAACTAGTATAAGCGTAATCCATTTATTTAAAACCTTTGGTTAAATAATATAATACAATTACGTTATAAGTAACGATGTATAATTGTTTGGTGGTGAACTTTTGTACTGTCGATTTTTATTGACACTCTTTTTATTTATTTATAATGATAATGGTATTAAGAAACGAAGAAAAACAACCCTTAACCTCGAGCAAATTCTGACTGAGCTACGAGAGTGCGCAAACATACACCCACGTAAACGCCCATGCTGCTTTTTTTTATTATTCAAATTATTATTTAAATTATCTTATAAAAGTATTTTTCTTTTGCGGGGTGAAGAAATACACTTGAGTTTTTTTTTATTAATTATGCAAACAAATATTTCTTCTTATTTTTTAGCTTATAAATTTGATAAACTTTATAAAAAAGATAATTTTAAACTTTTAATTATTTTTGTAAAAATTTTACAGTTTAGTTACGAAAGCGTGTCATTGATTTTTTAGTAATTATTATAATTATGTTAACAAATTACTACATTAAGAACCTGCATTATTGATTTAAATTTAATAATTTTATTGCAAATATTTTAATTATCAGTTAAAAACAATTTATGTGTTTTTTTAACTTTTTCCGGTCACAATGCACTTTGCAACATTATTGGATTGTCTTTTATCACTAAATTATTTTATTAAGTTATACTTAATCAAAAAAGATACTGGCAATCTATTAATATTACTTCATTTAAGTATAATTCGACATTTGATAAATACATTTTCGGTAATTATTTACAAGTGGGGTCAAAACCATGCTGAGCCATGTTAAAATTTTTTTTTTTAATTGTTCGTTTTTTTATGTACTTTTCAAAAAAAAAATATATAAAAAACATCAAAAAAAGATAAAAAAGAAATTTTATCCAAAAACATGAAAACCAAAATTTTTTCCAACTTTTAAAGGTAAAAAAACTATCGAAATCTTTATTTTTTCCTTTCACGACATTTTTTATCATAAAAAAAATTTTTTATCAAAAAAAAAAACATTATTTATCATAAAAAAATTAAAAAATGTTATTTTTTCACCTAGTTATGGTCCAAAATGAGGTTGACCCCACTTGTAAATAATTACCATATTTTTTTCTACATTTTCACTAGCGCTAATATTGAAGTAAATAATTATGAGTAGGTTTTTTGTGAATTTTTCCTATAAACTATAAAAATATATTATCAAAATTATGTAAAATATTTCAATACCAAATAATAAAACTAAATCAAATGTTAGTAAGAAAAATAGATATGGAAGTACATCTATAACAATATTAAATTTACAAATTATAAATATAAATAATTCATAAATAAATTAAGTCAATAAATAATAATTTTGAATTAAAAAAAATAAAAAATTTTGAAGTGTATTTTAAATAGCACATAAGAAATTTTTTTAAATTTGATTTTAAAATGAAATAAAATTATTTATTAAAATATTTACATTATATATTATATATTATATATAAAAATAAATAAATTAATTAATTAAATGTAATTTTTTAAATATTTTAAAATTTTTTCTACAAAAAAAAATGTACTAGAAAATAAAATTCATAGTTCGCGGGTAAATAAGGCCGATGACGTCATTTAATTCTTGAATCCCTCTACACATGTGATCAAAACAGTGAGCAGGAGCAATGTATTGAAGTATAACCTATTTGTTGTCTATAAATTTAAATTTAAACTATATTTTAAATAAACAAGCAACAAATAAATATATCAACAATGATTCCTACAAGTAAGTAAACTAAATAATATTTTATTAATAATAAATTACAGTTTTTTTAGTAGTTTTAATTTTGAAATAATTAATTGGTGTAATTGAAAAACGAAAGATATTGCTTGATAAGTAATCAGTAATCATAATTATTAATCAATCTAATGAATTATTATTTTTAGGAATGTTACTGAGACGTATGTCGAATAATGTGCGACACCAATCAATATTATCTCAGAGAGCCGAAGTACAACAAGAAGAGCCGATCCGAATAATTCGCACCACTGAAGATAATCCCCAGAAACATAATCGCGACCACTTGAATCGCTTTTACACGGTACCTAAAAATGCTGTGAGTCAAGTAATGCCTCGGACATCAATGCCAAGACGTCTTCATATTCAAATAAAAACATTTAGGGAGGCATGTATTATGGTACGGGAGCCGGCTATTGAGCTGATATCATACCTTGAGCAGACGGATTACTCCAAGCCTCCAAATAAATATGTGCTGTGTATCCTTTAAATAATTGATCATTTATTTTAGTTTTATTAATTTATTTATTTATTTAGAGTATAAAAATTATTTTATAATTGAAATTATTTTTCCTTATTTATCAGTCATTATTTGTGATAATTAGACGGACCGGTGGGAAGCGGTAAAACATTGACGTTGATGCATCTATTACACTATGGATATGTTACTCAGAAGATTTTGGTCCATATACCCTGGAGTAAATATTTATATTTAATTATTATCGTTTGTTGAAAAATATCATTGCTGGATTCAGAAAATGTTATGATACTGAAATTAGCAGGCACTTGACAGTTTTTTTTATTTTTCTTGTAAAATTTCACTAAGGTAAAAGACCCCATTAGTGGCAGGGACCCCATTACTGACACTTTCTTTGATTTTGGTATTTATTCAATTAATGAAATCATTAATTTCAATAATGAATATATTATTTCTAATCTTTAAGACTTTTAGATCAAAAAAATTTTTAATTTTTATTTCAAGTAGAACATTTTTTAATTGAAAGAAAAAGTGCCACTAATAGGGGTTAAAGGTGCCACTAATGGGGTCTTTTACCTTAGGTATAGAAAATTATTGGTAATTATTTACTAGTGGAGTCAACCCATGCTGGACCATGTTAAATTTTTTTTTTTATTGATCAGAATGATCAATTTTTTTTTTTAATTGTTCGTTTTTTTATGTACTTTTCAAAAAAATATATCAAAAACATCAAAAAACGATAAAGAAGAAATTTTATCCAAAAATATAAAAGCCAATTTTTTTCCAACTTCTAAAGGCAAAAAAGCTATCGAAATCTTTATTTTTTCTTTCACAACCTTTTTTATCATAAATGCGACGTAAAAACAAGCAGAATCAAAAAAAAATTTATAAATGTTAATTTTTCACCTAGTTATCGCCCAAAATGAGGTCGACCGATCCCACTTGTAAATACCCGTATAAAAAAATCATCTGATATCATGATGAGGTTCATTATAAATATCATAATGAATATATATCAATATTCATTTGAAATCCGTAAGAAGTAAAATATTTATGTGAACGAATTTTTTTTAAGTAGATTAGTATAATTTTCATTTTTTCTGTTACTCAGAGGAAAAGTATAATAATTGAAAAAAACAATATTTTTATCATGCACTATACTGTTAAACTACTTTACTTTTTAATTTCTTTCTTGATTTTCAGAACTTAGAAGAATATTTACGAAAACACTATCTTGGTTTAAAAAAAATTTTTGACTGACAAAATTTTTTCGTCTTAAGATAATTATTTTTTATTTTGAAAACAATTTAAATCCTCTTAAAAATTTCTTTAATTTAATTAATTTGCATTATTTCCTATATATAATTATGACTCAATAATTTTATCACTTCATTATGAATTCATGTTGATATCATAATAATTTCATAATCAAATTACTAGAAATTTTCTTTTTCTAACAATAAAAATACAAATTGTACAATTTGGTTAAAGAAAAAATTTGTTCCCGTAATTATTTTACTTATTACGTGTATCAAATGTATATTAATATGGCTTTTATATGAATCTCATATTTGTGTCAAAATATGGGATTCATTATGATATTCATAATGAACCTCATCATTATATCGGATGATTTTTACACGGGTATAATTATCAAATTATTTTTAAAAAATTGTACTTATAATTTTTTAGAGATTTTAAAGATAGAATTTTTCAAATAAATTTTTCTTGCTATAATTTATTTGTTAAAAAAATTCTAAAAATTATCAGATATTTCTTAATTTCAATATCATTAAATATTTGGTAATTCATCGATATTCTGAATGTTTGTAAATGCAGCAGACAGTTATTAGATTTTAGGCTAAACTATTACAGTCGACGCTCTCTGTATTTGACCATATTCTTCCTCTGTATTTGACGATTTTACACAGCTCTTATGGACAAGGACGAGTCAAATACAGAGAATGGTCCTGTACGGGCGAGTCAAATACAAAGAGCGTTGACTGTAATCTAAAAAAAGTACAATTATAGAGAAATATAAATATCACTTCAAATTTTTTAAATTTACTTTATTCTTTTTTAATTTTATTAATTTACTTGATAATGAAGAAGTACTTGAGTATTGTAGATTTAAATTGTTATAATTAACATAATCAATTGATATATTTTACATAATTTACTTTATGAATTTATTTAAAAAGTATTATTGAGAATTATCAGAATCGTAAATGATGAAGATAAAAAAATAACATTACAGATGGTAACATAATATTTAAATTCCTAATTAAAAAGAAATAATTATGCTAACATATTTTATTATTTAACAGTCCCAGATTGGTTTAGAAAACGAGGACCGTCAAATCCGTGTCAACGAGTTGAAGGGTTGTTTGATTTACCAGTCGCTGGAGCTCAATGGCTAGTACGTTTCAAGTCCCAAAATAACCACTTGCTGAGTAAACTTGATGTAAGTATTTTGTTTTTTTGTTACTACAAAATTTAACTCACATTGAGAATTTTCCTTAAATATTTAAAAAAAAAATAAATGTTTTTCAAAACTTTGTATGTCAAACATTGTATAAACTGGAGCAAAATATTTACTTTTGATAGTTAATTATATAGTGACTTATCATAATAATAATTTTAAATTAAACACTTTGTATTAAATTGTATGTAACATGGAACCCGATTAATGGCTTTGCTGTAGGGTTCATTGAACTTATAAAAATAAAATAAAATAAAAAAATAAATGTGATGAAAGTCAAAATTTTAAAGATAAGAATACCAATAATCAGAAATAATTTAACTTTAATATAGAGTTATTTAAATCATGTTATCTTGTAAAAAATTTTTTTTACTTAGTTTAATTATTTACATAACAATTTTATTTTAAATTTAATTACTTTGTAGATTTTCATCCATGTTTTACGAAATATTAGATAACAAATATTGGGAACGTGGACAATAACAATAAAATGTTAAATTTTAAAAAATTTAACATATTATTATTGTCCACGTTCCCAAGATTTGTTATCTAATATTTTATATTTAATTTTATAAATACTAGCAACTATAAAAACTATAAAAAATTAAATTTTGCTTTATTAAATAATGACTTTTGTTAAATTGCACTGTACTTTCTTAACTATTGACGTTTTTAAAGATATAAACTCATCTCGATGTTACACTTATCAAGAGCTATCATTTGAGTACCCACATGCATTTTGATATATTTTTCATGTATACATATTTATAATATATATAAATATATGAAAAATTGATGTGGGTACTTAAATGAAAGGTCTTGATGAGCGTAAACATCGGAATGAGTTCATATTTTTAAAAATATCAATAGTTCACAAGATAAAAGGTCATTTCTTAATTATGTATCTAGAGATAGAGCATTTTCGAATGCACTCTAAAATACTTGTCATAATAAATTGACTATCGGTGAGAATGATATGAAACCTTGAAAAGGGACAATTTAAAGTCAAGACCTTTGCAATAACACTAAATTTCACTAAAAAAACCGATTTTATCATATGACTATCCTGAACACAAAATTTTTCTTGTTCTCTTAATAATATAGATTTTCAGTACTGAATATATTATTTAAAATATTATCATGATTGTTGAATTAGAAAGAATCATATATAATAACACAAAAAAAATAATAATAGTAATAATATATTCATTATTAATTGAATGTCAAAAACAGATCCGACTATCAAAAAATTACGTCTGGAACACGAGAGAGCAAAATTCAGCAGGAACGCCACTGCAAGACATGATAGATTTTGGAATAGGACGTGGCAAATATACATGCGATGTGATCGATGCGCTACTCAAAGAGCTTAAAATAGCAAGTACTTCCGGACATTGTAATACTCTAGTTCTTCTTGACGGCGTCAATGCATTTTTTGGTGAAGACACTCGGGTAAAAGACTCCACCTTCAAACCTCTCTATGCACAGCGCGTGTCTTTGACTCAATCATTCTTGGATTTCATAAAATACGATTGGTGCAATGGTGCGATTATTGCAACAGTTGATTCACTAGCAGTTAAGGTACTTCAATTTTCTATAATTATAATATGCCAATATGATTATTCTATTTTATAATCATAATGAATTATTTTATTTTGTTCAAATTTTAGGGCGAGAATCAGTTTGATTCAACATACCCTCGGTTTCTTCTCGGCAAACTAGGTTTCGAGCATCTGGACCCATTCTTACCAATCGAAGTCCCTAATTACTCAGAAGATGAGTTCGATGCTGCTATCGAATATTTGAAAGACAGAATATGGATTAGAAACTTAACAGAAGCTGGCAAACGTGAATTGGAACTATTGTCCAACAGAAATCCTTACAAACTTATGAGACTTACAGCGTCTATATAAATTATAATTATTAATTTTAGTTAGTTTTTAAACTTACTGTTTTATAATCAATTTATTATTCATAATATTAAATTGCTGAAAAATAAATTTGTCTATAGCAAAAAAATGATTATAAGGTAAAAGACCCAGTTATTGACACCGGCCTAGTTACTGACACTTGTAATTTTATTTTAATAAAAAAAAAAAAAAAAAAAAAGAAAAATCAACTAATAAATTAATAAATCTAAATTTTGAATTATAAATTTTAAGATAATTGTTTATTTGAGAACATTTTATTTTTTTAATTAGAGTAAAATTGCAAGTGTCAAATAACTAGGCCAATATCAATAACTGGGTCTTTTACCTTACAAGGAACTTTTTTTTTATAAAATCAAAAATGATGCAAATAAATTAATAGCTGGGTCAAAAATATTTAAATTAGGAAATAATTACAAATTTTTTTCATTTACTACATGTTTTATTGCAGTACCACGTACAAATAAATGAATAATTAGAGGAATGCAATAAAGTGTTTACCAGCGGCACTAATACAAACATAATTAGCGGCGTTGCAAAGCATCAAGAGCACGGACAATGTCACCCTCCTTAGTAACCAAAAGATTAGTAAGCCATCCGCTCTCGTTTGAAAATCCCATCTGGATCATTGCTTCAACAGCTTTCTGAATTTTAGGATCAGAGTGATAGAAAACGGGAGTAGGGTTTGCCTTCGGTAGCTCTGGATAAATAGACTTTGAAGATGACAGTGAAGACTCTTGGGGAGCTGACGGTGCTGATTTTTCTTTTGGCTCTGGAGTGACCTGAAAAATTATTTTACATTAATTATAATTAATGACTAGCAATCTTGCAGTCAATATGTGACTTCCGTGACTTGTGAACTATAAATAAATAAAATTTTGCTTTATTAAATAATGACTTTTGATAATTGCACTGTACTTTTTTAACTATTGACGTTTTTAAAGATATAAGCCCATCCCGATGTTACACTTATTAAGAGCTTTCATTTGAGTACCCACATGCATTTTGATATATTTTTCATATACATATAATATATGAATATGTATATAAATATATGAAATATTGATGTAGGTACTCAAATGAAAGGTCTTGATGAGTGTAACATCGGGATGAGTTTATATCTTTAAAAATGTCAATAGTTCACAAGATACAAGGTCATTTCTTAATTATGTATCTAGAGATAGAGCATTTTCGAATGCAGCCTGAATACTTATCATCCTAAATTGACTATTGGTGAGAATGACATGAAACCATGAAGAGGCATAATTCCAGGTCAAGACCTTTCTAATGATACCAAATTTAACCATAAAAACCCATTTTATCATATAAATACACTGGCCAAAAAATTTTTCTTATTCTCTTAATAATATAGATGATCAGTTGAATCATTTATTTGAGAAACCCCATAAGTCAGTGTTTTATGGGGTTTTTCAAATAAACATTCAATCTCAAAACTCCAAAAATAAGTTTCCTTTTTTTTTTTTTTTTTTTCCAAAAAAACTTTTTCTGAGTAGAAAAAATTCAGTTCAATACAAAATACTTCAATTTTAATAACTTTTCCGATATTAGTTTAAGAAAATTAAATAATATTAATTTTTTATTGTTCGATGTGATTTCACTGACTTTAATTTTAAAATAATTGATTATCAGATAATTAGAAACTAAATTCACTTTTAAATACTTGAATTTTAATGAATTTTGCAATATTTGCGTAATAGATTAAAATTAAAAATATGTTGTTTTATTGTTGACTCTGATTTCACTGAGTTAAATTCTGAAATTAATGATTACCAAATAAAAATACATTATATTTACTGTTAAATACTTTGATTTCAATAATTTTCGCAACTTTAGTTTTATAAAGTTTGGTTGTGATAATTTAAAATTTTGTATTATTGTTGACTCTCAGCTCACTAATTTGAATTTGAAAATAAATGATTATTTATTATTATTTTCGTTAATTGTCGTTTCAATACATATTTTATACTTTATTTCATGAATATAATAAATGATTGACGGAGAAAGATTGATAAATTAATGATTTTAGTACTATTTTGTTCGTTTTGGTGAGAAACCCCATAAGTCAATCAACTTTAAATCATTATTATTAATAGTAGTAATTAACAATTAAATTTTTTTATGCTCGAATCTTTTTTAGGGATGCTAACATTATTATTATTATTCATTTGTTCATGATGTTAATGCAAACTTAACCTAGAAAAATGTTTTTTGCTTCTCCTGAAAAATTTAGTATTTTTGACTTATGGGGTTTCTCAAATAAACGATTCAGTTGTATTAGTAATAATGATAAAGTACCTCTTTAATGACAGTCCAGTCCAGATCATTTTCATTATCGCTAGATGAGCTCGAGGGTCCTTTGCTGGCACTGCTTTTTTCAGCACTGACTTGCTCAGGAGTTTTAGGCCGTGATGGAGTTGCTGAATTAGTAGGAGTAGCTGGAGTTGGTGACGAGGTTTTAGACTTCTCAGAATTCTTAGCAGAAGGTCCAGCAGCTTGAGGCTGCTCGTTGGTTTTAGTAGCTCCAGAAGTAGAAGCAGGAGCGTCGTTAGTTTTTATTTGAAAGTTAACGTCAATTCCAAGCGGGTCCAAAAATTGAGACAAATTTTGTCCCACTAATTTAAAGAGCTCAATGTGTGGATCTTTTCTAGCATCCTGAGATTTAGATTGCTGTTGTTGCTCTTGTTGTTTCTCCTTAGGCTGCTCTTTAGCTTCTTGAGCTTCAGCAGGTTTGTCAAAGCCCGGTTTCTTCATAGGACATTCTGCGGGAATATTTGCCCAATCATTGAGATAAGCTGCGAGCGAATCAATCCAACCACCGGCATCAGTGACCGCAGCAGCAGCAGCTGCAGAGGCGGCAGCAGATGCCGCGGCAGATGCTGCATCCGAGACCGGACAATGACGACGTCGTTGAGACCGCGGGCATTTCTTTGATGAATCGCCAGTATTTCCACAAATTCCTGCGGGTTCTTCGCACTCGTCAACCGGAATGAAGTTCTTGCGAACGAATTTATTCATGTGACGCGACAAACGTCTTCCGTGGTGCGCCTTCCAGTCAACTGGAGTGACGATGCGCAGCATGCAGTGATCGGAATGGATTCCATGGCCATGACACTTTGAACAGAGATCGTAGTCCGGGCATTGGACGCACTTGAATCGGTAGCCCCGTACTACTCCGTTACATCCATCACAGGATATTCCTGGATGCAGGATGCTCGATGACTCGGATTCTGGCTCCGGTGAATAGTCGGAGCGCAATTTTACGTAGAGCTTACGAACTGATTCCAAACCTGTCTCGTTCAAGGCAATCTGCAATTCTTCATCGCTTGATATCACTACGTCATCACCATCAGAATCTAGAAAGTTATATAAAACATATGTTCATAATCATACGGAAAAAATAATACTGATAATCATACTGTTTTTTTTTTTTTTTTTTTTTTTTTTTTGTCATAAATAATAATATTAAAGTTACCTGTCACTTGACTATTTTTTAATTTTATTTAACAAAAACATTTGTTCCGAAAAATTGGATATTTAATTTATTAAATTTTCTAAATGTCAATTTCTTTTCTTATTATTTTTATGCAATAATTTATTTATTAGAAAAATTCTCTAAATTATTAAATATATACTAAATTAATTTTCATTAAATAATATGAAAAAAAAATTTTTTCTTTTTGTGTATATGTTAAACCTTCTTTTTTTATTTTTTTTTATAATTAAAACTCATGATTGTTAACTTAAGTATGATTCATAAAAAAAAAATTATCTTCACTGTTATAATAAATATATTTAAAAAATGACACTGGAATATCAGCAGACACTTGTTCAATTTTTGGTTTTTTAAAAAAATTACTATTAAGAAAAAAGTTAAAAAAAATTTATTCATAACAATTAAAAAAAAATTTACTAATGAAGTTCTAAAAATAATTAGGTGTCAGCTAATACAAGTATTATAAAAAAAAAATCATAGTTTAAAATAGAATAAGTGTAATTACCTTTCCAGAATATCTCGAAACGTTTACCACGAATGTTGGGAAATATATTTTGTAATTTTTCACGCAAATAAACGTAATTTGTCACTACGTCAGAATCAATACCAAAGCGCCGTATTTCTTGATATGAAGCATCTGCTTCATGATGCAGATAAACTTTGAAGCTGACAGTTGCCATTATTTTGATGCAATCTTTCAAAATGTCAAAATCAATTGCTGATTTATCGCAACGTTAGTAAATAGGTGAGTGTTGAATAACAATTACGTAGTAGAGTAATGGACGTCTAAATAGTTAACTGTGAACTGATAGCCGTGAATAGGCATCAGCTGTTTTTATACACAGACTAAGATCGATAGAGAAGGGGCAGAATAACAACAATATTTAACGCTGACTTGTGTATTTATGAACGGCGCCATCTTTGTAAACATTTGAGACCGGTTATTTAATTATCTTCAGTGCAGTCGTGATCGTAAATGACAGTTCACAATTCACAGTTTACGTATTGATAACGTGTTAATGAAATCATTTCTCGGAGAAATTTATTAGTCATTAAAGGAGTTTGCTTAATTTAATATGTTAATTTTTTGTTCAAGATAAAGCGCCATCTTTTTGGCTGTGAAGACTATGCGCATAGAAATTCAATTGATTTCTATTTACATCACATTTTTAATTATTAATTATATTAAATCCAGTTGTAATTGTTAAAAAATTATTATTTTAATAATAACTAACTCTGAAAAATTTTTTTATTTAATTACATTTAACATAAACAAAGTAAATATTTAAAAAAAAATAAAAAATGCTCCTAAAAAAATGAAAAAAAAAAAAACATGAAAATTAAGCATATATTTAATAATTTAAAAAATTTTATAACAAATAAATTATGGCAAAAAAAATTGACATGTAGAAATTTAAAAAAATTAAAAATGCAATTTTTTAAAAATAATTCTTTGGAACAAATTTTTTTGTTAAATAAAATTAAAAAATTGTGAAGTGACTGGTAACTTTAATGTCAAAAAAACCTGCAGTGTTTTTTGTTTAAATAATTTAATTTAATAGTATACATTTAATATGTAAAAATTATCTAATGCTTAAAATTTGTTAAATTTGTGAATTTTTAATTATTGAATGATATTTTTTAGGAAAAAAAAAATTGGATTGAAAAAGATGATGAAATATTGAGATGTTTGAGGAAAATGACCGCCATGTTTGAATGAAACGCTGAATTTGAAGGATTTATCACGTGTACCACTACCAATCGTCCACGACTTTCACAGTGTGATGTCACGATCAGCCAATTAAATGTACGCTGATGTTCTACAGTTACTTTGTTGTTTTTTTTTTTTTTTTATTATTACGCCGATCTTGGTGAATCATGACCAACATGAGAGTTGATGATTATGAGCGATACAAATAGAGAAAAAGTAGTTGACATGCTCGAGTTGGTTCTAGAGAGTACGCTCGTTATTATGTCTATTAACTAACATTGCATCATAGAATTTAATTTTATTTATAATTTAATTTATTTTTTCTATAAACGTAAATAAAAGTATTTAATTTTCCGTTAAGATGCTTCGAACATTAGAGCTTGTAATTAAGAAAAAATAGATGATTGCAATCACTTAGTAGAGTTAATTATCAGAGTGCAATAAATTGTAAATAAATATTTATTAAAAAAATTGGGTGTTTAAGACGTTATGTCAGGCGGATGAAATAGAAAGTCTCGAGAAACTTGCTGAATTTTCTCGATTATTCTCAACAATGACGATGCGTTTATTGATAAACTCTATCGTCAGGGTATGAGTAATGTATCAACATACGTACCCGCATCGCCGAACATGGGTTTCATTTTTTTTTTTTTAAGTTATCGTATTGACATTTAAAAGCCATTGTTATTGTTAAGAGAATGTTAATTTTAGAGTTACAAAAACAAGCAAGGCTAAAATTTATGCAAGTAGTTTGATGATAATTAAATTATATAAAACGTATTCTTATATTTCAAGTATAATATTTATATTTTATATTTAACATGAATTGGTTGTCTTGTTTTCATTTTAATAATTTTAAAAATATAATTTATACGCATTATACGCATTATAATTCAATTCACCTATGGTGTTAAAAATATTTTTAAATTTTTAATTATTTTGTTAAAAATTTCATTCAAAAATGAAATTGTTCAACGATTTTTTTCTGTGGTTGCTTTTAATACACACTGAGAAAAAAAAATACTTTTACTCAATTAATAATTTTTTGGTTCAAGAAATTCGATGACGATCAAATATTCTATTATTATTAATTATTAATTTCTGAAGAGAAGAGCATCAATATTTATCTTTGGATAATAGATAAACAAGAGAATAGCTTTATTTAAATTAAGTAAAAATTATTTCAATCAATTTAATAAATTCTTGAGCTAAAAATATATATTCTTGAAAATTTTCGAAAACATGAGTTCTTGTATCAAGAAAATTTTTTTAATAAAAGTATTTTTTTTTCTCAGTGTACAGTAAATTTTTTTTTTGTAAATAATTGCAGTAACAATATTTTATTCAAGTATTATTATACAACATTTATGTGATAAAATATATATAAAAATATTTTTTGTTTCAATCAAACTTTAATTTTTAATTATAATAATAAATATACGTATGTAATAGATAATTTTGTGTGTTACTAGGTTACCTTCAGGTGATATGGCAGCACTAGCCAATAATAATTTTAAAAGCCTCTATTGAACTGTCATAAAGTTTCCAGTCAAAATTTAGAGTAAAATATTGAAGATAGAAAAAAATTGTACGAGATGTTTTTTTATAGAAAATTCAATTTTTTAGAATTGTGATCCTTATCAATTCTGTTGTATCTCTTATTACTTAGCTATAACTTTAATTCAATGTATCAATTTGAAAAATTAGGGATTCTGCACACTTTGTGCACATTAAAAAATTTTTTCCTGAGCTTTTACTCTGATAAAAGGATTTGTTTATAGTTAAAAATATTGATTAATATTTAATAAATGAATATCAGATTTATTAAATACAAACAAATCATTTTAAATACTAAAAAATATTTGTTTAATACTAAAAAGTGGTTTCTAATAAATGATTTGTTAACTATTAACAAATATTTTTTAATACAAATAAATCCTGCTATTAGTGTAATTTCCCAAAACAAAACTTTAATTAAAAATAAAAATCTCAAGTAGACTAATGCCCAAATTTATTCATAAAAAAAATAAAAAAAAATTGTGTCAATTGTATAAGAAGTATGCGGAAAAGGTTTAAGGATGAAAATTTTTATATAACACGTATTACTTCTATTGTATCAATAAACATTAGACTTTTATTTATTAGATAATCCGACTAATATTTTTATTCATAAGATTAAACAGAATTCACGTAATAATTAAGGCTAACGTACGAGCGTAAATATTTATTTACATTTTACTGTTCACTATTTACTGTTAAAAAACTAATTACTAACGAGATAACAATGTGAATAAAAGTCAAAGAATAATAAAAAGAAAATAATAATTTAAAATGGTGAGACTGAAATAATTATAAGTCAAAACGGCAAACAATTATTGCCGGTGGGAAGCTAAATAATATTAAGAAAATCTTGTTATGTTTCAAGTGCTATATTCTATCATTATTATTATTATATTATCTGTGAGATAATTGGAGCGTTACTGCATTAGGCGTTAACGTTAACGATGGAAACAGGGCTGACAGGATGTTTATAAATTAACGATAGACTTTATGTCTTTCTATTTTATTTATGAATTATCGATGTGTTGAGAAATGTCTCACGTCATTTTGTGCTAACGCAAATTTTTATTTTTATTTACCAGATAAACAGTAATACACATGTAATTGATTTATCTTCAATAATAGCGTGTAAGGCTTTTATTTTACTTTGTAAAATATTTGACCTAGAGAATGTTTTTATCGGCAACCATCGCTTGTCAACCTCATTATTAATTTATCGCAATAAATGCAATAGAAGCATGCAAACCGTTAAAACATGCGCGAACTATGTAACGAGGTGTGAATATAAATTTATCTTAGATAAAGTTTCGTCCTGGATAAAAGCTTCGATTTTTATTATTCATTATTTTATACGGGATATCAGTATACTAAATTAAAAAAAAAAAAAAAGTTCATTTTTAATATTACTACGGCTCGAACGGCTAAATGATGATTTTTTTATGCCCGGAGTACCGGGAAATAATTATTGTCGTAATTATGAAGGTAATTTTGTCAAGCTCATCACAATCGCAATCCTGCTCGCTGGATTACCGACCACTTGTATTAAGCCTTAATAACGAGTATCGAACATCCGGTATTTTGTTTACGTCATCGAAAAATTATTTATGTAAGTATTGTTTTTTAATATTTAAATAATTGTAGCTTAGAAGATTGCGCTTAGATTTGTTAATATTTATAATTAATTTATAATGATTTGAGTCGGTTATTAATGATTATTATAAGCAAAGATAGTTCGACGGATTTTTAAATGTAATTGGGATATCAAATTTTATTTGATGTTATATTCTATGGAAAAAATAACGTTAATTAGAGATAAAAATTTTTATCGGTTTATGGGTCATAAAATAGCGATTTTGGATTTTTTTTCTTTTTTCATTGAAATTGGTAGGAAATTTTTAACGACTGTTAAAGAATTTATTGTCTCGTAAATAGAGATTTAGTAGTTAAGATTTTGTTGGGTAAAAAATATTTATCGGATCGGGTTTTTGAAAAGATTATTTGGTTTATTTTTATGTTAACTTTTGATCAATTAATATTATTTGTTGTAAAATAAATCAAAGAAAATTATAGTAAAAATTTCAATTTAATAATAATTGAAAGAAAAACAAAATTTTCTTTCCTTTTAAATGGAGTAAATTGACACAAAAAATTTAGTCATTTAAAAAATTAAACATACTCAATTTTTGTATTAATTTTTTTAAAACTTAAATTTATTAAATTGATCTTTATTTAAATATTAAAAATTATTTTAAATAAAAAATAAAAAAAAAAAGTTTTGTCAACTTTTAATTGATTAAAAAATGTCAATTAATTAATTTTATAAATCCTAAGATTGATTATAAAAAATTTATTATCTGTTAGTTTCATTAATTATTAATTGAATCAATAAAATAAACAGCAGATGAATTGTCCACATTCGTCGGTAATATGATAAAAAACATATCAAACAACGGGATACTGTCAACAGTAATAGACTACAATGAATTAACAACCGAGATTGAATATTATGAATCAAAAATAACACGTCCGCTGTTAGTATTTGTCATCAATGAAGAACGAGATTTAATAGTACTCGAAACACTATCAAAAACAATAGATATGAATTATCCAGTCTGGCTGATTATATTTACCGGGTCATCGAAAAATAATTCAATGTGTGATTATTGTCTCAACACGAGCGTCAATGAACTATCATTGAGCTTCCGAACAGAGATGATCGTGTGGTGTTGTTGCAATCCAAATTATCTTCACGAATGGTGGTCGATTGACGGAAAAATTTTTCGAAAAGGTTACTTTGGTAATTGGTCATATGAAACAGGAGTACAGGGCGTCGATAAAAATTCGCTGTTTGCGGTCCGTAGTGCTGTTAATGCGCCTCTTCGAATCGCATATGTTACGGTAATTATATCAATTATTAAATTTCTTTGTCTAAATAAATTTTATAATAAATAATAAGGTGGCGCAAAAAAGACTATTTTTATTTTTCAAGTCTTCTATGAAAATATGCTATATAGTTTATCGTGTTTTAACAGCCCTCTGCGAACATCAGCTCAATAGTATATTACGCACCGAGGGAGGAAAGTAGAACATTCCAACCCGCGTGTAAAATTGTCTCCCGAGCTGAAGGCGAGGGTAATAAACACGCGGATAAGGAGATCCTACTTTTTTCGCTGGCGCGTATACTATTTTGCATCATATTTGTAACCAAAAATTTAAACTTTGTGCTCTTATATAAAATATATTTTTGTGGGAAAGTTAGTGCAAATGTCAAACTGTTCATTTCTTTGTATAATGTTATTCCGTAAGGTAAAAGTCGTACTTTCTTTTCGCAAAACAGAGCAGAAAGTTTACTTTCTGTGCAGATATGATAAAAAACATTTTTCTTCAAGGTTGCTCAAGATTCTAAAAAATTTTCAAAATCATTTAAAAATTGGATTTTTTTGTTTTTTAATTTTTTTTCGTCATATTCAAGGTTTAAAATTATGCACTCTGAAAAATTTCAAGTCGATATTTTGATTCTTCAAAAGTTGCTCAGCATTTTTAAAATTTTTAAAGCAGTTTACTTAAAATAATTTTTTAGCCATACTTCTGAATATGAATATGAACGAACTTTTTATTTTTTTTTCCTAAAATTTATATATTAAAGAAAAAAAATAAAGTACGAAACACAAATAAAAGTCAGAAATTCAACTATTACATTGTAATTAGCAAATATATTTCTAACATCGAATAATAAATCAATTTACTTCATTGTTTTTTTTTTTAAATCAATAATTAGATACAATTTGAATTGTGACCTTCCAATTTTTTCTTAAATCAAAAAAACCTGTAAATTAAAAAAAATCTTAGACAATTTTTAAGAATCACAGTATCAACTTGAAAGTGAAAGAATATATGTAATTTTTAGCATTAATAATATTACAATAAAAAAAATTTTTTTTAATTCAATATTTTATAAATTTGAAAATTTGCAAGGATCCTGAGCGATTTATAAAAAAATTTTTTAGATATATATAGCTTTTAAAATATTAATTAAAAAAATGTCACATTAATAATTAATATTATTTTTCAGAATTCAGTATTTTTCAAGTACAAAAATGGAAAAATGGGTGCATTCATGGGTGATATACTTAGCGAATTAACAAAGACATTAAACATCACGCCGCTGATGAAGAGTGAAAGTATTTTTGGGATCTATAATAAAGACGAAAAAACATGGACAGGTATGGTGGGAAGTGTTTGGCGTCGTGATGTTGATATGGGTGTTGGTGAAGTAACAATGACAGTTGAAAGACGTGAAATATTAGACTTTACATTACCATTGATTTTATCACCCTGTCGTTTATACTTCAGAGAACCAAATAGCACATTACAGTGGTCTGCTTATTTTGAGGTTTATATTTTTATTATTATTACCATATTAATTTATTCTAAATTAAGTGGGGTCCTTACATTAGAAGGTCTCTACTCTACCAATGAGAGGATGTTCTCATGATATTTTTAATCATGATCTTTCATAATAGAGTTTTTTCTTTCTCGAGTGGTCTCTTTTAAAATAAGTCGTTATCGACAGTCATCTAATTTGTTTTTTGATGCGTTTTAATTGTCCATCATTGGAGTATGCCTCATGCCGTATAATTATTATTATTTTTATTTTAATATATCAATCATGTCTGCATTAGCTTGCCTTTTATCTAATTTAAATACTTTCAAGGCATTTAGCAGTGATATTTGGATGATAATGATTTCGATGATTGTCCTGATTCCCGCTCTAATAACGTTGATCAAAATACATCAAAGTAAAAAAATGATTTCTCATATCATTGCCGAGAATTATCTCAATGTTTGGGGTATCTTTTGTCAACAAGGATTGTCTGGTAAAAATAAAAAATATCTTTATAGATTGAAGATTACAGTCACAAATATTTTTTTATCATGTTGACTGTTTATTATATGTCTGAATTATTCGATTGTATTTACAGAATTTCCGGCGAGAACATCGCTGAGGATAGTTTATTTTGCGATGCTTGTATCAGCGTTTATACTATCAGCTGCATATTCAGCCGCACTTATAAGCTTTTTAGCGGTGTCTCAAGATAAACTGCCATTTTCTTCTTTGGACGAATTTGTAGAGGACGGAACTTATAAGTTTCTTGTTCTCAAAGATAGCGCTGATTACGATTTAATTACTGTAAGTTAAAAATATAATTATTCATTCACATTTTAGCTATTATTTCATCAATTAATAATTATTAACAACTTGCAGTCACTGTGCGACTATCGAGATTTACAAATTATGAACAAGAAAACTTTGGCTTAATGATTTTTTTATAATTCTAATCACACTATACATAGTTTGGGTACTTTTTAAATAAATTTTAAAAATAATTGTGCTATGACAGGATCAATTATAAATAATTTAATGGACAAATGTGACGGAACAAATTTATAGAATCAGCATACTATTTAAAACTCCTTCAAAAACTTATCAATAATTGACTATCGCTGAAAAATATATAAAACCGTGAAAAGCTTCTAATTTTTGTCAAGATCTTTTTAATGATACCCAATTTAACTATGAAAATTCCTTTTAAAATAATAATGTGCTTGTCACAAAATTTTCCTTACTCTCTCAATTATTTAAATTTTTAATGACTATCGCTGAAAAAATATAAAAACCAATTTACAATAAAAATATACCCGTTACGAAAATTTTTTTATTGCCAGTTTTTCAATCCGGGATAAAATTCTATCCAAGATATAATTATTACTGTCAGTATACCTATATACCTAAAATATATAGATATATTTTAGCATTGAAAAAAATTCTTGATTCGAGTAGAATAATTCTTTAAAAAATTTTTCTAGATTTAAGTATTAAAGCAAATTTTTAAGGGAGTTGGGAAAGAACGGATAGGGGAAAGGGGGGACCTACTCAGTGGGAATTTTTTTTTTTTCCGTAATTGAAAAAATAATCAGACAGCCCAGACTGGGAATCGAACCCAGATCTCTCTGTTACGCGCCAAGGGCTCTACCAGTTAAGCTATCCGAGACAAGTACTGACTACTTTATTCAGTCACGTATGTAAGACCCACCGAGCAAACAACGCCACCGTCCATCTTACGGTAAAGAGCCATATTAAAGCAAATTTTAAGGGAGTTGGGAAAGAACGGATAGGGGAAAAGGGGGGACCTACTCAGTGGGAATTTTTTTTTTTTTTTTTTTCCGTAATTGAAAAAATAATCAGACAGCCCAGACTGGGAATCGAACCCAGATCTCTCGGTTACGCGCCAAGGGCTCTACCAGTTAAGCTATCCGAGACAAGTACTGATTTAAGTAAATTTTATTTAATTCAAGGATTTTTCGCCTTGATTCAAGACAATGAAACTCTATTACAAAATTATTTTCTTGATTCAAGAATTATTCTCTTGATTCAAGTTAATTTTTTTTTTTTCAGTGTATAAATTAATTTTTGGCATATAATCACATTCACATGCACAAAACAAAATAAATAAATAAACAAATGACGTTTATCGCGAAATTTGGATCTATTCAAAACTACTTCGAAAACCTATCATAATAAATTAGCTATTGCTGAAAATCATATGAAACATTGAAAAAGTATAAATTCAGGTCAAGACCTTTCCAATGATATTAAATTTAATTTAAAAACTTATTTGATCATATAAACGCGCTGGAGACAAATTTTTCCTTATTCTCTTAAATATATAGATTTATGTTTTTTTTTTCTATTTTTAATTTAGTATTCAAAAGATCCGATATGGGTGGAATTGAAAAAATTAATGAAAGCTGAGCCACTGTTACCACCATCGGTTTATGAAGGATTCTATCAGGTTTCATTTTTCTTTTATATTATTGATTGTTAGTTTGAAAAAAATTTTAAGTTATAAAAATGAACAAATAATTTTTTTTGAAAGAAGAAAATATTTATAAAGTTATTATTGGAGTAATTTTATAAAAATTAAAGTTATTTATTATTTTTTTAGTAATGAAGAAATATTAACTTTAAAAAAAAATGTTTTTTTTTATTAATAATTGTTATTACTTTTTTAAAACGTCTTTTTCCCGTAAATTTATTTATAAAAACTGCTTTTAATGATATTTATTTATAACATAGGTATGTATAGAAAAGGCAGCATTCTATGCAAGCGATGCTATGAGAATGTCAATGAATAATACTTTTCCATGTGATATAACGTACATTGAAACAGGAAGATATGATAGTCTTGCCATGGTACTACCTCATAAAAGTCCTTACACCGGAATACTTAATCATCAGTTAACTATATTTATACTAATACTTAAAATGAAATATATGTTCATTTATAAATGCATTATATTTAATGACAAAATAATTATCGTTTTAGGATTCATAAATTCCGAGATAGAGGAATACTGAACAAATTCATTCAGAAACATTTCAACAAGAAGGAGACTAAAATTAACACGTATAACGCAGTAACGATACGAGGTGTTGCGCCTATACTTGTTGTTTTTACAGGTGGAATAACTTTTGCAATCATTTTACTTGTTATTGAAAAAGTTATTTTTTTTTACGCTCGTTACACGGCGACAACGCGATCTGGTAGTGTAACGCCGATTAATGTTCAACACTTTCAACATTCTTTCTCTTTCAAGGTAAAAGGACATAACAATTTTATCAATGGTGCTACTAAGGTCAATAATGATAATGACAAATTTTTATTTCCTCTAAAAAATTATTATCCGTAAACAATTATATAAACTACGATGTGTAAATATTATAATTACATTTTATAATAAAATGTGTTGTTGTTATATGGAAAAGAAGAAAACGTATAATAATTAGAAAAAATAAACCGAGTTATTATTGTTATTTTAAATAACATTAAGAGAAAATTCTTACTCGAGTGTAGGTCGTAGGTCGGAAGTAGCAGCCTCAATGTTCTATGCAAATGTTCAATTTATGACTGACAAAGTGATAAAATTATGAAGAATAAAAAAATATATATGAAATTGATTTCACACAAAAATGAAACTTTGATGGTTATTTTTGATAAAATATATGAAAAAATAAATAATCTAATGTATTTATTGTATATTATTTCAATACATTAAAAGTAATAGTGTTTTAAATGAAAGTCATTTTTTATTATACATTATGTTATCTGTATAAAATGTTAGAACAGTAATTGCCGGTTTTCTCATCATGATGAAATATATTTTAAAGTTAAATTTATAATCAATGTAAAAATTTTTTTAATTACGAAAGTGTTTAATTCTTGATAGTTTTTTTTATACTCAGTAACCAAGTATGAATTGCACAGAAAAATTAATCATTGAACTAAACATAAATTAAACATTGAAAAAAGAAAATCTAAATAATTATATTATATAAAATTTTTAAATGAAGTAAAATTTACTTGAATTAAAAGAACAATTTCTTAAGCTCAAGAACTTTTCTGCTTTTCCCAAGATGGTCAAACTCTTCAAAATAATTTTCTTCGTTCAAGAATTTTTCTAAAGAGAAAAAAATTAATTTATTTCTTTTTTTCAATATGAATAAAAATACAAGATAAAGTGTGAAAAAATTTTTAAGCAATTCCCTTTTTTTGTTGTAAATTCAATGTTAAATTCTTCAATCCATAATAAAGTTATTATAGTTAATATATTTTTAAATATTCATTATACATTTTCAGCTAAATGTCAGAGAAAATAGGCACTATATGAGGTCTGTAATAAAAAATAAAAGTTTTAATTTCAGTATAATAAATTGAAAATTTAATAACAATGATTATAATCAATAATTACAATAACAATGATTACAATATAATTATATTGTAATCGGAAATATTGAGTAGTTAATAGATGGTTTGAAAAAATAATAATTGAAACATTAACTAAAATGATTGACAATTGTTGATTATAAAATTATAACTATTACTTACTGCCTAGAAGCAACCATCAAAATTTGAATAATTATTGACATCAGTCGGCGTAATTGTAATCCTAGCTAGATAATCATTCTATCAATAGTAATAGTAGTAGTATTCGTGCTTGTAAAAGTAACAGAGACTTATGATGATTTTAACCTGGGCAAAGATATGTTATACTATAAACTTCTTAATAAACGTAACAAATCATTCATTCCAGTCGTTTTTCGTTGAGGAATTTCAACGTGTCAGAGATAAATAATAAATCATAAAGAATAAAATAATGATAATGAACAGTGGTAGGGATACTTTTAGTGCCGCAAGACAATTATTCTGATCGTAAACAGTAATATTTGCCACATAAATTTGAAAGTTACAATCTCAAAAGAGGATTTATATTACGGAGATATTGTAAACAATATTCATTTTAATAATATTTACTGCAAAATAATTGTTACATAATTTGTTGGGTGATAGTCATTAAAATTATTTATCGATATTTTAAATTGGAAAAATCGGCAGGTATGTTACTGGCTTCTATCGTTAAAATATTAAAAATTTTATTACTGTATAATCACGGCTGTAACAACTGTAAATTTAACGTTAAAATTTTCTGAAATTTTAGAATTATTATTAATTTGGGATTAAAAAATTCTACTTTTTTTTAGAGAAAAAAATTTTTATTCTTCTTTGTCTCCAAAAATTAAAAATTTGATTATTTGTCTTTAAATTTCAAATTAAAAATATTTATCATGTGTAATAATTAAAATAAATTAGATCTTAATATTCATAATAAATTTTAAGGTGTCAAAATAAAATTTTATCATATTAAAAATCTCAGATTTTATAAAATTTCCGAGACTTCCTGATTGCATAAAATCCTTTGAAAATTTTCCGATAGTCGTTGTTTTCACGGTTTGTAACCCTGTTCTCTGAATTAATTAAACGATAAATTAATTTTATAAAATTTAAAATACTTTTACTTATTTTTCAAACTTATGTACTTGAATATTTTTAGAGAAAGAATAAAGGCTTCAATAGAATCATAATAAAACCAAAAGTGACTGATAATTAAAATATACAAGCATCTGAAAATACTAACTCACCCAATACGAGCAGCTGGATCTTCTAAGCACATAAATAACTTTCGCCGCCGCTGGTTTACGCACTGAATTAATTTAACGTAATTCAGGGACAAAGACCCTTTGGTTAAAGATTTAAC
The DNA here is from genome assembly GCF_020080835.1 of Cotesia glomerata. Taxonomy (NCBI): domain Eukaryota; kingdom Metazoa; phylum Arthropoda; class Insecta; order Hymenoptera; family Braconidae; genus Cotesia; species Cotesia glomerata. The sequence goes on along the minus strand of NC_058159.1, from coordinate 23,941,098 downwards.
GATAGGCACAGAGCTATAAAACGAGTGATCCAAAAGTTATTAACATAAAAATCTCATATGCGCTTCAAATACCGATCAAGGGTTAAACATATTTTAAAATACTTTATATTAATTCAAAGTGATGTATGTATGCGGGTCGTAAAATAAAATAATTTTTTTTGCAAGGACTATTGAGTAGGAAAATATTAAAAAAATTATAAATCATAAATGTCAGAGAGTTGAATTTAAAAATTTAAAAAACTAGTGACCAGTGTATTATTGTCTGGAAAGTAAATTACGAGACTAATTGTAAGATAAGTGTATAAGGTAACAATAAAAGGTACAGATTGTTCATGATCCCGGATATGGTTAAGCACGCGTTCCGCTTCCGTTTTTTGCCATAACACATCCATGCAACGGAAACGTCCCCATCAAGCTTAAAACCCTGCACAGACTTATTAAAAATTCTACTCGCATGCTTCCTTTCAAGCCTACGACCAAAACTGCCTACCAATAAATATATGTATACACATTTATTATTACTATATCTATATCCACTTACACTCGAGTATAATTCACCCGACTCGCTAGATTGAGTACCACAATAATAGCAAATCTCATGGTCAGTGAACCCTTTAGCGCCGAAATTCTGATGCGTATCATCCTTCATCCTATCCCTGAAGAATAAAATAAAATAAAATAAAAATTTAAAAGGAAAAAACCCGAAACGTGGGTTACAGTCAAAGTTTTACTCAATACCGTGCATAGCACCTACAGTTTGTGAAGACACCAGTGGAAAACTCAACAATTTATTGAGGCGCTCAATGAATTTACATGCAACCGCACAATAGATCGTGTGTAATAACGTTACATAGCTAATCAACGCACCGCCATAAATGGTAACGTTTTGATCCCGAGAATGTTTGTATATATTAACATACTGAGGTTTTAAAGCTGCAACTCTTTTACAAGAGTAAACGGCCTTGGGGGTGTGCCGTTTGAACACCGTCTAAACAAGTTAATATAAAACTTATTCTTAACTTCCCACTCGTCTACTTCTCAATATAAATATACTTGTAATAAATTTATCGCTTAATAAAATTCCAGAGTTGCCAATTTTTATTTTTAAATTTTACCGTTTTTGGTTTAATTTTTTTTTATTTTTGAAAAATAGATAATCAAATTTTTTTTATACATAAATTCTGTGTTACACTTCTTCTGTGTGTTACACTTAATTGAAATAAAATAAAGACTATTTTATCTACATTTTTAAAAAAAACTAGTTGAACCGTTTATTCTAGAAATTTAACATATTTCTTTGGTGCGTAGGAAGTTTTTTAGATAAAAACATATACAAGAAAAAAATAAAACAAACTATTTACCGTTTCACGCAATAACGCAGCACATCGAATGCGAAATTGTAAACATTACAGTTTCAAATACGTAAGAATTTTATTGGTTACAAATTTTAGTGCAGAAGCAATTTTCAAATTATAATTGGAGATATTTCTTCTTTCATTAATTTATATCCAATTAATAATTGATAGTCAGCAAAAAATTAATTGGAAATTTTTTAACGCAATTACAATGATGAAAAATTAACTTAATTTAAAAGAAAAATTCTTGATCATCTTGAATCAAACAAATAAAATTCTTTAACTGATTTTTCAAAAATTTTGCTGTTAAATTAAGTTAATTTTTTTATTAGGATACCATTTATACTAATCATTAATTCCAATGATACGATTGTCGGAATCTATCGGCTATTAACTATTTTCCACAATAATCTACCACCATTCATATATAAATCCCCAGCTCTAATAAGGTGAATGACCCTTTGGTAGGTATATTTGAATTCTTTATTCCCCATTTGTACAAACAATTGACCAACACAAGGAGTGTCAAGTGTCCTCCCGTCTGTTAGAGTAACACTATTGTCCTATTGTACATAAATATTAGAAAGGTATATAATAGTATCGGCGATAAAAACTAGCTCAAACATTCTTATTCTCCGACCTACGACTTTTTAACCGTCTCTTTCTTCACTATCTATGTTCTGTATATACATAATACCTACTACACTGTTCAGTTACCGATTATTAATAATATATAATGTAACCTATAACTAATACAGTGGAACAGTGCAGTGGGAAAAATTCTTCACGGAAAAAATATACATAAAATAAAAATTTCTACATGCGTATCTCCGTCGAAAACATTTATATGAATTATTTTTTATATATGTCGCTTATTATATGTATTGTATGTGAAGATAATATTTATATTACAGAAAGTCGACAAAAATTTCAATTTTACAGCTAAAATAATTAATTTATTTATTTATCAATTAAAAAAATAATATTGAAAAAAAAAATTTTGAATTAAAAATTTTATAATTTTAAAGAGTTAGATTATTTTAAATCAATAATAATTCTTGAACTAAAACATTGTTCTTGATTTAAGTAAATTTTACTTGATTCAAAAATATTGAAAACGTTTTTAGTGCAAAATTTTTTTTTCTTTGATTTTCTTATCAAAGTAAAAAATTCTTCAGATACAAAAAACTTTTTAAAAAGATCTAAATTATTTTTAACCAAGAAGAAATACTCTAAAAAATAAAATAATACTTCAACAAAAGCAATTATCGTTTTCCTAAATACTTTCTTGACTGAAGAAAATTAGTTCTCGAGCAAGAAATGAATCTATATCTGTGTATATATATTTTTTCCATGAATTTCCAATACAAGTACAGGTAAAAGCGGTTCTGATAATTTCATTAGTTTAATATCTTGTTCTCTCGTAATGTTAAAATTACAGAGTCAATATAATTTCCAGTCGAGCACAGTAGCGACTGTTAACCAGGAGCAAATGAAAACCTGTAAACAAATATTCATTACTTTAAACACGAGCAATTTATAAAAATCCCAAGAATCGTTACTAATAAGAACTTGGATAATTTATTACAAAAAAAAAGGTAAAAAATAAAAAATAGTTGTTTTATTGTATGATATAAAAATGATTTAAGGTGAACTTGATGTGTTAAAAGATAGAGATGAGTTGATTCAGTGTGGTTGTCGTATTATGTGTACTTGCTCGGTGCAAACGGTTAAATCATACTATAACCGGGGATCGGGGATAGTAAACCTTGGGGGCCAGTGGGGGACAAATAACGAGGCGTTGCGCATCGTGCCCCACCGTTTGGTGTGGTTCCCCAGCTGGCTCGCTCCTTCGCTTTCAGGTAATAATTCTCCAGCTCAGTCGCTCTTTACTTCTTACAGCACTTACAGCTACAGCTAACCTGTCTATACCCATAGAGGAACATTACACGGTTTACTGCTAACTGCTTGCAGCAGGCACCAGCCACCAGCCACCAGCACCACCAGGAGTAGAAGTAGAGAGATGCCGATGGAAAGGAAGAGGTGTACAACCAACACAACACACACAAGACAACACACAACACAGCACAACACTACACTAGTAAAACTTGGCACCGCGCCATTGCGTTTCCTTTTCCCCGAGCTAAGTAAAGCTAGTGTAGTGTAGGCCACATCATCATCATCATCATCCAGTAGACTTTAAGCTACCAAACCAACAACTTATTCCATCCTTTATATTTTCATTTAATCCTTAACTCTTAATCTACAATATACTCATCTCATCTCAACTCAACTCCTTGCTCCTTACTCCTTTCTGCTTGCTGTTTGCTATATACTTGTTACTTGTTACTTGTTGCGAGGATTATTTAACACTCAACACTACAATTAGTAACGTCATAGATTGTGTTAATATAAACTCGACTCATTATCCTTGGCTCGTTAGTCGCGATGAGACAAGTGGATGATATACACGTGGGACGTGTCATTTATTTATTAATCCTTTGAACCATTTATCGGTAAGTTTTTTTTTTTTTAATTTATTATTTTTTTTTTGTGATTATTTGTGATACTGAAATTAATACAGTTGACAATTTTTAAGATTTTTTTTTAATTATTTTGAAAAAAATTAAAAAATTTTTAAAAACTTTCAATGCAATTTTTTAGAATTAATTTATTAGTTTGAAAAAAATTAAAAAATTATGTCTGTTTATTTTAGTGATTATTTATTGAGTTTTAAATTTTTAATTATTATGAAAAAATTAAGAAATTTTAAAAAACTGTCAATGAAATTTTTTAGAATTAATAGAATTAATAGAATTAATTTTTAGAATTAATTTATTAGTTTGAAAAAAATTAAAAAATTATGTCTATTTATTTTAGTGATTATTTATCGAGTTTTAAATTTGTGTTTTTTCTTTGGAAGTTTATAAAAAAAAATATTTATTAGAAATTAGGAAACGTTTTTTTTTTTTTTTTTTTTTTTTTTTTTTAACAAAAATTGAATATTCATAAAGTGAAAATTCAAATAAAAATTTTACCAAGTTTTATAAAAGTGACAGTTAAAAATATTTGACTTAAAATAATTAAAAAATGGATTTTTTTTTAATAATAATAATATTTTTCTGATAAGAATAAAAAGTTCATAATTTAATATTTACTTTTAAACATATAATAATATACTACATAATAATATTTTATATAACTAACAAAGTATTACATTATCAATAAATAAATAAATAACTATTTTATATCCAGGGTTTAAAATAACAAATTTGTTAATGTGAGTGATAATACTAATAGCGGATGATTAGAGCCGATATAATAAATAGTGAACATCTTAACTAGTGTCGTAACATATCTTTGGCATCTGGACGACCCACGCGAAAAGTCACTACCAGCCCACGTTATTTAAACAGTAATATGTAATAATATAAGCATGTAATGTAATACATATAATCACAACCTACGACCTTTGCCAATATACCTAGCAGTGAAAAATGTGTGTACGTATATAATAATAATAATAATAATAATATAGAGATACTTTTGAATTGGTATATCAGTAAAGTGGTGAAAGTTAATATAAAACCCTTATCACTCTAGCTTGATCGAATTTCTCGGCACTATGCATGCTTGCTTTCATATTTCGAGTATTTAAATTAAAATGGATTTATTGTGCAATGTGTTCATTAAAGAATGTTATGTGTTTTTGATTGCAGCTGTAATTATAGAGTTTTATAAGGCAACAGTGGCAAAAATGGTGTACCGAGGGCTTCTGCAAACAGACGATCCGAGAGACGCGCCTAAATTGGTCCGAATAACTCCTTTGCGTTCAAGCCGACATGATGCATCAAAAACATCAACGCGCACGCAATATTCATCAGCAATTAATCATAATAGCTGTAAAAAAAGTGATGGATCACGCGGAGTGTCTGCTGTCAAGATGGACGCCAAGATATCGGCTCCTAAATTGAGGAATATCAGTGAAATACGTGAAAGTGTTACGAGTAAAATAGTATCTACGCAAAGTATTAATAGTAATGCTAATAGTAACAATAAAAAAGTTAATGTTAATAGTAATAACAATAAAAATTTATCGCAATCCAGCAGACTGTCCCAGAGCTCAATGCTGGCTAATCTGAAGGACCTCGAGCGTCTTCGCAGCTTGTCATTGAATGAAAGTGAGCGTGGTAGTAATAATAATACGACAACAAAATCATTGTTATCGCCTTTAACAGGTACTATTAATCAGAGTGAGGTGAGCAAGACCACGCGATTGCTAGCACAAAAAATATTAGAAGCAAGCCGTCTTGACTCTTCTACTACTATTAATCGCACAGCCCGTAATAACACGATACTAGGGAAGAATAATTGTAAGATCGAGAAAATAATAGCTCAGGCACCAGCTGGTTTACTGACACCCCAGTCATCCGAGGAGCTGGAGAAAGAAATAAGAGAAATAAGAACAAATTATACAGTGGTGCCAATCCAACAATTTCAACATCAGCATCAGAATCTTACTAAGAGTTTTAGTCTCAATCAGAATCAATGTCAAGATCACTTGCAGGAGCTGGATCAAGATCAACCCAAAGCACCGGTAAGAAGACGTCGGGAACAACGACAAGCATCTATCGATCGCAAAGAATATCGTACAAGTGTACATACTGCAAGACCGGATATATTAGATGGTTTAATAAAAGAGTCTGATCGGCAACTCGAGCTATTGAAAACCGATCTTCGTACTGAGAGTTCGACGACACTTAATAGTGACTCTGAAACTGAAGAGAAAAAGGGTATGTTCAATTTTTTTTTAGTTAGTGGTTAGATTATTATTATTATTAGTTTTATTACTATCATTATTATTGTAGTAATTGAATAAAAAAATTTCTTGACATAAGATACTGGTGTTTTAAATAAAAATCGGTAGATTATTGAACCAAAATTTAAATATTTTTATTGATAAAAAAATTAACTTGATTGAAAAGAAAAAAATTTGAACTTGAAAAATTGTTTTTAAGAAATTGGAATTTACTTGAATCAAAATAAATTTATTAATTGATTCAAAACAAAGAAAATTGTCAAAATTACTTTTTAGGTTCAAGATTTTTCGTTTATATCAATTTAATTTTTTGGAAATAAGTTGTCAAAAAAATTTTTTTCACCAGTAAAAACTTAAAATTTTGGTTTAATGATTTGTTAATTTTTTATTAAAATTTCCTTATCCTATACCAAGAAAAATATTTTTATTCTTCACTCCAAAAAAAAATTTGATACGTCTTCAACAAAGAGTAGAATTATTAATTTATTTCTAACTCCAATAATTTGTTTTCTTTTATAAAAGTAATTTTCCTATTAACGTCCAAATCAATTATTACTTTGTTGATGTAATTGGTATTAAATCAAGTATGTAAGAGGCTGATTTTTTTTATCGAATAGAGACGTGATTTTCATGTGGAAAAAGCAATGTTAGGGTGTAAGGATGTATTTTTGGCTGTAACAGAGGACACGAACCCCTGGGCAGGAATCAACGCCCCAATATTGATCCAAAGTTCTTCCTGTCTTCCCCACTCTAGTGCCTTTGGATGAACAGAGTTAGCGCGAGCTTGAATACTACTAACATTACATTACAATGAATCGCCCCCTCTCCTAAACTAATACCATCCCGATGTCGCCCATATGCCGGTTGCTGGCGCAGTGCTATCTTAGCTGTCAAACTGTTTAGTTAAAGCTTAATATTTAAATTTTATAAATTCTCAAAATATTTTATACAATACAGAATCCATCCAAAGAAAGGAGTTTCAATGACTCAATACTCAGTAATTCCGTCTCATAATCATTATCCTACCGTTTAAAAGTTAACATGCCGTTTACGTCGTGATGATACATCTAAATGTTTACAATAAATCGCTTTTTTAATTTTTCTTTTTGTTTAAAATAAACTTTGCTTAAATGCCGGTTTGTGGTTCTTGAAAAATGGTACTGTGCGATGTCTGCGAGAGTAAAGGTGAGATACTTTCTAAAATAAATAGTTTTTAAATGTTAATAAGTCGCTTTCTCGTTCAGATATTTATTAAGTGAATTTATTAATTGCCACAATGATTATCGTTATCTTAAAGGGTAATTATTTATGTCAAAAATAAAAATAAAAATACAGACTTTTTTTTCGGTATCTACGCCAAAATTGTGTTACACTGATAATGATTAGCAAAAGTAGATCTATTGTTCTTATTTGGGGTAAAATACATGTTATTTTCTTGAAAGCAGATAGTTTGTTGTAATGAATAGGCGCCTCTGGTTATCATCAGTCCCGTTCTCGTAAAAACACAGGCTATCGAGAAAAAAGTGCACGATACGATGCAGTTGTCTGCTATCTTTCAAATGCTATATATACACTTAGATATATACACACATACATTTACCCTCTAGTCAGTATATTTATATATATTTACTAACATGTAACCTCGATAGACATCGTGTCGGTTTAAGTTCTCATGCTGGTTAAGATGAGAACGGAATATGTATAATATTATAGTACATATTATAGAATTTAATTTTAATTCCACACATTATGCGGGTGGTTCTATTGTCAAATCATCCTCTTTTTGTTAAATCAATTTAAATTACCTATCTTTTAGTTGTTTTTTTTTGTTCTAACGCGATAATTATTTATGCCGGTAATAATTATTATATTTTTATTAAATTTTATATAATTAATACCATTTATGGGTGTTCAAAGCCATTTTTTATGTATCGGTTAGGTACTAATTATGGTGATAATTAAGCTGTCTGACGGGAAAATATTATGAACAGAAAAAATTAGTATATGACTAAGCAAACTAATGATACTTTTTTTCTTGTTATGTGAGTCAAAAATTAACTGATAGTGAATATATGTGTTACTCATACTCATAACCATAGCGTACCCGTTTCATAATTTTTTTAAAGATAACTTTTTGTTGAGAATTATTCGTATGTGTGGGATATTTGATTAGTAGACAAAGAGGCTAAAAATGATTTATATGTTTTTATTTTATGGTAAAATCGGCCTTGAAATTTACAGATCTTTTATTAATCTCAATTTTCCATTAAAGGAATTAATAGCCTTCAATGGAAAAAAAAAAAAAAATTAATATTTAATATTAAAAAAATTTATTTTTTAAACATCCAGTTTCATTTTTTATTTTAATAGTCTGGATACAATTGAAAAAAAAAAAAGTAACAACTATCAATGACAAGAACAAATTTTTTTGAGCAATAAAAAAAAAGTTATTATGGCTTAGGAATTTTTTTAAATTAAAATTTCTATTAAAATATTGAAGATAAGGATAAATTATTAAGATATTATTTATAGGAAATTTAATTATCTATAAAAATGTAGGAAATAAATTTTTTCATATCTCTCATTCTTTCCACAAAATATTAAGTCAAAGTCAAAATTCTAATATTTCAAATAGTGCAAATTTAGAATACAGCTAAGAAAATTTCACACCGAGATCATGTTCAATTTCTCAGTGTACTATTTCATTAAGTTCGCAGTTTTATAAATAAAAATACAAAATAAACATTTTGCTCCAATGTGCGAAACGAGCCTACTGTAATTATCGAGTTACGTAATTGTAAAAATAGTACAATCTAAACTCGTGAAATTAAAAGTTTAAAATTTACTTTCAACTGCATAAACTCTCGAAATTCCAGAGATATTATTAAGAATTCTAAAACTGGCAGCGCTACACGAAAAAAAGTACTTTCTACAGTCACAGGCTCAAAGTGCCGTATCGCGAGTGAAACTTTAATTTTGGAATTTCCTTTTGAAATAAAGTAAAAATAGGTATATGCAGATGCTCAACAAAGTTTTAAACTTGAGGCAGCTGGCGACAATTAGTAGCATTAAATCCTACTGGATTGTTATCTCACAAAGTCAGTTTTACTACAATATTATAACCTTTAATTAAATTCTTATAATTATTCTAATTAGTATAATAACGCGCGGAAAATACTTTGATAATTATTTATTACTTAGTCTTTCAATAGAATAATTACGTCACAACGTCGCTGAAATTAACCATATTTATATTAATAGAAAAATTGTTATCCATACATTAAGGCAATAATTATTTTCAGTGTAATTTACACTCATTATTGAATTAATGGTACCAATGATAGGCAATTTCAGTTTTATTTTTATACTACTCAATTAAAAATTTTCTATGTAAATAATAATTATTTTATTAATTGCTCATTGTGAACAGTAACTTATTATGAAAATTGAAAATAATATTTTTTTAATTTACTGTCATTAGTTTTAAATTTTAATCTTTATCTTATCCGCGCCATTAAAATTTTTTTCTTTAATTAATAATCTTTAACTATTAAATTCTATGTTTAGCAAATTTTTATTATTTTTTAAATTAAATAAAAAATTCATTTTAAAAAATCAAAAGTATAAAATGTGATGAATATAGCTTTATAAATAATTTATTAAGAAAAATTTTAGCTAAATTTAATTTCGGAGTAATTAAAAAAAAAAAATTATGACTAATTTCATGTTAAATTTTAAAATAATTTTATTAATTTGAATGCATATGAACTATAAAAAATAAAAGTAAATAAATTTCAACTCCACTATATAAATAATAAATTTCAATAACTTCCATAATTAATTTTATTTTCATGAATTAGATAACAACCGTTAGATATATCTACTTAAAAAGTCATAAAACTAATATTAAAAAAAAAAAAATTATTGCAATTTAATATGTTTCATTAGAAACAAAAATAGTCGTGTTAATAATCTTGTAAGTTTTTTTCAATTAATTAATTACTATAATTCAACTGAAATGAACATGTAAAAATGGTACAGTAAATGTATATGCATGTATATTGTTCATATATGCAAACCGGTAATATTAAAAACCATAAAAGAATTTAAAAAAATCGTGTAGGTAATAAACGGTTTTAAAGACCTTGAGTAAAGTAAAAATTGCAAATGCTACATATTAAAGCTTAATAATCAAGGGCTGTTATTTTTATTATTTTTGATTTCGCTCTCCTTGACAGTAGATTCACAAGGCCATTGACGCGTCACTCTTGCAGAGCATTGCACCACGTTCCGTCGTTAAGACTCTGCTCTCAACATACTTTATTTATGCACATACAAACATACATTCATTCACATATACATCCTCTTCATATCAACAACTATCCATATAATACATACACAAATCCATCTTAATATTTAGCCATAAACATACATATTCAATTTGAAACCCATACACACAAAATAATACGGAATACAGTAGATTCGTTGTAGCTTGTAACTCGCTCACTCGTGTCTTCACAAGAATAATCGGGTAACTGTATACAGACAATGGCTGAGGCCAGTCGGTACGCATCGTTGACTCTAATTATGCAAGTAGTTCTCAACTTACCGCTTATATTACTAATCTAATGTACACCTCTTACTCTGCTTACTTATCAATACTTTTAACTTATTTAACATTAACATTACATTTAGTTATTCATTTATTTATGTATGCATCGATTTTTGACGCAAACTTTCTATTGTGTGGTAAAAAAATCTAATTCTCAAGTCAACTTTGTTTAAATTTTGTTACGTAGATTAACTTGATTTGATTTACAACAAACTGAGTCATATACGTTTTAAATAATTAATAAAAATTCTTTGTAAAAATTCTACCACCGGTATTGGATAGAAGCTATTCCACATAATAGATTAGTATAGCGGTAATAATATGTTACTTGATAAGCAGAGTTTTCTATTTTTTATTTTTTTGAAAAAAAATTAACTTAACCGGCGACGGTAGTTACAGAGTATACAGATATAGATACAGGGTATTGTAACTATACATGAGACATGGCACACCCGACAATCGCTTACGCATTCCATTCACACATGCAACAGCCACGTACTTTTGTCCTATTGTCAATAATATTTTTATTTATTTTATTATTTATAAATAACTGATTTTCTCACTCGTCAATACGAGCGTTGATTTTTCAGAGCTCTTTTTATTCAGGTAAACAATTATATTTTTACGCAATAACGCTGTACTGGTTATTGTAATTGTAATTATATACTTATGAAAATTTATGTCATTGAAAGGGATGGGTAATTTGATTTTATAAAAAACAGAGCTCATATTTTTATGGGTAAATGGTCTTTTACATAATCCCTGTCCCGTTATTATTGTTGCATCTATTTATAAAAAAATAATCAATACATCTTTCAAGCTTTGAATTTAAGATATGGATTATCAAGGATCTCTGAGGAATTTTTAAAATTTATCTGGTTATAATTTTGGTGACACACCAACATATCCATCGATAAAAAACACCGTAACGAAATATTATCGCTGCGCGTCAAAATAAGTATTATTCTTTTGACGAAAATAAAAAAGAAATGAATCAAAGGAAAAAATCTTGAGGTATTTTTCAGTAACCGATTAATCAAAAGAGATTATATAACACCCTTAGAGTAATTTCAATAAAGAAAAATTGAATAATATTTTTATAATAGAAATTTGAATTCCAGCTGGGAAAAATTAATTTTATCTATTTAATAGACAGAAAATAATTTTAGTTATAAATAACTATGTAATTGACTTTTTGATCCCCATTAAATAAAATTATATTTATTCTTGACACAAGAAAGTATAAAATTAATAGTAGTTTAAAAAATTTTCGATAAATAAATATTTACATTATAGTTTTTAATGTTTTAATTACAATAATTAACTCTAAATGTTTTTTTGAGTGAAAGAAATTTTTACTAAAAATAATTTAAATCGTTAATTAAAATCACATCTTGAATAAATAAGAAATAAGTTGCTCTCTCTGATCCTTAAAATATTCTTGATTATTATAATTTAATAACTTTTCAAAGGAGGCTGTGTCTTAAAAATTTTTTTCTTAAATTACTGTAAAATAGTGTCTGTTGAAGATGGAAAAAATGAATATCCGGTACTCAAATCCACAAGAAAAAATGACTTGTTTGAAAGAGCCGTCATGGCCAGATCTCCCCTATATAAAAAAAATATTAAACATTAAGTATATTATTGAATAGAGGAAATGAAAAGTCGAGTATTACATTTATTACAGACTCTAAAAAATTTCTTGTTTTTATTCTTCTGAATTATTTATAAATATTAAATTAATACAAAAAAACATATAAAGGGTATTAGGTATTTTTTAGTCTCTCATAAAACCTTTAATTAAATACGTAGTACTTTTAGCGTTTAAAATAAATAAATTTAAAATTACGAGGGTTGAAAAAGGTTTATCTTCATATAATATCAGTATACTTTTATACGGAGTAATATATATAATATAGGTATATAGTGCTATCCTAGGGGGATTATGAATAATGAATTTAAAAATGTTATTTTATTTGGACAGAGTTCTGCATCAATTAACCATATAAAGAATGGGGATAAAGAACGGTTTTAAACGCACGTGGAGAGAAATTATATTGTTATTAGTTATTATGTGACGGGTGATGGTATATAGAGCTTTATAAAAGACAAAGGAACCGCTATGTGACGAACTTAATTGGATTACTTAAGGTTATGGGGTGACGTGAGAATTCTCTGTTTATTTTTATTCTTACTTACATTGTTGCAAAGTAAGTATTATGATGTAGTTTTTTTTCTTGGTATGGAGTAATAAAATGGTAATGATAATGATGAACTTAAATAAATGTATGGTGGTTGTAAGCCGTAAGTTGTAAGGCTAACTTTTTCTCAACCATGTCCTCGACAGCGTGAATCGTGACATTCTGGCTGAGTATTTCTATGACCTCTACTTATACTTTCTATTTCCTGAAAATGTACAATATACAATATACCAGACACATGCCATTAGTATAAGTACTGTTTAGTGGATTTCTGTAGATGTACGAGGTATGGAGTTTTTGTGTCGGATAAATACCTAAGTTAAATGTTTACTGATATGATAAATTCGGGGGATTAATTGCCGGGTTGTGGAAAGGACTTTTAGGTCGGGACTTTAGATTGCGCACTGATTAGATTATTTTGGAATTTCCTTAAGTGACGGGAGAAATTGATAAAACGAAGTTCTTCGATTAGGTACAAGGCTGTTTTTTTAGGGATTTTAAGATTGGAAATCTTCAAGTGTTATCAAGTTTTTTTTTTTAAGGTAGTTTTAGTTTGAGATTTTATTATTTTTTGGATTTATCTTAAATTTTTTAAATTTATACTTTGGTTATTGTAAATTAAAAATTTTTTTAATAATGTATTTTATCATACTTTCTATAAAAAAAAACCTAAAAAAAAATTTTTTTTTTTTTTTTAAAATACTAAACATGAAGGATAGTTTTTTTTTCACTTTTTGAAGAATCTATATTAATTTTATTATTAATAACAATTATATATTTTTTAGCGAGTATTAAAGCAAAATTATGAATCATTTTAAAAAATTTTTTTTTAATTAATTAAAAAAAATTTTTTGTTATTATGCTTATGTTGTGGTTAAGAAATTTTTATTCACATCAAAATTAGAAAAATTTAGTTATTAATTTCTTTTGTCTAAAAAATTAACTTCAAAAGAATTATCATAATTATTGTTATAAATTAATAACTTTAAATCACTATATCGAGATAAAATTATATGTATTTATTTGGAAACATAACGAATATTTTTTCTTTGGTTTAAAAAAATTTTTTTAACGCTAAAAAAGTATTGAACTTACTAAAAAATTCAGTACCTTGTGAAGATTGAAATAAACAAAAAAATTTACTGTTTTTTTTTTATTGATTATGAATGTAAGAATAAAATAATGTCTCAAATGATTTAATTAATTAAAAATCATAATAATGTAAATAATTCATTATTATTCGATTTTATTTTCGTAATGAAAAACCTATTCTTTGAATAATTGACGGTAAATAAAAAAGTAATGACTTGCAAATAATAGTCAATAACGCATAAAAAAATTAGCTTAATTAACAAAATTTTTTCTATCAATTTTCAATGTTTTTTTTTTTTTGAAAATTAATAAATTGTAATTTAAACAATGACTTGCTCAAAATTTTCTCAATAACGACATAACACTTAAAGAGCAACAATGATTGAAAAAAATTCAATTTTTTGCCGAATTTTTTTCCTTACGATTCAAATAATGATTTGCAAAAAATAATTTATAATAAATTGGAGCAATAATTACAAAGAGATTTTTTTTTAATGAATAATAAATCATTTTTTAATTATAAATTGGAAATACTGTAAATAATGACTTTCAATTTAATTAAGTCAATAATAAAGCATAGAAAAAATGCAGAAAACTTTTTTACATACGAAACTATTTAAATAACTTGCAACTTTATATCGTAATTTAAACGAGAAAACTTTCCACTAAAACAAGTGGCATTTGTTAGAGTTTAAAACAAGTCTAGAATAAATAATTAATCCTGATGACTACACGTAAAAAATTTAAATTTAAAATAAATCCTCTTGTATTTAATTACCAGCAGTCATTAATTCCATTAAATCATTCAGCGAATAAAAACTGTAGCGAAAACTAATTAGCAATAGATTTTTTTTTATAAAATTAGCATTAAAAAAATGTTTAACAAAAGTTTTAAAATCCGGAAGTGCAACTAATTATACAAGGGTAAGGATTTTAAATAAATAAACAGTAAGGTGTGCCTGCAATTGTTTGGAGCAATAATGCATGCCGGTCTGTATTACTCATAGATGCACGTGCATCGTGCACAACCACTGCACACACAACAACACAGACACTAACAACCATAAACCATCAAGAAAAAGATAAAGATACTCGATGTACTACTGCCGATAAAGACCCACTGAATAACTTTAAAGCTGCGCGCGGCTGCTATGCTGCCTCTCTATACCACACATACTTGCTTACAACTCAAAACACACATATATATATACATACAAAAATATATATATAAATATATCCCCACATAAAGCCATGTGTATGTGTATGTCGCACGGCGTCGTTTTTCTTTAGTCCAGTCTTGAGCGCGAGTGCGTACAGTGTAGTTGAGTTTTTTGAATTTGAAAAAACACCGTACTGTTTTCAACCCTTCGTTCTATAATTATTCTATCTTTATAAAATTAATTCACGGATAAATTGTCAAAGGATCGAGGACTTGTATCTTAGATCTTGACCTTTTATATAAATATAGAATATAAACATTTTTTTTTTTTAAATAATATTATTAAGTAAAAATTATTTTGAAATAATGGTGGCAATTGTAGTTGGATTTTTTTATTTTTATTTTCAAATTCTTCGATTTGAAATTCAAATGGTTGTTGAACCAAATCAATATAAACTTTCAAAATTTGTTTTATAAATTAAAATAATAATAATAATGTGTCAAAAAAAATTATCAGTTTAATTTGATCAAATTTTAAAAACACAATTTTTATGTCAATGGAGGAAAAATCATTTTAAAAAAATGAAAAATCAAAAAAAAATAACCGGAAATAATATGCTGATGGCACACGAAGAATCGAGATCGTCTGATAGAAATCAGTGGTACTTAGAGAATAAAACAACAACTGTTTTATAAACCCCGGTCTTTATTTGTTGGTGAAGCTGAGTAACAGCGTGTATAAATTTGCCGTTGGATAAAAGTGAAAGTATTCTTGTAAATATATCTATATATATATATATATATATATAGATACTTAAATGTATTGAACAAAACTATTTATTCGGTGGCTGGTAATAATGTCCGAAAGATCATCAACATTAAACTCATTTAAAGAGACCAAGAACAATGACACGATGAGAGATAATAATTTACGACGGAAGAAAAAAAAGAGTTAAAAACTAATTATTTAAAACCTTATATTATCTTTCTTCTCATTATCATCGTCATAAGTCATAATATTACATAATTATTGCTTTTGTGTCGATAATAATAAACACGAGGTAAAAATCGTACTGTCATGTTGGAACACTTAATTTGAAATTATTAGCATAATTAATGAATTTAAAAGGAATAAGTTCACTGGTTGGTTTAATTTAAAATCGTTCGAGTGGTTGTGATGTATTTCGTCTGGCATTTAATATTTATTGAATTAAAAGCGACTTTATTCGGTGACCCCCAACTATTTTTTTAAATTTCGACGTCAACGGCATAGTTAATCGGCATCAATTATTTATCAAGGCGTCGTTTATTCAAAAAAAAGTCATCGGACGATTGAGGCCAAAAGATGGAAACTATTATCAATTGTATATATTATTTATTTTGTTTTTCTAATTATTTTTTTTTTTTTGTATTGTATGCTGATTAAGAGAGACTTTGATTTATGACGATCGCTTTTTTTGCTATGTAGACCTCAGTCTGTGGAACAAGAGTATCAGTCAGAGATGGAGGAAGCTGAGGCGCAGATGTTCTGTTCAAGAGATATCCGAGCATCAGGATGAATCATTGATACAAGGTGCTTCCAGGGTTGGTGTTATTCATGGCGTCAGGTCTACGCCGACTAGTAGAGAAGCCTCTCCGGCACCCAAGTCCAGAGATAGATGTTCACCAAAGAAATTATTGCAAACAAGTTCATTGAGATTGCCGGGTAATTTTTTTTACTCTTTATTTTTTAAAATAAATTTCACTGAAATTCTCAATTTTTTTTTAACAAAAAAAAACAATTTTTTAAACTTATCAAATTTTCTATTTCTGCATTTTTTTTGAAAATTTCTTCTCAAAAATAAAATGTCAATTTTTTTAACTTCAGTAAGATTCTACTTTTTTATTATTATTAATTAAAAATAGTTAAAAAATTGTATAAGATAATAAAGTATTGTAAATTTAACATGAAAGAAAATTTTTGTTACAGTTACTTTACAGAGAAATAAGACTCAATATTAACCAAATTTTTTTTCTTCCATACCAAAAAAATTTGAAGAAAATTAAAGATTAAGAAAAAATTATTTTACTTGTAATACGCGTTGGATTCATTGATAAGTTACAATAAAAATTTTACACAAAAATTGTAATAAATTTAAATAATATTCGAGTTTCTATTTTCAAATAAAAAAAAAAACTTTCCAGGAATTCGATTGTTTAGAATAAGTTTTAAAAGAAATTTAAACAGTCTCTTGTTTTGACTTCATTTTACAGTCTTGGACCAATTTTAGAACTTTTATTTTAAGACACATTATTAAAATCATTTTATAGAGTAATACTCAGCAGTAAAAAATTCTCCAAGGATGGACTCAGTAAAAATAAAAGTATTTTTTACTAATATCGCAGTAAAAAATTTTACTATTATAATGAATAAAAGCACCTTGAAGAATTTTGAATTTATCTAAATATTCTAACAGTAGCATGAAAAGTAAGAAACTTGATTGCACTATAAAAATTAAAGTAAAAAGGTACATAGTAAAACCTTTAAATATTATAATAAAAGTGAGCACACTAAAACTTTAAATGGTCAGTAAAAATTTTTACTTAAAAATTCGTGTTAATTGAAATTTTATTGATTTTTTTATTTATTACTCCGTAATCGTACAAATCAAGTTATTTTCGTCTGAAAAAAATTTTCGTCTAAAAAAATTTTTTCGAACAGTGTCTAACTCATATTTTTATCTACTTCTAAAGTCAAATAAGAGACGAAAATATTTATCATGTGATAGTGAGAAGTATAATAAAAAAAAAGACTAAAAACGTTTGATTCTTATTTTATTAAAATCTATAAATTTAGTATTTTATTTTAATTTAACCCTATAAATTAATTTAAATAGATAATTAATTACGCATATTTACAGTGATAAATACTTATGGTTATTATTACAACTAATCTCGCTGATAAAAATAGTAATAATTAAATAAAGACTCGAGTATTTTCTGAAAAAAAATGTTCTTTGAGATTATTATTGTGATCGAGAGAACTAATAGACCAGTCTTTCATCACTCAAAAAAAAGCAACACATAATATAATAAGTCTTATAAATGGGCTCTCATTTTAAATAATTTTATGATTAATGTGTTTTGTTGATATTAATAACTAATTTTTATTTGTTAATAAATAAAAACATCAAACGCTATTTATCAAAGTTGAGGCTAAGAAAAATATTAGTATTTTTAAAATAAGTTTGTATAACGTCTACAGAATCATCAACACTAAAGTATATGGAATGTAAAAAAAAAGTCAAGATCGTTGGACGTACTAAAATTCTCATGAAAGTAATTAAATGTTTCATTAAAGTTGTTTGTATTTTAGTAAAGCGAAACCTTGGAATTTTTTTTTATGAAATAGTAATAAGTTACTCCAAAAATTGTTAAAAAAAAATTCTTTTTAAATTTCAACTTTTTATTTTTTTAATTACAAAATATTCTTCCATATACATTGTAGACAATTTATTAAAAAAAAATTTTTTTTCTTTGAATACCTGATGAATAAAAACAAATTTTTTTCGCGCCCACTTAAAGCTTCTTTAAAATAAAATAAAAAATAGTGTATAGTATCAAAGTTCTTAAAATTTTTTTTTTTTACTAATCTTGTTTTAACGTCTCTTCTTAAAACTATTAAAATAATCATTGTAGCAAGTAGAATAATTTTCCAATCAATCGCAACAATTTACAAAAATGACGTCAGTTCTAAAACATAATACATTGTCAAAAATTTTTCTACAAAAAGTATTTAAATAGAAATTTAAAAGTACCTATTGTTATTTTCAACACCTCATGTAACATTTAAACTCAAACCCCATTTTTTCCGTGTAGTCTGTTCTTAAAAGTTTATTAAAATTCAAAGAAAAAAAAGGCTACAAAAAGCATAACATAAACCAGTAGATGAGTAATATGAATAATTTAGTTATTTATACATATGTATTTATTGCAGGTACTAGTAAAGGGATCGCAGACATCCAGAACGTGCTGAGGAGTAAATTAAGCAAGATAAATGCCGGCATAAGGAAACGCAAGGCACTGAGCGTGACTGAGGTGTTTCCGCCCAAGGACAACGTCTCCAATTTCTACGTTCCAAGTCCCCTGTCGAGTTCAACCAGTGAAAAATTCGATACACGGGTCTCCACGGATCACCAGCTTCACCAGGCCTCGCTGTCGGCGTACACGCTCAATGAGAAATTGACGACCCTCGCGGAAGCCAGCGCGCCCAATTCTCCGAGGTATCCAGCCGAGGACGACAAGAGGACCTTTTCTTACTCAATTACTGCTAACAATAATAACAATAATAGCAGCAATAGTAATCATAATCACAATCATAATCATAATCATAATCATAATCATAGTCTTAATAAAAGCAGCAATAATCATGACCATGAAGATTCTCTTCTAAATGACAGCAATGATTCGCGGATTTACGAGACCGGTGTTTTCGTGGACACTCTGCGCAGAAGCAACTCGGAACACCGCGGAACTGATCATCACGCGTATGAAAACGTTCCGTTCCAAAGATGCCGGCGCTCGGCGATCTACTCGCCAACGGACAGCGGACCAACTGCAACGAATTTGCAGCGAGAAAATACGCCTGCGAGTAATCGGCGACCTGCTGATAATTCTTACGAAAATGTAAGGTTTGAAAAATCGCTGTCGAGCTCCACGCGCTCGAGAAGGCTTTCCAGGGACGACGATCTTGATGAAATTCACATCCCAAGAATCAGTCCCAGGAAGAGAAGTACTGATTTCGTTATCGGCGGGTCTGTGGCCAACTACTCGCTGATAAATGGAAGCAGTATTTATGGAAACGTCGAACACGGACCTTCAAGTTTGGGAACTGATAAAAGCCCTGGGAAGAAATCCGGCAGACGACTGAGCAGCAGAAGTGTCGCGAATATTGCTGGTTCCTCAGGACCTGGGCTGAAAACCTGGCAAGGACAGGAGACTGACGAGGGGCTGAACTCTGACAGCGAGCTGGAAGACATTCAAGAGGTCGAAGGTGAAGAATCTCGGTTTTGTACGCTCCCGAGGCCGGGAAAAGGCACTGCTTCTTTCACTATTCTCACGGCGAGGTTTTCTAAAGGTCCGGGACACAAAGGACTCGGGTTCAGTATTGTGGGGGGCACTGACAGCCCCAGGGGCAACATGGGAATTTATGTTAAAACTGTCTTTCCTAACGGACAGGCCGCTGATTTGGGAACTGTCAAAGAAGGTAATCTTTTAAACGATTTTATTTCTTTAAATAACATGAGAAATATATCTGTGACATGCAAGCTGTTAAATTGGCTGGCATGTGTGTGATTTTCTGTTTTTTATTTATAGTTACATGTAGGTTTTTCAGTGTGGGGATTGGAATGTTACTTTTGTAGTATAGATAGTGTTTTTTTTAAACATGTGGGAAATTTATTCGATGATTGATTTCTGGTTTTTAGTAGGCATTTAATTATTGATGAGATGAGTGACATGGAAACTGACATCTGTGTTATGATACATCGTAGTATAACTGTAAAAAGTTTTTAAATTTTAATTCTGGTGGATTGTATAAAAGATGATATTGGTTTTCATTTGAATAATGTGCTTTGAAAATTTATGTATAGAGTTAGGCTTTAAAAGTTTGAATTTTAATAACGTTGTTGAATTTTAAACTAGTAGTAAAATTTGAATAGAGACTATGGTTGTTATAATATATTCTTCCCAATTTTTTTTATGTTTTTTAAACGATGGTAATTCAAAAATTTTAATAGAATATTTTTTTTCAAAAAAATAAAATTTGATTATTTAGAACAAAGTAAAAATTTTGAATGAAATTGAGTGAATTTTAGAAAAATAAATTCAATTATTAAAAAAAAAAATTATTAATAAATACAATTATAAAAAAAAAAAGTATGATGTCACTAAAATTATAGTAATTAGTGTTAATATATTATTCCCAATTTTTTTTGTTTTTTAAATGATATAAATTAAAAAAAAAAAAATTTGAGTCAAACAAAAAAATTATTTAATCAAGTAAAATTTAATTGAGTTAAAATTTTTTAATTGTACAATTTTTCTTGAATTAATTTAATTTTTTTTAATCAATAAAAAAAAATAAAATTTTAACAAAATATTTTTTTTTTTAATTTTACATAAAAAATTCGAATATTTTAAACAAAAAATTGACGAAAAATAAATATAATAATTAAAAAAAAAAAAAAAAAAAGTATGATGTCACTAAAATTATAGTAATTAGTGTTAATATATTATTCCCAATTTTTTTTGTTTTTTAAATGATATAAATTAAAAAAAAAAAAATTTGAGTCAAACAAAAAAATTATTAAATAAGTAAAATTTAGTTGAGTTAAAATTTTTTAATTGTACAATTTTTCTTGAATTAATTTAATTTTTTTTAATCAATAAAAAAAAATAAAATTTTAACAAAATATTTTTTTTTTAATTTTACATAAAAAATTCGAATATTTTAAACAAAAAATTGACGAAAAATAAATATAATAATTAAAAAAAAAAAAAAAAAGTATGATGTCACTAAAATTATAGTAATTAGTTTTAATAACAGTATGATTGTATTGACACTTGTGTTTTTGTATTACAGGCGACGAAATACTGTCGATAAATTCAAAGCCACTCCACGGCATGACGCATGCAGAAGCAATTGCTGAATTCAAAGCGATAAAAACCGGCGATGTAATATTACACGTGGGCCGCCGGGTGTCCAGAAGAAAAAAAGAAAATACAACAGGAACAGCAACGGCAGTAGCAGCAACGGTCGCCGGGAGTTCGAATGTGGTACGACAAGCTGTCGAGTGAGCAATCAACCGAGGAAGCGATGGAATCGCTTTTAACGTTATACTCTTAACGCTATCATTACGCTACTGAAATTATTATTCATTTATATATATTTTTTACTTGTACGATAATCAATTTCCGTTGACGTTAATGATAGTTAAATTATCGAAGTTTTTGCTATCAGCCAACAAATTTATCCAACGCAGTTATTATTTAACTTGAATTGGCCGTTGCTTATGATCAAGCCATCCGATATTAAATCAACGATCAAATTTATTACATTAATAATTTATATTTCAATAGGAGCCTAAGAAGAAATCGTACGATCCAAAGGTTTTTTTTATAAAATCTTTTTTAAAATTTTTATATTATTACTAAATTAAATATTAATTATTAATATTATTATTAATTATTGTATACATATATATATAGATATTTATATTTATATAATAACTATAATCACCCAAAGATTAAATCCAAAAATATTTTTTACTGTCACGCAGATCCGATATTTTTTTCTCTAAAAAAAAAAGTAAATTTTTTTCATTGTTATTATTATTAATTACTTTTTTAAAAATGACAAACGATATTGTTTAATATTAGTTATCTAGTCGACTAGTAATATTTTGCTCTGGAAGCCGATATAAAAAAAATTTTAAATCGCATGTATATCATTAATTTTTATCATTATTATTATTATTAATTATAATAATCAATTATAATTAAATAGATAGATTTATAAGGTGATGAAAAAATGACAATTTTATATATTTCTTATATAATTTTAACTGAGATAAGATAGTATATTAAATTAAATAATTTTTTATAATCAAAAAATAAAATATCAAATTATATAGAGTTAAAAAAAAATTAATAGACGTCCGGTAGAACAAAAAAAATATAATTACTGCCAATAGATTTTGTCTTCCAAAAATCGAAAATAATAAAAACATTCCACTTAAAGATCGTAAATTAAAAAATTAATAGTTTTTAACAAAATAAAGGACGTAATAATAATAAAAATCATGAAACTTGACTATCTGTAATCCAATAATGCAATAAGAGAAACGGGTGCTTTATTCTAAAGGAAATAAATAATATCTAAAAATTGTTTTTTAATTAAGCATCGTAATTGATAGAATGAATAGACGAGTAATTTTTGCAATAGATTAAAATGTATGTTAAAAATGTGCAACGACGCCGATAAGTAGAATAGTTTTATAATATTTAATTAACTGACGAACAAATATGTCAATGATTATTTAAAATAAAAATTAATAAAACTTTAAACGTTAAATATTGAGTGTAATTAAAATGCTACTTTCTACAGTAATATTTTTATTGATCAATACATAACGATATATCTAACATAAAACACTAATTATTAATTAATTATTTTAGAAAGATAATAAAATACAATGCGCAAAGAAATATATTTGTAAGAGTTATTCATTTGCGGTTCTGGCGTCTTACAAATTTTTGGTTACTGTAAAAGTTGAATTTTTTTATTGTAAAAAATGTTCTCATATAATTTAAATGATTTTTTCTTATAAATTTTATTATTAAAAAATTTTAAAATAAATAAATTAAAATGGTTAAAAAATTTTTGACGCTTAAAAATAAATTTTTTATCAATTAACGTATGAATAAATAAAATAACTAAAGAACATTTTAAACAATAAAAAAAATGGTTAATTACCGAATTTCCCGTAACAAAATTTAGTTTATCAACAGAGCGTAAAAAAAATGTCACGGACAATTAACAATGAAAATTTTCTCCATTGTATCATTCCTAAAAAAAGAACAACAACAATGATGATAATAACGAACCTTAGAATAACAGAAATGAAAATTTTAAACCAATCGATTTATCATTCTGAATAAAGTATAGCTTTCTAACATGACGATTGACTGGAATTATAATTCCACTTTCTATTGCTTATCATACTTATTATTATTATTATAATTATAATTAATATTATTACAACTATCCTATACGTTATTTTAAATTCCGTTGTCTTGAGGTTTTTATTTAAATTAAGCATTAAGTATATGAATTTTTAATAACTGGGATATAAATCTGTCAAGCGTCACACTTCGTTAACATGCTGATGAATATTGTAAGCACGTCCACCGCGACGTGACTCCCTTGGTACAATCGGTAGATTTATTTTATGTGGGCTGTCAACTGACTGTTGTTTCTGTTGTTTTTGTTGGTGAGCGTAAACAAAAGTCGTCCTGCCTTCATCAGCGTGCCCGATTCTCGCCGATTCTTTAACAATATTGTCCTGTGCACTCAGTAATTGTTTGAATCTCTCATCACTTTTTTCTTCCAGGGTAAGATAGTGATCAAACATACGGGCATTGCGTTCCGTTTTATTATTATTATCATCATCGTTCGAATTATTTGTTACTTCTTGTCTTGAAGCAGCAGTTTCTTGTGTATGTTTATTGTTGCTGGTGAGATTTAATCGAGGATTGAGATTGAGGCCGAGCCAATGTGAAAAAAGTGCAATGCCTTGTTCAGCGCTTGCTGATACCGCGGCTAATATCGCATCGGTATTAATTTCTTCATCATCATCTTCTTCTTCCGGTGTATCAGGAGCTTCTGTTGTGCTTTCGATGCTGCGTTAAAATAAACCAACCATCAAATAAAAAGTAGCCAAAAATTTAACAGATATATCGACGTTTTAATTAGTAAATTGTCTAACTTCATTTTAGAGAATCTTCTATTTGAACGAAAAAAACAATTAGTTCAAAATTTATTATCACTCTAAAAAACCATTTAATATCTAATAGAGATATAATATTTAGGTTTGAATTATTCAAATAATTTATAATTGGATTATTACTACATCAAAATGTTAAAAAATGTCACCCTCTATAAAAAATAAGGAGTTCGACCAATTGCTAATTAGACCGTCGATATATTAAAAAATTAAACATAATTTCTAGTTACCTTTCTGGAGGAGTCTGAATTTGCTTAACATTGTGATTAAAATTAAAGCAACCGACGTGATAAGTCGCCTGTGGGGATCGCATCAATGCTGGTTCAATAACCAAACAGCCATCGTAATCTGATTGGTCGTGTCGCTTGATTGACGTAAACTTGGCGCACAACTGGGCCAAATCCGAAAGTAGATTCATACAGGTCGGTTTGTTAGCCGCGTCCGCTGTTCAAATAATACAACAAATTACATTAGTCTACATTGTGTCACGTACAAAATAACAATAACAATAATTATTATTTATTCAATTATAAATTAGTGATAGTGACCTATCTTTATGGTTGCGTTGTGTACAGGATTGTCGCCGTAATTTAGATTCAACGATACGTTGTCTTCTTTCTGTCTAATATTTACACAAGCCGGGCCACCGAGATCGATCGTTGACGTTAAATTAAGATCGACGCAACACAAACAACCGGATGTTTGGCAAAGACACTTTGATTGAGGCATCGATGATCTTCCTTCTGTTTCGTGTAGGTCCCATGACAAAAGTGTTTCTATATTTCAAAAAAATTAAACAAAAATTCAGGTATTAAAAATAATCTTTAAAAATTAAAAATTTTTTATCAAAAAAAGGAAATCAATTGTAAAAATTTTTCCAAAATTTCCAGGTGATTTGTGATGGTGGCAGTCTAATTGTAAAAAATTTTTCTTACCGAGTATTCCAGCAGATGATACAGCGACGATAGCACAAGAAATAATAATTAATAACTTGATGGCCATATTTTGGTGATCTTAATAGTTAGGACAAGTTGGGACACACGCGATTAGATATTAAGAGTTAGTCTTATAGTTCACAACACTGTCAGGCAGTCAGTCAGCCAGCCAGCCAGCAACACGGCCCAGAACTCAGACAGACTTCTCTTGAGTCTCTCGAGAGAATCAAGAGTAGAGAAGAGAAGGTAGCCAGGTATGAGGTATAAGGTAGAAGGTAGAAGGTAGAAAGAGGTACAAATAACCGTCAAGGATCGGCGCCACTCCTGGTGAGCGCCCACCAACCAAACGGACCCAGAACCAGAGACAACTGTCAGAATAAGTGTTTAATGACAAGGAAATGGTGAAAATACATTAACATTTAACTGGCCCAGCGATAAACACCTATCCGGAGAAGAGTTTCTGGGTCTGGGAGAGAAGAAAAGAGAAGAAACGTTTATTATTATTTTATTTACCAAAAGGCGCTCCGGGACTGTAATTAATAATTGTAATTGAGTTATATTTAATAAGTTACGGGTTTTATTTTAAATAATAGTGGGGAGGATTTGGATTATTTTAATTTTTAATGTCAGTGTGTATAAGGAATCTTCTACTGAGTTGACACTGTATGTTGTCATTTCTGGTGTGTGTGTTAGCTACGAGCTGGCGACTCCACACTCTACACCAGAAGATATCCAGGTGTTGGGTGTCTGTACACATGAGATGCCTTATTTTTATTGGAGGACAACTGCTGGTGAGAGTACGTCATTGGATGAGGATTATTTTCAAGTTTAAGCAGAGGGATTGGAGGCTACGGGCAAGGAACCTCATGTAGGTTACCGGGTGACCCTCTTCTGGTGAACCCGGTACCAGTTGTCTCGACCCAACACACTCCTACGTTTATATAAGTATTTATTTTTACTATAATTTTTATCTTTTTTTTTTAATTGTCATAAAGAAATTTGTAAATAAGACGTTTTCAATTTTCACCCACTGTAATCTTCAATTATAAACAAATTATACTTTATGTGTTTCCAGAAGCTGCGAATAACTAGTTTGGAGTGCAAATAAATACATTACTGGGGAAAAATACTTTATGCATTAACCTGGATGTCCGTCAAACAAAAATTAATGGACGATTGTTGACTCTTGATGTTTAAAATAATAAAAAATATACTAAAAATTTATTCTTTATTTTACGGATAGTAGATGTTTGATTGAGACTAAACAGACTAGAATAATAACAGTGCAAATTTGTTTTTTAATTTGCAATTATTGAACTAGACCTCGTTATCTGTTCATGAATGCTAAATGAAGAAATTCAAAAAATTATGACTATTTTGAGACTGTCATATTAAAAAAAAAAATAATTGTACGAATTTTTATAAATATTTATTGAATTTTTTTAATGTAAAAAAACTACTAATGAAAAAATTAATAGTATTATTATAATTATTATATCTAATTAAATAATTTAAATAAAAGACATCAACCCCTATAGTTAATTACTCGAGACAACTAGCAGACAGTTATTTCCAATTAACACTAACTATTATTATTATTTTAATGGTCAAGTTTTCTTAATAGAGTATTCTAGAATGCCGGTAAAAAATAAATGCCCAAGGTTTTGTCTTGATTAAAATTTTTTATTATCCAGTAAACCAAGAAATCAATTAACGTCTGTTTGTTTTGTTTTTTTTTCTTCTTGTAATTTAATTACTTAATTTTGCTAAAAAAAAAAAAAAATATTTCCCCGAGTCCTGAAAGTTTAATGAACTTCATATTTAAATATTTTCTTTTACGTCAGTGCTCAACACATTGCAATTTTTAAAAAAACTCATTTAAATTTATAAACATTTCATTTTTTAAAAGTAATTATATTCGACAAGTGAGTAGAGGTAAAAGTGATTTATATTCATATTTATAAATAACAAAACCTGATTCAATTAAGAAATCGTAATACCAAAAATATGCATCGCAATCATCATCTTGATCTTCATTGCTATCATAACAACAGCAGGTCGATACATACATACATAAATATTGACAAAGTTAAAACGGAAGGACAATACTTTTCCTTATACTGGATTCCGGGGTACGATAAAAGATTATTAGCCAAGGTAAACCGCTTCGGGCCACTACTTTCTTCGACCCACTGACCAGAGAAAGGTAGTAGACGATGTGTGCCTCTCCAAATAAAATACTAAATCCATTCTACTATAACTATTTTCAAATATCAGCTTATATCCATCCCATTATACGGTACCTGTCCATAAAAAAAAATTTTTTTTTTTTTTTAACATAATCTTCACTCTAGCGGACTCGAACCCAAATCAGTAGTTTCTAAAAAAGTTGATACAAAAATAACAGTGAATGTATTACTAATGCAGCGATAAAAGTTTTATTGGCATACCATTGCATCAAGCTTAAACTTTATGTCCATCATTGGCCAGCATAATGACAAAGTAATCAGTTCAGGCTCCATTCAATACTTAGACTTATAAACAATTAAATATACAAGTCAGCAGTCGACAGCCGACAGTCCTTTCTCGCTTCCGCGCTTCGAACTCTAAGGCATCAAGTCATATTTATATTACCTAGAAGCACATAACATTAGAATGCTTAATAATTAAATACGGTAAGTAATGGTATTTGTCCAGTGGAGGTGGCTTGACCGACTTTAAGAGCAACCTTACCAGGGGGAGGGGAGCCGGGTGGCATCTTCAGTTGGATATTCGACTTCGTAAGATTAACAGTTTTAAAAGAGTTTTAACCGAGAGGATACACGACTAAGTGTTAATATTTTTTTCTTCCAAGCTTGATCAATTAAAGTTCAATTATTACATGTAAGTTTTGTTATTACTTGTTTTTTTAATTTCTTCTTCAACTGTAATTATAATGTTAGTTTCTTTCTTTGAAAATTTGAAGATAGAATTTAATTTTGATTAGTTTTTAGAGCAAAGTGCCCGGAAATTAAAGAAGAAATAGATAACTGTATGTGCAATAAATAGCAGTTGACCATTTTTAGTTAGATAATAATAATAATAATGGCAATTAAATTGGACAAGTAGCACCATAAGCGTGATGTATGAGGACAGAATGTTTCAAAGTCGTAACTGAGCTAGTGGCTTTGACCGTGACCGTGATGTAGGCCAACCTGTTGAGTTTTGTAGTCAAGAAATTTATATATGTATAGAGTAGAGTAACATCTAATGAAGAAATAGAAATTTAGTTTTGTTACTCTGTGACACGTCATATATTCAGACATAAGAGCTTTTAAAAAAAACGGTTAAAATATAATAATAATAAATGTAAATTTGCTTGAAATAATCTTCATTGTTATTCGCTCCATAACTATCAGGATCTTTTTATCTTTCTGCTATTCAAATTCAAACTATTTAACTCGGTAGACCGTGAATTTTCTATGCTAACTATTCTTCTTGTTCTCATTCTTATTTTGCATTCTTGTTTGTCAGAAGTTAGAACACTTGGTGTTGTTAGTTGTTACATTTATATTCATATTTATTTTGTTGTTTCAGAAGATAAAAGAAGATAACAATGCGGTTGTCCACGGTGTTTGAGTTACTGCTAATTTTTTTATTGATAGCCTTCGCGGCTTACGGAAGAGTTATCGGTAAGTTTTTATGCTTAGATCTTAAATATCAATAATACTGAAAGAAAAGTATGAAGCAAAGAGTTATTTTTATTGAGGAGATTGATTTTAGATCGAGATGAAGCTACGAGTCTCAGAAGAGTCGCTAGAGCTGCTGAAGGAAGGGTGAAACAAGGAAATTTGGGTGTGTCGATTATGTCACTCAAGCAAGCCACTGAAAATCTTAATAATTATTGTAAATGTGATAACGATGTTTGTCAATGTTGTCGCGATTTTCATATTCCTGTTGTAGTACTTAAAGGACCAGGTATGATTTTTATTTTTTATTGAATCAAGTTTTTAGTAGAAAATTTATTATTTATGTTTTAAAGAAGAAGTTGCTTTCTTTATTCTTTCTTTATTTTTTTCTCTATCGCTCATTTTTTATTAAAAAAATTAATATATTTAGAATTTATTAAAAGTTACTTATTTAATTTTACTTTGGATTTAATTATTAAACATTTAAAATTTAGCCAAATTGGGCTTAAAAATTTTTTTATTTCATTTTTTTATATTTTTTATGGACAGTGAGCGAAATTTTTTAATTTTTGATTTTTTTTTTAATTTTTTGGTCATTAAAAAATTAATTTTATTCTTGAATTTTGAGCTTGAAGACTTAAAGATTAGTTCAAGC
Organism: Cotesia glomerata; assembly: GCF_020080835.1. Lineage (NCBI taxonomy): Eukaryota > Metazoa > Arthropoda > Insecta > Hymenoptera > Braconidae > Cotesia > Cotesia glomerata. The sequence goes on along the minus strand of NC_058159.1, from coordinate 23,911,057 downwards.
TGAATATTTATTGTAAAATAAAATTTACGAGTTTGAATAGATATCCTACTTTCTCACTTAGTGTGATTTGCTATTTAAATAGAAAATTGAAAAAATAAAAAGAATAAACGCTTTGTATTGATAAAATAAATATTTTTAGTAAAACTTTCTAATATCTTAAAAAAGTTTAATGGTAAAAGCGTTAAATAAAATACTAAATTTTATCAAATAATTGAAATTATTTTTATACAATTGAAAATAAATTACTATGATGAGTAGAGCCGTAATTTTTTTATTTGAGAGTCGTATTAAAAAACAGTTAGCTAATGGGCTAATAGGAAACGGAATTATTTTTACCGTTAGGAGTTAAATAAAAAAGTTGAGCCATCAACTTAGACACTCTAAGATTATATCTATATTTTAGAAATATTTTTTTTTTATATTTCAGGCTGCGCCTCTATAAGGTACTTTGAGAAAGATAATTTGGAATTTCAGTTGAGTTTCGGTGATAATCTTTTGTCAAGCACCGTTGTTAATGGTAATTATTCTAATTCTTTGATATACTTTTAAAAAATAAATTATATTATTCATGAAAAATAATAATTATAATTATTATTACATTATAGGTAAAAAACCTCGAACAATTTGCGTACCGATGCCTGGTGGTTTCTCCAAATTCTGCGGAAGAATATACTCAATTCAACGGGAATCAGACAGTAATTTCAAAGCATGTCTCGGTTTAGAATTACAATCAAATTATGAAGTTGAAGCATCACTTCGTGTTAGCTGTTTTAGGTATTTATTATTATTAATTAATTTATAAAAATACATATAATTATATATTAAATATACACAAAAAAAAATACTTTTTAATTTTTCATTTTTTTGAATAAATAATTATTGACTATTTTTTATTAAAGTCAATTTTTATCAATATTACAATAATTATTTAAAAAAAAATAAAAATTACAATTATTGCAATTAATCATACTTAAAAAATTACATACCCACTTTACAAAAATTAATTTTTAACTTCCTGCTAAGAAAATTGAAAATTTTCAAAAGTCGGGAAGTTATTGTTTTCACCCCGTTTTTCGAAAATCGAGTTTTCATCAGATCTCGACGTTTTGAGGTCCTAGGAAGCTTTCCTGACTATTTCCGCGGTGATGTCGCCGTGTCTGTATGTGTGTGTGTGTGTGTGTGTGTGTGTGTGTGTGTGTAAATCTCTCATAACTTTTGAACGGATCATCCGATTTGATCGAAATAAGCGGCTTTCTGAAGAGAGTTCCTTTGCCCCTAGAATTCTGATACTAATTTACAGAATTTGAGTCGATCAATTTTGAGAAATCTCAAAAATAAAATTTTCAAAAATTCGTTTTTTTGAAATATCTTTTAAACGGCTGAACTGATAAATTCCAAGAACTAATCAGCTCTTAACCTCAAAAAACCACGTCAATTGCCACCAGCCCGGTCAAAATCGGTTGATTTGTTCGTGAGATATCGTTGTCGAAAAAAATTGAAAAAAATATTTTTTTCAGAATTTCTATGAAATTTTTAGTCTGACCAGTAGTTTACGCTTAAAAATTTTTCAAAGGACTCAAAAAACTGCGTTGAATACCGTAAACCGCGAGAAAATCGGTTAATTCATTCAAAAGTTATTGCGGTTTGAAAATTCAAAAAATAGTCTTCTACGAAACTTCCACTAGCCTTTTGAGCTTGAAGAGCTCAAAAGCACAGAACGGCGATTTATTTGAGCTCGGAGAGCTTAAAATTACACAAAAATTATATTTTTAAGCTCGAAGAGCTTAAAAAATAAGTGAATTGTTGAGCACTTAGGTATGGAGGTAGCGGGAACTTGCAGGGATGGTCTTTAGGGTCAACCGTTTTCCTAATTTTTTTTAGTTAATATTATTTTGTAAAAAAATTATTTTTGATTAATACTCAATTTAAAGTTAAAAATTAAAACTGACCGATCAAGAAAAAGTAATTTATTATTTTAATTTCACTTAAAAAAAAAAAAAAAAAAAAAAAACAAATTACATAATTATTAATATTAATTCAGAACAATTCTTATAGATCCTACACGGAAAGAACAAGATTACGCTGGATACCATCCCAGATTATACTGAGTAAAAAAAAATTTCAGATAGTAGCTAGTATAATCCAGATTACAATGAGTATAATCCAGTTATCACGCAGTATAATCTGGATTTTTCTAGCTACTATCTGAAATTTTTTTTCACTACAGATATCACTGAGTATAATCTGGAATGATATCGAGTGTCATCTTGTTCTTTCCGTGTAGTTTTAATTAAACAGCCCATAATTATTACATTAATTATTACTTGCCAGTAATTATCAACATTAAAAAAATGATATCCCATCATATTAATTTACAAATTAAAAATATCAAACTTCTTTCAGTTTCGGTCCCGAGGGTTTGAAATTACGCCCTGCGGAAGCTTTCCCTCCAACAGAACTAAGCGAGACTGAAGACGAAGATGACGACGATGACATCGAAGCAATATTCGATTACGATGACGAAACCGACAACAAAAAAGACATAAATCAACTGCCGTCTAAAAACACCGCGGTAGCAGGTGGCATTCAACCAGCTGACGAAGAAGAAGAAGAAGATGATGATGATGATGATGATTATTCATTAGGCCTAGATGCTATTTTTGACATCATAACCGGAGATGACGAGACTGAGAAGAAGAAGAAACCAGCTACTGTAGCTCCGTCACCTCTTACTGTTCTTCCACTTATCAACAAACCAACTCGTAGACCGATTGTTGCTCATCCAACCACTAAAGCTCCTAAAGTTCAAGCCGAAACTTCGACTACTGAAGCACCGATCGTCGAAATCGTTGGTCCAGTTGGTTTCAGTGCTGAAAGTTCAACGGAGGTTTCTTTGAAAAACGAAACTGAAGTCGCGGAAGAAGAAACTACTGAAGCTATCACCGAATCTTCAGTAGCTTTAGAAGTAGAGTCCAGCACATATGTCTCTGAAATGAGTGATTCTAACAAGACAGAAGCAGTACTTGAAGCTGCTGCGTCTGATGATAACAAACAAGTTGTCAAAGTGGAAAAAGTGCCGGCGATTAAAAAAATAATTGTCGGGGTTACTGATAAGAAGACTAGTATCACTTCAAACAGCGTTAATGCGATAAAAAACGACGTGAAGAAACCTGTAGCCAAACCTGCGAAGCCGGATCTTGTTCCTAGTGCTGATTCTCACAATACTGATAGTGAAAATGATGATGATACCGAAGATATTGAGGATGATGATGAAGACGACGAAGATTTGCTCAGTGAAGCTATAAGTGACGACGATGATGAGGAAGAAGAAACGGAAACTAATGAAGATGAAGAAGATGATAATGATAAGCTCGAAGCTTCTTCAACGGAAGGTGACATCAAACGACCAACTGATGATAATCATGAAGAAGTCAGTGATGAAGATTTACTCGATGACGATGATGACGATGATGATGATGAGGAAGAAGCTAACTTGATGTCCGAGATTATTGGTGACGATGATGATGATGAAGGTGATAAAAAGAAGAAGAAGAAAAATAAAAATGTGTCGACTACTGAAGCTTCTAAAAAAGACGAATACAGCATCAGCGATATTTTGAACAGAAAAATTAGCAGGCGTGGAAGACAAAGCAAGGTTATGAGGCTGTAAATTTATTTAAATTTTTTGCGTTGTAGATTGAAATTATTTTACCACCGGACTATAGTAGAAAAATTAATTGGGGGTTTTTGGTACCTAAGGTATCAAGGAAATTTATAATTTGGGTAGTATTTAATTATTTAAAGTGCAACGAGTTATAGGTCAGCCATATTTTAATTACTAAACTCTTGTAAAATAATACATGTATTTATTTATTTAATTATTTATATAATTATTTAATGTATTTAAGTAATAAAATAAAAGCAATGATTAATTTTTGTATGGATTTTTTCTTTAATAAAAATGAAAATTTTTTTAGTAAAAAATAGAAAAGTATAATCATAACATTTTTTTTTTTCAATTAAATTTTTCAATTCAATGAAAATACTATTTAAAATAAAATTTTTGCTGGTAAATTAATTTATCAGAATTCTTTAGATAAGTTTATAAATTTTTACAAGAATTGTGCTCTTAAAATTTATTGAAAATTTCTTATCTAAAAATAATTTATTTATGAAAAAAAAGTGTCATTTTTTTATTCAAAATTAATAAAAAGGCCAATGCATTTAAAAGAAAATTAAAATGAAATAAATTTACATTAGAGACAATAAAGATTATAATAAATTTCTGACAGCGATAATAAATGTAATTTACTACACTAGATAATTATAAAACTCAAGTAATCAACTTGAACTTGCATTAGACAAAAAGAATTGTAAATATGATTAACTAACAATTTAAAGTCACCTTTACTATTGTGATTTGAATACTGTCTAAAAAACTAATAATATCATATATAAATACTAGCATTATTTGTTATGTATGTGTGTCATCAAGAGGATAAATCAGCAAGACCACAAGCATTCGGAGTTAAAAGAGCGGTTTGCAAAACTTTCTCTGGAAAGTTATTCATTTTTTTTTATTATTTTTATAATGTTACATAGGGAGTGTGTATATTAATGTGTGAGTACCATCCTCCCTATAAAATTACCTCTCGAACGGTACATAACAGGGTAAGCGGCAGTACTTTTCAAGCACTCGTAAGCTTATCATACACTTGACTGAACTTCTACTTATCTGTTGTTTTAAAATAAACGCTTTTAGTTTTACTCTTTTATTTATTTTTATTCTTTCATAATGTTTACCTCAAAATTGTTTCATTTTTATTTGAGTGGTTTATCTTTTTTATTGATAACAGTGTTTTTATTTCCCGACTCCGTTCAATCACAATCTAACGCAACGATTACGCCGTCAACTAAAAAGTTTCCATGTAAGTATATATTATAATAATCATTATTTATAATTAATTTTCTTCAAGTAAATCTTTTGATTATTTTTTTTTAGTATTGATGCCGAAGAAATCAATTTATTATGATTTGAGAAGTCGTAAGCCGTATGAATTAGAACTCGACGATACAGAGAGATTTCCAGATTCACCTTTAAGATATGTATCACGCAGTGCTAATGGATGCAGCTGCAGTAATTTGACATGTGGATGCTGCGCTGGTGTTAATTTAGAATTTTTCAATTTTGACCAAAAAGCTTGCTCGAATATCACAATGGTTCCCGAAGAATTTGCTATGGATTTCCGGCTAATTATTAATGACAATGAAGTTATGAAACAACGTGTCACTGGTAAGATCACTGTAAATGTTAATAATTTTATTTTTACAAATTTTTTATTTTTAGTGTGAAATTAATAATTTATTACATAAGAATTGTGATTACAAATATTTTGATATTAAAAATTACAATAATTTTTAATATTAAATAAAAAGAAATATAACTTAATTAATAATAAAAATGAAAAATATAAAAGGGTATTCTGGTTTAGAAATTTGAAAAAATCAATTTTTCATATTTTCAAAGCTTAACCCTTTAAGAATATGTTCTTAGAAGGATTTTAGAAAATTCGAATTATTTTAGAAGATATAGCTGTTTTTCTGACCTGGCATCTAAACCGGCCCGGCCGGAACTAGACTGCGAGAAATTTTACGCGAAACTTTAAACGCGTTTTTCTAGAAACTGTCTTTTTTAAAACGATATTCACGATTTCTCAAGTTCTACTGAACCGAATCACTTGATATCTATAGTAAAAATATTGATTGCCTTTTTTTTACGGCACTTCAAAATTATCTCAAATTTATGGTTCTAGACCAGAATACCCCCTTAAGTCGAAAACTTATATTTCCTCTTAAATAGATTTAAAAATGATTGGTAAAGTATTTATTTCATGAAGAAAAAAAAAATAAAATTACAGTTTATAAGGTAAAAGCCCCAATATATGATCATGTACCAGTATATGATCACTCCATGTATTTGTATACCTATATTTGTGAATATAGATATACAAATACATGGAGTGATCGTATACTGGTACGTGATCATCTATTGGGGCTTTTACCTTATAGTAATAAAAGTCGCTTTAAAAATAAAACTGAAAAAATTACAGTTTGAAATAACATCTTTAAAAATTCAATTTTAAATATTAATTTTCACATCTTTAAATATAATTTTACATTTCAAAGTATATATTAAAAAATTTGTAAAAATTATAATCTGAAACTGTAATTGCTCCAGTTTTTTTTTTTTTTTTTTTTTTTTTGAAGTGCCACGTTACAATATAAAGTTTAAATTTTTCTTTTTTCCGTATATTTATCGCATTAAAAAATGTAATAAGAAAAAAAAAAAAGATAAACCAACGAATTCGTGTTTTTATCATTATTGTCGACTTCTAGTATATAAATTATATTTATTAAAAATAATTATTTAAAAAATAAATATGTTTGCAGGAAGAAATCCTCCGCCGTTGTGCATGCCATTGAGTTTCTTACCGATTGTAAGTTTCTGCGTCCGTGTCTACGATATCGGCATAATTGATAGAAAAGTTCGTGCATGCGTTGATTTCGAGACTCGCATAACATCCTGGCCAATTTTCGTTCTTCATTTTAATTGTGTCAAAGTGGGGACTGACGGTGTCACCTGGGTGCCAACTACAACTCACAACAAGCCAACAGCAGCTCTTGAAACGAGTTTCAATCCTACGAAGCCCGGGTTTTTGGTGCCTGAAGTCTACGATGAAGTTAATTTTGAGCAATCTGACCAGATAGTCGCCTCAAATGTTTCAGAAATCGTCACCGATGATCTACCGATTGGTTCTCTCAAAGTCTAGATTATTAAAAAAAAATATTTATTTATTTATTTATTTATTTTATGTTAAAAATACAAAGAACTTTTCTCCTTTTTCTTGTTAACTTTTCTTCTCATCTTTTATATTTTATTTATGTTTGTATTAATTATAATAAAACAATTGAAGTGGAAAGTATTAACTATCTGTATACACAAGGTGAGCAAATAATGAGTTGTTTTATTTTATTTTATATATAATGAACCTAAATTTCTCCTTTTGTAAAATGAGGCCATCATCTCTTGGAGAACAGTCGTGAGCGGTTCGTCGTTGAAACCACTTGACTCTTCACCGATTAGTAATTTCATAAAATTCGCGCTTTTATTTATTAATTTATTCTAAATTAAACCTGTGATTCCAATGGCTCGATACTTTTACTGGTTACTTTCGACGATAATTATTAATTTATCGTTAATTAAAAATTCAGATAATTCTGTGGTAATAAAAAAATCAGTGGATGGCTCGCAAAGTTTAATGGCAATAGCTAATTATTCAAAGCAAGCCAGCCCGGTTAATTTTAACAATACTTCTGGAGTTTCAACGACTAATAATAATATTGTTAATAACAATACGACTGAAAATAAAGAAAGAGCGTGTAAATGCGGCGGCGGTGTGTGCTCTTGTTGCTCAAAGTTATTGTACGACAGATGGAAACAAAAAGCCTGTGTTGAAGTTATTTATGAACCGGACGAATTCAGTTTTACGGCAAAAGTAATGTTCAATGACCGGGTGCTCTACACGAGGAGCGTATCCGGCAAAAATCCGCGGCCTATTTGTGTTCCGTTTCCTAGAATTCCTCTGGTGAGGGCTTGCGTTAGGTTTTATAATATTTACTTTCAAGGACGTAATGTACATATGTGCGTCAGCATGGAGGGAAGGTTCGATGACACCACGCTCGTTAAGGTAAACTTCCGTCATTACTTTTATTAATTATGAAGCTTAAATTGCTTGCGATATTCTAAAATACTTAAAAAAAAAAGATCAAGATTTATAATTATTCATGTTTCTCTAAAAAAATTAAATAATTTTTTTTTTAATCAGATTATTTAAAATAATATTGCTGCCAAAAATTTTCAAAAAAGTCTTTTTATTTTTCATTACAATATCTGAATTTAAAATAATTTTTTTTTCTTCAATATCTATATTAATAAATGAATAAAAATTTTTTTAAATGCCTAACTGGAAAAAATATAGAACCGATCTCTATAAAACTTAAAAAAAAATAGTTGCAGTCAAAGTTTTAAAGAACATTTTAGTATTTTATAGATGATCGATTGCTCATTTGTAATCTACATTTGTTGGATTATAAAATAATTAAATTTGATTATAAATTTAATGTTTATTTGAAATACAAATAAAAATTCAAAGATTTATTTATTGCTCATTTAAAAAGGTCCCTTCGCTCTAGTTCAGTCAAATGAAGTGTATTATCCAAGTGTTGACAAATTAAATTAAAGTACAAATGATAAATAATAAAATTGAAAACTTAATTTTATGAATTGATATTGAAGTCAAAAGAATTATAATATAAAACAAAAATTATTGATAATTTCAAAACTTTATTTCAAATATAAAAAATCAAAAACGAGACGGTATTCTTACGAGTATTTATTATAGTACACTGAGAAAAAAAAAACTTTTATTAAGAAAATTTTCTTGATACAAGAATTCATGTTCTTGAAAATTTTTAAGCATGTATATTCTTAGCTCAAAAACTTGTTAAATTGATTGAAATAATTTTTACTTAATTTAAATAAAGATATTTGTTTATCTGTTATTCAATGATAAATATTAATGCTCTTCTCTTCAGAAATTAATAATTAATCTTGAACCAAGAAATTGTTAATTGAGTAAAAGTGTTTTTTTTTTCTCAGTGTATTTTAATTTTTGGATATGTTGCTATAAAAATAAAGTGAATGATAAAAGATGAACAATTATTCTACTAAAAAATTATATTAATATGATGTTTAAATTTTATTTCAACTACGCAATCATAAATTCAAATAAAAATTGCAGGCTGGACTAGATTGCATAAGAATGGGCGCTAATGGTGTCGCTATAGTAAGACCTGAAGACGGTACTGGAATAGGACAACTGGAATTTTTACCTGATTCACCAGAAGACAACCAAGGTGATGATTATAGCGACGATAGCGGAAATAATAACAACAATGCTGACAATGATAGTGATGATGATGATGAAGACGATGGAGATGATGATGATGACGATGACGATGAATATCTTTGAGTAATATCACAAGCATAAATTAATATAAATAATTATTTATTTGTTATATATTAAAAATTTTGTTAACAAAAATAAAAATTGATATTTTACAACAATTTTTTATTATTAAAAACTACACAAAACCATTTTCACAAATCCATGATGAAATAACGTCTCTCATCACTAAAAATTTCCACAGTTTTGTTGTAGTATCCCAGAATGCATCGATAAACGAAGCGATTTGCAGTAAACAATAATTGAATTTATAATTTTGGATTTTGTAAAATATCATTTCGCTTAGCGCGAATAAAACTTTTATACTTTTGTCAATTTATGTTAAATAAAGTGATCACAGATTTTACTCGCTTTTATATCAATCCAATGAAGCTGATAATATAATTTGTCTATGAAAGAATAAAAAATAGTTCTATATATTGATATTTTAGCATGTGTATCATTGGCCTGATGAACTTTGCTCGATAATTCGTGATCTCGTGAATCGTACGCACGATCAGACAAATATTATCGTATGTAATGTGATTGAATTGTAATAATAATTATTTATTTATTTATTTATTTATTTATTTATTTATTTATTATTATTATTATTATTATTATTATTATTATTATTATTATTATTATTATTATTATTATTATTATTATTATTATTATTATTATTATTATTATTATTATTATTATTATTATTATTATTATTATTATTATTATTATTATTATTATGTATACTGAAATGAATAATGTGTGTAATGACCGTAGCGACTTTCACTGCCTGTTTCCCAAATAAAACAATTATTTTCCCGGTACTCGAAGTGTCGCATCAATTATTACTTCCTAGCGACAATCAGCGAGCTGGCAAAAATTTAGTTTTTGAATTGCTATTTCCGATGAAACACCTCTGTCAATGTGACCTGTTTCATTTCTTCTGTTGATATTTTTAAGAGTAAAAAGTATGATAGAATGTTTTCCAATATATTTCTTACAATGTTTGTAATTAACGTTTATTTAATAACTAATGGAGGTACTGATCATGTCGGGATTTTAAGTTCGAGGCAGAAAGTTGTAAATCGCAAAAATAGTAGGAATTTATTTTTTACAAGATCTAGAGTATTTAATGAAAGAGCTTGTTCGTGTATGACAGAATTATCATGCAGTTGTTGTGAAACGGCTTTCATGCTTTTTCATATGATGAATCGTAAAGGTGAGTAGAACAGTAACATTGTAACAATGAGCAAAGATTTCAAGAAATTGACGATTTCGTCTTTAATATACTTACGAACTTGTTAAAAAAATTTTTTAATAATTTGATCGAGTGTTCGTTGATTCCCACATTGACGGATTAAGGAACAATTTCAGGAAATCAGGACCTTTAGAAAATCTTTAGAAAAAATTCAAAGAAATCGATGAAGTATTGCTTAATCCGCTCATTGGTCGATTAAGAAAAAATTTAATGAGTTATTTCGTCATTTGCTTGTTGGTAACTAAAGAAGAAATTTTTTAATACTTCTAATATATTTAAAAAAAAAAAAAATTTTGAAAAAAAAACGAAAAATTCTTCGAATCAGGTGTAAGCGATGTAAGAAAAAATTTTCACGATTTCTTCGACAAGTTTCTTAATCTGCCAGCCACCTGATTAATCCGTAGTGGTCATTATAGGTCTAGATGACCCGAGATAATTTTTGAGTTGCTCTTGCTTTGAAGATATCATTCAAAATGGTATCTGTGGTACCATCTTGTATTGTTTGAAGATTTTTTGAGATTCATGGAAATTTACGATTTCAATTGCACAAATTAATATACTTTTGAAAAGCTCGACATGACACCACTTTTTTTTCAAAGTATGCGATATCCGGAGTAGAACCCTGAAGGTCATTTTTATTTATCTTACAAAATGAAGTTTTTAGAAAAAAATTTTTCGAAATTTGACTTTCTCGCATTTTTTTTATAATCAAACAATTAAAAAAAAATTAAAAAACGATTGAGTTATTCAACGGAAGTATTAAGAATTACTCTCATGTACGGTTCGAGTGAAAATATTGAAAAGAACGCAAGTAATAAAACCGATGATATATTTTTTAATATATTCTCACGATGATATTAAAAAAAAATTTCAAGAAATCGTTGATATGTTCCTTTATATAATATACGTATTAATGTTATTGTTGACTACTTTTTCAGTGTGTGCCAATATTATGTATCAACGAAATGGCCTGAACATCGATCTTACAATTGACGGAAATATTCTCAGCTCAATGACAGTTACAAGTAAGTAGTAAGGAATTAATTTTATTTCTTTCTACGTTCTTCAGTCATGGATACGAATATACCGAGAAGAAATAAAAATTATGTCCAGACACGGATTTTTTTATCAAAGAATTTGTTAGAATGAATAATTTAACACATTAATTTTTTGACAAAAGAATATCAAGATCTGTTTTCATTATTATAAGCTAAAAAACGAACAACTTCATTTGAATTAAACAAAAATTATTGTAATCAATTCAACCAATTCTTTAGACAAGAAAAAATTCTCCCAACAAAAAAGTGAATTATTGGAAATTTATAAGAATATACTTTCTTGTGTCAAGAACATTAATTTTTACAAGTATTTTTTTCTGAGTATATAATAAATCTATTTATTTAAATGAAAATGTTTCGCCATTTCTAAATAGTACAATTAATTTTTATTCATTTAAGTAAAATAGATCAATAATATTTATATCTTCGCATTATAAATGATTACTAAAAGTTTTTGCGTCATAACTTTGCAAGATTGTTCATTGGTATCAAGTATTTATAATTAAAACAACGATTATTTCCAAGCTTGTAATATTGTGAGCTAAAAATTTTCATAATGATATTATAAAGTATTGATATAAATAATCCAACGTTAAGTATTAAGTAAGACAAATTTAAGATATCAATATCAAATAATTTATTATTTCAGTCGAACTTGACATAGATGTTTTTTTTTAGATTACATGCCATTTAAAATGTGTTCATTAATTCCTGGAAGCTTATCTTCAAAAGTTTGCTTGAATATTTTAGAGCTAAACATCTTTTCTCGATCAATAACTGTCTGTCCGAGACTGGATTTTATGACACAAAATCACCGATGGATTTTAACTTACACTTGTATTAGTATATCAACTCTTCTGCCTGACATGAACATGGCAATGCCGATAAATTCGGCGATGATAGTCAAGTTTACTACAAATCGCCCTCAAAGTTCCACAAGTCGTTCACCAAGTCAGCAAATACAAACCGCGCCAACGTCGAATCAAATGATATCATCATTGAGCGTAAATTCACCAAGTCCAATGGTTTCAAAACCACAATCAACTGTTGGTTCATCAGAACCAACCTCTGCTAAAACTAAATCAACGAGTCCAATAGTTACAACATCGACATCTAAAACTAGACCAGCTTCTTCAACGGTCACAATGATGACAACTAAACCAATTCCAAGTAAAACCAAGCCAGCTACTGCACCCATGAGTACTACGAAACCTACTGAACCAACTTCTTGCAAAATTACTTCTGAAAGTTCTCCGAAGTAATTATGGAAAGTTAGGGTACTACACTCGGTTATATAATTATCGTTCACAATTTAATGAGACTTGTTATACTAGTACATTATATTATAATAAGATAAGAAACCAATTAAATTTTTGAAGGGCTGTAGAGAATCAGAAATAATATATTAGAGTAAAGGAACCAAATATTAACCAGGTAGTAGGGGTGTATATTGATATTCGATTCGAAATTCGAATCGAATTATTCGAAATTCGACGAATAATTCGAAAAAATTCAAATAATTCGAAAATTTTCGAATAATTCCCGAATAATTCGAACAATTCGCGAATCATCGAAATATTACTAGATTTTCTATTGTTTCCAATTTGAATTCGATTACATCGTGTATAAAAATATTATATTTATAAATTTATTTATTTACTAGCTGTTACCCGCCCGCTCCACTGGGCATTTTATAGAATTGTATTTTTAGATCTAGATATGAAATTTAATTGGAGTATTGTTTTGACTTGCACAGATTTCAAATTCCATCGGATTGGCCTGTCCCTTTTAACCATGTAATTATTCTATAGTTAATATTTATTGTAACGTTTAATATGCAATCACTGTAACATTCCCGTGGCTTTCTTTCAAAAATGAATAGTAATTGACACGAAGAAAATAATTTGAAATGATCATTGAAAGTTTCAGTTAAAGTAATTGCAGGTCTCATAAGTGAAGTTGGAATCTGCCCAGCTTAAAGTGCGACGAATTTTCTGTTAATACAAATCTTTTCCGTGACATCTATTTTATATAGAAAACTATAAAATTGAGCGCGCTTCTCCCTTTGTATCTTAGAAAAAGTTAATAATTAAGAAATGACGTTGTATTTTGTCTACTGATGATATTTTTAATGATATAAGCTCATCCTGGGGTTACACTTATCGAGACCCATCATTTGAGTACCCACACGAATTTTTCCATATGTTTTATACATATGATATTTCTCATATTTGTGAAATATATAAAATATATAACAAATTCGTGTGGGTATTCAAATGAAAGCTCTCGATGAGCGTAACATCAAGATGATCTTATATCTTGATAAATGTCAATAATTAAAAAATGACGTTGTATTTTGTCCATTCACAGTAAAAAATTTTTCGTCAAATTTAACACAAAAATTTGTGTTGATAACTTTTTTTACACAATCTGTGTTGAATCAACATACTAAAATGTTAAATTCTACACAAACATTTTTACACTTTACACAATGACGAAAAATTTTTTACTGTGTTGATGATATTTTTAACGATATAAGCTCATCCTAGAGTTACACTTATCAAGATCTTTCATTTGAATACTCACACGAATTTTATATATTTCACAAATATGAGAAATATCAAATACATGAAAAAAATCGTGTGTATACTCAAATGAACGGTTTCGATGAGTTTAACTTCAGGATGAGCTTATATCTTAAAAAATGTCAATAATTAAGAAATACAATTTATAAAAATATTGATAAATTCAATTGTCGATAATTAACATGTTGGCAAAAGCGCGCTCGATTTTATAGTTTTCTATATAAAATAGATGTCACGGAAAAAATTTGTATTAACGGAAAATTCGTCGCACTTTAAGCTAGACAGATTTCAACTTCACTTATGAGACCTGCAATTACTTTAACTGAAACTTTCAATGCACATTTCAAATTATTTTCTTCGTGTCAATTACTATTCATTTTTGAAAGAAAGCCAAGGGAACGTTACAGTGATTGTACATTAAACGTTACAATGAATATTAGCTAGAATAATTACATGGTTAAAAGGTACAGGCCAATCCGATGGAATTTGAAATTTGTGCAAATCAAAACAATACTCCAATTAAATTTCATGTCTAGATCTAAAAATAAAATTCTATAAAGTGCCTAGTGGAGCGGGCGGGTAAGGGGGCGTCCATTAATTACGTGAGGTGTTCTAGGGGGGGAGTGGATCATGCTAAATCTTACCAAATCTCACTTAGGGGGAAGGGGGGGGGGATCTTAACAAATATCACGTAATTTTTTCTCTAGCAGAAAACAGTGTAAAATTGCGTGAAATAGTATTTCTATAATAAAATATGGCCAAATTTGACACAATAGTGTTAGTCGTATTCGTCTGAACCCTGCAGAGCAGCAAAGTAGCGCTAGTAATTTGATTATTGATCGATAGAATTCACTAATTTTTTAGGTATAGATTTCTTTAGAAATCTATCGGTGGTAGCCGGTCATGTCGTAATTTTAATACAATTTTGTCATAATATGTTTAATTATCTTCAATTTAAACTATTGTTCGTCGACTTTTAATACTTTTTTCAATTTATTTCGTAGTTGAGAAAATTAAAAAAAAAATCAACAATAAATTAAATTTTAGCTTTTATCATCAAATGACTTTTATATGTAAAAAATCCTATTTTTTAGGTAGATGTCTTTAAATATCTATTTGCTGTAGTCAGTCTCATATCGTTATTTGCAAAAATATAATAAAAAATAAATTTTAGGACATTACGGCCTTTTAATAACGTGTTTTTTTCAATATTCAGACAAGAAATCTACCTATCCATTTCGGGTGTAGCCGAATGGCACTTTTTTTCTCAATAATCCAACCCGTTTACAGCCAAAACATAAATTTTGAACAATCTCGCGTGAGATTAGGGGAGGGGGGAGGGAGTTGAGGAAAATCTTACGAAATCTCATCAAGGGGGGAGGGGGGGGGGTTAAAAAATTCTCAAAAATGCCTCACGTAATTTATGGACGCCCCCTAACAGCTAGTAAATAAATAAATTTATAAATATAATATTTTTATACACGATGCAATCGAATTCAAATTGGAAATAATAGAAAATCCAGTAATATTTCGATGATTCGCGAATTGTTTGAATTATTCGGGAATTATTCGAAATTTTTCGAATTATTCGTCGAATTTTGAATCGAATATTAATATTCGATTCGGAACGAATAATTCGTAAGTTCGAATTATTCGTACACCCCTACCAGGTAGTATAACAATTTGATTTAAAAAAAAAAGCGCCACACCCGACATGGATAGGTAGATTTCTCGTTTGAATATTGAAAAAAAAAAAAACACGTTATTAAAAAGCAATAATGTTCTAAAATTTATTTTTTGTTATATTTTTGCAAAGACGATATGAGGCCGACTACAAAAAATAGATATTCTTGATTTTTTTTTAATTTTCCCAACTACGAAATAAATTAAAAAAAGTATCAAAAGTCGACGAATAATAGCTTAAATTGAAGATAATCATGTGAACTTAATATAGACTTAATATTAATGAATTTAATAGATTTAAGCTAATTAATATAGCTTAAAGATTATTTAAAGAAAAAGGGCCGAAATAAGTTAATTGAAACATTTTTTCAAATTTTCAAAATCACGGGATAAATTAAAAAAATCATCAAAACTAGACGAATAATACCTTAAGTTGTAGGAAATTAAATGAAATTTGAGATAAATTTCATAGATTTCATCTATCTTTTACATCTGAAAAATTATTTCCATAAAATATACGAAATTCAAAATTTTTCTAAAATGAATATTTCATAAAAATTTAATGTTATATTCAATACTTAATTATCATTTTTTTTATACTTCAAATTAAAATTTGCACATGCACATAAATATATGCAGTTATAATAAAAAAAATAAGCTTATGAACAAATGTCAAAAAGTTGTGAAAATTAGTCATTAGAACTTAATTTTGTCGTGTTTGGTAAGTACATTTATTATCAATTTATATAAAATTAAATATTTCATAATCAATAAATAAGTATTTGTTAAAACAATTGAATATAGAACATTAATTATAAATAACTTTTGTTATGAAAATCATGTTAATAATTGAAATAATACTCTGATCAACAATTGGTGTTATAAATTATTCAATATACCTACTATTAGTATGAATTCTGCATATTATTATTGGTCACTATGTGGAACATAGACGGTCAATGTTTAGTAAGTAATCGTCAATATTCGGAGCAGATTTTATTGCATTTCACAAAAAATACCGTCCAGATTTCAATAAAAGTTTAGATAATCAAAAAAAAATAACATTAAATAGTTTGCATAATTAAAAAAATAGATTCAGAGCATATGACAGAAATAATTAATAAAAAAAATTATCTCTGTATATTTTTATCTAATGCAGCGTTACATAAATAAATCTATTAAAACTTTTTACTTAATGTCTGACACTTGTGATAACTGTGGTACTACCTTAATTTAAAAAAAAAAGTATGACAATTGACTATTAGAAAAAAAAAGAATTGCCTTGAATTAAAAAAATGATAAGTATATATTTAATGAATATACTTTATTTAAAAAAATATAAATCAGCTAAAATCAATTATCGTTTACGCTGCAACGTCCATTTGTAAACGGGAGCCGATGTTTTGGAGCCTTGTTTAATAATTTTAGGTTTCGGTAAAGTTTTATCTTTCAAAGCTCTTCGCATTTCCAATTTCTGCTGGACGATTGCTAATTGAGATTCGCGCTCGACCCGCTTCTGTAGCTCCGTATAAGCCATGTGTTTCTGCTGTTCGATTTTGGCAGCAGTCGTTTCATCAATTTCAGGTAATTTGACCTTTTTCAGGACACTGAGTTTCGGTCTATTTGTCTTGCGGGCCAGAAGAGCCGGGTGAGTCTCCAGACGCTCAGCGACATCAAAAGATTTAACCTCCTTGTCATCGTCGACGAAAAAAATGTGTTTGTTTGGCGTTTGATCGGCCGCGTCGATCATATGCAACTGGCTCTGAAGTTTTTCAATTTGCCGTGCTTCCAAATGTCTTTTGTAAGCGATGTACTTCAAATCCTGGGTTTCCATCAACTTTATCTGCTCAAATGTGTGATCTTCTTTTTTTTGCTTCTCCCTATGGACACCTTTGTCCATCTTTGAATTTATCATATGAAAGTAAAACTCATCTGGGTTTTTATTCAATGCTCGTTTCCGTAAAAGCTTCAGAGTCGCTTGCTTTTCATTGTAATCATCAGCACGCAATTTGTAATCTTTCTTCTTTTCCAAAAGACCTAATCTTTTACGTTCTTCGGGCTGATGACGTTCAAGATGGGTCCTTTGACCAGTTTTGGCAGCTTTTTTCCACGACGACATTGTTTATTTATTATCTGAAATAAATAAAGGTATTTTAATAAATTATTTTTAATTAATTAAAACGAGTTACATCAAATCATGTTTTAATTTTTTATCTCGCAAAATAAATAATACTGAAATTAATAGAAAACTATCAATTTTTTTGATTATTGTAAGAAAATTTTTATAAAAAAATTCGACATCTAAAAATTTTAAAAAATTACAAGTGCAAATTTTTTAAAAATATTTTTTTATTATAACCGATTTTTAGTAAAAATAAAAAAAATTGTTAGATGTCTAATAACTTTTTTTTTTATAAAAAAACATTGATGATACACAGTAAAAAATTTTGCGTCAAAAAATTTTGTGTTAAATATTTAACACTTTTATGGGTAAATTTAACATTAATTGTGTTAAATTAACACAAAAAAGTGTTAAATATTTAACACAAAATTTTTTGACGCAATGACGCAAAATTTCTTACTGTGTATCGAACTTTTTCACATACAATTGATAATTATTTGTTTTTAAACATAAAATTGTTTTTTCAAAGATCAGACGTGCAATTTTTTTCATTTAAAATAAGTAAATGTATTTTTGTCGTAAAGATTTTTCTTAAATATTAATTTTTAAAAAATCTTTAGTAATATGCTGTTAGAATATTCGCAATTTAAACAAATTAAATGTCAACTATTTGAAAAATATCATATAAATAACTAAAAATGTAGTAATTTATGTTATTACTTACTTAATTCAAACAAATTCCTTAATAATTTATTCCTTTACAGTTTATTAAGCTTAATTGTTGTTAAACAAATTCAATGATATTCGAATCAATCACATGTGTTTATGCGTATAGAAAAATCAAATTTGGAGGTTATGTTGAAGTATTTTTTAATTTTTTTTTCTAGTCAGCTCAGCTGGATAACTTGCAAGCTACACAACCGGCTATAGATAAAATTCAAACGTCAGATTTATTCTGTCACTTTTATTGTTTACATTTCTAATTCTTAGAATATTCGAAGACTACTATAATTAATAAAAATAAAAATTGATAAGATAATTTTTATTTAAAATTGCAAATAAAAGAAAAAAATTTTTATTATTTAAAAAGTGCAAATAAATAAAAGAAAAGAAAGTAAACGGCTTAAAAATATCAAATATTTTGTTTTTTTATTTAAATATCATAATAAATACAAGTTCGTCTAAACAATTTAAGTAATCTTGAATAAATTAATTTTAAAGAATTAATAATAATCATTTAACTAGACCTTTTAACTGGATTATTTTAGCAGCACTCCAGAGCATACTTTCACGAATTTCAATTCTTCGTTACACCTTTGATATTCAACCTGTATTGGTACCGTCGGCAAACATTCAATCAAATAATTTTTAAATAATCCACTATGCCGTACTCCTTTGCATAGTACATATCTTGAAATGCATCGAATTTAAGAAAATAAGGTAAAAGACCCAGTTACTGACACCGGCCTAGTTATTAATACTTGCAATTTTATTCCAAAAAAAATAAAAAGGCCATTCGGCACCCGAAATGGAAGTAGATTTTTCAAATAAAGAAAATCGATTTTTAATAAAATAATATAAATACTAATAACGTATAACTTAGTTTATGAATTAAAAACAAAATTCAATAATAAGTTTAAAACTATTTAGAACAAATTTTGGAAAAAAAATTATCTTGTGAAGAAAAAGTTTCTCAAATATTTATCAAACAATTGCAAAGATTATAAGATTTGAATTATAAATGTCCAAATTTTAAATAATCGCTTAGGAACAACAGTTTCCAAGTTAATCAGAATTTAAAAAACGGACAAAATTTTAATTAAAGAAAACAATATTTAGAACTAATTTGTGACATATTTACTGACGACCTACCCAAAAACATTACACGAAAGACTGATCAATATCGTAACTATTGAATTTACATCATGATTAAGCTATGATGCAGACAATAATTCTAAAACGGCTGCAACAGTAAAACTGTTTCATTAAACGAACTCTAAAAGGAGTAATATTGAGGCTATTACCACTTCTGAGTAGTGAAAATTTAAGCTTATTAAAAGACCTTTACGATGCATTTTACCGAATTTTACTATCTTGTCTAGTTCAGTAATTATACCAAGTTGCAGTAGTAAAAACAGCAATTTTTACGATTTTCAAAATTTCAAAATCCTGTAATGTTCAAATTACTCGCCTGATTAAGCTCATCTTAGAACTTAACTTTGGTTTTGATCGATAGATAAAGCATGTTGAGTTTGAGAAGAATCGGTTATAAATTGAAAACGCTATCGTGTTGACAAGCCGCGTTATATCGTATAAATATATATATATATATATATATATATATATATACATATATATATATATATATATATATATATATATATATATTAGGGTGGCGCAAAAAAACCGACTATTTTTTTTTTTTTAGTCTCGAGTGAAAAAATGTTAGTTTTTGATGTTTTAAGAGCTCTCTCCAGAGGACAGCTTAAAAAAAAATTTTTAAGATATCGCTCCAAATTTTTTTAAATTTCAAAAATCGTCAAAAATCGAATTTTTTTTTTTTTTTTTATTTTTTTTCTCGTTACGGGATAATTTTATAGACTAAAAAAAAACAAGTTTCTGAAAATTTCAGTTCAAAATTTGAATTTTGAAAAGTCGCTCATAATTTTTTTCAATTTATTAGTGCATTAGTTTAGATTTTTTCGAGCGACCTTTTACTATTCAAATTAAAATTCCATGCATTTTTCTATTTTATTTAGTACAATAATCGATAAAAATACATCACGAGATGAACTAAAAATCAAGCACAACATAGAAAATATAATTTTTTTTAATTTAATAATTTTATTTAATCAACTGCCAGGCGTGGGTTCGAATCCCAAGCTGGTCTTAGAAACCAGCTTGGTTGAAATTTGACCTTGCCGCGTAGGTTAAGATTTTTTCAAACCAAAAAGACCCCAACGTACCACTCCCAACACTTCAAGTCGGCGATATGACTAATTAAAGAAAAAAAAAAAAAATTATGAGCGACCTTTCAAAATTTTAATTTTGAACTGAAACTTTCAGAAACTTATTTTTTTTTAGTCTATAAAATTATACCGTAACGAGAAAAAAAATTTAAAAAAAAAAAAAATTCGATTTTTGAAATTTTAAAAAATTTGGAGTGACCTCTTAAAAATTTTTTTTTAAGCTGTCCTTTGGTGATATATGTATATATAAATACATACATGTATAAATTTTTGAACTATATGTATTTTCTGACTCAGCTCGACAAACTGAGTCAGAAAATGGCTAAATTTTTTAAAAGTTGCGCCATGAGGACGGCTGCAATAGTTAGATTTTTATAAAATCTACTAAAAATGAAAATTAATTTCGCAGATACTCAATAATTTTAAGAATTTTTGTAAAGAATAAATTATAGCAAAAAAAAAAACGACAAGTAGAAATTAAAAAAATTTAAAAATGCAATTTTTAAAAAATATTTTTTTGGAACAAAAATTCGTTAAAAAAAATTAAAAAATGGTCAAGTGACAGCTAACTTTAATGTCATAAAAAAAAAAAATATTCTCAAAGAACCAATTATCTCAAAATTTATGGCTTAATTTGACAGTTGAGTAGACTAATGACATATCTAATAATTATTACAATTTTATTCATTTCAGAATTTCACTATCTACTTACTTTGCTATTATAATAACTCTTTCCAAATATTTTCATCACAATGAATCACATCTCACTTGCATTATACAGCTGTTGTTTTGATCTTTTTGAGACAATTCTATTTAATTTTTATTGATAGTAATTTATATTTTTTGAATTTTGTATTTTAAAAATGAGTCATAAATGATATAAAAAAAAAATTGTGGAAATTTTAATTGACACAAACATCACATTAAATTAAAAATATAAAATTAAAATCCGATTCTTGATTCTTATAACATTAGTTTGACAATTAGACTTCTTAGTTATCATTATAAGTGCTGTAAAGTGTCAGAAATAATATTAATATTAGTAATGTGGATTTGCAGACTCAAGTTAGATTAAAATACATGATTTTTATTTGAAGCAAGATGCGAAAAAAATAAGAAGAAAAATCCGACAGATGGTTGACCCCAATAAACATAATAATCCTACAGATTTCTTATTGTCACAGATACTTCTACTGAACTAGAGATTTAGAAAATATATTAATACTACAATTTCTCGAATTTACGGAAGCTCGTATCAATGTAGCAATAACTAATGAACATTATTAAATAAAAAAATATTTTAAAGGGAAGCTTATTACTCGAGTCTACGAGAAGGGTTAATAACACTTTTTAGCTCGCTAATTAACCTTTATTCAAATGAAGTATATTAATTCTCTATATAATTAAATTAAAGTAATAAAAAATCTTAACATATATTTTTTTTTATTTATTTATTGTTTCTTCCTCATGTATTCTAGATGCAATCAACCCTTTTATATTCATAATTATTAATCAATAGTACCATATATAAAATGTATCAAAATTTTACTTCACTTTTTTCCATGACATTTTTCGTAAATGTGCCTTTATTTGTTCAAATGTCGAGACAATTTTCGTTAATTATAAATCATATTTGAAATATTACATGCATTTTTTATATAAAAAAAAATTATATATACGTCAAAGAAAATAATTATTGAAGCCGTTCGATTCAATAACTAATAATAATTATAAATTAATAATGACATTTGAATATTTATTTAAACGAAAGTCTTATATATACACAATTGACAATTATTCGGATATATATATCGCATTCGAAATCTATTTTTTTTATTTTATGGCGTATTTTAATATTTAATTGCAAAATTTTTAATTAAATTGTTTCTATTGTATTAAAGGCTATTTTTAATAAATGCATTTCGTCTGTAAAAAATTACTCCATTATAAAAAGGTGCATTCAAAAATATACTATCGATGTACATTGGTTTGTAGAGTTTAGTTTTTTCTTTTTTGAAAAAGTCATATCAAGACAAAATTTTTATAAAAAAATTTTTGTATAAAAAGATTTGATTTTTTTTTTAATTTAATCAATTAAGTTGCGCTTAATTTCATTCCAAAAGGTTACGATAAAATCGTAAAAAAAAAATTAAGTACAATTAAAAAATAAAAATTCTATTTTTTAATACAAGTCCTTACCTCATATAATTAAATGCATTGGTACATTGGATTGTTTAACAAAAACAATACGTTGGAAAAAATGTTTAATGAAAAAAAAAAAAAAGTAATTTACGTACGTAAGACCTTTTGAAATGAAATTAATTTTCAAATAAATTTGTATTTTTTAATAATTTGATATTAATTATTTTTGAATACGGTTGATGCTTTCATACATACGCGTAATAAAATAATATAAACATTAATGTCTTAATTACTACTTAAGATGGTTATTTTCATTCTTTAGATAATAATAATAATATTTTAATAATAATAAAAATAAAAATAATTATAATTATAATAAAAATAATAATAATATAATATAATATAATAATTATGGGGGAATCAGCTCCCTCGAATTTATCAAATTGTCTTTTTCCATTAATCACTCCCTACAATTGTTTTATCCTCAAATCATTCTAACTTTTAATTAATTATTCAATTAATTATTATATCAACTTATGAATCAATTAAACAATTTCAATATTTTGTTACTTTGAGTTAAATTTGATATAATTAAACTGAATAAATCAATCACGTATTTGCATTAAAACCGCTCGGCGGTTTGTTAGAAAGCAATAAGTAGAGTAGTTATGTACACGTTCTTTTTTTTAATTCTTTTAACATATCTTTTCTCGTCTCGATGGCATCTTATACGAAGTATAATATACATACAACTATATTTATATTTATATATATATTTACTTCTTATTGTAAGTTGAAATAAAAAAAATTAATTATATAATAAAGAAATAAATTGTTTTTTTCTTTTCTTTTTTACTATTACCAATTTACAAAACTTGTAAATAATATATATATATATATATATATATATATATTTCTTTTTTTTTTTCATTCAACTTTTTTGTCATGAATATCTTCATGAATTGCATTTAAAAATAATCACTGATGTAATTAAGAAAAAAAGATTAATCTCTACGTTTTTTTTTGTTTGTTTTTTAACTTTTTTGCGGTCGAGCGTTAGTTTAAACATTCTATTATGCGTTATGAAAATTTTAATTAATTAATTATTTTTATTGCATTAAAAAAAAAAATCTGTCACTACACGCTTCAGTTGATACTTTCTTCGCCATCGATGCTTTCGTCCTGAGTTGTTGAGTCATCACCAGAACCACCTGTTTGTACGGATCCACGTTTAGTTAATCTTGATGAGCTTAAACCAATAGTTGCTCCACCTCCTCGTCTAAAATTAAATAAATAAAAAATTATAAATTCAATAAATCCACTAAATAAAAAAAAATATATGTGTGTATCAGAGTACTCAGGTAAGAAGTGAAACCTCTTTATGACATATAATTTTTCTACTATTTACAGCTTTACAGAAATTGGGTAGATAAGGCTTCAGAAAAAAAATTTTTTTCGTATTAAATTAAGGCTATTTTAGTATAATAGACATGCATACAAATAATATGAATAATTCATTTTATCATTGCTCTTATTATAATTATTGTATTTCATCAATTATGATCGCACCATAATTACCATTGTTGTAATTTATTTAGACTTTGCCATAATTTAATCTAAAAATTAGTTAATCAGTTTAAAAAAATTATATAAAGAACTTTAATATTCATATTTCATATCATAACTTAATAAAAATAATTCAAAGCAGATATTTAATAACTTACTCAGTTACACAAGTTGTGAGTAAATAATTGGAATTATCTATTCAAAGTAATACAGTTATATGATGACAGTCCATCTTGTAGACATGCAATGATTTTATAGAATTCAAAATCGATAAATAAATCATTAGAAACGATTAATTTAAAAAGATTTACGTATACATATTTTCATTTTCAAATTGTGTTTTGTTTTATTTTTAAATCATTCTTTTACTTTTTTTTTTTTTAGAGTTAATAATATTTATTAGATTTATTCTTTACGTCGCTATACTGAACTTTGATAAAAAAAAAAAAAAAAAACAACATAGCGCGTAACCGAAAATCGTACCCTGATAGCCAACGCTTTCTCAGAAAGTAGTTGACTTCTAGCAGTTACGGTTAACTTAACATCAAGTTGGCGTAAATTCTTCACTCAACAACAGTTGTAAGCAAATTGACGGAAATCTACGGCCGCAACTTGAATACAAGTTAACAATCAAACTTGTAGTTAAATTTTCTTTCAACTTTACTACAATTTGACTGAAATACTTGTACAGCAAGTTTTGACGTTTATTTGCAGAGTAACTTATAGGTAATCGCTTGCTTTGCCAACCTTTTTCGTCAATTTTGCTTCAAATTGCGGACGTAGATTGACAGTAAGTTATAGGTAAGATGGCTATCAGGGGTGACGATTTTTTTTTTACATTGCTACGAAATTTCTCTCATACGTCAATAAAGAAGTTTCATTTAAAAAAAAAAAAAAAAAAAAAAAAAAAAAAAAATTACAATTACCTGAGCTTGTTTTTAAGATTAGCAACTTCACGAGACAAATTTTCATGTGACTCAATCATTTCGTCCATTTCCCTTTGGGCCTTGCGTTTGAGAACCTTGTGCCTGCTTAGCTCTTCCTCAGTCTCATCCAACTGTCTCTTGAGAGTCTTGACGCGAGCGTTAGCCTTTTCGACTTGCTCCTTATACTGATCAGCGTTTCTCCTCTCGTCTTCGAGCTGCAAGCTCAACTCCTTCAGCTTCTTGTCCAGCTTCCTATTAATCTTCTGCTGAGCGAACCGTTCCTTAGCCTCTGTCTCCAGCTGCTCGTCCAAATTACTGATCTTCGACTCAAGTGCCTGAATAGTAGCCTTGGTTTTCGCACGCTGAGCCGTCTCGAGTTCCGCGAGTTTCGCCTTCAACTCCTTGTTCTGTCTCTCAAGCAACATTCTTGAGGATTCAAGTTTCTGAGTGCTCGAGCGCTCGGTCGCCAAGTCAGTGGTCAGCTGCTCTATCGTGATCTGTCCTTTTCTCGCGCGGTCAACAAATATTTCGCTGTTAGATTGCTCCTCCTCGAGTTCTTCTTCCAGCGTCGCGATTCTCGCCTCAAGCCGCCGTTTTTCGTCAAGCATCAGCGTACCCTTATTCGCGTTATTATTCACCTCTTCCTGGAGCTCATCTCGTTCATTTTCAGCTGTACGTCTAGCACGTTCGCTACTAGCCAGATCTTCAGTAAGCTGGAGTAAATCAGCCTCAAGACTCTTCACCTTCTTCTCAGTTTCTTTAGCACTGGCCGCCAGCTCATCACGAGCAGCACGCGCCTCCTCTGTTTCTCTAGTGCAATCCTTAATCTGCGCCTGCAATTTCTTCAGCTGCTTAAGAGCGTCTTCCTTAACCTTATTATGCATCTCCAGCTGCTGTTCAACGTCTTTGTAATCAGCCTCCAGCTTCTTGCGAGCAGCAATAGCAGCTGCGCGTTGTTTTCTCTCATCTTCAAGCTCTGCTTCAATATCACGCAACTGTTTAACAAGTCCTCTGCGTTTTTCTTCAGCCTGCTCTTCTTTAGCCTGGAGATCCCGCTCGAATTGGGTTCTCAGCGCCTGCATGTTAACTTCCAGACGCAACTTAGCGTCTTCAGTGAACTGAAGCTCGTCCTCGAGCTCCTCGACTTGCGAGCGCTGTTCTGCCAACTGGGATTCAAGTGCTCGCTTAGCTTTCTCCAACTCATGAACATTTTTATCAGCAGTACCCTGGTTATTAACCAGCTCATCAAGTTCGGCTTGAAGACCGCGACGTCCGCGTTCAAGCTCTTCAACTTTCTCATTGAGTTCGTCCAATTCGCGAGTCAAAGACAGCACTTTAGTTTCCTTCTCACGTGCTTCTCGTTCAGCAGCATCACGTTGTTCGGCATACTGCTCAGAAACAGCCTTTTCTTCAGCCAAAACTTTGTCAAAGTTTTTCTGTTTCTTCTCTAACTCAATAACTTTAGATCTCTGGACTTCTAATTCGATAGTCGAGTCTTCTAATTCCGCCTGAATCTTCTTCTTTGATTTATCCAATTTATCATTAGCAGCTTGAAGCTCTTCTACTTGTCTCTGCAGAGCTTCAATATCTTTCATGCAGCGTTTCCTAGCCTCTTCAAGCACTATCGCAGCTTCAGCCTCTTCATCTCCACGTTTCTTAGCCTCTGCCAATTGAAGATTCAACGCAACCAATTGTTTATCAAGCGCGCGCTTAGCTTCTTCTTCTTCCTCCAACTGATCATGCAAGCTCTCCTTTTCACTCTCAAGAGCACGGAGTTTTGAGCTAAGCGCCAATTTCTGTCTCGTCTCTTCCTCCAACTGCTGTTGTAATTCAGTAAATTGGGATTCACAAGTAGCAGAAGCTTTAACCGCTGCAGAAGCTTTCAATTCAGAGGCCTCCAACTGCTGGGAAATAGTCTCAGCTTCCGTCTGAAGTTTGATAACCCGTTCAGCCAACTCTTGCTTAACACGGTCAACTTCGGCAAGCTTAGCGTTGAGTTCAACGAGCTGCTGCTCGGCCTGTTTGCGCCGTCGATCTGATTCCTGTCTACTGGCACTAACAGATCTTAATTCGGTAGCCAAGTCAGCATTTTCAGCTTCTAGAGCGCCTTTAGCCTTCTCAAGCCCGGCTTTGGCTTTCTTCAGAGCGTCCATCTGTTCATTGATAGCTGTCAGTTCTTGCGTGTGTTTGTGACGCATGTCAGAAAGAGTACCCTCGTGGACTGAAGTCTCTTCCTCTAAGTTCTTCTTCAGCGTAGCTAACTCCTGCTCGCGCTTGCTTCTCAACTCCTGTTGGGCCGCAGTAGTATCCAACGAATCCAACAATTCATTTTTCAGAGCCTCCAGTTCCTCGTTCAAATCACGTTTGAGCTTCTCGGCTTTACTTCTTGCAGCTTTCTCCGCCTCGAGGTCCTCTTGGAGCTCTGCTAACTGTGACTCCAACTCTCTGAGAGCCTTTTGGGCCTGAGCTTTAGCAGCAGCTTCCTCGTCAACTTTCAGCATCATCTGGTTAAGTTCTTCTTCACGTTTTCCCAACTGGAGTTGAAGTTCTTCTACCTGGACTTTTCTCTCGCCCAACTGATCTTTAAGGTCAGAAACTTCAGTCTCGACTTTTCGTTTCGAGCGGTCGACTTCTTGTCTCTGCTGATGATCTTTCAACAATCTTTCTTCCAAATCAGCAATGGTAGCTTCGTGCTTGGCTTTCAATTTAGCTAAATGCTTGGCTTTTTCTTCCTCCTCAGCCAAAGTCTGCGACAAGTCATTAGCTCTTTCTTCCAGCAACTTTTTCTCTTTCAACAACTTTTGATTCGTATCATCCGATAAAGCCAAATCTTCTTCCAACTTTTTAATCTTAGCATCACACTGGACTTTTTCCAACTGCAATTTTTGACGCGCCGCTTCTTCCTCTTCCAATTGTTCCTCCAAATCACTGATATTCAGCTGTAATTTTTTCTTTTCCTGATTCAAAGCATTGCTGCGTTCTTCTTCCTCTTCAATACGAACTTCCAAGTCATGTAAAATTTCCTCGAGCTCCTGTTTGCGTGTAGCCAATCGCAAGCGCATTTCTTCAGCCTCCGCACACAATTCAACTTCAGCTTGCAATTGCTCGGCCAGCATCGTTTTCTCTTCCAATGCTTGCTGGTATTTACGTTCATACTCCTGGGCTGAGTTTAGCTGCATCTCCAATTTGTCGCGAACTTGCTTCAATTCATCCTCCTTTTGCGTTAATTTTTCTTCCTGCTTGGTAACCTCCAACAGTGGCTTAACTTTGGTGTAGAGTCGCCACCACTGCCAGTTACGTAGTTTCAAGTAAGCCGCGCAATTACGCTGTATAATACGAATAGCATTTAATTGCTGAAGACGCTTCTGGTAATTCCGTCTAGCAAGGAAACCACGACAGAACGCCTGGAAGTTAACAATTAGATCTGTTATCTTGTAATCACGTTCTTCTTCAAGATGCGCTAAAACACCAGCACGGAAGAAAATTTTTGACTGTCCCACACGGTACAAGTTCGGGTCAAGTTCCAAAGCTTGGATCATTTTCTCGCATGCTTTTTTACCATCCATGAAACCCTTTGGAATAACATTGGGCGTGAGTAATTCGTACCGCTGACGGAATTCTTGGAACGGAATACGATTAGGGAATCCTTGCCGGCAAATACGTATTCCCTCGAGGACACCATTGCATCTCAATTGATCTAGCACCAACGGAGCGTCTATTTTACCCGCCCGTTTTTCGTGATTTGGAATAATACAACGTACAAAGTTAGGATTTGTATTGCGCAAGGTGACCATAAGTTTAGCCAACTGTTCTTTGTACAACTGCGACACTGTACGGAACATTCCTTTACGCGTTCTCGCACCGAATTGCGTGTCAGTCAATGCTTGCTGAGCCATACCGACAATTTCCGCGTCTTTCCATATGTGACAGACGAATGGATCCTGCGAGGCCTGCAATAAACTTACAATATTTTCATTAAGCGGGTCCATGTTCTTCATCAACCATTTAGCTGCCGAGTAATCGACTTTTCCAGCGTAATGAATAATCGCAAAGTCAGCGACTCCACGGAAGTCTGTCTTCATGAATTTCGGGTGAACGCTGTGAGCGCTGACCAACTTTTCAACAAAAGTTTTGTCAGTAGCTTTCGGGAACCAACATTCTTCGTCCAGCAGAGCCATAACTCCCATTGGTTTGTCAATCAAGTCTATTGTTGGCTGCAAATCGAGACCAAAGTCTATGAATTTCCACTCAATGCCTTCGCGCTGGTACTCTTCTTGCTCTAAAATGAACATCGTGTGGTTAAAAAGCTGCTGAAGTTTTTCATTAGTGTAATTGATACACAGTTGCTCGAAAGAATTTAATTCGAATATTTCAAATCCAGCCATATCGAGAATTCCGATAAAACTGGCACCCTGACGTTTGGTGCGGTCTAGCGAACGATTTATCCGATTGACCAGCCAGCGGAACATACGCTCGTAACAGGCTTTTGATATTGCTTCGACGGCGAACTCGACTTGTTCCTTTGTCTGGGCTTTGGTCACAAAATCACGGCCTACTTTGATACGTGGTTTGAGGAAGGCTTTTGTCATTTCAGTAACACTCAATCCCAGGAGATGGGAGATCTTTTGAGCGACTGTGTTGTCTGGGAGAGTTGCCTGGTCGGAGTTACGCTCCTGACGGAATTGCATCGACCCGAAAAGCATCACAGCCGATACAATACGGAATATTGATGAGAAATCTTCATTAGTCATACCCATTATGTGCATTGATTTAACGGTCGATGAAAATTCAGATGCGTCATCAACGCCGGGCACTGGCAGCGCGCCATTCGACAGGAATGGATACAGTTTTGGATCTTCCAATATAAATTCTTTCTTTTGTTCTGGTGACGCGCCAGCAAGTAACTGATAAAATATATGAAACGTTCTTTCTTCCTTTGCTTGACGTATCGCTCGTGATTTTTCCAGTAGATATGTCTCGATATTTGCTCCGGCTATGTAACCACTCGCGTCGAAATTTATTCTGATAAATTTACCCTGAAATAGAAATAATAATTTAATAAAATATTTTTAATTGAACTTTTAAAAAAATATATTAATAAAATACTTACGAATCTTGAAGAATTGTCGTTTTTAACTGTCTTAGCATTACCAAATGCCTCCAAAATAGGATTCGCCTGCAGAAGTTGTTGTTCCAATTCACCCTAAATAAAGTAAAGAAAAATTAGTATGAAAGTAAAAAAAAATCTTACATAAAAAAAGTCACAGATAATCGCAAGTTACAAAATATTTATCAATTTTCTAGAAAAAAAAGTGACATCATCAAGCAAAGAAAATTATCAGACACACCTTCGTATTGCGATAATTTAAAAATAAAAATTTTTAGTATTTCAATATCAATATCAGAACTTATGATTATCGTGACTCATTTTTTAAAAATAATAATATGCAGACAATGCGTAGATGAAAAAATAAATGAAACAAAATTGATCCAAATGACTCAATGAATGCAAAGGTCATTAATTTATCAAATTAAAAAATTTTTTTTCGACAATTTATATGATGCGTTAAATGTATATTAATATCATGCCATTAAAATCAATTATTTTTAATAAAAAATTCGAAAATGCGAGTACACCAAAAAATGTAATATTTACCGCAAATTTCTCCATAGTATTTCCAGTCCCCTGGATCCGCAGGTAAAAAAATATTTAAGCATTTTGTTAGTCAATCATTCAATTAGATTATTATTATTATAAATTAATTAAGGCATATTTTTAATTATTAATGATAATAATTAATATTTTAATCTATAAATGTAGCATTTTAAATGAGCAAGCAATTGGAAAGCAACTTAAACTAACATACAAAAAACAAAAGCATATTTTAAAAGTTTGATTTAATACTTTACAGTTTAACTTACTATTATTAATGCTGGACTTGGGGTCTATTGATGTAGCAGCAAAATCAGCACCGAAAATAAAAGGTTACAATCTTATTAATTACATATTTTTTTATCGAGCAACAGTGTAATTTTTAAGCTAATTAAAGTGGTTGATTATTAATTTTTCCGAAAAATAATAATTTTTTATATTAAAATAAAATTTTTTTAAATTACTAAGCTCAAAGTTTACTAAAAATTTTCTAAACTAAATTTTTTTAATAAAAATATTTATAATAAGCATAATTATTTGTTGAAAAATTAACTACTGAGTACACTAAAAAAAAAGTCCTCAGCTAATTGATTAAATACAATAATAATAATTGTATGAAATAAAAAAAATTCCGAATAAATGATAGTAATTGAATGTAAAAGTTTTAATAAATAAGTTAATAAATTTGTCAGCGGTAATTACAGTGTAGTGAACATATGAAAATAAATAGTTAGTAAGGAAGGGAGAGAGAAATGAAATGGAACGAATGGGACGTATCGAGATTCTTGACCTGGATCAATCACGATGAATAGCGAGAGCGAGATCGGATGACGCGACTGTCGATCGATTGCGAAATATATACGGGTGGGTTCATGATCCGATTGATCATGCTATTGCCATAAACTGTTTGATATACTAAAGTTAATGTGCAAAGTTACAGAGAATCGATTCCTTATAAAGGTTTTTATTTTATTTAATTTGTTTTGTTTAAAATTATTTAAACTTTATTTTCATTGCGACAAATTAAATACCATTGAGTTTATTTTATAGGACGAGTTGGAAGCAATCAAGGCTAGCGCCAAATACGGTAATTTCAGCTTGGATCATTAAACAGTTAATTTCACAATTTAAATTAGTCCTTAAATGTTGGCGTTATGAATCACGGTTGTACTTTCGTCGCTCCACGTCATTATATTATGGAAATTGTGGGTTAATAATAAAAATAATATAATATGGGAGGGAAAAGAGAAAGAAAAAAAAAAGAGTAATTTGTATTTAGGATGTGGTTAATGAGATTTCCGATGATAAATTTATTATTCTTAAAATATGTCTGCTGTTTTATTTACGATTTGAATTTTTTTTTATTTATAATCACTGTGTCAATCTCAATAAATTCTTCTTTTTTTCTTATTAAGTGAGTTATAAGATAAAGATTTAAGAATAAAATAACTGTAATTTTGTCTTTAATAAAATATAACTTTATTTTTAATGTCAAGATTAATTTTTATTTTTCATTGGATAAGCTCGCGGCTGTAGAAAATTTTATGATTATTTATATGAGTGATGTTTTTTATTTCTTTTTTACTCAATTCATTGTTGTGATTGTGATTGTGATTATTGAGCAACTTTGTAAAAAGTATTTTATAACTTACGGCGTTTGATTTAGGTTTTGAAGCAGCTACGTAAGCTAGATACTGAATAACTTTCTTTGTATTTTCTGTTTTGCCAGCTCCGGATTCACCAGTACATAATATGGATTGATCTTCACGATCTGTTAAATAAAATAAATATTATTAGTAAAAAAAATCATAAACATTAATAATCTATTGAATAAAAATATTATAAAAGTAAAAAATATTTCGTAATAAAAATTTTTTGTTACAATTAATAAAATATTACTCACATTGAAATAATATTTTTTGTTAATTTATTTATTTATTTATTCAGTGGTCGAATAATTATTTTCGATTTAATCGTAATTGAATCAGTCTGGTTTAAAAACAACCGTTTGTGCATTATATGTACACACACATAGGTTACTTTTTATTAAAGACAACGAAGAGAGGAAATTGTAGATGATAATTCGAGCAAGGCTGAACTACACAGCTGCAAGTAAGCAATCCTACGCGAAATAATGTTTATTCTTACAATTACAAAATGTAAGATCAATAAATCAACAAATATTACTAGCTATATATTCTATTTTTGATATTTATTTATTCAATCTATTTTTATTCCAGTTAAAATTTAAAACTTTAGTCAACTGAATTTTACCGAAAATATTTTTTATAAAATTTTGCTTATGGTTTTATTACTGAGTAATCAGTTACATTAGTGTTGCCATTTCAAATGTCTTGAGTTTCTCTGTTTAGTCGCCGGAGGAAAGTAAATTTACGCTATTTAATTGCATACAAAAATACTCTAATACCGTTTTATTGCTGCTAGCATTATTAAATTTTACTTTCATATTGTATACTTGCAGAATCAAATTACCGACTAGATAATAAAATTTATAATCTTTTTTAAATCAATTTTCTTTAGTATCAATGAAAATTCACATAATTCTTATAATTTTCAAACAAAAAATTTTTTTTCTAAAATTTTTTTACTTCAAATTTTTTGCAACGGGTGTGGTGCATACCAACACAGAATTTGTTTCCATTTTGAAAACTTACAAAATTTATCTCCATACGAGACAAGCTAATACGTTTCTTTTCACATAGAAAAATCTATATACAAAATTAATTCTATACCGCGGCATCACTACATACATAAAAATAATAAACAGAATATATATGCACAAGAATATTTCTTAGATTTTAAATCTCTACATAGTTTATCGCTACACAACCCTAACTTTAAATTGTAAGCGCTTGACATTCGATTTAAGAAAAAAAAAAAAGAATAAATAAAGTATTAACATTGATACATTAATAAAAAAAACTCCGCGGCGTGAATTCTTTATTTCTTATATCAGATAAAAATGAAAAAAAATATTCATTTTAAAAATACAAAATACATATTTAGAGATTATTTAAATTAATATAATTTTTTTTCTTAGTTTGATATAATAAATAAATTTTAATATTAAGGAAAAATTGCATCAATATTTTTTTTTTTATTTCTACAGGTAGCATTTTTTGATAAATGTTTTCTATAATAATTTATTTGTTATTAGATCCTAAAAATTGCTACATTCATTTAAAAAATCTCTAAATATGCATTTTGTTATTTTTAAACGAATAAATATTTTTTTCATTTTTATGGAATAAAAGAAATAAAGAATTCACTCCGCGGAGATTTTTTTTACTAATCTATCAATGTTAATACTTTATTTATTCTTTATTTTTTTTTCTTAAATCGAATGTCAAACGCTTACAATTTGAAGTTAGGGTTGTGTAGAGATAAACTATGTAGAGATTTAAAATCTGAGAAATATTCTTGTGTATACATATTCTGTTTATTATTTTTATGTGTGTAGTGATGCCACGATTTAGAATTAATCTTGTATAGGGATTTTTCTATATGAAAAGAAACGTATTAGCTTGACTCATATAGAGATAAATTTTGTGAGTTTTCAAAATGGAAACAAATTCTGTGTAGGCATGCACCACACCCTTTTGCAACAATCTATAAAACCCTAATTAATATAAATTGTTTTTTTATTTCGTAAGTCTTGATTAAAAATAACATTTATACTCGGATCTATAATAATAATTTTCACAAAATATTTCAAAAAAAATTTCAACGTAATCTTTGTAATATTAAAAATAGCAGATACTTGAGTATTTTTAAACAATAAAAATTAAGTCCTAGTAAAAAAATGCAAATAAAATTTTTGAAATTTATACGTGCGTATTTTAACAAATGTACTTATAATATGTAATTTATTCATAAAACCACAAAAAATTTTTGCTGTCTGCTATTCTTAGTATCATTAAATTCATTTCCTCTAAAAAATAACTTCTTCGAATTTATAATGGCAACCTTCGAACTCTTAGCTTGATTAAACCAGCGAAACCCAATCAGCAATAAAACCATAATAAAAAACAAATACCTGTAATTTAATAGAAAACGAATGTTATTAAAAAATTAATAAAATAATTAAATAAATGATATT
The DNA here is from genome assembly GCF_020080835.1 of Cotesia glomerata. Classification (NCBI taxonomy): domain Eukaryota; kingdom Metazoa; phylum Arthropoda; class Insecta; order Hymenoptera; family Braconidae; genus Cotesia; species Cotesia glomerata. The sequence goes on along the minus strand of NC_058159.1, from coordinate 23,875,907 downwards.
TGTGAAGAAATAAAGGATGGTTAAGTTAAATTTACCTTGTAACATAGAACGGTAGGCAGTGTCGGTGATGGCAAAAACGTGAGGAGGTACTTCGTGTCTTTTTATACCCTTATACCGTTCCATTATTTTCTCTGTATAAATCGGTAACCTTTTGTAAGGATTAACGACTACACAAAACAGCCCAGAGTATGTCTGAAAAAAAAATATTAATTAATATTTTATAAATTACTATGTATAGTATTATATTTAAATAACTTTCAATTTCATTTTTTGATGTGCTAATTCAGAGTTTTATCTATCTGCCTCTTCATAATTATATTCAAGGAAATGAGTTAATAAAATACCAATAATAATAATTATAATTAAGTGGATTCATTATTTATAAAACTAATGGTTTAATTAAAGCGTCAGATTATAAGCATAATTAATTGCATGAAATTTTTTCGAGATAATCGCGATGCTGTTGTATACAACATCGTTCTATAGAACGGACTTCCTAATAATGATGTTTAACCAGATCATATATTATATCTATGCAAAAAAATGAAACAGGATTTTGATACCGTAAATTAAAAAAAAAAAACACACGGTAATTTTTCGGTGAAGTAAATTATAAACTTTTAGGAATACGTAATTTTACTCTTCCACGATTTTTTGGGAGAATTCAATTTTATCCTTAAACTGACTGGCTTGGCTCGTCAGTGTAATAATGATCAAAAATATGAAAACAAGACAAGAATTACACACACAAGTTTCATTTTGTCTGAAATATTTGAACTAAAGTACATAATGTTTTGAAATTTAAAAAAAAATAAAAGAGAATAGAAAATAAGGGAAAGTTTTAGAGCGTAGTCGTTTCATTGATATTTATATTTACAGTGCCTCTTTCATTTTGTCAGCAGTATACATATATTTGCTTTTTTCTCCTCATCTTTCTTTTATTTCCAAGCACGTCAATTTTCCAGATTGGCTTGATGCAGCTAGACTGCGTTATGTTATGTTATACATTACTCGAATCCGTGCAGAGTCATGAACGCATAGCAAGGGCGTGAAAAAATCCTGCTAAATTTTTCAACATATATTTGTATTGTACTTGTTGTATGTACCAGTAGTATGTAGTATGTCGGGAGTAGAGCATAAAGAAAAGAAAAAGAGAACCAGCATGTACGAAAGTAAGTACTCAGTCTGGTCTGAGAAATTTTATGGACGTATGATTCGTCAGGAGGTGGAGCGTACACGCAACTTGCAAATGGGAAAGTAGTGGAATGTCAGATCAATGACGTCATGTGAGCATACATGCATATTAATTTTTTATATATAGATTAAATATTCTTTTAAATTCAATTTCTCGGTTTAACTTCCTAATTTTTGCTTTTTATCGCCCGGTTTACTTTATTTTATTTGCTGTGTTGGAAGTTTTTTAGCTTTTGGCTTTTCCACTTTTGCCGCCCAAGACCATAAATCTGCATAGCGCATCAAGACGCTTACCTTGACGAGCGTACACACATGGCCGAGCTTTGAAATACTTATGAATGCATTTTCAGAATTATTTTTGAATTTGTTAATTATTTATAATTAATATTAATTGAGGATTTAACGATGTGTTTACTTGACTCTTAAATTATTTTAATTAAACAAAAATATTTAATGTGTACAGACAAAATTTTTTTAACCTTAGTGTTAATTTTTACTATATTTTTTATTTGTCAGAATGTTTTTTGAAGGTAAAAAAAAAATTTTATTTAATTATTTACAAATCAAATGATTAATAAAAAAAAAATTAACTAGAATTTAACATCGAAAAAAAGTTACTTTCTTTGATTTATAATTTAATAAGAGAAAATTAAAAAATTTTTAACTAAAAAAAAGGCAATAATAAATTTTTCTTCATCTCAAAAAATGTAATTTTTTTATAAATAAAAAAAAATTTTTCAAATTAAAAAAATCTGTTTCAAAAATCAAAAAACCTTGCAAGTGATCAATTAAAATTACACGCTAAAAGATGAAGTAACTAATTACTCTTCTCTATTTTTATCCCAATCAGAATCAGAAAATAAATATCCTATTAAATAAATAAAAAAAAAAAAAAAAAAAAAAAAAAATGAACATAAATACTTAATCATCAGAAATAAAAAGTATTATCATTTATTACATTATTCATTAAAGCAAACATTCTTGAAATAGCTGGCAACTCTTTAACTGAACTAATAATTTATTTTATCAACTATCACACAGCCTAGATAAAAGAGGATATAAAAGTAACTGGAATCGATGACATTTTGAATTCCTCACAAATGAATCAGTAGTTAATTCAAGGGGAATTTAATCCATCAGATATAAATAAAATAAAAGGATATAAATATAAATATAAATAAATATAAGTATTGAGAAGTGTACATTTTTATTTAAACTTTTTATACTACTTGTATCCGCATTTTTGTTCTATGCTACTTAAGAGAATTATAAGTCTTGAGCCATCAAAGATCATCAGAGACCATAAAGTGTTACATGTTTCACAGAAGAAATCGTTAAATCTTTGCGTAATATATAATACTAATACGTTTACATGTGTTATATGTTATATACATATAAACACTAATACTTGTATTACTGAATAATACCTCCAAATAATAAAAGAGAACTGGGTTCTTTTGCATCGTCATCATGATCGCTTCCTCACATCCATATCATGATTCATCCGATTGCTTTCCCCATATGTCAGTGTTATAAAGAAGTTAAATACTCTGGGCATTCGTCATATCAGACAATATCGCTTTCAACACAAACTAAATCCCTTATAAAATTTTAAATTTTTATTAAAAATTCTTAACTTCCCGCTATGAAAATCAATGATTTTTAAAAAATCAGAAAGTTATTGGTTTCATCCCGGTTTTTGAAAATCGAATTCTCATCAGATCTCTACGTTTTGAGGTTCTAGGAAGCTATTCTGGACATTCCTACGAGGATGTCACTGTGAGTGTAACTCTTTCATAATTTTTGTAATAACTTTTTAACAGGTGTAACAATCAATATCAAAATCTAATCAGCTCTTAAACTCGAAAAACGACGTCAATTACTGCAAACCACATTGAGATCGGTTGATGCGTTGAAAAGAAACCGTTAACGAAAAAAGTATTTTTTTAGATTAACTCCGAAATTTTTTCTCAAATCATTTTCGATGTAATAAAATAACCATTAGTGCTTAAGAAACTGTATCGAACGCCGCTAATATGATCAAAATCAATCAATTCGTTCATAAGATATTAGACTTTTAAAAATTCAAAAAATAATGAATAATATTTTGGTGTTTGAAAAACTGCGTCAAATGCTGTAAATCCCATCAAAAACGATTGATTCAATCGAAAGATACTGCAATTAAATTTTTCAAAAAAGTACACTGATATAAGGATTTGTTTATAGTTAAAAATATATGTTAATATTTAACAAATCATTTATTAGAGACCACTTTTTAGTATTAAACAAATATTTCTTAGTATTTAAAAAGATTTATTAATATTTAATAAATGAATAACAGATTTATTAAATACAAACAAATCATTTCAAATACTAAGAAATATTTGTTTAATACTAAAAAGTGGTCTCTAATAAATGATTTTTTAATGATTAACAAATATTTTTTAATACAAATAAATCCTTCTATTAGTGTATGCTGTCAATATCCAGTAGATTTTCGACCTCGAAAAAGTATATGAGTTGTGTTTTTGAGCTAGAAGAGCTCAAAACTTCGGAATGGATAATTTCTTGAGCGTTTTGAGCTCGTACATAGCGAGAAATTCCACACAGATTTTTTTAATTGAACAAAGGCTTATATAAACACTGATAAAAAAGTCAATTTGATTAAAGTGAAAAAATTCCTGAACCAAGAAAAATTTATTCAAACCAAAAATAATTTCTTGGCTCAAGATTTTTTTTTCTTCACTTAAGAAAATAATTTTCTTTAAAATGGTATTTTTAGTCCAAGGTTTTTTCTCTTGAGTCAAGTTAACTTTTTTATCAGTGTATTATAATAATAAAAATTTTCTTTTCATTTATTCCGCAGTACAGTATTTATTCCTCAGTACAATTTATTTTTACTGATGGCGATAAACAGAACTTGATTAAAGTTAAAAGCTTCGGAGAATGGGCTGTAAATTTGCATGCAAGTGTTCCGTTGTCCAGCTTCAGCTTGAGGTTCAAAAAGAGCTGACCAAAAACCTGAGAGCAAGACGGTAAGGTTCAACATTGTCTCGGTTCGTTATTATTATATTAACTATAGTTGTATATGTACGAGTGTCCGAAGGTCCCCAAAACCGGTCCCTCGGGGTCCTGTGTCGTCGACCTATTCGACATTCTTCGTTGGCTTACGTACATCTAACTGAGTAGAACTGAAAGTCCCCCCAGCGTTAATAAAAAAGCTGAGAAAAAATAATAATAAAAACTTATGGGCCCTCTTCTTGTGAAATCGTTTTTTATTTATTTTTGTTGCTGGGGTTTTCTTATTTTTTTCTTTACGAGGATTATATCCTATCGGTTGGTACTTTTCTTTTAATTCTGGGTGGGTACAAACAGATCCAGCACGCACTGTATAAGGTTTTTTGTGTTGTAATTATAACTATAATTATTATTTACTAGCAAACCGGACATTTAAAAGTATATGTAGTAATTTGTGTGTTGAAAAGTTTACAATTTTCTTAGTGAGAATCAGAAAAACAGATCAAGACTTCTGATTTGTTTATCTTATAGACAAAATTTAATTTGAAATTAATTATAATGTTATCATGCAGATAAACGACTCAATTAAGTAGAAAATTAATTGGAAAGATTATAGAATCTTTAAGAAATAATTTCTTAATCATCTAATTTGAGAAGATCTATCTCTAATCGAACGAAGTAATTAATTCCTAATAAAAATGAATGCGTTACTTTATAGAGAAGGAGTTTAATTATTTTAAACCATATCGATGGTGAAATTTATCACACAATCCTCTTTTGCATAGATTAATACTGAAATCTACGGAAACATCTAATAGTTTCTAGAACTTTTTTTAATAGATAAATTTTTAAGAAAAATTCCACATGAAATAACTTCAAAAAATTATGAATGCAATTTTTTTTATACTAATTTATTTTTTAAATAAAAGCCAAAAATTTCTCAGAGATTTGCTAATTTTGCATCTTTAAAATGGTTACAATTAGATTTTTTAACACGCTAATAAAAAATTGACTTGATTTAAAAAAATAATTTTTTAACCAAGAATATTATTTTCAAAAGTTTTATCATTTCGAAGCAAGCAGAAAAATTTTAGATCCAAGAAATTGTTCTAGGTTGAATTTAAATTCACGTGAAGTAAATTTTATTTGATTAAAATAATTTTTTGCTTGATTCAAGATGGTCAATTTCTTTAAAATAATGTTCTTGATGAAAAATTTTTTCTTTTGAATCACTTTAATTTTTTTTATCCGTGTATTTATGAAGAGAAAATGTATTTGCCAAAAGCATCTGTATTATATAATTTTAAATATCTTATTTATTCAAACATTTGAACTAGTTTTATTATAATTAATTGTAAAAATTTTACAGTTCAAAATTATAATCGAAAACTTAACTTTTGAGACCACGAATACAAAAAGAAAAAGTTTTTTTTTGTATCTACCAAGTGAAAACAACTTTTTTTGAACCTTAATAATTGAAAAGTTAGCTAACATTCAAACATAAATCTTTCGACAAAAAAAATGTTTCAAGTTCGTAAACATTTTTTACCTAAAAGGAATATCGAATCACCAACCCACTAACTAAAGGACGAATACATTTTTAGAGCAATTAATAGAATCAATTTTAAATAATCAAACATATTTAAAATGCGAATTAAAAAAAATAATGAACTTAAAATAAATTTCGGAGTACAGTCAACTGATAAAAACGCAAAAGGAAAAAATAATGATATGTATATGTCGTAACTGGTCGTATTATTTCATTACTCCAATACGGGAATATGGGTTAACCATAAAAGGAAGTAGTGGCCCATGGCGCTACGAGACAACATATCACATCACAATTGTGTACATACTAAAAATACATGGATAACAACAATACTCGTTTGTATTAGCCTTAATATCTTAGTCGTCGAGGATCTTGTCTTCTCTTTGCTTGTTACTCTTTCCATACTCCATGCCACATTTACGTTTCTTATTCTGGCTAACAGTTCTCCAGTACGTATACCTAACATAAGCACTACTATGATATCCAGGTTAAGGACACCTCATATCCTTATAAGGACTCGACTTTAGCCATAGTCATTCTACTTACTCATCAAGTATCCTTTTTTTTTATTTTATTTTTTCGTCCATGTTCTCTAGTATTATACACGAGTATTGACATCTCCTGATTTATTATGTATTGCCTATACTATTTATTTACGCGGCTCCATTTCAAACAAAAGTATTGCTCATACATACATATGTATTATTTGTCTCTCAGTACAAAAGTCAGATTTCTTTTTACCCTATTTTTTAGTGTCAACTTATTTATTATTAATTAATTCGTCTACTATTTTTATCACAAATTAAAATCGTTGAATTAAGTAATTGGATTATTATTTTTTTTTCCAACATAAATTTAATTAGTGAATAGAGCAAATTAATTTGGAAGTTTATAGCTGGTCTTATCGGTGAGATAGGAAAAACATATTATTTTTGACGTCATTTTTTTTTAAAGAATCACATAATTCTTTAAAATTTTAGAACTATTACTATTTTTTATTCAAGTTGAAATTGGAAGTTGAATTTATGGATTTTTTTATTTTAATTTAAACCTCAGATTTTTATAGCTTTATTTAATCAATAAATATTTTTATTTAAAAGTAAATTCTGAATTTTTAACTTTCTAAAAAATTTTATTTTTTTTTAAATTAAATTCTTTCAAAATAAAAAAAATTGTTTCTATTTAAAATTACCAGCAAAAAGATTTTTTTAATAAATTAATCAAATTCATAACTCCAAAATAAATCTTATTAGCGCACATAAAAACAATAAATGATTAAATTTTTTAACTAATTTAAACTAATAAAATTTTAACACTTTTTTTATATAAATTTTAGCAAAGAATAAACCAAAAAGCGCTTAAATTAAAAACGACACACGGTTGAATCTAAAAGAAAAAGTGAAATTAGTAAATAAATTATTTATTCCATTAGCCAAGAACTGTTAAGTCGAGATAAGAATACCCGAATAATAAAAAGTAGCAATAAAATCTAGTGACGTCTTTGACCAAAATATATTTAAGTGTACGAGAGTATTATTATACATATAATACATATTTATATATATGTACAAGGAAGTAAAATAGGTTAAGCGACAGCTTGTGGGCGAGTTTGGAAACGATTTCATGGCAAACACCTGCCGGTTTTACAACACGCTGCTCTTCACTTCTGCTACACTCGCAGCTGAAATATTTTCTGAATTTATTATTTTAAAAATAAATTTTTTGCATTGCAATTGCAGTGAAGCGATAAACGATATTAATAATAATAATAATCATCTTTGAATGTTAATATCTATTTTTATTAATTTCGATTTTCTACAATATGTTGTAAAAAATAATGAAGTTTAAGACTGAAATGATGAAGAAGCGTGGTAATGGAAAATGAAATTACTATTGCATTGTGGACTGTATTATGCAAAAAAAGTAATTGTGTAGAATAAGAGTAGAGTAGAGGGAAAATAAGACATCTCTTGAATCGTTTTTGGTGGGTTTTTTCACCAATTAAACTCCGTACTAGTACCTAACAGGTATGACATCAGCTTTGGGCTTCGAGCATTGAGTAGAGCGTCTCCGGACAAGGCTTGCCGGTTGACACACATGGCTGGTCCTTACTTGTGATTGTTTCGTGGTAAACGGCCTTCCTCACATCAATGTACACACTACACTAATATAATGTAATGTGTGTAACTTACTCGGTATAAATAAAAGGTAAGTAATGCAGGGACTAATACACGCCCGTCTTTATCTGCGGCCATGTGTGTATAAATGTGTGAGCGTGTGAGTAATATGTGAGCTCTTACTCACACAGGTGATAACTTTTTAACGGTTCGCTCTACTCATAGGATTATTTAAGAAAGAGAAAAGAAATGAATCATGGATATTTACCATTCTGGGTATGTATCAGTAGACAAATGTTTTGAATATATTTATTATCAAAACATAATTAGTCTATGATGAAAGAAAACTTATGCTTTTTTGCTGTTTCTAAGTCAGATGATATCACTAGAACAATTTTTGGAAATGAAGGTTGGAAATTACGTCTTTAAAGAAAAATTTTTTATGTTTATAACGTCAGCATTGACCGACATTCTTAATGATTGCTCGGAATCTAATCCAGCAAAAAAGTTATAATTAGAACAAGTAATTAGCGACAAAAAAGCACAAAATTTAATTCTATGAATAAATTTTGTTGGTTGAATAATGACCGAGATACTGATTGTCAATGCTAGGTGAGTCAATGCCAGCTTTACTGATGTAAATTTTTTTATTTTATGAAGTTTGGGTTTGGAAATTTAAATTTGAGGTTTGGTTATTAATATGCAAGAAAAATTGGTGAAAATTTGGTTGACTAAGTTTGAAGAAAAAATGATAATTAATTGAAAATTATAAAGAGCATTATGAAAAATAAGCAATTGAATGAAATGTTGAAATAAATTTTTAAATAACAGAGAACAGTACAAAAAATTTATAAATTCAAATGAATATAGCGAGGAATTATGGAAATTAACGACTATTTTCAAAAGATCTAAGGATTAAGAAATCGAAATTACGTGAAGAAAAATAAGCGAAAATTTTGAGAAAAATTAATAGAAAATGTATAAACTTTATCATGTTAGAAGTTTAAAATTAAAACAGATTGGCAACTTTGATGTTTTTATGATTATATTTTTATATTAATATTTATTGTATAAAAAAAAAATAATACTGGTTTGGAAAATTTGGACAAACTCGAGCTTACTTGAAATTATAAAAAAAAACTTCACTATTTATTGGACAGTAAAATAGTTATTACAATGTAAGATAATTACAACGGCTATTTTTTTTTGTTCAACATTAAAAGTTATTTTATCAAAATTCTTGAAGTATTTCAAAGTGAATTTAACTTTTTTAAAATTGACTGTTATATTGAATATATGAAGTTTTTTAGACTGATGGATAGTTAAAAAAAAAAACTCAAATTTTTAGAAATTATTAAAAAATATTATAAAGTTTAAAGCTACAGCAAAGTTAAAAAATTTTTAAAATTGAAAAATTTTCTAAAGCTTGAGTTTAAATATTTCAAGTAATGTATTAAAAATAAGTCAGCATTTATTTACTTTGGATATTTAATGATTATTAAAGTGTTTTTAAAATTATTTCAAGTGTATGATGTGATAACGAGTAAATATTGATAAATAAATATTACTAATGTATTGAATATACACACTTAAAAATTTTTTATTGGTTAATTTAAGTGAAAAATAATTTCAAAGATACTTAATTCCGTGACATAGTTTATAAAAAATGCTTACAACAGTATATTAATGGTGTTTCAATGATAATAGAATAAATATTTAAAATATGTTTTCCAAACAAACATATTACAGCAATATGTGATACAAAAGAATAATAACAATAAATAAAATTTCTTTGATTCACAGTCATTTATTAGCCTCTGAACTAGTCGGTGAAATACAAAGTTATAGAAAGAGCCAAGATGGCGTGTAAGATAAAAGGACACCGATCTGATTGTTGATTATACTATTATATATTGAGGACAGAGTCGCGTATTGTCGTCCAATATAAAAAAAGGCAACTTCTGATAGTATAGAGAGTAGAGCGGTAAACACTGAAACTAAGGGTGATTAAATAGAATAGCTCATTGTAATTCACTACACGCCGGGCAGACTGCCAAAAGATACTCTGGACTATTGAAGATATCTTCACTTTGTACACACAAATTTATACGCCCGCAAATTCATCCCAAACAGCCGGATAATTGTTTTTACTCAAGATGGCCTTTTATTTAAATGTTCTTTATCATTAAATTAGTCCTTGATTCAATTATCGGGAGAGAAGTAATATTTACTGCAAATATGTCGATTAAATTCAAAAGAAAACTTTGATAAGTAAAAATCAACAGCCATCAGTTGAAAAAACAATAATTTTTGGTATAAAAAAATTAATCGAGCTGTAAAATACTTGATTAGTAAATTTGGACGGTGCAGGGAATTGAACCCAATCTTTCTACGCTTCAGCGATATCCATCAATTTTTTTCTTGATTTTTTGAATTTCGATTGTTTTTCAAGATTATCTTCAGATCATAAAATTAAGAAATTTTAGATTAAAATAATAAAAATGTCAAATCTGAAAAATAATTATCAAAAGTGAAAAAAAAAAAAAAAAAAAAACAATTAAATATTTAATTTAATTATAAAAAGTTTTTAAATTTTACTTTTTTTCGAATTTTTAATAAATTTAATTTATAATGATGAAAATGTTCTATTAAATATAACATCGACATCAAGAGAACTTCTCACGAAATAGAAAATATTATTAATCATAAATCATAATGATTCCATTTTGAATGTTGCATAGATTGGACGATTTAAAACGGAGCAAAAGTTTATTTGATAGTATGAAGATATATTGCGAACGAACTTGAATGCAGACATTTCCCCCGAGACGCCAGCATAAATTCTATATTTATCCAAGTCGTCTATTTTGGCGCCACATTCAAAAAGTTGGCGTAGACTTCGCGGAATAGAAGGTGGCACGGACTATTTTTGACCCGACCACATATCGAACTAACCTTATCCTTAACCTCTTCTCGGCCATTACATCCGGACAAGTGCATTCACCCGCAATTACGATGAAAATTAAGTTCACATTAATTTTAAATTCAAAACTCTAGTAAAATCCTTTTCACGCGTAATCAGAAGGCCGAAGGTTTGATTCCAGTTCGTGGGAGTGTAAAAAAAAGCTCTTTTTTTTGTATGTTCATTTATATATACGGGATTGATATCTTTTGAATGTAAAGTATGATCTACTAGAATATCTAAATAGTGTCTGATTAGTGGTCAGTTTTCTACCGCCGTCTCATCTTCAGAAAGGTATGCAGTAGATGCATGATACACACTGATACACACCTAGTCAGAGAGTTAGTTCCTGGCTGTGGTGTATGGTGTGAAATTCCTGGTGATGAGACATGGAATATCGATTTGTTACTGTCTTTCAAAGCACATTACGTTACATTAAATCCTACAATCAGCTGTACTTGTGTTATGGATAATATTATAATGTTGACATCTATCAGCGTGTTATGGTATTAGTTAACTGCTAATATAACTTATATGCCCCTCGCATATAAATTCTTACTAGAGAAATGAATACTATTCGAACTAATAATCATATGCATCTCAATTTTCATTTATTGTACCAAGAATTTCCTTCGGGGAATTTAGATTATTTTATACTTTATACTTGATTATTATCTTTTCGGGCCGTTGATTGTAAGTGATAAATGATAAATTTTTAAGTACTTTAATTTTTTACTCGGAAGAGATAAAGATAATAAAAAACTTAGCTCCTTTTTGTTCAATTAATGGTTTCGGTATTTTTAATTGAGCTTAAAATATTTATTTTATTTTGGAACTATAATTTTGTTTAATGAAAAAAAATATTGAATTGCTTTTTTGAGAATATGAAATATTAATAATTTAGTGCAAAAATTTAAATTATTTTGAAAATTTTTTTAATTAAAATTTTTGAATATTGAAGATACAAAAAAAATTTTCCCAACTTTTTGACTGAAATTAGTTCCTCATTAAAAATTTTTAATTAATTTTATTACATCTCAATTTTTGATTTAAATTTATATAAAAAATATCTCTGTGAGTAAAATGTATATAATTAAGCCAAAGAAAATTTTTTAAAATAAACTATTTTTTTTTTCCCCAACAAATGAGCGTCTGATAATGATAATAAATAAGAGTTTATTAAGAAATAAAAAACTGATTAGATGTTCTCATATTAATAAAGTATCGCAAATATATACTTGATATATTTACATGTTTGAACAGGTGTATGAACCTGATGGTTAACCTCCTACGGCAAAAGAGTGCGGAGGAGAGAAATCAACCGACAATATTATCATTATCACTATTATTATTATTATTATTTATTCAACCTCCTACATATTTAGCGATAAGAGAAAACCATTTGAATTTAATAACTACGCACTTACTCATAATGTCAACAATTAATTCCTCTAATAAGTATAATCACAAATTTATTATTAGATCCATATGTAAAATATTCATATTTTAGACGAGTATCATCGATTAATCATCTATTTTTTTTTAAATAATAATCAATGAATTCCTTTCGACAAGCGTTCATTACGTTATATTTTTATTTAAAATTCTTCGAGCAAGTCGTCAAAGTTTGACTTGCATAAATATAAAACGTTAATACGTGCATTTCATTATTCGTATTCATTTTAATCTGCTGATACTGCAAAAGTTTAAACAGAGTAATGAAAAAAAAATATAATAAGCTGACGTGGTGTAATTTAATCAGATCGACAAATCTAACAACAAATTATTTTACGTGGACAATAAACTTTTAAATATGCTTATTTCGTGACCTTTTTCATTTGATTTATAATTATAATTATAATAATAAAAAATGCGTCAAACGTTAATTTTTTGTTCATGTAAAATCAAATTCCATATTGAAAAATTTTAATTATAAAAAAAAAAATTCAACTTGCCTATCACCGACATTGATTTAAAACATTTATTTACTTATTAAAGCAATTTATAATTTTTACTTTATTTAATCTCACAAAGTAACCACATCTAATCATCTTGTCTACTCTTTTCTCGTCTCCCCAGCTAACATATCAGTCATGCATGAGTCACTTTGAAAAAAGATCTATAAGGAACATGAAAACAACCTTTTTGCCTTATATATTACATATTACTTTTTACCACGCATACTGTACAACATAAATTCAAATAAAACTATCACTATTACTAATTAGTATTTTTAATATTTATTTTTTGTTCTTGCAATCATTAATAATAATAATGAGAAAAATTTTTCAATTGACTAATAACTGATAAGAGGAGATAATAATCGATAATTGGTGAACAATAAACAAGATATATCGTCGTCTAATAGTCTGGTCATATTATGTCTGCATTGGTAATCTATCCGCAGCATAATAATAATTATAATGCTAATTAATAGCGATGATAATTTACTGCTCAATAAGGTTTTCCGAAGAGACATAGCCATCAAATTAAATCCATGGGTGGTCGTGTCAAATCCATTTAATCTACTGCGAATCTATTCAGTCTTGATATTGAGAAAAATATTTTTTTTTTTTCGATTTAAAATTTAAAATATAAAAATGAAAAATAAAGGGTAAATTTATTTATAATGTGTAATAAATTAAATCCGAGAGTATTTAATTCTAAAAATAATAGAGTTATAGTTTAAAAGCGAAACGAGACGTGACGAAATGACAACATGACAAGTAGTTACCGGGCACAGAGAGATGAAATATGTAATGAAATAAAAAGGAAAAAAATTTTTAAAAATAGAATAGACAAACTAAACTATAATATATGATGATAGTGATACTGTTACTGATACTTAGTGTGTGTTTATGTATGTATGGGTTAATATATATATGTACATATATTAGACACAGCTGCATAGTTATCTTATCGTGTTCGTATCGGTTAATATCAAGCGGACAAACTTCTGTAACTACTTTACCCGCTGAAAAATTGTATGGGTGTGGACTATGCAGATAATAGTAGCGAAAGTCTCGAGAAGGAAGCTTACTTTGTCAGTCATATACATGATAAATGTATGTGTATATGATGAATAAAAAATTATGTTTATGTTTATGAGATTGGAGACAAAGACCATTGGCCTTAGATTAAGTTACTATCGGAACAATTATGCGAACTTTGACATCAAATGAGTCTAGTGTAATTGATTTTAATTAAATAGTCGTTGTTGTAAACATAAGTTGTGTTGTTGCTGATTGTTTATTATTAAAAATGTTTATTTATGAATATCAAGCAATAAATGTTTCTTTTTTTGCTTATTAAAAATTTTTTTTCCTTATTGCGATTGAGTTAACTGAAAAAATATTATTGATGATAATAATTAGATTAACTTTTCGCGAATGGAAGAAATATTTGTCGCTTTTTAAATTGAAGCGTTTTAGAGTATTTTAATGTTAATTAAGTTGCTTAGTAAAATTTTGCCGTTTTAATCAAAATTTCTCATAAAATGTGGAAAATTTTACTACTTGCTATTTTTGGACAGTTTGTAATTATAAATAAGGCAGAAGCTTTTAGAAAAATAAAAATTCCCATAAATGTAAAAATTAAAATTGTTATTTTTAATTTATAAGGCTAAATTTTTTTTCTAGTGTCGAGAAGATGCACCATGTGAAGATTAATTTTTTGATATAATTGATGGATTTGGTATATAATTTACTTAGAAAATTTTTTATACATGTTTGATTCAATTAAAAATTTTTGTAATATATTGATGAACTCTAATTTCAAATAAAAATCTTTAAAAATTAAGAAACATTGTTTGTTATTTTTTTTTCATAGATGAAAAATTAAATACAATATTTTAGCCGTATATTTTTGTATTGATGATATGGAATTAAAAAACTTTAACGTTAAAAAAAAATATAAGCAAATTCTAGATCTGACTTTCATATTTAAATTTCTTTGTTATAAATATTTATGATAATTTAAAAGCAAGTTTTTATTTTTTCAAGATTAGCTATGTTAAGTTCATAGTAATAAGCGCCATATCAAAAATGAGTCAGAGCTAAGAGCTGACGTAAAAGGTGAAATCGATGACAAAAATGTTAGCAATAATTTAGAAAAAAAATATAACAATTTCTTGTAATGTAAAGAGATAAAAAAATACAACAAGAAACATAATGACGTGTAAAAAACGTGCTACAGGAGGGTACTCGTGTAAATTACACCGCATTTAAAATTTTTAAATGCGAATTACAACTTTAAACTCATATTCGCTTTTAAAACTACGCATTCTCACGTGGTATCACATAGACAACAACTAAATGATTACCACGACGAGTCGGTATTCAAGCTCTCCCGCGTTGTAAATGACGGCCGGCTGTCATTTTATTATCTCATTGAATAATTAAAACTTCTACTTGTTATTTACCCAACTCTTTAATCTAACGAGTAATTAGCATAAAACCGCGTCAACTTTGCTAAGAGTTTTTTTAATGTCGCTCCAATAACTTGGAATCCAGCTTTACTCCATTGATAGAAAAAATATGGACATCCAGGATTAAATATAATGTAGCTGGTGGTATGTCTCTGAAGAATATATGTAGAAGAAAAAATCTATAGTATCGTAAACCAGTGCTCCTTATTTGTCCAAGGAATGACGTAAGCCCTTTCATATCCGCAGACCACCTAATACAATAATTCTCTACAAAATATATAATGCTTATCTCAAAAAAAATAGTCTGGGTATTAATAATATAAATCTTCGGCTAAATCTAAAATATGTACGCATGTACACACATATTTGTAAATAAATTATGAAGGACAAGGTCATTATTAACTTGTCTGTGCAACGTCAGAGCTTCAATTGGAATTTAAATCTAAAGTGAGGCCTGTTCTCACGAATTAGCACATCATCTACCATCATCTATAAAAATAAATCTCCAAAAAAAGAATAATGTTAATAATAATACTAGTATATAAAATTTTTTTATTAAAGACGTTCATGTGGATTTGTGAATCAAATTAGCTTACTGTTTACAAAGTTCAATTGTAGTTCATAAAATTATTAAATCCTTCACTTTGACCAACTCCAAATTTTAATTAAATAGGATACACCTGTTAATATTTAAAAAATATTTTTTTCTAAACCTCAATCGTTCTAAATTAACTCAAATTAATTTTATAAACCGGGTATTGAATTTTCATGATTGTTTTTTCTGTTTTTTCTTTTAAAATTTGTTCAGTTCTTCAAATATTTTGACAGCTACAAAATAGCCTATGTTTTAACATTTTTTTTTATTCCGTGCGCTGTTGCCTATTTTTAACACGGCTACAAACATGTCATCGTGATTTAAATTTTTTCCATTGAAATCCTCAATAAATAATCCAGAAATTTTAAAGCACTTTTTTTGAAAAAATAATTTTACACTGATAGAAGGATTTATTTGTATTAAATAATATTTGTTAATAGCTAACAAATCATTTATTAGAGACCATTTTTTAATATTAAATAAATATTTCTTAGTATTTAAAATGATTTGTTTGTATTTAATAAATCTGATATTCATTTATTAAATATTAATAAATCTTTTTAAATACTAAGAAATATTTGTTAAGGACTAACAAATGGCTTCAAATAAATGATTTGTTAAATATTAACAAATCTTTTTAACTATAAACAAATCCTTCTATCAGTGTATTATTTTTTTAAATCTAGAATATACTTTAAATAAAGCTTAGATATTCTTATTAGTTTTTTTTTAAATAATCCAAATAACAGATGTCTGACAATTTAATTTTTTGGAAATAAATTACCACAAGTAAATAAATTTTTTGACAATAATTTATTTGTTAAAAAAAATCAGAAAATTGTCAGACGTCTGCTCCGTTAAATATCATATAAAATTTAAAAACAAAAAGTAACGGATATATGATCCAAAAATAAATATTTAATCGCTTTCAACTTTGTTCAAACTAACGATAACCCAATGCTAAATGATCAACGATTAATAAGCAATAATTAGTCTCGTAATATCACTTATGAACGTCCTTAACAATATAAAAACTTACATATATGAGTCCAGAGTAGTACCGGTCCTTGAGATTGTGAAGTACCGACGCCTCATTGAGACAGGTTAATTCAGCCATATCCTCGACCTTATCAAATTTAGGAGGGTTCATCTTTTGTATATCATCCTTGGCGACTTGTATCCGCTTGCCGGTCTCGGCAATTTCAACCTCGACCTCATCACCGCGCTCTCCTTTGATACCAGCGGCGACAAATCCCTGTGTCTCGTGTGGGACCCAAACCAATTTTTTCTGGGTCCATTCTGCCTGTGTAGCTGGATCATTAAAATTATTCCTGTCGACAGATAGATAACGTAGCTCTGGATCCGACCGGTCTACCCTCGAATCGCCGTCCGCCATTTTTGTTTAGCGTACTCTACACTCACACACACGGATAACACAAAGTATACATACACACACCAATACACACACTGAATATTCTGCTGCTGCTGTTGCTGTTGCTGTACTACTACTATAGTGCTGATGTAGAAGAGAGAGAGAGTACACCGCCTTTCTTGTCTTGGTAAAAAAAATTAAACTCACGCGCACGTATATCTTTTTCTTACACCCAACAATTCAACTGTCTTTATTTATTTTATTTTTAATTTCAAATCGAGATGGGAATTATTTTTTTAAAAAACCACCTCTTCTTTTGCCACGGGCTTGCAGTTGCTGTGACGCCGAACTAAAAAATCAAACCGTTTTTTATTTTAGTTTATTTTATTTAATTAATAAGAAGACTATTTTTTTAATTTATTTACCTGAATTGTTTTATTATTTGTTGTGTAGTTAGTAATAGTATTTGCGATAATGTGTTGGTACGAGTAGTATGAATAAAACCGCACATGTAAAAAAACACAATGCCGTGATTCTTAATCGTTTAATTTTCAGACTCGACTGTCGACTGACGACCGCTGCCGTAGTGTACTACTACTCACTACTACTAACTCCAGTCCAGTCCCAGTCCTCTCCAACTCCAACGTCCACGGAACAGAGTCACTTCTCTTTCTCTCTCAGTCTCAGTACCGTTCCCCAATCCAAATCGTCAACGCCGATTTCTCTACCCCCATGGCACAGACGTAGACGTACAAAGCGATAACTTCTCCCTCTTTACTTTAGTTTTTATTAAGCAAAGATAAAGTACACATGCATGGACCAGCCCAGCTTTCTTGTTTGTAATGCGATGTATAACGTACACTTTCTTTCACTGTCGATTGTATACTCTTTAAATCCCACTGTCACGCTCCCTCGACTGCTGTCTCCGTCTAGCGGCACCACAGACGCTAATTCAAATTTTAACGGTCTTACATAGAAACTTGCCGTAATTTTTATTTATTCTTTATACTTTTATAAAAAATAATTTAAATATAACAAATTAGTGATAGCTGTTAAAAATTTACAGTCGAATATTAATAATTTTTAAATTAAATATAAATAATATATTTATTAACAGAAAAGATATTTTTAGTTTACAATTAACGAGTTTTAAATACCGGCTCAAATTTTATTGGTTTAAATTTTTGGCGCGTTTTAGCTCGGAATTTAAATTTATAAATTCCTAACAAACTGAATTATCGACTGTGGTTTACTTTCTGACGTTATTAAATTTAAAAATTGTTTTTTTTATAATAATGTTTAATTTTTTTTTGTTATAAATCAATCTTTTAAAAATAATTATTCAAAAAATTATATTTTGAAAAAAAAATATTCACATTATTGATATAAATTTTATAATACTAATTTTAATGTAACATATCTTTTAATACGCTTAAATTATAATTTTGAAATGAGTATTAATAAAAAAGTAAATTAATTTTCAATGTTTAACATATTTTTGATTGGTTAAAAAATAAATAGAGCAATAAATCAAAATAAATCCCAAGTTCGCAAAACCGGTTGGCCTACAATACAAGGTGATTTTAAAAAATATACAAACATATGAGTCATACAATTAGTTACATATTTGGTACTGTATGAGATTACCATTTCAGATAAAATTTTTTACATTATATTTCATGTTATCATTATTAAATGATTAATTCATAAAATATGTATGACATTATACCAATAAATTTTTTTTATCTCAAATATTGAGCATTGATGTTTGAATAAATTAATAATTAATTACAAAATTAATATTAAAAATTATTATAGATGGCGCTAAATTTAATTTAAATTTAATACGATTTATCACTTATTTGGATGTGATTCATTTTCCATATGATGCAATTAAAATACGTATGTAGGTTAATTCCACGTAAGGTAATTCACATAAGTACAATAAAATATCTTTTTGCGGTACTTCTTTATAAGAAAATTTAACGACTAAAACCTAATATTTAGAATTTCACATCCGCGAGCTACAGAAATTTCTCTCTGACAATTATTTCTACATAATTAGTCAATTATATAATATAAATAAGTAATTAATTAACACATTTAAGTATTGAAATTATCCTTAATCGTTAGCAAATTAATTTGACCTAAACCTAATCCAAATATAGACTAAATAAAATTGAACACGTCGATGACTAAATTGAGAGATGAACGATTTAGATTTAATGGTGTCTGAGTACTTGAAAACAAATATATAAAAAAGTATGTCTATATATATAAGTAATGCAGTATTAAATGCGAGTACTTTAAAGGCGGGAAATCATTTGCTCTTAAGGTAACTTTTCATGAATGCTTCATGTACTATTACGGTTGATATCACGAAGCTTAGATAGAGAGATGCCTTGGATAACTTCTGACTATGCGACGTGGTTAAGATCAACTGTATCAACATGCTCTCTTTTTTTTTCTTTTTCAGTGGTATTCATATCAATAATAAACTGACTCATCTCAATTGCTTCATCTTTTTATGTAATCCATCATTATCATTAATTTAATCATTATTATAATCGATAAATTGCTGCGTATTATAAGATTAGTTCTTGTAGAGTTCACCTAGTATTCTGTAAAATTTATTAGTTTAAAGTCTGCTGCATTGCTATTTTAAATTCTACTTCTTAAACTAGTACCGTTAAAATAAAAAAATTTTAAACAAATACAATTCGTCTGATTGTTCTGTAATTTGAATTTAAATTAACGCCTACTTGCCAACATATTGTACGCTTAAAACACTTTATTTTTTTTTCATCCTTAATATTTTTATTTCTTACTCAAGAATTATTCATTTAAATTTAAAATTTATTTTTTTTCAATTAAATATTTTTCTTTTTAGTGAAAAATGTACTCCGTAGAAAAAAACAATTCCGACGAGGTAAGAATTTGTTAAATTTACCTAAAAAAATAAAATTATTTAATTACCATTAATTTTGTTTAGGTAATGGTTGTCAACTTACGTAGTGATACTTTTACAAAACCGAGTAAAGAAATGAGACAAGCGATGTTTGATGCTGAAGTTGGTGATGACGTCTGTGAAGAAGATCCAACTGTTATAAGTATTTTTTATAATAATAACTAAATAAACTGAATGATTAATTCGTTTTAATAATAATTTTAGAGCTACAAAAAGTTGCTGCAGAATTATTAGGAAAAGAAGCAGCACTTTTTGTCCCCAGTGGATCTATGGGAAATTTAATTGCCAGTAAGTTCTTTTAATAAAGCATGAATATCAATTAAATTTACCAATTAAATAATTATTTTTTTTTTAGTAATGGTTCATTGTGACCAACGTGGCTGCGAAATTTATCTGGGTGAAGACTGTCATATAGTTCAGCATGAGCAAGGAGCAGCAGCCCAGATAGCCGGTGTGACAATCTCAACAATTCCCAACAATTCCAACGGCACGTTTAATATAAACACGATAAAAAGTAGACTGCGCGATTCAAAAAACGTCCATCATCCAATATCAAGAATGATTGCTGTTGAGAATACTCTAAATGGTAAAATCTTGCCGCTAGAATGGCTAAAAGAAGTTGTGGAATTTGGAAAGAACAACAATTTAAAAGTACATATGGACGGCGCTCGTTTATGGAACGCCGCGATTGGTAGCAATACTTGTGTCAAAGACATCGTTCGAGGCTTAGACTCGGTGACATTTTGTCTCAGCAAAGGCCTGGGTGCTCCAGTTGGCTCAGTACTATGTGGGAGCAGCGAATTTATCATCAAGGCACGTCGTTGTAGGAAGCTACTGGGTGGTGGAATGCGCCAAGTTGGAGTTCTAGCTGCTGCTGGTTTGGTTGCCCTGGATGGTCGCTTCAGATTACACAAGGACCATGAGAAGGCGACTGCTATGATGAAGGCGATCAATCAAATGAATTCGAAGATTATCAACGTTAACGCTGCTAGTGTCCAGACTAACATGGTTTTTGTTGATGTCAATAATTCAGAGGCTATTGATGCTGAGAAAGTGGTTCATAGACTTGGGACAGTTGTTGATGATCATCCAGATGATCAAGTTATTGTCAAAGCTTGGGCTGAGTGGGAAGGTTGCCTGAGATTAGTTTTTCATCTTGATATTTCTGATGAAATGCTCAATGCTGCCATTAAAAAGTTCAAGTATGTCATTTCTCAGTTTGATCCTGCAATTATTAATTAGAGAGATTATACAAATGTATTTAACTAAATATTATAAGTTAATGAAAATTAATTTAGCGGATATTTAATCATTTTGAAGATAAATAAATTATATTAGCAAAAAAAATTATAAAAAAAAATTGACATGTAAAAATTTTAAACAATAAAAAATGCAATTTTTTAAGAATAATTTTTCTGAACAAATTTATTTGTTAAAAAAATTTAAAAATGGTCAAGTGACTGCTAATTTTAATGTCATTATAAGTTATTATTTTTAATTATAATCAATACATTTGTTGAAAACTCATTTTGACTTTTGAATAAAATTTTAATAATTATTAAAACAAAATTTTTTAATTCAACATTATAAAAACTTGTCAACTTTTTACTTTATGAATAAAAACTTTTAAAAATACCTACAATAAATAACTAAGAATAATTATTTTAAAATATTGACGTATAAAGTTTAAAAAATTCTAAATATGTTAACGTTAAAATTTTATGAGTGAATAATACTATTACTGTCATCTATAGTTTTATTTGAATTGTTATTGCCTGCTTTTCTAACCTATCAGCTCCTTATTTGCGCTCTCTTTTATCAATTGTTAGTAAAAAAAACCTACTTTGACATTTTTCATTAATTCAAAAAATTATTTTAAATACTTACATCAATGAAAAAAAATTAAAGCAATTTTTGTGTAAATAAAACAATTAATATTAATAAAACTAAAAAATTTAATCATCCCAATTATTTTCTGAACTGATAGTTGACCTTGACAGCTGTTTTTTTTGTCTACCAACTGCAAGAAATATTAAATAAAAATACCAACATGAGTGACACTTTGTTTTCAAAACAAAAATAAAAGCGTCTATATTGTTTACATTTTTAAAAACTTATTTATCAACTATACTATTAATAATTGTAATAAATATTTAAGAATGCTGAGTGACTATGAATTATTTACACAATTGTGTGTTAAACGTGGAGTTTTTTCACCGCCAGAAATTTTGGATGCCATGAAAATAGCCAGGTAAATTATTTATTAGCTTATGATACTGAAATTGAGATACATCTGATAATTTTTAGAATTTTTTTAATAAATAAATAATAGCAAGAAAAATTTATTTAAAATATTTAATTTTTAAATTTCAAAAAAATTATAAATGCAATTTTTTAAAAATAATTTTCTATACCTAGTTTATTTTTCAAAAAAGATAAAAAAACTGTCAAGTGTCTGCTAAATTCAGTATTATATTAGTTTAATAATTAAAAATCAATAAAATAAACCAATTTTAAAACTTTAAAGTTCATGATATTAAAGTTAGCTGTCACTTTACAATTTTTCAATTTTATTTAACAAAAAAATTCGTTCCAAAAAATAATTTAAAAAAAATTGCATTTTTAATTTTTTAAAATTTCTCCATGTCAATTTTTTTTCTTATTTTTTTTTGCCATAATTTATTTGTTATAAAATTCTTAACATTATTAAATATGTGCTAAATTAATTTTCATTTAAAGTTCAACAGGTGAGTTACGTTTGCCATGTCAGTCAATAGTAATACCAGTTTGCGAAATAATAAGTCGTGTGTTGATATCAAGCTCGACTATAAAGTCAGTGGACCTGAGTGACTGTATGCTCATCACCAAAGGCATGAGTAAGCTTCTGGAGTCACTTCGTGACGGTACAAATATCACAACGCTGAATTTAAAAGGCAACAACATCAGCGGGTTGATAGCCAGCCAGCTCGGGGAAATTTTCCAGCACAATAATACACTGAAACATCTTTACTTACAATGGAACAACATTGGTTCCGATGTAGAAGCATTTGACAAATTTTGCCAGGGTCTCGCCATGAATTACAATATCGAGGAACTGGATTTAAGGTATAATCAAATAACGCCTCATTGCGCTGACGCTTTAATGAACTTGCTGAAAAAAAACAAAGCGCTGAAAGTTTTGAACCTCGAGTGGAATACGCTAGGTTTCCATGGCGGACAGTCTTTGCTGAATGGTATAAAAGATAATAATAGTATTACTAAGTTAAACTTACGTGGTAATTGCGTACCTGATAGTATTGTTGATTCAATTGATAACGTAACTCTGAGGAATCAGAGTAAAAAATCAATTACTTCTTCGAATATTACTTCTAAGTCTACAGATAAATTAACTGGTAATTGTTTCAGCAAAAATGATAATTGCATAATGGTTTTGTATGAACGTGCTCATAAATTAAGTCTTCAAGATACGGAAAATAAATTGAATGATTCAGAGTCAGTTGATGAGTTTAAATTAAAGGAATTGGGCTCGAATTTCAGGAAGAAACGTTTGAGACGTAAAAAAAATTCAAAGTCTGATAAATTATTAAACTCTAATTCTGATTCTGACTCTGACAGTTCTTTTAAAATTAATGATAATAGTGATAAAGGAGGTAAAACTGAATTTAACAAAATAATGGAGTTGAATAAAATTTTACATGACAGAAGTGAGACGATTAATGTCTTGACAAAGCAGATAAATACCAAGGATGAAGAAATAAAATCCAGTAATGAGTTAGTGGAGAAACTTAGATATGAAATTGATGAATGGAAGAGAAGATTTGATGAAATTGTTGAGGAAAAAAAGAGGGAAATTCTAGAATTGGAGGAAAAGCATAAAAAAATAGAAGAGGATTTAAAGAAAAATTGTAAGACAATTGAGGATAAATATAATATATGTCTGTTGAAAAATAAAGACTGGGAAGGAAAAATCCGTTATTATGAGAAGAATATTCATAAAAGCTCGTTGGAGGTAATTGCGCTGAGAGAAAAGTGGATGAGTAAGTCGAAGGAGTATGAAGATATCATTGAGATTAAGAACACGGAGGTGCATAAAATAAGACGAGAGTACAAGGAGAGAGACAATAAGTACAAAATTGAGGTGAATATTTTAAAAAGTACGCTTAAAGAAACCACAACCGCGTTGGAGGATTGTCAGGATCAATTACAGAAATCACGCAATGAGTTGCGTGAAATGGGAAGTAGCTTGGCGACTTTCAGAGCTAAGGTTGATGAGCTAGAGGGCATTGATTGTAAGTATGGCAAAGTGGTAGAAGTTTGCCAGAGAATTAAAGATGAAAAGTTTGGCGTTGAAGAAAAATTAAATGACGCTCAGAGAATTATTGCGGGTCTTAAGAAACGGGTGCAGAGTTTGGAGAGCGAGCTGGTTGATCCCCAGAGGAAATATGATTTGTTGAAGGCCCAGCTGGATGAGGAAAGAGATAAATCGGCGAGGTTGAAACAGGAGCTAGAAGATGAAAGAATGAGGATTAGGGATCAAGATTCCCAGCTGCAGAAAATGAGCCAGCAGGTGACGGTCATGTCCGGGCAGATTAATGATATTCAGAAAAATTATGCTGAGGAATTGAGGGAAAGAGATAAAGACATAAAACAACTTAAGGAAATTATTGCGGGGAAAGAAAAGGAATTTAATGATTTAAAGTAAGGATTTAATTTTTATTTTTAGAGTTGTTAATATCTTTATTTTATTCTTATTGTTTTTTAGGGCTGAAGAAGCGCAACGAGCTGGACATTTACACGCGGCATTTAACAAGTACCTGAGTTCAATAGGACCTTGAATTACAAATTTATAATATATTTCTTTATTTTTTTATTTAAATATCAATTTTATTAAAATTTTTTAGTAAAATTTTGCAGAGATATTTAATATTCGTTACAAACGATGCGTAGTATTAATTTAAAAAAAAATCATGGAATTGATTAGTTTTTTTAATTAAAAAAATAATAAAAAATCGAATCAACGGTTATTACGTACTTTTCGTACTCGGAAATATAAATATTAATACTAGAAAGGTAATTCTTAAATAAAAAAAGAAATCGGTGTAAAATTATAAGTGACGTGACAGTTTCACGGAATTTGCGAGAGTTAGACTGCATGACGCTGTCGCATTAAAATAAATATAGTAGTTATTATAGAATAGGATAGAGCGTTAACCATCACTTATAAATAATTATCTTTTAAGAATTCTTGTTAAGTGATTTTCATCGCTTTCCTCGTATTATTAGTTGCTAATAACTAATTATGTATCATGCGATGTTTATTATGGGATATTTATAGCTATTGATTTATTTGTCAACTTCAACCAGAGTACTCTGTTGATTGATTAGTTTTATACCCAAATATTTTTTAAAGAGTGTTATTAATAAACAATATTAATAAACGCTAATTACTATTTTTATTTACGGATAATTTATTTTATAGTTTTGTGTTTTATACTACTTGATCTTACGTAAACATAAATAATTATGAAAATACTTCCAAGTTATGAAGAAATTTTTTTATGTTAAATTTTATTTTTTATCATTCATGCAGTATTATTATTTCAAAGCATATTTCTTATTAAAAAAATAGCTGTTTATTTATTTTACAATCATCAGAATTTTTTCTTGTTCAAAACAACAATAATTCATAAAGAAAAATTCCTAAAAATATTGGGGAAGATATTTGTAAATAAAAAAAAAAGTTCATATAAATAATAAATAATTTTTTTAATAACTTAACTTGTAACATATTTATTGTTTATAATTATAATTATTATAAGTTTAAAAATAAAAGCAGATAATGTTTAAACAGTGAAAATAATTAAGATTCGATTTGAATCGTGTTTAATATACCAGTGTTTCAATAATTTAAAAAATTGAAATAAAATATTGGAACACTAATTATTTTACAACCTTTTTAACAGATACTTGTTCAATAATTTATACAATGTTTATGTATTTTTTATACAATTTATAGTGACGAACTTAATAGTACAATTGAAATGGCAGTTATGATAATAAGTCTCATTTTAAAATAAAAAAAAAAAGCTATTAATTGACAAAATAAAAGCAACTGAACGAATTTTAATTACACGTTTATTTTGTTTGTTAATAAGATTTAATTAAATAAACAATTAATAATAATGTTACTATTTATTATTATTATTTATCAATCTATATATATATATTTTTTTTTTCATCTCTAATGTAGAGACGTCATCAATGCTACATTTTACTAATGCTCAGTAGCATATTTAAATTAAGATTAACATTCATACAATATTTATACACAATTATTAAACATATCAATTTGAATATATATATGCACACATTTATGGTGTTAAGTTTGACGCGTGGGTGGCCAACGCCTTAGTTTTAAAGGCACGTGATTTCTTATCTCGCAACGACATAACATTTATTAATATATCTGCGACAAGTAATATGTATATTTTTTTAAGTTAAGACAACGGCACGATCTAGATATCATTTAATCGCAGTCACATGCTTATATTTAACTTCCTTTTCCTTTCCATTGTGATAAAAAATAATATTTAAATTATATACGATAATTGAAATCATATTTAGTGTACTCATACTTTAGCTATTGGCTTTGTTTTTAGGTATAAAAGAAAAAGAAAGATTTTACTATTATTTTGATTTATTGTACGTAAAAAGGCACATGTTATGTAATTATTTATTTATTTAATAACTATTTTTATATATTGAAAAATGAAGACAGAAAATTTAATTTTTCTATGTATGTTCAAATTAAAAAAAAAAAATTTTATTTTTTTTAATTTTGGGTATGTAAATGGTACCCATTAATATTTCAACTCAAGTTCATGAAATCACACGCTAATTTCATTATATTAATTTTAGTTATATAGTTGAACTAATTAATTCTTTTGACTGATTCAGAAAACTCTAAAGTGTAATTGATTTTTTTAGTCAATAAATTTATATTACAAATCGCAATTACACAAATATTATGCTGCTACTGACTAAAATTATTATAAATTTATTTATAATTTTAGTAAGTTTTATATATGTTTATATATACTTAAATATTTTTGAATAAATAAGAAATAGTCCATTGTAATACTAAGTCAGGAGTTCATTAATTTATTTTAAGCTATAAAAATGAATTTTTTTAAGTAAACGCTTATTATAAATTTTCTTTGGTCGTAATCATGACTTTTTGTTTAGTTTTGTACTAAAAAAAAAAAAAAAAAAATAAAATAAAAAAAAAAAATAAAATTCAAGATAATTTTATACAATAATATTTTTCATCAATTATTTAACATGTAAATAAATAATTACGTTAATTGAATGTACCCGACTTAGATTACAGTTCCTCATAATTTAATAACTCAACTAATTTATAATAATTTAGCTTAAAAAACTTTTTACATATTCTGGAAGATATTAATCATTACGATAGGTTTTTATAAGCAATTTTATCTATAAATAAATAAATTTAATTTAAAAATTAAATATTTACTAAACATTCACTTGTTTATAAAAAATTCCAATACACAATCGCAAATATTTCCTATTACTCTAACAAATAAAAAACATTGAAAATTATCTACACAATTGAACTAATAAATTTAAAATGTATAAGGATACTCAGCGATATAATTTTTAATAGGAATTGGTAAAGATTTAGTATCTATTTTATGTTTATTAATAACAAGCCTAGCAAGATGTGAAAGCGTACCAACATCTTTAACAACCGGCTTTGTTAAATAAATTTTACTGTACAGATGTCCAGTCAAGTCGACCCAGACTTGCTTTAAATTTCCATTGCCGTGTTTCGACACATAAATATAATAATCAAGCAATTTTATCGGACAGTCGAACTGCGGCATCGTCATGATAAGCTGAGGTTCCGAATCGAGTCGGAAATTTCTGTTGTAGAAGTGAACTCTGACAGAGGTCGGCCCGCGGTCAGTCTGGACAGAAATAGCAAAGACAAATCTACTGTCCGAGCTGTCTCTGACAAGCCACCTGCCGATTTCCATGTTTTTAAGTAAGTTTTCGCTCTGCTGCCAATTCATGCCCTCGTAATACCACCCAGTACTGCTCAACAATTTCTTGATGTCTGTTGTCTTGGGGAGACCTCTTTTTTGCGAGTACCCTTCGTCGTAGTTGTAAGACACCGGCATCAACCAAGACACTGGTGTCGTCGGAGTTGGAGTTGAAGTATCTTCACGCCTCTCATTCTCGCAGCTACTTCCCGTTTGCTGGGTGTCCATTTGTACTAATATGCAATTTCCAGCTTCTGATGTTGTAGTAGCTGAATTTATTCCATTTACGGTGGTGATGGTGTCAACATTGTTCCCAGAACTTTTTGTTGCCGTGATATTAAGCGTGCATTGATCGACGTTCGCAGGCAATTGAATTGTCGCACTGACTTTTATTTGTACAGCACCTGGATCGTCGGTCGATGATTTACGCTGAACTGTTTCTGACTGTAAATTATTACTACAATTATTACTATTATAATTATAACTATAATTATTGTTATTGTTATTATTATTAATGGAATTTGATTGTGATGAACAGCAACAGTTTGAATTTTTTCTAGATTGCCTATCACCAGCCGCTGGATTGCAATTATCGTGAATAGAATTGTCAGGCCTAGGCTGGATGAAGGAATCACGACGCATTCCTGGCAATTCTTGACAGCCGCTGGGCGGATGAACTGACGGAGTCACTTCTTCTTTGGGGAAATCACGGTGATAGTTGAAGTTAGCGAGTGATTGAAGCAAATCGTTGTTAGAAAATAACAATTGGGAACTATTATCTTCGGACAGTCTCTTCTGAACTAGACACCCACCACCAGACAACTTGGGCCTGATTTCAATCCTCGGAGAGTGGATCAGCGAATCAGAGTCTGTCGGCTGGAGCAGGTAACCCCCCGATTGGATGTTCGGGGTGGTTATCGTGACAGTGCCGCCGGTGAGATCACAAGTCGTGTTTATCTTGCACTCGGAGTTGGACGGCTTGGAGATGTTCCAGTAGTCGACCAAGAATCCGGGACTTGGTATCTGAGCGGTGCCCGAGCCTTGATTGGATTGAATTATTGTCGGCCCGTGGATTATTGTCGGAGCGTTTATTATGCAGTTGCTCCCGTAACTGCGTGGCATCATCAGTCCTCCACCGCAACTGTAGTAATTGCCGTAGGATGATGCCACTGGAGATGATGATGTTGTGGTTGATGGATGCATTGCTGTGTCTTGGAGTCGCGAGTCTGGATTACAACATCCCGGGGCTGGAAAACGATGCCGGCAGTTTGGGCACATTACTGTCAGCATCTTAGTAAAGGTGATGGTTTTTGTCCCAGCATTATTTTATGTAATCTGAAATTTAAGAGAATTTATTAGTTTTTTGGCAATCAATTTAAAAAAAAAAAAAATGTAAAATTTTTGGTAAAAATATTTTTATTAAAAACTAGCAACCTTGCAGTCACTATGTGACTGCCGTGACTTGTGGACTATAAATAAATGAAATTTTGTTTTATTAAATAATGACTTTTGTTAAATTGCACTGTGCTTTCTTAACTATTGACATTTTTAAAGATATAAACTCATCCCGATGTTAAACTCATCAAGAGCTTTCATTTGAGTACCCACATGCATTTTGATATATTTTTCATATATATAAATATATGAAAAATTGATGTGGGTACTCAAATGAAAGGTCTTCATGAGTGTAATGTCAGGGTGAACTTATATCTTTAAAAATGTCAATAGTTCTCAAGATACAAGGTCATTTTTTAATTATATATCTAGAGATAGAGAATTTTTGAATGCAGCCTAAATATTATCATAAATTGACTATCGGTGAGAATGATGTGAAATCTTGAAAATACACAAATTCAAATCAAGACTTTTGCAACGACACTAAATTTTTCTAAAAAAAAAACCGATTTTATCATATGACTATCCTAGACACAAAATTTTTCTTATTCTCTTAATAATATAGTTTGAAAATTTGATACTAAAATTGTCATAAAAAAAGGTTGTTAAAATTTCTCATTTGGAAATTAAAAAAAAAACTGTAAGTGCAATTTTATTTTTAGTAAAAATTAATTTTAAAAGTAAAATCAGAAAATTTTTAAATAATTAAAAAACGAAAAAATATTAAATAATTGATATTAAAGGATATTTAATATTTAATACCTATATATAGATTTGTTTACCATAATATTGATAGATATAATAAAATAATAAAAGATTAATTACAACATATAGAATAAGAGACAAAATGACCGTTAGACTATTGTCACAAGATAAAATATGCTATTTTATCCTACTTAGAAACATATATGTATACAATTAAACTTTAAACTGAGAATTTATTAGTTACGTATAAAAGAGGGGAATGACATTGAAGACAAACATAAATGATATTTCTATATCTACAACAAAATATATACGTATCCTGCTGATGTATTACAAATACGATAACGAGTCTATCAATAACTGTTAACAAAAAACTGGATTAGATACATTTATTATCATTTTTATACGTATAATTTTTTTTTCGTAGAAATATTTACGAGTTAGCAGTATCTAAAGCTGTCTCTTCAGGGAAGAATATCACAATTTTGATTATTATTTATGTGATTCAGTGATAAAAAAAAATTTATTATTTTCTTTTATTCCAAAACTTTGGCTCTATTCTAAAAACTACGCAATCAATTAATCATTCAAATTGAGTCGTTAAAAAAAAGGAATTAATTTGCATAAAAATTATTAGTTTTGCGTATCAATGGAATTATCAGTCAAGTGTCTCGTCCGTACAAGTGAGATGTAAATATAAATATAAATATTAAACGGGGAAAAAAAAGCATCAGCTACCGGTGGAGGCGGAAACACTACTAAGTTTCTCCGAATTCGTCATGAAAGATCAAGCCACGCTTGACAGTTCATAACATTATATATGTGTAGAAAAATATATACGTAGCAGTAGCTACATAAGCCGGTATGATTCCAGGAATGACCTATTGATGAAGCGCGACGAAGGACCGCTAAAGGTCTTTTGCACGCCATCATACTAAGCCCGCTTCGTTTTGTTATATTAGATTATTTTATTTGCTTATATGTTTAGATATATATTTTTATTATTACATATATTGCTTTGAAAAAATTTCAATACAGTTAAGTGTAAATTGGATGATTTTTCAAAATTTAAAACTTTTTTAAATAATTACAAACATAATACACAAATTTTTAAATTATCTATCAATTAAAAATTGTAAAGTCCAAAAATATCATATTAAAAAAAAATAATTAAAAAATGTAAAATATGAAAGAAATAATTAACTTTTTAAACATTTAAAAGATTTCAATTTTTTGAAAAATTTAAAAACATTTAAAAAATTTTTTTTGAAAAAAATGAGCAATGTTGTAATAAGAAATTAATTTGTTGAAAATTTTAAACAATTTTTTTTCTCAGCTGAAGAAATAGAAAATTTTTCTTATAATAACTTTCTTATTGAAAAATGTTTTCTAAATTTAAGAAAAGCAATTTTGGATAAAAATTCGTAAGTTGTTTATCTAAAATTGTTCTTTTTCAAATCAAAAAATATTTATTTTAACAAGAAAGTTATTGTGAAAAAAATTGTTATTTCTTCAGTTAAGAAACAAAATTGTTTAAAATTTTCAACAAATTTATTTCTTACTACAACATTGCTCATTAACTAATTTTAGATTGCCGGTTTTAAGCTTTTTTTGATAATTATAATCAAATGACAAGGATTTAGATAACAATTTTTTATAGAGTTGTCATTTAAAGCCATTTGAACATTACAGAAAAAGAGGGAGTTGATAAATAATGTTGTTAAGAGTTATTGTGATTTAAGAGTTTCATAAATGAGAGAACAGACTTGAAAGTACTTATATCAGAGGACTTTTAATTTTTTTTCACATAAATCATATGTATGTAATGAGGTAGGTATATTTATACTATTCTTTTCCATTATTATTACTGTCATTATATTTATATTCAACTGTAGATACATATAAATATAAATGAGTTTGGAGCTACTGTATCATTTACTGTGTTCTCGGAATTAAATAATAATCGTTTAGCTGACATTAGAGCGAGTGGAGTATTGTATGGAATAGAAAGAGTAAGATGGATAAATTGGAGGGAGAAGTAAAAAATAAGAAAAATAATCAGGAAATTACGACATGCAATCAAAAACACATTTTCTCAACGGAAATGAAAACATTAATGCTAAATGTTTAACTGAAGTCGGTTAATCTAACAATAAATGGATTCTTGTGAAATTTATGAATGTTATATATTATGTATGTAATCATTTCAGCATAAATTTTATGCAAACAAAGAAGCAAGTGATAAGATTTGGTTGATAGTAGTCATTAATTATTAATATTGATAATAAAGTATTTTTCTTGGTTTTGTTTATTTTTTTCAAAGATACATTTATTCGTATTGTTTGATATTATGTATGTATGTATGTATGTATGAGTAATTTTTCTTTGTCCATTATAAAAATAAATCTTGATAATAAAACGCCGATTCTTATTATACTTTTGGTGCGTTGCAATTATGTGCGGTATTCAAGGAACTCGTTTACTCAGTTCTTATTTTAATTGTGAAAAATCATTGCTATCCTTGACATACTTTTATTTATTTTCTTTTTTAAGACTAAAAAATATTTTTAATTAAAAGTATCAATAGATCGTTTGAATAAGTACTTTTTTTTTTACTTCAGGCGATTGTTCAATTGTGTACAAAATTTTCACTTTATTTTTTTTTATTAAAAAAAATTATTTTTACAATTAATCTTAATTTTTTCTAAAAATAGAAAATAATTGATTTTAATAAATATTAAAAATTATTATTTAATAAAAAATTTTTTAATAAAAAACAATATTTAAATTTATTCAAAATTTTTGTTTTTTAAAATGACCTAAATATTTATAATAAAAAATAATTATTTGTTTTAAAATAACCATAAGAATGTTAGCACTGTGATTTATAATAAATAATTTTCGGAAACAATTAAAATAAATAAAAGATCTAAATTAATCAACAGTACTACGTAAATCATTGACGTTATTGTCGGCACGTGTGTCAGAGAGTTGATAGTATTTGTGGAGTAACGCGAAGGCAAGCTTCCGCGAAATAGAGTCCCGAGTCCGCCAAGCGTCGTTCATACATACCTTATGTTACTCTGACATTTGCAATAGTGAGTTTGTGATTTCATACATATAACATATAATACATGTATATATCTATATACTTCACTTTAGCGTCTCGTGTGTTATGTTGCAATGTCAGAAGGCCAAGCCCCCATTTAAAAGTCTATCGTGGCCATATCGTAATGTATATGAGTACATGTGTGTACTCACACTAGCATTACGTACTTATATATTTATTTTTTAAAAGTACTTACAGCTCCACATCATAAACACTGACATCTCTTTAACTCTTTAAATTCATAGTTTAATTGTCCTATGTACTACTATATCATATTATTTTTATGCATTTGATAATAAAAGTTCAAATTATTGCCTCTATTTATAAATTTTTGTTATAATTTTTCATTTTTATTAAACAATAATAACAATTTTTTCTGTCTTAGGACTTTTTTTTACACAAGAAAATAATTTATAAGTAAGGTAAAAGCCCCAATAGATGATCACGTACCAGTATATGATCATCTATTGGGACTTTTACCTTACATTGTAAAAATATTTTTATCAAGTATGCCTAGTGTTCGACGAATTTGTAAATCGTTAAAAGTAAAATGTTGCGATTTTATAGCCTTTTTGAAATAAAACTAAAAAATATGTCAGTCATAATTTAACAGCACTAAATCAACGTTGACATTGTATGGTTTATGGTTTTATCCGTAACTTTAAGAAACTAAAACTAAAACTAACTTTAAAAAGTCTATGTTAATAAATTTCTTCGGTTAGTAATATAAGTAAAGTCTGGAGTAAGATAAAAGCTTGCTCGTACATAAATATGTACAAATAATATTTATACATCAGTACAGTACAGGATTTATTTAATTTTTGAGTAAAGACTATCAGGCAGACGTAGACAGGAATGTAATAAAAATTTCCGGAAACTAATTTCGATAATTCGGAGTAGCCATAAAATTCCGGTTTGGTTTCTTTCCTCTTTCTCTTTATCTTATTTTGTGCTAATACTGTGCAGCCCAACTAACGTACAGTAAGTAATTCTAAAAAATTTTCTTGTACTTATTTTTCTAAGCAGACTGTAAATATTTATTATTATTACTTTTCTTCTTTGGTGTAGTGTATTTATACAAGGCTACTTCTTGTTAAATGTTTTCTTCACTGATTCTTTGCACTTAAAACTTTAAGCCGAATGGTTTTAGTTAAAAACGTTTTATTCCAAGTATTACGCGGTCTCGTTTCTATTCAAAGTAACGGTCACATTACAAATGACAAAATTACTTACTGGCTTTCACTTTGATTTTTTTTTTTTTTTAATTGTAATTTGACTTTTTTATTGTTAGAAACATGTTAAATCATTTTTTTGCTCTAACGTTAGTTAGAAATAACAAAAATGATAAAATAAAAAAAAATTAATGATAATAATGAAAATTTTACATTATTTTTAATTTTTTTTACTATTAAAAAGCCATCCTAATTTTTTAATTTGACGTCATTTTTATTGAAAATTTTTAATCCGGTAATGAAAATAATAGAGCACTCGGCATGTAATTGTAGAAATCTAAATTCAACTCTTGGCATTTTCTGATCCTAATATTTTTTTTAGTTCATTTTGTTTTTTTCAGTGAATTTATGTTATAACTTTCATTGTTAATTTATCGAAAACCACAAAAATGGCAAAAATTGTTGATAAAATGTTATGATTAAAATTTTAAATAAAAATAACCTCAAACTGAAGGATTGGGAGGCTCTAATATTATTAATTAAAAATTTACCAATATTAAGTACAATACTAACTAATAATTTTTATTGTATTTAAAATAGAACTCAAAACTACAAACATTGACATTAAATTAAAAAAAAAATTCTAAGAATGCAAAACATAGAACAAAACTAATATATTTTCTAAATATTAAATTCCAATATTTTCCGCTACTATAATATTCGGTGAAAATATTTATGAACGCATCCTCTTCAAATTCCCTGGTAAATATTTACGCGTAACAGTGCAACAGTATTAAATATTATTATTACTATTATTACATACATCCTATCCATGTCTTCAGTACATATATTCAACAAATTTTTAACGCTAGAGTTTGAAATGTTGTTAATGACTCTATTCATTTGTTAAAGAGTACTCGGATACATAAACGCGTGTGTATTATAACAGACATACATTAAATTGACATGTATGAACGCATACTGCACGTGCAACTTGGCGTGTAATACTTGCATTAGGCGGAAATAACTGTTTTGTAAAACCATCTCAAATTCCCGGAATAGCTGGGCAATTGTTTATAGTAAAATCCAATTATTATTTTATTACTTTATAATCATGTACTGTAGGTTGTATTACGTCTAATTTCATCGGGTAATCAGGTAATTACTTTTCGATATTCACTCAACAATTAGATATTTTAATTTTTTTTTTTACTATGGAGAGTATTTACTGTGGAGAGTAAATTACAGATTGCTTGTTACGTCAGAAATTAATCAATTTTTTAAAATTAATTTATAAAATTACCATTGAGAAAAAAAATTATGTTAATTCATTGTATTATAAATAAAAATATGGTTAATTAATATGTATTGAAAAACAAAATTAATTGTGATGAAATTTTCAAAACATGAAGACCGATTCTGGAGTTACGTAATTTATTTAAATTATTTCTTTAACTGCACCAGACAAGTTAATGTCAGCAATGTCTATTGAACTTGACACATAACAATCATTGCAAGTACAATGTTATAATAGTTTACTATTCTTGGAAGGAAATTTTCTCGTGAAAACTAGAATAGGTCACTCCTATTTATTCTCAGCTACCTGAATATTTTTCTATTGTAATATTTCAAGGTACTAAACACCTGCTCCTGTTAACACGTTACTTTAAATTGTTATTTTACTACCATGACAATTGGAATTGTTTTTAACTTTTTAGTCTTTAGCTTTTATTTTTTAAGAAACTAATCGAAATGATAAATCGTTTTTTTCACCGCGAAATCTTTAACTACCTCTTTCTTAGTAAATTTACGATCAAGCTAATAATTTTAAGATGAAAATACTTTTAAATGACAATTTCTTCTTGTTATATCGGTCAATCTTTAATCAATTTTGTCTTGTCATTTCAAGTAATTTCTAAGTGAAAGTTAACCACAGGATATTTTATGTTTCAATAAAAAGTCAAATAAAATTTGCATTTATATAAAAAAGTAAATGAAATTTTTTGTTGATATTTAATTTTATACTTTAACCTAGCTGCATTTTAATAATTCGTCTTATAAGTAATCTAAACTGAAATAAAGAATAACAAAAAAATTAAACCAATTTCAAAGATTATATCGGTTGTACATTTATTAGTAATTTCTTTATAGTAAAGTTTATTTACTTAAATATGTGATGGTTCCTGAGATGTCAGTTGTACGCGCGCGAACACTACCTATTTATTTATTATTTTATTTTTTTTTCAATGATTAAATTTAAAAATAAAAGAATCAATCTATCAATAAAAGAATTAATTGGTCAGTATCTTGTTCAAAATTTAAATATTCACCTGTTCTACATGTTCTTAAAAAATTTAATCATCTTATTCTCTGACAATGTATTAATAAATTGAAATTTTTTTTATTTAACTTACATTTTTTTTTCTGATTAAATTATTTTTGTAAATTTTTTTTTGTAAAGTTAAAAATACCTCAATCTTGGCTAAAAAAATACAAAAAGAGATTGGATGTAATATAAACGGAGAATGGACAGAAAATGTGACATTTTCCAGGTAGGACTGCATTTAAGGTACTTAAAAGCAGATGATAAAAGGATATTTACTTAAAAATTCTCTCCGTGTAACACGGTAAGAAAAAAAGAAACTAAAATATTGCAATTTCCAGTAACACCAAATGCTAAGTAAAATAAAGAAAAAGGAATACGCGGAAAAGTAACAAAAGCCCGTGCTAGGTTTGTGTTATTTTATATTTTTTCAGGAAAGATTCAAAAAGTTTATACCTGCTACAAAAAAAAAAAAAAACGTTCTAGGGAGTTCTATCCGGTTGATTTTACGTATATTTGTACATACTGCATTTATGGTGATTGAGTGTAACTAAAGGTCGATCCTTCCGAGAGAAGTTTTCACCGGCATAGTATATAGGTGTATACCAGGAAAAAAATATATAAAGGAGAATCGAAGACAAGAAAGAAAACAAAAAGAAGAAAAGGAACGAAATATAATGTATGTATCTTCGACATTACCATAACTAACCTCGCCCAATCTTCGGTAACATACACACTTTTAATGTATGATATACAGAAATTTGCGAGTAATCATATACACGTACATAAATGAGTCATAGTAAGTACATAGAATAAGATTAGTATAAATAAAGCGTATAAAGTTAAGAAGAGTTAAAGTAAGTTCTTCTCTTTTCTACTTAGCTCTAAACATTAAAAGTCCTCGCGAGTAGAGGCTCGACGGTTACAGCCAAAGAGAAGATTTACAACTCTGCTAGTATTATAAAATATAAAATAAAAATAAAATGAAGAATAGACAAGAGCTATTGGTTGTGTATGGTAGTTGGTAATAGTCAGACCGATACACCTGGACACAGACAATATTTATCGTCCAGTTTCATACCCGTATTATGGATATGGAGAAGATACTTTTAAAGTAACAACCACCAGTAAACATTACTCGTATTGCATTAACGTATGGAATGCTGTAATGATTTCACATATATACAGCTTCGAAGATAAAATATATTTTTTTTTAATTATTCGCTTTCACGCGCGAATTTTCATTTATCTCATCTTATCACTTAAACTCGAAGAAAATGTCAAGTGATTATGATTAAAAAAACTTATTTTGAGTCTCTAAATATTATATTAAAAATTCTGATGTATTTTATTTGAGGTTCCCATGACTTCTTTTGGGATTTTTCATTTCTTCGAAAAAGAATAAAAATTTAGGATTGTCCTTTTTCAAGAAAATTATTCTAACTGGTTTTTTTTCGGTACTTTCATTCTCAGAATTTGAAAACTCAAAATTTTAATATTTTTATTATAGTGATAATTGAATTTTTTAGGGAGAATTATTTTTTTTTTTTTTTAAATATTTTATACAATTAATACATTTATACATTAAATTGTTCACGAAGTTTAAACTCTAGAAAGTTTTATAATTACTTGTACATTATCGAAAATTTTCTTGGAAGAATTAATTGTTCGAGGAAGAAATTAAAAGATCTATTAAAAGTAATGAGGGTTATATTTAATCTGCATCTTAACGAAAATTCAAACGTTTAAGTAAAATTTATTTTTAGAAACAATTTTTTCGTGAAAAAGAATAAATAAAATTTCTCTAAATATTAAAACTTTCAGATTGAAAATTTTTCTACAATTTTTTTTTTAATTTATTAAAAATTACCGACTCCAAAAGTGAAGTTTATGCAGAACAATTAAATTAAAGATCAAACCCAAAAAAGGAGCAGCTGGATGGTAAAAAAAATAAATGAAAATTCAATTTAAAAATTTTTCGAATGAAAGCAATTTATGTTAAAAGCTAAAAGCAATCAAGACCAGGAGGATAAAAAAAGGAAACGTTAGAATGAGATTTTTTTATTTGAGCCGGAGATCTTTACAGCATTCGCTTGAATGCAGGGTCGTTGGGCTTATGGGTAAAAATCAGCGGGCCCCAGACACCAGAGTGCACATACAGATCATGTGTGAGTGTGTTATGTTGTATGTATCACGAGTGT
This sequence comes from Cotesia glomerata, assembly GCF_020080835.1. Classification (NCBI taxonomy): domain Eukaryota; kingdom Metazoa; phylum Arthropoda; class Insecta; order Hymenoptera; family Braconidae; genus Cotesia; species Cotesia glomerata. The sequence continues at coordinate 23,836,732 of NC_058159.1, read as the reverse complement.
AGAGTAAGAGCCAGTATTGGCTACTCTGAAAAAGGACCGTTTGTTGCTGGCTACCTGCGTCCGACTTCTCGGCAACAATTATCAGAACAAACGTTGTAAAAAAAACAAAATAAAATAATAATAATAAGACAAGACAACAAGACAAGGGTATACTCACTACTTTTCTTTTTGTTATTACTTTACTCTTATTTTTTTACCGTTGATTGCAAGTTAAGTTGCAGGAGTGTAAGATTCTCAATTTTTTGATCCAGAATTAATCGCTAACTTTCGTACTCAACTTCTTTGTGTACTTGTATATTGCCTTGCTCGCAATATACAAGTAGTCTTCGTTGTGTACGTATACATGCTCGTAAATATGTGTTTGTCTGTATGTACTGTTAAAGGAATGCGGAGAGAGCCTCTTAGCCGTTGCTTTACTCAAACGACATCGTTTTAAAACCAAACAGCACAGTATGTACTTTTAATACAATATTGCATGTATATTTTGTGTATACCGAAGATGTATAAAAGACTAAGATAATATAATGATGATAATAATAATATTTTTAATAAATTTTTAGTGGGAGAGTTCAAGAAATATTACACTGTCGTTTCATTTTCCAAGAGAGAAAGTTCATTCTTGGGATCATCATGATTTCAAATAAAACTGGGTAAATATATATACACATACATTTTTTTTATACTTGTGTGTAAGTATATAAAAATTTTGTCCTTTATAAATAAAGTTCCAATAGTCCAGTATTTAATTAGTGTTTTTTTTTGTCAAAATTGCAAATATTTGTTAATTAAAAAAAAAATTTTATTTTTGTATAAAAAATGTTTGGAAAAAATTGAAATTTTTCAAATAATAAATCATTTAAAAAATTATTGAGATAATCTAATTATAAGTTCTATAAAAAATTAAATATTTAAAAAATAATTGTATAAACAAATAAAAATAAATTACAGAAATTTTTTACACTGTCAATTTTTAATAATTTCTTTTTAAAAAAGTTTTTAATAACACATATGACTTTTAAGTATAAAAAGAGCAGAAATTTATTGAATTTTTACACTTTTGACCAAAAATTTTGAAATTTCTATTATTTATGACAGTAAATTTATCACACTTGTTTTATTTTAAATATATATCATAATAACTCAATACAAAGTTGAAAAAAAGAAATTAATTGCATATTTTCTAAACTTTTCGACAAATAAAGTAATTCATTAAAAAATTCTAACTAATACCAGATGTTTAGTATACTTTTAGAAGCATCTGTTATTTTTTTTTCAATATGTTTATACACATTATACATATCATATATGTATAAAAATAGGACTCATCGGATATGTATGTTAAAGGACACAAAATTTTCACTCCTAAACACTTCCACGCACATTTATATAAAAAAAAAATGTACATGACTTTCAAGCCAAGTGATTTAAATTTTAAATTGATGCATGGTAAGTTTTTAATTATATATTGATATTATTATTATTATTTGTATCATATTAAATACATATGCATGTATATATGATTAATAATTGATACTTGATAACAATTTAATTTAAAATTTCAACAACGTGTCGCTTCAATTGACATTTTAAAATACAAAATGCGAACGTGTTGAGAAATAATAAGTTCAACATTCCAGAGGAGTTATTAATTAAAATATCGAGTAGATACTTTTATTTAATGCTCACCTAATAATATTTTTTAATTAATCCTTTTGATTAAGACACTGCACTATTATCAACACTAAATGGTGAAAAATTTTCAATTGTTTGTGTAAAGTTTGTACACAGAAATATTCACGATTCGAATTTGTTTTTTCTTATAATTATTATTTTTATTTATGTTTTTGTTATTATTAAAACTGGAGTTTAATAATATTCTAAATAACTGAATGTCAAAATGATAATACGTTTATCGCCCGAAGGTTGGCGGGCAACTGACGATTGCGATGTGACTTGCAGTGAATGAATTTGAAATTTTTCGAGTGAGCGCGCAGCTTTTGCTTGTGGCGGGAGTGGGGAGAATTATTTGAAATTAAGAGAGGGAGTAGAATGAGAAACACTACGTGTAGTACGGAGAATGTATAATAAAAAAAAAAAAAGATCAAGATAATAATGATGATAATGATAATGATAATGATAAAATGAGTAAATAAATAAATGAAAAAGTTGAATTGATTTAATTTTCATTATGCGATAAATTATACATAAATTAACCAGGTGTGTGTTTACTTTTTTATTTAATTAATTTTTTGTTAGAATCTTTTAATTCTGATAAATGTGTTTAATTATGATTAATGGTATTTTTTTTTAAATAATTAATTACTACCGAATTTTAGTTTCAGATAATCGTAATAAAAAATTGTAATATTTAATTAAGGCCATACGATAATCATTGCGCATTGTTGATGCCGAGTTTTATGGAGGTAAAATATGCAATTAGAAAGTAAATTACTTGGATTTTTTTTTGCAAGTAGCTAGGTATGTTGTCATTAATGACATTTAAATTGTTTTGTATGCTGCTGTATGTAATTTAAAATTATTTTTATTTTTTTTTTTCAAATGTTAATGACATTTTTGATTGATTTTTTAATTTATTTATTTATTGTGAATTTTAATTTTAAGAAATAAATAATAAAAATTAATGAGAATTTTTTTTTTTTTAAATTAATTCGTTGTAAAATTACCCAGTCAATTTTTGAGAATGTAATTTATAAAATTTATGACACGTGTACTTCGAAGAAACTTCATGTTATTTCATTTTTTGGAACTTGATTTATTATCAATGATGACAACTTGCAAGTTACCAATAATGTTTTGATTGTTGATCAATTAAATAACTTCAAAATTCCCTCAATAACTAGTAAAGTTTAAGTAATTATACGTCGTAAAAAAATAATTAATAACTTTTTATTATACCAGGAATTGCCCAAAGTAACTAATTAAATAAAAAAAAAAAATTATTTGTTTTCTTTTTATTTTAAATTATAATTTATACTTTGAATTTTTAAAACATTTTGAATTGAAATTTTGTAATAATTGCAGTAAATTTTTATTTATTCTTTGAAATATATTTTATTAATAATTAATAAATTCAAATACTGAAGTTTGTGATTCATGGAAGGTGACAAGAATAATTTAAAATATGTAAAATTTTCAGAAAAATACTAAATCATTACTCAATTCTTGTAACACATTTTGTCAAACTTAAATCTAATCATTAATTATTGTCAGGGTGGAAAGTGGATTATGTTAATCTCGTTTTAAAGTGTTTAAATTCTCTAAGCTGTCACTGTAAGAAAGGTTTAATGACCGAGAAAATCTTGCTAGTAAGGATAAAATTCTCTTCCAAGAAGTCAAAATTATCTTGTAACAAGAATATTCAAGTTTCTCTAAGATAACTTCGCATAAACTGTATTGAGAAATACTAATTAACAAATTAATTAATTTTCTAGTAAAAAATTAATTTTTACTAAATTAATTTGAAAAAGATCAAGCGGACACTTCAAAGATCTTCAATTGAACTTTTTTGAACAAATTAAATAGTGAAAAATTTATAAAATATAAAATATGAAAACAAAAATAAATAAATATTAGTAAAAATTATTTTTATTTAAAATTTTTAACATTATTTGTTAATATGAATTTTATTGTTTTTCATGAAAAGTAAGTCTTTGAAAAATTTTCCCAATAATAATTGCTGATAATTTGTGATATAAAAATTTGTATTTTTGGAATATTGAAATTATTAATTTAATTATATGTCTTTACTTGTGGACAATCGATAAAAAGCTAATAAAATTTTTAACAAAATAAATACAAAAAAAAAATTAAAACGACGGTAAAAATCGATACTATAACTGAACATATTTAAAGATAAGGAGTATAATGACCGTATAAAAGTATGTCCTATTACGGATACACTAAAAATCAATTGCTATTATTAGTAACTAGTGTTATGATATTTCAATGCAAATGTACAATATTAAGACCAGGAAATAAACATAAAAGGTTTTATTGATTGAAGTAGTGGGAAAAGTGTTTTAAAGTCTGAGAAGTTAAATAATATGTACATATAATTTAATTGAAGCGCGGAAAAACCGTAGTGTAAGTGTGCAATGGCAAAAGGTAAAAAATAATAACAATAAAAATAAAAGAACAGACGAATTAAGAAATAAAGTATTAAGTGTATATGATAACAGAAAAAGAAAAGTGATAAGTATAAAAGGATGGTGTTTTAAAAGAACGCAATCGAGTTCCATCTGACTAACCCCACGTAGCATTCTTGTCTGTCTCTAAATATAGATCTACTCATGATTGGTATATACAGTATACATACTGAGAGATAGATAGATGTTAAGAGTACTCGTAAGAAGTTTGCTGATGTGTAAGTAATATAAAGAGAACAAGATACTTATATGTAGGTATATAGATCTTTATTAAGATACGAAAAAATATTTTTTATTCATCAACGTCACGTCTTGCAATCGAGGATTGATAACGACTAATTAAAGGATTCTTGTTACCGGATAACGAGTTCATTTTGTCTAATCAGCGCTTATTTAAATCTCAAGTATTTTGTTTTAGTTTATTGATTGGAATTTTTAAATCGATGAATGAATTTTCAGATAATTCCAATCACATATTGATATTGTAAATTATTTTTATTGATTTTGTTTTGTTATTAAAAAATTTATAATTTTAATAATTTTTTTTTTTAAGAGAGCGATAATTAAATAATTGGAAAAAATTTTATGAGTGTAATTAAAAAATTTTATTGCAAGTTAATTATCAAAATATTTAGGAAATAATTTTTTAATTAATACGGAGTAAAAAATTATTTTTTTGACGACAATTAATAATTAGTAAATAAATAAAAAATTGCGTGGGAAAAATATGTCATCAAAAATGAAATCCAAGAACCGTAAATTAAATAAAATAACTCTAATTTCAATTACTGGAGACTGCGAAAAAAGCATAAGTGTACTTAGTAAGTAAAATAATTAAAGGGTTAATACTTTCAGAGAAACGCATCGGGTACATCTAAAAATTCGATCAATAAAAATAAATTAATGTAGTTAGCTCAATTAACTTACTGCGTAAAATAGTTTTAATTAGAAGACATAAAAATCAAATGGATAAGTGAAATAAAATGAAATAGAATTTAATTAACTCTTTCTCAGTAGCTATTAAAAAGGAATTTATATTTTATCACTAAAACACATAAAAAAAACGGTGACCTATATAAGTAATGGGTAGTTTTGTCAAGGTCGAACGGACATTTCCGTGTCCGATCGTGGACGAGATATTCTCGAGTTAGTGTCAGAAACCTAATCGTTTTTACGCTTCCAGGAAGTATTTTACAACTTTTATTTATGCTCACTATTTCACTACTGGATATATTTTCAACTGATACTGCTATACAACTATTTGACTTAGATGAACGAATAGATTCATAAATTATACATATCATTGATAAGGGAATTCCTTTTATTTGAACTTAATTAAATTTATTAAAATTTTTATAGTAAGAAACATTTTATCAACCGAAGTACATTAGATATTTTTTAATAGATAATAAATTATTTGCGTAAAATATGTCTTGTCTCATATTATTTGTTTGACAAAATTCAAAGTATTTTAATACATGTAATGTATGAAACTTATTTTTCTAATGAAAGGCTAAAAAATAGATTAATAAATTATATAGATATAGAGTTCCATTTTATTTAGGCTTGATTAATTTCAATATCAAAATTAATATTTGTGAAATAGTTTATCAGAATGAAAATACTGCGTAAGATATTTTTAATAGATAATAAATGATTTATTATTATTAAATATCATCTTTCATTTGATTTTTTTTGTCGCAAGTCAACATATATCAATATATATTAACTTATTTTTCTACACCAAAAAAAAATTAATTTAATTCAAGAGAAAAATTTTTCTCGTGACGAAAGACAAAAAGTCGAATAAAATTTATTTAAACCAAAAAAAATTTCTTAGTTTAAGGATTTTTCTTTTGAATTAAATTAATTTTTTGACAGTATAATAAAGGAGTTAAATGGAGTTAAATAATTGGAGTTAAATGAAAATTATCTTTGATAATAATCATATTAATTAAAAAAATATTTGTTATTTAAATTTAATAATTAAAACAAAAACATTTTTCTAATTTAATTTTTTTAATTAATCCACTCTTAATAAACTAAAAAAAAAAAAATATGCGCTTGTTAAAAAAAAAATTATGTTACATAAATTTCGAATTAGGAAATTAAAAATAAGTATTTTGACTTGATTTATCGATTTTTGTAAAAATTAAAGCCGCAATGTTGAGGAAGTATCTTGATTTAATCATAATTATTTACGGTTTAATTTAAAAGAAACTTTTTAAAAGAAATTAAATAAAATTTGGTTGATAAGAGACCCCAAATAAATTGTTGTATCATATTGTAGTTATGTAAGTAGCCATATAATATTAAAAATAATAAAACATAAATTACGATTACAAGTGGCATGATGGCCGAGCGGGCTAAGTCATTATCCCGTTAGTTCGCTTGCACATCATGCCGTGAGGCGAGGGTTCGGGCCCCGACGGTTGTTCGAATAGTTCCAACACCAACCGTCGGGGGTCGCTCCGGTAGCCGAACTGTACTGGCATGGGTTTTCTCTGTGGTTTCCCCATCGCCACTATTCCAACAACCGATAGAAAGGGGTGAGGAATAGGGTAAATACAGTACAGAAAGCACAAGTCGGTCCACAGCCGCAGTGATAATAAAAAGTTGAGAATAAATGTGCGAAAAAAATAAGGTTGATTATAGCAGTGAAATACAGAAGTGAAAAGGGATGTGCTGGGGTCCAAACGTAGTATAAAAACAGGACAGTATAAAGACAGGATGGTGGCGCACTCGCTGAATGCGACAGTTACCGTCTACTCAGCCTTGTAAAAACCAAAGAAACGGTATACAAGTAAAAATCGAGTATATATACGATTACAATGCCTATATTATTAGTAATACTTCCAAAAAAACAATCTATTTGTTTTGTACACTGTAAAAAAATTTTTGGACTCGGTGTGGTGTAAATGATTCGGTGTTAAAATTTTTAACACGAACGGTGTGAAAATCACACTAAGTGTAATGTTAAATTTGAATGGTGTGAATCCTAAATTTTACACCACCAAGCGTGTAAATGTATTTCCTGAAAATTTCTCATTAATTAATTTGATTGTTTAGTTTCAGACTTGTACGATATTAAATTATAAATATAAACATGTAGAAATAAATATTTAAAAGTATGTTTTTTTTTTTTATATTATGCTATTTTACGGAGTAAAATCATTCCAACGTAAATCTTAATATCATTGGAAAGTCTGCAAAAAGAATGTTAATATTCAAGTTGTTAAAAATTTATCTAATTATACGGTGGATTCTATATTAGAGTCTATTGATAAAAATGCGAATGTTTATAGTGGTAAATATATTTTTATATATTTTTAAAGATATAAGCTCATCCAATGTTACACTCATCAAGAATCTTCATTTAAGTACCCACATCATTTTTTCATATATTTATATATATATTACACATATGTATATATGAAAAATATATCAAAATGCATGTGAGTACTCAAATGAACGCTCTTTATGAGTGTAACATCGGGATAAGCTTATATCTTTAAAAATATCAATGATTAAGAAATGACCTTGTATCTTGTGAACTATTGACATTTTTAAAGATATAAGCTCATCCCGATGTTACACTCATCAAGAGCTTTCATTTGAGTACCTACATACATTTTGATATATTTTTCATTTATACATAAATATAAAATATATAAATATATGAAAAATTGATGTGGGTACTCAAATGAAAGGTCTCGATGAGCTTATATCTTTAAAAATGTCAATAGTTCACGAGATACAAGGTCATTTCGTAATTATTGATATTTTTAAAGATATAAGCTCATCCCGATGTTACACTCATCAAGACCTTTCATTTGAGTACCCACATGCATTTTGCTATATTTTTCATATATACCTATATATAATATATATAAATATATGAAAAAATGATGTGGGTACTTAAATGAAGATTCTTGATGAGTGTAACATTGGGATGAGCTTATATCTTTAAAAATGTCAATAGTTCACGAGATACAAGGTCATTTCGTAATTATTGATATTTTCAAAGATATAAGCTCATCCCGATGTTACACTCATCAAGATCTTTCATTTGAGTACCCACATGCATTTTGCTATATTTTTCATACATACCTATATATAATATATATAAATATATGAAAAAATGATGTGGGTACTTAAATGAAGATTCTTGATGAGTGTAACATCGGGATGAGCTTATATCTTTAGAAACGTCAATAGTTAAAAAAGTACAGTGCAATTCAACAAAAGTCATCATTCAAGAAACCAAAATTTTATTTATTTATAGTTCACAAGTCACGGCAGTCACATAGAGACTGCAAGGCTGCTAGTAATAGTTATTAAATTTTCAAAGTTATAAATAATAACACGGAATAGTGTAAAACAGTAAATTACACCGTGTTAAATTTACACGAGTGAAAATTTCACACGGAGGAAATTTTACACCGACATTTCACACTTACACAGCGGTGTAACAGTCCCTGGGTCCAACTTTACACCGAAAATTTTTACAGTGTACAATCATCTTTTTCCAGGAAGTTTGCATTCCAGTAACGGAAATGCCGGTAGGGGGATTTTCGGTTAAATAAAGAGGAAATTAAGCGAAGATAAGGCGTTTGTAAGTATGAAATATAATATGTATTGACTAAAGTCCTCCCCTTACACCATCTGCCGAGTTTAATAATTTTCTTCTGTTATATTATATTACATTGCATAGAAATATTTTCTCACTTTCCATTATTATCCAATCGTGCGGACTTGTTTGCCTTTTAATTAATTGTCAATACAAGATAAAGTCGTTATAAATAACTCTTGAGTATAGATGATTTGACGATGCATTGAGGAGTGATGTAAAAAGTGTTATTATGTATACATATGTATATGTATATGCAATGTGTAAATAAAAGGTCCGCTGATATATCGCATGATGTGATTGGAGATTTGCGGTGGGAAGTTTCTTGGACAATGGAATGCTGCTCAAGTCTCTCTTGGATTCCAGGTGGTGATCGCGGTATATTTCAACAGACTGAAAATAAGAAACTCAAGAGAATGGAAGTTAATGTATATATACGTACATATATACATATATATTAATAATAAAAAGAGAAAAGATAAAATACTGAAAAAAGAAAAATAAATAACGAAAGGAGTATATAAAATAAGGTTTACGTTGTTTTAAAATATGTGTAAATATTTTATGCTATATATATATATTCGGATTTGCAGGCGGGATGCCTTACACTTTCGTTTTTTAATTTTTAAGTTCGGTGGTAGGGTAGTTGATGTTTTTTTTTTTGTAAATTATATCTTTTTTTACAAGCTCGTAAATGAGGAGTTTATTTTTGTCCGGACCACTAAAATTTATAGATCATTTTTGCATTTAAAGTATATGGTGAGACTTGGGTTCAACAAAATTTTTATATTGCGTGCCTTAGAAAAGACTTTATTGCTCTAAATTATTTTTATCGTTGATATAATCTATGTAATTGAGAGAATAAGAAAAAATATTGTCTTCGGTGAATTTATATGATCAAATGGAATTTTATTTTTTGTATTTAAATTTGGTATTATTGAAAAATTGTTGACTTTAATTTAACTTTTCAGGTTTCATGTGCTTTTCTAAGATAGTATATTCATAATGATAAGTTATCAGAATAGTTTTAAATATATTCAATTTCTAGAATAGATAAAATTTATTTAATTTGTTTTGTACATGTCAGAGTGGTTATATGTCAAATATCAACCTATATAATTAAGATAATGAGGAAATTTTTTAACAGGCATGTTTTTATTTTAAAAGAGATTTTTCTGGTTAAATTTAGTAATATTAGAAAAATTTTTACCAGAATTTGTGACTTCATGATTTTATATTTTTTTTATGATAGTAAATTTTTTTGTTTAATTTTTGGAGCAATTGTAAATAGTTAGACAGAAAGAAACCTCATATTTAAACAAACATACTTAAAAAATGGATTAAAAAAATGTATTAATTGAACAAAAAGATTTTATTTTCAATTAATTAACAGAGCAAAAATTGAAAATCAATTTTATTACTGTGGAGTATGAAAATTTCTTCAGAAAAATAAACGACTATTTTACAAATAAAATTGAATTTTAAATCGATCAACGTTATTCTCGTGAATTTTTTTTTATAACACATAATTGGAAAAATTTCCAACTCTATCGAGGTTAAATCTTCCGGTGTCATCATTTATAGAAACCGGATTAATAATTACCAAAAGGATAGTCTTGTTTAAATTTTATAAGAATTTATAAACATCCAAACCCATTTACTTCTAAAAAATACGAAGCTGTCTTAGGATAAATCTCATTTAATCCTCAAATAACAAATGCTCTGCGCGAGGTGAGCCTCATTTTAAGATTTCAAGTCTGAACAAGTCTTATTTTGTTCGAAACGACCTTTTATACACAATAAGACTGTCAAAAGACAAAAACTTCAGTTGGGTGATTTTATGGCTCGGATTAACCCTTCAGCACTCTCGCTATCCACAGATTCGGTAGAATCTGGCGCCAAGTTCCGTTCAAATCCGTTGTAAACGGAGCGCCAGACTACCGACTATGTTTACTGTAAGCAGAACGGTATTTTGAGGTTGCAAAATTTTATTTAATTCTACGGTACTTCTTATTCCTAAATTTTATATTATAACAATAATTCATGCTTTATTTTACTGATATTAATTAATTATATTCAATTATAATAATTAATCTACTTGAAATTATTAAATTTTATCAGCACAAACTATAGCAAGCTCAAAAATTTCGATCCTGACTTTTTTTCTAAGTAAAAAGTGACATGCCACAGACTAAATAATTCGAGAATGCATGGTAATCTTCCAATAGATGGGAAACTACAGTTAAAAAAATACATTTCAAAGCTTGCATCGACATTCACCAGGGTGCGCTGGAATTGTTTTTGCATAAACTGTAGCTTCAAGAGGATAGTTTGCTATAAAAAATGCAGCCAACGCGAGATTTAAGTTGGTACCAATTGTAAATTTTTATTATAATTACAAAAAATACTAAAATTCGAACAAAAACAGTTTCACTGTAAAAAAAATCGCGCCAAGTCCACGTTCATAAGACTATTAAGAAAAAAAAATTTCTTATTTCTTTACAAAAAGATATAAAATAAAAAAATTAAAAAATCCAAGTAACCGATATGATTGTATTTGATTTTCGGAAATTAAAAAAAATTTTATTGTAAATTTAAAAATTAAAAAAAAATTTTGGAACGTACTTGGTGTGCGTCATTGTGTATTTCAATTTTTTAAAAGTCCTAGTAAATAGATTTTACGAATTTCATTAAAAGTAAAATATTTTGCAACCACGCACACTAAATACGTTCCAAAATTTTTTTTTAATTTTCAAATTTACAATAAAATTTTTTTTAATTTCCGAAAATCAAATACAATCATATCGGTTACTTGGATTTTTTAATTTTTTTATTTTATATCTTTTTGTAAAGAAATAAGAAATTTTTTTTTCTTAATAGTCTTATGAACGTGGACTTGGCGCGATTTTTTTTACAGTAAAACTGTTTTTGTTCGGATAAGATTTTCTCTCACGCTCATCAATAACTCAAATTTTCTTTCAAATTTCAAATGGAATGACTATGTGATTTTTTTTCTATCTGCCAAAAAATTAATATTATTTCAGATTGCAATATTATTATTTTACTTGTTCTATACTATAAAAAAATAAAATAAATTTTATTAACTCTGTGAGATATTTTCTCATCGCAATAGTAAAGTAGGAGGGTCAGAATTTAAAAAATCGGGTCTGATCGGTACGGTTCGGAGGTTCCCGTAAGAGTGCATTTGTGTTTGGATGTATTATTATTAAATATTATTTTTAAATAAGTCAATTTTTTTTTGTTTTAAAAAATTTATCTTGTTTGAGATTTTTTAAATTAAAGGGGCTATAAGCACGCGTGCGCTTCCACAAAAGGCGTGAGAGTTTTTCTCATCGCGCGAGTAATGATAGTAAATCGTTTTGCGAGAGTGCTGAAGGGTTAATAGCTCTCAAAAATATTCTTAGCTTCGTAAGTTTTTCCTTTTAATAAATACTGTTATACATTATAATTATAACGGATATTTTTTATCTAAAATTGATCTTGAAAACCTAGAACAATCGATGGTTCGATATGGAACTTAACAAAATAGTTGACACTCAGGAATTAACTTTGATTACTTTTCCAACAACCGAGCCAGACATGACAGCGGAGAAATTTACCGTACCAAAGTTGGATTGATGGGTAAAGGTAAAGGTGTTGCTGCTTTTAAATATTTAAACAATGTACTCGTATTATTATGACAAACATGCACAGTAAAAAAATTTTCGTAAAATTTAACATAAAATTTTGTGTAGATGTTTTTTTTACATAAAATTTATGTTAATTCTACACAAACGGTTTGTATTGATCAATCCATCCATTTTTTAACACACTCAAGTGTTAATTCAAAGTAAAACTACACTTTTTTAATGTTACTGGCCAACCAACACAAAATTTATGTTAAAGAATTCTTCATAAGTATATAGTCACGTATGCCACACAAGATAGACATGTAAATGTGATAGCCTCAACGTCATTTTAATTTGGTGGATTTTGATTTGTGTCATTACGTAAAATACTTAAATGCAGCTAATAAATATACAATTGTAGTGTATAGCAATTAAAAACTAAGTAAATAAAGGGTAATTTATATTAAAACATCCGATAACAGAATTGTAACCTTAAAATTCATTACAAGGTTAATGTCCTTTCTAGTGTGAATCTAGAAGACAGAATAAATTTTAAATTATGAGGAAATAAATAAAATAAGAAAAATTATAAATTTTATGATTATGAATCTAGCAGACAATTGATTTTTTTTGACAAATTATTTACAAGTTAAAAAATACTTAAAAAAAATTACACGAATAATTCTTCAAATTTTCTACAAGTGAAATTTTTTTTTTTAATATTTTTTTCATTAAAAAAAATTGTAAAAATTTTCAGATGTCGGCTAACTTAATTTTCATTTATTTTTTTGAATTAGACAAAAAAATAAATAATTGAAATTAATAAATTATTAGAAAATAAACTTACAGTTTTTTTAATTTTCTACATGTGCATTTTTCCTTTAATTTATTATTTTCAATTGCTCATGTATTTTTTTTAATCACAAAATATATATATATATTTAAATTATTAGTAAAACTCACATATTTGACAGCTGATCTGAGTAACACAAAGAAAAAGTTACAATCAACACTTTATTTGTGTTATGGATAACATTTAAGTGTGTAGATATCCGAGAATCAGCCAATGAAAGTTTTAACATATTTTTGTGTTACTTTTAACACAGAATTATGTTGATTTCATCAATACAAACAGTATGTGTAGAATTAACATAAATTTTGTGTAAAAAAATCATCTACACAAAATTTTATGTTAAATTTTACGAAAATTTTTTTACTGTGTGTGCTAAAAATTCAGTAGGTTAGGAATTCTCTGAAGTAGCTAAAGTAAACAATGTAAATAAATAAAAAGCACGGTTATATTAGTATACATATAACATATATAATAAAGGTGTAGCAATGTTTAGCTCCTCGTAATGGTTTCAATGTCGTCCAAGTGAATAGCGTGTTAGAAAGTTATAAAAAGCTTTAAATCCACGTGAATTGTTACCTGTTACCAGTCAATGGCAGCTTTAATTTTAAGCCGAACTAAACTGTAAATGCTCTATTGATTAAGTAAAAATATGCTGCTTTCCTTAAATTCGGGTTATCTGGTACACGATTATTTATAGCTCGAAAATTACTTTTCTTAGGAGTATATAAGACTCATTAGAAGTCATTAAACTAGTTTTAAAAATCAATAAAGATACACTAATGCGTCTGTACCTATTTTTAACATGTACAAATAAAATATTGATTCATTAGCAATTTGCAGTTACTGTTATTAAAGGAAATTTGGCTCAATGATTTGTTAGTATTTTTATTCACAATATATATCATTTCTATACTATTAAAATAAATTTTGGAGATGATATTAACATTATAAGGTCAATTATCGAAAATTTGATGAGAAAAATTTATAGAAAATTTTTCTATCAAGGAATAAATATATAAACTATTCACAACCAAAATTTCAAATCGATTCACTCCACCGTTGCTGAGTAATTCTAAAATAGAATATTTATGATTGACTTAAAATTAGTTTTGTATTAAAATTATCGAAAAAAGTGCATCCCCATTTCTTACTAATTAGGATTAGAACGCGCAATTTAGTCAATTTAGCTCTCTGGTTAATTATTAAAAATGTTTCTTATACAAGTCGAGGTATAGATAATAAAGTTAGTATGATTTCTATTTTATCGCGTGAGTACTCAAAATGATATCAGCTTTCTAGAGCCTCCTTAACATTAAAATTATAATAAATTATGAAAAAATATTGATTTAAATTTTATAGTAAAAATTTCATAATAAAATTCTCTTTATTCCCATTATTATGATACAAAATATTTAAACTTTTCATATGCCATCTAAGATATGTTAAATTTTAAAATAAATAAAATTTATTTCACAAAAGCTAATCAAATCTAAACTAAAAAATTTTTTATACTTAAATGGTCTTGAAAAATTTTACGCAATGAAATTTGAAGAAATTGATGGTAATATCTTAATAAAAAAAGTTTTTTTTTTTGTAATTTTCTCATAACTGCCCATAGTTTTAATAAAAACTTTTTCAAAGTTGGCAAATTTTTTCCTAGAAAAAAAATTTTTCAAAACATCTTTCATTATACTAATTTATGCTTCAGTTCTCTGAAGTAAATTTTATCCAACTTCAAATTTCATGAATAATTCATACCTTTGTTCTTCGTACCGACTTTAATGCTCTAGACTTTTCATACTCTATACAAAGATACTAAAACAGTTTAAGCCTGTTATAAAAAAGTTAAAACACGAATAATAGATAATAAACCTTATCAAACTTTGATGCTATATACGCAGTTCTGAGAAGTTATTTTCAATTCCAACAATGGTTTATTTTTTAAATCAATAGAAATCTTCCCTAGGAGTTTAAAAATAAAACTACTAGTAAGTTTCGAAAACAAATTTGATAATTGTTTTCCGAAATCCTCGAACAAATAATACGACTGTTTCTCAGAAAAAATAGTATTTTAAAGTATTAAGTATAAATAACAGACTAAAAACTAAAACTAATCGCTGTATACACAGATTACTTGTATTCCAGGAAAAAAATCAGATTAACGTGTCTTATAAATTTTATTTAACATATCACATATATACAAGGTGTAGAATGCATAGCCTGAAGAGTATTAGGAGGCATTAATCAAAAGCCAGAGCCAGAGTTAGTGTAGCAGATGGGTTAACATGAGCATTCGCTCCGGGAGAGAAGTTCTCTATATAATACTCGATCCGTGGTATTATATCCGTGGTCCAGGCTCCAGACGAGCGCTCACGTGGTCGCTTTGTCAGCTAACCAACCAACATGATGAAGAAAAGGAGATTCTCGAAGTCGTTTCGGGGGGTAGTATAGTTGCGGTGCCCGCGATGCCAGCGCAGGGTGGGCGGCCAAGTCTTCTAAGAATCGCGCAAGTCGATCGATCCGGCAAAGTATACCCGCTGCTCCGTCTCTACATTCGACTAATATAACCGTATAGAGAATAAGGGGGTGGGTTATGTTATATATGTACATCCATGTAGACGGTATAAAGCCATGTTGGATATTCCTTACATGTACACGTGTACTCTCATATCTACTTTATGCCATAGCTTCTATTCACTGATAGAACAACTTTTTGGGAGCAATAAACCAGAGTTATTTTATATTATTTTATGCTACTCATATCAATTCAAACGAATTAGTTTTTTCCATATTAAGAACAAAATTTATTTATTTCAGAAAGTTTTAATTTTGTGCAAAAAATTTTAATTTTGATGCAAATTAATAATATATCTTGATTCAAGAAATGAATTACATTTGATTATTTTATTCGAAAAATTAATTAATATTACAAAAATATTTCTAAAAATTTACATTCATAATTTTTTTTTTTAATTTAACATGTAAATTTTATAAAAAAAATTTTTTTTATAAAAAACGTAATAAAAATAATCAGATGTTAATTTCAGTATCATAAAAAGAAATAATTTTATCATGAAAAGTATTTTGATTGAAAAAAAATTTCTTCGATTCGAACCTACGCCCACCAGCGTCTGGATAAAATCACGACAACCAAATAGTTCATTAAATTATTTCTTTACTATAAAAAAAAAAAAAAAAAAAAAAAAAAACATAATTTATAATAAGTATAAAAAGTTATTCTACCATAGTACATATAGTAACATCAATAACCTTTATTATCATAGATTGCATTAGCCATCGGACAGGGCCATTAGGTAAGGCGGCGGATGCAAACTATACTGGTGATTATCAGGGTTTGGATTTAGCAATAACAATACACATAAGTATACAATATACCAGCGACGAACATATATATGAAGTGCAGTGCATTGGATTTGTTGAGTATTATCACCGTGACTCTTGCACGAGTGCACGAGTTCCAGGAACTACAGCACGACTGCTCTTCGCCGGATCGTGGCGGCTGCATAGGCGTGGCAATAAAGCCTGCTTCTACGGATACAATCCCTACAGTCCGCCACATAATGTACTACACCACATATACACCTCTATATATGTATATGCATGTGCAGTATCGCTAAAGGAGATCCAATCTCCGGTGTATAGTATCTCCTCTTCCTTTCCCTCATCCTTACTGCACTTATTATATATGTGCAGAATAAACGCCTCCAAGATTTTCCTCTCCGTATGTTTAGTTATTTTTTATTACTTCTCTTAAAAATTTTTCTCGGTTACATCGCTTTTTTATTTACGGCAAATTACTATTTTTACCTTTTTCGGGTCTACTCCGTTAGTATTGGTTTGCCTTTTTTACGAGACAGAAACGAGCACGGTTATTTAAAACGATTTTATCTCCGTCTTCTGCTACGATACTGGGAGGATTATGGATCGACCATTTCGGCAGGATACCTTCAAGCTAAAGAACGATAACCCGGACGTTTACATTTGCTACTACATTTTTTATATGATGGGACAAAAAATAGTTTTGGATTTCGAACAGTTATAAAAAAATTCAATTAATTCAATTCTAAAGAAAAATATTGAACCAAAAAAATTATTTTTAGGCATTAGATCTTGAACCAAGAAGCAAATTTATTTAATTGACTAAAAATTATTTGAACCAAAATCAATTTCTTATTTTAAGAATTTTGTTACTTGGTTCAAAGTTATTTTTTATTAGGAAAGGTAAAAATTCAAAAATTTATTTTTTTTTTTAATAAATTTAGGTTGTTTTTAATTTTGCAATAAAATTGAAAATTTTATAAAAATTTTTAAATTAAAAATAATTGATTTTTATGCGAATTTGATGTTCCTCTAAAATTACAAAAATAATTTAAAACGCTCCGAATTTTAAGGTGTGCAATCCTGTCTATGGATTTCATCAGCATCAAAATCAATTATCAAATAATTAATAGTTAAAAACTAATTTTTATTGTATGTTAAGTCCATCGAAAAAAATGTAAATTGGAGTACAGTTTAGGCATCAGGTAGAATAGTTTGGTAAAAAGTGAAATGAATTCCAGAATTGAGAGCGGTAAGTTTTAGTTTTTTATATCCTTCATATATAGTTTTTGTTGAATGTTTTTATTTTTTATTTTGTGTCTAGCGATGAGCATTTCACTCAACGGCGGGAGAGTGAATTAGAAAGAGAAAGAAGAAAAAAGAAGAGATGAGAAGAGAGAATTGAAGGGAACTTTAAGAGCTCTCGCAAAGCGCAGCTGATTCTCGGAAGGTTTCATGCCCCGTAATCTTTCGCGAATAGACATTTCGTTTTATTTCTCTCAGTGCCCCGTCTGTCCGTCCATCTACTCTCTTTTTCCCTCCGTCCTTTCTCTTATGGTTTAGCTACAACAGAATTACTTTACTTCTAGAAATATGATCCCCCACTGCATCTCGATTGAAACTCAATCTCCGGGTTTGCTTTTTTTCATTCTATTATACTATTTTTTTAGTTTGTTTATCAATTTTTTTAATCCCTTGGTCTCTTCCTCGCTATTTATCTTCTCTGGACCATTTTAGTCAGTATTAAAAACTCGTTTTATTTAAATTCTTGGACACAAGAGTCGATTGCAATCTCAACTTGCCTGTCAGTGTCCAAAATAATCGACATTGACAACTTATCATGTTTTCTGGTTTTTTTTTTTTTTATTTTATTAATTGAATCCATTAAAATTCGAATTTTTTATTTTTTAATTCAAATCATCTTTTGACCAATTGAAAAATTTATTATATATTTTAAACGTAATATAAAAATTTTTTAAAGTTTAAAATGAAACATAAATGCAAATTAGGAAAAATAATTCATTGATTTTTAAATATATTTTTTATATTTAATTTAATTTATTAATTATTTTTTTTTAATTATTATTATTATTATTTCCAAGTGATTTAACCAGATCAAAATTATATCACTCATAATTATCATTATCTATTTTTTTTTGTAAAAAGCAAATTATCATTGCGCTCCGAGAGTAAGAGTACGTTAAGATTGTTATCAATTGTTTATTCACAGAATAAAAGAATTTTATCATGGATACATAAATGAATTATTTTTATTTTTAATGACTAAATACTTATATGGATTATTCGTATGGAGTTAAACGGGTGAGGAGAATATTTAAAGTAGTCTCGTACGGTTTAGTTCGTCGACCTTTGTACCTATATATACATATATACGACATTATCCCGTACGTAGCATGTGGGTGTCACTATATATATTGTACTATCTTTATTTTATTTAAATATATTCTTCTATTCTATCGTCTTATTATCATTATCGTTACCTTGCATTTAATTTAATGAAAAAAAAAAATTATAATAACAAAATAAATTAAGCTATGAGTTTAGTAATATTTATAAATAATTATTTATAAGCTAAATTATTGATGTATTATTTTTTCATCTGGTATAGCGGTTAATAATAAATCAAAACTTGAAAGCCATGTATTTGGCTTTAAAGATATATCTGAAGATTGCTGTGTATACGACAATAAAAGCAAATAATTATATATACGTACACGTTGATATCTATGTATATAGTTTAAAATTACGTACATACGGCGCCGTAATCTTACTCAGAAATTTATTAAGTCAACATTCACGGTATAAATAGTTTATAAAAATGTTTAAAAAATTTATTAATAAAAAACAAATTTCATTATTTTTTATCGATATTGTTATCGCTTGTTTTTAATAAACCTTGATCTTTTTTTCAATTTCATTTTTTGCTATCAAAAGCAATTATGTATAATCGCTGAGATTAGCTTGAAAAAATTTAAACTTGTATTAAAGAAAAATTGTGATGAATAAATAACAGATATTTTATACATGACTAGAATAATAATTTTTCAATTCAAATTTTATTTTTTTTTTAAGAGCTAAAAAAACGTCAAAAATTCCATCAATAATTTTTTTTTATGTTTTAACACTCGTAAATTTAGTAATATTTCGAAATTTAATAAAATTGAACAAAAGACCTTAAGTGAAATTTTAAATCAATAATACAATTTAGCAGATAATTCATTTTTTTATAGTCTATAAATTTAAAAGTCAAAAAAACTTATTATAATAATATAGAAAATTTTTTATTACTGCCCATAGAAAATGTGAGAATTCAAAATAAAAAAGCTATTTATTTTTCCTAAGCCTCCGGAATCGTCCCACATTTAGAAATTTTTTCGTAATGACTCACATCGATTTCAGTCACTTATATTCGCCTGAAAAACTCAAGAATATTAATGAATTAGAAAAAATTTTGATATGATATTTTAAACTATAATAACATTTTTCCCAAAAAACATTAAAATGATAAACCGAATTTTCGCATAGGGATCAAAAACTTAAAAATAAAACATATAATTACTCCTCAATTCTTAAGTCACATGAAAGCGTATGATTACAAAATATATATAAGAGTCGAGGTATAATTATTACAATGTGTAATTTGTAATTGAGTTCGAGGAAATTTATAAAAAAATTTAAACCCGCCCACAGGAACTCTCCTCTGTATTTTATTTAATCATTGCTCAATATATTGCATCAATAAAAAAAAGTTATTTCGATGATAATGAGCTGAATATTTAAATGAAATAAAAAATAATATTCATTTTTATAAGCGGAAAATATTAAAAACCTACATAAAATACCGTAATAAACTATCGATCCTTCTATTCGGTATTTCTGTATTTGGAGTATTAAAAGCCAAGGTTAGAATATTTGTTGAGCTGAACATAACGTCTGTGCTATTTTCTCACGCACACACGTTTTCGCTTAACATTGTTATCATTATTCTCCTCGACTTAGTGTATTGCGTGTTGACAAAAAAGGTCGAATAAATTTTTTCTGCTAAAACTAGTCTAGAAAAATTTTAATATTCAACAATTAAAATCTTTTTAAAATAATGTATGGCAAGAAAAAATAATAAAAAAAAAAAATGAATGGCTGTAAATGCAAAAGTCAGTCCAGTTCAGTCATAAAGAAACACTTGTAGTAATTCGTAGTAAAAACAGTCAGTTGGTCATACTTGAATGACTATCATCAGCTAAATGACTTAAATCATTTGTTTGCACGGCAATGTCAATATCGTTTTTTTTTTTTTTTTTTTTATTGTTTTTAAACAATTGACTACCTTTTATACCTTTTGACTAAATTATATAGCCTTAACTTTCCTGCTTGATAAAATAAAATATAACAATCAATTAGACTTCAATGATAATAATAATAATAATAATAACCAACTGTACAATTTAATTATTTAATTATTAATATTGTATTATTTACCTTTAAAGTCGGATTGATATTTCCATAAATTTTGAGTTTATTTTAGTGAAGTTTTAATTAATAAAACACTGCATTAGGCGCCTGGCAAAAGCGTCGCAATCCGTGATCGCGTTACCATTTGATTTTTACATTAAGTGAAACTTTACGAAGACTATTTATACATTTATAGCGGTTTTTTAGTATTTGTGAGATTGCGGGAGTCCACTGTAATTATTTTTTATTTAACTGTCAAACATAGCACTGATTATTAAAAAAAACTTGTAATTATTGACAAGCTCGAGGTGTTTACGAGCAACACAATCCCATACTGATCATGGCGTTGCTTCTCACCAGGCGGCGGTGTTTGAACTGATTCTAATGCGCGGGAAGTTTGAAAAATTTCATGTGATCTAATTATTTGTCAAATTTTTTGTGGTTATCAGGATAAACTTTACTATTTTTTATTGTTTTAAACATAGTATATTACACATCTAGGGCAGTAAAATAAAAAATGTCTCAGATAACATGTAATTGTTGTCCGAGGCGAAGCCGAGGTCAATAAACATGTGATCTGAGGCTTTCTTATTTACTGCCCGTGGTGTGTATACTATTTTTCTCCTCGACGGAGGCGGAAAGCGGCATTTTCGTTTAGCGCAGCGGGAGGAAAATTGACGCTTTCCGCCCGGAGGTGAGAAAAATAAATTACTACTAAGAAAGTAATAATAAAATTGCCTTTAAAATTTTCTTTATGCCTCAATTTTTGAAATTTTTTAAATAATTCATTTATTTGTTATAAATTTGACTATTAATTTTAATATAATAATATAATAATTATGCAAGTCATATTAAAAATTTAAAGGCTAAATAGTTCAATAACTATTTTTAAATAAATATTTTCATCCGTTGAATCCCATTTAATCAATGTTAAAAATGAACTGTTTTTACCGTCTGCTGTAAAATTTTCTAAATGTGGGGTACGACGTATTAATGGCAGTATCAATAAGTACATTTTTATAATCAGAAGAATGTTTTTCTAAAAAAAAAATGTTGAATTATTATCATTGTTCTAAAAACTATAATAAATTAAAAATTATGCAAAGAATCTAATAAAAAAAATGGTTAATAATCAAATGTTTTGAAATTGATACAATAAATTTTAAAAATTTCATTATTATTTTAATATTATTTATAGACTTTTGATAAATTATGGTGACAGTTAGGATTTTAATGCAAATATTTCTTCATTTAGATTTTTAGTCATTACTTCAAACAATTACTAATCCCAATTTTAACATAGAGTTAATATAGTTATTTATAGACCAAAAAAAATCAAAATTATAAGGATAAAGTTTAATAAATAATCAACTGTAAAATTATTATTATTTTTAAAAATTTTAAACTAAGTAAAACTTCAAATATTCAAGTACAACCAATAAACCTATAAAATAATTTGTATAAAAGTTATTAAAATATAAAAATTGATTGTAGATAGTAATGAAATTAAGAGCGGTTTATAGTTGATTTTCAAACGTGTTTTTCTCATGTATGTGATAAAATTTCGAAAAAAACGCTTCGCTCTTCGATAGATAATTTAATTTTTTGGAAAATTTTCATTTATTTATGCATAAAATCCGTTTTAAGATTCCATTTGTTGTACAAGTATGACAGAGATACTTTCATTTGTCCAATAGAGGGCGAGAGAGAGAAAAAATGTAAACCCTTCTTAAATAAAACAAATTGAAATTTGTCACATGAGTAACGATGTAATAACAGGGGTAAAAAAAAAACATACGTGTTAATGTGATGATCACTTTCACCGTAATTGGCATCGGTCCATTATTAAACATCAAGAGAGGTTACATATACATATATGTATATATAAACGCGTGTATTTATATAAATGTACATACACTACGAATATATATATCCTGGAACTGATTAATTTAATGCAAATTACCCGGTCGAGTCGAGTTTCCGCGTACGGCTTTGTATTCATTCCTCTTTCTACATACTCTTGTTATATCCTGGGCGCTGGGCAGCACACATCGCACATTAGCGTGCATGCTCTGTTACAAACAACATTGACAAATTTCTAGGTAGCAACAGACATTAATGATGTTTGTACTTTTATCATGATTTTCGCATCATGCCAGCTGCTAGGTGTCTCTTAATATATTGTCCTATCGATCGGATGATCATGTGCATTTTACGCGTCTGGTTGTCTACATTATATACATGTATCTAAGTATTAAATTAATATAATTGCATGTTTGAAGTATGATACATGCGATAGATTGCTATATATGTAAGTATAGGCGATGTATATCGTGATTCATTCGAATCAATTAATAATTTTAATTCTTTGTATTTTCTATGGAAATAAAATTGATGGGCAATATTCGATTATTGTAAATAGTATCTTTATTTATGCAGGTAAAATTGATTAAATTAGCCTTTTGATTTTTTTGAATTTTATTTTAATAAATAAAGTTGTTAAATTTGATCAAGTAAAGTGAGAATTTAAAGTACAGTTAAAAATTTTTCTGTGTAGAATTTTGAATTAAATTTTTGTAATGTTATTTTCGGCAGCAATAATTTTTCAAATATTTATTTTTCTCAAAATTAATAACTGAAAAGATAATTTAAAAAATCTTGATAAAAATTAAGAAAAATATTTTTCATAAAAGATATTTTGTCATGGATAAGATTTTTTAAAAATTGTGTTAAATTTTTTTCCTAGCATTTAAAATAAATTTTGATCACAATAAACTGTTAAAATATCTACAAATTATATAATCACGGAAAATTACAATATAATAAAAACTTTGAGATCGATAAAAAAATAATTTGCCATAAATGAACTGAAAACTGCCAAGTTAACAATAAGTTATATTTTAAAACAACTTCCTTCCAATTAATAGCTATCAGACATAAACATCATAAATTATATAAGACAAAATGAATTAAAAAATAAAAAATTTTTCATTTTTTGCTTTAAACTGATTTAATTGAAATTGACATATAAACTTGATATAAATATTAAAAAAAAAAAAGATTGCAATTTTTCATTAAAAGCTTTTCTTACTTTTGCTTGAATTCATAATTATATAGGTCATTTATCATTAAATGTATGTACACTATATATTAAAGAGATATAAATCGCTAGTGATATAAATGACTCAATGTATGTTAGCATAATCTTGATAAAACAAATAATAATAAGAATAGCCTCGAGCGATAATGCCTGAAAAATAAAATAGCGCGCAGAATATGTAGAACCGACAGGATGATACGTGGGTATATAATGGACGAGTACTAGGAAATAATTTAAACAACTGTCAGATATAAAGTTTTATTATCGAAATAAAACGTTCAATGGATTTGTCACGCTATGTACGGAGTAAACCGATTCATAAGAATGATGTAAACAACTCTTTGCTCGTTAGGGTGAGCTATTTAATTCACACTAATGTGATATGAAGCTAAAGAGGGGATTAAATATTAAAATACGGTATTCAAATTTTATGCATATACATTCATTTATTTCGTGTAGGATTCACTACGCACGTGGGCACCGTAATTTGCATTTTAATCGAAATTGCTTTTGTTCTTTTTTTTTTTTAATTTATTCATTTTCCATGAAGAGATAATAAAATTTTAATATTTACAATTACTTAATACTTGAAAATAATATAACTCGTACTCGGAAAGTCAGAATTACGGTATATAGATCACGGCATATGCCCTCGAAGTCTGATGGGTGAGTGAGCTTTCATTGAGTGATTTCTTGGTAACTCCATAGTGCCCAATGACATGTCCAACGGTTTAAAGTCTTGTATTTAATTGTGTGTTAAACTTATTATAAAGTCCACGTGCACTACCAATACACCAGAGCCCACATATAATGTCATAATATCGACGTACAAGTAGGATGTGGATGTTGGATATATGGAGAGTAAGAGTAGGAGTAGGAACAGGACGTAGAACCTTGGGTTTCTGTATTATAAAAAATAAAAATTAAACAGTAGGTATATCTATATGTGTAAGGGTTAAAGGAAGGAAGACACGTATAGCTTTTGCGTGATCACCTGTGTGTTAACGAGTGAGCCATTTCCGTTCTTCTTTTCTTCTTCGAAACAATTTGTCCCAGCGACAGGCCATCTTATTATTACATTATTTAATTTGTTAGTACTCGTCATACGTATCAACATACGAAAATTTTTTATCAGTCATGAGCAAACGAGGTTCCTGAAAAAATTGTTTTTGTTTTTAATTGTTTTAATGAGAGATGCGTATCGGGGCGATGACTGAGACATGGTTTCATTTTGTGATAATTTGCTATTTTTCAGTCTAATTATGATTTAAAAGATAAAAAAGAATAATTTTGAGAATACTTATTCTGAATTAAGTTAAAAGAGATTTTGAATTTTATTTTTTATAAAATTGTTTATTTGGGTATAAAATTAATTTTGTTAAAAAAAAGTATTTATTGTTCTTGAGGGATATCACCTACGGAAAAATTATATGAGCAAATTTTATATGTTTTCATATATGTTGAATATATCCGTTCATATGTGAAAAAAAATTTTTTATTTTCCAAAAAACGGTATTTTATTTTTGTATGAAATGATACATGCAAACATATAAATTTTTCATATCTTTGCTTATATGTTTTCATACACTAAAAAAAATAATTAACTTGACTCAAGAGAAAAATTCTTGCATCAAAAATATAATTTTGAAGAATTTCATTGCCTTAATTTAAGTAAAAAAATTTTTAAATTGAGAAATTTTTCTTTATTTAAATAAATTTTACTTGATTCAAAAATTTTTCGTTTTGACTCAAGACGATAAAATTCTTCAAAATATTTTTTTTTTTGTTAAAAAATTATTCTCTTAAATCAAATTAAATTTTTATTCACTATATATATCTTTTCGTGAGGATAACCTTTTTGTTGTAAAAAAAATTTCACGATAACTTGACATTGGTTTTACTTACACTTGTATAAAAATATAAAAAGAATAATTCAAAGTATTTGAGTTCACAAAACTATATTATTTCTCCTAACTCCCCGTTGTTCTGCTTCTTCGTAACTTTTTTTTTTACAGAAAATAAAGCGATACAAAAATAACCAGAACAACTGTCATTTATAATAATTATTACAACCCTAACAATCATAATTATAATTATAATTGCAATAATGTTTAAAATTAAAGTTCAGAGCAGCGACATGTGGAAAATACCTAATTATGTGTAAAGTGATTTATGTGGGAATTATTTAAACTGCAGTTTTAATATCTTCTTAGATGTATAGAATTAGCAGAAAAGAGAATAAATATGTTAAAGCAACATACATATATGTAAAAGACAATGGGAGTTTTTATTAGCCCACGTGTTACGCGGAACTGTGAAAGTATTAAAGAATAATTGTAAGGTTGAGTATATTGTCACGTGATTTCTCGGGAGATGACTAATAATTATGTAAAAATGTACATAAATCTTGTTTCAGAGAAATACTTATATGGAGAAAGAAGAATAGGGGAAAGGCCAGATACAGAATTTATAAAATAAAAAAAAAATATATATTTTTTTTTCCCATAAGAAGAATCTTAGAAATTTGAAATCTGAGAAATTATTCAACAAAAAATTTATCGAAAAAAGTTACCCGTCTTACATCATAATCCTTTTCTGAGAAGTTAAATAAACAAAAGATAGGTGATTTAACATGTGAATAGACTGTTGTTGTCCATCAGTGAGTCGATATTAATGTAGAGAAGAGTAAGAGCATAAGAAGCTGAAGATGAAGAAGAATAACTAAACTTAGCAAAAAAAAGGAAGAAGCTGAAGATGATGAAGAAGAAAAAGACCAAGAAGATAATATGTATATAAAAGAGTAGAGACTAGTTTTGAGAGGAGCATTGTAAGGCCCCGTACCGTGGTTTGGCTGTTGGGCGCATCTGTCGAGACGTCCATTGAGAGATTTCGTGGAAGTTGAAAACCGGAGGGAAGCCTTTATTCAAATCAGGCCCACATCTGCTGCTTTTTCGAGTAGGATAGTTATTTCTCACACACTTTTGTACTACATTTTATATGTATCTCATATATGAAGTTATAATGACGAGGGAAGTATATATATATGCACACACATTTCTTCCCAATACACGTTCACACATTTGGACTTATATGGATGTGTGATTACTAAAACAACAAAACTAAACTAAACCCTGAGATCTATACGTGTATCGACAATAAATAACTCCTCAAATTAAACAAAAGAAAGACTGTCAAATAAATCACACTCTAACGAGAAATGAGCGAAAATGAAAGGATAAAAAAAAGAAGAAGTATGCTATACTACACTCATGTATATGCGGATGAAATGTAGCCAAAAATAAATATATGATTAATGTCCACACGTGGATTCTTGAAAACGCCGGAGGGCTGACAGGTTGCTGCAGTGCATTAATAGTATTAGTATATTACACCAAATGGTAATGGTAATGGTAATATATAAGTGTGTACAACCAATGAAAGAGGATGTGATAAAATGTCGGATGATTGTGGAAGCAGACTAATTACTCAGAACAAGTAATCAAACCATATAAGTATAAGTGCATCAAAAACCAATTTCGACAGAAACATCTGCCGTTTCTTTTTCCTTTGTACGGGTTTTAGTTTTATTGTTATTATTTTTTTTTCCTCCATGTACATACTTAACGTATACATCACGCGCTTATTTTTATTATGCCACAGCTGTGAGAGCTATTATATGCAGTTCAGCTCTTACCATGTATATATGTAAGCTACTGATGTTTAATTCGACATTTCTCAAAAATTAAACTACTGAGGAATAAAGCTGCATGTACCTGGAATAGTTTATTCAGGGAAACAAAACGCACTGCGAACACCCGGCTACTAGTTTCAACTGAGCTCGGCGGTGACATCCTGCAGCTTTCCAAATTTCAAGGAAATCCGCATTAATCACCCGCTTTGGAAAATTTTAGGTATAAATAAATACAAGTTCTGTTGAAATCAGTAGCTAACAATAATTACAATTGTGAAGATAATTACTTATTATTATCACTTTATTCTATCATTAATAATGAGCTAATGAGACAATAAAATAGCTGATGATTTATAAAAATAAGTTCTATTTAATTGAACAAAATAGGATGGATTTAGATAAAAAAATCTAAAAAACAAGTATAAAATTAGATTTTTATTGGCTTTATTAATGATTATTCGAGCATTTTTGTTACTAATCGTAAAAAGTAGCTCACTTTTTATTATAAAAATTTTTTTAGTCACTCTACAGCCTTTAACTGTAAAACTGTTTAAACACGACGAAAAAATGAAGAAAATATCACTCGAAAGATTATTATTTTTTAGTGGTATTTTTGTTTTAAATTTTTCATTAACTGTTTCAGAAATAATCCACTTTCAAAAATTCCAAAATTATATGTCTGCTAATTACGGTCACATTGTAAGTAATTGTGTTGAGTAACAATATTAGTAAATTTAAGAAAAAATAGTAACTCACATTTTTTTTTTATTTTTTAAATTTCAATAGTGTGATCCTACGAATGAAAAACCCTGTGGTAATTCAAGTCTAGAATGTAAATTAACAGACTTGAATAACGTTTTTACATGCACTTATAAAGGTAAGTTATATATTCCACCTAACCCTACATTAAGAGAAAAAGTTTGTTTTGAAAAAAAATGGCCATTGTAGTGAGAAGAAATTAATTTTTTGAAAATTTTCAACAATTTTATTTTTTAGCTGAAGAAATCCAAATGTTTCTCTCAGTAACATTTCTATTGAAAAAAAGTTTTCTAGATTTGGAAAAAAATAATTTTGGAGAAAACAAGTTGTCTATCTAAAATTGTTTTTTTTCAAATCTAGAAAACTTTCTTTCAACAGGAAAGTTATTGTGAGAAAATTTTGGATTTCTTCAGCTAAAAAATAAAATTGTTGAAAATTTTCAACAAATTCATTTCTTTTCACTACAATGCCCATTTTTTTCAAAATAATCTTTTTCTCTCAGTGTAATTTTCTCAATGATTACCCTTCATTTTGGATTATTATTTTTATGTTCTAGTACAATTGGGACAGCTCTGTAAAGTTGATGAAGACTGTAATGAATATATATCACGTGCAGAATGTTCAAAACAAAAAAAATGTGTTTGTAAATTAGGTAGTATCCAAGCGGGTAAAGTATCATGCTTCCCACTGTTAGGTGAGTTTTGTGAAGATAATGAAACATGTCAACCGAATAATTCCATTTGTTTCGATAATTTATGCCAATGTGATAATGGCTATCTACCAAATTTTAATCGTATATGTTCACCAAGTAAGTTTTGAATTTTTTATAATTGTTAAAAATTGTAATAACACTCCTTTAAATAATATTTGATTTTAGTTTTGCTGGGAACATATTGCGAAAATAACAACGATTGTATAGGTATAAAATATGCTGAATGTTCAAAGGAAAATTATTGTACTTGTAAAGATCATACAGTTCAAATTAATCCATCTAGATGCGTTGCGACCCCGCATTTCATCTGTGAGTCAAATAGTCAATGTGAAGAAAACAAATTGTGTATTAATTATAGATGCCAATGTAAGCCTGGATTTCACTTAAGCCCTGCTTTTAAAT
Source organism: Cotesia glomerata (assembly GCF_020080835.1). Taxonomy (NCBI): domain Eukaryota; kingdom Metazoa; phylum Arthropoda; class Insecta; order Hymenoptera; family Braconidae; genus Cotesia; species Cotesia glomerata. Next base: position 23,806,981 of record NC_058159.1, on the reverse strand, counting down.
GCGTTTCAGGTAAAAATTAAAAAATACATCATTTTTGCAACTATTAATATTTTTTGTATGTTACAGGTCATTTAGGGATGAACTGCGAGACTGATAATGAGTGTAGTAACTTGATAAGACATTCAATGTGTTCTGCAGAAAAAAAATGTGAATGTGATCACTTTCATTATCCTATAGAAGATTCGGTTTGTGCTTCAACTATTAACGATGCTTGTAAAAATAGCGAACTATGCACAAATGGATTTACTTTATGTCTCGATAATAAATGTCATTGTCAACCTAATTATGTTTATAATGGGAAAAAATGTGTTCCAGCGTCTAAAAATTGAAGTTAAAAAACAATCGTATTTTGCATGTCTCATAGCGCGAAGCGCGTGATGTAGTGCTTCACTCCCGACTCGTCAAGGTCAAGCAATTTATTTTTACATTACTGTAAAATTCAAAAACTTTAATTCTAAAATGTCTGTAATTTCTGTTAGACGTACACGGCCAATAATAATTACATTTATAGATAAAGTTTACTCAATATTGTCAATTTTTTTTATTTTTAATCATTTCAGATAACAGGCAACGTAATTAATACTTTCTATAATTGTTTTGTTTAATCAGAACAGGACGTGCTTGTGTGTAAAAAAGAAATAAAAAATCTAAAAAAAAAAAAAAAACAGAATTGGATTCTACTTATAGGAATTTTTGTTAAATCTTCATTGACTAAACCCTTAACAAAATTATTACTTAAGATTTTTTGAACATTCTTTAACTAATATACAGTTTTCCGATTGTTTAGTTGTTCAAACAATTTAAAAAAAATTGATCTGACCATTTTATTTATGCAGAACTTGATTGCTGAATTATTAAAAAAAAATATGTAATTTTTATCGCCACATCATTACGTCGAACTGAAAGAATTTTTCGTAAAGATAAACGAATATTATCTTTAAGTTAATATGGACATGATCAATGGCTGATATCTCGATATTGATAAAAATCCATTCAAAAACACTGCTCCGAGAAATTCTTTATACTTAAACTCATGAATCACTGAAAAAGTGCTGCTAATGGTCATCCTTTGTGGCTTTAAAATAACACTGGTTCATTTTTTTCTATGAATGATAAACTCATCATTTATATCAAGGCATTCGCGACAATTGAAGCCATTAGTGAATTAAAGGTTTCGTCGAGACGGATAAAAATGACAAAAATATTTCTAAGACATCATTATCATGATCAGTTGGTCCAAAGATTTAAGTTAATACCTCCAAGAGCCCACAAGAATGAGAACGAAAGATAGAGTGGAACTTAATCGTCCAGGAGACAAAGTATAGGTAAGTCAAAGTATAAAAGTATGAGGGATGGGAGACAATAACACTTTATACTTATATATATTCGAGCAATCGAGCAATCGCGGCAACCTGAGACGTCTGATTGTTTACAAGGAAATCGTAGGCGGTCTTTTGGCTTTTCTGCGATTTCAATCGACGCTACATCCTGTAGTATGATTAGACGATGTCCAAGACGCAAAATTGTGATTTTTTCACTACTCTATTAGATAACCACAAGGCTATACTTATAAAAAAAAAAAAAAAAAAAAACCTTGCCGAGAGAATTTGACATACCATAAAAATTATAGGATTTATATAAAGAAGATATCTTATAATTTTTTTCCTGAAATCAAAATGACGGATATTTAGACGTAAATTTTCATCTAGATTATCTCATTAAAAAAAATTTTCGAGATAGCAGATATAATTTTGGTGATTCTGTCATTTCATATATCCTATATACATTAGAGAGAGTGTGTTACGTTCTTCTAAGAAGAGCGATCCATAAATAGCTACGCGAAGATTCAGCGGGTGCACTACCTGGAATCTCGGGTCTTATATTCCCTCTACATCACGTTAGTAGACTAAGTCGAGTCGATTGAGTCATGCGAGCAAGTGGGAATAAGAGACGATCCTCGACTTAAATTTTTTACTTTTATTTCTATCTTTTTTTAATTTCACTTTGATATAGAAGAAATAGTTTATAATATAATACAAATAAAAAGGATCAAAAGACTAGTCTAAAAAGGTAACCGGCGACCTCTTGATGACGATATTACACACCAATGTGAGTCAAAGCCAACCAAACCAAACTCTGGAATTTAAGACTCGTTTAAACTTGTTATGTATCGGCAGGTCATCCAGGTCTAAGTACACAATCATACACATTATATATTACCAGAATTTAATATGCGTTTACTTTCTATAGAAGCTTTACTTATGACACTTCGACGAACCGAGCTAGTCAAATTACCGATTTACGAACAAATAAAACAAGAAGTTGTTTTGTTATAAATTAACTTTTATCGCTCGGTCACAAGTGCAAATGTGATAGAAGCTAACAGGAAATATTTTTATATAGCTTAACCTCTTTTTATTGGTGTCACTAGTTCAAGTAATAAAGTATATCTGTTTCACTGCATCTCCTTGTGTTTAATGATTTTTCTCTGAAATTTTTGCAATTAATCAAATTTATTTTCTGCACACCTCAAAGAGGTCTTTATTCTTGTAAAATTAAAAACTTGGATAACCATAAAGATTATAATTTACAAATTTTATGCCCTTTAAGTCTCTCACTACAAATAGTTACAGAAAAAAATCCAATTGAAAAATTTTTACATATTGAAATATCAAGTACGATAACTACATAAAAATCAGCAATTTTAAAATCAATTTACTAAAAATTTAGTAAGTCTACGGACTATACTTTCAAATTAGTTAATATTTTTTACTAATTTAAAAAGTTAGAAGATCTAAGTTCACCACAGAATCAGTAGAAAAATAACATTTTTATTTGTTGAATTTAACATTTCAATTAGTGAAAAATCTACTAATTAAAAATATCACTATTTTCAACAATTTAAAAAGTTGAAAACTATTAATTACTAGTAGGATACTTTGGATGTTTCTAAAAAGTAACTATTGACTGACTATCAATCAGTTATTTTTTACTAATTCAGCTTTAGAGAGAACATTTTCAATTAATCTACAGATCTTTTGAAAATTATTCCTGTTACATTTGATAATTTTTTATAAATAAATAAAATACGTAAATTTTTGTGCAGAAGTAAGTGATTGCTTATCAGCTAATATGATAGATTAAATGTGTATTTTGATTGAAAAAACTTGTAAAATTGTTAAAACAAATACAATAGTAAAATTTTAACAAATAGTCAAAGATATGTATATGTAGTTTTCGGTCTAAAAGAATTGAAATGTATAAAAATTAAAGCTTATTCAAAAAACTTTCAGATATAATTTATATCAATTTGATAAGTTATTGCATTCGAAAGTTATTTTAAGAAAAATCTACAAAAGTATCATTTTTTGCAACTTTTGAAAATTTTCAATTGCTGTCGTTTTTCAACTAATTAAACAATTTGACTCGTTTTCAAACTTGACCTTATATAGGGGAAGGGGGGGGGGCAAAATGGGCCCCTTAAGAAAAAAATGTTGATATCCTCAGTGTTTTTCTCTGGTTTTACTTTTTTTTTAGTCCCTTGCTAAGTATTTGACCTCAATTTGCTCTGTTCATTAAAAATAAAAAATTGAAAATGTGGGGCAAAATGGGCAACCTTCAGAAAATTTTTATAATATGAGTTTTTCAGTTCGTTTTACTTTTTTTGGCCTTTTACTGAGTTTATGGTATTAATTTTTTTGTGTATATCGAAATTAAAAAATTGAGAAAAGTGGGGTAAAACGAGCCCCCCAAAAAACTCAATATGTTTCTTACTTGTTTTATATTTTGAATTTTTTTATTATGTATTCAGTATAAAAAATTAGGATAACAATAGACCCTAAAAGCCATCCCTGCAACTTCCCGCTAACTCCATACCTAAGCGCTCCACATTTCACGCTAAAAGCAATAATAAATCAGGTAAAAAATGTCGGAGTAATTTAAAAAAAAACGCGTTTTTTGAATTATTTCGACAACGGTATCTTTCAAACTAATCAACCAATTTCAGTAGCGTTAACGGCGATCAACGCGGGTTTCTAAGCTTAAAAACCGATCAGTTTTTCGAATCGATTGGTGAAGCCAATAAAAATGTATCACAAAAAAAAACAATTTTTTAGAATTTTTTTGACGATATTTCACAAATGAATTAACTGATTTAAAAAAAATTAAAGGTATTCTATGCAGTCTTTCTAGAACAAAAAGATTATTTATCACTAACCAAACAATCGAACGTGAAATTTCAAAGATGTAATAAAAAAATACTTTTTTTAATTTTTTAAAATTAAATATCTCTTGAACCATTCAACCGATTTTGACGTTATTGGCAGCGATTGAAGTGATTTTTTAAGCTCTAAAAATCATCTTGTTGAGTCAAAAATGATCCAGGAATAAGTGTCGGAGTTATGTAAGAAAAAAAAAAAACACTTTTTCCCTGATATTTTGTTCACGATACCTCACAAACGAATCGACCGATTTTGATCGCGTTGACGCCAATCAACGCAGTTTTTTAAGCTTAAGAGCTGATTAGTTTTTGAAAACGATTGATTCAGCAGATTAAAATTTATTAAAAAAAAAAAAATTTTCGGAAAATTTTATTTTTGAGATTACTCAAAATCTATTGGCCCGAATTACCTTAAATATTATAAAATATTTAGGGGCAAAGAAACTCTTTCGATTGCTGTCAATCCCGTTTGAATCGGTCGAGCCGTTTAAAAGTTATGAGAGGTTTACGTTCATACACACACACACACACACACACACACACACACACACACACACACACACACACACACACACACACACACCATCGCAAAAATAGTCAGGGAAGCTTCTGTAAAATAAATAGTTTTTTAACAAAAAATACAGTCGACGCTCTCTGTATTGGACCTCTCTGTATTTGACCGCTCTCTGTATTTGACCACATTCTTCCTCTGTATTTGACGATTTTACACAGCTCTTACTTATGGACAAGGACGAGTCAAATACAGAGAATGGTCCTGTACGGGCGAGTCAAATACAGAGAGCGTTGACTGTATAGTAAATAATGCTGTTATTTAAATCGTGACCTAGTTCGTACTTTACCTATATAATTTTTTCTATAATTCAAAAATTCTAGAACACGTTTAACTGAAAAATATTCTTTGGTTTTTAAAGTCTAATCGGCCTATTATACCTCTCAAACACTTCGAGAGTTGAAAGTGTTGGAGGCCCATTTTGCCCCCAAATATTTTTGGATATTGAAAATTTTAGGGGGCCCATTTTGCCTCTAGGGGCCTATTTTGCCCCCCCCCCTTCCCCTACATCTATCAACTTTTATATTTTTTTACCTAATTATTCGACGAGACGGAAAATAGATGAACTTTTCATAAGTTCTGACATTCAGACCATTACAATAGTTAGATTTCTATCAAATTTATTAAAAACGATTATTAATTTTTGTATAGTAGTCTTTTCTACCATGTATTAGATTTAAACAATTAATTTTAATCAATAAAAATTTTTGCAAACTTACACACTTCAAAATAGACTAAATAAGCTAATTCGTTAACGATTTAATTGAAATTTTTTTTTTTCATTCAAAGGATAAGCTTTGATTTTTTTTAAAGTCAACAAAATCGGTTTCACATTCTTTGGAATATCTGAAGATGTCCTGTAAGCTTATAAATAAACATAAAAGCCAAGTGATAACTTCCCACTCAGCTTTGCTCCGACCCATCTTTCAAGTAAGCCGCAGTTAACGAAAACTCGTTACAGCTGATATCGGTAACGACTTATCAGAAACACTGAGCTGAGTGGTTTGGCATAGCAGTGACTCACAATTTGTGTACATACGTAGAATATGCTCCGACGGAATCGGGATTGGAGTACGTAATACAATAAAAGTAAGTGTCTACATACATCTATAGTATACTATATCTTGTTCTGAGGTTTACGATTATCATTGATTTCTCATTTATTTTTACTTACAGGTAAAAGTACACCGTTCAGCTGTTCAAAGAGTGAATAGAAATGGTATGTAACTCACGAAGCAACCTCGTCAAGATATGATAGCGTCGATTCCGACGAAACGTTTCACGGACCACGCCTTATTTAACCGGATTTTGCCGTGACGATGTCTCGTGCCCGTTCCCGCCTTCTGAGAATGATATTTAGTCCCGAGAAAAATAATATACAGGGGGCTGGTGCTGTTACGCTGCATCGAAAATCGAAAGGTTCACATATTGTGTCAGTATAAATATATTGGTGAACAAGATTGGCTTTTGTCAATATAAATGATAATAAAAAACACTTTCGACTTTTTTTTTTGTTTTTTTTTTTTTAATTTTACTTTTTGCTTCATTTACAACTATAAATAATATTTTTATTTATTTTAGTGTAATAAATAAAAATAATCATTTATTTTATTTTATTGGGCTTAAAAACCGGTAGCCAAGTAAATTGTCAATAAAAAATATGACAAATTAATTTTTAAAATACTATGATTTAACATATTTATTAATAATTCAGGTTTATTTGGACTTTAAATATGACTCTATTTATATTTTATTTTTTTTTAATAAATAAATTATTTAAAATAACTTGAGGTAGATTTTTTTTTCATTTACATAAAAGTAATTTTATCAGTAGTTAATATTTTCTGAAAATGTATAATTACAAATGACGTTATTATCTCACTAATGATAGCGATTAAATTTTCTACGAATGAATTTAAAAATTACATAGTAAATATATATACTACATATTTATGGCTGTGATATCATTTTTAATTTATTGAATTCATTGAATATTCATAGAATTTTTTATTTATACACGTAATAATAGATAATAATCAATTAAATACCAAGTAGCGGCTATAAAAGTTAGTGTTAATGTTGGTGGATTTCATTTCGTTGCCGTAATAATAACGTCAGAGATAAATCATACAACACGATTATATATCTACGCACATTTAATGATTTAGTGTATAAATAGAATTTTTTGAAATATTTTTTTTTTAGTAAATCCTTGATGGTAATACCTGAGATTCTCGTTTTACATCGTGCATCCATCATCTACAGAAGTTACGGTCTGATGCCTTTTTTTTTCTCACTTTTTCAAATTTTTTAGTCAATCTATTTATCGTGTCCTTCCTATCCTTCTTTTATTCGTAGTCAGTTAATCTTTTTTTCTCTCTCTCGTTATTCACAAAACACTATTCTTCACGATGTTCAATCGATTCTCAGTACAATCAGAATATATTACAGAATAAAATTTTTTTTCTGTTTTCTGCATAAATTTGCAATAAAAAAAGTCATTTCCTTTCTCAGGTTTAATCGAAAATAAAGAAAAAAAATTAAAGTCTACAAAAAAAAAAAACATTGACAATAAATAAAAAAAAAATAACATGATTGTAATTATACATTTGTAAAATCATATTATACAATACTCGAGTTATGAAAAATATCCATCGCATGAGGCTCGAACTCACGACTTTTCATTTGCAAAATAGACGGCGCTCCGTACAAAAAGCTATTATACACATTACACTTTAACAGGACTATTAAAAATCATTTTTCAGCTTGAAAAAATGTTAATAAAATGTTAGTAGCTTGTGTTTGACTGTAAATATTAATAACGCTACTAACTTGTTATTAAGGAGAAATAATATCGCATTAAAATAACCCGAAATAAGAAAATGAGAATAAAAAGTGGGTAGAATTAGTGGTATATTTTTTCCTGGTTCTAAGAACTGTCGCAATTAATTTTTTGTTCTCGGCAGGAGATTTCAATTAGCTTGGTGGACCACCGTTTCAAGTGACAGCTATTGTATTATTGTTCTTTTATTTTATTTATAATGTTATGTATATATAGTGTGTTTACCCACTTTCTGAGAATGTATTCGTTACTGACTTTTATCTATAAGAATTCCTATAACAATTGATCTTGACGATGATAAAATTTGTCCTGTCATAGATTATATATATACATATATATTCGACGGAATATATAACATTAGCGTTTTATCGCTGTATTATTTTATAGTAAAGTATATAAAAAATAATAATAAAATGATACTAGTGATGAAAGATGAGGAATCTTACAGATGTACATCTAAAGAAGAAATAAAAAATAAAATGGCTAATGTAAAATCGCTCAAAAGTTTTGATAGTTTTTATTTATTACTCTTTTTAAATTTTAACCTACATACTTAGCATTCGTATTTTCTATTTTGGCAATTCCGAGTATTACATACACGACCGAGTTTTTAGCGCATACACTTAGCCAGCTGGCAAATTTACCGGACTTTTAACTTTTAATTTAATGTAATAATTTTCGATCATATCTTTATTGGACGTGAAATTACTTACTTAATTAACGAATTATTATATTTATACACCCCGAGTGTAATAATAGATCATAGATGCTTGAAAAAATATTAAGTACCTTATAATTCAAATCAAAAAATTTATTTTAATATTCTACAAAAATATACATCAACTTACTCAATAAAATTTTTCGTCTATTAAATGTAAAATTTATATAAGCCAATTTTAAAATTTTACGAATAAAATTTGTTCTGGATACCCCCAAAAACAATTTCTCTTCTTTTGATCCGATGACCCTAGATTTTACTGTCAATTTACGATAAATTTTTTTATGTGAAATCATTTAAATTTTTATACTCGTTGACCTATTCTACCTTTTGTGTATCCTTAAGTCGAAGAATTTATATTAAAATTAATTTCAACAAAACATGTTTTGCTTAAAGATAAAAATACAAAATAAACTGAATTTTCATAGTAAAAAATATTCACTCTTACTTAGTATTACTATATTTATTAATATATATTTTCTCTCAACCAAGCGATTGTATTATTTCATTCCAAAACATTTAAACGCAAAAGTTATTATTTTGTAATAAAATTTGATGGCTCAAGCTATTTTTGTAACTCCACCGCGAAAAAATATTTATGTCAAATAAATATGAAAGATATATTCAAACATAAATGATGAATCTATTTTTGCTCAAAGCATATATGTCCGTAAATAAAAAGTATAAATACATTGCATATGCTGAATGTATAAAGGAACACGAATGAAGAAACATTAATTTTTGCTAGTGAAAGCAGATTTATTTAGGTTAATTTGCTTAATCATGTATGAATTCAAAGGATAAGAAAACTTTGAAATTTTTATTATCAAAAAGATAGATAAATGTTTTGTTTACTGCCAAAACTTTATTTTATTCATTGCAGCTTTGAGAGATTAATTTTTAATTTCACATGTGTAATTTTTTGTTAAATATTCGGTGTAACATTTTGACAGGCGCATTATTTAACAAGCAATTGAGAATAAAAAAATGTTATTTTGCATTTCACAAAACGTTTTTTATACCGCTTTTGAGGTGTGTAGAAAGTCGATAAGATTAATATAAAATCAATTTTACCGCGCAGGTGCTATAAAAGATTTCATACTAATCTTATCGACAATACTTTATATCACACGTGTGTAAGAAGTCAATTCAAAAGTCATTGTTCAAATGCGGTGTATGGAATAAATTTGAAATTTTGGCTATAAAATTTTTTTCCCCGTTTTTTCAGCATATATTTTATGTATACAAAAAATTCATAAAGGTAATTATTAAAAATATCAAGGACCAAACTTGTCTTAGGCAAAGTAAAAATTTTCTTGGTTAAAGAAAATTAATTACCAAATTATTCACACAAATTTAAGTTGTAAATCACGTCCGATGTATTCACATTCTTTGATAAATCTGAAAATATTAAAGACGTAAAATATTTTTGTTTAAATTTAATCATCGTCCTTTTATTTCAAACGAATATATAAGAAGCAAATGGGACTTTGGCCAGTTGATTTAGTAAAATGATAAAAGCAACTATAACGGCATTATGAAACATAAAAAATTCAATTCAATAAATCATTAAAAAAAAAGATATTTGCGTGTCAAAGTGACATACGAAAAATATAAAAACTAAATCTTTAACATAAAAGGGTTACAAGGTCATAGTGTATTAGTTTCGACATTGCCATTGCCTTCGCATACCACTAACTCGGTTAATAAACACATTTATGTATCGCGTGTGTACTGACAAAAAAAGAGTATAATAGATTCGCGTAATAAAAGCGAATTCCCACAGCCGAGTTGTTATGGCATGGAAGAAAAAAACTATAAATAAATAAATATTAAATGAGGATCGCGACTGTAGAAAAATTTTTTCATTACATTTTACATTACGTGTATGTTACATGTATACACGTATGTTACACATATATTACGATAGTTGAGGTTGCGTACATTTAATAGACACTATTTTCTACGAATTGTCGACATCACCGAGAGCCTGACTATTTCGAAGCGATCTCCGTGACTTCTAAGAAGCGCTTACCGACACGCAGGTTAATTCAGTCACTGAAGACAACAGTATAAGTGCTTCTGTACACGAGCGTGTCATACGAGGTTTCTTCTTTACTGTCTCATACATATATATCACTATACCCGTCACTAGAATCCCTCATAAGAGATCGTTAATCTAATCGGCACACATGCGTCTATTAAATATCAAAATTTTTTTTATTTAAATCTGAATAGATATATAAATACAAACTTAGTTTTTAACAATTATATTTTAGCAATAAATCTTTTAACGAGATATGATAAGACATAAAAGTCAATGTTTTTTTTATTATTAAATTATCACCGAAAATATAAATTAACAAAATAATATTTTCTTTGAATTATTTATTGTATCACTTATTTATTTTCTTTTCATTTGATTAAAATATTGTGAGATAAAATTAAATGATTTTTGGAATTATCGTTATTTAGAGTATGCAAAATATGCTTAAAAAAATTCTGGAAAACCTTATATGTTTTGAGTTATGAGAATAAGAAATTAATAAGTTTTTCCATCTTATAACTTTATCATTTTAGCAAGTTTCGATTTTACTTTTGTTTGCGTTGTTAAATTTACAATTATGATTGCAATTACAACCAAGAATTTGCTTTTTACTTGTTGAAAGCATTATCTGTAGATAACGTTTGTATATTGACGCATTTGTTCAACAAGCAAACTTTTATATTACTTTAAAATAATCCAATAAAATTTTTTGAATTTTAAAAAATTAGGATCTAAAAAATTTTAATTAAATTTTTTCAGATTTTGGATGTGTTGTTTATTTTGAGAGTATTAAAAGAATTTAATTATTACTCATACCCTCAGAGCTTTTGAACAATGTAATTTTTCTGAAAGAAAATAAAAGAAAAATGCAGTAAAATTTTTAAGTAGATGATTAATAATAATATTATCCATCTTATCATCAAAATCAATTTGTAAAAAAAATACCAAAAGCGAAAATTAACTTTTTAATTTGTTCAATAATTGTTTCAAAAACTCCAGAGGTCTTAAGGTAGTTATCATTTCATATAATTTCAGAACTAATTAAATAACAAAAATTATAACTATATTTCATTATTTTTACTTTTCCAAGAAAACAATTAATCAAAATTATGTTATTTTAATATCTATTAATTCATATCAACAATTATTTTTCGAATGTTCTATATTTATAAATGATTGACAAGACAATCGTTTGATAATAATAATAACAAAAAAAAAAAACCGTAAAAAACAAAATAATTGCCGACACATATCAGAATCTGACAAGTGGCTATTCGTAGAAGTCGTTACGCGTCAACGCCGTACGTGAAATAGATTTATAAGTACTCGACATTTTAAAAGAAAAATCAAAGTTTTTTAATTTATTAATATTTATCTAAAACTGTCATACATAGAATATAATAACCAAGTATATTATGCATGTAGGCTGGTCTATATAAACCTAATAATTTATTCAATACTACGAACTACGATTATCCTTACTTTGTCTTGTCGTGTCTGGTAATTATTACGTATCATAAAATGATAGCCAATTCCCTATTCCCAGAGTTTGATATAAAACCGCTATCACATATCACATAACATTTATTATTATTTTATTTTTTAGTTTTATTATTATGAAACCTAAATGTTCCACGAATTTAATGTACGTAAACAAATCTAATAATGACATTCCGACTTCGATCTGAAGAAATACTGAACGTCGATTAAGTGTAATTTAATTATTGGAATATTTGGTAATTGTTATTACGCTCATGGCTAATAAGATAACTCAATATCATACTAGAATAATCATGTGCACACAATATACAGACCAATTTGATGGAATTTGGAATCTGTGCAAGTGAAAACAATCTTCCAATTAAATTTAAAATCTAGATCTAAAAATACAATTCTATAAAGCGCCCAGCGGAGCGGGCGGGTAACAGCTAGTATCATATAAATGGTCTCTTTTTATTGGAACGTGCTAATTTATTAAGAATGCAATGCGCTGGTTATTTGTGTGTTCATTCGTTATCTTTCATGCCTTGGCACTGCCTTTGATCAATGAGTAGCAATGTAGGTTAACGAGTTCATAGGAGTGTCCTTCACGATCTAACGATTAAGCAAATGAGAAAGAAAAAATAATAATCGTAATTAAATTTTATAAAATTTTTCAGACGTCTATTAATGACTGTTATTTATTACTTTTTTTTTAGCTACTTCTTCTTCTTCTTCTTCTTCTTCTTCTTAGAACAACTTTTCATACTATTTTTAAATTGTTTTTTCTATTATAAATATAAATATAAATATTACTTTTATTTATGATTGTGTATTCATTTTTTCTCGTCGATAATAATTTATTTGATTGTTTGTAGAAATAGTTATGTAATTTGCGGAATATTTTATATTAGTTTTCCAACTATTTCTACAAGCATTAAATTTTATAAAATCGATAGCAAGAAATAATATATAATGAAGAAATAATATTAAATTTATAATGACAGTGATTAATGTTTGCTAAATTATTTATGGAATTTTTTTTAATTAAAATTAAAATTTTATTTAATATATCGTTGCAAAATTAATCAAATAAAAACGTATATATATTTTTTATAACTAAAAATCTTATGTAGGTCATGAATGCTAATAAATCATATACTTAACCGAAAATATAAATCATATCTGTAAAATGATTGGCGGAAAAAATTAACAATTAATCTTTTTTAAATAAATATCACATTTATGACGTTAATAAATGTTTGTAAATTAATAATTAACGTCATCATTTTGTTTTTAAATCTCAGTTCTACGAAGTTTAAATAATACTTGGCCTTAAAACTTTTTATCTATTTTTTATGTAGTGATAATTTATCAAACAAATAGACTTTATCGCGAAAATGATTTAAATTCCGATATATCTGCTTTGTAGAACACGTTCATTGATTTTTACGAAATTAAATTACCAGATGACATATATAGTCTACAAATATGACGTATGTTGAGATTAAAAATTAAACGAGAGACGTAATGGGCTGAGAAGTTTAAATATTGCGATGGTCAAAAAGTAAATAGACTTCCTAAGAAATGAGTAAGAAAATAGATATCATCGAATTATACATCTATATATATATATTAAAAATATTAGAGGTGAATTTGTTGGAGTGTCTGACAGACAAGAGTTGCCAGAATGTCATTGTCGATCGACGTTATAACAACCGGCGCCATTTATTTTTAACATAAAAAATTTCGACGAGACACCGTCGAGCCAGTTTTACTACATTTGTAATATATATGTTTTAATTTATATAGATAACTTGTTTTTTAAGATCATAAATAAATAAAATAAACTAAAATAAAAATAGTATTTAAAAAACTGCCATAAAATCAGTTATCTATTCCAGTAAATGGTTTATCTATAAATGATGCGGTCGGCGACTTGTGGAAATATTTTTTAAAATAGAGAAGACAGTAAAGTAGACACTTGTATATATCATTCTCACCGGAGTGTTGAGGAAACTAAAACTACTGTATACATATAATAAATACGTGTGAGTAATATATAAAGAGCACCAGATTCTACGACGTCAATCGGTCTGTTAAATGTGGCTTTGACGTCGTGACGAATTCTCGTAGTTCAACCTACGTAAAAATTTTAAAAAAGAAATTCAGTTCATTTATACATAATTCGTAGAATTTAAATTATTTTTTATCTTTATGACATCTAGCTCTTATACATCTGTACTTAAAAGCATAAATTCCGAAATTATTATTTCTATTGAAGTTAAATAAAAGTTGTATTTAAAATTCACTTTAATTATCTGATAAAACAATATATTAACGATAAAAATAAAAAAGCATTCTTTAACATCGTTATATTGATTAAATAATCTTGGAATCGATAAAATATGGTTCGTGTGAGCCGACAAAGTCACGTACTTACACGTATATATATAATATAAGATTATCACATGATTTCTCAGTACGGAGAACAAAAAGGATCAAGCCTGGGTCGATCGTCAAGCCGAGTATAAAAGAGCGTATTCTTGGTTTAGTTGCAAGGGCAACTGCTTGCTCGCGGAAGATCACGATTCCTCGTAAACCTCTATCCTATCCTCTATACACAACTTAAACTCAATATACTCTTCTCAGTGTCCGTCCGGTCCATGAACTCTTTAGGGATTAAAATTTCGTTAAGATAAATGAGAGTTCAGAGTAGAGAAGACTGACTAAAAGAGCTGAACCTGAGACAAGAAGAATTAATGTAGTATAGCCTCTGGGCTGGGTATAATGACCTTATGATGACTATTGCTTCACCCTTTACTTTTATTGTAACAAAAAGTTATTTTTTTTTTTATTTTATTTAACGTACCTTTATACTCAAGACATCCGCATTCGTTGAATTATCATTACCCTCATTCTTCACACAATCATTACACGGATCCGATGAAAAATTTTTTTGAATTCCTCGATCATAAAATGACTGGATAAAATCTCTTCACCTGAAAGAAATAACGAAATACATTATCATTGCGTTAACATTATTCCTAATGGAATAAATAAAAATAAGTTTGGTTAAATTTTTTTTTTTTATTTGATTATTATTGTTAAAAAAGCTATGTATTTATGTGATATATATATATATATATATATATATATATATATATATATATATATATATATATATATATATATATATATATATATATAAATTTTTTTGTATCTTGTCAGGGTAGGACTGAAGACAAAATTTACTTGGTCTTTCTACGAATTTAAAAGTAAAGGCACAGGCATCGGTTAAAGTTAAGTCTCATTTCGCGGATAAAAAGGAGCAAAAAGAAGGCCAAGAAGGAGGAGAAGAGATGTAGGATGGAAGAATGAACATGGATTTGGTCTGTGTGCATGGAAACCCTTTGTCGTCTCTGACAACTAATATGTGTAGTATGTAGTATGTGTACCACAAATATTCGTATGTGTACAGAGAGAGTGAGAGAGAGAAAGAGAGAGAGAGAGAGAGGTAAATAAGAATGAGATGTTGAAAAAAAATTTTAAAAACCAAGACACAAGATTTACACGGCAAGCTGTGCCCATCCTTTCAGAGTTTGTCTCGAGAGTATCTTCCGGGAATGGGATCCATATACCAATACCAGTTTACAGTGCTATGGGACACACAAAATGTACATAATACATCATACATTTCAAAGAATTATTATAATAATAATAAGTTATATTTTGGCTGCTCTAGCTTATTCTATTTGTACTTTCAATCACTCGGCTTGAATTTTTTTCTATTTTTTTTTTTTTGACTTTATAGTCCTGTCTCGTGGTTTTATTTGATATGAGATTTTATGTTACGTTCTATTGATAAAGTAAGAATAGAAATAAATTTACATTTTTTCATTAATAAAAAATGATTGATTATCAAATTGATTTAGGTTCAAAATAATACAGAAAATTTTTTGTCAATATTCGCTTTGAATATTTATGTTTAATTTACAATTGGGGAAGTTGGAATATTTTTTTTTTTAAAATACCAATCTGAAGATTTAAATTTATAAGTTGATATTTTAAAAAATTTTCTTAACAATAAAAATAAAGTTAAACATCTATACTAGTATTTTTTGATTTGAAAATCCGAATTTGTTCAATACAAATTAATTTTACGAGAGAAATTTAATATGCTAGTTTTTAAAAAAAAAATTAGGAAAACGGTTGACCCTGAAGGCCATCCCTGCAACTTTCCGCCAATTCTATACCTAAACGCTTGAAATCGCACTTATGACTTTTAGAGCTCTTCGAGCTCATAAATACAATTTGTGTAGTATTTTGAGCTCTCCGAGCTCAAAAAATAGCTTTTATATGGTTTTGAGCTCTTCGAGCTCAAACGTTTGATAGAAGTTTGATAAAACACTATTTTTGGTAGATTTCATAGAAATCTAACTATTGTATTGGTCCTCATGACGGAACTTTTGAAAAATTTTGCCAAATTTCGACTCAGTTCGTCGAGCGGATTCAGAAAATGCATATGGTTCAAAAGTTTATATATGTATGTATTTATATATATATATATTAGGGTGGGTCAAAAAAAACTTTTATTTTTTTTTTGATTTCATACACAAAAACTTGTTGCTAAGCACCTTTAGAAAGTACTCACCCAGTATGGGCTCTTAATATTAATGGGAACATTATCCTCATCATAGTTTTCTATTTTCAACTTAGTTTGGTATTAAAATGGTCATATCTCATTTCCAATAGCTTGTTAAGCCCGTACCATCATCAATATTTGTAGCAAATTAAATGCTCTACAAAAATGGTCTCTTATACTTTTTCGATAAATCTTACTATTTAAAAGATATTTAAGGTCAAAAATTGAAGAATTAAAAAAAAATAAGTTTTTTTTCTGAATTTTGTTACTGACTGAGTAATAATTATTATCGAATAAGCTGCATTGATTTTAGTAGGAAATTTAACGCTCTACAAAAATGGTCTCTTATACTTTTTCGATTACTCGAACCATTTCGAAGATATTCCCATTCTAATTCCAATATGCACTGATATTCATAATTTTTTGATAATTATTTTCAATTTAGTTTTTTATCAAGTTTTTTATTCAAGAATTATTATTGGGTACATAACTAGAATAACAAATTCGGTTTCATCATATGAAATTTTATATTTTAATATAATAATAATACAAAAATATATTAATTTTTTTAGATTTAGTTATCAAAATTGACTTTTATTACAGTTAGGGAATTTCGCTCGATGTTCTTTGACAACTTGCAGTAAATATTGAAACTGGTGTTCGTTTTTTGTCAAACACTGATTGTATTCAGATACCAACGCTACTCCACGCTCTGCAACGTCATTAACAACTTTCAATTGCTTGAAATATTCTTCATTTTCTTTATAACTCTCATCCGATGTCTATAATTCAATATCGACATCAAGAATCATATGATAGATCAAAGATTTTGAACAAATTTAATGATTTTTGAGAAACGAAATCACTCAAATCTTTTTGAATAATCGAATTGATGTTCTTTCGGTCAATTTCAAATCTCTTAACTTTAGAATTTATACTATCTCGAGTTTTCACAGCGTCTACTATCCATTTGTCTTTTCCATTTGCCATGACATCGAATGATTCTTTGCACTACATTATTAGTACCAGAAGTCGGAATGTCATTTTTTTTCCATAACTGTATAACCTCATCAGCTACATTTTTAGCACTTTGTTTCACAGAATATTCAAGAAAATTCAGATGATGAAAAAAGATACACATAACGTCTTTCACTGTAGGTAATTTAAGTTCAAGAATTTTTGGCATCGGTTTGCCGATTAAAGGGATTTCTTTATTGATATTAGGTAAATATCAGGTAATTCACAATTATTGTAAATATATTAAATCATAGCTGTTAATTATTTAGTTATAGTTATAGACAAGAAGACACAACTCAGAAGCTCCAAAGACTTTGTACACAATGTAGAAATACACACTACGTCTAAGACAGCGAATGCCATCTGTCATCTATATTCAAATCCGTCAATATTAATTTTACAAATTCCATTCACATTTTGTACATTAAATTAAGTTAAAATAATTCATTTCATTAACATTTGCAACTAATTACATTATATAAAAATATTAATATTTAAAATAAATTGAGACAGTGCATTTAAAATATTACCATTATCTATCGGTAGTTCTGTTATTCATTACTAGTCATACTAGCGCCATCTGTGGGATTAAATGATATATTACATGAGATATTCTGAACGTGAACTAACTGGGATACTTGTCTACGTATTCTTGATAATTTGTAATCATAAATTAAAGTCACAATTTTATCTCGGTTGAATTCCAAACTGTAAATGTAATAAATTCAGAATTGTAAATATAATGGATTCTATAAAAATTTAAACTTTCGTTAAATAGATATCATTTGTAATTACTTTTTCAAAAATATATCTATAAGAAAAGTTTTTGAACGTGTTTTAATAAAAAACAAAATTTTTTATAAAAAAACTATTTTTATTTTCAACCTTGACATTTTTGCTTTGATTACATTAAAAAGTAATTTATTTAATATAAAAATTTAATACATGCTTTAATAAAAAGTTACGGGCTTAACACTCCAATATAGTTAACAATTGCATTCAAATGCACTTTAAAATTAAAATACTGTTAGCCCTTGGCACTTAAAAAGTTTTTTTAACGTACAGTATAAAATTATTTGTATTTTAAAAATTGCTATCGCCTTATAAAATCTTTCAAACTAACGATAAATTTTTATCTTTACATTTCTATGTTATTTATTATAAAAATTAATAATAAACTAGAAACATCCAGAAGAAATCATGTCAATCATGCCCTTAATTCTTATTTTGTTGTCTTAATAAATTTAACTCACTTAGTTCAGCTGCAGCGGTTGCTGCACGAATCTCTAAATTATACTTTTGTTTCAGGTGTTCTATTGTTAGATTATGTATCTCTTCTTCATGTTGAAATTTCAGTTGAAATAATTCCTCTTCTTGCTTTATTATTTTTCTTAACCTTTCGCTTCTATAGAATTTCTCGTCTTCATTCGGTGGATTTTCTCTTCCTTTAGTTCTTTTCCTAGATTGTTGAGCTAAAATGATTTTAAAAATATTAATTAAAATATATATTTTAAGTATTATGGCTAATAAAACTATTTCTACCAACGATTTTTTAGTAACAATAGACGATGAGGGTTCACGTGGTAATTCTTCATCATCATTGCCATCATTCTCATCATCTGGGAATAGTTGTTCAAGGCTTATGTATTCTTAACATTCCATTGAGTCAACAGCATTACACTTAGCTAGATGAAAAATATTTCTCATAATTTCATTAATAGTGAACGATTAACCAATATATAAAAAGTCAGAACAGCACATATCTTAGTAGTTTTAAAAATAAAATAATTACAGAAGGAAAAAAAGATGAAAACGTCCCAGTAACTTCTTCTTCAGACATATTTGAAGAAAATAAAATCGGTGCAGTTTTAATTAAGTTTGGGGCAATAAGTGCAATATCAGGATCAACTTCAGAATCTGGAATTGATGGACCGCCCCCAGTTGCAAAGCGATGTTGCTTTTCGGTTGTCAGCGCATTCCGTTGTATTGTTTTTAGATTTGACCAAAGTTTTTTGAGTTGATCTGCGTTTTGCTGCAATATTTTTAAAAATTATAAATTCGGCATACTATGTATTAAAAAAATAAAAATGAAATTAACAGATAACTAACAATTTTTAATTGTTTCTCTTTGAAAAAATCATAATAAAACACAGTTAACGAAAAAATTTCACATCCCAAGCGGCACAAATTTTTTTTTGTTAATTTTTGTTAAATTGAAGTTGACAATTATTAATTTTTTAACTTCTTGTTAAGTGAAATCTACCAAAAAGTTAACATTTTTCTTTTGTGACGCTTGGGATGTAGAAAATTTGAAAAACTACAAGTCCAATTTTTCAAGAAAAACTTTCTAAAACTAATTTATTTGTAAAATTTAATTAAAAACTGATCAAGTGGCTGTTAATTTTAGAGTCATATTAAAAATTTAATCTCAAAATCTACCGGTCCTAATCGTTCCAAAGTATATACGAAATCTAAGTTTGGTCAATCCCTTTCGAATGGCGCAAACCGCGATCAAATCGGTCAAGCCGTTCAAAAGTTATGAGGTTTACATACATCCACACACACACACACACACACACACACACACACACACACACACACACACACACACACACACACACACACACACACACACACACACACACACACACACACACGCACACACATACACATACATGCACACATACATACATACATACATACATACAGATACCATCGCGGGAATAGTCAGGGAAGCTTCCTAGGACCTCGAAACGATGAGATTCGATGAAAACTCGATTTTCGTAAAACGGGGTAAAAACAATAACTTCCCGATTTTTTAAAATCTTCGATTTTCTTAGCGGGAAGTTAAAAACAGATCTTAATGTCTTAAAATATAAAAAAAAATTTCGAAAGCTTTTAACAGAAGAATTTCCAATTTAGAAATTTAAATAATCGCGAAATTAACAGACATTAGATAGTTTTTAGGATTTTTATAAAAAAGTCAATAGTGATAAAAAAACGTTTCAAATGTAAAAAGTATTAAAAATTATGGATGCAATTTTTTTTTTTATAATTTGTCAGTTCTAATTTATTTGTAGAATAAAACTTAAAAATGATATCAGATGTTGGTTGATTCCATTGCCATAAATTAAAGCATAAATAAATCTCAGCGGATAAATAATAAAAAGTCTATTTTGTTTATCGCAGGACCGACATGCTGATGATAGCCAAGTTGTCCAATTTTGTCTTTTTTGTAAATTATTTTTGTTTTGGCGACTGCAGTGCGTTTTTTAGTAGATTTCATAGAAATCTAACTATTGCATTGGTCCTCATGATGGAACTTTTAAAAAATTTTGCTATATTCCGACTTAACTCGACGAGCTGAGTCAGAAAATGCATATGGTTCAAAAGTTTATATATTTATGTGTATATAACGCGGCTCGTCACGACGATAGCGTCGCCAATTTACAACTGATCTTTACCAAACCCAACAGACTTATTCTACAGATAGATACTGAAGTCAAGTTCGAAGATGAGCTTAATCGGTCAAGTAATTTAGAAATGCCAGGAATTCAAAATCATAAAAATTTATATTTCTCACTTTCTTATTCGAATAACTTTTGAATGGGATAACTTATTGAATCGCTGCACGGAAAAAAGTGAACTGTAATAAATAACAGTCGATTTATAATAAGTAATGATCAACTGCTAAAAATTACCATTTCAAACAGTAAAATCGTGATTTTACTATTCACTTTATAATATTTACCATTTAAACGTTACAATTTACTCTTTATATGGAAGAAAATACTATTTCAAACAGTAATATTCGCTATGTAAATGTCTAAAATATTAAAGTATAATAATTAAGAATTCAGATTTTGATATATTTATCATTTCGTATCTAAAAAATGATCTTATGATATGTAAAAAGTATAAAATAAAGTTAGTAAATTTCTAATACAAGCAACGTCAATATTTACAAAGTAAAATGGTAAATTTTAAACGTAACGCTAGAAATCAAACTGTAATTATTGACTTGCTTGGACTGGTAAAATATATATTTTAAAAGTATAATTTTTACTGTTTCAAATGTTAAATTCTCCCAGAGTGAGACCCCCTTCTCTTTCATCTGAGTTCCCCTTCTCCTCATAATATGGACTATATATTGAAATGGCAATTTTTACTGTTTGAAACTGTAATTTTTTAAGATGAAAGAGTCGTTATTTACTATAGTGACAGCTACTAATCACTTATTTTGGATATTAAATTATAAATTGTGGCTTTTATACTTTCTACATTAAATTAAGTTCTGTAATATTTATATTTTTGCCACCCTGATGTCCACTTTACTGTTTGAAACTATAAAAATTAACCGGAATCCGACTGAATATTACAATTTACTTTTTTCCGTGTGTAAATTGCATCTGAAAGCTCTTTAAATAAGCTTCAATTTGAGTACCATATCATATGTGTAGTCTTAAAATTAAGTCCTATTCTGCTATACTAATTATGAAATTTGCTGTTGCATTCATTTTTTCTCGAAGCTACTGAAATTTTAAAATTTCTAAAACTACTGAGTATCAAATCGACTTCCATTTCGGCTGCCGAATGGCTTTTTTTTTATTCTGAAACAGTCACTTTATTCGCTCTGATTGGCTCATCGCTCTTTTCTCCTATTAGTTGAGCAAATGCGCGGGAACAACAAATCGGGCAGTAGGTAAGATTATTTTCTTCTTTGTTGATTGGAGTTTATTATTATTATTTGTTGAATTTGACACAACGCGCAGTTATAGATGTCCAGTTTGCACAAATGAAACGAAGTTCACGTAAACTTGCTGTCGAAATTTGACGTAAAGTTTACGCTAACAGTAAGGCATCAGTTGTACTTACAACTGTTTACCTGAAGTAAACTTTGAGCGAACATTTTGGTCAGTTCCGGCAATAGATTTACGCTAATTTGATGCGTAAGTTAAAGTCAAGTTCTGGGAAACTGTTGCAAATGCAAAAGTTGACGCGAACTTAACGTAAAGTGTTGACGTAAACCATTGAACATCAACTAGTTGATTGTTACTCGTGCTAACTATGGAGGGTAGAGGTACCTCTACCCTCCATAGTGCTAACGGAGTGTTATACCCTGATAGCCACCTTAACCGTAAGTTTCCTATTAGTTGATTGCCAACTTATTTAAAATCTATGGCCGCATTTTGACGACAACTTGGCAGTAAGAGTTGATGAGCAAGTATTACCGCTAACTTTCCTTCAACTTAAAGGTAATACTTAACAATACCGCATTTTGAGGAAATTTGACAAATTGCCCTGATAGCCAGCGCTTTCTCAGTAAGTGTTGACTTCCAGCAGTTACGGTTGATTTATACATCAAGTTGGCGGTAATTCTTCACTCAACAACAGTTGTAAGCAAATTGACTGAAATCTACGGCCGCAACTTGAATACAAGTTAACAATCAAACTTGTAGTTCAATTTCCTTTCAACTTTACTACAATTTGACGGAAATACTTGTACAGCAAGTTTTGACGTCTATTTGCAGAGTAAGTTATAGGTAACTAATAGGTAATCGCTCGCTTTGCCAACTCTTTCCGTCAAGTTTGCTTCAAATTGCGGACGTAGATTGGCAGTAAATTATAGGTAAGGTGGCTATCAGGGTGTATCCACTAGTAGATCATTTACCAGTATTCTCGGTAACTATTTCTACAAGGCATGCTTACTTATCGGCACACATGTGAAATAGCTAATAGATGGCGTTATAACATTAATAAAATTTAAAATAAAACCGTGAAAATGATTAAAAAGTTTCAAAAGAAAATTAAATTATAAACTACAATGAATAAAACGTAATTTTTTGAGTTAATAACAGTTATTATTAGTTAAAATTAGTTGTCATGAATTATAAATAATATAAATATTAGGGTGATTTTTTTTTTGCTTGACGTCTCAAAAGTTTCTTTAGGGTAAGAAAAAATTTTTCCCGCCTGAAAAAAATTTTTAATTCCAATTATAGATTAGCCTCAAAGGGGCGTCCCTTTTCCCATTTATATAATATGGAAAAAAAATTTTTTTAATCTTTTTATGTGCATTCATTTAAAATCCATAAAAACTTGTTCCAACTTTGAGGACCTATAACTTTTAAACCGTTCAAGTTATGAAAATTTTATATCGGATCAATTTTGTAGAGAATTTAACTTCCTACATTTGTCAAAGAATTTTTACTATTTTTTTTAAACAAAAATTTTTTTTCCATGTTATTTAAATGGGCTAATCTATAATTGGAATAAAAAATTTTTTCAGGCGAGAAAAATTTTTTCTTACCCTAAAGGAACTTTTGAGACATCAAGCAAAAAAAAAAACTTTTCAAAAAAATCACCCTCATACATATATAAGTCGTTCGGTTTCGATCTGCTAGATGATGCGAACATCGTATACCTCTTACAACTGCTCGTCTTCACATTTGTTTTAATATACAGAAATTTCCATCTTTTACTCCATAGACAAAGATCTGAAGTAGTTTAGTCAAAGCGAGGAATTACAAAATATCTATTAATTATATTTCACAAAGAAAATAAATTTAAAAAAGTGATGTACAAGAGACAATTAACGCATTTAATCTCGAATCAGTCATTTTTTGATTTTTAAAACATTATTAGTGAATAGGTATTTAATTTTTTTACTAATAAAATTATTTTTGTAAGTTTCTTGAATTATGAAGATTGTTTATAAATTTGTACGATCACTATTAACACTCTAAATAATAAAACCATGAAATAAGATAGCTCGTCAATAATTGGACCCCCGTCAAGAATACGTACTTTTATCTTTTGTTGACAATAATTAATTAATTGATTTCAATAGTTCATTGGAGTAAAGTACTACCACTATAGCGTATTATTGTCCCAACTAAATTTAATATTGTTCTGAACAAAATACCGATATTCTAATAATGGCAATTACTTTTTATTTTGATAGGAACAACACTTTTTTTTCAGAGTAACCACTTGACCTTAAAAAAAAATTTCATAGCTATAATACACTTAAGAAAAAAAATTTCTTTTGAAAAAAATGAGCAGTGTTGTAATAATAAATTAATTCGTTGAAAGTTCGAAACAGTTTTATTTCTTACCTGAAAAAATCAAAATTTTTCCCATAGCAATTTTCTTTTTCGAAAACAATTTTCTAGATTTAGAATAAAACAATTTTAGATAGACAACTTGGGAATTTTCATTCAAAATTGTTTTTTCCAAATCTAGAAAACTTTTTTCAACAAGAATGTTACTGTGAGAAAAATTTTTATTTCTTGAGCTAAGAATTAAAATTGTTTAAAATTTTCAACAAATTAATTTCTTGTCACAAAAATACCCGTGTTTTTGAAAAGAATTTTTTTTTTCTCAAAGTAGGTATTCGTTGATTTGAGTTACGTTTAAAATGAATGAAAAAATAGTATATTACACTATTAGGGCAGAAAGTTTGAGATTTCTTCACTGCGCGCCATGATGCCCTAGGCGTAGCCTAGGGCATCACGGCGCGCAGTTCAGAGCTCTCAAACTTCTGCCCGTGTAGTGTATACTAAGGTAAAGTACCCAGTACTTGAACAATTTTAAAAATGGTCCTAGTAAGGTAAAAGCCCCAATAGATGATCACGTACCAGTATATGATCACTCCATGTATTTGTATATCTATATTCACAAATATAGGTATATAAATACATGGAGTGATCATATACTGGTACATGATCATCTATTGGGGCTTTTACCTTACTTGAACAGTTTGGAAATTCTTATATTATTAAAAAACTCCGGCCGTAAACATTAATATTTAATGTATATTAAGATAACTTGATGTCTTAGTTAATGATACAAGAAATATTTTTTAATGTTAAAGCTAAATATTATATTTTATTTAATATCTAATGACGGGATCATTCAAAGTGTCGATTATTAGTATCCATTTTTGAATGAAAATGATACTCACCACCACAATAGAAAAATGACGAAATAACCCAAAATATTTGAGCATTCAATAAAAAAAACTTAACCAATCAAAAATATAGATCATTTTGCAAAATATTCTGTTGTTAATAAGGTGTTTTAATTATTTTTTTATATTTAATTTAGCTGTTCAAGTATACTTCCCAATTTCAAATGTAGGACCCAAAAGTTGAACGACATAGCGCCGTGTGTTCAAGTATACCGTCTCTCATTTTTCGTGACTGGAGTACTTGAACTGTCTAACTCAATGTTAAATAAATATTTTAAAGTGTTTTAAAAATACATTTAATCGTATAGTAACAAAAAAATTATACAAATAAAGTAAGTAAAAAAAAACTATAAACAAAATTTATTATTTTTAGGGCGAATATTAGTGTTTGAGAAATAAAAAAAAAATTACACGTTCTAACCTCACATTGTAAACAAAAGGTAAAAATACATTTGAATGTTTCTTAATGTAAAGGACTTAAATGTATGCTTAATGTTAATTTTATAATATAATTTAGCAGATATTTGATAATTTTAAGAATTTTTTTACCAAGTAATATCTTTTATTAAGTCACTTTGATTTAGTTAGTTATGATGAAATTTACGTGCTAAAATCGTGGTCAAATACAATACACTGTCAAATCTGTTCAAGTATTGGGTACTTTACCTTATTTTTCTTTATAGCCGGTCGACAGTACGTAAAATATTTAATGTACTGCATCGAAAAAAAATTGATGCCTGCCCCCGACATTTGCGGCACGAGCGAAGCGAGTGCTGCTGGTCGGGGGGAAGGGGGGGGGGGCAGGCATCAAATAAAAAAAAAAATTAATGTAAAATCAAATAAAAAATAATTAACAAACATTTTTTTTGAAAAATTTTTAGATTAAATAAAACTGAAATTTCTTGAATTCAACAAACATAATAAAGATTATTCTCGGTTAAAAATAAAAAAAAAAACGAGCATATTATCTGAAAATTAACAATAATTAATAAAAATCAAATTAAATAGTTGTTACTGCGTACATTTTTCTAAATAATTCATTAATTAAATAGAGTTGATCCATTTTACATACGTCACTGTCAAACTGAATCTTATTGTTAGTACAGCACAACCTGGTTATAAGTTACATCGGATGATCTACTCACTCTTACGGCAGTTATATTTTTATCTATATCTCCATTTATGCATAAAATATTTCATGTAAGTAGAAGAAAGAATAGTATATTACACACCTAGGGAAGTAAAGTAAGAAATGAGTAAGATCACATGTAATTGTCGGCCGAGGCGAAGCCGAGGTTGACAAACATGTGATCTGAGGCTTTCTTATTTACTTCCCGTGGAGTGTATACTATTTTTTCGCTCGACGAAGGTAGAAAGCGGCACTTTCGTTTAGCGCAGCAGGCCGAAAGTTGACGCTTTCTGCCCGTCGAGCAAAAAAAAAAGTTCTTCATTTACATTGTAAATTGATAAATAGACAAAATACTATCAAAAGTATTATTACAAGCTTAAAAAGTTCCTAGTTTGCTACATTTTTACAATCCTTGAGAGATATAGGAAACACGGTTAATGATTTGAGTGATTCTTAAATAATTATAAAATGATATTGAAAAAAGATAAAACATAAGAATTAAAATAAGCATTTTTTATTACACGCTCATTTAAACTATGAGGCTTATAATCCTCGTAATATAACTTTTTAGAAATGTTCGGCAGTACTCTATCTCCTTTTTTTACGTTTCTGTATATCTATTGAAAAACAGTAAATTGGTCAGCCTCAGAATCACAACAATGATGTTAATACAATTAATAATCAATAGTTATTGACAGAGATAATTAACAATATAGATTGATTGACGTCATTTATCAAATATGTTTATTCTTGTTTTCGATAGAAGGAAGGGTTAAATAACCATTTAATTCAGTTTAAGTTTGACAGTCAACGTGAAAAGAAGTTAATTAATAAAGAGTGTTTCTTCAGGATACAGAATTTAATTCTAAATATTTTGTATAAAAAAAAAAAAAATTCAAACCATTATGGACGGTAAATCGAATGCTGAAAAACCAGCCCTTCAATTAGAAAAAGGTAGAATTTTATGCAAATTTTGTCTTAATTAAATATTTTATTATCAGCAAAATTGTGAATTTTTGGATCAAATTTTGACACTATAACCATTGATTAAATTAGTGATCTCGACAGGTGACTCAGAATTCGAAATCGTAAGTACCTCACAGCAACAACAGCAGCCTTGTCGCAATGAGAAGGAATTTGTACAATTTCAGCACTATTTATTGTGGTTGATGAGAACAGAGAAAAAACTGCACGATATGAATGAAGCAAATTTTCAGTCTTGGTGTCTGATTGGTTCGCATTACTTAACAACGTGTAATAACGTAGTCGAAGTTTTAAATGCTGATTTTGGGTATTATTTGATCCGCCTTCAAGGTATATATTTCTGAAAGGAAAAAATATTTATACATAATGACTTATGATTCATCGATGATAAATTCTAGTTTTTGATGGACATAGAAATACTGAAGGATTACGAATAAAATGTCTTATGCTTGATTCATATGAACTGATGATGATAATTAGTCAATCCCTTCAACGTATTCATTTAACTTTTACAAAATTTCTAAAAGAACAGAATAAATTTTGCTGGAAATTTCGACTCATTAGGTCATATATTCAGGTCTATATGTTGCATTTGATTAATTATTTCAAGTTATCAAAGCTATAAGAGCGCATTTTTCGGAATTGATGTAATATTTTTCTAAAAGTACAATAGTGCAAGAAACAATTTTTTTTCAACATTAAAATTTTTTCATCAGTAGAGGCATAGGGTAAATACCCCAATAGATGGACACCCCCCAATAGACAAGTATTATTTCCAGAAGCAATTACGTTAGTTTTAAGAACAAAAATCTTAAGTCGTTATTTTTAACTTCCCGCTAAGAAAATCGAAGATCTTCGAAAAATCGGGAAGTTATTGGTTTTACCCTGTTTTGCGAAAATCGAGGTTTCAACAGATCTCGACGTTTTGAAGCCCTAATAAGCTTTCCTGACTACGAAGCTTTCCTCCCTACATCAAAGAGTACAATTCTTTGCCCTACATGCCGGACAGATAAAATTTGCTGTCATGCAAAGATTGTCTCACTGTACTGCGGATGGTAGCTAAAGTAAATTAATTTTTTTTCTGTCAATAA
The DNA here is from genome assembly GCF_020080835.1 of Cotesia glomerata. Classification (NCBI taxonomy): domain Eukaryota; kingdom Metazoa; phylum Arthropoda; class Insecta; order Hymenoptera; family Braconidae; genus Cotesia; species Cotesia glomerata. The sequence continues at coordinate 23,778,267 of NC_058159.1, read as the reverse complement.
TGTATTTGAGCTTTTTATTTAGCATAACATTTGAAGTTATGTTATGCCTAAATAAAGTTATATAAGTATTATTAAAATTAGTCTCCTTAAAGTGTCCGACTTTGATTTTTGATTTAACTAGTAGTTCTCGCTGCGCCCGTTGGGCGCCGGAATACATGATAAAAATTGTTATAATAAATATTTAAAAAAGATAAAGATAAATTCACACAGCATTTTACTTTTTGTCACTTACAGTTATTTATAATTTCTCACTCGCGCTAATGCAACGTTTTAGTAATATGTTATGTTGTATTAGCGCAACGCTTTATCGTCAAGCTCGAATTGTGAAAAATGAAGGGTTAATGTCTGATCTCGTATAGTAATTAAAAATTAAACTCGTTAATAGTTGATTCCTGTTGATGCATCATTTTCGTTATTTAGTGGTTCAGTTATGTTTCTGAATTATATATCAATCTTAATATCATTAAAAAAATTAATTTATCAATGATTTAATATAAAGTTAGTTATTTAAACTTTTATCACGTATACATTGACTTTACGTGTCTCATAATATTATTTATTTTAACACAATAATTTTATGATTATTATGATAATTTAACTTGTTCTTTAGTTCTAAATTTAAGAATTTTATTGACAATGAAATTCAAGCAACTTGTAAAAAATTTGCTTTTATCTACATATTTTTCCTTTCAACGTACACTTTCATATATAATCATTTTTAATATTGCAATAATTGTTTCTTAATTCTAATTACAAATTTTGTACTTTTAATAACAGCCGAATATTACTTATTTTTTAATACAAAAATTAAATCTTATTAAATAAAAAAGGAGTGAGAGAAAATATTATCAAATAAAAAAAGTCCAGAAATTAAGCTAACTTGAAAGATTTATTGATTACTAATACCAATAGTACAGAATTAATAAGGAAAAATAAATTTTTGAGATCAAACAATAAATAAAATCAATCTACAATTAATAATATGACAAACATTAAATTACACCAAAATAACTTTTGAAATACCTTTAGAAATCAAAACAATAAAAAATATAATCTCTCTTATGTGTGCTCTTAGGTACTCTTATTCTTATGTGCTCTTATGTACTCTGATTATAAAATCATTTCTCTTATTATTATAATTATCTCATTGAAATTAATTGTCTTTTAAATTTTCTCTCTAAATCCCAATTGGTTGGCTGAAAAAGGAATAAATACATGATCAATTTTTAAATTAATATTCAATTATATCACTTTTTTTTCATCAAAATAAATTTTACGGTATTCGTACTTCTAATGACAAATAAATCGAGAAATTTTTTTTTTTTACGTAAAATTTATTTATTAGAAAATGAAAGAAATAATGTTTATCATACAAAAAAATAAATAAATAATTCATAGACAAATAATACATGTAACCAAATATTCACGATAAATTTTTATTAGCTTGAATTATATTTTTTAATGCACACAATTGCCTTATTTTTTTATTAAAAATATAATTTTATAAGGATATAAATAATAATCAATAATGATATGATAACGCTGGTTAAGTTTTACAATTTAATAACAAACCTCGAATAAATAAATAAACTGAGTCCGTATCATAAATATAAAGTAATGCGCCACTTAGATTCGAGATGACAAACAATCAATCGCTAAATAAGTTCACGTGTATAATAAATGTATGTAAATGATTTACCTAAAAATAAATAACAAATATCCAATATCTGAGACAGTTAATGTTTCATTATCATTATAATAAGGAAAAGTTTATTTTTCAACATTATTAAAAATTGTATTTAATCATAAATCGAGAAACCAATTCATTGAACAATAATGTTTAATATAATAACATAATAAAATGAACTAACTGATAAGGAAAAAAAAAAAAAAAACTAAACTTCAAAAAACCGCCAAACCGACCATTTTTATCCACAACATCCGTCTTAACGAAAACGGACCAATGACAAACCGAATAAAAAGGTTACGGAAATGACGAAACATCTGACCAATCAACTATTTAGAGAAAGATTATTACCTCAATAAATACTCTATTAGAGACATATTTTCATTTTCCATTTATTCTTATCATTTAATTTACGCCGATTCCGAATGTGAAATTTTCTTTATACGACCTTATTGCATTGGTAATGCGATTTTATTTCAACAACAATTGATGATATTCACTAATAATTTGTTTGCTTTTTTTTTTCATGTTTCACAAATCAGGACTTGGAAAAAAAAATGAAATCTACTGATCAGTGCATCAAAAGTGTTGGAAATACAATAATGACAGCTATGGACAAATATGCCTAGATTTACATTTTAAATTTCTTAACAATATTTGAAATTTCATCGAGAAAGATTATTTTCAGATGTGGATTTCTCAATGTTTTTATTGTTTAATTGTATTTGCTTTAAACTATTTTAAGTTATTTATAGTTAAAGTCACCATATAATGATTTATTTATAATAATATACTATTTCGAGTTAATATTAATTTTAAAATAAGAATCAAAACATTTAAGATTGGAAAAAAAAGTTAAAAGGCCCTAATAAAATTATAGGAAAGATCAGTCTCAAGATAATTTCAAAATTATGATAATAATTATTGTATGCTTGCCATATTTAAAAAAATAATAATTATGAATATAAATTTAATTAATTAAGGGATTATTCTGGTCCTGGCGCTTGAAAAAAAGCAAATATTCATTATTGTTTTTACACAGAAACTATTATAGATATAAATGTAAACTTTATTCAGCTTATTAGTTACCTATAAGTTACTTTGCAAGTAGACGTCGAAACTTGCTGTACAAGTATTTCAGTCAAATTGTAGTAAAGTTGAAAGGAAATTTAACTACAAACTACAAGTTTGATTGTTAATTTGTATTCAAGTTGCGGCCGTAGACTTTCGTCAATTTGCTTACAACTGTTGTTTAATGAAGAATTACCGCCAACTTGATGTTAAGCCAACCGTAATTGCTGGAAGTCAACTACTTTCTGAGAAAGCGCTGGCTACATATTAGGGTTAGTTGATTGTCAACTCGTGCTAACTGTGGGTCGCCCCTGATTTGTTTAAAAGTAGTTGGATTTCAGCAGTTACAGTTAACTTAACATCAAGTTTGCGGTAATTCTTTATAGTACAACAGTTGTAAACAAATTGACTAAAATCTACGGCCGCAATTTTAATATTAAAATAGAGATGAAATTCATGTGAAACTAATTTATTCGTGATGTGATTGGTCGAATATATCATAAAGATGAAAGGGATGCAAACTCTATATTCAGGCGCGCGCAAATTAAATTCTAGTTTGAATAAAAATTAACACCAAACTTTTGGTTAAATTTCCTTTCAACTACACTACAACTTGACTAAAATACTTGTACAGTAAGTCAGTAAGTCTTGACGTCAAATCGCAGTGTAACTTGTAGACAACTTAATTAAAAACTTCTTGGTTTGCAAACTCTTTCCATCAAATTGGCTATAAATTTCGACAGTAGATTGAATAAAAGTTTGAGTTAAAGTGGCTATCAGGGGCGCGATGTTTCAAATTAACCGACATTATCGATTGTAGCTAAGAGAGAAAATTTACAATCCCTATAGAACAGACACAATATAACACAACAATGGAACTCTCATCTGTGTGTTAAGGTAGTTGTAGCGTGATAGGCATTTCAACAGAAAATTATAAAATTTTTTTTATCGAAAGATAAATATATTAATAATTCACTACCAAAATTTCAGATCAATTGACCTGAACTCTTGGAAAGTAACTCGGTTGGTGTCAACTTGTTCACCAAGTTGTCACCAAGTTGTCGGCAAAAGTTGCTCTGAAACTTTTTCACACCAAGTTGACGACAAGTTTCTCAAGAAATTTGGCGACATATTGCGGCAGTAGATTGGTCTCTTTTTTCTCAGAAACTTGTAGCCAACTTGGCGCCAACAGTTACAAATTCGGAAGTTGACCGCAAGTTGTCGCTAAGTTGGTGGCAACTATCTGACACCAACTTGGTTGGTCTGAAACTGTGGCTATCAGGGAAGGTATAGAGAGATGGTAAAGTTAGTATGAAATCGTTGGCCCGCTCGAGTGGTACGGAAGATTTCATACTAACTTTACCATCTCTCTATACTTCTACGTGTAAAAGATGCAATTTCGAAAATTAATTACTTAAAAACGGTGCGGTCATTTGATCTGAAATTTTGGTAGTGAATTATTAATATATTTATCTTTCAATAAAAAAAATTTCATAATTTTCTGTTGAAATGCCTATCACGCTACAACTACCTTAAGTATCAGTATGGAGGGTAGAGGTACCTCTACCCTCCATAATTATCAGTTACTTACATATATTATACATATGCTCTGATAGCCAAGTTGGTGGCAACTTTCTGACAATCTACTGCCGCAACTTGTTCACCAAGTTGTCAACAAAAGTTGCTTCTGAAACTTTTTCACATCAAGTTGACGACAAGTTTCTCAAGAAATTTGGCGACATATTGAACATATTGCGGCAGTAGATTGGTCTCTTTTTTCTCAGAAACTTGTAGCCTACTTGACGCCAACAGTTACAAATTCGAAAGTTGACCGCAAGTTGTCGCTAAGTTGGTGGCAACTATCTGACACCAACTTGGTTGGTCTGAAACTCTGGCTATCAGGCTATATATCAGGGTACATATGTATAATTCCATGACAACAAAAGGTAAACATGTGTTTCTTGTATATGTACTTGTTTATAATAAATATTTTTGTGACTTAGTAGTTTAAAAATTGTGTTGACGTTTAAAAATTAAACATAAGTAATTTATTCAAAAGATTTTTTAGTTTGTATTTTAGACGGGTAATTTATTTAAATTTAATATCTTAAACATATTGATGAATTATTAAGATGGTGTACCGAATAAAAAAATCATGGGATAAAGATTTTCCATATTTTGAAAGGCCAAAAGCAATCGGCTACTACAGTATTGATAGCTCAAGATCAATATGTTTTGATTCATCTCAATTGACGTATTATAACCTTCCAAAAAATTATGAAGTAAATTTTAATTTGAATCAAGGAATCGAATCTGTACGTCGTAAAATTAAACCAACAAAGCATGAAAAAATCGACACATTTTTGCAATGGATAGTTAACAATACCGACAAAATTCGTGCTAATCCTGAAAGTGGACGAAGGTAGATTACAAACATATTTTTATTTTACAGTTATTTTAAAATAAAAAAAAAATCTAATTTTGTTAATGATGTAATTTTTCATTTTAGTTTACAACCAAACATTGTTTGTTTTCGTGGTTTGTTATCGCGGCTGATGAAAACAGCATACGATGAAAGAGAAGGCTGGATTATATGTGCGGCTAAATGGAAAGGAACTATTTATTTAATGGCTTTTGACACTGAAGCTGAAAAATTTGAAATACTCAACCAAACAGAAAAGGATTTGCAGTTTTCATCTTGGGGATTTAAATTTGAACAATATATTCTATCAGGTACTTGTAATTATAAATTCAACATGGTATAATGCAAATTTAAATTTTAATGCAATTAATTAAGAGAACAGATTAAATTCAAATTGGTCTACTATTTTCTTTTATTTATTTAACATTTTACACAGTATCAATATATTTTTATACATACAGTGTTTAAATACAATATTTTTCTTCCATTATAAAGTAACTACTAATAATGATTAAATAATATAAAAAAAGCCATTCGGCAGCTGAAATGGAAGCAGATTTCCTATCTTAATTTCAGATCTTTAACAAAAATAACGAGTATTGATATAAAATTTTATTCAACTATCTAGCTCAAGATCTTAATAATTACAGTTAATTAACTTAGCAAGAATACAAATAAATTGAAAAATTATGATGTAATTCGGATTTTCCAAACTTTTTTTAAGTTTATAATCCTAATGTAAAACAATCTTCATAGATGAACCAAATAAATTGCCAGATACTTCCAAGCCAGTGGATGAACGAGAAGAATTTTGTTGTGTATTCCAGAGCCATTTAAATAACAATAAACTACTTTATGCTGCTGAAATGGATGGAGTGTATTCGGACAAATTGCTGTCAGATCCATTGCCGATCGAAAACTTGAGATTTATTGAATTAAAGACCAGTAGGTTGGTAGACAATGAACGTCAATTTTCAAATTTGAAAAAATTTAAATTTATCCGATGGTGGAGTCAAAGTTTTTTAGTCGGGATTGACACTATTTTATGTGGATTTCGAGATGATAAAGGAGTCGTGCGGCGTTTGGAAAACTATCGAGTTGCGGATTTACCAAAAATTTCGGAAGTAAGTTGTAGTAAAATATAAGTAGCTAGAGATATTTTTAACTTCCCTGATGGCCTTTAGGGTCAACCGTTTTCCTAATTTTTTTAAAAAATAATCATTTGTTTTCACTTTTTTTTCTTTTCAATACAGAGGTTTTGGAGTGCATCAGTCGCAATGAACTTTTGTGATGAGTTTCTGAATTACGTGAAGAAAACGGTTATAAAAAATTATGATAATACGATCTACAAATTTGAAAGAATTCCGCACAGTCATATTGTCATGACGGAAGTTCCACCAACTTCGGAATATGCATTTTTACCTAAGTGGTTTCTAGATTCTATTGATAAATAATTTTTGTAAGCATTGATTTTTGATATCAATAATAGATTAAGGGGGATAGGCACTGTGAGGATCGAAAAAATAGGTGATTTTCGAGAATTTTTTTGACTGGGATAATAAAGGAGTTTGGGGATCGGGTTTTTTTGTTTTATAAAGTATAAATTAAAGAATATTCTTCTAAATTTTTATTAAAAAATATCATGTTGTTACAAAGTTATTAGCATTTTTGTGGAGGACCAAAAAAATTTCCCCCACCACGATGCGAACTCTAACTCAAAAACGGATCATCTAAAACAAAAAAACGAAACAGCGTTGTAATCTGCATGCATGTGGTTATCTTTGTACGTAGGGGATTTTGAAAATTTAGATTTAAAAAAAAATGGCGACATATTAAAAATTTTTTCGTTTTTTTTCCTCACTTTTTTGGATTCAAACAGCCCTAAAAAATCTTAAAAATCAAAATTTTCAAAATCCCCTACGTGCAACGATAGCTACTGAATAAACGAATACAGGAAAAAAAAATGTTGCAAATCGGTTCATATTTATGCAAATTACAGTTCGCATCAGTTCAAAAAAAGTAGTTTCGAGAAAAACGCGTTTTTGTCAGAGCGCCGCGCGTGCAATAGTCATTCAACACACTTACAAAAATGACTATAATTCGAAAAAATATTCGGATTTTTTATATAAAACTCTAGACACATATTTTTGAATGTATAAACTTTGATTTAATGCAAAAAAAATTTTTTTTTCAAATTTTACAGTGGTTATCCCCCTTAACTTATGTAAAAGATTCTTGATTTCTCCAATTATGTCGCAATCTGTAATAATGTTTTGTAATTACACATATGTAAATATTTTTTTTAAAGAAAATTTTATAAAGCTACATTTATTTTTACGTACAGTTTTGGAATATCTTTAATATAAAGAAGCGGTTTTTGATTTTCCAATGTTTCTTCCTTCCTACACTTTTCATCCCATAATATTGTTGATTTCATTAAAGTTGACTTAGAAGGATTCGATTTAAAACTAGTTGATTTATTATCATTATTAGTTTTATAATTATACTTCATAGAATTTTGATTTTTCAATTCTAAAAGATGTTTCCTTTTATTTATAAATGCATTGTCTTTTTGTCTGTAAATACAAAAAAACTTGAGATAAATATTCTAATTTATTAACAAAATTTTTTTAATGAATAAACAATTGAATATTTCTTTACTAGCTTTATGAAAAAAATGTAAGTAAATTTAATTTTTAAATATGAATAACTAATCTTACCTGAAACTTTTAATAATGGTAGATGATTTTACAATTTTATCGTTTTGTTTATTTTCATGACGCAACGATTGGACTTTTAGTATTTTATCTTGTTGATATTTCAAAAGCGCCTCTTTACTCTTCATTATTCGCGTTAAAAATTGTTTTTCGCGTAATATACGTTCATTTTCTAATCGTTTTTTTAATTCTATCTCACTTTCAATTTTAGCACGTGCTTTCTCAATTTTCCATTGTTTAATTAATTCTTTTTGATTATCTATTACATTATCTTTTTTCAATATTAATATTTTTGGTGACTCACTTTCGTTATCGCTAAATTCATTGCCACTTTTTGATTCATATTGCGGACTAATATTTTTAAGTTCATTATTTTTTATCGATTCGATTTTTTCTTTTTTCTCTGATTCTTTTTTTGCACGCCACAATTTGACACTATTGCGTTGCTTTTCTCGCAAATTAATATAAACCTTGTACCATGCTTCATGATTAACTATTTTATCTGTTGATAAATCAGGATATTTTTTTTGAATCTCCGTCACCATTGCTGGTATACTGCGAAACTTATTTCTAATTTGAATAAAATAGTTATGGTCTTCCTCTTTCCAATGCTGTGTGTGACCTAGTATAGAAAAAATTTTCTTAACTCTTCATTAATAAAATTAAAAATTAAAAAATTGGGAATTTTTAAATATTATTTGACAAAATTACATTTAATTATTTTTAATTACTTAAAATTTAATTATCATTTACTAACTAAAAATAAATTTAATTTATAATCCATTGACTTAAAATTTCATTTATTAAAGATACTTTACTCATGTAAAGGCAAATATATATTTATAAAATTTGTTTTTCGTTACGGTACAAATATTATTACTAAACAAATTGGAGTTTTTATTTTTTAACGATTCTTGAATTCGCACTAGTGACGCAATTGAAGTTATTTAAAAATAATTCATACGTTAAACAAATAATTATGTTAATTTACATTATAGTCATATGCGAATTCATAAGAATATATGAATGTATTGTAAGTTACAACTGTTCAGAATTGAGTAATTTGCCCACTTATGAAATTTAGTTTCAGTAAAATTAATTCTAAAATACTTGACATTTTTTTTTAAGTAAAATAATTTTAAATGAAGCGTAAAATCTAATGATAAAGCGTATTGAAGAAAGGACGTAATTCTCACACTAGGTCATCGATGTCAAAATAAAAAATTATAAGTAATGTTTGGATTATTAAGAAAAAAATACCTGTCTTCACAATTAATGATTCAAAATCTTTGACTTCACTGTAATCTGTATCAATTTTATTTATATTCTCAGATGATTTCCTGATTATTTTAGATTTTATTGGCGTTGAACTTTTCTTACTTTCGTATTTTTTCAGCGTCACTTTGAAATCATACAAATAATCTTCCAAATCCTTCTGTTCCTTTTGTAAAACTTCCAAATCAGAATCGTGACCGAACTTTTTTATTTTTTCTAATAATTCATTCATTCTGGCTTTACAATCATTAACATCTAAATAAAATTTCACAAAATTTACTAAGGTCTAAAATTAATAATATAAATTTTTATAAATCATAACAAACAATACCGATTAATTTTCCATTATTGAATTGGTTTATTATAGCTTTAATATTTTCAAAATCTGTATTTATTTCAATCATTCTACTATAAAGATGTTTTGTAGTTTCTTCTCTATGTAACAAAAAAAAAAAAAAAAAAAAAAAAATGACCAATATAATTATTTAATAATTTAATTTTCCAAAATTTTTTGTACTACCTTTTTTTGGTACAACTTTTATATTCTTCCGTGAAGTTTTTTAAAATTTCTGAGTCCGACTTGATATTATTTAAAAACAATTCAATTCCTTTTTCGATTATTTCTTCTTGTTGTTTCAATTTAATAAAATTTTTTATATACTCTAACCTTCCGGATAAACTCATGTTAATAAACCGTATAAGTCTAATCGAATTAGATTAATATTTTATTTTTTAGTCTGGGGTTGTTGTCACTGTAAGTATACTAATAAGTAATGAGTATCTACAGTAAGCAGACTGGAACTTAGTTTTGTGAATAATGGTTTCCATAGAAATAAATATAACAATCCCCACTCTTTAATATCAACCAGTCTAGCCAGATGTTCATTTAAAATTAACAAATTATAACACAGTTCAATAATCCCACAAATTAAAATAATTTCTTATTTTAATACCGGACCTTAACTAAAAATAATCGAGTCCATTTAAATAATCTTTTAAGTAGTATATTTTCACTTTACAAAATATATTTTTGTTAATTTTTTATACAGCATTTTATGAAATATATAACGATGATTGAAATTTATCGTTTAAATATTTAATAAATTTATTATATGTAATAAATAACAAAACGGTTTTCATAACACTAATTTTCAATTATTATTTGTAGAGTTGAGTTTCTGAATTCGGTCAGTAGATTTCCAGTTTATTCCTTGTTCTAACTTGGGATTGCGCAACCTTCATTCACAGCCAACCTAAAAGTATAATAAAATTGTAAATAAACTGAGTTTAATATTTGACTTTATTATTTTCTCGATGATTAACTTACCATTATTTATATACGGTGTTTTGGAGAATGACTAACTAAACTGCTTTGCGTATTCAGGACTGTTTTATATTCCACGTTGACCATCCATCGTGAGTGATTGCTCTTGTTGATTGTTGTTTTTCGATACAGCTCGTTTCTCAATTAATTCGGTTAGTGTAGGCACGTTGCGTGCCCAATAAACCCTGAAAATTGACAAAAATACAAACAGCAAGACAGTACAAAATTTATTGATTCTATAAAAAAAAAACCTAAATTAAACGCACTTCTTAACATTTCGCGTTATGTAATGTGTTCGATAATACATATTAAATTTTTTTCAATTAATAATTTAATTTGAATTGTTTTAAATGATTTAATTTTAAAAAATTTCTTATATATAAAATAATTGATTATTTTTAATTGATTTCAATTTTGTTAAATTAGAGTAAAAAATCTATTTTTAATGATCTGAACAACTAATTTTTTATCGTTAAGATATTTTATAATTTGATTGATCAAAATAGGATGATTAAATAATCTATCTTATTACTTTATGTTCTAAACTACTAACCATTATGTAAGTTTATAATTCATTAAACAAATAATACATGCTTACAATAATAAATCTATGACAACAAATGGGATTCTCAAGGAAATTAGTTGCTGAATTTTTCATCAGACGTTACAAGAAAAAGTGGCCATGGGCCACATTATTATATTAATCACCATTATCTTCATTATAATTATTATTAAAATTCTATTCTGATTGTCTTAGGGTTGTCATCCGTCTTGGTTTACTAGAATATGTTTGATTTTTGAGTTGTCCAGAGTAATTCAGGAAGGTTTTATAATTTTTTTTTTTCGTTTTAGATTTTTGATAACTACTAAGGTCTTATTATCATATACAATTGCTGCTACAGATAGAACTGACCAATTAATAAAAGAATAGTACTAATAAATTTTTAATAATTTTCTGTAATTTCTTTGTAACTAATTTAAATTATTATTTAATCAATATATATTATTTTATTCAATTATTAAACTTAATCATAATAAGTTCAATTGTTTTCTTCTTAATCTATTGGTAATTAAATTAATTAATAAATTTAAAAATCATGACAAGCATAATAAATATAGTTTTACTCAAAATAAAAAAGAAACTTAAGATTACTTTAATTGTGGTTTGTGTGGATATTAAAAATTTTGAGTTGTTCTAGTTTTTACCCTCTTTTAAGAAAAATTTTTATTTGGAAAATTCAAAAATTTTGTATTAAAAAATGATACTGTTTATTATTGCGTTAGAATTTAAGTATGTATCTCTACAGCATATATATCACTAAATAATAATAAGTTTTCTCAAAACGATTTATCAGTAATCATAGCCAGCATTCAAATACTACTCAACATTTTCGGGTTATTAGTATGCAGTATATCAAACGTTGTATCAAATGTTTTATATGCGAATCATGAGCGGGACTCCGTATTACATCAGAATAATGCAGCAATCATATGTTCAACCAGATATTTTTTTGTTTTTTATTGTGCTAGTGTTATAACTGCATGCACGCTATGTGAACCCAACTCATAAATTGTCATTTTGATGATTTTTCTTTAATTTCAATTTGATAATATTCAAAATTATTCAGTTTATAAAAATGCCTTTAGAAGCGATCAATAAAATTATATCTAAATAATAAATGAAATTATGAGATTAAAACGAAATTTTCCTCTTTGATATATGCTCCGAAATTGGCCATTTAAGGCTATAAACAAATTCGTAGTAAGTATAATATTATATGCTCTAAATATATTGACAATTTTATTTAGTTGGTGTTATTAAATTAATTATCACACAAAAATAATAGGCGTAAGATATTTATGTATAGTCGTATAAGATAGTTTTATGTTAGAACAGATTAGGTTGAATTCTATCTCTAGTCACGTTATTAAAGACAAAAAGAGAAGGCATTGGTTTTCTAGAAGGGTGCTCGGATTGGCAACACTACCAAAAAAAACTTATGATGTCTTTGAAGCGGCCACTCTACTCGTACTTTCGAATAACGGCTTTGTTAATTAGAAATTAAAAAAAAATTTTTTTTTTTCAAAATAGTTTTTATTTAAACTCAAAATACATATTGTTTTTAGCAAATTCAAAAAATTCGACAAAATAATTTAAATTGTTATTGTGGTTCGTTGGACTGGGTAGATCTCACTTATTACTTCAAATGACTTCAAATCCTTAGTCATTATCGTTAATTCATAGAAAAATCCCGCAAATAGAAGATCACTAATAATATTTCCAGAATTTTTTAATTTTCCGGACAAATTTTTTTTTTTTTTTTTTTTTTTTTTCATAAAAACATAATTTGGACTCTCGCACGAACGTTAAAAAAAAACAAATTGGTCTTATGGGTCCAGCCATTTTCAAGTTATGCGCTTACCAACAAACAGCAGTTCATTTTTTAAACTGTTAATTTAAAATTATGACTTATTTTAATTGCAATTTAAAATTTGATTAAAAACCACATGGTTTTATGTCGCTTACATTTGAAAGTAAATTTACTACTTTCACATTCAATATCTATGGCCACAATTGTCGAAAAATATAATGGTCACTTAGAGATAGGTTTATTTTTTATTTTTACTTCGTTTATACAATTTCAAAAGCTTTTTCAAGATACAATTTCAACATGTATCTAAAAAATTTAATATAAAAAAAGCTATTTTAACAATCGCTCTAGTAGTTGAGCATTTAGATTAAAAGTATTTTCAAATTGATTAACAAAATACTTTACATTTACTGTTATTAAAAGAGCCTTAAAAGCTTTAAAAAGGTTTAAAAAAATTTCAAAGTTTAAGGGGTTACATGGGTTTCCTCCAGGAAAAAATGGCGTATTTTCAAAAATTTCTTTTAAATATAAAAAATAAAATATTTTATTCAAACTTTTTACTGTCTTAAAGATACATGTTTTACAAAGGATTACTGAAATTAAAAAAAAAAAATATAAAAATTCTGCCATTGTGACATCATTTCCGGCGAGCCCTCGGAAAAAAGATGCGTCCGCGTTGACAGCAGAACTCCTAGCAGGATCATTTGAAGTGAAAAAAAATAATATGTGCTTTAGTTAAGACTTCAAAAAACTAAGACTTGGACGAAGGGAAAAAAAAATGAAAATTGGATTTTTGACAGAGGTTTTTACAAAAAAAAAAATGAAAAATTTGGCTAAAATTTCGCGGCATTTCTTTTTTTTAAATAGTTGCAATTGAAAAAAAAAAAAATCCTTCGTCCCAGACCTTGTAAATTATATCTCGAATACCTGTCTGAAATTTCATCAAGATCGGTTGAGTATAGTTCTCGAGAAATCTTGAAAACATAGTTTTGAGAAAAATGCGTTTAAAGTTTTGACTGACAATACAACAGCGCCTTGAGCGCGCAACTTTTTAAAACTCTACCTCCGAAACTATTATTCGGATCGATTTGAAATGTTAGGACAATATTCTAGAGATATTGTAGAATTTAATAAGAGAATAAAAAAAAAATCGATTTTTTGACACCGTGACCCATGTAACCCCTTAAAAAAAATCTCCAATACTCCATTTTTAGCTAATTTCATTTTTGATTTGAGTTAAAAGGGTTACTCATATATTATATATTATTTATATCAGAGTAAATCAAACGATAAACCTAACCATGTACTAAGACTCATTCAATATGAGTGACAAAAATTGTCAAATTAAATTATAGAATGCAATTGAGATGAAAATTATAAACTACGTACAGAAAAAAATGAAAAGACAAAAATGCCACAAGATTCAATGCAATAATTAATATACTTTGAATGCTAATTTTGGTAAACAGTTATTACATTACATAACAAATTTTTAAACAAGTTTTGTGAAAATAATTTTAGCACTTGAAGTTAACAAAAATGTGAAAGTAAAAATTGGAAAGTAAATAATTAGATGGACTACCAATTATCAAGCTACCAATTAAGTTATGCAAAAATATTTTTAAATAAATACAAAAAAAAGAATAAATATTCTAAATATGTTTTTCATGTTTAAATAGCATTTTTAATTTCAAAAATGTAAATATTACATAATAAATTTTAATAGAGAAGAAATAAAAATTCTGAGGTAAATTCGTTCTCATTACAGAAGTTAATTATTACACTTTCATCTGTCAAGACTCTTGGAATGACATTCACTCACTCGTTGGTGAATATTTTCGCCCATTCTTCAGACTTGCCAGTTCATACACAACCGCGCTAACGATAGTTCGAATTCGGATATCCGCTGTTTAAAATTCGCTGTTGTGTTCTCAGATTACCCTGACTTAAAAGTTTTGATATAATTAACAATTAATTGAGTTAACAAATATTTGCTTATTGAAATTCTATTAATACTTAAAATAACGTGAAAATATAGTTATTAGTTTTTTTAAAGTTGTAAGTAATTGAAAAAATGTATGAAGTAAGATGAGAGTGACAGGTTACGATAATTTGAAACAAATTCCACGATTTAATAATTTTTTTACTTATATAGAGATTGTGCATTTTTTTTTAACCATTTTTATTTTATGAAGTACCAAATATTCTGATTTTACAGAAAAATTATCAGTATACAGTAAAGTAAAAATTACATTTGAATTTTATTAAATACAAATTTATTGAAAATATTAAGGTATTTTCGTACTATCATTACCCATAATTTGAACAAAAATTTCTGAACTTTTATCTTTGTTTATATTTATTCGAATTTTGTAAAATAATTTTTTCGATAAAAGTATGAAATTTAACTATAATTATTTAGTAGGTATCAGTAGATTCAGTAGTAGTCTAAAAGTAATTTAAAAATTTACTGTCGAGATAAATTAAGTAAATAGATATAAATAAAAAAAATTTTTGCCCAGTGCTCAAGAAAAAAAATTCTTTAAGACTTTTGAAAACATTGAACCTGACTTTTGAATATTTATCAAAATTTAATTTGTAAGAACTTAAAATTTTATTTGATTATGAATATTTCATCTATTAAGTAAATTTTATGAAAATTGCATATATTTATATTTCCTACATCAGCGTATATATTGTTTTTCAATTAGATACTTAAAAATGCTATTTCTGGATCAATGTAAAAGTTTTATTGGTTTTTTATTTTAGAATTGTGAAATAAATACGGAGAATTTAAAAATAACGATGCTGTGACAAATTTCATGTTATTAGTATTGCTGTGATTAAATAAATTTTTATTAAATGATCTTGATACTGTATGGATCCATATGACAATTATTATCATCTGTCGACGAAGAATGAAGATCAAATTCAAGGACTTATCACTAATGGTATGTTTGTACAATAAATATTATTATAAAGTTAAAATGTTGTCGGTGATTTTTATTTCTTATGTGAATTCCAAATTTTCAAGCCAACTTTTTGTAATTGTATTTTAATTCAAAATCAACGTAAATTAATTAAAATTCAGCATTTTTACTTCAGTAATAAATTATTTTTTTGTTAGTTTATTGATAACACATGACATTAGAATAAAATCTATAAAAATAACAATGCCAATCTTCACTCAATGCGTATTCAGTGTTGGTACAGTTCAACAAAAATATTCAATTACATGGAAGACTAATCAGCTGATTCAATCCGGAAAGTTTATTAAGTTTATTTTGCTTCGAACTTTCGAAGTGCTAACAATAAAGGAGTAAGTTTTTTTATACTATTTTTTCATTTTGACCTTGGTTTGTTGTGACAAGAAAGTTCTGCCCGAGGCAATAAACTCCAGATATATAATCACATATAAGTCCCCATTGGTGTTTTGCCCAAAGAGTAATGTGTGACGTAATTCTTGTACACGTTCTACATTATCTTTTTTTTTTTCTTTCGCAAAAGCGTAGCTATTGCGTAAAATAATATACGATTAAGTATTAAAATCAACAGTTGCTCTTTAAATAAAAATATGACAAAAACCAACACCTAAAAATTAGGAAAACGGTTAACCCTAAAGGCCATCCCAGCAACTTCCCGCTAATTCCATACCTAAGCGCTCAACATTCCACTTAATTTGTTTTAGAGCTCTTCAAACTCAAAAATATAATTTTTTTGTTATTTTAAGCTCTCCGAGCTCAAAAAGATAGCTGTTCTATGCTTTTAAGCTCTTCGAGCTCAAAAGTCTGATAAAGGTTTCATAGAACACTATTTTTTAAATTTTGAAACCACAATAACTTTTGAATGAATCGACCGATTTTCTCGCAGTTTACGGCATTCAACGCAGTTTTTTGAGTTTTTTGATGAATCTTAGAGCGCGAACTGGTCAGACTGAAAATTTCATAAAAATTTTGACAAAAAACATTTTTTTCAATTTTTTTCGACAACGATGTCTCACGAACAAATCAACCGATTTTGACCGGGCCAGTAGCGATCGACGTGGTTTCATAAGGTTAAGAGCTGATTAGTTTTAAGAATCGATCGGTTAAGCTGTTCAGAAGATATTTCAAGAAAACGAATTTTTGGAAATTTAATTTTTGAGATTTCTCAAAATTTGTCGACTCGAATTCTTAGAACTAGTATCAGAAATATAAGAGCAACGGACCTCTTTAGAACGCCGTCTATTTCGATCGAATCGAATCAGCCGTTCGAAAGTTATGAGACATTTACGTACATGCACACATACATACAGACAGACACGATGACATCACCGCGGGAATAGTCAGGGAAGCTTTTATTTCTAGGACCTCAAAACGTCGAGATCTGATGAAAACTCGATTTCCGTAAAACGTGGTAAAACCAATAACTGCTCAACTTTTGAAAATTTTAAATTTTCTTAGCGGGAAGTTAAAAATTAGTAGACTCTGTATGATATCCCTAAAACTGCACAAATCTTTAAATTATTTGAGCTCCTATACCTTAAAAAGTCGAGAGGAAATTTAAATTCTGGAGGGTGTAAATTAGATGATTCATTCCCAAAAATCATTCGCATTCACCACGAAAATTTTTGACAGTGTAGATATTATCACTCAATTCCAAATCAGTAGACGTAAAAAAAAAGTTAGGAAAACGGTTGACCCTGAAGGCCATCCCTGCAACTTCCCGCTAATTCCATACCTGGGCGCTTAAAATTGCATTCACGACGTTTTTGAGCTCTCCGAGCTCAAAAATACAAGTTATATGTTGTTTTAAGCTCTCCGACCTCAAAAAGATAACTTTTTTATGTTTTTGAGCTCTTCAAGCTCAAAAGTTTGATAGAAGGTTGATAAAACACTATTTTTTGAGTTTTCAAACCGCAATAACTTTTGAATGAATGAACCAATTTTCATGCGGTTGGCGGAATTTGACGCAGTTTTTTAAGCATTATGGAAAATCTTTAAGTTTGAATTGATCAAACTGGAAAATTCAGAGTAATTCCGAAAAAACATTTTTTTGGGTTTTCTTTCCTGCACGATATCTCTCGAACGAATTAACCGATTTTGACCGGATTAGTGGCGATCGACGTAGTTTTTCAAGGTTAAGAGCTGATTAGTTTTTGGAGTTTGTCGATAAAGCCGTTCGAAAGTTATTCCAAAAAAACCACTTGAACAAATTTTTTTTTAGATTTTTCGAAATCTATCGGTGTGAATCGATCCAAATTGTATCCAAAATCTAAGTTTGGACAAGCCCTTTCGAATAGCTCCAACCGCGATCGAATCGGTCGAGCCATTCAAAAGTTATGAGAGGTTTACATACTTACACACACACACACACACACGCACGCACACACACATACAGACATAGTGACACCCTCGCGGGGATAGTCAGGGAAAAGTTTCCTGTGACTCTCAAACGTCGATTCGAGATCTGATGAAAACTCGATTTTTGTAAAACGGGGTAAAACCAAGAACTTCCCGATTTTTGAAAATCTGAGATTTTCTTAGCGGGAAGTTAAAAATAAAACGAACTATAATATGCGTATTTTAGTTTTCATGAATTTAGCACCTATCACGGTATTTTACGCGGTTATTTATGAATTTATCTGAGCTTAATAAAAGTACATAAAATTATTGAAATCTATATTTGAATTTATTTGTACATGAAATTTGTTCATTGTTATTCAAATAATTAATAGGAAATTTTATAAATTGTTGACGTAGGTCAGAAAGTTCCTTCTCAATGAACATTTTTGATTTTTAGAAATACAGAAAATTATTCAGCTCATTCTATACGCAGGAACACATAGACATATATATACAGAAAAACGTCTGCCCTAAAATTTGGAGAAACACTGCTTAAGACCTTCAGAAGGTCAACATCCGGAGAAAATTTGTTTTGTGGAAATCAACCCTGAATCAACAATTTCTCACTACTGAAAATTTTTTGTTTTCATACTCTATTAGCTGTCAATCGTTTGCTTTTCTGGGCTTCAATCAAAATTTGTTTATGAATTGTTGTAAAATAATTTTTTCTCTTTATATCAGCATTTATTCGAAATTATGTTTTCATGTTAAGTGACTAATTCAAATTTAGCACTTAAGTACCATCTACATTATTTTATTCTTATTAATCATTTATTTATTTATTTATGTTGTCATGGCGTTTAGTTCTGTTTTATTTTTTATTTATATTTATATTTTATTATTATTAAACTTTATATTCTTATTTATTCGTCATAGAGATGCAGTTACCAGTTCAGTTGTTATTGATAAGAAGACGACATATTTTGTAATTCCTACTCTAAAATAAATTATTTCAAACGAAAATAAAGTTTAATATCGACGGTCTAATTAGCAATTTGTCTAACTCCTTATTTTTTAGAGGGTATTTTTTTAACATTTTGATGTATCAATAATCCAATTATAAATTATTTGAATGATTTAAACCTAAATATTATATCTCTATTAGATATGAATGATATTAAATGGTTTTTTAAAGTAACAATAAATTTTTAACTAATTGTTTTTTTCGTACAAATAGAAGATTCTCTAAATTGAGTTAGACAATTCGTTAATTAGAACGTCGATATTTATCATTTTAAGGCTTTATGTAAATATTTACAATTTTTAATTTGCGAGAACAAAGGCTAGCTATGTTATCGGAGTCGCTAAAAAGTTGATTTAAAAAAATAAAACTGATTTACAGTTTTGTATATTGGCATACCAATAATCGTAATTAGCATTGTATCGAACTTGAAAAATATAAAATTAGTTATATAGCTTAATATTTCACATTAAGTTTTAAAATGCTCAATTAATCAAATTTAATTAAAGATTATTGAAAAAAAAAGTCAATTTAAGGAAGTAAGAAATAAATCATTGGATTTGATTTTCAATTTTAATGAGCAATTGAGCATGTTTCATGTACTAAAAACTTTCTGGAAACACGCTGAATCTGTTGCATCTTTTAAGATTTTAAGGATAATAGGTTGGTAGTTTTTTTCAGTTAGGCATTTAAAAAAAAAAAAAAAAAAACATTTCTTCATTTATTAGTAAAGAAAAATTGACTTGCAGAACCTGTATATTTTGCGGATAATAAATAATTATTTGTATTTGTCAAAATATACGAAAATTTTTTAAATATCATCTACACTCCCAGAATATTTTCACTAATTCTTTTGCATATTACCTGTACAATACAGGTTAATTGGGAAAATTCCTAAATTATACCACACAGTAAAAAAATTTTCGTAAAATTTAACATAAAATTTTGTGTAGATGATTTTTTTACACAAAATTTATGTTAATTCTACACATACTGTTTGTATTGATGAAATCAACATAATTCTGTGTTAAAAGTAACACAAAAATATGTTAAAACTTTCATTGGCTGATTCTCGGATTTCTACACACTTAAATGTTATCCATAACACAAATAAAGTGTTGATTGTAACTTTTTCTTTGTGTTACTCAGATCAGCTGTCAAATATGTGAGTTTTACTAATAATTTAAATATATATATATTTTGTGATTAAAAAATACACGAGCAATTGAAAATAATAAATTAAAGGAAAATGCACATGTAGAAAATTAAAAAACTGTAAGTTTATTTTCTAATAATTTATTAATTTCAATTATTTTTTTGTCTAATTCAAAAAAATAAATGAAAATTAAGTTAGCCGACATCTGAAAATTTTTACAATTTTTTTTAATGAAAAAAATATTAAAAAAAAAAAATTTCACTTGTAGAAAATTTGAAGAATTATTCGTGTAATTTTTTTTAAGTATTTTTTAACTTGTAAATAATTTGTCAAAAAAAATCAACTGTCTGCTAGATTCATAATCATAAAATTTATAATTTTTCTTATTTTATTTATTTCCTCATAATTTAACCCTTCGTTGGTCGTGTCTTTTTTAGTTTCTCGCTCGCACTATAACGAGTCTCTATAGGTTGAGTAGTTGTTAGGCGGCGATTCGCTTATAGCGCGACCAACGAAGGGTTAAAATTTATTCTGTCTTCTAGATTCACACTAGAAAGGACATTAACCTTGTAATGAACTTTAAGGTTACAATTCTGTTATCGGATGTTTTAATATAAATTACCCTTTATTTACTTAGTTTTTAATTGCTATACACTACAATTGTATATTTATTAGCTGCATTTAAGTATTTTACGTAATGACACAAATCAAAATCCACCAAATTAAAACGACGTTGAGGCTATCACATTTACATGTCTATCTTGTGTGGCATACGTGACTATATATGAAGAATTCTTTAACATAAATTTTGTGTTGGTTGGCCAGTAACATTAAAAAAGTGTAGTTTTACTTTGAATTAACACTTGAGTGTGTTAAAAAATGGATGGATTGATCAATACAAACCGTTTGTGTAGAATTAACATAAATTTTATGTAAAAAAAACATCTACACAAAATTTTATGTTAAATTTTACGAAAATTTTTTTACTGTGCAGATTTGGACGGTATTTAAACCAAGTAAAAAAATGCTAAAAATTGCAAAATATCGATTGCATTCAATCTGCTAAGGTTACCATCATAATTAATTACTATACATAATCATTCAAAAGAATAATATTTTATAATTTTTTAAAACCTAATCTAACTCTTAAGAATAAGTTTTAGTAAAACTTAGTTTGTGTGAATGTTTACACAGTAAAATGTCCATTATTGCTAAATATCAATTCTATCAATCTTGCAAAAAAAAATAAAAAAATCCAAGTTTCTAATATTCCTGCCATCTTTTTATCTCTCTTCGACTATATATAGAAATCTTCTTTGGAAAAAAAAATTGCTTATTTTATATTATTATTATTATTATTATTATTATTATTATTATTATTATTATTATAGTATATAGATCGGTCCTATCGAATTTTTAAATTGTTTACTATATTTTTTCATTATTTATATCAAACTTTAACAGCACAAAAAATTTTTGTATAAATAATAGAATTGGGGTCAGTGAGTCATTAAACGAATGTTAACCCCAGCATTTCATAAAACATTGTATCTACACGTAAAGAACAAGATTGTACTGGTTACCATTCTGGATTATACTCCTTAACACCTGAAGTAAAAAAATGCAGATAGTACTCAATACAATCTGGATTGTACTGAGTACTATCTGGATTATTCTGAGTAACATCAGAAATTTCATGGAATATAATCCAAATAGTAGGGGAGAGGTGTAAAATTTCAAATACTTTTTGAAATTTTTCTTACCTCAGATGTTACGGAGTATAATCCAGTACACGGAAAGATTAGAACCCGACTGGTTCGTGTTCTGCACCAGACTCAGTCGTGTGCAAGAAAAAATGGAAGAAAAATTAGTTTACACCAGATTGAGTCGTGTGCGCACCAGAATGAGTCGTGTATGCACCAGAAAGAGTCGTGTGCGTACACGACTCACTCGTGTTCTGCACCAGACTCAGTCGGGTGCTGCACCAGAATCCGTCCATAATAACCACTCTGGCGCCGCACATGACTGAGTCTGGTGCAAAACACGAACCAGTCGGGTTCTAATCTTTCCGTGTATGGTAGTCAGTATATTATTCTTCTCGATGTAACATCGTAAAATTTTAAATGTAAAATCATCAAAGTGACCTATTGAAAGTCTGGTCCGGGATTACGACGTTTTAATTGTAATTTTTCTTACAATTTTTTACCTTGAATACAGTAAACGGTTTCTTATAATTTTTTTTAGAATAATCATTTATTCAGAAATTCATAAAACAACTCTTCTAAAATAAATCATTTAGAATATCATTGATTCCACTCATGAGAAGTTTACAGGTTGAATCAGAAAAGTTATATTGTTTCATTTCAAGAGAAATCGAAAAATTCGATTCTTTCAAGTATTTCAATATAATTAATTTCTCAAGAAAAGATGTAAGACTTTTAGGTAAACATTTATGATTATATCATATAAGAAAAAAATTTATTGTTTTCATATATATTTTTCCGTGAGTGAAAAAAGCCCAATTTTTTGGAGAAATATAATTAATATTTACTATCTTGAACCTCGAATAAATTGTTTGAAGTACTTGTTAGTAATTTGGTATATGAAATTTGTTTCAGCTAATAGAAATTAGAATTAGACTTTAATCTAAAATCTTCGTACTCGGATTTTTTCTCGGATTAAAATTCATTAACTCCGCTGAAAAATAATCTCCCGATTTACTTCATATGCGAAGTAATTTATTTCTTCACTCCGGTAATTCGAGTGGGGGGAGTGATCATTCACTCCGAACTCATTTATAATTTTTAAAGTATTTATAGAGGAAATAAAGCTTACTTGAACCGATAAAATGTTTAAAGAAAGACCAACATTATCTTGGAGGAAGCAAAAACTTTTTCAAGGCAAGAAAAATTTTCAAAAACTTTGTCCAAGATAATATCATTTTTCCTAAATTTTTTCTTCAGTTAAGAATAGTTATGATAAATTAACAGTACACAGTAAAAAATTTTGCGTCATTGCGTCAAAAACTTAGTGTTAAAAATTTTTGTGTTAAATATTTAACACTTTTATGTGTAAATTTAACATTGATTCTGTTAAATCAACAAAAAAAAAATGTTAATTATTTAATATAAAAATTTTAACACGAAATTTTTTAACGCAATGACACAAAATTTTTTACTGTGTATCTTTTTCTTGTGAATTATTTTAATCAAGTTGATGATTTATAATGAATACTAAAAACCTTGAATTTGTATTCAGTTTTAAAAATATTTAAATATCTTTCTAGGAGACCTTGAAAGTTTGGACCAAACTCAAGAAGTCGATTGGATTGAAAAATCAAATTTTGAACCTTCACTTCCAGATGAAGATGACGTAGAATATACAATACCCGTAAGCATTTTTTTTTAATTTTAATGAGTTTTCATCAATTTAAAAAAAGATTATTTCGATAATCATTAATAAATATTTATTTCCATAATAATTTTTCACCACCTGAAAATTCTCAAATATGTAGTAATAAAAATCAACTGAAAAAACAAAATACAAATACTAAATTATTTTTAAAAAATATTAATACTGACCCATTTTTTACCATTATAATATACTATTTCCATATAAAGTAGATTTTTTATTTTTTCCTTATCAAATGAAAATGATAAGTCAACGATAAGTTCATTTAATTCCAATAAGTTCGTTTATATTTGATAACAAGATAATAATTTGTAGCAGTATTAATTCAATATCTCTCTACGTAGTTGTAGTATGTACATAAAATATATAAGCTTATGGTATACCAAATATTTTGTCAACATTTAAAGTGTGAACCCACTGAAATGACAGATTTGCAGAAAATCAAGTGATCGTGTCGGTGGTTTGTTAGTAAGTGAACTGCACACTCAATTGCGCATATTTTTCCTACCACGGCAAATTTGAATATAAATTTGGTATCATAAATGAATAATAGACTTTGTATAGATATAAACTTTGTTGCAAAGTTTTATGTAAAATATAGTAACAATTGTTAGAAAATTGTTCTTAGAGTTTGCAAATCGAGTTAGTTGTAATAATAGTGCATGAAGTATATAGCAAGGGTTGATAACCGACGTTATTTTTAAATATTAATGCAACTGTCGCGACAACCCTCTCTTTAACAAGTGACGTGGAGTTTGTTAACCTTCTAAAGATAACTTGAACTCTTTGTCTGCAATTGATGTCGAGTTCATGGATTATTTTCAGCGTAAGAGTTTATGCATGTCAGGTCATAAGTATTTGAGTAGGGATAATTGATTAACAAAGATAGTAACATGAAAAGGGTTGTTCGTGTCTTAATATAATTTTTATTGCGCAACTAATAATTTCTGAGGGTATGAATAATCTCATTTATTAAAGATGATTGTCTGGAAAGAAAGGAAGAAAGTTTTGTTCTACAACAAGCTTAACTGGTATGATTAAGCGCTTGCGCACTTTATTATATAGCTGTCAGTTTATTCCGCACCCTCGGTCAATCCACTTCAATCCTACAATAATATAACGCGAGTCGTATACTTTTATTGATTGACAGGTGAGATAGACAGATACAAGTAGGACATACTTTACTTCTTAAGCGTTGAGTGTCATTCTTAAGACTTGATATTAGCTGAGTTAGCCTTCAACAGTGCATTATTTTTTTTTTTTAAGATATTGAAACGTAAAATTTTCTTATCATTAATAGTTTCTCAGGTGTGAGAATATACTAGCTTTTAAATTATCTCAATCAGTATTATTTTAACTTTGATGATCATATGGTTGACAGTCGAGATAAATATCACTCACACTTTGCGTAGTGTTAAATCATAATTAAAATTTTTTTTTAGCTTCAAATGAGTTATAACTCAAAAATTTAATTAATTATTTTACTCGAGTTGAAGGTTTATTTAATCATATATATATGATTGATTTAAACAATGTGATTTGTGGTGAAAAACAATAGTTGCTTTTGGATTATTCTAATACAATAAATGCTGCTTTATGTGTTAATTTATAATTTTTTTTTTTTTTTTGAAAATTTAATAGTGAATATCAAAAAATGTCTGATACTAGACGGTTAACTCATCGAACTTTGTATGTTTCGGGTTCCACAAGTAATGATGTGATTAATAATGATTATCCACCGGAATCTTGGTCTTCGAGATTTTTTTCAATTTTTTGTGGACGATTAAGCAATAGAAAGTTATTTTCAAATTCAAATAAAATGCACGTGATGGTTCTACCACCCGGTCCTTTGATTAGAGATGTATGATTTCGATTGATTTTTTTATTTTCAAAGATTGTTGCTAATTGCCTCGATAGAATCGAGTTTATAACGTGTGTAGTTAAACAACAAAATTTATTTTTTAAATACGTAAAGTGATATAAAATAATCATAAAGTGTGTGTATACATTGAACAGCATTCTAGTTTTCATTATTTTTATTTCATTGATTAGACAAAAATTCATGTTTTTTCATTGCATTGTTTGTCACTTGAAATTTATTATTTCTCGATAAAATTTTTATTTAAAAATATTTTTATGTTATTTGTTAATTTTTTTTTAGTTAATTTTTTTGCTTTTTAAAACAAGTGTTATTATTCAAAAAAGTAATACTTATGAATGTTATACTTTATAATAATAATAATAATAATAATAATGCGCCTTCCGAATATTTTCATATTACAATTCGTATAAATTGCAACTAGCTGAGCAATAGAGTGATCGAATTTATTTTTTTTAATTGACCAATATTTGTCAAAAAATTTTACTTTACGTTTTAAAAAAATTAAATTGAACGTTAATTCAATATTTCTTTATGGATTTTTATTTTTAAAAAATAATTTTCTGTGATATTATGCAGTGATTTTAGAGTAACATCAACGCACCAGTTTTTATAACATTCTTTTATTTTTAAATTGAATTAATGAGAACCATTTTTTTTTAACGAATTCAAGTCAATTTCGAGATTTTTTATTTTTGTGAATATTTCGTAGTTTGTGCGATTATTAAAAAAAATTAATTAAACAAAATGAAACTGATTGATTTAATATAATTTGCTTTTTAATTTGTTTATATTTTTTCTATAAATATATGATAATTTAATGATATTATGTTTTTCATTGGAATCTTAAGATATTATAATTAAAAGTGAAAAAATGTTGGTAATTTAATTGTCGTGAAAATTTTTTTTAATTTGACATTGATATCAATATTATATAATATTATAAACAATCAATTATTAGTTTACAAATTTTTTTTTTTTTTTTAAACTTACTAGAAAAGCTTTTTGTTTATATTTTATTCATAACTTTTAAACTTTTTCCACTTATCTATATTTCTTTTATTTTAACTTCTTTATATAATTTATTTTTTTTTCATTGATCAATCGATAAAAAGATCGTCTTTTGTCTTTTATTTAATTTTGCCTATCTTAGAAAAATATTTATGAAGAATTTCATAACTTCAAATACTAAATATTTTAAAAAAGATCCTCGTACTCGACGTCGCGAAAAATTAGAATTTACAAACCATGAAAATATTGAGGAGAGTTCTCCTTTGTCATATTCGGTTATATCCTGTGTTTCAATTTTTATTAAAGGGTTATCTTAATTAATACAAATTAAAATATTTAAATTATTTTTTACAGAAAGGACCACAAGATTTCAAATCAGCTTTGTCAATAGGAGCTTTATCTCAAGTCGTAAAGGTTAAAAAAAATTAATATTTTTTACAACTAAAAATATTTTTCCATGTTTAAGTTTATTTTTTGTCCAAATAGATTTTATTAATATTTCCTCGAGACGACCAACAGTTGGAAGTTTTGAGTACTGTTACAAGAAACTTAGGATGGAGCGTATCAATAGCCAAAAATGCAGAACAAGCCGTAGAAATATTTCAAAATCGATACCACGAATTAATAATAATCGACCGCCGAGGTCATCGAGCACCCGAAGCCGATACTATTTGCCAGTATACATTAATTATTATTATTTTTTGAACATAATTTGATAGAAAAAAATAGTAAGGCAAAATATTAAGCCGTATCATGTATTTCTTTTGTTGCAAGAGCTATACGTTCCACAAACTATCATCACAGTAGTGTAATTTTGGCACTGGTTAAAAAATCGTAAGTTAATATAAATAAATTTCTAATATTTAATATATCTTATTTATTCAATATAATAAATGAAAAAAATTATATTCTTCGTTTTCTCTTATGAAGATTTTTCACAACGACTGATAATGAAAAAATTATGACATTAGATCTCCTAAATATTGGCTATAGTAGAGTAAGTATGAAATCATATATCTAATTAATAATGTTAACAATAATTAATAAACAATAAATTTGTTTTTTAAGGCAATGATGGAATGTTCACATGATATAATGCTTAGCAATCAATTGATCGGGATCTACGTAAGTGAAATTCAACCAAGACTGCAACTTGCAGCAGCACACGCTCTGTATGTAGCCATGGATAGGTGTAAGGATATGGTACATATAACTGATGAACACCATATAGTCCGAGTGAGTTAAGCATTGAATTTTTTGAAATTTTGAAATTATTATTATTATTAATTTCTTTTCGGTCATTACTTTTTGTTTTAGTTCGTTAATAAAGCAAGTGAAAAATTACTGGGCTACCAATATGATGAAATTTTAGGAAGCAATCTCTCGGAAATAATAACACATGAAAATTTTGTATTGATGGATCAACAACTGCAGCGTGGCAGAGAATTTGAAGGTAATATGAATTGCAAGAGAAAATTTAAGGACACAATCACAATTAATTGTAGAATCATCCCATTCTGCGCTTCGGGAAAGTAGGTATTTTTTACAGTTTTTGTCATCATATAGTTTAATTTTGTTTATAGAAAAATAATATTAACATGTTTATATTACGGTTTCAATTTTATTTTAATCAGGCAACCTACTCATTACGTTTACATTCATGATACTATGTATTTATTGGAAAATATGGGAATGTCACATACTGGACAAAATCCTCGTGTTAGTTTACATTCACTTCGTCGCGGATCTTACGACCTTAAATCAGTAGGCAGTGATATCGGAAGTAAGTATTTATCACATTATCTTATCGATAGTAAACTTTATCTTTTTACGCAATATATTTTCTCGATAATATTGAGAATTATACATACTTTTTCCGGTAGCTGTTTACTTATAACTTATAACTGATAAATAACAGTATCTAGGAAACCATATTTTATTTTTTATTTCTTTTTTAGCTCAACGACGTTCAAGTTTACAAAAACTAAATAATTTACCGTTAGAATCACCCATCACTAAAGTGATGACACTTTTAACAAATGCCATGACTGAAATAAATGCCGCAAATCCTGAAATAGCTACGCAGATTGATAGGGTATCAATTTTTCTATCAAAGATGTTTATTATTTTTATAAAAAATATGTAGAAGTAGTTACTAAATTAAAAAATTATTTTTAATGTTGAAAGGCAATTGAAACTCTTAAAGCAACAGAACTTTACAGACCATATCTCAAAGAAGATACTAGAATTACTAATGATCCAGTTGCATCAGATTTAGTGGAAGCACTGTTATCAGTAAGTCTCAATTTTTTTTTCTTTTTTTAAACATTTATTTCTTATCAATACAGTACAAAAAAAAAGTAATTGGATAATTCGACAGAAACCATCTCATTATATTCGTGATGGACGAAGATCTTCGAATGATTCAATGCGTAGTGTAACTATGAAACTTGGAAATTCAATAAGCCATCGAACGCATACAAAAAACCTCCAAGGACCCAGAGAAATTGATAAATTGCTAGATCGCAGTCTTGATTGGGATTTTGATATTTTTAGCCTAGAAGTACTGACTGAACGAAGGTTTATTCAATTTCTATATCAATTTAGTTACTATTTTTAATACTTTTATTAAGGTAGGCGATTTGTTCAATTACAGGCCACTGGTACATTTGGGAATGAATTTAATGTGTCGATACAATGTTCCTGCTAAATTGAATTGTGATGAGACAATTTTACGAAATTGGCTTAGTGTAATTGAATATAAATATCATTTAGATAATAGTTATCATAATTCGACTCATGCAGCCGACGTCTTACAAGCAACGGCACGATTTATGCAGTCAGAACGACTTCAAATGGTTTTAGAGCCTCTTGATGAGGTCGCTGCCTTAATTGCCGCTGCAGCGCACGATGTCGACCACCCCGGTAAATCAAGGTACGTCGGTTATATAATCAAATTCAATAAAATTTATACTGTTTTTAACTTTATTATTTTATAGCCAATTTTTATGTAATGCTGATAATAAATTAGCAATACTTTATAACGATATATCAGTACTTGAGTCTCATCATGCTGCATTGACATTCAAACTGACACTATCTGATGACAATGTGAACATTTTTAAAGTTGGTATTTTGAAATTGGTTTGTATAAACTTAATTTGTAGTGGAAGATGATATGATTTTTTTTCCAGAATTTAGAAAAAGAAACTTATAAAATCATAAGACAAAATATTATAGATATGATTTTGGCAACAGAAATGACAAAACATTTTGAACATTTGGCTAAATTTGTCAATATTTGCAGTGGTACAGGTAGTGATGAGGTAAGAGAAAATATTTCATTTCTTAATATATTTGTTTTACTAAATTATTTATAGAATGGTTGAAAATTGAAATTCTATCTATCAAAAATTTGGCCTGATAGGTCTATGTATAATTTTTTTGATATATTTAAACCCTTCAGTACCCAGGTTATAAGAATTTTACTCACGCTCGGTCTCAAACTTAATTATTTTTTTAAATTCAAATGGAAAGACCACTTGAATTTTTTTTTACCTTTCGAAAATTTCATATTTTTTAAAACTGTTTTTTAAAAAATCACTTATTTTCATTGTAAATAAAAAAAAAAATTTTTTTTTGAAGACTGAGATTTTTTCTCATGGCGAGAGTATAAAAGGTTGTTAAAAATCGGGCTGTTTGGCTCCCTACGACGTAGATCGGCTCTTTTCGGTAAGCGCTCCGCCGACATATTGTTTAGATCGTATGTTAATTAAATGTGAGATTTTTCCTCATGGCGAGAGTAAAGAAGGTGAGCCGAATAACGTGGGTACTGAAGGGTTAAATTAATATGACTTGATAGGCCCTTTTACAATTTTTTGACCAAAGCTAGTGTTGAAAATCTTCGATAGAGGGCGTATGATCGCCAAATCGTCTCCTTACGAAAGAGTTAAGTTTGATATAAAAAATTATAAAATAAAAATAATTTTTTTACTCCCCTATAGAGCTTATCTGACATCGATTTTTATATTAATCAACTACTAAACCAATTTTTGTATAACACGACGTATTTCTAAAAAATTCTTTTATTATTCTCGTAAATAACCTGATGTAGCCATATATGACTATCAGAAAATTTTTTTACGGGTAACACCTATACAATTAATTAAATTTCATCAAAATTGAATCATTCTGAATATTGAAATGAATTTTTTATGCATTGAGCGACAACGAAACCTTTCATAAAAATATAATTTTTGAATCTAAAGTTTTGTATAATTGAGAATTATTTAGTTCATCCAAAAGACTTTGTCTCAATTAATTAAAATTTTACTTCAATTGAAATTATTCGTTTTTGTATGTAAATAAATTGTTTTTAAAATAAGAAATTCGTAGTTTATCATATTGCATGACTCATGATGCGAAGCACCACGAAGCATCAGAGAATGCTTTACGATCGAAAAACTTTTTTCGCCTCATTTCGAAATGATGAGTTTCAAATAAATGAGATTCAAATGAATGAATGCCGATCGGTAACTATTTTTATTATTATAGTCTTGTTAGTTCACAGAATCAAGATAGTTTGCATACTATCGTCAAGATGATTTAATGGAGATTAATTTGACACTTTTCAAAAAATGATTTAGTGCAATAGAAACGGAAAAAAACATCAAAATAAGTCAAAAAATTTTCCTGTCCGTCATGTATGAAATTTCGGAAACACTGTAACTTGCGAAAAAATGCATTAGTTGAGTTAAATTTTTTTTTTTTTTGTAATTCTTCGAAAGAATTGTAGGCCACCGAATGCGATTGGCTAGGTAATTCAGTGTCGTTTATGTACAATTAATAAAATAAAACAAAAACCAAAAGACTGTATATCTATATAATATTGTGTACATTTATCCCAGTAGAGACGCTTGCGTATTATCGTGCTATTTTAGCTGTTTTATATATTTTTTCACATTCTTTATTTTATTAATATTTCATAATTAAATGAGTATTATGAGTCATGTACTTTTGGATTTTCCAAACTTTTTTTTTTGTAGTGTAGTTATACATGAATTACAGCCGTTTAATTGTAAAAAACTGCTAGTTATTTGGATAGAATCTTCTATTTTAATAATCTTTCATTTGATAATAATAATTTTCGGTATTCGATGAATATTATTTCAGTACTACTCTGACGGAATTGACATGGTAACGCTATTGCAACCAGAAAATGTGACGCTAGTAAAAATAATGATGATCAAATGTGCTGATGTGTCGAATCCTACTCGTCCTCTACGATGTTGTATAGAATGGGCTAAAAGAATAGCCCAAGAGTATTTTGATCAGGTTCGAAAAATTAAAATTGAAGTCGAAAAATAATAAAAAACATAAATAATCATAGGAAAAATAAAAAATCCACCCAATTGTTTTAGACTGATGAAGAAAAGAAACAAAAAATGCCGGTTGTAATGCCATTGTTCGATCGCAATACTTGTTCCATTCCCAAATCTCAAATTGGATTTGTTGATTATATCATCAATGATATGATTGAAGCATGGGATGGTATGTATATAAATCGTGTAGTTCATTTTTGTTATCATTAACTGTGATATTTTCCTAATGAAAAACATTTATTAATTTCAAATAGCATTCATTGACATGCCAGAAATAGTAACACATATGAAACAAAATTATGATAAGTGGAAAGAATATCATGTAAGTTCAAATTTTTATACTTAGATTATAAAACTAAGATAATATTATTGTAGTTTCAAATACCTGTGTTAAAAGTTTGAGTTTCAATGAAACGCTGTCTACAATTCAGAGGGTTGCCGTTTTATCGTTAAGCGACTCGCTTCAATTTCTTTTATTCAGCTTCCAGTTTCACTTTTAATTTTTTTAATTAAATAAATTAAAACTAGAATTATATTTTAGAAAATTTTAAAATAACAATCATAACTGTATTTTGTTTCACGATAAATTAATTACTTATGATATCATTAAATTTAATACTATTATTTTTAAATTTTTATGTAAAAAGAAAATTAATGTATATCTTAATTAATACTTAATGTTTTAATACGTGTAATAATAAAATAATATTATGTTTTTTTTTTTATTTTCTACTTTCAGGAAAAAGGAATTTCCACATTAAGTGATATAGAACGACTTCAAACGACACCAGAATTGAAAATACCTACTTTACGATGATATATTATGTAAACATATTATTCTATAAAATTTGTATAAACTGTTTTAATTAAAAACTATACTTTGTTAATTAAATTGTGTATTATTTGATCTACTTCTTTAGTTATAAATAAAATAAAATATATTACAAGTAAATAAAAATAAGACAGAATTATATGGTTGGAGCTTGTTTATATTTTTATTTATCAGGTTATCTGACAAGATTAATACAAATGTAAGATAGTAGCAGTGTTAAGACATTTTATATAATTTTATTTACTAAATGTTGTCATTTCCATTTAAGGATATGATGGTTATTTATTATATTTAAATAGTTTAATGGTATTTAAAGTTTTCGTTAAACATGTTCCGTTATTCATATCATTGGTGGTAATATTTTGTTACTGTTTGGCTTCATAGGATGATTTTTCTTTAAGTCATTAGCATATTATGTAGTACATATATTAACTTAAACGCAAGTTTTCGTCCATAAAAGAATATTTTTAAATGTAATATAACGTAATTACAAGCATTGACAAGAATTATTTTATTACAACATTTAAAACTACTGAGTAAGATGATGATTTAATAGTTATAAATGTTTCATATTGAATATCATTTAATTTTATCGTTTTATCCAGTTCCACCAGTGTCTAAATATAAATTTTACATCCATATAATATGTATTTACACGGCTTCATCGAAATGTAAGTAGTTTTTACCTCATTACATTCATTTTATTTTATTGAAAATTATGAGTGACCTCTTTTTCTTTCTTTCTTTTCTTCTTTCAATAAAATTATTGGAATATATAGTGATACTTGTTGTAAATAGTAATGAGGTTTAGTAGTTGCTTATTTACTAACCACCTTATCTTTATCAATTCTAAAAATTGTGTTTTTTTCCAATTTAAGTTCTTTTAAGATTTTTCCAATAAATATTGATTACTCTAATGAAAATATAATTAGCAAATGAAAATTCTAAATAGTTCAAAGTATTTTTACGATCCATGTAGCTTTTGATTCATTAATTATTTAAGTTAATTAAAAAAAAACAAAAACGAGAAGTTAATAAATGGTAAATAGTTTTTAAAATTGTTTTTTTCTTTCTTTCTTAACTATTACTAAACAATAAGATACACACTCAGTAAATATATTTTTTTTTTTATATTATAATTACTATTATTTCTTTCTTTTTAAATAATTAGCAGCAGCATGCGTTAATTTTGCTTATGCGTAATTTAAGCATAAATTTAAACTTAAATACTTGTTTGCCTACATACTTAGTATTTACTATTCTTTTCACATTCATAAATATGGATTTCCAAAATATTATCGCGATTGTCTATGTTTATGTTATAAAAGTATCTTAAACACCAGTTTCGATACTTTTCAATATTTCAAATTTATTCTGATACTTGTGACTATTATTTGTCCTAGAAATATTTTAGACAACGTGAATCATTTCGAAAAACTACAAATTTATTTTTAGACAAATGGTTCATAAATTTTGTTTAATTTTCTAATCTGGTAAACTATCCCACCCGCGAGAAAAACTATTTAAAGTTCACGATTTTGCGTCACTAACTCTCAGTTGCTCCTCAGTGAAACAAGAAGTAGAAGCAAAGTTCGATTAAAAGTGCGTATAATTTGTGTTATCATTCATTATTGTTGTTATTTTTTTCTTTATATGTAAATGCATATAACGATGAGTTAAATTTGTTTTTATTCTATTGAATATGTTATGTCTTATTAAAATTACGTGATACTAACTAAATCTTACATTAAATTATAAAACCTTCAATTTTTTTTTTTTTTTTTTTTTCAATCTAAAAAATGCTAAAAAAATTTTCAATTAATATGAGTTAACTAATAATAATAATAATAATACTTTAATAATCGAAAGGAAGCATAAGGCAAAATTTTTGGAGAATTAAAAATATGACTTAGTTCTTTTTAGTTGAGGTGTGCAATAATTGATTGTGACGAACGAAGTTTATGCCACTACACTCTTCTTTTATGTGAGATAAATGACGGGGGCTGCTTTCCTTTTATTTATTGTATTACGATTTAACCGCAAAATATAATTCAATCTCCACTTTGATAATCGGAACGATAACAGTTAATAGTAGTGTCAATAAGAGCAGGCTCCATCGTTTATCAAGTGAAACCAACAGATTCTTTAGTCACGTAATATAAGTGGTCATATATCACTTCTGACTTCTGTATCTTAACACGTAGTAACCTGTAACAATCGATACCCTTATGGAACCACAATATCGCGGGAATCGTATAAAAACCCCTTGAAGATGTTCACCAGTTCTTAGACTGCCGAAGGCTCTCGCATTCGTCAGTTCTAAATTTCAAGTTAACCAAATTCTACCAAGAATCTAACATAGAAATAAAGACGAGTACAACTACTTGCTGGCCAACCTAATCTTTTCTTTGAAAGTTGCTTACTCTCGTTAAAGAGGCTTAGGTGCTCTGAGAGCTGGTGCTTTTACAATTAAAATTATAATTTAGGGTTTCAATACCCAAACCAATATATTTATAAAGACTCAAATTAAGGAGCTCCTATGAAACGTTGTGCAAAGTTTAGTTTGTTAAGTGTATTAATAATTATAATCATATTTGTGCATTATCCAGAGTTATTGAAGATTATATTCAACAGCATTTATCAATTGTCCTTAAATTTGTATCATCTATTTAAACAATTTGTAAGTACAAATTGAATATATTTGAAGTGTGAAACCAATCATTTTCTTTCTTCTCATTCATAAGACCTGATTTCCAACTTACAGTAAGAAACGAGGTATTCACGAGTACCTATAATTCACCAAACCCACCTGCCTCCTGTTTTTCCTTCAGTTCATTAACTACCCTTGACCTTAGCCACGGGGTCGCAACTAGGGTTCCCCTATGATATAAGCCGCTCGATATCATCGGGATAGATAAAGAACAATTATTCAACCGGAAAAGACGCGATCAATTAATTATTTCATAGCTTAGGAATTTGAGATAAAAACAGACTTGAAAGTGTAGAATCATCCGGTAATCAGAAATATGAACTCTTTATCTAAGTAAACCTTTAATAATTATCATTTTAACAAAACTCCGCTGTCTCGACCTATTCGATCGTGACATGATCGATAATGCAAACTGTACTAAAGTATCAATACATGTCACTCTTCCATTGCACACCACAAGCGCGAAGACGTTATTGTTAGTTTCTGTATTTCTTTTAACTTAAGTTTATTTTTCAAAATTAAAAATTAAAAAATTATGAAATAAATATTTTTTAAACTACGTAAATAAATTTATTCTCCAAAGATGATGTGGCTTTCTTAAATGCGTACCTTATATTAAATATAATCTAAAAGCATGATACAAGAAACACTACATTATTCAGTATTCTTTTATTTTCACTGTGAATCTTAATATTCGATGTAACCTGAGATAGTTTGCTGTTAAAAGTTTATTTTCTTTATTTTTTGTCTCGAGTCACAGCTTACCCTTTTTTATAAATATTCTTGTTATTATTATTATGTACTTATTGTAATTATTGATTAAATTTTAATTATAACTTTGAACTTTATTGATCATTAAACTTTAAAGTAAATAAAAATAATATCAATTGTAAAAAATAAAAAAAAGTAATAATAAAGGAAGAATCAAACGATTGGTTAATAAATTAATTGAAGAAATTACAAAACTAATTTTTGATTATTCTTAAAAAAAATAACTTCCCGATTTTTGAAAATTTTCAATTTTCTTAGCGGGAAGTTAAAAATTAAAAAGTAAATAGATAATTTATTGCATTGATAAAATGTGCATTTAATTTATGATGAGCACCTAATCAAGATCTAATTAAGTGGACTACATCTCGTCATTATAAATTAGATGTATATTCTAACAATGCAATAAATAATTATAAAGCAAAAAAAAATTATGTACTGGAAGAACGCAATATATTATTACTACTGTTGATGATAAGTTTAATCCATTAATTGTATATTATTTAAGTACCTTAACCTAATTATTCAAATAATTGTGCGATCATTATTTACTGACCAATCCAATGCTTCTCAAATAAACTTTTATTATCAATCTAACGTTATAACTATGATATTTGAATGATATAATTATTTGTTAGCTTGAAGATCATCAATCAATATTACTTTAATTACTCTAGATAGCATTAAGTAATGTATCTTAATTATTTAAACCTACGCAATTATTACGTAAATTTTAATAATAGATTATAATAGTAATTATTCGGTGTTAAACTCCCTTCGTTAATATCCTAACACTTATATTAAAACCTTACGATTTTAATTTCAAAGATGTTTATGTGACTGAACAGATACTACAGTCCAATATGATAATTGATTAATTAATAACCCTCACTCACTTAAGCTAAAGAATAACGCTGATGATAATACAAACGACATAACTCATCGTTCTATTCGTTACATTATATGGTACTTTTCATTACTGAGTTTATATTTAGTTAATTTATTTCTTAATAGAAAATGTCAGTGGTGCCTTTAATGTATCGCGATTGGTGGGATGACTTTGATCGTCCAGTATCCAGATTGATAGATCAACACTTTGGAAGTGCTCTAAGCCGTGATGATTTATTTTCAACATATAATATCAATAGACCACGTTCAGTTTTTCCTACCTCTATGTATTACAGACCATGGAGAAATTTCACAAGATCTAATTCCAGTGGTGCAAGCACCATCCAGTGTGACAAAGATAAATTCGAAGTAAGAATTCCAGCATGTGGTGATAATTAATATTCTAAGTTTATTTTTATTTCTTCACGCACTTGATCTTTTTTTTTTTTTTTTTTTTTTTTCAATTTTAAGAACCATTAGCTTATTTTATTTTAATGTTTAAATAGTTAAGCTGACAATAAATTTCGAAAAACATGCAATGCAGATTTTTAGTTAATAATAGACACATTATCAATTGAAATGCTAATTATGAATCAATAATACTAATTATAATATTATGAAGAGTATATCGTAATTATTACTAATTGATTATTCATTTTTATGAGTAGAAGACGATTACTAAGCAAAGCGAGTAAAGCTCTAATTTATGATGTAATTATATTTTAGGTATTATAATATATATTCTCAGGAATAAATATACTCAACTTTGTTATTAGATGTTTTTTATTCAAAGATGGTTTTCAAATATCGTCATATTGATGGTAATCTACCAAAACTTTTTCAAATTTCTGTATAAGACAACTTTAATCATGACATCAAAATGCATTTTTTTTTTTCAATTTTACAAATGTTATTATTTCATTTTTTCGATAATTTCTTCAACGACCCTTGATTTTTCTGATACTGTAAATAGAAACAGTATCAGAAAAAACAAGAGTCGTTGGTGGGTTTAAATTTATTAAACCTTTAACGGCTGATAATCAATTATTATAATGCTTTAGCAAAGAAGCAAAAACACAAACTATTCAATAAATTAAAAAAAATATAAACTTAATTTACTGATTAAAATTAATTACTTAAACTTTTGGCTAGTAAAGTATCAAAAGGATCGAAGCCTCAGCAAGTACAATAAAAAAAATTATCCAATTTAATTTATTTTAAAATAAAACTTTTAGCAATAATGATAAGCTAACAAGGATATTTAATTTTCAATAAATTTTATAAGAATGTTTAAAAAACAATTGTTTTTTTTAAATCAAAGTTAAACAACCGTAATAAGCTTTCTCGTAATAAGCCTTTTCTTTTCAGCCAGTACTCAGTGAATGAAAAAATTCTTGCATTAGAAACACTCTATTATATTTTGTGCCAAACCACCCCGTAAAAGCTTGTAGTGTGTTATTAAAGAAGTATGTGGGCGACAAACCTTGGCCACGCGATAGTAAGAATGCTGAAATTTCCTGAATGATTTTATTCACGCCCTTTAGACTAGATTGTTACTAAGGACTGGACCGGAAAATATTTTAATTGCAGTGTCGTGGAAATTAAAAGATACGATATCGTATCTTTTAATTCCACGACACGAAGAAAAAAAGTGGTCTTTACTTTTTAGAAAATTAAATTTGACAACTGTCCCTATTAATGATATTCCAAAATAACAATTGAAAGCTTCTCTAGTTGTGCCCTATAACCACTATGCTAACAATTGATAAATCCGTGCAAATATTATTTGTTCTTATATATCCTTTGATACTTGATTTTTAAAACAGGCTAACTTTACTGCTGGATAAAACGTTTAAATGCTTTATTTTTAAATTTATTTTTCTTCTTAATTACTCTTGCTTTATTATTACTAATAAGCTTAATTTGACTCAGTAACACGTCAACAATTACAATGTTTGTTTAATATGATGATATACTACTATTTGATCGTTAACTTCAGAATTATCTACACCAACATTTAAATACCATTTAAGATGTTATTTTTACAAATTAACATTTATTAATAACAGATATTTTAACTTTGATCTTCTTATTTAACCATCAATATTTATTTAAAATAGTGAAAAAATTTTTTTCTTTTATACTTAATGATGAATTTTTTCAGAAAAAATATTTTTGTTAATTTTTAACAAAAAAAAAAAAAAAAAAATAAAATAAACGAAATAAAATAATAAAACTAAAGTACTGATTAGTTTATATTATCATTTCATTTTAAAGACAATTTTATAAAATATTCAATACAAAATAATTATTGGTAAATTAAGGAAAAATAAGTAATTCTTAATTTGAAAAAAATTTGATGTATTCCAATGAACCCCTCCCTAAAGAGGGGCGACAACAAGATGTAGATTTAAAACTCTAACACGTCTATTTTTTTTTTTGTCTTCAACACTGATTTTAAATATTTTTCTTCTTTTTTATAAGCTTTTATAATATCAATAAAAATTTTTTA
Source organism: Cotesia glomerata (assembly GCF_020080835.1). NCBI lineage: Eukaryota > Metazoa > Arthropoda > Insecta > Hymenoptera > Braconidae > Cotesia > Cotesia glomerata. The sequence continues at coordinate 23,738,506 of NC_058159.1, read as the reverse complement.
GATTCAATCTCAATAAATTATAGTTCAATCAACTACTATCAAAAATTTATCATATTAATTCTTTTTATTTATGTACTTAAATGTTGACTCAAGTTTCCGGTTCAGTCTTCTTAAATAATTACCCAAAATTTGTTTGTTTCATTTTTTTTTTAAATTTTTATATTTTGTATATTGTCATACCATAAAAAATAATTCAAATACCCTGAACACCCCAAAGGGGCGCCGGGTTAAGTGTAACCCACTATCAACTCTCTTTTTATTTACTAAATGTATATAAAAAAATAAATAGACTTTAATTTAAACAGCCAATGTAATAACACAAGAGACGTTATTTGTTAAGCCTCGTTACTCTCACAGTCAGTATATGTGTGTAGAAAAAAAGTAAAGATAATAAAATCAATTATTTATTTATAGTTTTATTTTTTGTAATAATAATTGTCGAATTGGAAATGATAATGATCAAATATGTGATAAAATGAAATACGTGATTTTATTTTCATGTAATCGCTCATAACGATTACATTTAAATCTCCCCGCTTGTATGTCAACTTACAACTTTTAATTGAAAGAGTATTCTTCACACAAGCAGGTGTGCCAACCGCTACATTTTATCAATTATTATTTTTAAAAATTATTTTTATACTGAGGTAAAAATTGATATTTTTTTTGTATAAAAAAGAAAAAAATGAATATTTACAATTAAATTACGTTATTATCGCGTCAATTTTCGACTCGCGAGCGAACTCGCGAGTCAAAAAGGGAACTCTACCAATCTGTTAGAAAATGCTTACAAATGGACTAGAAATTTTCAGTAAAAAATAACAAACTATAAATAGCAAATTTACAAATTACTAAACAGCTAAGTTTTCGAATACTGACAATTATCTTTTTTTTTTCTTTAGTTATTTATGAATTTCGTATTGCGGAATGTTTGTACCTCGTTACTGATAATTAAGCTCCGTTAGTTGCTAATTATTGATAATTGTGTGACGCAGGTAATCTTAGACGTACAACAATTTTCGCCAGATGAAATAGTCGTCAAGACAGTTGACAACAATGTTATTGTAGAGGCAAAACACGAAGAAAAAAAAGACGAGCACGGCTATATCAGTAGGCACTTTATAAGAAGATATATTCTTCCCTCATGTCACGACCCCCTGGAAGTTACATCAAGTCTTTCTTCAGACGGAGTGCTTACAATTACTGCGCCCAAAAAGGTAACGGATGTTAAGCTTTTAACTATATTTTCTCACCTGCCTCTCAAACTCATAAGCCCAGCGAGCAGAGCTCGCTTACGAGCTCCTAACTATCCGGATTTTAAACTATAGCTTTTGTTGATGTGACCTTTCTTTTTACTTTTCAATCAATTTATAAATAAAGAACTTAATCTGCTTCCATTAATTGGTATTCTTTATCACCGTTTGTATATTCGGCGAAAATGTTGTTGACGCTACATCCCGAACGCAATGCAAGCACTAAATAATAAACAAAAGAACATTTCTATTATAGACAATAATTTTAAATTGACTTTCCGTTTTTTTTTTTTTTTTTAAATATTGAAAGAAAAAATTTTTGGGTAAATGTTTATCTTACCTATTACTTGCTTGGTTTATTCATTGAAAATGACCAGATTTTGTTCAAACCTGACCCAGCACAGGAGTATTAGATGAATAGTTGAAGCTGCAGAGTACGGATTACTTCAGCACACCAAGCCCTTCGGGCACTCTGAAAAATAATAATAATAATAATTTATTACCAGAAAATACAGATATTTGAAAAAATACATAGTAAACAGTGTACAATACAAAATGTGTGTCCTATAGAGATGATTTCCATCTGTACATAGGATTGGTATAGTAATTTATATCCATGAAGACAAGATTATTAGCATAAAAATTTGAACAATTGAAACTTAAGAACTAATCAACTCAATTTATTCTCTAGTTTTTTTTAACAATTTAGTTATTTTCAACTTAATAGATTTTTTAGAACCGCCTAACATTTTTAAATTGTTTGGTAACCTATTGTAAAATTTCATAGCAACATAGCTAACAAATAATTAAATAATATTTATTCACAATTAAATCATTTACTAAATTTTTAATTTATTGCAGCGATTGTCACCGAATTCTAATGAAAGAATCGTCAATATTGTCAAAACTGGAGAACCGGCAACAAAAAACGAAGAAATCAGACATATTGTAACTACCGAAGAAAACTAATCAAATTTTACTTCAATTGTTGATAAATATACCTATGGAATATTGTAATATTAGAATCTAAAAATATGTTTTTACTACTTTATACTAAAATCATCTTAATTAAAATTTTAATTAATTAATAAAAAAAAATCAAAAGTTCAATACTACGTTTTAGAATATTTAATTTAAAAGCTATAACTACTAAAGCGGAACAATAATATTTTCGATCAGACAAGCTTGTATTTATATTAATTAAATTGTAAAAGTAGTAAATAATAAATAATCACTTACGGGTTATTAGCGCGCTCCGCACGCACAATCGATGACTTTACATGATCCTTCAGTGTTGTTGTCACCAGTAAATAAATGTAAAATATCTCAAAAAGTTTTAAAAAATAACTCAAATTTTCGACTATACTCTTGATGTGAATGTAGCGATGTCTCGTTATTGAATGATCAGGAGCCGGCATACCGGCGCGCTTTTATAGACCGAGTTTGCCGTAGAATATTCTGGAACGCAGTGGAACGAGGCTACTAAACCGCGGCGTTACTACGCATTTACTTAAAACTAAAAAACTACAAAATTATTAGTTGCGAAATTTTAACTGCAATATCATCATAATTTTTAAATATTTATTTGGCTATAAATTCATGTAATAAACAATTATGTTGTTTGTTTTTATAATAAATATTCGTGTCATTGGAGTATTGATCGAGCCGGTGAAAGACGAGATTTCTGGTACGTTCTAGACCCCACCATATATCCCAGGCCAGCAGCCTCCCAGCCGGCACGTAGGCCACCTTATTTCAAAGTATTAGTACTTCAACACATTTGCAGTTTTCAGGTCTAGACATACAATTTAATGATATATTATGTTGTTTACGAACTGAAAGAATAAAAGGAACCGGCAAACTATATACGCAGTTATGCAACGTATTTTTATTCGCCAAAATAGTAAACAAACTGTCTTATTTTTGTTTAATCACATTTTTTATCATTTTTAAAATAAATTTATTTATCTTTGCTAAAATGACACGATTAAATAAATAATGGAGCCATTCAAAATAAATTTATTGTCAGTAATAATAAATTCTATAGCTTACTATTACTCATTTATATATTTATGACATATTATTAATAAACCTTGAATCCATAGCAACAACTGTAAGTTAAATTATACGAAAAAATGATTAACATTTAAGATTATTCATTAATTTCTTATAAATCTAAATTCAAGATATTATATTTTAATTTTAATGAGTAGATAATTTTTATCATTCAATTGTCAAAATAAAAAATTTATCAAGGTTTTGAGAAGTAAAATGTTTCTAAGTTATAAATTAAAAAAAGTTCACTCCAGATTAATAGAAAACTTGATTTGTAAATAAAATACATATTAATGAAAAAAACTGAAGAAAAAAAAACACTAAGTTGTGGACTTAAAGTACTTAAAATTGCAGCAATACTGAAAAAAATTTAATGTTTAATTTTTAGTTACTGTGTTGTGAAATGGAGTAGCAGTATTGTTATTATTTTTAAATTATTATTTATAATGCATTACCTATTGATTTTTTTTATGACTAAAGTGAAAAATAAAATAATTAATAAACGATTGGATATTAATAATATTTTTACTGAATGAATTCTTAAATAAATTGATTCTCAAAACTAAAGAATATTATGTTTCGCCCATAAATACAAATGAAAAAATTTTACAACTGCGTCAAATGGTTTCCAGAGTTTTATTTTGAAGTCTCGAATGTTCTATGGCCCGGTGCAACCAGGTTAAATCGATAAAGGGAATTGCGTCTCAGTTTGGAAGGATGGAGCATAGAAATATACAAACCAACCCGTTAAAAAATTTTTATTATTTACAATTTTTATGAGTTTTAGTGGCTTTTTGATGAAGGTAACATAAAATAACATAAAACTTGATATTTTTATTTATTTTAAAACAGATATAATCATGAATACGATTACTTTTCGTTTTAATTTTTATCTTTTTTTAATACTGAACTATATTTAATAAAACCCGTCTTATTTCACATATTGTCATTTATTATATTTTTTTGGTTCTTGCTATTTGACCATTTGGCCATTAAGATTTATTTACGTATGAGGGTCGTACATTTTGTAATTATATGTACGCTTGAATTTATCTATAATATAAATTTTTATCTAACAATTGTGATTATCAATATTTATAGCTTCAGTAAAAAACAAAAATATTTCTACAGCCTCATTTTAGATTTCATGTTTGTATAGAACATAGAAGAATTCACCTTTATTTTTTTTTTCTAATTATTTGTGATTACAAATAAATTTATGAAAATATTTTTAAATTTTATCAAATGAGTACATTTTTTTTTCTATTTAAATACATTATCTAATTTATTTACAAAACATATTCTGAATAAATTATTATTCCACAAAAAATTTACTAAAATAATAAATATATACTCATAGCTAAAAATTTATTTGTTTCATATTATCATTTTATTTGTTTTTTAGTTTTGAATGTTATGGAATATGATTACATTTTTAACCAACAAGTATTATCCAAGGTAATACATGTTTGTCTTTCTGAGTTCAAGGTCAAGATTATACTACCAGTTTAATGTAGTTCAGCTTGGATGTAGTTCTGTCTCTTTCATTTTGTTCCTCTCTATCTTTCTATAAATATATGTATATGCGTGTATGTATGAATAAATAATACCTATGTGCGGTAAAACATACTTCAGTATACATACTTTATACTTCAGTATCTATTTTAGGTAATTTTTTGATATTAGCAACTATCTATCGTAGTTCAAGTGAGTGTCAAGGAAGTCCTTAGCTTTTTCAGAGGAGGTCTAAAATGTTTTTTTCACGATAAATTCAAATCAACTTCAAGAACTATAATTGTTGATGATACTCTAAAAATAAAAATATTGAACTGAGTTATCCAGTTTTGAGTTAAATATAACTAATTTAATATCAATTTCTAGCTGATTCGCTGGACACATAAAATTGAACTTTAAAATTTAGACTTTAATTTTAACTTAAATATTTCCTTTACTGAACAATTCTTTTAAACAGTTTATGAAACTTGGAGAAAAATTCCTAAAAGTGTAAATTTTGCATAACTTCTCGGAAAAAAAATAAATAACTGCTGCAACAAAACGTAGAATCCTGTGGGAGCAACAGGACAAAACCCTATTGCAACACCAGGAGTTTTATGTTTATTATTTTCATTTATATGTGAGGCATTCCACACCAAACCTTTTAAATGTGTTATTTTAACGCACATCATTTCATTTGCACGCTCAGACGCGTTTAAGGTAGTTGTAGCGTGATAGGCATTTCAACAGAAAATTATGAAATTTTTTTTATTGAAAGATAAATATATTAATAATTCACTACCAAAATTTCAGATCAATTGACCGCACCGTTTTTGAGTAATTAATTTTTGAAATTGCATCTTTTACACGTAGCGGTATAGAGAGATGATAAAGTTAGTATGAAATCTTTGGCCCACTCGAGTGGTACGGAAGATTTCATACTAACTTTACCATCTCTCTATACCTCTACGTGTAAAAGATACAATTTCGAAAATTAATTACTCAAAAACGGTGCGGTCAATTGATCTGAAATTTTGGTAGTGAATTATTAATATATTTATCTTTCAATAAAAAAAATTTCATAATTTTCTGTTGAAATGCCTATCACGCTACAACTACCTTAATAAGTATTTGAACGTTTTGACATCTTAGAAACACACTTATTTTTACACACTAGGATTTGCAGTGATATTCTCTAAAATTTCACTCTTATTTCGAGATATTCAATTCTCTCAGTTTAAGAAATTGACTCTTGGATCAAAAACATAACTCATGGATTAAAAATTTGATTGCATTGATTGAAGATTATATACTTTTGATTGAAGTTCTAGAATTTTTTAAGCTTAAAAAACGAGTTTCAAAACAAGAAATTCTTGAATTAAAACAATATCTTCTCTTCAAAATATGTTTCTTGAATTAAGAATATTTCTGTTGAATAAAGTTTTTTTTTTTTTTTTTTTTTTTTTTTTTTTTTTTCAGTGCAGAGAATTGCTCAGAATTGCTCAAAATTTGTCATATATTTTTATAAATTTTTCTGAAAAAGTGATATTATTATTGCAGGTGATATAAAAACATTTAAAGCAATTAGTAAATAAAAGTATAGAAATATATACACACCAAAAAAAAATTTATTGATAGTACAAAAAATATTAGTGAAAATAGAATTCAGAAATAAAACCTTATATTGCAAATGATGGCAGTAGAATTCTAGATTCCACTAATTCATTCAAGCTCACAAAATATTTTATGCATATTGAACAGATTTCTAGAATTTTATAAGTCTCTATAAATGGCAGCTACTGTTAATTTTTATTGTTTTATAGTTTTATGTTTCTTTAACATCTTCTTTTTGATCACTCTGAACTTCAACTAACTCGATATGATTTGTGTATCTCTTCTTTTTTGGCTCATTGAAGAAGATTTGATAAACGTATGTACCCAACAGTGCACCAAGAGTTGGACCAACCCAATACACCTGTTCAAAAATAATGTCAAAAAATTACGAAAAATAATCTTTCAATCATATTGACCCGAGTAAAAACAGAATTCCGCCGCACCACCGCCGCAACACCGCTGCACGGTTTTTTAAGCGCCACACCACCGCTGCACTACAGCCGTGACAATTTTGGTTATTTTATAAGTGCCGTATCACCGCCGCACCACCGCCGTGACAAGTAAAGAATTTATCTATTCGCCGCACTACCGCCGCACCAGCGCCGTGACAAGTAAATAAATTTCTATTCGCCGCACCACCGCTGCACCACCGCCGCACCACAGCTGTGACGCGCCCGGGTAAAAATAAAATTATTAATTTTTACGAAAAAATAATAAATTTCGTTCGACCGCCGCACCACCGCTGCACCACCGCCGCACCATACCACTGTTTGATGGTATATACATTGAAATAATATATTCGTTGATCATTCAAATAGCTTAACTAAATTTTTTAAGTTAAGTATGGCTTGCAGTGCAGTTGGCAATGTTCGAGACTTCCATGCAGACGATCCAGGTTCGAATCCCATCACAGTTCAATTTTTAAAATTCTTTTAGAGTATTTCGATAGGCGTACCGCTTCTGTGCAACCCGAGGACGAAATTAAAAATCTACATCAACAATACGACTAAAAAAATCAATAATTTCGCGATGCTTTGGCCTGATTTAAAAAAAATTTTTTTTTTTAATATTAGGCATTCGATTAAAAGGAGGTTGATCAATAGGTCTTACATAAAGATTTCTAGTCGCATTATTTATTAATTAATTATTGCGTGATAAATTAATTATGATACCATTTTTTGTGAAATTGTAGGTATGATTTAGCATTGGTGCGGCGGTGGTGCAGCGGTAGTGCGGCGATGCTAGGGGGAGTAAATTTTTAGCGTGCGGCGTAATAGTCCGCCAAACGGCGGTCGTGCAGCGGTGGTGCGGCGGTATGGTGCGGCGGTGGTGCAGCGGTGGTGCGGCGGTCGAACGAAATTTATTATTTTTCCGTAAAAAATAATATTTTCATTTTTACTCGGGGATCAAAAATATTCCCCAATATTTTTAAACAATGTGATTTGTTTTTTTGTTTATAATTACATTTAATTGTAGCAACTTACCCATTGGTTGTCCCATGTTCCATTCCAAAATGCTGGACCGAACGTTCGGGCTGGATTCATGCTGCACCCAGTATAAGGACTCTAATAATTTATAAATTATCAATTCATTATTTTGATGGTATTGTAAGAGTTTGAAGTGTGGATTTTGAATTTTTATTTCAATACATATAACTTACAGCAGCAAATGAAACACCAGCAACAGAGAAACCGAATCTAAGAGCGGTAGAATCAGTAGTATGTGCACATCTTTCATCCCAAGTAGCACAAGCCGTGCATAAAATAATCCCAGTACAAAAAGTTTCAATCAAAATTGCTTGAATAATTGTCAGGTCTTTATGAATAACTGTAACGCATAGTGGAACGGTTGAATTGTCGATACCATCATTAAATAAATGTGTTGGTGTTACTACCTGAGCAGATAATGAATAATTAAACGTAAGAGTTAGATTATTTTAAACGTGAGACGTCAAAGGTTTTAGTTTACTGATTCGATTTTAGCTCGGATAATATCTCGGAAAATGCCTAAACACAGCTCGTGTTAAAAGCAGAACTCAAAATTCCAATTTTAAAAGGTTCTTCACGGAAATTGAATTTTGACACACCTTAATCTATACACTGATAAAAATATTGACTTGACTCAAGAGCCAAACTCTTGACCCAAGAATTCCATTTTGAAGAAAATGATTTTCTTATACCAAGAATAATTTCTTAGCCCAAGAATTTATTCTCTTGAATCAAAAAAATCATTTTCTTCAAAATGGAATTCTTGGTTCAAGAGTTTGGTTCATGAGTCAAGTCAATTTTTTTATCAGTGTATTATTAAGAGAATAAGCGAAATTTTGTGGCCAGTGTAATTATAAGTTAAAATGGGTTTTTATGGTTAAATTTGGTATCATTGGAAAAGTCTTGACTTGAGTTTGTGTCTTTTCAAGGTTAAACTGCATTCGAAAATTCTCTATCTCTAGATACATAATTAAGAAATGACCTTGTATCTTGTGAACTATTGACATTTTTAAAGATATAAGCTCACCCTGACATTACACGCATTGAGACCTTTTATTTGAGTACCCACATCAATTTTTCATATATTTATATATTTTATATATATTATATATATATGTATATATATGTATTATATATATGTATATATTATAATATATATTATATATATGTATATATGAAAAATATATCAAAATGCGTGTGGGTACTCAAATGAAAGCTCTTGATTAGTGTAATATCGAGATGAGCTTATATCTTTAAAAACGTCAATAGTTAAAAAAGTACAGTGCAATTTAACAAAAGTAATTATTTAACAAAACAAAATTTTATTTATTTATAGTTCACAAGTTACGGCAGTCACATAGTGACTGCAAGGTTGCTAGTATTCATTAATATGATTATTACTTATAATTAAAATATGAATTCCTGGCTATTGTATTGCTATTATAGGTGACGATAAAATAACGTGTATGAAGTAGTGACGAGCTTGATAGAAATATAATGGAGACATTTATTTTATAATCTCTGTTGACACTCATAATTTTTTATGGTACTAAATTTAGACACTACATGAAAAATTTAGAAAAGTAACACAAGGAATAATTTAGTTATGAAGGTTAAAGGTTGTGGAGAGGTACAAAATGAGACATCCGAAAAAGTGGCGGAGAATTTTCATTGTCCAAAATAATTTCCAGCGACAAAAAAAAAAATTAAATTCATTTAGTGATTCTAAGAATTTTCAATTTTTTTTCTAAATGTTTCTACTACAGTTGAAAGTAACTTTTTAATTTTTTCAAAAATTGAAAAAAAATTATTTAGCTATGAAAAAATAGTTTATACTTTTAATAAACCATATCCCGCGGTGGCACCAATGAATTGTGCTAGAATATAAACAGCACTGGTTGGAATAGTTTTCAATCCTACAATGGCAGCACCAATTGTTACAGCAGGGTTTAAATGGGCTCCGCTGATATGTCCGATCATCTATTTTTTATTAACAGCCAGGTGTTTTAAGTGCCAATTAAAAAAGAAAATTTACAAATTTATATACAAACCATAATTAGCAAATTAACAGTGAAACCAAATGTAAATGCCATTTGCATCGGCGGAGGTGGATGAGGGCCCATTGTGCCGATGCACCCCATACATCCGATGAAAACTAAAATTCCTGTTCCAACCACTTCTGCAATAAACATAGTCAGTGTTCCTTCTTGAAGTTTCCATTTTATATCTGCATCAGAATGTATATTATCACAATAAATAATGAATGACAATAAGTTTTATTGAAATTATTGTAAAAAGATAGATTATCCAGCAAGATATATGTTGATTTATTTATTTATTAACTAACTCACTTTCTTCATTATTACTAGAACTCATTATTACAAAATTAATAAGTACAAATTTTGAGTTCAACTGATTCAATCACAGTTAATGGCACGACTATATGATTTAACTATAATGACAATCAGAGATAGGTGATTAAAAAAATCACATTATCAATGTGATGGTCACTTTATAAATATATTTTTTATTTTAAATCACGACATAAACTCGAGTAAATTGATATTTTATCATCGTTCCTGAATATTTTTTCAAGTTAATGTTATCTTTTATAGAATTGTTTCCATAAAAAAAAAAAAGAATATAAAAAAATTTATAATTGATAACAATATTTTATCATCAGTTTTATCTATTTGAATAAATATTGCCAAAATTTACATAAATGATCAAGATAAAATGATTTTAATTTCATTACCTTCACTATAAACAATGACTGCTCTTTCAGTTTTACCTTTTTCAAAAATAAAACTCGATTTAAACGGTCTCTTTGATTATCGTATAAAAATAAACATAATTTGTCTTTTGTATTTCATGGAAAATTGAGTAAGTTTGATGACCCATGTAAATTATTAGTTATTACCAAATTGAAATGTACAATCCTATAATTCAAACTAAATTATATTTGAATAATAAATTATGTTAAGTTCAAACGTACATGCGTACTTTGAATCGACTTATTTTTCTCTACCAGTCTTGATAGGCTTGACAGTCTATTTGTAGTGAAGCTTCTGTTTTCTTAAAAAGTATTCTAAATTAACGTCAAAGATATAAATGGAATCTATTTCGATTTCGATGGAAAATAAAAATAATAGCGATTCTCAAAGTAAAACTTTGAAATATCAGAATTTGAATTATAAGTCTGATTCAAATTACGCAGTAAAAGTACCTCGAACTCTTTTAACGCCACTTGGTATTTATCCATTACACGGATCAGATACAAGTTTAAGTAAATTTCTTGTGAAAATTCAAATAATTATAGTTTTTGGCTTAATGTTGTTTCTGCTAGTACCGCACTTCATTTGGACGTTTTTCGATGCTGAAGATCTTAAAAAATTGATGAAGATAATAGCCGCCCAAATATTCAATTCAATAGCTTTGATTAAATTTTGGACCATGATCATCCATAAAAAAAAACTGAGAAATTGCTTGATTCAGATGGACAATAACTGGAAAAATGTATTGTGTGAAGAAGACAGATTAATCATGGTTAAGAATGCTAAAATCGGTAGATTCTTTACAATAGCATATTTAAGTTTGTCATATGGAGGTGCTTTGCCGTATCATATTTTCTTACCATTGTCAGCTGAAAGAATCGTTAAAGAAGACAACAGCACTCAAATACCATTACCGTATCCTACTGACTACGTATTTTTTGTTCCTGAAGATTCTCCTGGTTATGAAATGCTATTCGTAACGCACATTATTATCAGTACGATGATTTTATCAACAAATTGTGGTATATATAGTCTTATAACTACTTACATCACGCATGGATGCTGTCTCTTTGAAGTAGTTTGCCGACATTTAGATGAGTTTTCAAAAAATAGTACAAATGTTGCTTTGAAGAAAGAGCTTTCTTGGATTGTTGAGAATCATAATCGAGCTATTGAGTAAGTATTTTTAAAATAATAATTTATAAGGGACAATTTTTGAATGCAAAAAGAAATTTCTTTTAGATTTGCAGGAGTACTTGAAAGTTCGCTTAATGTTGTGTTTCTCTGTGAAATGGTTGGATGTACGATAATAATTTGTTTTTTGGAGTATGGTGTTATTATAGTATGTACAAAATTAATAAAGAAAGAAAAAAAACTATTTTAAGTTCGGATCTATAATTATCGTTGATAAATAAAATTTAAAAATCATTTCAGGATTGGGAAGATGGTCAATTATTAGGTTTGGTAACATATGTTATATTGATGACATCTATTTTCGTTAATTGTTTTATTATTTCTTTTGTTGGAGAGCGTTTAAAAGAACAAGTATTTATGAAAATTTTAAATAACAATTGCATCTAAAAATTTCAGCTACTTATATTATTTTTGTGTTTAAAGAGCATTAGAGTTGGTGAGCGAGCCTACGCAGCACACTGGTACTCTTTACCGAAAAGTTTTGCGTATGATTTAATGCTCATAGTGATAAGAACAAGTCAACCAGTGACCTTGTCTACCGGTAAAGTCAGTGACTTATCTCTTGCAGGATTCGCTGGTGTAAGATTTTTTTTTTAGTTTATATTAATTACAATTACTTACTAACACAATCAACAGCAGCCTAATAAAATTTTAAATAACAGGTTGTCAAAACTTCGGCAGCATACTTGAATTTCATCAGAGCTGTTGTCTAAAGACTCGATAGTTTTTCAGCCAAATAGTCACAAATATTAGAAAGATTTCAGTATTTTTTAATAATATATAAATAAAACTGAATTTTCATTTCATATATATGATACGTATTATTATATAATAAAAAATATGTTCTTTAACAAAAATAATAAGAATCATCATATCTTTTACAGAAATGTACTTTTTATTAATTTTCTAGATTTTATGACGGAAAATACAATACTTCGATTTTTGATAAACACCTGTTATGTGTATCAACACTTATAAGCCAGTCAGTTGCTCTATTTAATTTTTTTTTCTTAACTCTCATTATTTCGAATAAAATCATTCTTCACGAAAATAATTGGTAATTAATAAAAGTGCACTTGGCCGTCAAATTATTTTCCAACAATTTTTTTATTCCGTCAAAATGTTTATGCTTAGGCGTATATTTTATCATTTAATGACTAATTCTTATTTATGGTTAAATCTCTGATAAATACTATTATTTCTAATATTATACTTTCGATACTACAGCATACAACTCACCCGGTTATTCACCTCTGATCTCATATAAAGAAATTACCATAATTGTGCTTGAATTATGTAATTTTGTAATTTAATCAACTTTTTTATTCATATACATACGATGTTCAATTTAAGTAGAGCCTATTATAAACTTATAATGTTTATAAGTTGATATTTTCATTCAATTAAATTAATAAGTTAATAATTTGTGTACGCAAGCGTATTACAGTATATTTTCAGCATTTGAAACCTTTTAACTGTTCAAGTATTATATCTTCATTTCTAAAAGTAGAGACCGAACGTTGAATATGAAGCAAAAAGCATTAGCGAACTCAAAAGCTTTTGAGCAAAGTAATAATTCTGTGGAAGAAGACATAGAATATGCAATTCAAGTAAATCGATGGCTTCTTTCTCCCCTTGGTATTTGGCCATTGTCATCAAAATCAAATTTACTCAAAAAAATAATTCAATACTTAATAATAATTATATGTTCATTGCTATTAATATTTATAATTGTTCCTGGAAGTCTTTTTACTTATGTGAAAATAAAAAATCCTGCAATAAGAATAAAACTAACCGGAGCATTAAGTTTTTGTGTTATGGCAATAATGAAATATTATTCACTAGTGTCGGGGCGTAAAAATATTGCAAATTGCATTCAGCACTTGATTTCAGATTGGGTGCAAGTAAATTCATTAAGTAATCGTGAAATTATGCTGAATTATGCTCAGCTAGGACGTTTTGGTTCGATAATTTGTGCTATTTTCATGTACGGTGGAGGTTTATTTTACGCAGGTATTCTTCCGCACGTATCTCCAAGTGTTAAAAATGAAAATAATCTCACTATTAGGCCAATTGCATACCCAAGTTATTTTTTGATTTTCGATCCACAACAAAGTCCAGCTTATGAAATAGTTTATTCTTTGCACTGCTGCTGTGCATTTGTAATGCATTCGGTTACAAGTGCAGCGTGCAGCCTTGCGGTGGTTTTTGTGATGCACGCATGTGGACAATTAGATATTCTTATTGCTTGGTTAAATAATCTGGTGGATGGTAATGAAAACCCCCTCGGAATCAATGGAAGATTTTCAGAAATTATTGAGCAACATACAAAAACTCTTAGGTATTTATAAATTACTCTTTAAATTAAGACTTACCTTCAAGAATAATGTAACATGAAATTTTTGGTTCGAAAAGATTTATTGCTAGTACTGAAAATGTTCTGTGTGAAATTTGTCTTGTTGAAGTTATTGGGTGTACTTTAAACATTTGTTTTTTAGGATATTATTTGATGTTAGTGAGTAAATTTTAATTATTAATAACGACGTGCATACTTATTACTAATAACTAAAATTTTTTGATAAAGGAATGGGAACAAAGTGACGCGATTGGAATAATGACTTATACAATACTTTTAATATCCTTTATTTTCAACATATTTCTTTTTTGCTACATTGGCGAACTTCTCAAAGCTAAAGTATAATTTTATTTAATTAGCCTTTTTAAGGTTGATTAATAATGATTATTTTAAACTGGCAATTGTGTAATAAAAAGTTTTCAAATTTAACGTAGTGCAGCGAAGTTGGAGAAACAACTTTTATGATTGATTGGTATCGTTTGCCTGAAAGAAAAGCACTTGGATTGACTTTAACAATCGCAACGGCACAAAATCCAATCACAATAACTGCAGGAAAGATTTTTAATCTTTCGTTAAATGGTTTTTGCACGGTAGGTATACTTTTTAACTTATTTCCAATTTCCAAATGCTATTACTTAAATAATTTATATTTTTAAGGTGATTCGAACATCTGTTACATATTTGAATCTTCTTCGTACATTCATGGAGTGAAATAAAAATTTTATTCTAATGACATGAATATATTTTTATTAAATTTAACGTATGCTAGAATAGAATATTAATCGCAGAATCATTTTGCTGAAAAAGTAAAATTTTTCTGTGTAAATTAAATGTATTAATAATTATATTTAATTCGTTAAAATAAAAACTTGTTAAAATTTCATTGATATTTGGTTGTTGAAATTAACCATTAATATTTGGATCATAATTCATTAAATCTCCAATTATTTAATTAATTTTGACAAAAATTAAAGAAACTTCTTATGTATTGAAGAGTAGCATTTATAACACTTAAATGATTTATTAAATTCCATTTTTTTATTTGAAAAAAAAAAGAATAATTTTAGAAATTTTCGAAAAATTATTTTTAGTACTTGATAGAAAATGATAAAAACGTCCTTGCGATATAATAAGTACATATAAAAATAGGTTCATAAAACTTGATAAAAAAAGTATAATACGTACTTTTTAAAAACAATTACTGAGAGTAAGTTTTTCTTTCTGCCTATTGATATGAGATGATTGAGAGAAAAAAATAACTGTTAATTGATTTCTTTGTTATAACTGTAGGAAAGTAATTTTATTTAATGGCCATTAAATGACTATTAATGGCTAGTATTAAAACTATTAGTAATTTTAAAATAAAACTTCAAATTCACTGCGCAAGCGTAAGTAGTATTCTTCAATGTTATCGAAAGAAGAAGAGTTAGTTGAATGAGAATCTTCCAGCAAAGAAAAATTTACTTAAAAATATCGTTGATGGAGAGAATGTGAAATATAAAATGAAAAATTCAACAATGATTAATGAAAATTATGCATTGCAAATCAATCGATGGTGTCTTGAATCACTGGGAATATGGCAATTTGTAATGAAATCGTCTTACTTTGAAAAAATAATGGCTGTTTTTTTGATTATTATTTGTACATTTTTACTAGGATTTATCATAATTCCGGGTATATTATTCGCATTCGTTTTAATTAAAGATCCTGCGATAAGACTTCAGGTTTCTGGAGTTTTAAGTTTTTGTGTTATGGGAATTATGAAATATTATTATTTAAATTTAAAAAAAAGGCAAATCAGTGACTGTATAAATCATTTAATTTCTGATTGGAAGAAGATTAGTAATAATGATGACAAAATGATAATGATAAGCTATGCAAAATTTGGCCGTTATAGTTCTATATTGAGTGCCATATTTATGTACGCAAGTAGCGTATTTTACGCCGGAATATTACCTTTTATGTCACCAGGGATGAAAAATGAGGATAACATTACAATGAGAAATTTAGCTTATCCTTGTCACTTTATAATCTTTAATGAACATGAAAGCCCAGCTTATGAAATTGTTTTCTTTATTCAGTGCTGCTGTTCTTTTGTGATGGCATCAATAACGAATGGTGCCTGCAATTTAGCTACAGTATTTATAATGCACGCTTGTGGCCAGTTAGAGATTTTAACGTCATGGTTAAATAATATTAGAAATAATGATAGCAAAAGTAAAGATATGTACTCAAAATATTCTGCCGTTATTGAACAGCATGCGACAACTTTGAGGTAAGATTTTAAACTATTATAATTTATCATTTTTTTTTCATGCCACCCGCATCGAAGCTACAACCTTGGATGCGTATTTAGCCAGTCGAAATAAGACTTTTTCAGAAAGGATTTTGACAAATAAAAAACATTAAACACTAAAGAAAACACAAAACAATCGCTCAAATTTTCGGTACAGATAAGTATATAGTCTTGTTTTGACTGACTACAAACATTAAAAGTTGCAGTTTTTATACGGATGATATGAAAAATATAGCGTGTAGCAAAAAATTTTAGGTGAATACTGAGATAATAAAGTCACATAAAACGAATCCTAATAATATTTTGTATATTTCTATGTAGATTCATTAATAAAGTTGAAAAATTATTTCAACAAATTTGTTTTGTTGAGGTTGTTGGGTGTACTTTAAATATTTGTTTGTTAGGATATTATACGCTAATTGTAAGTATTTTTTCAATGTATCACAACTATCATTAATTTTAATTTTATTGTGAATTAAATTTAGTTTTATTTCATAAAAATAATACTTTTCAAGGGGTGGAGTCAAAACGATACAGGTGGGGTAGTAACATATCTTCTGCTATTAACATCGTTTGTTTATAACATTTTTTTATATTGTTATATGGGTGAAATGCTTACGCAAAAGGTTAATTTTAATAAAATTTTACCACACTGCACAACTTTTTCCAAATATATAATTAATTAACATGCAAAAAATAGTTATTCTTTTTCTTGCGCAAATAAAAAAATTTTTGATAAAAAAAAACATTTTTTTAGTGCCAGGGTGTAAGTAATGTGGTATATTTGACTGATTGGTATGAGTTACCTGTTAAGCTAGCTCGAGGATTCATTTTATCAATTGTCATAGCTCAAAATTATGAGCCTTTGAAAGCGGGAAAATTGATATATCTATCTATAAATACTTTTGGTACGGTGAGTATAGAAGAAACAATAAATAAAATTTTTTGCATTTTGCTTTTATTATTATTACATGTTTTTATTTACAACTAAATTATGTTGCAGGTAATTCGCACGTCAGTGGCCTATCTTAATATCTTACGAACATTTATGGCATAAGCAAGTCTGATAAGTTAATGAATAATATTTTTCTCAGTCTCATTAGAATATAATTTTATAGAAAATGAGTAACAAATGTTCACTGACATGATGAATAAAAATTAAAATATATTTTATGAAGAAGGACTAAGTTTTGATCGATAAAAATTAAAAAAAAAATTATGTCCATATTTTATCCTTAATATTTTGTGAGAAATTGAAATCCCAAAATCTCTTAGTTGTGAAAAAAATTTTTTTTTCAAAACTTCTTCTATTTAATAGACTTATTTTTTTTAACATTCAATATAAAACAATAATCTATATCAACGTCTTTCGAGTTCCAAACTTTAATCACGAAAAGCAGTACGACAGAATTTATTCTCTTTATAATAAAAATTCGTCCTCACAGCTTCATTACACAATGAATGTTTTTTTATAAATTTCTTTTATTAGACATTAAAGAAACTATAAAAATAACTTATAAATCAATAAAGACTAACAGTTTTTGTGGATTATTCTTGGTAAAACTTTTAATGTTTTTGCGACAACTTTTTATCCACTTCATTTCAAATATTAATAGAATTAATTCATCAAGAACGCATGCGCTGTAACAGCAACTTTTCGTAATTAAACATAATATTATATTAGTCTGTTTTATATTTTCAAGTAATAACAATCATGAGGAATGAAATAGAAATTATCGGTCCTATTCCTGACTTAACAGAACAATCTAAAAGTGATATAAAATATAGTATAGAGCTTATCCGTTGGTTTTTAACACCTATTGGAATTTGGCCAACAAGTTCGGGTACTTGCGAAAAGATTCTGTCTGAAATTTTAGTGATCGTTAGTTTTTGTTTAATATGTTTCCTCTTAATACCATGTAGTCTACATACTTTCCTCAATGAAAAAGATCCACGGATGAAAATGAAAATGATTGGCCCTTTAAGTTTTTGCCTTATGGCCATCAGTAAATATTGTTTTTTAGTTATGAGAAAAGAAAAAATTCGTGAATGCTTGAAACATATTCAAATAGACTGGCGCCGAGTTCAATTATCGACTGAACGAGATGTAATGCTCACAAATGCTAAAGAAGGTCGTTTCATTGCTAATCTATCAGCAACATTTATGTACGGAGGAGGATTCTTTTATCACACGATAATGCCGCTGACAGCTGGTTCTTTTGTGACTCCTGACAACATAACTATTCGCCCATTGACGTACCAAGTTTACGATCCTCTCTTTGCAGCTCAAAAAACTCCGTCTTATGAAATTGTCTTTACCATTCAGTGGTTTTCAGGTTTTGTACTATATAGCATAACAATCGGAACATGCAGTTTAGCTGCAGTCTTCGTTCTCCATGCATGCGGACAACTTAAAATTGTCATGTCGCGACTGGAAAATTTGATTGACGGGACAAATGAAAAAATGACTGACATTTTGGAAAGTCGAATAGCTCAAATTGTACAACTTCATCTTCGGGCATTCAAGTAATTGTATGATACTCTACTATACACGAAAAAAAATTAACTTCATTCAAGAGAAAAAGTTTTGAACTAAAAAAAATTATTTTTGAGAGCTCTTGATTGTCTTTAATTAAGACCAAAAATTCTTGAATCAAAGAAAATTTCTAAGATCAAGATTTTTTTCACGTAAATTAAGACGATGAAGCTCTTCAAAATGATTTTCTTGGTTCAAAAATTGTTCTCTTGAATCAAGTTAATTTTTTTAATAACATAGTTCTATATGGCCGGTTTTGGTTAACTCATGGCCATATATCAATCGATACACGAGAATAAACAAATAATTATGCCCTATTTGAGCATATCAGGCCAGATAAAAAAAATTTTTCACGTGTGTTGAACTTAAATTGGATGTCCGCTGATTTATAAATACATTCATGAAGTTCTAATTTATATCGTCTAAAAATACCATTAATTTAAAATTACATGAAAAAATTATATGAAAAAAGAGATAATTTTGGCTGTTAGAGTTAAATTACATGTCAAAAATTCAAAGTAAAAGCATTTCATAAATAATTTTAGTTATAAGTAGATAAAAAGATTTAACATCTGTAAAAGTCATAATATGAAGACGAATTGAGTAATACATTTAATAGAATAAACAAAAAAATCTTTTATTTATAAACATTAATATTAATAATTATCAGTTTTATAGTTCGCACTGAAAAAATTTTAAATGAAGTATGCCTTATCGAATTTATTGGCTGTACGATGAATATATGTTTTCTTGGTTACTACTTTATGACAGTAAGTATTGTTGTTAAAACAAAAATATAATATGACTAGATCTTACAGTTTTGATTTTTAGGAGTTCGAAAGAGCGGAAACAATAGCTACCGTCACGTATTGTGTTCTTCTGGTGTCGTTTACGTTTAATATTTTCATTCTTTGTTATATTGGTGAAATGCTAACTCAACAAGTAATTGGTTTTTTTATGATTAATTTATAATTTAGTTCGATTATTATGATATAATTATAATAAGTAATAAAAAAATTTTCAGAGCAACGAAAACCAACAGTACTACTTTCATAACACATTAATGAATATGATGAAATTTTTATAATTTTTAGGGTCTCAAAGTGGGATTAACAGCTTATATGATCAATTGGTATGAATTATCAGGAAGGAAAGCAAGAGATTTAATATTACTTTTGGCAATAGCTAACTATCCTAATAGTATAACAGCTGGAAGAATGGCTGAGTTATCTTATAATAGTTTTTGTGGGGTAAACATGGAATTTATTTACTTGCTTCGTCGGTAAAATACTTCTATTTAGTCTTAAGCTCACTTATATTTTGAATTTTTTTTTCTTTCAGATTCTTAAAAGTGCAGCTGCATATTTAAATTTGTTACGAACTGTTGTGATGTAATCATTTTGACACTAATTTGGAATGAAAATGATTAAAATCACTTGTTATCGAATTATTGACTTAGATTTAAACTCTGTCAAAACTTTTAAAATATAATTTATATATCTTATCAATATTTCGATGCAGCGATTAAAAGATTTTTATTTTCTTTTTAAATATCATAGAATTTAATTTGCAATTTTGTAAATTATTATTAAATGGACATTGCTTCACAGGCATGAACAAGGCTTGTTTTTGTAGAGAATTGAAGCCGAAAAAATATTTTTGAATATCGTTGATTAATCCACGCTCATAATAAAATTAACTGGTAATTATTTACAAGTGGGGTCAACCACATTTTGGGCCATAACTAGGTGAAAAATTAACATTTTCAAATTTTTAACTACCCGCTAATAAAATTGAAAATTTTCAAAAGTTGGGAAGTTATTGGTTTCTCCCCGTTTTTAGAAAATTAAATTTTCAATGAAAAAACTTCCCCGAATGTTACCGCGATGATGTCCGTATGTCTGTATTTATGTGTGTATGTGTGTGTGGCCGTAGTAAACCTCTCATAACTTTTGAACGGCTTGACCGATTTCATCGCGGTGGGCACCATTCGAAGAAGCTTGACCAAACTTAGTTTGTGAATACGCTTTGGACTGATTCAAACCGGTAGATTTTGAGAAATCTCAAAAAAACTACAAAAAAAATTCTTTTAAATGTGGTTTTTTTGGAATAACTTTTAAACGGCTTTATCGATCGATTCCAAAAGAGAAATTGGACTGGTCTTCACTATAGTTGGCTTACATACAACTGAATAATTTTTGGATGCTAACAGTTAGCTCGCAGACTTAGTCAATCGAAGATCGACTGACTAACGACCAGCTCAACTGACTGGAGCAGGGTTCCGAGCTCCCCACTCCGAGAACCAAGACTACCAACTCGGACTCAGTGCTACCCAGTGCCTAAAAAATGATACTGACGAAGGCCGGTACATAAGGTTTCTTCACGAGCACGAGTTTATCAAAATGTACTGTGACAAACTTAATAAAAGAGCTTTACGATGCAACTTACTAAATTTCAACATCTTGCTTAGTTCAGTAATTACACCAAGTTGAAGTGGTAAAAACATCAATTTTTACGATTTTTTAAATTTCAAAATCCTGTCATTTCCAAACTACTCGTCCGATTAAGCTCATCTTCAAACTTAACCTTAGTCTTTATTGATATATAAAGTATGCTGAGTTTGAGAAGAACCCGAGTCGAAATTTAGAGCCTATATAGAACCCTTTAGTCCGAAATAGATCCGACTGAGAGCTCTGTAGTCCCATAGCTCCGATTTTGAACCCACAGATCCGAACATTCACCAAGAGGTCCGATTTTGAACCCTCAAGTCCGTCAACATTAGCCTCTTCATAAATTTTTATTAACTACAATTAAATTATGCATGACATAAAAAATTAAAAATTAAAAATAAAAAAGTAAAATAATATGAATTAACTCATGTACACAGAAAGAAAAATTTCTTGACTGGAGAACAAAATTCTTGGCTCAAGAAAATTTTCGGGTGCCTGAAGGAAGGCCGAAGTTGTGTTGGCCGAAGTAAAAATTTTTCTTGAAATTCTATTCTTGGTGGAAGTCATTTGTTCTTAATTCAAATTATCATAAATACTTGTTACAATAAGTTTTTGTATTTGATCAAGATTTTTAGATACTTTAGAGAAGCAGCGCCACTTACTTCAGCTGAGAAAAAAATTTTCTCACCTTGAGAAAATTTTTCTCTTGAATATTTGATACCCATTTTATATCATTTTAGCGTGCAATTATACATATTAAATGGAAACAAATGATGAAATATTATTTGATCTTCCCATTTGAAATGTTAATCAATAAAAATGTAAATGAAAATTTACTTCTATCTTTATATTTCATTTTTTGAAGTAAGAGAGAAATTTTCTCAAGACTAGAAAATTTACTTCTATCAAGAACTAAATTTTTTGGAGCAAGAGGCCGAATTTTCTTAAAAAAACAAGATTTTCTTGACTTAAATAAATTTTCTTGGATCAAGATACGTATTTCTTAAAGCAAGACAATGAATTTTGTTGGAATAAGTGAAATTTCTTGTGTTAAAAAAAAATTTTTTTTTTCGCTTAAGAAAATAATTAGGAAGAAAAATATTTTCTTGGCTCAAGTGAACCTTTTTTTCTGTGTAGGAGTCCCCAGAATTGAACGACGGGGCCAAGCTTGCGCCAAGACTGAACAACTCAGTCTCGGCCGTTCCTTTGGTGAACCAGACTTGAACCAAGACTGGCTCATCTAGCTCTGGCTATTTAATGGTGTGCTAGGTTTGGGTCAAGACTGAATAACTTAGTCTTGGCCATTCAATGAAAAATCTAAAGTTAATTAATCATTAAGTAAAAGAAGGGGGAGGGGGCAAAACGGACCTATTAAGACAAAAATGTTGAAATCCTTAATGTTTTTCTCTGATTTTACGTTTTTTTTAGTCCTTTGCCAAGTATTTGACATTAATTTGTTCTGTTTATTGAAAATGTGGGGCAAAATGGGCCACTTTCAGAAAATATTATCATATAAGTTTTTCAACTTGTCTTACTTTTTTTGGCCTTTTACTGAGTTTATGGTATTAATTTTTTTGTGTCTATCGAAATTAAAAAATTGAGTAAAGCGTTTTTTCTCGCATATTCTATAAACTCACATTAAGATGATCCTCTCCACATTCCTTTCTCAATCCTTTCTTACCAATATCCTGTTACGTGAATGTGGAACGCTTCACGTAATAATTACCGTAACTCCTATTCTTTTCCGCTTCACAGCATTATTTATATTTGTAAAAATGCTTGTCGTAAGATGGACGGTGTGGCTTAATGTTTATAGAACAAGCGAAAAGAAATTTAGTATAGACCGAATAGCTCAAATGGTAGAGTAGCCGACATGTCTTCGGAAGGTTCTGGGTTCGAATCCCAGTCCGAGCTATTTAATAATTTTTTCTCGCATATTCTATAAACTCACATTAAGATGATCCTCTCTACATTCCTTTCTCAATCCTTTCCTACCAATATCCTGTTACGTGAATGTGGAACGCTTCACGTAATAATTACCGTAACTCCTATTCTTTCCCGCTTCACAGCATTATTTATATTTGTATTTATATTTACAAATATTTTACTATAAAAGTTGTTTATATTGCGCCAAATGACATTTTTAAAAACGTTTTTCGTTGATTCTAAGAAATGTCCATTTAATTTCATGTATAGAAAAATCACTTTTTCTATAACTATTTTCCATGTAGTTTTAATAATATGTTCAATCATTTATTATTTTACTCAGTTACAGTTCTAAGCATATTTAAGTACGCTACTGAAGTTTTGATAATCTGAAACAAGAGATAAATTATAAAATTAAAAAAAATTTATTTTTTAAAAATTTGTTAATGATATTAAATGCTATAAAATAAGCCGGCTGAAGAGAAAAATTTTGCGGGTAGACAAGAGACAAAAAATTGAAATGAATTGAACTATATATTAATAAATGCTGCTTACATTGCCAAAACTGCGGAGCGATAGGTCAAGCATACCACCAGCAGTTAATTGACGTTGATTCTTTGACGAGGCAATCGTGAGCATCAAATACTTACCTTTGTTCCTAGGTATTTTATACCAATTTATCATATAAGTGGATTCTCCGATTGAAGAACACTGTTAAGAGTATAATTATGAAATTTTTTGATCAAAAACTAATATAATATGGTTGGAAAAATTAATATCATTCAATGCGATTGTAAAAGAATGTTTAGTGCATGTTCATAGAAATAATTCTGAGAATGACTTCATTTCAATTATTGTTCATACGAGTTTAGATTACCTGTTGGTTTAGAATCTCTCCAATGTAACAAAATATGAATATATTGAAGGTTAATGCTGTCAGTAACATTAAATATGTCAAAATATTTATTGTTTCACTATTGCTCCATTCCTATAAAGATATTCAGTGCTAAATAGTTGTACGTTAGATAAAAAAAATAAAAGAATTATCATTTTATTTTTAAACTAAATGCTTGACAATAAAAATGCTCCTTCATATCTGCAGTAAACTTTTGAGTTTAAATTTTGGTGTCAATTTCTTCGCAAATAATAGTAAAATTTAAACTTTTAAATTAAAGTGAAAGCTCAGATATTAGTTTTAATTCATATTTATTGTGTGTTGATATGCAAATTATTGCAAGATTATTACCGATACTTTTGTATTGTTTTGCTCAAAAGAAAAAACTTTGAACCAAAGAGATTATTTTGAAGAATTTCATTTTTTTGAAGCAAGAATTTTTTCAGCTTAGCTCAAGATAATGAAACTCTTCTGAATGGTTCTTTTGGTTCAAGATTTTTTCTTTTCAATCTAGTAAATTTTTTCACAAGGGTACTGTTTTTGTCAATAATCAAAGACAGGTTGTTATTATAATTAAAAACTATAAATATTATATTCATCATCAATAATTGTGAATAAAGCATTTTTAATCTTACTGTCATGCAGTAATATTCCAATAAACAGATAATCATAGTTGATGCTCCAACTTCAACAAGACAAACTTCACGTAACATTCTTTCAATACTTTTTGAGAAACTAAAAATTATTCAAAAATTTTATTAGTAAAAAAAATATCGAATAAATGAAAAAAAGATATGAAAATATTGAAGAAATTAACTCTAAAATTCTAACATGGCTTTGTATTATAGATGCAATTCGATTATCAATAGTATCATTTGTTTTTGAATTCTCTTTCTTTAGCAAATTTTGTAATTGTGATTTGAGTATGTCAACTTGTCCACAGACGTGAGTAGCAAATATAGCAGCTAAATGGCAAGCTCCTGTTGTAATGGTTTGCATTACCATACCGCATGTGAAATGAAGAAAAAAAATGAATTCGTAGATTGGAGTTTTTTGACAGTTGAAAAAAATTTCATTTCCTGGGTAAACAAGCGGTCGAATTGTTTCATTAAGTTCATTTAATGTAGTACCTTTCCACATGGGCATAAATGTGTGGTATGAAACACCGCCAGAAAACATAAAAATTGCACATAGTTTAGTGATGTTACGACCAACATTAACACTTTCGATCATTTTTTGTCGATCTTCCTCTGTTTTTACTCTAGCCCAATCAGCTTTGAGATGATTTAAACAATTTGTTATAATATTAGAACGATACATTATGAAGTAATATTTACAGCAATTGGTAAGACAAAAACCAAAAGGCCCCATTAAAATAATTTTCACAGCCGGATCAGTTTCTCTGAAGATCATATGTACACAGCATGGCATAAAAGTTATGAACATTATGAATAAATTTACAAAAATAATTAAAACTGACGATAATTTACTAGTTAAACTACAATCTATTATGACAAACGACCAAACCCCGAGAGGCTTAAGTATCCATTTAGTTAATTTTAAATTATAATTTATGTCTTCCAAAAGCCCACTATTCTTAATAATCATAATTTTTATCGTGACAGTAATAAAGATTAACTATGTTTCATAAGAAGCTAACAATCGCGTTACTATATCGAATAGTTGTTGAATAAAAGCCGATTAAAAATGAGTAAGAAGTGCTACTCACAAATAACTTCTTCTGAAGCAAACTATTTTTGCGCATGCGTTAAAAAGTTGTAAATATACATGTATAAACTTTAGTTGTATACACAAACTACCCTCTTAGTAATACTTGAAAAGTAAAATAAAAGTTTATACTTCACTACAGTTTTAAAAAATTTTAATATTCTAAAGAAAAATAAAAGTTTACAACAGTTTTTAAGTTTTAAAATATCCTTAACTGACACAAAGGCTTGCTGGTTGTTCAAGTCTTAAAATATCCCTTGATAACGAAAGTTTAAGTATCAACTAAAGTTTTTTATTTTCTTTGTTTTCAATAATGTATACATTTTTGGTAACAAAAGATTGTAATGAAAATCTAAAAATTTTTGATTCAGGAAAATGAAATAGCATGAAAATTGAAGCTTATTCCACACAAGCTTTCAAATGCAATTGACAGAAAGTTAATGTTATCGGTTATCGCATTAAAAAGTTACTTCAAGAATTTTTTCTCATTTAGCTACCCTGATAAAAAAAAAAGTATTAAGACAAAGAAAAAAAAATTGGTTTTCTAGTCAATCCAATACTTTTCAATACTTTTTTCTTTGTCTCAATACTTTTTTTTTATTCAGGGTATTCAAATAATTGATTAATTATAAGATTCATAATTAACTATTAAGATATCTTGTGAGAACAAAAGAGACGATAGAAGAAAGAGTGAAGGAAAAAAAGGAAATATATGTGGGGGTAAGGTGTTTCGTATACACGAAAAAAAAATTGTAGGAAACATGACAGTTGTTACATCGTAATCCAGTACTAGACTCTAATTACTTACAGTTTCATCATTTTAAAATGTAAAAAAGTTTAAAAAATCCAAAAGTGCACGATTCATAATGCTCATTTAATTATGAAATATTTATAAAATAAAGAATGTGAAAAAAAATTCATAAAATAGCTAAAATAGCACGATAATGCGGATGCGTTTCTAGTGGGATAAATGTACACAATATATATAGATATACAGACTTCTGGTTTTTGTTTTACATTTTATTAATTATACATAAACGACACTGAATTACATACCCATTTGCATTTGATAACCTACAATTCTTTCAAAGAATTAAAAAAAACATTTAACTCAATTAATGCAATTTTTCGCAAGTTAAGTGTTTTTAGAGTTTTATACATGACGGACAGGAAATTTTATGACCTCTTTTGATGTTTTTTTCCATTTCTATTGCTACATCAATTTTTTAAAAGTGTCAAATTAATCTTCATTAAATTATCTTGACAATAGTATGCAAAATATATTGATTCCCTGAATTAACAAGACTATAATAATAAAAATAGTTGCTGAAATGAGACGAAAAAATTTTTTCCATCGTAAAGCACTCTTCGATGCTTTGCATCATTAGTCGTGCAATACCATTACTTATTTTTTTTTCTTTTTCAACAATTTTTATCTTAAAAACGTTTAAAGATTAAGAGCTTAAAATTTACAAGGAATCGTCTTGTGGTACATACAAAAAGATGTAAAACTTCAGATAAATAAAAAAATATGAATATAAAGTCTCATGATTCAGAGTATGTATAACCTGAATTAATTTGACGAACTAAATCAAAAAAATATAAAAATTTAAAAATAAGAAAATTTTGTGATGAGCAAAATAATTATTTTGAAAGGAATTTTTATAGTTAAATTTACTATCATCAGAAAGATTTTGATTTTGTATATATTGGTGATGGTGGTCAATTTGTTTATTTATAGTTTACAGAGAAGTTTTTAATCAACTCAAAAAAACCTGAATTATGTATATTATAATTGAAAATATCGAAAAATTATTAAGCCAAAGTTTTTTTTTATTTATAATTCGTGAATTTTCGGCAGTTATATAATAGCTGAAAATTGCTAGTGTTATGTCCAAGGGAGTTTTTAAAGCGGTAGCGTAAACGGTGGAGGTTTGGACTAACAGTTTAAAGAATACGCAACGGGGGTTTTAATTCCGTTGTTTTAATTGTTTATGTGGGACGTTTCGATGTACGAATTTACCACGCCTTCGTTTGAGACAGTACACGGATTTTAATTAGGGGTAGATGTACTTACTACTTGCTGGATTATTTCTTAGGATCGGATCCGTGATTCCGGGGCTGATCGTAATGCCTTTTCCTTGATTGACCCTCTGTTGGTATTTGCAGCGAATGGATGTGGATGGATTTGGGTTGCTTATTCTAAGGGGTCCTTATTTTACGAAATGAACTTATTCGAAACAGATTTCACTTTTCAAGATTTATTTAACAAACACCAAAACCTTTACACTTTCACAATTTTTATTAGATCGAAATTATTTATTAATGAATTTTATTTATTTTGTAATAGTAGGGTAAAGTGCGCGAATTTAGCTTTAAAAGATCTTAAGTTACTTATTGACCGAACTCTCGCCTAAGTGCAGGGCAAATTAGAACTTTGAGAATCCGGTTATTTAGATTTTCTTATTGGTCAAAATCTCGCCTAAGTGCAGGGCAAATTAAGACTTTGAGATTTTTACTCTCTAAATTTTATCTACTGACCGAGCTCTCGCCTAAGTGCAGGGCAAATTAGGACTTTGAGAATCCCGACTCGTAGACAATATTAACAACTAATACGTGGCCTGCCGGTTAAACCGCGTCCAAACTTCCTCTAAGTGCAGTGCAAATTAAAGCAAAGGACTCTACAAGGCATGGGCCTGTCAAGTTAAACGTGGAAGTCGAATTAACTAACAAAAGACCTGGATTTGGCTGTTGATCGCCTTTTTAAAAGCTCGCGGTGCTGAGATTGCAGAAGTCCCCGCTAGTCAACCAGCAGTCACGTAGCTTACATTTTATTGTGGCTTTCGCGCATGGAGAAGTCTTCCATCTGCGCGGGTGATTTAAATAAATAAAAAATGCGGGTGGACATAACACTAGTAATAATAAGATATGTTAACTAATTAACATTTTATTGGATACTATGATTATCAAATATTTTCATTTGAGTTTATTCGAGATCTTTAATCCAATAACTATGCTATCTTGAATCCTTCAAATTCTTCATCTTCAATTATTAATTTCTATTGATCAACAATAATCGAGAAAGTTTAGTGAATTACAGGCCGGCTAATTTTTTCACGCTAATAATTAAAAAATTAACCATATTTAATCGGGTAAGGTGAGTTAATATATTTAACCTGGTCAGACAAAATTTTGGAATTTTTTTCCTGTATTTACATCGTCGCTCTCAGAAGTTGCAAATATGCAAAGCCTGTTTTGAGAATCTGAAAAATAAAAATTTATCAATAAGATTTATTTC
The DNA here is from genome assembly GCF_020080835.1 of Cotesia glomerata. Taxonomy (NCBI): domain Eukaryota; kingdom Metazoa; phylum Arthropoda; class Insecta; order Hymenoptera; family Braconidae; genus Cotesia; species Cotesia glomerata. The sequence continues at coordinate 23,709,150 of NC_058159.1, read as the reverse complement.
TTAGAATACCTAAGAAAATTTTTGTGGGTCTATGTAAATCAAATTATTTTAAAGATCTACTCAAATGAAATTTAATTTATTTACATAGATCCAATTCAATCTTAGTCAATATTTCTGTGTGCATAAACCTGAAATTATCGAAACTATAATATTACTAAGGGTACCGCGACAAAATATTTCCCGACATAATGTCGTCGGTGTTAGTCTACTTTTGAATAAATACACACAAAATCCATGATAAAAGGGCACAACACGGTCACAAGCTTATATGTGTTGTGATATTTTGAATGTTTTATTTTAAAACACAGTAACTGAAAAATTTTTAGATCTGTTCTTTTTTAACTTCTCGCTAAGGAAATAGAAAATTTTTGAAAATCGAGAAGTTATTGGTTTTACCTAGTTTTATGATAATGGAGTTTTCACCCCGAGTAAAAATAAAATTATTATTTTTTCCGAAAAATATTAAATTTCGATCAACCGCCGCACCACCGCTGCACTACCGCCGTTTCACGGACTATTACGCCGCACGCTAAAAATTTACTCCCCTAGCATCGCCGCACCACCGCTACACCACCGCCGCACCAATGCTAAATCATACCTACGATTTCACAAAAAATGGCATCATAATTAATTTATTACGCAATAATTAATTAATAAATAACCCGGCTAGAAATTTTAATGTAAGACCTATTGTTCAACCTCCTAAAACCGTCAGAATCGGTTGATGCGTTCGTGAGATATCGTTGTCGAAAAAAATCAAAAAAAGTGTTTTTTTTGTAATAACTCCGAAATTTTTCATCAGATCAATTTTTAACTTCTCGCTAAAAAAATTGAATATTTTCAAAAATCGGGAAGTTATTGGTTTTACCCCGTTTTTCGAAAATCGAGTTTTCATCAGATCTCGACGTTTTGAGGTCCTAGGAAGCTTCCCTGACTATTCCCGCGAGGGTGTCACTATGTGTGTGTGTGTGTGTGTGTGTGTGTGTGTGTGTGTGTGTGTGTGTGTGTGTGTGTGTGTGTGTGTGTGTATGTAAGCCTCTCATAACTTTTGAACAGCTTTACCGATTTCATCGCGGTTGGCACCATTCGAAAGGGCTTGACCAAACTCACATTTTGAATACAATTTGGACCGATAGATTTCGAAAAATCTAAAAAAAACTGTAAAAAAAAATTTTTTCAAAAGGGTTTTTTTGGAATAACTTTTAAACGGCTTTATCAATCAACTCCAAAAACTAATCAACTCTTAACATCAAAAAACCACGTCGATTGCCGCTAATCCGGTCAAAATCGATTGATTCGTTCGAGAGATATGCTGCTGCTCAATGAATGTGTATAAACACAAGAGAACAGCGGTTTTTCCTTGTCCGCGATCTTGGCTGTGTTTTCGTTATGGTGAGGGTAGGACAAATATACGTGCGAGTATAGCTCTTTTGAGCCCAGGAATCGGCCTCTTCGGAAGTCGGCGAAAGTCTCACCATATATTCTTCGTTCGAGAGATATCGTGCAGGAAAGAAACCCAAAAAAGTATTTTTTCGGAATTACTCCAAAATTTATAGTTTGACCAATTGTAACTTAGAAATTCTTTATAAGGCTTAAAAAACTGCGTAGAATGCCGCCAACCACGTACAAATCGGTTCATTCATTCAAAAGTTATTGCGGTTTGAAAATTCAAAAAATAGTATTCTATGAAACTTTTATCAGACTTTTGAACTCAAAGAGCTCAAAAGCATAGAAAAGGTATCTTTTTGAGTTTGGAGAGCTCAAAACAACACATAGATTGTTTTTTTGAGCTCGAAGAGCTCAAAAACTTCGTAGGTGCAATTTTAAGCGCCCAGGTATTAACGGAATTAGCGGGAAGTTGCAGGGATGGCCTTTAGGGTCAACCGTTTTCCTAATTTTTTTGTTTAGAATTATTTATAGAGCTTAAAAAACTACATCGATCACCGCCAACCGCGTGAAAATCGGTCGATTCATTCAAAAGTTATAGAAGTTTAAAAATTTTAAAAATCGTGTTTCATCGAACTTTGATGAGATTTTTGAGCTTGAAGAGCTCAAAAGCATAGGAAAGCTATCTCTTTGAGCTCGAAGGGCTCAAAATAATACATAAACTGTATTTTTGTGCTCGAAGAGCTCAAAAAGGTCATAAGTGCAATTTTAAGCGCCTAGGTATAGAATTAGCAGGAAGTTGCAGGGATGGCCTTCAGGGTCAACCGTTTTCCTAATTTTTTGTTTTGTTTTTGATGCCTGCCCCCGCTGACCTGACGCTCTAACTTCGCTCGTGTTTTCAAATGTCGCGGAGCAGGCATCAAGAACGCAACAAAAAAAAATTAAAATTTTATGTAAGTCCGAAAGAGGCGCGTCGATAGGGAGCAAATGAAGAAAACATGGCCAACCTGTCAGCTGAACGCAGAAAGTGGTTGTATTGTTTATAGTATTTAAAAATGTAATTAATAAACGTACTTTCGACTAAGTATAAAGAAAAATCGTATACACCACACAGGGCAGGAATTTCAATTTTCTTCCCTTGTAGTGTAATATACTATTTTTTGCTCGACAGGCAGAAAGCGTCAACTTTCGGCCCGAAGTAAGATATTCTAATACGACACATTAAAACGTGGGTATAGAAATTTTCTGCTTAATATAATTTCTATATCTAAACTAAATATTTTATTAATTGATCGGGTACATTTTTTTCATATAAGGCAATTTTAAGAAAATCTAAGATATGTGCTTTGAAATAGGGCAACCGAATATTATTTGGCGATTTTTCAATAAAAATAATCGTTTTTTTTACAGCTCATAAACATCCGTAAACCTACTCAGATAGATCTACTATACCCATTAAATTTTTTGCAACTCATCTTTATGTTGCAATCAATTATTTTACTTTTACCTGCACAAAAGCAACATACGATAGATCAATTATCCCGCCAGCAGTTATTTTATATGAGCGTTGAGATATGATAATAATCGAAATCAAATATGTTCTCGCTTTTGGTGGTAGTTGATTCCAATTAATCAAATATGCTTGCATTCCAGCTTCGATGAACTGTTATAAATAATTTTTTTATCTTATAAAGTATTCATAGTAGTTTAAAACAGTACATTTGAAAATATATAATCGAATACCTGATTGTCAAGAAGTTCACTAAAATAACAAAGTATAAGTATACTCGCAACTAAACTTGCCAAAAGCATAGCATATGGTACCATGTTTGCGTAATTTTTATTTTCTATCATCTGTAACAAAAGTTAATAAATTAAATGTGTACTTTTGTGTTGCTTTATTAGAAATAATAATTTATGATATTTACCTTAAGAAAAAGAAACTCGACTATGCATATGAGTATTGACGATGCACCGATCTCGACAAGACAAATTTCGTAAAGAGCATCTTTAATAATATTGTTGGAAAATCTATATATTAAAATGACCAAGAAAAATATGAGTATTTATTTTTATATATTAATTCATTCATACGTATTGATGTTGAATAGGGTGGATTTTTATAAAAATGTATGTTTTCATTCGACAATCAAGAGCCATGTGGTCTTAGAAAACATAATTTGAAAATAGGCTTGACCTTATTCAAGCTCAGACTATTTGTATTAATAGTTAAAATCAAAATACTCGATTTAATTGTGACATGTAGGAGAAAATTTTTCATTAAAAAAAAAACTTACTTTATGACTCTTACGTGACGGCGGATTAACGATGCAAATTCAATAAATACAGTGTTTTCGTCTTTCATAAAATTATCAATCAAGGAATTTAGCTGACTAATTATTATTTGAATTTGCCCGCAGGCATGAGTTACCAAAACAATTGCAAGATTACAGGCGCAAATAAGGACCGAAAAACCAGCAAATACACTGAATATATGGAAAAAAAATGTTATTTCGTAGATCGGTGACTTTTGAACATCAAAAAGCACATTGTAACCAGGAAAAATGGTTAATCGTTGAGTTGCATTCCGTGAACCACGATGAGTCAATAACGGTATTATATGAGGCATCACAAAGTTATAAAAGGCCCCACTTACATACATGAGGAATGCAAAAACCAAAGTTACTTGTCTATTAATTTGTACATTTTTCATCATAATATTTTGTTGCTCTTGACATTCTACGTTATTCCAATCAGTTTGTATGTGTTCTATTATTTTTTTTATTGTTCGACGATGGTATATAATAGCCAAATATTTAAGTAAAATTATCACTCGGAAAAAAGTAGGCCCGATTAGCATTATTTGATCATCAAATTTCTTCACATAAATGTATATGAATATACACCGAAAAAGAATATTCCATATTAAACTACCGATTATTACTAAGAGATGAATGACCGAAATTATTTTTTTTATGGTGGATGATTTTGAAACTAGCGGCCAAATCGCTAATATACTCAACAGTTGTTGAGTATATTCAATATCGTCAAAGATTGTTGAATTGATCGTTCCTTTTGTCTTAATATTTTTTTTCTTTTTCTGATTCATTATCGCTCTTGACAATACGAGCTCTTATCGATGAAATAATTTTTATTCCACTGCTTGACTCTAAATTGTAGTAGGGATAAAATTTATTGCGCATGTCTCGAAAACTTTTGAGCTAAAGCTTTGAATAATTAAAATTTTAATTCATTTCTCGATATTTCGTACAAAATTTAAAATGGTATATAGGAATAATTTGCAAAGTTGCCACTATAGTAACTAACACAAAAATAAAAAAAAAATTAATCGAAAGTTCCGTGGCACCTGTTTCTGTCAGAAATAAGAGTACGTTTAATATTCCTTTATTTAGTTTTTATTAATTGTTTAGCTATGTAGGGTATCAATTTATTTTTCACATTGTTTTGAAGTGAAGAATTTTATTCGAGTGATTACAAATATTATTCTCGTTTTTTTATGAAATCTAGTTATTAAAAAGTACATGCTTACATTACACGATTAAAAGACGAGAATCAGTGTACACAGAAAAAAGTTCTGTTGAAATTACGGGTATTCGGTTGAATTTACAGATTTACTCCTGTCAATATATAATATACTAGCTTTATACTCGCCCGTTCCGCTGGGCTTTATAGAATTGCGTTTTTGGATCTAAACTTGAAATTTAATTAGAGTATTGTTTTGACTTGTACAGATTCCAAATTCTGTCGAATTGGCATACACCTTTTATCCATGTAATTATTCTAGCTAATATTAATTGTTACTTTCAATGTGCAATCATTATAACATTCTCGTGTCTTTCTTACAAAAATGAATAATAATTGATATGAAAAAAAAAAATTTGTAATGAGCATTCAAAGTTTCAGTTAGAGAAATTGCAGGTCTCATAAGTGAAGAAATCTGCCTAGTATATAAACATAACCAATAGAATTAAAATAGTGCATTACACCCCTAGGGAAGTAAAGTAAGAAATGTCTCAGATCACATGTAATTGTTGGCCGAGGCGAAACCGAGGTCAACAAACATGTGATCTGAGGCTTTCTTATTTACTTCCCGAGGAGTGTATACTATTTTTTTCCCCGACGAAGGCGGAAAGCGGCAACTTCGTTTCGCGCAGCGGGGCTAAAGTTGACGCTTTACGCCCCGAGGGAAAAAAAATTTATTTTAAACAAATGACAATCGAATAGAATAAATTTAGTTACAATAAAAATTCATTATTTCTAAGTCAAAAAAATATAGGTTCCGGATAAGTAATCACCACCATATCATATACTAAAACCTTCTCCGAAACACGCTGCATCTTATGGTATAAGTATTATTCCGATTGGTTCAGTAGTTTCCACAGTATAACCAGACAAAAAAAACCGGCTCTCCATTTATTAGTATAGATAACTATGAATTTTGTATTTTTAGAAATATAAATTTTAGATTATAAAAAGTCTTAACATGACATGAGTAATTTTGCGTTAGTAACACCGGCATACAAAAAAAAATTGTTTGTATTTTTGACCGGATTCACTTCTGGACATGTATTTTGACCCACTGAATTCGAATTCAAAGTCCGTTTAGCCTGGTCACTCTCCAGATTTGAGTAAAATGCAAAAAAATCAAAACAAAAAGGCGAAAAATTGCGAAAAACTGCAGTCACAGTGATGAAAAAATTTTTGTAGACCCGAATCAAGTATGATTTTTTAGTATTTCAATTTACTGAATCTGAATCTGAACGTTAATTCACTCGTTAAGCTGTCAAAATTTAAAAAAATTGCGAAAAACCCAAAAAATTGGAATAAATCATGAAAAATAGAAATTATCAAGATGAAAAAAATTTTTTGGATTCAAATTGAGTATGATTTTCATGTATTTTGTTCTACTGAATTTGAATCTAAAGTTTATTTGCCGTATGAACGGTTCAAAATCAATAAAAATCTCAAAAAACCAAAAAAATTGGTAAAATTGCAGTTATAATTATGAGAAAAAAATCTATTAAACACGATTGTTAATGACTTGGATGTATTTTCATAAATGGAATATGATCTTAGACTTAAAAAATTGACATAATTTTAAAATCTGTAAAAAATAGCATCTAAGAGGAAGGTACGATACAATATTTTCGAACTTTAGACTGTCGTTCGTTTGTATCGAACTCTTTTATCTTCAAATGATCTAGGCTTTTACGTTTTCTGTTTTCTTCTGGTACTTCTCTTGTAAGCATCCATCCGCCATCATGTTGACATTCTAATTTACTCGATACCTACCCTTCATTTCATTTATGTTTTGATGAAATCATTTTCCTTGTTCTTCGCTATAGCCTCCAATATTTTCAGGAAAGTGGTCGACGTCAGAATCTATGAAGTATAGTTTGAGGTTCATTAAGAAACCTAAATTTTTTTAATTTGTTAAAACGTTCTGTAGTTTTCGCATTTTTTATTTCCTAAAAAATTTTGAAACTTACCCAAACTGCTCTCTATCCGTCTCGTTCATTGTTTCTATAACACTTGCATCCTAAAGTAGTGTTCGCACAAAAAGATGAGTTGCAAAAAATCTAATTGGTATAGTAGATCTATATTGATCTGAATAGGTTTACTGTTGTTTATGAGCTGAGAATAACGATTATTTTTATTAAACAATCTACAAATAATATTCAGTTGCACTATTTCAAAACACATGTCTTGGATTTTCTTAAAATTGCCTTATATAAAAAAAAATGTACCCGATCAATTACTAAAATACTTGGATTAGATATAGAAATTATATTAAGCAGAAAATTTCGATACCCACGTTCTAATGTGTCGTATTAAAATATCTTACTTCGAAAATATTTTACCAGGTAAAGGCAATAAAACGGTTCAATATTACCACTGGTTAGATAGAATTTGACAGATTATAATATTCAAAAATGGTTATTTAACGATTTGATCTCTAGAACTTTAACATGAGCTGCATGGTATTATTAGGATTATTTTTTTGAAAAAAGCGAAGTCAAATTTTCTGGATTATATTGAAACGGGGATATAAATAAAAAAAACACATCAAATTATTTACTTAAAGAACTAAAAAGAGTAACAATTAAAAAAAAAAACTTAAAAGAAAAATGGTTGGCACGCGGTTGGCAGCATTCAAATTCTATAATATTCTTTTGAACACAAATTAACCAAACCGGAAATTCTGGTGTTCTGGTGTTTTCTGGTGTTCATGAACAAATCAACTGTTTTTGACCAGATTGGTGGCAATCGACTTGGTTTTTTGATGTTAAGAGCTTGGTTTTGGAATTGATCGACGAAGCCGTTTAAAAGTTATTCCAAAAAAACCATATGTGAAAAAAAATTTTTTTGTCGTTTTTTTGAGGTTTCTCGAAATCTACCAATCCGAATTGTATTCAAAATGTGAGTTTGGTCAAGCCCTTTCGAATGGTGCCAACCGCGATTAAATTGGTAAAGCTGTTCAAAAGTTATGAGAGGCTTACATACATCCCCCCCCCCCCACACACACACACACAAACCGCACACCATCGTGGGAATAGTCAGGGAAGCTTTCTAGGATCTCAAAACGTCGAGATCTGATGAAAACTCAATTTTCAAAAAACTGGGTAAAACCAATAACTTCCTGATTTTCGAAAATTGTCAATTTTCTTAGCGGGAAGTTAAAAAGAACAGATATAAAAATTTTGCAGTTACTATGTTTTAAAATAAAACATTCAAGTTGTTGTACTCAGTAATATTATAGTTTTGATAATTTTAAGTTTATGCACACAGAAATATTGATTAAGATTGAATTGGATCCATGTAAATAGATTAAATTTCATTTGAGTAGATCTTTAAAATAATTTGATTTACATATACAGGTCAAGACTGGGCAACCAAGCCTCGGCCGGCCCAATGATTATCCGAGCCTGGACCAAGACTGGTTCGCTATAGAATGGCCAAGGCAAGAGAACCCAGCATTGAGCCAACACTGGTTCGCCATAGAATGGCCGAGGCAAGAGAACCCAGTCTTGGGTCAAGACTGGGCAACTAAGCCTTGGCCGGCCCAATGATTACCCGAGCCTGAGCCAAGACTGGGAAACCTAGCCATGACCGTTGAATGGCAACCCATACTTGAGCCAGAATTAAGTAACCTAGCCTTGGCCATTCAGTGGGAAATCCAAACTTAATTTATCATTAAGTAATAGAATTTTAAACTGTACATATTTATTGTTTAACGAATATTTGTAAGCAATTGCTACAATTGAAAATTTATTATTTAACCGAAACAATTGTATATCGTCAAAATTGATATGGTCTTAAAAAATTAAATTATAATAATTTACAGTTGAATTTTTTATATTGATAATTTTAAACAGTAAAATTTATAAAATGATATTAAAAATATACAGAACAATGAAAAAAGTCTGAAGTAATATAAGAACTTAAGTCTTGCATTTTTTTAACTAATAAAAATTTGTAAAAAATAGTTGATTTTCATCATAACACAATATTAAATAACATAAATTATATAAATAATAAACCGTCACACTTCGTCACCATGTAGATATAGTTTATATGAATGATGAGATGTGATCCAATTTATCGGTCGTACGGCGTAGGGGTTAGTTATCGGTCTGACAAGCGCGTGGCTCGGGTTCGAATTTCGGTTAGGGCAAATGCTATTTTCACTTTATTTTTATAATTAGTAAGTTAGGTCTATATTAAGAGTTAAACGATCTAAAATTGCGTTGGCTCTACATCAAAATTAAAATAAAAAAATTAGGAAAACGAACGTAGATGAATTTTTCAAGCGTTGATTTTGTAGTTTTGACAAAAATTCCATTGCATCGTGTTTGTTTTTATTTAAAGTCAACACCAGAGATGTTTAATTTGTCAAATTGATTCAAGATATACCTACACTGAATCACGGGTCTTTGAATTCATATTTTTTTATTTATCTGAAGTTTTACACCTTTTTGTATGTACCACAAGACGATTCTCTGTAAATTTTTGGCCCTTAATCTCCAAAAGTTTTTAAGATAAGAATTTTTAAAAATGAAAAAAAAAAGTAGCGGTATTTTATATTTTAAAATTATGAAAGTGAAAGTAATTAGAGTTTAATACTGGATTACGATGTAACAATTGTCATTTTTCCTACAATTTTTTTCCGTGTACTCGAAACACCTTACCCCCACATATATTTCTTTTTTCTCCTTCACTCTTTCTTCTATCGTCTCTTTTGTCCTCACAAGATATCTTAATAGTTGATTATGAATCTTATAATTATTTCAATAGCCAAATGAAATATATATTTATTTATAAAGATATAACTCAGTTTGTCACAACGATAACATCTCCAATTCGTAACAGAAACTCAACAAAAGTATTCTTTGGATGATTCTCGGGGTCAACTCCGAAGATGATCCAAGTTGGTCGATTAGTTTAGAAACGAAAGTACAATATTTTAAAAATTGCAAAAAATCGCAGTTCTGTAGATTCTTTTTGAAGTAACTTTTGAATGTAATAACCGATAGGATCAACTTTCTGTCAATTGCATTTGAAAGCTTGTGAAATAAGCTTCAATTTTCACGTTATTTCATTTTCTTGAATCAAAAATTTTTAGATTTTCATTAAAATTATTTTTAACCAAAAATATGTACATTATTGAAAACAAAGAGAATAAAAAACTTTAGTTGATACTTAAACTTTCGTTATCAAGGGATATTTTAAGACTTAAACAACCAGTAAGCCTTTGTTTCAGTTAAGGATATTTTAAAACTTAAAAACTGTTGTAAACTTTTATTTTTCTTTAGAATATTTAAATTTTCTAAAACTGTTGTGAAGTATAAACTTTCATTTTAATTTTCAAATATTACTAAGAGGGTAGTTTGTATATACAACTAAAGTTTATAAATGTATATTTACAACCTTTTAACGCATGCGCAAAAATAGTTTGCTTCAGAAGCAGTTATTTGTGAGTAGCACTTCTTACTCATTTTTAATCGGGTTGTATTCAACAACTATTCGATATATAGTAACGCGATTGTTAACTACTTCTGAAACATACTTAGTCTTTATTACTGTCAAGATAAAAATTATGATTATTAAGAATAGTGAGCTTTTGGAAGATATAAATTATAATTTAAAATTAACAAAATGCATACTTAAGCCTCTCGGAGTTTGGTCGTTTGTTACAGGGGATTCTTCTTTAACTAGTAAATTATTGTCAGTTTTGATTATTTTTGTAAATTCATTTATAATGTTCATAACTGTTATGCCTTGTGGTGTACATATGATCTTTAGAGAAACTGATCAGGTTGTGAAAATTATTTTAATGGGACCTTTTGGTTTTTATCTTACTAATTGTTGTAAATATTACTTCATATTGTATCGTTCTAATATTATAAAAAATTGTTTAAATCATCTCAAAATTGATTGGGCTAGAGTAAAAACAGAGGAAGATCGACAAAAAATGATCGAAAGTGTTAATGTTGGTCGTAACATCACTAAACTATGTGCGATTTTTACATTTTCTGGTGGTGTTTCATACCACACGGTTATGCCTATATGGAAAGGTAGTACTTTAAATGAACTTAACGAAACAATTCGACCGCTTGCTTATCCAGGAAATGATATTTTTTTTGATTGTCAAAAAACTCCAATCTATGAATTCATTTTTTTTCTTCATTTCATATGCGGTTTGGTTTTGCTAACCATTACAACAGGAGCTTGCCATTTAGCTGCTGTATTTGCTACTCACGCCTGTGGTCAAGTTGACACACTCAAATTACAATTACAAAATTTGCTAAAGAAAGAGAATTCGAAAGCAAATGATACTATTGATAATCGGATGGCATCTATAATACAAAGTCATGTTAGAATTTTAGAGTTAATTTCTTCAATATTTTCGTATCTTCTTTCATTTACTCGATATTTTTTTTACTAACAAGATTTTTAAATATTTTCCAGTTTTTCAAAAAGTATTGAAAGAATGTTACGTGAAGTTTGTCTTGTTGAAGTTGGAGCATCAACTATGATTATTTGTTTATTGGAATATTACTGCATGATAGTAAGATTTATAAAGCTTTATTTACAATTATTGATGACGAAGATAATATATATAATTTTTAATTATAATGACAACCATGTCATTGACATGTCTTTGATTATTGACAAAAACAATACACTTGTGAAAAAATTTACTAGATTGGAAAGAAATAATCTTGAATCAACAAAACCATTCAGAAGAATTTCATTTTCTTGAGCTAAGCTGAAAAATTTTTGAACCGAAAAATAATTCTTACTTCAAAAAAATAAAATTCTTCAGAATTATTTCTTTAGTTCAAAGTTTTTTTTTTTTTTGAGCAAAACAATACAAAAGTATCGGTAATTATCTTGCAACAGTTTGCATATCAATACGAACAATGAATATGAATTAGGGGAGAGTGGCCTAAAGCGGGTAGGTTAACAAGAAACCCTCAAAAGTTTTTGGTTTTATTTCTTAAGAGAGATCTTGAATTATCTTATAATAAAATGATTATTGAGTTATTTTTAACTTTATAATTATTTATTATCAAAAATAAAAAACACTGAAAAAACCCGCTTTGTCCTACAAGGGGGGCCTAAAGTGGGTAAGCCGTTTGGGCAAAGCGGGTAAACACTATAGATTTTACAAATGCAAGCGCATATTAATTTTTTTAAACATTAATAATGAGACCTTAATCACACATCCCTTGCGGCTTTATAATCATTCTGGGGACATTCTGTAATTATTCAAAAAACATTTTGTAATCATACTGGATTCAGAGTATTGCCAGAGTGGTTTTGTGCACTGTTTCCAGAGTTGACTCAAAGTGTTTCCAAGATGTTATCAGAGTGGTTTTAATAAATTCAATATATTTTAGCTTATTTATTAGATTATTAGAAAAACTATGTAACAACTTGAAGTAAATCTTTTTTGGAATCAATTAAAATTATGCTTTGTATCCACTTTGAAAGCTACTTAGTTTTATTTTGGGGACACTTTGGATTTACTTTGGGAAAAATTGGAGTCCATACTGAAAACTATTTTTTATCATTCTGAAATCACTCTGATTTCATTCTGGACCCACTTTGGATCTATTCTAAATTCACTTTGGTTCACTCTGGATAAAGTCTGAAACCACTCTGGTTTTACTCTGAAATCAAGGCACAAACCACTCTGGAAACACATTGGATTCAGTATGTTTTCACTATGACTCTGAATCCAGGGTGTTTCCAGAGTAGGTTGAAGGTCGCAAGGGATATCATAAACGTTAAAAATAACGCTTGAATAACAATTTTTGACTGATTTTATCAGTCTTATTGAAGATCTCAATAATTTAAATAAACATTAAATGAACTCATTTGGGTTTAGTAAACTTGATACACAGGAAAAAAATTACTTGAATCAAGTAAATATTTTGAAGAACTTCATCTTCTTGATTTCAGTAGAAAAATTCTTAAAATAAGACATTTTTCTGGTTTAAGTAAATTTTACTTGATTCAAGAATTTTCGTTTTGATTCAAGTTAAATTTTTTTTCAGTGTAAGTTGAAAATAAGGTAATGAAAGAGCCATAATTCATAGATAAATTTGCCATTACAGACAAATTTGGGAATTGTGGAAAGAAAGGATAAAGGAAAAGGGGGGACCTTTACTCAGTGGAAATTTTTCGGTAACCGAAAAATAATTCGGACAGCCCAAACCGGGACTCGAATCCCGGACTTTTGGTTACGCGACAAAGGCTCTACCGGTTAAGCTACCCGGCCGCCTATTTTGTTTTTCACTTGTGTTTATTTACCATCTATATAAATATACACAAAAGTTAGTATAAAAATGTATCGGGGCAAAGCGGGTATCTACCCGTTTTGCCCTACCCGCTTTGCCCAAAAGCATATTTTTTACTAGAAAAATGATAACTTTAAATAAAAAAAAAAAAAAAAAAAAAGAAAAAGAATGAACATCGTAGTTTATAGGTGAACAGTGACAGAATAATGTAATAATATTGACAGTAGAAAAAATAAGCCGGCTTTCGACTAGTCACAAGTTACAGACCTTGAGTTTTTTTAATAAACTTATTAATTTTTTTATTTTGTGCTTGGTTACAACATGTCGCTTTACTTCTGCTCCGCTGGGACTGATTGAAACTCGTGAGTATTCGGGTAATCACTGCATACTTAGATATCGGCGCTTGCGCGCCATACGGCGGGATACGAATGCCTACCCGCTTTAGGCTACCCTCCCCTAAAACTAATATCTGAGCTTTCATTTTAGTTTAAAAGTTTAAACTCCACAAAATTTAAACTCAAAAGCTTACTGCAGATATGGAAAAACATTTTTTTGTCAAACATTTAGTTTAAAAATAAAATGATAATTCTTTCTTTTATCTAACATACAACTATTTAGCACTGAATATCTTTATAGGAATGGAGCAATAGTGAAACAATAAATATTTTGACATATTTAATGTTATTGACAGCATTGACTTTCAATATATTCATATTTTGTTACATTGGAGAAATTCTAAATGAACAGGTAATCTAAACTCGTATGAATAATAATTTTAATGAAGTCATATTATAGTCTTTGATCAAAAAATTTCATAATTATACTCTCAACAGTGTTCTTCAATCGGAGAATCCACTTATATGATAAATTGGTATAAAATACCTAGGAATAAAGGTAAATATTTGATGCTCACGATTGCCTCATCAAAGAATCAACGTCAATTAACTGCTGGTGGTATGCTTGACCTATCTCTCCACAGTTTTGGCAATGTAAGCAGCATTTATTAATATTTAGTTTAATTCATTTCAATATTTGTTTCTTGTCTACCTACAAAATTTTTTTCTTATGCCGGCTTATTTAAAAGCATTTAATATTATTAATAAATTTATTATAAATAAATTTTTTTTAATTTTATAACTTATATCTTGTTTCAGATTATCAAAACTTCACTAGTATACTTAAATATGCTTAGAACTGTAACTGAGTAAAATAATAAATAATTGAACATATTTATAAAATTACATGAAAAATAATTATAGAAAAAATGATTTTTCTATACACGAAATCAAATGGATTTTTCTCAGAATTAACGAAAACCGTTTTTAAAAACGTCATTCGGCACAATATAAACAACTTTAAAGTACAATATTTTTTTTTTAAGTATAACAATAGTTTATTTTTGTATACAAGAGATTTAATTCTTCAGTTTGAATACCTATATCCTTTTCCTCTCAACGAATAATATTAGTCCTAAAAAATTATCATTATGAAGAACAAAACAAAGTTACACTATGTACTCTGTAATAAATGATATTTTGTTGCATTAAACAGTATCATTTTGTTGTCATAACAAATTGCTATGTACTCCTGACTATTGTGTAACAGGGTAAAATTACCCTGCATCGATAAGTCGTCAGAGATCGATAACTATTCGACTAGCACTGGTGCGCCTCGATCTTCGGGCCTAAAGAGAGAGTAGGAGGGGGTATTTTGGGGGTTATTATATAGGTGAGCCATGCGTTGTGACAGGGAGAAGTAGTGTAACCGCCAGAGAGTGTGCCACAAATCAAGAAGAACGGATCCCCGGAGTAGTTACGAGACGACAGAAGCCAATAACATCTAGGACTCCAATCTCGAGTAGTGAGTTAGATCGTCGTATATTCAACAAGGTATCAATAATTACTCTGTGGGCTAGGAGTGGACCGCGGGGTTTATACTTGGTTTACTTTTCCATTGATTAATTATTTTCAATATAATTAATAATAATTCAATAATTATTTAATTGCAATTAAATTTTATATTCGTTAGTTGCCGTTGAGATTCTTCAAGGGGGTTTATACCCGAGGACTGCTCAAGGACCTTGCGGTGTTAATTGTCGTGAGAATTTATTTTATTAATTTACTTGATTAATTATAAATAATTCTGAATATCTGAAAAATCGGTTTAGTTGCAACTATTTTATTTAATAAAATAAAACCGAGAAATCAAACCTCGAGAAAGTTCCTTTGTCTTCTCACGGATCAGGCAAGCGTCGGTCGAATTTTACGACGCAGTTAACTTGTACCCAAGGTCAAAGTTATTACGCACTAACGAATATTGGCGTCCATGTTGAGCGCGCAAATTCTTTGCTGATTATTGTACGCGATAATTTATTTTGAACAGTTGAATTATTATTAATTAATATTATTTGTTACAAGGAAATAATTATTTAACATTATATTATTTATTGAGAATTTGATTTACTGAATTTTGGCGCATTTAAGACTGAATCACCTGTGGATAATTTTCCGTTAATTTATTTTATATTGAGATAAATTGTTAATTAATTATTTATTTAGTCGGAAAATCTCACGTGGTTATTTTTATACTGAACTTAAGTTCTGGAAATTTTATTTATTAATTTAATATCATCATTTCATAAAATTCTTCGAATTCATTCAACAGCGTGGATATTAAGTCCGGGTAATTTTTAGTTAAAATTAATTGATGAATTTTATAAGAATATTTTTATATTAATAATAAAATTACGAGTTGAAATAGGAATAAATTTAGGCGTTGAATGTTCCTAAAATTTATTTAGTGTTGAGTATTAAACTCGTGATTAAATCGGAATAAATTTAGGCGTTGGTTTTAGTTCAAGATTTTGAGAATTAAATTATTAGTTGTGGAAATATTTTACAATTTAATTGTTAGCTAATGACTGAATTGTTTTAAGTAGAGAGTTCATGTAATAATTTTCTGGAAATAAATTTCGTTAATAATTTTTATAAAATTAAGTAAAGTAAAATCAGTGTGTGTGAGACGCGTGGGTTATGTGTGGGTGAGTGTTAACAGCGTTCTCTCGCATACGACAGTCTCTGTGCGTGGTGGTCTTCGTTGGTATTGTTTTAAGTTTCGTCAAGTTAATTCTTGTTAGCCGTTAGTAGGCTAGGTTGTAGTCTTAAGTTGTTATAGTGTGTGTGTAAGCGTGCACAGTTTTTAAATAATTTTGTTATTAATATATTTTTGGTACCGTTGTTAATTAAAAATTTATTTATTTCAGATCACCTTCCTCCACTCTCTCTCCCTGTAGATAAGCTCAGCTCTGGTTCCGGTTCCAGGAACTGTGATCAAAAATCCTGGTGGTGCCCTTTATTAATTTAAATTCATTTTATTTAGTTTTATTATTTCAATTAATTTAATTTAAAGGGGCAAATTGAGCGGAATAAACACCCGTTACAATTGATATGACAAAAAAATGTTTTTTTTCAGTAAACACACGTTTATAAAATTTAATAGTTTAGTATTAACACATAAAATTGCGAAAATTAAAAACTTTTCTCTAGAAAACACTGTGAACTAAATTTATTTGTCAGAATACTATTTTGAAACACATACACTTTGCGAATAAGGCTTAATCTTTTTACAAAAATCCAAATTAATTATATGAATAAATAATTGACATAGATTAATATTGTATCCAAGAATTATTGAAGAATCGTTTTGTCAATTATACAGTAGCTTTTAATAATTAAACTAAGTTGATGTCTTTTCTTTCTTTTATGCTATCGACTACAGTAGTATATTAATTATAATGGGTGATAATCAATAGTAAGAAATATAAGATACTAGATAGAAGCTTATGAACTTGTCTCCAGTGATAGTTTAATATACCTTTTTTTTTGTAACATTTCCTTTATAGTCAGGTTTTTTTAAGGAAATAATTAATTGAATATTATGAAAAATTTAGACAAAAACACATTAATTGAAGAAAATCCAAAAAATAATTTTGGAGTTATTAAATCAATCCAACATACACGATGGCTTTTCACATTGTTAGGTCTGTGGACATTGATATCAAATAATACAACAAATACGGAAAAGCGTATTAATAAAATAACTAGAATCGTTTGTGTGGGATTGATGATATTTGTCATTGTCCCTGCATTATATCATTTACTATACTATGAAAAGAATTATAAAATAAAAATTGCATTTCTTGGTCCTATTGGAGTTTGTATAGCGAGTGCTTTGAAATATCTTGCAGTTATTTATCGACAAAAAGCTATTAAAAATTGTCTTAATGAACTAGCGAAAGACTGGAACAGAATAAATAGCGATTTAGAATGGAAACTCATGATGAAAAATATAGAAAAAGGCAATAAAGTTACTGTTTATTTTGCGATATTTATGTTCGGTGGTGGGATTTCACATCAAGCAGCGGCACCATTTCTACCCGGAACACCACTTTCGTTGCTGCGAAATACAACAGATAAGCCGCTTGTCTTTCCTACTTCAATGTATGAACATATTTATGATACTCAACGTACTTGGATATATGTAGTCACATATATAAATCACATTCTAATGGGCGCAATTGTGTGTATAATGACAGTTGGTACTTGTAATCTCGGTGCTATTTTTGTCACTCATTTGTGCGGACAAATTCAAATAATGATTTCCAGAGTGGAATCCCTCGTCATTATTAATAATTACAAGGCCGTTAAAGACGATAGTTTTCATAAGCGGATGTCTGAAATAATCATACTTCACAATAGAGTTATCGAGTGAGTTTACAAAATACTTGCATGGAAAAATATAAATAAGTGCTGCAACATGATACATTCCTGTGGTATCAATATGAAAAAATCATGTGTAGTAACATGATTTTCGTGTTGCAGCAACAGGAAAATTCTGTGGTAAGCAATAATAATCATCATTCAAATTTTATTTCTACTATATTAATGATATCTGTAAAATATAAAAAAAAATTATGTGGATACTCAAATGAAAGATCATGATGAATGTAACATCGGAATGAGCTCATATCTTTGAAAATGTCAATAATTAACAAATTAAATTATATCTTGTCAACTAATAATATTTTTACACGCTTTTTATTAGCTTCACTTGTATGTCAGTTTGTCAGTTTGTCAGTTTGTCAGTATGTAACTCTCCGCATAAAGAGACTACCATAATGATATTATTTAAATTTTGATTATTATCAACCTAGAACCCAGGTGATGACCTTCCTAGTCATCCTCTGATGACCATCCCGAAGTTATATCTCGAAACCAGGTGTTTTCCTCCGTAGGTTTTCATCGGGAATGGCACAGATAAACCCGTACATCAACCCGGAATCCTCTGATGACCATCCCGAAGTTATATTTCGAAACCAGGTGTTTTCCTCCGTAGGTTTTCATCGGGAATGGCACAGATAAACCCGTACATCAACCCGGAATCCTCTGATGACCATCCCGAAGTTATATCTCGAAACCAGGTGTTTTCCTCCGTAGGTTTTCATCGGGAATGGCACAGATAAACCCGTACATCAACCCGGAATCCTCTGATGACCATCCCGAAGTTATATCTCGAAACCAGGTGTTTTCCTCCGTAGGTTTTCATCGGGAATGGCACAGATAAACCCGTACATCAACCCGGAATCCTCTGATGACCATCCCGAAGTTATATTTCGAAACCAGGTGTTTTTCTCCGTAGGTTTTTTACACGCTTTATATTAGCTTCACTTGTATGTCAGTTTGTCAGTATGTAACTCTCCGTGGGTAATTTGCGCGCCTGAATATTTTTGATAATCAACAAATAATAGTTTAAAAAAACTAAAAAATCACGCTTTTATAAATAAAACCAAACTAAAAGTAAAATAAATAATAGTTTAAAAACTAAAAACACGCTTTTATAGAAAACCAAACTAAAATAGAAAATAAATTTTAATAAATTTAAATTAAGAATAGTGTTAAAAATTTCAATAAATATAAATTAATAATAGTGTAAATAAAAATGTATTTTATTTTAAAAAAAGCGTGGGGTGCATGGTGTCAATAGTTATAAATATTTTATTGACAGATATGAGTAGAGTGATTATCATTTTGATATCTTAAAAAGCACCCCACGCTTTTTTTAAAATAAAATACATTTTTTTATTTACACTATTATTAATTTATATTTATTGAAATTTTTAACACTATTCTTAATTTAAATTTATTAAAATTTATTTTCTATTTTTTAGTTTGGTTTTCTATAAAAAGCGTGTTTTTAGTTTTTTTAAACTATTATTTTTAAAGATATAGGCTCATTGTGATATTACACTTATCGAGACCTTTCATTTGAATGCCCACATGAATTTTCCGTATATTTTTTGTTTCACAAATACCATACATATAAAGAATATGAAAAATTCACTCTGCAACTCTGAGCGGTTGGAGTGAAATAGAAATCAAATTTACTCTCGAAATTAAATTATTAAAGAAAAAACTTCGAAACAATTCCAATCTTTGAAAAACTTGGTCTCGGAGTGAATTTCACGCCCAGTGGAAGTAACTTAATTGGAAACCATACACCCGCATTCACTCCCAAATCACTCTGCATTCATCCCGATAAATTTTTACAGTGTAGTAATAAAATTATTATTATTATTGCCTGCCACGGGATTGTCCTGTTGCTGCAACACGAAAATTATGTTACTAGAACATAATTTTTTTAATGTTGCTATCACAGAAATGTATTATGTTGCAGCATCTATTTATTTCTTTTCCGTGTGTATAATAATAATAATATAATATAACTATTAAATTGAATAACTGAGCATCTTAAGTGAAATGTGCCATATTTTTTAAGGCGGTAAAAACTTTTCTTATGATTACTATTTGTCACTGATGAATTTTTATAGTTTATCACAGAATATCCAAATGATTTTGAATGAAGTGTGTTTCATTGAAATTTTGGCATCAACTATTATTATCTGTCTAGACGAATATTATTGCATGATGGTAAAAAACGATGTTTATAAGTTACAGATAAAAAATGATTATGTCTTTTCAATTTAATTTATAGGTATGGAGATACAATGAAATGTTTGGTTTTGCTATCTACATGACGCTATTAATAGCATTTATATCGAGTGTTGGGATATTTTGTTACATCGGTGAACTACTGAAAGAGCAAGTATGTAAACTCTTCATTAACAATATATTTGACCTCAATTTTATTTGCAAGTTTATATTTTTAATATAACTAGAGTAAAATTTTAGTATTAGCATGAAATTTATTTATACGCTCCAATATAAATAATTTCAATGCTAATATAAGGATTGCTCCCATTTGTATATGGAAGTTGTCTCAATGGTCACATGTAGACAAAAAAGTCTAAAAAATTCAAAATCATGTGACTCATAATGCTGGTTTAATTCTTAACAAAAACATATTTTTTATTGCTAATTATGAAAGTAAAGTAAAAAAATTAGGAAAACGGTTGACCCTAAAGGTCATCCCTGCAACTCCCCGCTAAGTCCATACTCAAGCGCTCAAAATTGATGCACTTATTACGTTTTTGAGCTCTTTGAGCTCAAAAATATAATTTTTGTGTCATTTAGAGCTTTCCGAGCTTAAAAATCTGATAGAAGTTTAATAAAACACTATTTTTTGAATTTTTAAACCGCAATCTTTTGAATAAATAAACCGATTTTTACGCGGTTGAGTTTGTTTTTTGAGATTTCTCAAAATCTACCAGTTTGAATTAGTCCAAATTGTATTCAAAATCCAAGTTTCGTCAAACCCTTTCGAATAACGTCAACCGCGATGAAATCGGTCAAGCCGTTCAAAAGTTATGTTCACGTCAACATCCGTTAAGAACTCAATTTTCGAAAAACGGGGTAACACCAATAACTTCCCAACTTTTGAAAATTTTCAATTTTCTTAGCGGGAAGTTAAAAATAATAAAAATTTATTACTTTCGTTAATTTACACAATTTTCATTACCAAAATATATTAGTTACACAAAAAACAAATCATATGAATTTTTTCACTAATTTTTGTATCTTAAAACGAAAAGTTTTTTTTAACTATGATAACTTTTAGCGTTTGTATCACATGAAACTTATTTTTGAAAATTACAGAATTAATCTTCATTAAATTATCTGTATAAGCGTATGCAAAATATGTTAATACAGTGAACTTATGATTCTTATGATTTCGATATCAACAATATATTTAAAATATTCTTATTGAAATTGACTTTCTATACAGTGTAATACAATAGGTCAATCAATCTACATGGTGAATTGGTATTTGCTTCCATCTAAATATGCTCGAGATTTTGTTTTCATTATTGCGATGACACAACACCCAGGCAAAATTACTCCAGGCGGTTTAGTAGAATTATCCTGTAATGGTTTTACTTCTGTGAGTAACTGAATCTTTATAAATTTTAATACACAATTGGATATAATATGATTAAATAAATCAGTAATTATTTATAATTTATTTTAAGGTTCTGAAAACGTCCGTTGCGTATTTCAATCTCATACGTATGGTAGAAATATAAAAGTTTGTTTATTGATTTATTCCATTATTAAAAGTAGCATGAAAAAAATTTTATACATGGTATTTCTCTAATCAATTGAATGATAATGTTGATTTTAAAGAGATTTTATTAAATAATAAACTAATTTTATTTAAAATCTGTAGTGATTAATATTTTCACTCTCTATAAATACCAAATTTAAATCAGCGTGGACATTAATCTAATCCAAAAATGATCATCAATTGTCACTGTTCATAAATTACTGTAATAAAAAAGAAATTTTCTTTTCTGGAAATTAGTTTTAAGGCTAAAATATTCACTAAAAGAATCATAACAAATATATCATACTATTGGTCGGGTGCACGAAACACTATTACTATTTAATTATTAGCATATTACGTATATATTTTGGTGTGTCACAATTTATTTGATATTCACAGAATTTTTTAACAGTTTCGTTTGGCCAAATTTTGAAATTTTTAAATTCCAGAAAAATTGCTTCAACAAAACTCCTGTCAAACAATTATGTGAGCATCAAATAAATCCTGACACATCAATATATCTCAGGAAATGCCCAAACCTAACTCCTACTAAAAGTGGAACTCAAAATTCCAATTTTAAAAGGTTGCTTTTAGAGATTAAATTTTGACGCACCCTAGTATATATGCATAGGGTCAGCAAGACCTAATATTGTGCTCAGCATTTTTTCATCTTAAAGATATACACAATACACACTTATTTTTCAACTAGTATATGTGCGTGCATCTATTTAATAAAAATATTTTCTGATTCCACTGTAGTTCACGTCACCACTTTGTGACGCCTTAGCATCTCGAACTTGCAACTAAAATAAAGTTTTTTTGAACTCGGAAAATTTTTCAATTTTTTTTTTGACGAAACTAAAAATACAACTTTTTTGCTAAACTTCATAATTTAAAATTCAATTTTCAAGAAAAATAAGAATCTCATATAATACATGTACACATCCAGACGTAAGCACCCAGACATTCAGTTGAATTAATTATTGAGAACTTTCGATCCTCTCCAGACTAAGGAACCAGACTAGTTTTAAAACAAGCGCTAATTTTTTTTTCAATTCTCATTCAATTTAAATTTTAACTGCATTGAAAATTTATTACTACTATGATACATTATAGAAATCTTATTATTTATTATTGTTCTCATAAGTAGCTAATAAAAAATTTATAATTTATCATTGATATTATCTAAATTTACTGTTTTAAAAGCCTTGTAATTCTTTACACGCAAGCGCGAATCTTTTATACCATACAATCATAAAAATAAAATTCACTTAAATGAGTTATAAAGAGCCTTTTATTACAGAACCGTGAACTATGAATCGATCTTTTGAAAAAATTAACCGACTGAATCGCTCAGATAACTTACATGTGTATAATGCATTCAAATATACCTACTGTTATTTGAATATGATAGCAATTTGGCCACTATTATTTAAAAATTACAATTTTAAAACAATATTCACGATTATCCACGTATCTGTTATTATTATTTCACTTGTATGGCAAATAGTTTTTAGATCTTGCCATGCATATTTTTATGCGATCGACTTAGACGATCAAGTTATATTGCTGGGCCCTATGATATTTATTTTAGTGTCGTTACTTAAATATCTAGCAATTATTTATCGCAGTAATTATATTATTCAATCAATCGAACATGTATATACTGATTGGAGTGTGGCACAGTGCCAAGAAGAACAAGATATTATGATAACGAAGACTGAAATGAATAGAAAAATAACTATAATATTTTCTTTACTCCCAGTATGTATGCCCCAGTATGCTCCCAGTATGTATGCCAGTGGATTATTTTATAATTTTATAATGCCTCATTTAATACCACTTGTATTTCAAAGTGATCACCGAAATAGTTCTGAACGGCTTATCATTTTTCCTGGTTACAATATTATCAAAATATTTGATTCATCTCCGTTGTATGAAATAACATACTTTTTCCATACTATCGCGATATTTTTTTGTTTCACAGTTCTTGTGAGCACCTGCAATTTAATTTTATTTTTATTAACTCATACTGATGGCCGGATTGATATAGTTACAGTCCAACTTAATTCACTAATAAATGATGTGAATAAAGTGAAATTTTCACACTCAAAGATGACAAATATAGTAAAAAATCATGTCAGAATCCTTCAGTAAGTTTTAAATTAAAAGCAAATAAATGATCAATTAAAAGTTTTAATTTTTTTGAGAGTGTTTTATATCATTAAAGATTTTCCGATGAAATTCTCAACAAAATTTTATCTGAAATTTGTATAGTGGAGATTGGTGCAACTACTATACTTCTCTGTGTTGCTGAATTTTGTTCTCTGAGAGTACGTAAGTTATCAACTGTTTATGCACAGAAAAAAAATATTCGAAGCTGAAAGTAAATATTTTTAATAAGAAAAAAAAATTAGGAAAACGGTTGACCCTGAAGGCCATCCCTGCAACTTCCCTCTAATTGCATACCTAGGCGCTTAAAATTGCACTTATGATGTTTTCGAGCTCAAAGAGATAGATTTTCTATGTTTTTGAGCTCTTCGATATAACTTTTGAATGAATGAACCGATTTCCACACGGTTGGCGACATTTGACGCAGTTTTTTTGATCCCCATAAAGAATTTTAAAGTTTGCATTGATTGAACTAGTAATTTTGGAGTAATTTCGAAATAACACTTTTTTCGATTTTTTTTGTACATGGTATTTCATGAGCGAATCGACCGATTTTGACCAGCCCTGCCGCAATCGACGTGGTTTTCCAAGATTAAAAGCTAATAAGTTTTTGGACTTGATCGGTCAAGCTAATTGAAAAATATTCTAAAAAACCACATTTAAAAAAATTACTTTCTTAGTTTTTTTTTTTAGATTTCTCGAAATCTATCGGTTCAAATTTACAGGAAATCTAAGTTGAAGGGAACTCTGTAGAACGCAGTTTGGTAGATTCCGATCGGTTTAGTCGTACAAAAGTTATAAGCGGTTTACATGCTCACACACACACACACACACACACACACACACACACACACACACACACACACACACACACACACACACATAAATACGGACATAGTTCTTACGAAAACTCGATTTTTGCAAAACGGGGTAAAATCAATAACTTCCCGATTTTTTTAAATCTTCGATTTTCTTAGCGGGAAGTTAAAAAAGAAGTTAGTAGTAAAAAGAAACAAATTTAAATAGTATCACTAAATATTAATCTGAATAAAATCCAAAAACAATATAATTTAAATATAAAATCTGCTGACAAACTTTTCATTATATTAAAAAATGTATATATTTATTTTATTTTCATATATATATTTAAATCTGTTTATATCAAAAAAATTTTTTACGTGGTGAATTAGTAACATATGGGGCTATAAGGGGCTATAAATGTAAAATTGGAAAACTGCTGTTTTAAATTAAAAAAATTATTTCCGAAAGATATATTCAATAGAATTCTTCTTTCAAGTCATGTAAAAAATATTTTTAACTTCCCGCTAAGAAAATCGAAGATTTTAAAAAATCGGGAAGTTATTGTTTTCACCCCGTTTTACGAAAATCAAGTTTTCATCGAATCTCGACGTTTCGAGGTCCTAGGAAGCTTCCCTGACTATTCCCCCGATGGTGTCTGTATGTCTGTATGTATGTATGTATGTGTGTGTGTGTGTGTGTGTGTGTGTGTTTTTTTTTTTTGTTTTTAAGGTGGGGAATCCTGTTTACGGATTTTAGGCATAGCTGTTTGGCCTGGATATGTGGCGACTCGACGCAGTGTCATACTAAAACTCGACGCTAGCGCCCCTACCCACTAAACCCTAAACCCCTTTTCCTCTTTCCCCTAATCCCTCATGGAAACCGCCGTCAGGCATTACTTCGTGAGGGGAGGATCTAGCTACTGCTCTTTCTTCTGGTGGCTAAGGTGTTATTCTTTCCTCCTTCTAATTGGCGTCATTCGCTCTTCTTCTTTCTATGGACCGCAGGTCTGAGAGGACTCCCGTGACAAACGTGTTTGTGTCGTTCCAGGCAGCCTCTGATGACAGCATTGCTTCTACTATTGTCTCTGGTTGGATTTTCCTCTTCAGGATATTCTCCAGCTCATCTCGCTGTGGATAAAAACGTGGGCACTCAAAGAAGATGTGCTCTGCATCTTCATCGACTCTTGGGCAGGACGGGTACTCTGGGGAATTATCATGCTTAAAGCGGTGGAGATACGCCCGGAAACAGCCGTGTCCTGATAACATCTACGTAAGATAATAGTTGACCTCACCGTGACTCCGGTTTAGCCAAACGTTGATCCTTGATATGAGACGATGCGTCCACCTACCCTTCACTGTGGCATCCCACTGTAGTTGCCATCGACTTATGCTCTTCTGCCGTTCTTCTGTTCTAAGCTCCTCAGCGCTTAGTGTGGTTAACTTCTTTCGTTGGTAAAGGATCCTCAGCTAAGACTTATGGCTCTTTACCGTAAGATGGACGGTGGTGTTTATTACTCGGTAGGTCTTATTAGGTGACTGAATGGTAGTTACGGACAACGTCTCGGATAGCTTAACTGGTAGAGCCTTTGGCGCGTAACCAAACGATCCGGGTTCGAGTCCCGGTCTGGGCTGTCTGAATTATTTTTTCGGTTACCGAAAAATTCCGACTGAGTAAGGTCCCTCCCCCCCCCCCTTTATCCTTTATTTCCCCCAGTTCCCAAATTTGTCTTTAATGACAAATTTAGCTATAAATTATGGCTATAAATTATGTTCTTTCCTCAGCTAAGACTCTGAGAGGCAAAGTTCCGGAAATGACACACACTGCTTCCATAGATATTGTGCGGAAGGCGCTTGCTACTCTTAAGGCACTCAGACGGTAGACTGGTCCAGCTTTCTCCATGATTCTTGCTTCTCTAGTGCGTCCGCCCAGATAGATATTCCGTAAGTGAGCATTGATGTGACTACAGATGATAGCAGTAGTCTTCTGCTCTGCTTTGGGCCTCCGACGTTTGGCATCAGTCGTGCTAAGCTAGCTACCACTGCTGATGCTTTTGCACTCACGTGTTCGACTTGCTGCTTAAAGTTGAGTCGGGCATCAAGCATCACTCCCAGATATCGGATGTATGGTTGTGATGTGATTTCTTGCTCTCCGACTTTCAGCTTTATGGTCTCTATCACTTTTCTGCTGGTAATAAGCACAGCCTCAGTCTTCTGTTTAGCCAGTTGTAGCTTCATTGAGTCCATCCACCGGTTAACTATCTCAAAGGTGATACCAAACATGTGGTTTATCTCATCTAGGTGTTTAGCAACGATTACGACAGCTACATCATCTGCATATGCAACAAGCTTGACACTTCTTGGAAGAGTCAGTCTCAGCAGGCCATCATACATGACATTCCACAGAAGTGGACCCAGAACGGAACCCTGGGGTACACCTCCGGTAATATCATACTCTTTTGGACCATTCTTCGTGTCGTATCTCAGGATTCTGTCCGTGAAGTAGCTAGCCACTATCCTACGTAGGTATCCTGGTACGTTTTTCTCTTCCAGGGCTTGCATAATGCAGTCCCAGTTGGCGGAGTTGAAGGCATTTTTGATGTCCAAAGTGGTCACCAGGCAGTACTTCTTCGCTCCACCCTTCCATCTGATCCCTTAGATTGCCTCCTTGGCCGTTGCAACAACCAGATTGATTGCGTCCAGGGTTGATCGTCCTTTCCGAAAACCATACTGGTTGTCTGCCAGGAGTGGATCGACAACAACTTCTATTCTTTGGTTAATTATACGCTCAAATATCTTACCTGCCGTGTCTAACATACAAAGTGGACGATAAGATTACCGATCTTCTGGTGGCTTTTCCCTTTTGGAAGTAGTACTAGTCGTTGCTGCTTCCACGTCCGAGGGAAAATCCCTTTCTTGAGGCATGTGTCGTAGACATCCAGGAACAATGATGGCACTGCCTTTAAAGTTGTTTTCAAAGCAATATTGGGGACCCCGTCTAATCCCGGTGCTTTATTGTTTCTTACACGATTACAAGCCTCCATCAGTTCTTCCTCCGTGACAGATGGAATATCATCCATTTCATTCTGCGCTAATAGGTAGTTAAACTCGCTTTGTTCGGGGAACAACGCGTTTACGATCTTCTGTAGGAGTTGAGGACACATGGGTGATGGCATTAGCTGGTTTTTAAGATGGGTCATGACCACCTTATACGGCCTACCCCACAGATCTCTGTCCACCTCGTTGATGAGCTCCTTCCAGCATTTTCTTTTGCTATCTTTGATGGCGTTGTTCAGGGATCGACGGGCTTTTTTGTACTCTGCGACCAGCTCTGCCGAGTTAGGTCGTCGGTAGCCACGCTGAGATATTCTTCTCTTCTGATGACACTCTTTACGAAGGGCGCTGATGTGGTCGTTCCACCAGTGAACGGAAGGTCTTGTGTTCATGCCACGTCTACGAGACATACTGGCGTCACAAGCCTGGGTCACTCTTTTCATCAGGTCCTTGGTCTTCTCATCTGCGCAGCCCGCGATAATCTGGTCACTATTGAGAGCTACTAACAATGCACTTGGGTCAAGAGTTTTTACCTTCCAACCAATGGTGTTAAGTTGCTTTTTAGGTCTTCTCGGGCTCTGGACGTTTGATATTTCCCAGAGAATCGCGTTGTGGTCGCTGGCTGTGTAGATATCCATCACCTTCCAGTTGATATTACCTCTGGTGAGGCTGCTACTGACGAAAGTGAGATCTACAATAGAACTTGCATCTCCTTTGGTGTAGGTTGGTGTATCACCACTGTTGAGCAGTACTACATCTAATGTAGAAAAGGCTTCTAGTAGTTCCTTTCCTCGCGCGTTTGTATGCTTGCTGCCCCAGTCTACTGCCCAGGCGTTGAAGTCCCCGGCTATTGCCACTGGGTGGTAATGCTTCGCGTCCTCGGTAAGTCGATCCAGAAATTCGGTGAATTCGACTGCGTGTGTGTGTGTGTGTGTGTGTGGATGTATGTAAACCTCTCATAACTTTTGAACGGCTTGACCGATTTGATCGCGGTTGGTGTCATTCGAAAGGGCTTGGCCAAACTTAGATTTTGAATATACTTTGGAACGATTCGAACCGGTAGATTTTGAGAAATCACAAAAAAACTACAAAAAAAAATTTTTTCAAATTTGGTTTTTTTGGAATAACTTTTAAACGGCTTTACCCATCAATTCCAAAAACTAATCAGCTCTTAACATTAAAAAACCACACCGATTGCCTGGCGGCGGCCAGTCTGGTCAAAATCGGTTGATTCGTTCGTGAGTTATCGTTGACGAAAGAAAACCGAAGAAAGTGTTTTTTCGGAATTACTCCGAAACTTTTTGTTCTATCAATTTAAACTTGAAAATTCTTCATGAAGCTTGAAAAACTGCGTCGAATGCCACCGACCGCGTGAAAATCGGTTTATTCATTCAAAAGTTATTGCGATTTGAAAATTCAAAAAATAGTGTTTTATCAAACTGCTATCAAACTTTTGAGCTCAAAGAGCTCTAAAGCATACAATAGCGATTTTTTTGAGCTCGGAGAGCTCAAAATAACACAAAAATTGTATTTATGAGCTCAAAGAGCTCAAAAACGTCATAAGTGCAATTTCAAGCGTTTAGGTATAGAATTAGCGGGAAGTTGCAGGGATGACCTTCAGGGTCAACCGTTTTCCTAATTTTTTTTTGTTCAAATTAATTCTTCTTCTATCTACATTATAAATCAATTATTATTATTATTATTTAACATATATTCTTGTAGTTTTTAGGAAAGCAAGATTTTACAAACAACATACCATATATTATGTTGTTCCTTGGTTTAAGTTTAAATATGTTGATATTATGTTACTTCAGTGAAATTCTAAATTCTCAGGTATATATATCCTAAAATTAAAAAACAGATTCTGATTATAATAGTCATTACCAATACATATGTGCAAAGGTACGAATTTTGACAGACTCAAAGTGAGATCACGAATTTCTAATGATGGCTTATTTTCAACTGAACCGAAGAAGTTGTTATTTGGTTGCAAATAAAGAAACCGAATAACAAGTAGACGAGGTCTAGTAGAAGATTTATTATGTGACCCCAGATAATTTACGTCAATTGTAGTTCTTCAAGATTCCTACCTTTAAACATAACGTATTAAATGATACTTTTTGTATAGTAAATAATGAAGATCGGATTATAAGTAAAAAATAAAATTTAATTGAATGTAAATTTATTTAGCTAGTATTTAATATATTTCATAAATAGAAACAAATGTTAAAAAAAACGTTTATTAATAGAAAATTTTTAAATTCAATCTCAAAAATTACAATTTAGTTCATTGGAATTGGCACACAGCTTTACATGACCCACTGGGACAGGATTCCACTAAACGCAAGGAAATATTTAATCCTAATAATAAATATGTCTCAGCGAACTAAAAAAATTAGCGCTGGTGGTGTTATTGACCTGTCGTACATGACTTATTTACAGGTAAGAAAAGTTAATCTCTCGCAAATTGATTTTAACTTTTAAAAAATGATGCTTTTCATTGAGAGCACTAAATGAAAAGTTCTAACGCAAATAAAATTATGTACACTTTTTTTAATAGGTGCAATAGTGATCCAATTATTAAAATATCATGTTAATAGATTATTAAATTTTTCAGATTATTAAAACCGGATTTGCTTACTTACAAATTTTAAGAGCTTCAGACATGCAAAGTTAGCTATCAAAACTTATTGGAAAGAACCATAAATCTGGTTTCAGTTACCATATGTTGCAAAGATCAATGTTATGATAATAATAATTCAAATTAATCAATAGTAAAAGTTTTTTTAACCTAGTGTAGTGTAAATGAGTCAATGTAAAAATTTTCGTGTGAAAATTACAACAAATTTTCACATTCGTTCCCACTATTCGGAGAACCGGAGTGGAGTAATTAAACACTCCATGCAAAGAGTAAATCCAGTAAGGAGTAAATTATTAAAAATAACCGATAGTTGTTATTATCATGAATTTCTGAGAGTGTAATGACATTTTCTGATTGCAATAAAGTATTCACTTTACCACTTTTTGACTGAGTAGCAAGACTTTAAGACGTCAGCATCTCGTAAAAACTCTATTCCAGAACTTTGAACTAAACACATCGATTTTTTTTAATTTATAAGTTTTTGATTTATTTGTTACCAAAATTGAAAAACAAAATTTTTTTTTAATTTCATGACTTAATATTTAATTTTTGAACAAAATAATAAGAAACTCATAAAACATATGCACTCATCCAGACTTAAGCATACGTACATTCAGTTAAATTAATTATTAAGAACTATCGATCCTTTCCATACTAAGAACCAGTCTGGTTTCAAAACTAGTATTAATTTATTTTAATTCTTCTTAAACTTTAATTTCAACTCAATTGAAAATTTATTAGGTGGCTACTAATATGATATATTATAGAAATCTTATTATTTATTATTGTTTTCATAAGTAGCTAATAAAAAATTTATAATTTATTATTGATATTATCTAAATTTACTGTTTTAAAAGCCTTGTAATTCTTTACACGCAATCGCGAATCTTTTATACCATACAATCATAAAAATAAAATTCACTTAAATGAGTTATAAAGAGCCTTTTATTACAGAACCGTGAACTATGAATCGATCTTTTGAAAAAATTAACCGGCTGAATCGCTCAGATAACTTACATGTGTATAATGCATTCAAATATACCTACTGTTATTTGAATATGATAGCAATTTGGCCACTGTTATTTCAAAATTACAATTTTAAAAAAATATTCACGATCATTCACATATCTGTTATTATTTTTGTTCTTGTATGGCAAATAGTTTTTAGATCTTGCCATGCATATTTTTATGCGATCGACTTAGATGATCAGGTTACTTTACTGGGCCCTACGCTATTCATTTTGGTGTCATTACTTAAATATTTATCACTTCTCTATCGCGGTAATTTTATCACTCAATCTATAAAACATATATATACCGATTGGAGTATAACACAGTGTCAAGAAGAAA
This sequence comes from Cotesia glomerata, assembly GCF_020080835.1. Classification (NCBI taxonomy): domain Eukaryota; kingdom Metazoa; phylum Arthropoda; class Insecta; order Hymenoptera; family Braconidae; genus Cotesia; species Cotesia glomerata. The sequence continues at coordinate 23,677,363 of NC_058159.1, read as the reverse complement.
AGGATATTATGATAAAAAAAGCCAAAATAAGTACAAAAATAACTTCGACATTTGCCGTAATCATGTACGCTGGCGGACTATTTTATAATTTTATAATGCCTCATGTGATACCACTTATATTTCAAAATGATCACCAAAAAACTTCTGAACGACTAATCGTTTTTCCTGGTTACAATATTATAAGAATATTTAATTTATCTCCGTTTTATGAAATAACATACTTTTTTTATACAATTGCGGCATTGTCTTGTTACACGGTTCTCGTAGGCACCTGTAATTTACTTGTCTTTTTATTGAGCCATGTAGATGGCCAGATTGATATAGTTACAGTGCAACTCAATTCACTAATAAAAGATATGAAGTTTTCATACGCAAAGATGTCAACTATCATTCAAAATCACGATAGAGTACTTCAGTAAGTTTTAAAATTAAATTTAAGTATTTAATTGAAAATGAACACTTTTGACTGAACATAAAAATATTATTTACAATTTTAGATTTTCTAACAAAATTCTCAAAAATGTTTTATCTGAAATTTGTCTCGTAGAAATTGGTGCAACTACTATACTTCTTTGCATTTCTGAATTTTCTTCTCTAAGGGTACGTAAAGTATTAATTTTTTTACACAGAAAAAATATTTGTGCCTGAAGTTACATATTCAAGAAAATTTGTTAACGAAGAGAAAAAATCCTGAAATTGTTTTGTAACAATTGGATAATAAACAAAGGGCCATTCGACCACACCTGAAGCGGAAAGTAGATTCTGTCGTTGATACACAATAAGTCAGTATACTAAATTTTTTTTAAACATTCACTTATCATGTACGTTACATTGCTAAGAAACGAAGATCGAATAATTAGTAATTCATCATAATGTTTTTGAAACTGTAGTATTGCTAAATTTTTCTCGCTTAATAGAATAAGACTAATAGAAGGGTATTCTCAATAACGATAACACTACTCACATTTTTAATCTCTTCGAAGAATAAAGTCAAATTTTTTTAATTATTTTGTTGAATATTCCGGATCTAATAATAAAAATAAGATTTGGTGCAGCCCCATTCTCATAAAGTGACCAGTCTAAAGTCTAAGGGTTGCCAGTATTAAATGTATTAGCAGAAATTTTATTTTTCCCATTTCTTTTTAAAGTCATTTAAAAATTGGGTAGTAAAAAACTTTCTCAATCACTAGTTGTATGTTATGATTTGTAAACTTTATTTTGTTTGATGCAATAGTGTTGGAAGTAACCCCTAACCGTTTTACCCCATGAGTAGTGGGGAGGTCATGTGATGTCATGATCCCTGCTTGAGTTGAGATTAGAGAACTGTACCACCACTTACTTCTTACCGATTGAGTTTTGGTAGCGTGCGGATGCACATATTAATAAATACTCTTCACTATTAATTGTTATTGTTTATTTAAAAGGCCCTACCTAATTCTAACAAATAGAAACAAAACTTTCGAAATTAATTTTTTCAAATTTCCACTGTAACATAATTTGACTGTTGATTCATTAATATTATCAAAGTATCATAAAAGAAAAGTGAAAGTAAGTAAAGAACGACTGTACATTGCCAATAAATTATTAAATAATTTGAAAATAACGTTTATACTGCTCATCCTTAAATTATCGTGCACAGATAACGAAATCTACCTTCGATCTCAGGTGTAGCCGAATGGTACTTTTTTATATTATATATTATCTTCAGCTTTTAGGAAATGGAGATATCATAAATACGATACCATATATCATAATATTCGGTGGTTTGAGCTTAAACATGTTGATACTATGTTATTTCAGTGAAATTCTCAATTCTCAGGTAAATATATACCGCAACTGAAATACCGATTCCAATCATAAGAATCATGACGTTATTTTCCATACATGCTTGTAAATTTACGATTCTATTAAAAAATTTTCTGTTATTTATAATTATAAAAATAATAATTATAATTATAATTATAATAAAAATTATTATTACAATAATAATAATAATAATAATAATAATAATATTTATAATTATAATTTCAGAAAAATATTACTCAGAATAAAAATAATTTTCATAAAAAATTTCCTCAACAAAATAAAATTTTACCTGTTGCATAAGACATCATGAAGATGACTTCAATACACGTGTGCAAAGATACAAATTCTGATAGGCTCAAAGTGAACTCTTGCGTCTGAGTTTACACCACATTTTTAAGTACACTGTTATTACATATAGCCTCAAACAATCGATGTGGCTCTAAGCTTACCAGGATTCCTACCTTTGAACATAAAGTATCAAACCATTATTTTAATATAAATTTAATTTTGCTAATGTTCATCTACATTTCATGAATATAAGAAAATAAAACTATGTAGCTGCTATAGATATTGTAAAACCCAATCAGTTTTTCTCACTAAAAAAAAACGTTCAATGCCGCAAATATTCTCAAAAATGGTTGACTCGTTTGAAAAATGTCACTGTTCAAAAATTGCGATAAGGTTATTATTTGCATTAACTATTAAATTTTTAAACATGAAAAATTCAAAAGTCTATGAGAATTACATCTTCAAGTTTGGAGAGCTCATAAAAATACAAAAAAACTATATTTTTCCGTTAACTCAAAACTTTGTAACAATCCAATTTTTGAGCGCTGTAAGCTTGAAAATTATAAACAGTTTTAAGGATGGCCTTTCATATTGTCAGGGTCTTTTGATTTAATAGTTAATTAAATACAGTCAACGCTCTTTGTATTTGACTCGCCCGTACAGGACCATTCTCTGTATTTGACTCGTCCTTGTCCATAAGAGCTGTGTAAAATCGTCAAATACAGAGGAGGAATGTGGTCAAATACAGAGAGCGGTCAAATACAGAGAGGTCCAATACAGAGAGCGTCGACTGTAATTTTGGTCAATGTTACAAGGCTAATTCCGCAGTAGCTCCAAATTTTTTCTATAACAATAACAAGCGTATTCTCTGTAGCAGCAATAGTTTTTTTTTCGTGTAGAAACAAAGGCTGAAAAAATGTTCATCAACGCAAACTTTTCAAATTCTAATCTAGTTCAGTGGAATTGGCACAGAGCTTTATATGACCCACTGGGACAAGATTCCACTCAACGCAAGGAAATGTTTAATCATAATAATAAATATGTCTCAGCGAACTAAAAAAATAAGCGTTGGCGGGGTCATTGACCTGTCGTACATGACTTATTTACAGGTAAAAAAAGTTAATCTTCCGCCAATTTATTTAACTTAATAAAATTACTCTTTTTATTGAGAATACTGTGTGAAAAGTTTTTACGAAAATAAAATTACGTAAATTTTTTAGAATGTACAATAGTAGTCCAATTGTTTTAGAAACATGTTGATAGATTATTATATTTTTTAGATTATCAAAACTGGATTTGCATACTTACAAATTTTAAAAGCTTCAAATATTTAAAATAAGTTTACAAAATTGATTTATGATACCTAAAATTGGTTTTGATAATAGTAAGTTGTAAAAATCAAGCATACTAATAATTGAAATTCATCCATATTCAAACCCTGTTATGCTTCAGTGTATGAAGCGCTAATCTTAGAAAAATGTATTTCATTACACAAGTTTAGTAGATTGTGTAAGTTGTTTAGAATATATTAAATTTATATATAAGTATTTTTTAAGTATTAATACCACGGAACCTCTTCAACTCCTTCGTTCTCTAAGTTTGACTTAAACTTCCCTTCATTTTTCATAAAAAAGCAATAGAATAACTCGTCTACTATCTGTATCCTTGTCTTAATTTCAAAAATTTCTTACTCATCAAGATGTTAGTCTGAAAATAGTTCAAATTAAATGATTATTAGGTCTATGAAACTAGCATATAGACTCATCCATCATGCATTGACTCATTATTCAAGCAACCACATTTATTTATGGTGCTAAATTTGTTGCTTTGATTAGAATTTGGTTGCTTGTTTAGATTTCGAGCAATCATCAATTATCATCAATCATCAATCAGTAATTTTTCTATTTAAATTCATTTTTTTTTTTTTTTTAATTATACATTAACAATCTATAAACTATTTACTTTTTAATTAAGCATTCGCGGTTGTATCACTGCTAAAAAATTAATTCTAAAAAGTAGAATACTGATAAAATCTAAATGTTTTTTTTTAATTTTCATTTAATTTAAAGAATATATAAATTTTCATTCAAAAATTGACGTTGAAGGTTATCTTCAATAGAATTCTCCTTATCTAATTGTTCTCATTTTATTTTTTTTTAATTTTAATTACTTACAGAAATTTATTTATTCTTGACAGTGATGTTTTTTTAGCTAATAATTTACTACGAAAAAAATCAATTTTACCAACAAATTATGATCCACAGATTCGGTAGAATCTGGCGCCAAGTTCCGTTCAAATCCGTTGTAAACGGAGCGCCAGACTACCGACTGTGTTTACTGTAAGCAGAACGGTTTTTTAAGGTTGCGAAATTTTATTTAATTCTACGGTACTTTTTTTACCCAATTTGTTTATCATAACAGTAGTTCATAATTTATATCACCGTATTAATTAATTATATTCACTTATAACAATTTATTTACTTGAAATTATTAAATTTTATCAGCACATACTATAGCTCGCTCACAAATTTCGATCCTGACTTTTTTGATGGAGAAAGGTCAGCGCCACAGACTAGATAAAATAAAAATGTGTAGTAATCCTCCTATAGATACGCAACTACAGTTAAAAAAAGTAATTCACAGCTTACATTTACGGCCGCCAGGGTGCACTGGAATTATATCAACAGACTCGATAGAGTCTGGCGCCAAGTTCCGTTCTCAACAGTTCTCAAGCCAGACTACCGAGTGTGTATATACCGTAAGCAGAACGGTTTTTTGAGGTTACAAATTTTTTTCAAATTTACTTTAATTTTTTTTCATATGATATTTTATAATAGTAGTTCATGCTTTTTATTACGCGTATTACTTAATTATTATCAATTATCTTTATAATTTCTATTTAAAATTATTAAAAATAATCAGCACAAACTATAGCGACCCAGATTTTTAGATTTTAACTTTTTTCTTATGTAACAAGTGAACGGCCAGAGACTAAATAATATAAGGGTGCATGCTAATCTTATAATAGATGGGAATTTACAGTGAAAAAAAGATATTTGACAGCTTGCAATTACATACGCCAGGCGGCGCAAGAATAACTTTTACATGAATTATAGCTTAAAGGGGATAGTTTGCCACCGGAAATGTATTAAATTAAAATTGTCAATTTTTATTATAATTACAAAAAATACTGAAATCCGAACAAAAACAGTTTCACTGTAAAAAAATCACGCCAAGTCCACGTTCATAAGACTATTAAGAAAAAAAATTTTTATTTCTTTACAAAAAGATATAAAATAAAAAATTAAAAAATCCAAGTAACCGATATGGTTGTATATGATTTTCGGAAATTAAAAAAAATTTTGTTGTAAATTTAAAAATTAAAAGAAATAATTTTGGAACGTACTTGGTGTGCGTCATTGTGTACTTCAATTTTTTTTTAAAGTCCTAGTAGATAGATTTTAGGAATTTCATAAAAAGTGAAATATTTCGTAACCACGCACACTATATACGTTCCAAAATTGTTTCTTTTAATTCTTAAATTTACAACAAAATTTTTTTTAATTTCGAAAATCATATACAACCATATCGGTTACTTGGATTTTTTAATTTTTTTATTTTGTATCTTTTTGTAGAGAAATAAAAATTTTTTTTCTTAATAGTCTTATGAACGTGGACTTGGCGCGATTTTTTTACAGGGAAACTGTTTTTGTTCGGATTAATTAATATAAAAACATTTAAACCATTTCTTTTAAATTTATTCTGAGAACACCTCGTAAAACAGCAATATGAGTTGAATCGTTAACTATATAAACTCTTGAAATTACCACAAAAATTATTTAAATCATTGAAAAATGTATTTTGGTCAAATTGCATCCGCACACAGAAACAGCCACTCTATCTAAAAATTGCTTGACAAATACTTTCGACACTCAAAGTTCTAATATTTGGTAGTTCATCTATCGAAAGGTTAATGGCTTTAATTACATTCAAAATTAATTTGAACTGCTTGTAAAGTAATAGTTACATCAAACATTCACTTTTGTCATAACTATAACATGATGATTATACATATATTATATCCTTTTCTACTCTTCTCATCGAGACACTATGTTATAATTGATTGATTTTCATTTATTAAATATCTGCTTCATTTATCAATTAAATATTTTCTTGTTACTTGACACGCAAGCGCAAAAACTACCCCTCATCTAAGATAGTAAAGCAGTAAAATACTAGACTTAGCTATCAAAAAATAGTATCGAACACAATTATACAATATGGATTGTTACCGAAAAAAAATTAACCATTCTCGAAGATCAAATACTTCAAAAAATATGCACAATGCATTAAAATACACATATTGGTTTTTGAATATAATAGCAATCTGGCAGCTTATGTTTCAATCGTTAAATTTAAAAAAATTAATATCTATTATTCATGTGTTTATTGTGTGTGCAATGTTTATATGGCAGCTATTTGTTAGGTGTTATCATATGTATTTTTATGCAACAGATCTTAATGAGCAAGTAACTTTGCTCGCACCTATTGCATTCATTTTTGTAGTGTTACTAAAATATATAGCTATCGTTTATCGTCATAAAACAATAATGAAATCAATAGAACACATAAGGGCTGATTGGAGTGCAACAAAATACAAAGAAGAAAAAGAAATAATGGCAAAAAATACTAAAATAAGCAACAACATAACTTTTATATTTTCAATACTTATGTATACAAGTGGCACATTATATAATTTTTTTATGCCTCACGTGCTACCACTTTTATTTCGAAATAATAATCAAAATACTTCTGAGAGACTAATAATCTTTCCTGGTTATAATATCATTAGCTTGATTGATTCATCTCCGTTCTATGAAATAACATTTTTTTTCCACGCTGTAGCGATTTTTTTTTGTTTCACAGTGCTTGTCAGCACATGTAACATTACTGTTATTTTAGTAACTCATGCAAATAGCCAAATTCAAATAGCTATTGTAAAACTTAAGTCGTTGATAAATGATTTTTATGAAGGAGCCAAATTCTCGAACCAAAAAATGTCAATTGCAGTTCAACATCATGTCAGAGTACTTAAGTAAGTTTTTTTAAGTGAACATTGAAATTAGCTTAAACTTTTATTAATTGACTCTATCAAGTACAATTAAAAAATTAATTCAATATTTTATTTAAGATTTTCCAAAACAATGCTTAGAGAAGCATTATTAGAATATTGCCTTATAGAGATCGGTGCATCTTCTATTCTTCTTTGCATTGATGAATTTTGTTTTTTAAGGGTAAGTAAATATTTAATGGCACAAAATTTCATTAGTATTTAGTTTTTTTCATAATATATTATTTGTAGATGTTGGATAATCAAGACATCGCAAACACGATACCATATATTATGCTATTTTTTGCTTTGAGCTTAAATATATTGATATTGTGTTACTTCAGTGAACTTCTTAACTCTCAGGTAGCGAATTATGGAAATTACCAAAAAATATCGGCATGTAATCAAAATATTGAAACTCGAAAAAATTAAAAAAAAATCGCAATTATTCAAAATTCAATTAACTCAGAGAAATAATTTGAGCTCAAACTTTGTCTCGAGTTCAGAGAACTTATTGACATGTACTTAAAAGAGATTAAGGAGGTACTGTGCAAAATCACTTTGCTTACAATATTCTTCATTTTTTGAATACGCGTACTTGTAAGTGTCCTCTATACGAATAAATTTTTTTTAATAGTCCTTGCGGTACTAATTTTCGAAATATTAGTAATTAAAAATCGTACATTTAACATGTATTTCCTATCCTGACCGTAGTTAGAGTGAACATTTTATTGAATAACAACCATACTTTTCTTAGAATTTTTTTGAAAAACTGAGAATATTTAATTGAAGTTATATCAAGTATTTTTTTATCAAAAATAACACAAACGAGCAGTGTTCATTTCTTTATAAAAAATGTTTGAAGTTAGCGACTTTTGATATTTTACGTAAGTGGAAGTAAGTGAGCGATCGTCTGTAAAGAGAGGCATCATTAATGCGTGAGAAAGAAACCAATAGCCATATACCTATTGGTGTCTTTATTTGCCACAATACCTCTAAAGTCTTAATTAGTCCCTTAAACTAGCTACAAAGCTCATATTATCTCTCAACTCAAATATATCGTAAAAGTTCAATTTTTTTCCTTCAGCTTAAAGATATCGTACTTAATTCAATTCAATTTTTTTGCAAGTCTGGTGTGAAGGGATCATTCTGGTTCTGGGGCTCGAAATAAAGCAAATATTTAATATTTTTTTTACATAGAAACTATTATAGATATTGATATAAACTTTATTCAGCTCAACACATACACTCTTAAATAACACAAAAATATCTAATTTTATTATTAACTTCCCGCTAAAGAACTTGAAAATTTTCAAAAATCGGGAAGTTATTGGTTTTACCCCATTTTTCGAAAATCGAGTTTTCAACGGATGTTAACGTTTTGCGGTCCTAGGAAGCTTCCCCGAATGTTTCCGCGATGATGTCCGTACGTCTGAATGTATGCGCGCGCGCGTGTGTGTGTGTAAACCTCTTATAACTTTTGAATGGCTTGACCGATTTCATCGCGGTTGGCACCATTCGAAAGGGTTTGACTAAACTTAGATTTTGATTATAGTTTGGACCGATTCGAACCGGTCGAATTTGAGAAATCTCAAAAATACAAAAAAAAAATTATTTTTAAAAGTGGTTTTTTTGGAATAACTTTCAAACGGCTTTACCGATCGATTCCAAAATTTTATAACAAAAATTAAATAATTTATTCAAATTATAAATCTATAAATAATCTAATCGAGCTAGCGGCGGAGCTAGCAGCTCTTTCAATTACTCAGTTATCGGTCACCCAATCGTATAATAAAACAATTTTATCAAATAAACAATTTCTAAATGTAATTTCTTAGAATTTCCGGAACCAGCTTTCCAGGCTTTCAAAAAATTTTTCATCCATTAATTTCGGAACAAATCTACAGCTGTGCAAAAATAAATTTGTTGTAAAAAGACTCTAAAACTGTCCAAGAAATGTTCCAAAATTGTCTCAAAAATATCCAAAAAATGTCTCAAAAGTATTCAAAATTTGTTCTCAAATAGTTAAAAAAATGTTTTAAGATTATTCAAAAAAGGTTCCACATAAGATTTAAGGACAAAATTTAAAATTAAAAAAAATACTTGAAAGTTATGAAATAATTAATAAAATGCACTATTTTGGAGTTTCCAATTATTTATATGATGTCCCAAAATTGTCCTTTAATAATGGTGTTAAAGTAACATGGATCGAAAATTTACACCGAGAGAATTTCACATCATTATTTCACGCTACACGGCCGTCTAAAATGCTCCGGGTCCATTTTTACATCGAAATTTTTTTGATCATTTGTTTTTAATTAATAAACATAAAAAGTTTAATCATAAAAATTGTGTTAGTAAAAATATTATCAACACCGGAAAATTTGGTAATCGGAAAAAATAGACCCGGAAAAAATATACCTGGAAAAAATAGACCCGGAAAAAAAAAGGGGAGATTACGATTCGTACAGCACCACGATTTGAAGGCGGATTCGTATAGATCTCGACGAAAGAAAACAAAATAAAATCTTCGATATATCGCTTAGTTTGCGAGATATCGAGACTTAAAAATCGAAAAAAATTTTTTTTCTTTTTTTAGCATATTTTCATAGCTTTTTTAATAATAAATTGAAAAGAAGGAATAAAATTTTTTTATATTTTGAACAGTTTACGAGATATCAAGTCTTAAAGATATAAAAATAAAAAATAGTTATTTTCGATACATATGCGCAAAGGTAGGTATTTTGGTAAGCTTGAAGTGACGTCACGAGGCTGAGATTATAAGTGCATTCTCAACAAAACCGAGTACGTTGTTATCGGTCGAGCGAAGCGAGACCAGATAAAACGTACGAGGTTTTGTTGAGAATGTATTTGTAATCTCAGACGAGTGTCATCACTTCAATTTTATTACCAAAATGCCAACCTTTGCGGATTTGTATCGAACAAAATTTTTTGCAATAGCAACGGCGAAACTCGGATTTGAGAGGATGCAAATAAAATTTTATTCATTTATGAACTGTCACACGTAAATAAATGACAAACTAAAATATTAGTAAAATTGTTTACAAGAATCGACTTGTCGCAAAGTTTTTTTTTTTCGATTCATACTCTCCCTGGCGGACGATTGTAGAAATAAACGAAACTAAATATCCTATAGAGACAGATAAAGAGCGAAATGTCACTTATCGATACGTGTGCGTGAAAAGTAGACTCAACTATAGATGTCCAGATATCATTCATTTTACTCCTCCTAACCATAGCTCGAAAATCCAAGTTTCGCGGTTGGTATTACAAAAAAATTTTTTCTGCCCTCCAGGCGGAAAGTGGCAACTTTCGGCCCGCTGCGCTAAACGAAATTGCCGCTTTCCGCCTCTGTCGGACAGAAAAATAGTATACAAACCTATGGCAGGAAAATAATAAATATCTCAGATCACATATATGTCGACCTCGGCTTCGCCTCGGGCAACATATATGTGTTCTGAGACATTTCTCATTTTCTTGCCACAGGTGTGTAATATACTATTTTTCTCGCAATTACGCGTGCTTGTGTCAGCCTATTCACGAGTAAAACACACATTCAATCCATGTTAAAAGGGCGCGACATGATTACCCGTGTTTGTGATGGCCTATTACAAAATTGGGGTCCAGGGGCGGAGCCCCGCTGGGGTCCAGGGACAAAGCTTTGACGGAGGGTTGGGGGAGCGGAGCCCTTCCAGTCTTTAAAAACAAATAAAAAATGAAAAAAAAGAAAATCAATTATCAAAAAATAAATTTATAATCAACATATTGGCCTATTTCTGAGTTAACACACATTTAATCCATGTTAAAAGGGCACAACACGCCCTATTAAATTCATTAATAAAATTTGCTTTAAATTTATTACTGTAGGGTCTATTTTTTCTGGGTCTATTTTTTCCGGGATTCGAAAAATTTATAACACCAATTTAACATCGAAAAAAAAAATCATTTACACCGCGAACGGTGTTACTGCTACGCCGATTTCGGTGTTGAATTTAACACCGGAATTTTTAACATCGTACACCGCATGGGCTCACACCAGTTTTTTTTACAGTGTACAAACCTGAATGATCCCTTAAATCAAGTGTAATACTCATTGAAAAACACAAAATATTTTTTCTTAGCATAGATCTATACTGTTTTTTAAGTATAAAATTTTTATATCAGCTTTATCAACAAATTTTTTTTACAAAAACCCATAAAAGTTTATTGAAGTCGGAAATCAATTATACATGACTGAATGGTACAAGATTCCATCTAAAGCAAGAAAATATTTTATTCTCATAATTAATATGTCTCAGCGGCCACAAAGAATAAGTACTGGGGGAATAATCGATTTATCTTATATTACCTACATACAAGTAAGAATTAATCAGTTACATAATAATTTATTTTATAAAATTTATTTTATCCAAGTTAAAGAGTAATTTTTCTCATTCCTCTAATAAGATTAAATTAATTAAATTTTTAATGCAATTTTATGCATTAACAAATGAATGTTAATTATTAAAAATTTTTCAAAGTGGTTTTTATATTTTACCTGATATATATTTTCAGATCATTAAAACTGGATTTGCATACTTACAAATTCTAAGAGCTTCAAACACGCACCAATAAATTCGTTTTTCTGAAAGTTCGTAAAACAAGTTATAGAGGTGGAGCACAATGACATTGTTTTGGTCGGTAAATTTCCTTTATATACATATTAAAATGTAAGAACTTATTGTTTATACCTTGGTAAGAAAATATATGAATAATAATCAAAATTATTAAACATATAAAATATTAGAAATGACAAAATCAATACTTTTTTCAATAAATATATTACCTGAAGATTAAATTAAAACCTGATTAAAAGAACGATTTCAAAATTGTAAGAAAGAACGGAATTTGCATTCTTTTCAATACTTTCGAACTATGACTTTTATGGAAAATTAACATTGTCAATCCCGTGAATTATTTCTTCTAACCAGGAAAACTTCATTTCTTCAACGTCTTGAAAACAACAGTAAAAATAAAAACAACAAAAAGTTTAATTAATGGTAAGATAATTTATCTTTCTTATTGCAATTTTGTACAGGTGTAAAAAAACTATGGCTTGATTAATTATATGTTATAAACAGGGCCAGGGACTTCGTAGAGATACGGAAATATTAATACATTTAACTTAATAAAAAAAAAAAAAAAAAAAAAAAAAAGGCAATACGTGCACTGAAAGAAATTATCTTTAAAAATTACCGTTAAATTTACAGATTCGGTAGAATCTGACGCCAAGTTCCGTTCAAATCCGTTGTAAACGGAGCGCCAGACTACCGACTATGTTTACTGTAAGCAGAACGGTTTTTTGAGGCTGCGAAATTTTATTTAATTCTACGGTACTTTTTTTACCCAATTTGTTTATCATAACAGTAATTCATAATTTATTTCACCGTATTAATTAATTATATTCACTTATAACAATTTATTTACTTGAAATTATTAAATTTTATCAGCACATACTATAGCTCGCTCACAAATTTCGATCCTGACTTTTTTTTGATGGAGAAAGGTCAGCGCCACAGACTAGATAAAATAAAAATTTGTAGTAATCCTCCTATAGATAAGCAACTACAGTTAAAAAAAGTAATTCACAGCTTACATTTACGGCCGCCAGGGTGCACTGGAATTACATCTACATAAACTGTAGCTTCAAGGGGATAGTTTGCAGTAAAAAATGCAGTCAACACGAGATTTAAGTTGGTACCAATTGTAAATTTTCATTATAATTACAAAAAATACTAAAATCCGAACAAAAACAGTTTCACTGTAAAAAAGTCGCGCCAAGTCCACGTTCATAAGACTATTAGGAAAAAAAAATTTTTTTTTTCTTTACAAAAAGATACAAAATAAAAAAATTAAAAAATCCAAGTAACCGATATGATTGTTTATGATTTTCGGAAATTAAAAAAAATTTTATTGTAAATTTAAAAATTAAAAAAAAAATTTTAGAACGTACTTGGTGTGCGTTATTGTGTATTTCAATTTTTTTAAAGTCCTAGTAAATAGATTTTACGAATTTCATTAAAAGTAAAATATTTTGCAACCACGCACACTAAATACGTTCTAAAATTTTTTTTTTAATTTTTAAATTTACAATAAAATTTTTTTTAATTTCCGAAAATCATAAACAATCATATCGGTTACTTGGATTTTTTAATTTTTTTATTTTGTATCTTTTTGTAAAGAAAAAAAAAAATTTTTTTTTCCTAATAGTCTTATGAACGTGGACTTGGCGCGACTTTTTTACAGTGAAACTGTTTTTGTTCGGATTTACGGTACTCGTGGGACAAATGGCACGACCTAATCATTTGTCGGTAAGTGAGATAATTTTTAACTTTTTTTCAACGAATTTTACCGTAGTCTACTGTAAACCCTGATAGCCAAGTTGGTGGCAACTTTCTGACAATCTACTGCCACAACTTGTCACCAAGTTGGCGCCAAGTCTTGGAAATGAACTCGGTTGGTGTCAACTTGTTCACCAAGTTGTCGACAAAAGTTGCTTCTGAAACTTTTTCACACCAAGTTGCCAAGTTTCTCGAGGAATTTGGCGACATATTGTGGCAGTAGATTGGTCTGTTTTTTCTCAGAAACTTGTAGCCAACTTTCCGCCAACAGTTACAAATTCGAAAGTTGACCGCAAGTTGTCGCTAAGTTGGTGGCAACTATCTGACACTATCTTGGTTGGTCTGAAACTCTGGCTATCAGGAAATTTTATTCGGGTTTCGGTAAATTTTATGAAGTTTATCACAAAATAAATGAATTTTTTCGTAAATTTCATTTCAAAAATGGTAATTAAGGTAGTAGTACTACCGTTACCACAGGCGTCAAATTAGTGCTTTGTGTAATTTGGCTTCAGTAGTATTTTTATTTGGCAACACCGCGTAAAAGCTAAAGAGACAGAAACATATTCTGTTTCACTTAACATATGATTTCATGTGCATTGGTGTATATTTGAATTTCGCGCACGACCTAACTTTTTCTGCGGCGTTGCCACATTTAAGTTGACTAATACTTTTTTCTCAATTATTCTTATCACAAGCTCTGAGTTTATGGTTTTATTTGCACACAATATTCAATCAATTTTTCTCTTTCTATTGATATCAATATTATAGAAATCTAAACGTCTAGTTTTATGAAATAAAATGAAGTCTGTGATTTCTCATAAAGATCAATGGTAAAGGCAAAAATTTATAAATATTAATATTTTTTTTTCAATTTTCTGTAGGCTTCCAAAAATTTTACTGCTTAATTATGATATTATAAAGTAACAATATACCAAGTTTGATTAAATTCTGAACGATAATTCTAAAACCGGTAATACTACCTTAATAAAAGAGCCGCTCTATGTCCCACGATTACAATGAATTTAATGGTAATTTTTGAAGAAAATTTATTTCCTTATGTACTCGGCAGTATTCTGTAATTGCCAAAGTTTAGACTCATCAACGACATAGTTCGATGACATCGAAAACTGTCAAAATAAAATATGAAATATCTAACCTTGTTACACAATGAATCTAAGTGACATTCAGTAATAATAAATATTTTTTTAAAGTGAAACTTTTATTCTATTGCCCCAAAATTTTTCGTCCATCTATCGCATGTCGCATTACTCGGCCGTGGAGTAGGGATAAAGTGAAAAGCACACGGCAGAGCAGCCAAGGCCAATATGGCGGCGTCCATAGCTCGCATCAGCTAACCGTATAGCATTTATATTCAAATGTAATGTAAGACGTTGTTTACTCCCTAAAAAAACAAAAGGATCAAAAATGATTCTTCATGTACTAAACTTTCATAAGAAGTAGAATTTGAGAAAATTTGAAATAGTAATAATTAGTTCAATACTTTAAATACTTTTTAATTCTTTTGTTTAATCAGGGCTTATTTTCGTTACTATAGAATATTAGTTACATTTATAAACTACGATACTCACAGCGAAAATAAAGTTATTGATAGAATAATTGAATTGAAAGGTAGATTTCGATAAAATTAATAGTTAAAAAAATTATATCAAACAATAAATTCTTATATTACCAGTGAAAAATCACAATTAATTTTCAATCAAACCACCGTTAGTTCTATTACACGGACTAGTAAAACCCGTCTATCAAAAACTGGCAGAAATTGAAATTCTTATAATTTTAATAAAATCATTATTCGGTAAATGTTTGATAGATCAAATTAAAACCGCAATTTTATCAACTATAAGATAAGTTTTAAAGAAATAATAAGCTATCTTATTTCAATTAAATGTTCTTCATAAAACCACGATGCAAGTAAAACTTGGATTTTTTATACAAAAATGGAAACGAGGTGATACGTCTGAGCTCAGATACTATTCTGATATTTCTCAAGAATTTTTAAGTCCGACTCGTAGCAGTAGAAGTAGCGGGGGCGGCTTTCCCTACTATCCAGATATTCCGCTGTACTGGCTTCTGCTAACGCTGATTGGTCCTTCTTCTTCTTACTGGGTCCTATCTGGGCTCTTACTCAAGTACTCGTCCTTTCCAACCGTTGTTGAACTACCTGACTTCACCAGCAAAGTTGTCCGGAGTTTTATCATCCCTGGGAATTTACCAGGCTGACTGGTTGAACTGGACTCGTCATAAATGAGGGTCACTAATCGACTCATACCATCTTCTCTTATTTTTTATACAATATTTTATATTTTTTACAATTACTTAAGTCGAGAGCAATTAGGTAATAAACTCATATATTTATGGTTTAATTCTCTTTTCTATCTTGTTATTCCTAGTCCATTGTAATAAATTTTCAGAAAGTAAAAATTAATTTTAACAATAACTTTTTACTAATAGTTAAAAGTCTAGACCTAGGTTATGGGGTTTTCCCAAAGGTTTTCTTACAGTTATTAATAAATCTAATATTAAATTTCATGCTGTCAAAAGGGGTATCGTTAGTGGTCGCGTGGCGGCGCCAGTCGTGATTCAACTAAACCGTGATATGACATCACAACAGTAAGGAACTGTCAATCCTGCCCGCGCACGCACGGTTCTCCCACCAGGCTTACCGCTTTTGTTAAATTAATTAAAAGACGCTGGCTTAGGTTGTAATTTATTTTATTTTTTCCGCTTACATAGCTTTTTGTCTATTTTTATTTTTTAATTCACTAATAATTAAATAATAATAATAATCAACCGGCGACGTTAGCCGAGTGGTCAAAGGCGCACGGGCTATAGAGCACTCGAACCAACTCACCGGCCAGGCATGGGTTCGAATCCCAAGCTGGTCTGAGAAGCCAGCATGGTTAAGATTTGACCCTTGCCGTGTAGGTTAAGATTCTCATAACCCAAAAGACCCCAACGTACCACTCCCAACAGTTAAAGTCGGCGATATGACCACAGCAGTTAAAACCGACTCTAAATAAAAATTTATTTTATACTAAATAAGTGAAATGTTGAGCGCTTACGAAGTTAGCGGAAAGTTACAGGGATGGCCTTTAGGGTCAACCGTTTTTCTAATTTTTTCTTTGCAGTTTTCGAAAATACATAGAGTCATGTGGGTCAAATGTGCGCAGTGAATAAGAGTGCACAATCCCATATATTTGGGACTTAAATGAATGGGTTTGCGCACTTTTACCCACTGCGCACACTTGCCCCACATGATCCTATATCTGCAAGTATTGTGTTAAAATTTCTAAGTGATCGGACCACTGTAACTATATTATTTTACGAGGTTTATATGGATTTTCGATTGAAAGAAAATCAAATTTTCAAATAGGCTGAAGGGATTTTGTATCATGCTGGCAATGCTGATTGACTTTAGGTAAGATTTTTTTTTTTATTAAAAAAACTTTAAATGCATTTATCTCAGAATTATACTTTTTTAGTTGACCTACATGATATCTCCGAAATCACGGACTCGAAATGAAAACCACATATACTACATAGTAGTAGCTATGTCACGAACTTCAACCAAATCAAAACTTTGATTTTTGCTATTTTTTTAGAACTAAAATCTCAGAAAAATATCTGGAAATCGGTTGATTGCGCAAGCCAACTCTAGAACTTCCCGCTAAGTTTCAATTTGAAGCGCCTAAAAATGCGTTTTTTGGTTCATATCTGAGCTTTTCAAGCTCAAAGCACCATTTTCACATTTTGAGCTCTTCGAGCTCATTCTCAAAATCTACTGGTCTAAATCGGTCCAAATTGTATTCAAAATCTAAGTTTAGCCAAACCCTTTCGAATGACGCCAAACACGATAAAATCGGTCAAACCGTTCAAAGTTATAGGAGGTTTACACACACACACACACACACACACACACACACACACACACACACACACACACACACACACACTTAATTGAAAATATAAATCTAGAGATAATTAGTTGTTGTAATTATTATTGTATTTTCAACATTTTTGATGCACTGATCAGTAGATTCCAATTTTTGTTCCAAATCCTGGTTTATAAAACAAAAAAAAAACAAACAAATTATTAGTGAATGTCATTAATTGTTAATTATTGTTAGAATAAAATCGCATTACAAATGCAATAAGGTCGTATAAAGAAAATTTCACATTCGGAATCGGCGTAATTATGATCTAAAAAGATAACAGAGTCATGTGGGGCAAGTGTGTGCACTTAAGCATTCAAACTAGTGTCAAAATTAAACGATAAGAATAAATTGAATATAAAAATATGCCTCTAATAGAGTATTCATTGAGGTAATAACTAAATCAAAAATCAAAGTATGAAACCTTAACACTTCGGAAAAAAAGGGGTTAATCCGAATGATTCAAACGCGCACTATTAACCTATACTGCGGGTAAGTGTGCGCACTCGGGTGGAGTAAATTTGTGCAACTAAGGGAAGTTCGTGGATTTTTAATGCCCTAAGCAGACTAATTTTAATAATCCTTACATAACTTTATTGAGGATTCTTAATATTTTCTTTTTCAAGTAAACGAATGATATCGTATGGGTTTTTCTTGAATAAGCTAATTTTTCACCAACAAACCTTTAATTTGCCTGCACATATCATAAACTTCCTCTTCTCCATCCATAAATAAAGGGATTGCACACACTTATCCGAGGCTCTACTGATGAAAAAATTTTAATGCTAAAAAAAGTTTTTTCTTGCACTATTGTACTTTTAGAAAAATATTACATCAATTCCTAAAAATACGCTCTTATAGCTTCTATAACTTGAAATAATTAATCAAATGCAATATATAGACCTTAATATATGTCATAATGAGTCGAAATTTCCAGCAAGATTTATTCTGTTCTTCTAGACATTTTGTAAAAGTTGAATGAATACGTTTTAGGGATCGACTAATTACCATCATCAGTTCATATGAATAAAGCATACGGCATCTTGTTTTAAATACTTCAGAATTTTCATCTCCAGCAATAACTAGAATTTATCATCGATGAATAATAAGTCATTATGTATATATATTATTTCCTTTCAGATATAGATACCTTGAAGGGATAAAAAATACCCAAAATCAGCATTCATAACCTTCACCAAGTTATAACACATTATTAAGTAATCCGTACTGGCCATACTCCAAAATTGAAGATTCGCTTCATTGGTATCGTACATTCTAATCTCCATTCCTATCAACCACAATAAATAGTACTGAAGTTGTAAAATTGTGATATCATTCTGACAAGGCTGCTGTTGTTGCTGTGATGTACTTACGATTTTTGATTCTGAGTCACCTGCCAAGATAAATAATTTAATTAATGATTATTGTATCAAAATTATAATAAAATATTTAATTAAGATAAAATTTGCATAAAATTCTACTTTTTTCTAACTAAAGGGCTGATTTTTCAGCATTCGATTTACCGTCCATAATGCTTTGCATTTTTTTTCATCCAAAATGTTTAGAATTGAATTCTGTATTCAGAACAAACACTCTTTATTAATTAACTTCTTTTCACGCTGACTGTCAAACTTAAACTGAATTAAATGGTTATTTAACCCTTATTTTTATCAAAAACAAGAATAAACATACTTGATAAATGACGTCAATCCATCTATATTGTTATTTGTCTCTGTCAATAAGTATTGATTATTAATTGTATTAATATCATTGTTGTTATTCTGAAGCTGACCAATTCACTGTTTTTCAATAGATATATAACAGAAACGTTACATAAAGGAAATAGGGTACTGCCGAACTTTTCTAAAGAATTATATTACGAGGATTATAAGCCCCACAGTTTAAATGAGCGTGTAATAAGAAATAATTATTTTAATTTGTTTAATATCATTTTTTAGTTATTTAAGAATCGTTAACCTTGCTTTCTATATCTCCCAAGGGTTGTAACAATGTAGTAAAAGAGGAAGTTTTTAAGCTTGTAATGATACTTCGAATACTATTTTGTCTATTTATCAATTTACAATATAAATGAAGAACTTTTTTTTCATTCATTTTAATCTTAACCCAAATCAATGAGTACTTTGAGAGAAAAAAATTCTCTTGAAAAACATGAACATTTTTGTGACAAGAAATTAATTTATTGAAAATCTGAAACAATTTTCTTTCTTAGCTGAAGAAATAAAAATTTTTCTCACAGCAACTTTCTTGTTGAAAAAAGTTTTCTAGATTTGGAAAAAAACAACTTTAGATGAGAATTCCCAAGTTGTCTATTTAAAAATATTTTTTTCCGAATCTAGAAAATTTTTTTTCAACAAGAAAATTGCTATGCGAAAAATTTGAATTTTTTCAGCTAAGAAATAAAACTGTTTAGGACTTTCAAGAAATTAATTTATTATTACAACACTACTCATTTTTTTCAAAAGAAATTTTTTTTCTAAGTGTATTATCGCTATGAAATTTTTTTTCAATGTAAATTGGTTACTATGAAAAAAAAAAGCTTTGTTCCTATCAAAAAGTAAAAAGTATTGCCGTTATCAGAATATCGGTATTTTGCTCAGAACAATATTGAATTCAGTTGGGAAAATAATACGTTATAGTTCTGTACTTCAATAAACTATTGAAATCAATTAATTAGTTATTGTCAATAAAAGATAAAGGTACGTATTCTTGACGGGGGTCCAATTATTGACGCCCTATCTTATTTCATGGTTTTATTACTTAGAGTGTTAATAGTGATCGTACAAATTTATAAACAATTTTCATAATTCAAGAAACTTACAAAAATAATTTTATTAGTAAAAAAATTAAATACCAATTCACTAATAATGTTTTAAAAATCAAAAAATGACTGATTCGAGATTAAATGCGTTAATTGTTCCTTGTACATCACTTTTTTGAATTTATTTTCTTTGTGAAATATAATTAATAGATATTTTGTAATTCTCCGCGTTGACTTAACTACTTCAGATCTTTGTCTGTGGAGTAAAATATGGAAATTTCTATATATTAAAACAAATGTGAAGACGAACAGTTGTAAGAGGTATACGATGTTCGCATCATTTAGCAGATCGAAACTGAACGACCTATGTATACATGTAAGTATATAATGTATGACATATGATTATGAATTAAGTATGCGTAGCCATATATATTAGGGTGGGCCAAAAAAAACTTTTAATTTTTTTTTCTTTAGCTACCGCGAAAATATCGTCCAAGATGACGAAAAAAAATTCTGGTAGAGTTTGAGCTCTTAATATCAATATCTAGAGGTATCACATGGTGATTTTTGATTTCCCATTTAAATAACACGGAAATATTTTTTTTTTTTTTTTTTTTTTGGAATTTTGATGTATCTCAACGAGTTATTGTGTGGTAAAAATAAATAGATATTTTTGTAGAAAATTGAACGGCCTACAAAAAAGGTCTGATATAATTTTTCGCTAAGTCAACTCGGTTAAAAGTTATTCGCAGTTAAAGTTCAAATTAAAATAATATACGATGACTTTCACAATTTTTTATACTTTTTAATAAAAAAACGGTTTAAAATCATAAAACAACATATTTTTCGTGATTTTTCTCGTTTTTACTTTCCAAATTTGTTGAGAAAAACTTATGTTATATGATAACCTACTCCTAATACGGATTGCGGGGGTAGGTGTTAACAATGAAAATTTTTAATTTACTAGCTATAGTTCCTACAGACTTAATTTGGTAGTAGTCTTTTATTTGTCATGAAAAGATCATCTCAATACGGATTTTAATGAATTCTACTGTCAATAGGGATTGCGTGGGTGGGTGTTAGAATTTTTAATTTCAATTTCCAAACTGTAACTTCTATAAACTCTAAATTTGGTAGGAATCTTTGTGTGTAATCTTCCCTTAAAGTTCAGCTAAGAATAGATTTTATCAAATTTCAACTTCAATAGGGATTACGAGAGCGTTAAAAATAAACAATTCTTATTTCTAAAAAATAGTTTCTATGGACTCAAAATTTTGTAGGAATCTTTTATTTATGTTGTAGAAACCATCTCGAACAAAATTTTATGAAATTCCTTCCCCCTACAAGAGTGCAGGCGTGTTGATTGCCAAAAAATTTATATTCTTTAAATACAGTACATACACTGAAAAAAAAAATTAGAAAAACGGTAGACCCTGAAGGCCATCCGTGCAACTTCCCGCTAATTCCATACCTAGGTGCATAAAACTGCACTAATGACGTTTTTGAGCTCTTCGAGCTCAAAAATACAATATATGTGTTATTTTGAGCTCTTTGAGCTTAAAAGTTTGATAGAAGTATCATAGAACAATATTTTTTAAATTTTCAAACCGCACTAACTTTTAAATGAATCAACCGATTTTCACGCGGTTGGCAGTATTTGACGCAATTTTTTTAGTCTCATGACGAATCTTCAAGTTTGAATTGATAAAACTAAGAAATTTGGAGTAATTCCAAAAAAACATTTTTTTTGGTAATCTTTCGTTCATGATATTTCTTGAACGAAGAATATATGGCGAGGCTTTCGCCTACCTCCGAAGAGGCCGTTTCCTGGGCTCAAAAGAGCTATACACGCACGTATATTTGTCCTACCCCCACCATAGCGAGAACACAGCCCAGTTCGCGGACAAGGAAAAACCGCCGCTCTCTTGTGTTTATACACATTCATTGAACAGCTGCAAGAGTTGCGTATAATTGTAAGTGTGTGCAACTCTCATCGACTCCTCTGGCAACTCATTCCCTGTAGGCACATCGAGATGTACCTACAGGATATGAGCAGTATCTAGCGGGGACCACGGGGAGGCGGAGTCGATTGAAGACCATGTTGTTTGTGTGATGTGTTGTGTGTAAAGTATGATTTTACGTGTAAGTGTTTGCGTGTGTAGGGTGCCCGGGCACATATTTCTTGAACGAATTGACCAATTTTGACCGGCTTGACGGCGATCGACGTAATTTTTTCATGCTAATAGCTGATTAGTTTTTGAAATCGATCAGTGCAGCCGTTGAAAAGTTATTCCAAAAAATGTCGGAGTTATGTAAAAAAAAACACTTGTTTTCAAATATTTTATCGAGGATATCTCTCGAACCAATCAACCGATTTCCACGTTTTTGGCGGCGATCAACGCGGTTTTTTAAGTTCTAGAATTATTTTACATCATCAAAAACGATCCGAGAAGAAATGACGAAGTTATGTCAAAAAAACACTTTTCGGTTTTCTTTCGTTCACGATATCTCTCGAACGAAGAATATATGGCGAGGCTTTCACCTACCTCCGAAGAGGCCGTTTCCTGGGCTCAAAAGAACTATACACGCACGTATATCTGTCCTACCCTCACGTAGGAAATACACAGCCAAGTTTGCGGGCAAGGAAAAACCCTGCCCTCAAGCATTTACGCTATCATAGAACAGATGTGAATTGAGTTGAATTTAATGTCAATCTGTCCTCGTACTCAGTTAACTGTATCAACCCATTCAACGACTGCGTTAGCCTGATCGGTAATATAATGACAACCCGACCAGTTACCAGGTGTTATACAGACTCCGCCAGTCGGTTAATGAACTGAACGTTGCTCTAAAGCGTCAATTAGTAACTAGTTTGGTGCTTCCTATTTTTGACTACTGTGCCGTAGCTCTCACTAACCTAAATCAGGGCCTTGAGAAAAAGCTGAAAGTTGCTCTGAACAACTGTGCGTGCTTTGTGCTGCGTAAACGACTTGGAGAACACATTAATGGACCGCAGCTTGATCTGGGGTGGCTTTCGCCATATCATCGTCGGCTTCACCTGATGGGCTGCATTTATTACGGAATGTTAGTCATGAATAAAAATGCTTTGTTAAAGGATAGAATAAGGATGAACCATAATGTCGCGAGACATAGGGACAATAATCGGACTGATACACTTCTGGCGCCGATTCCACGTACTTCAATTCTTCAGCACTCCTTTGTGGTTCTGGGGACTTCCTTTTGGAATTCCTTGCCACCATCAATAACAGCAGCTGACTCACTAGCAATATTTAAAACAAGTTGTTATAAACACTTATTAGCTACTGAGCGTGCCGATCTCTAAGTGTGTATTCTGCATTTTTGACCAAGTGCAATTTAGTTATTTGCTATTCTGTGCAATATGGTATAAGACTTCAAGTAGACTGTTTTTGTTTCAGTATTCATTATTAATCTTGATTAATTAAATTTATATTATTGTGATAAAATTGACGTTGAGAGACCTATCAATATTAACATTAACATTATAAGAATCTATTTTGATTGTCGATAATAGCTTATGAGCACTTTTTGTTTTTGATTTTTACTTAAAATTATATTGATCTGTACTTAATTTTAAGATATTTTGTATACTCTGTATATGCTTTTGGCCGTTAGAGGACTAGGTCCTACGGCCTCTTTCAATAAATTACAATTATAATTACAATTACAATTATTATTGTTATTATTTGCTGAAGACTGACGGGCGCTATTGAGGATTGGGTGCTAACCATTTTCATTTGCTCCTCAATAGCACCTCAAAATCGTCAAATTTTCTTTCGAGACTGAGACGTTGGAGGTGCTATTGAGGCGCTATTAGCACCTCAATAGCGCCTCAAATGTGCAAAACGGCCAAAAAGCGTCAACTTGAGGCGCTAAAATATATTTTATTTCACTATTTTGGATGTACCCGTAAGGCCGCAGTTTGTCAGAAATTTGAGGCGCTAAATTTCGACTCGGGAACAAGTCAATAATTACAGTTTGATTTTTAGCGTTGCGTTTAAAATTTACCATTTTACTTTGTAAACATTGACGTTGCTTGTATTAGAAATTTACTAACTTTCTTTTATACTTTTTACATATGAATCGTTTATTTGAGAAACCCCATAAGTCATATGGGATTTCCATATGACTTATGGGGTTTCTCAAATAAACGATTCATATCATAAGATCACTTTTTTAGGTACGAAATGATAAATATCAAAGTCTGAATTCTTAATTATTATACTTTAACATTTTAGACATTTACATAGCGAATATGACTGTTTGGAATAGTATTTTCTTCCATGTAAAGAGTAAATTGTAACGTTTAAATGGTAAATATTATAAACGGTAAATATTATAAAGTGAATAGTAAAATCACGATTTTACTGTTTGAAATGGTAATTTTTAGCAGTTGATCATTACTTATTATAAATCGACTGTTATTTAGTACAGTTTACTTAAGGTTGGCAATAGCCTAATCGGCTCGGTACCTGCATTTCGAAAGAGTGGGACCAGAGTTCGATTCCGGCGCGCACCAATATTTTTCAATGATTATAAACTAAGAATATGTGCGTTTCATTGCCAGCCTCTGTACCGGTCGGGTTTTCTGTGGTTTTCCCATATAGTTATGGAGGTAAAATGTCATTATAGAAGTACCTCCATACTATTTAAGACCGTAATGCAAATGCAGGTACTGATTATAACGCGTAAGTCGGCCACAGTCGCAGCACATGTGTGTCGGGCATGAAAAAATCCCGACATGCAGGGGGGTGGGGACGAAAAAAGTGGTTGAGAGTTATAATGACGGGGTTGAGAGACTATATTGCGGAGAAAAAAGTGGAGAGACAATAATTCCCCACCCTCCCTTGTAAAACACTCTACAGTGATACAAGTAAAACCATCTTCAATTATAACCTCAATTATAGTACAGTTTACTTTTTTCCGTGTAAATTTGAACGATGTGAATCCTAAATTTTACACCACCAAGCGTGTAAATGTATTTCCTGAAAATTTCTCATTAATTAATTTGATTGTTTAATTTCAGACTTGTACGATATTAGATTATAAATATAAAAATGTAAAAATATAGTATATTACACACCTAGGGAAATAAAGTAAGAAATGTCTCAGATTACATGTAATTGTCGGCCGAGGTGAAGCCGAGGTTGACAAACATGTGATCTAAGGCTTTCTTATTTACTTCCCGTGGAGTGTATACTATTTTTTTGCTCGACGAAGGCAGAAAGCGGCACTTTCGTTTAGCGCAGCGGGCCGAAAGTTGACGCTTTCTGCCCGTCAAGCAAAAAAAATTATGTGTAAATTTTTTAGAAGCATTTTTTTATTGTAATTGATTTGTTATTAAAATTTTTAAAATTGACAACTTCAGTATCATAGTAATCATAGTATTTTTATTAGTATTATAAGTAATAGATATATTTTTTTACGAAAATAAACTAATATTGTTATAAAATATACAAATTTTATATTCAATAACACATTTGAAAATTTTCTGTAAAAAAATTATTACTTAACGACACGGATTTTAGGTTAAGAAATTTTTTTTTTCGTTCCAATAACTGCATGAAATATAAAAAAAAAATTTAGTGCAAAAAAAAAAATAGTAATTCACAACCGGAAAAAAATAAAATTTCTTTAAGATCAATTGGTAAATTAATATTATAATAAAATAAATATAAAAGAAATAGTGGTTGGTCACAAAAAAGTCAAATGTAAACAATACTCTTACATTAAAAAATAGTGACACCAAGCGTAATTTACTTGAAACGAGATTTGTTAATAGTTAACAAAACTTTATTTGAATGAAATAAATGAGTCGATTCAATTAAATAAACCAAAACGAAGTAGTATTTGATTCAAAGTAATACATATTTAAATAAAAGAAATTTGTTAACATTAAATAAATATTTTTGATTCATTTCAAATAAATCTGTGCATTTGAGTCAAACAAACCGTTTTTTCAGTGTAGATCTGATGTTAGAGTCTATTGATAAAAATGCGAATGTTTATAGTGTTAAATATATTTTTAAAGATATAAGCTCATCCCGATGTTACACTCATCAAGACCTTTAATTTGAGTACCCACATGCATTTTAATATATTTTTCATATATATATATATATATATGAAAAATTAATGTGGATACTCAAATGAAAGGTCTTAATGAGTGTAACATCGGGATGAGTTCATATCTTTAAAAACGTCAATAGTTAAAAAAGTACAGTGCAATTTAACAAAAGTCATTATTTAAGAAAGCAAAATTTTATTTATTTATAGTTCACAAGTCACGGCAGTCACATACAGACTGCAAGGTTGCTAGTAATAGTTATTAAATTTTCAAAGTTATGTATAAGAACACGGAATAGTGTAAAACAGTAAATTACACCGTGTTAAATTTACACGAGTGAAAATTTCACACAGAAGAAATTTTACACCGACATTTCACACTTACACGGCGGTGTAAAAGTCTCTGGGTCCAACTTTACACCGAAATTTTTTACAGTGCACAATCGCATATCTTCACATATGATTACAAGTGATACATATGTTTTTTTTTCATTCAGTACAAGTTGTTTTTATTAGCTACTGTAAAAAGATTTTCTACACCGAGAGAAAAGTATGGTTCTCCAAACTAGGAAAATCTAGTTAAATATCATCAACACTGTTTAATCGAAGTTTTTATACTTAAAATTATTTATTATTTGTTATAACTCTAAGGTGATGAATCCCGATCCGAAATTCTTGAGAAATTACTAAATTTTTTATTATTACTTCTTCACCATAACATTTTATCGGTATGAGGTCTCATACGTTACGCGTAACCAAAAGATCCAGGTTCGAGTCCTGGTCTGGGCTGTCTGAATTATTTTTTCAGTAGCTGAAAAAAAAGTTACACTGAGTAAAAAATCTTTCTCTAACAACAATTCGGATCGGGATTCATCGCCTTAGAGTTATAACAAATAACTAAACGCCGATCTTCGAGTCAGTTATATATATATATTTAACTTTCGAACCGATCAATCAACCAATCAACCCATTTACACGTTCTTGGCAACGATCGACGTGGTTTTTTAGACACCGAATAATTATTTTATTTCATCAAAAATAATCCAAAAGAAATGTCGACGTTATGTAAAAAAAAACATTTTTTTCGATTATTCGTTAATTCATTCAAGAGTTATTGCACCTCTAAAGTTCAAAAAATAGTGTTCTATGAAACTTTTATCAGACTTTTGACTTGAAGAGCTCAAAAACCTCATAAGTGCAATTTTAAGCGCTTAGATATGGAATTAGCGGAAGTTGCAAGGATGGCCTTTAGGGTCAACCGTTTTCCAGATTTTTTTGTGATAAATGAGCGTTATGAGACGTGCTCTTTTCTGATTTTCCAAACTTATCTTTTCTTTCCGTGTAGAGTACTAAATTGATAATTCCGTGAAACTTTTTAAAAATTTAATTCATTCAACTCGGGTCATGATTTTCTTACAGTAAATGGTTCTTTTGGAATAACTTTTAAACGGATTTACCAATCGATTCTAAAAACTAATCAGCTCTTAACATCAAAAAACCACGTTGATCGCAGCCAGTCCGGTCAAAATCAGTTGATTCGTTAGTTAGTTATCGTTGTCGAAAGAAAACCAAAAAAAGTATTTTTTCGGAATTACTTCGAAATTCCTAGTTCGATCAATTTGAACTGAAATATTCGTTGTGAGGCCTCAAAAACTGCGTCGAATGCCGCCAACCTTGTAGAAATCGGTTCATTCATTCAAAAGTTATTGCAGTTTAAAAATTCAAAAAATAGTGTTTTATTAAACTTCTATCAAATTTTTGAGCTCGGAGAACTCAAAATGACACGAAAATTATATTTATTAAAAATTGATTTTTCTATTAATTATTTAATGAAAATTTTCATCAATAATTAAAAAATTAAATTTATTAACTAAAAACATTTTTCTTCTTGATCTGAAGAGAAAAATTCTTAAACTAAGAAATTTATATTAGTTTAAGTGAATTTTATTTGATTCAAGAATTTTTCGTCTTGATTCAACACGATGAATTTCTTCAAAATTATTGTAAAAATTTATTGTTTAACGAATATTTGTTAGCAAATGCTAAAATTGAAAATTTATTATTCAACTAAAACAATTACATATCGTCAAAATTGATATGGTCTTTAAAAAAATTAAAATTTAATAATTTACAGTTAAATTTTTAATATTGATAATTTTAAATATTAAAATTCATAATAAAATATTGAAAATCCACAGAGTGATGTACAAAGTCTATAGTAATATAAGGACTTGACTTTTTCATTTTTTTAATTAATAACCATGTGTAAAAAATAGTTAATTTTCATCAAAACACAATATTAAATAACATAAATTATATAAATATTAAACTATCACACTTCATCATTATATAGATTTAGCTTATGAGAATGATGAGATGTCTAGTAGCTCATCGGTCGTATAGAGTAGGGGTTAGGTATCGGTCTAGCAAGCGCGCGGCTCGGGTTCGAATCTCGGATAGAACAGATGCGATTTTCACTGTATTTCTATGATTAGCGAAAGTTAGGTTTAAATAAGAGTCAAACAGTCTAAATTTGCGTTAGCTCTACATCTAAAATCGAATAAAAAAAAATGACGCTTAAAAAATTAATTTTTTTATTATTTCTTATCAAATAGCATGAGGTAGACTTGGAAGTTGACTAGGGCACAGTCCTGGTAACCAGGCATGGGCCAGTCGTGGCAACTAAGGGAAATAAAAATTAATTTATAAAAAAATAACAATAAAAGAGGACTCAGGGGTTCAAAATCGGATCTAATTTTTATTTTCATCAGGTCCGATTTTGAACCCTAAAGCGCCGAAAATATAAATTTGTAGCGCTTGTGGGACGAAAACCGGACCTACTTAAACATGGAAACAGGCTCTAGTTTGAGCCCCTAAGTCCGAAATAGATCCGATTTTAGAAGGTTCTAAATGGGCTCTAAATTTCGACTCGAGTAGTCATTTTGATTCATTTTAATTCAGAAAACAGAAAATAGTATATTACACCCTTTGGGAAAGAAAAGCCTCAGATCACATGTAATTGTTGGCCGAGGCGAAGCCGATTTTGTCGTTTTATAAAAGGTATACTCAAGGTTATAATTCTGAGTATACTTTTCAACTATACAACTTTTTCATGCGAGGATGGATGCCAGTCGATGTTTCCGAGTCAACCGACTCGTTTGGCTGCCAACGACAGAAGAGAGCGAGTCCACTCATGCCCTTTCCGTAGTTCTCTCTTATCACTTCCACTCGATCCCAAACTTTAGCTCGTGCGCTAAAACAAAGTTTGCCGAAGCAACACAGCGTGGCCAGATAACTTGTCCTCGTACATATTTTTCCTTGCCGACCACCGAGTGCACTGGTTTACAAGTCCAAGTATGACGTTGTAAATTAAACTAGAAACCTCCGGTTACAAGAATAAATTAAAACCTGATTAAAAAAACGATTTCAAAATTATTAGAAATAACGAAATTTAAATTCTTTTCAATACTTTCGAACTCGGTCTTTTATGGAAAATTAACATTGTCAATCCCGTGAATTCTTTTTTCTAACCAGGAAAACTTCATTTCTTCAACAACTTGAAAACAACAGTAAAAATAAAAACAACAAAAAGCTTAATAAATGGTAAAATAATTCCATCTTTCGTATTACGACTTTATGCAGGTGTAAGAAAACTATGGCTTTCTATACCCTAAGTTTTAATTAGATATAAGATGTAAATAAATACGTGAAAATCAATAGTAATTTCTCAGTCATAGCATTATTTATTTGACAATATAATGAGAAAAAATTTAATATTTTTTTCAACAAAATCAATGAAAAGCAAACGGTATTCATCAATAAATTTGCATTTATATCTATAAATGTAATTTCATTTAATTAATTTAGTAAGAACATTATGACAAGATAAAACATGAAAAATTTATTATTGACTTGCGCATTACATCTAACAAAGATATCTATTCTAATATCATTAACGATATTTATTAAGTAAAAAATATGTCTTTATCAAAAAGTGAAACTGAAAAAATTTTAACGCCAAAAAATAACAATCGGACTGACGTAGAAATTTATGTGAAACACACACGATGGCTATTTTATATTCTTGGGTTGTGGCCTTTTATGTTTTATACTTCAACAAGGCATAAATTATATTTAGCTGTGGTAATACAAATTATTTGTTATATTACGTTGTTTTTCGCAATAATTCCATCATTCTATCATATGTTTTGGTATGATAAAAGTGTCAATGTGAAAATAGCTCTATTTGGCCCCACAGGAGTTTCTGTAGCGTGTGTTTTTAAGTATTTTGCGATTTCCTACCACTTGAAAAATATTAAAGAATGTCTTAAACAAATACAAAAAGATTGGGAAATGACAACATGTAAGAATGATTGGGAAATTATGGTAAATTATGCAAAAAAAGGAAATAATGTCACTTATTTTTGTATTATTGTTATGTATGGAGGAGGAGTTTCTCATCAATCGGTTGCCCCCTTCTTACCCGGCAGTCCAACAACGTTACTACGTAATTCATCCGATCGACCGTTACTTTATCCTACATCAATGTTTGATCCTTATTTCAACACTCAAAAGTCTCCTATCTATGAAACATTTTATTTATCACACATTTTAATGGGCGTTGTTGTCTGTACTATGATGGTTAGCACGTGTAATCTTGGAGCTATTTTAGTCACTCATATTTGTGGTCAAATTGAAATAATTATTCGAAGGCTGCAGAGTCTTGAAAACTATCAAAGTAATGGCGAGAATTTTGACCAAAGTTTATCAGCAATTATTCAACGTCATAATAAAGTTATCAAGTAAGATGTAGTATTTTCATTTTATTAGTTTTTGTTTTTTACTAGGGTAAAATACCCCATTAGTGGCGGGGACCCCATTACTGGCACTTTCTTTGATTTTGGTACTTATTCAATTAATGAAATCATTAATTTCAACAATGAATATAATATTTCTAATCTTATAAAAAAAATTTTTAATTTTTATTCCAAGTAGAACATTTTTTCATTGAAAGAAAAAATGCCACTAATAGGGGTTGAAGGTGCCACTAATGGGGTCTTTTACCTTATTTTTTTTTTTTTTCACAGATTATCATTGTATACAGAGCAAATTTTGCGTGAAGTGTGTTTAGTTGAAGTTGTTGCAGCAACTTTATTTATTTGCATGGATGAATATTATTGTTTATTGGTAAATATTTAAATACTTACTGTTTTAATAGGAAAAAATTTTGTAAGAAATTCCCCTTTAGGTTCCGTTTAAGTCGTGCTTTACAGTGTAAACTCGTAATGCCATTTACATCAAGTTTACGCCGCAAACACGCTTATTTCAGACATATAGCATTTGTATTTTTACAACTTACAGTAGTATTACAGTGTAAACACCGTGTAACTCCAGTGTAGGTTCCGTGCTGTACCCGTATTTTGATAACTTATAGTGGGGTTACAGTGTAAATATCGTGTCAATTTTTCACAATTGTACGATACAAATTTCGTGTCGAACAGTGTAAACGGATCCACTAGTTAAAAGAATAAAAATATTCGAAAAATATTTTTTCAAACGTTAAACCTAAAAACTGGCAAGATAATAACTCTACTCTTTACTTCTCTATTCATAAATATCCCTATACTAAATAGTTCAATTCCTAAATAACACTATTTCTAAATATCTCTATTCTTAAATAACTTAATTCTTAAAAATCTTTATTTCTAAATAATAACTATTTTTAAATAACTCTTTTCGTAAAAATCTCTATTCTCAAATAACTCTATTCGTAAATTAACTTTTATTCTAAATTTATCTATTCTCAATTATCTTTATTTCTAAATAACTCTATTTGTAAATATCTCTATTCTTAAATAACTCTATTCGTAAATATCTCTATTCTTAAATAATTATATTCTTGAATGATTTCATTATAGAATATTTTTGAAGCTACATTAAAAAAAACGAGTGAATTAATAATAATTAATCAATAAGGGAGCATTGAAAAACTTAATTTTCATTGTATCGCACTTTGCTAAGTTAATAACAATTTTGATTTTCGCTGACAATGAAAATTAAGTTTTTCAAAGCTCCCTAATTGATTAATTATAATTAATTCACTCGTTTTTAGTAGATTTCATAAAAATCTAACTATTGTAGCCGTTCTCATGCCACAACTTCTGAAAAATTTTGCTATATTCCGACCTAACTCGATGAGATGAGTCAGAAAATACATATAGTTCAAAAGTTTATGTATGTATTTATATATATATATATATATATATATATATATATATATATATATATGATATATATATATATATATATACGATATAACGTGGTTTGTCAGCACGATAACGTCTACAATTCTCAAGAGATCCTAATGAAACTTAACATACTCATTTTATGGACGATTACGAAGGTCGAGTTCAAATTTGAGCTGAATCGGTCAATTATTTAGAAGTTACAGCATTTCAAAATTTTGAAAAATTGAAAATTTTATATTTTTAGTCCTTCTCCTATAAATAACTTTTGAACGCGCCGAGATGTTTGATTTCTGTAAAGTGCATCTTAAAGCTGAGAAAATAAGCTTCAATTTATACGTTTACATTTATATCTAGACCAAATAACATCTATTCTGGAATTAAATTTCAATGAAATTTTACTCTTGCAGTCGTTTCGTCACGGTTGATAGTTGTTATTCAATATTAGATAGAATTATTATTAATAATTGTAGTAAGAAGTTGAATCGCTATGGATGTAAATAGTTTATAGTATTTGAACATTAGTTACAAGTGTCTTAAATTAAATCCACTGTTTGACAACTGTCAAGAATTGAGACAGTATGCTGATAGATTTCAGGTCTTGTTGTCAACTCAGTCATTACATAGTTTTCCACATCACCCATGAGGTACTATGAAGTAAGATGCGTTCCCTTTTTTTTTAGCGTGGCGGGTCCCCAGTAGGCCTTTACCACTTAGAGAGGCGGGAAGGGAGCAAAAATATTACTCTATATGCATTTTAAAGGTTAAAAATTAACTATGTTCAATGATCATAGTATCATGTGAAGTTAGGAATATTATTTTAACAAGAATATAGTTATTAAATTTAACATGATTAAAAAATTATTTAAAACTTCGAATTCACATTATTCGAATTATTTCTCAATAGTTAATGGTTCGCCGAAATATTTAATTGACGGTTAAAAAATAATAAAATGTTGGTATTAGTAATTTTTGTTAGCTTATACGTCAATATGTAATTACGATCTTGAAATTATTATAAAAATATTGAACATTTTTCGTTTATTTATTCTAAGATTATTAAGAAGAATTAATATCCCTGATTAAAAAAACGAATTAAAAAGTATTGAAAATAACGAAATTTGAATTTTTTTCAATACTTATAAATATTTTTAATACTTTTCAATCCCTCCTCTTATGGAGAATTAAAATTGGCAATTGTTTTGAATAATTTTTTTTAATCAGGGATACATTCATCAATATATTATTGTTATTATAATTACAACTAATTTAATTTAACCGATAACGTCTACAATTCTTAAGATATCTTATTTAAACTAAGCAAGTATAAAACAAGATTAAAAAGTAAGTAAGACTACAACAAACATGCTTATGCAATCAGAACTCAATAGAGTTCGCTTAGTAGTCAGAATATCGGAAGATAAAGACGACTCATTTACAAAAAGTGAAAAATTTTTTTGAGTTGAATACCTTAGCATTTATCTTATTATGCAATTCGTTTTTATTTATTTTTTATATTTCAATACGAAATCTACTTCCATTTCGGATGCCGAATGGCCTTTTTTTTTTAATGTAGCTTCAAAAATATTCTATAATGAAATCATTCAAGAATAGAGATATTTACGAATAGAGTTATTTAAGAATAGAGATATTTACAAATAGAGTTATTTAGAAATAAAGACAATTGAGAATAGACAAATTTAAAATAAAAGTTAATTTACGAAGAAAATTATTTAAGAATAGAGATTTTTATGAAAAAAGTTATTTAGAAATAGTTATTATTTAGGAATAGAGATATTTAAGAATCGAGTTATTTAAAAATAGAAATATTCAAAAATAGTCTTATTTAGAAATTGAACTATTTAGTATAGAAATATTTATGAATAGAGAAGTAAAGAGTGGAGTTATTATTTTGCCTAAAAACTAAAAAATAAAATGTAATTAAAATTTTTTAAAAATCTCCTGTTCGCAAGATTTTTTTAAGATTAAATAGATTTTTTCAATCTTTCTCTGTTAATTGTTTTAAAATGTATTATTTTATTTTTTACAGGCTTGGAAAAATAATAATCAAATTGGCTTAACGATTTATTCTATATTACTAGTGGCATTTATTTTTAATATATACATTTTTTGTCACATTGGAGAATTATTAAAACAACAGGTAACAATTTTCTTCAACTATCACTAACTATTAACTCATTTTTATAAATCGTTACATTGAATTATTTCAAAACGAAAGACATGAATATTACAGTTTGGTAAAATTGGAGATTCTATTTATGAAATCAATTGGTACAATTTTCCTCAAAAAAATTCTTCAAATTTAGTTATGATGATAGCTATAAGCCAAAATCCTCAACAAATAACAGCTGGTGGTCTCTTTGAGTTATCATTCAAAGGTTTTTCTAGTGTATGTATAAGAAATACCTCCATCATTTTTTATGCTGAATATTTTTTGATTACATATAAAGACAAATATAATATGACTCTAAATAAACCAAAGTTATATTAATTTTTCTTTCTACACACTTAAACAAAGCTGGAGTTGATTTTCATAAATTAAAAAATATTGAATAGATAAAACTTTAAAAAGAAAAAATTAAAACTTTTCTAGCTGAATTTTCACTAATAAATTTTCGAAATCACTCAAGCTAATATTTTATTTTATTTTCAGGTTTTAAAAACATCAGTGGCGTATTTGAACATATTGCGAATGATGGAACTTTGAAAATTTAGTTCTAAATACTTGATGAGTTAAGAACTAAGGTTTTTTTTAGTTTAGAATATTTACATTCTCACCATCAACTACTTAACAATACTTTAAAATAAAAAGAGACTATATAAAAATAAAACGTATAACAGTGTAAATTTCTGTATTGAAAAGTTATTGACAAAAAAAAGGCTTAATTTCCCGGTGAATATCTTCCGAATATCTCAAGTATTTAATATTCCTCAACAGTTTTAAAACGCCAGTAACTAATACATATGGGTCATTCCATGTCAAATTGACCAATAGTTGGAATCGACCCCTTTCGATTTGGATGAATTTTGGTCAGAAGTTTTCTTTTATCATAAAACGAAGTTCTGCCAAACGAAAAAAAATAAAAAAATTTTTTTCAAAAGATATGCAAATTCAAAATTTCGCGATTTTTCCAGTTTTTCAATTTTGTTTTTGCAATATCTCGAATGCTATTATAGATACAGGAATGGTCTTTTTTTTGTTTGAAAGGGGATACTTAGGGCTATTGAAAAAAAAATATTTTGGAAAAAACTTTGAAAAATGCCAAATTTGTCAAATTTTGAATTTTTGAAAATCGTCAAAAATGAAAACCGCCATTAAAATTTTGGCTCAATTTTTTTTGTATGTTACCTTGTACTGATCTTAAAAGACCCTGAAATATTTGGATAGGGGTTTTTTTTTTGAAAATTATGAATTTTTAAATTAAAAAAAAAATTAATTTTTTGTTTTTTGCAACTTCTATATAAGGTAATTGCAGTGCCTTACAGTGTAAACTCGTAATGCCATTTGTATCAGGTTTACACCGCAAATCCGCTTAGTTCACACGTATAGCATCCGTATTTTGATTTGTAGTGGGGTTACAGTGTAGACATCGCGTAAAATTTTCACAATTGCACCGTACAAATCACGTGTCAAACGATGTAAAAACGAATCTACTAGTTAAAAAGACTGAAATTATCCGAAAAATATTTTTTTAAATATTGAAACCAAAAAATAAAAAATAAAATGTACTTAAATTAAAAAAAAAAATCTCCTAATCGCAAGATTTTTTTTAAGATTGAATAAATTTTTTCAATCTTTCTCTGTTAATTGATTTAAAATGCATAATTTTATTTTTATACAGGCTTGGAACAATAATAATCAAGTTGGCTTAACGATTTATTCTATATTATTAGTGGCATTTATTTTTAATATATACATTTTTTGTCACATTGGAGAATTTTTAAAACAACAGGTAACAATTTTCTTCAACTATCACAAACAATCAAATCATTATTATAAATCATTACATCGAATTACTTAAAAACGGAAGACATGAATATTACAGTTTGGTAAAATTAGAGATTCTATTTATGAAATCAATTGGTACAATTTTTCCCAAACATATTCTTCAAATTTAATTATGATGATAGCTATAAGCCAAAATCCTCTCCAAATAACAGCTGGTGGTCTCTTTGAGTTATCATTCAAAGGTTTTTCTAGTGTATGTATAAGAAATACCGACATTATTTTTTATGCTGGATATTTTTTCATTAAATATCAAAACAAATTTAATATGACTCTAAATAAACTAAATTTATATTAATTTTTCGTTCTACACACTTAAACAAAGCTAGACTTGATTTTCATAAATTAAATAATATTGAATAGATAAAACTATAAAAAGACATAATCAAAACTTTTCTAGCTGAATTTTCACTGATGAATTTTTGAAATCACTCAAGCTAATATTTTATTTTATTTTCAGGTTTTAAAACATCAGTGGCGTATTTGAACATATTGCGAATGATGGAACTTTGAAAATTTAGTTATAATTACTTGATGAGTTAACATCTAAGATTTTTTTTAGTTTAGAATGTTTAAATTTTCACCATCAACTACTTAACAATATTTTAAAATAAGACGAGACAACATAAAAATATAACGTATAACAGTATAAACTTCTTTATTGAAAAGTTATATTGACATCAAAAAGGCTTAATTGCCTGGTAAAAATCTTCCGAATATCTGAAGTATTTACTATTCCTCAACAGTTTTAAAATGCCAATAACTAATATATATTCATTCATTCACAAAACAATATTGCTTAGTTTTATATAATTATTTTAAAAAACTTCCTAAATCAAAAATTTGAAGTTATAGTGAATAATATTTAACAGCAGAAATATCTGAAGACAAGACAAATTTATAAATTATCTCGAAACCTTGCACCTTCTTTTTACACAATTAAATTCATAACATTAGTAACGCAGTCAATTTTTTATTAATTTTACTTATATAAGTAACTTACTTTAAGGGGTTAGGGGTAGTCAGAATTTTCAAAAAATCAATTATTTTTTTTTTTGCTTTTTCGTTATGTGTTGTAACAGGGAAAATCGAACTTCCCGGGGTCATTATCGACCCCGATAATTGACGCACGGTAGGTAAGGGTTTTCCCTTACTTTTCGATTTTTGACAAGAGTTTCGACTTGTCACCGGGCGTGCTAATCAAGATTCCCCACTACTGTTCCCGGAAAATGAAGCGGGGCGTAACAATAGGAAAGTTCGAGAGCCTGAGCTGAGGGTTAGAAAAGAACGAGCACGAAAAACATCGAGGCTTTTTCCCTTCTGGAAGCCAGTGGCCTTTTGCCTTTTGTGAATCAGTGACCTTGTTGAGATTAGATAAGTCAAGAGAGTGCAGTTTTGAACGCCGACGATAGAAAGCAACTACTGAGGAGTTTATTACGGTATTTGGAATTGGACAAGCCCTGACCGGAAGCTAACATAGTGGTTTGAGACGACAAGACGTCAAGCGGCGGAGCCAGCCAAGTTGGACCGGAGTATCAGTCGTCGTTGGATAAAACAATAATTGAGTCTCTAGGTATTTTCGATTAATTTAGGCCAAAATTGATTATTAATTTAATTAAGAGGCTGAAATAATTTAAATTAATTTCTCGAGCGGTCATTTTTATATTAGCAAGTTTTGTACTTTAGAGATTCATGCGCCAAGGTCATTTAGCTAGTTTTGTTATTGGATATTTATTTTAAAAAGAATGAGATTAATAGTTTATTTGTGAATTTACTGTAGATAATTTAATCAGTAATTTATTATAGGCCTGCTGGCTATAATAAATTAATTTAGTTAATAATTTTCGGGATATAAAGAAAAGTAAATTTGAATAAGAAATGAAAATGCGTAATTAAGTCAGTGAAGGTCATTTTAGAATGTATGTAGTTAAGAGTTGTATTGAGACGCTTAGGATTCGAATAGTTGATGTTTAGAATTTTGTCTAGGAAGATTAAATTTAGTAAATCCTGTAATGAGTTCAGTAGAATTTATTAATTGAAAATATTAGTAGAAAATTTAGTAAGTGAACTAGTACAGAAATTTAGTGATTATGTAATGTAGTAAGATTTATTTGCAGTAAACAAGTGTTGACGTAAAATTTAGTAGATTACGATAGTATTGTAAAGTTTTGGAAAATTAAATTTAGGCCGGTGGATAAATGTAATTGAATTGTTTAAGTTAGAAACGTGCTAAATCAATTATTAAATAATTGATTGAATTAAGGATAATTTATTAGATAAATTCGATAAGAAAATTTGGTGAATTTGGTAAATTTAGTTAATCTGGAGATTAAATTTATTTAAGGAAAATTGGTTAAAATTTTATTTAAGAAAATTTGAGAAATGAAGTTAACGTCCGGTGGATGATTTTATATGGAATTGAATAAGATTATATGGTATTCCGTCAGGTAGACGAGGTTGTTTATGTGAAATTAGTTCAGATAATTGAATAATTAAGAAGTTTTTATTGGGTAAAACATGTTGTTTGTTATTCCGTCAGTTGGACGAGGGTTTAAGAAATTAAGAATCTAGATGCGTAATGGTCTATGATTAAATTTAGAAATTAGGAATCTAGATGCGTAATGGTCTATGATTGAATTAGGAAATTAAGGATAGATGCGTAATGGTCTATGTAGAGTTAAGAAATTAAGAAGATAGATGCGTAATGATCTATAGTTGAAAGAATTTAAGGATATTTAGTTATAAGTTTTGGCAAGTGCCTGCGTAGGTGAGAGGTCCTCACAATTAAGTAATTGATAGGTTAATTTTAAGGGTAATATTATTAAGGAATTTTGTTAAAATAAAATTGTTTATATTGAATAAATAATTAAATTGTTAATAATTGTTTCTCAGTATTAATTTTTCAGCCTTTCTCAACTTCTCACGACCCGATCTTTCCTTCTCATGCTCCCCGGTTTCTGGGACACCGAGTATAAAATCCCAGTGGCGCCCTTTTCAAAGAGGAAAGGGGTGACCAATTGGACAGGGCTAACCACCCCGTTACAGTGTAATATCTTAAAAATATTCTCTGAAAATTTCAAGTCGATCCGATA
Source organism: Cotesia glomerata (assembly GCF_020080835.1). Taxonomy (NCBI): domain Eukaryota; kingdom Metazoa; phylum Arthropoda; class Insecta; order Hymenoptera; family Braconidae; genus Cotesia; species Cotesia glomerata. Next base: position 23,637,557 of record NC_058159.1, on the reverse strand, counting down.
ATTAGTTTTTGAGTTATTCGACAAATAACAAAGAGAGCTCGGGTACTTCATAGCGCTCGGAAGCAGATAGCTAGCGGCAGCTTCAAGAAACCCCCTTTTAGGGTTCTATTGTCATCCTATTCTGGAATTATAAAAGCAGATCCTTATAAAAATACAACCATAAATAAAAAGGAATGTATAGGCCATGTTTAGAAGCGGATGGGGACTCGACTGCGTACTCTGAAAACTAAACAAAAAGGTCTTGGTGGTAGAGGTAGGCTTACAGGAAAAGTAATAGACAAATTAACTGTGTACTATGGTTTATCAATACGTCGTCATTGCGATTCTATTGAAGATATGAAATCTGCTATTATGGCAACTTTTTACCACTACGGTTCGACTGATGAAAATCCGAATCATGATATGTGTCCCAAAGGCGAAGATTCTTGGTGCTCTTACCAGCGCGCTGAAGCAAGTGGAGAGCTTGATACTTATACTCAAGATTATTTTCCCTTACCTCCTGATGTTTTAAAAGCTATTAAACCGATTTACGACGATCTCAGTAATGATAATTTACTTTCAAGATGTGTAGGTGGATTCAATCAGAATAATAATGAGAGCTTCAACCAACTAGTGTGGAAAATATGCCCAAAAACCGTGAATACTAGTTCTACTATCGTACAAATTTCTGCATACATAGCTACTTGTATATTTAATGAAGGTACAAATTTATTATTAATGATTATGGATACCCTAGGACTTAATTGTGGGTCTAATTCCCATCGGTATGCTGAAAAATTGGATGCTGCACGTGTGAAAGTGGCAGATCAGCGCGCCAACGACAACACTCGGGAAGACAGAATGCTTCGTAGGCAACAACAAATTGATGTTTTGGAAACTTCCACAATGGCTGAAGAACTATTATATGGCCCAGGAATAGATGACTCGATGTAAGTAATTTAATAATTCGTATTACTGTACGTGAATCTAGTGTGAAACTTTAAACGCGTTTTTCTCAAAACTATGTTTTTTGAACTGGTGACAACTGTAACTCGAAAACCGCTCAGTAGATTTTAATAAAACTTATACAGCTTTTAGAATACATAATAAACTCGGGCCTGATCGAAGGATTTTTTTTTTTTTCAAAAATTTCGATTTTTTAAGACCAATTAACTGTTGATTTTTTCCCAAAAATCTAGACAAAAATTTCCTGAGGCCGTCATTTTGTTAATTTTTGAAAAAAAAAAAAAATTCTTCGATCAGGCCCAGGATTATCTATTTATAAAACTAATTTTTTTCATCCGATTGATTTTAGATGAATCTCCAAGGACTTATGATTGTCACCGCAAGGACCTTTTTTTGGAACTGGGTCAACACAGACAGCTACAACTTTGGAAATAAAAATTTTTTTTTTTTTTAATTTTCGTGACTTCAAGTCAAAACATTGTATAATAATGCCATATTACTACTTTTGTAAAATAACATGATTTAATAGCAAAAAAAAAATACTGAAAATTCTCATTTTTTCGTGCCTCTGACTACCCCTAACCCCTTAAGGAATTCAAATCAGTAAATAGACCATAAATCAATGTATAATTAATTTTTTTCAAATTAATTGCAATGATAGTTAAGTCTATTAATCAACACAGTTACACGTAAATTTAAATTATTTTCTGTCATGTTAATTGACCATTTTTCTGACGTAAATTTTTATATTAAAAAATACTATTTCAATTTTTTCTAAACATCATAATATAAAGAATAAAAAAGGAGGATGTATGAAATTTAAAAGTATGGAGACACTAGAAACTTATCACTGGAGTATGAGTACTGAGCACTTTAAATAAATTATAAACTTGAATCGATTTAAACTGCATGAATTTTAATGCCTCATCAAAAATGACACCAGTACTTCTTCTTTATTTTTTTCATCATACTGAGGATTTGTGGAAAATGTATACATAATTTATATATCTCAAAGAGGGAGCACTTTAAAACTATATTCTAAAGTTCATAAAAAATTTATAGTTCTAGTTATTGATTAACGTATCTTCTTTTGATATTTATGTAAATTATTATTTTTTTATTTACAATCGCGAAATATAAACTAAATTTCATAAGCAGATGTGAAAAAAAATTTTAACAAAACAGTATCATGGCTCGAAATCAGGGAGAAGCTATATTGTCAAATAGAAGTGAAAATTGTCATAAACATAGAGCTGTTAAATACACATACTTCTTTTTAAATTTATTAGGAATCGGACCGTTAACAACTGAATCATTAAAAATCACAAAAATAGTGTCTTTTATATGGTCAGCTACTATTGTAACTATTGGTGTATGGGAAATTTCCTTTAGATTTATCTATGTGTACTTTGACGTAACCGATGTAGATGACCAAATGGATTTACTCGCTCCAGTAGTGTTTGTTACTGTAACAACACTAAAATATTTGTCCATAGCATATCGTCATGACACCATAAAAAAGTTCACTAAACATATATTTGATGATTGGAATATGATTGGAAGTCAGGAAGAAGAAGATATTATGGAAAAAAACTTGAATATGAGTAACAACATAACTTTCGTATTTGCAGTAATGATGTATATAAGTTGTGTGTTATATAATTGCTTTATGCCTCATGTGATACCTATTCTATTTAACAGTGATGATCGAAATGCTTCTGAACGAATAGTTATTTTTCCTGGTTACAATAGTGTATTTGACGTCGATTCATTTCCGATCTATCAAATTACTTATGTTTTCCATCAATTAACTGCGTTATCTACCTATACAATTCTTATCACCTCTTGTAACTTAATAATAGTTTTGGTTACTCATGCTTGCAGCCAGCTTCAAATAATTACAAATCAAATCGATTCATTGCTAAATAATTTTTCCAAAGAAGAAAAGTTCTCTTACGCAAAATTGTCATTTACAATCAGTCGTCATGTCAGGGTGCTTGAGTAAGTTTTAATGCGCTTAGAACCAGTTTTTCAATCCAGGATAAAAATATAATTATTATTGCCAGTATATTTATATCTATGCCTATACATGAAATATAATATAGATATATTTCATCATTGGATACAATTTTATTCTAGATTGAAAAACTGGCCCTTAGAATTTTGTAAATATGTCTATCCTATGCACTGAGAGAAAAAATTTCTTTAGAAGAAAATGAAAATTTTTGTGACAAGATGAAATTTTCAAGAATTTTATTTCTTAGTTGAAGAAACGAAAATTTTTCTCACAGCAAATTTCTTTTCGGAAATTTTTAACAACTCTATTTCTTAAATGAAGAAATCATAATTTAAATTTCTTGTTGAAAATAAGTTTTCTAAATTTGGAAAAAAACAATTTTGGATGAAAATTTTCAAGTTGTCTATTAAAATTGTTTTTTTTTTTCCAAATCTAGAAAACTTATTTCTAACAGCTAAGAAATAAAATTGTTGAAAATTTCCAACAAATTACTTTTTGTCACAAGAATGCCCATATTTTTCAAAAGAAATTTTTTTTTTCAGTGTGATAAATTCATCTTTATTTCGTTTAGATTTTCGAATAAACTTTTGAAAAAAATGATATTTGAATTATGTCTAATCGAAGTTGGTGCTTCTTCTATTCTTCTTTGTATAGATGAATTTTGCGTTTTAAGGGTATGGATATAATTTTAACATTTACATTATAATTTAATATTTATTACTTACAAAAAATTAAATTGTAGATGCTAGAAAAAAAAGAATTCGCAAATATGACATCTTATATCATGATATTTTTTTCTTTAAGTTTAAACGTACTTATAGTATGCTATTTTAGCGAACTTCTCGAGGCTCAGGTATTTACTGTATATATATTTTTTCACATTATGGGTAAAAAAAATAAAATTGTTTTTCTAAAATAAATCTAAAACAGTTTATGAATGTAGGAGAAAAACTTAATTCGGTTGAGTGGTATAAAACTCCAGTAAATACAAGACAGTATTTTAATTTGATTATAATTATGTCCCAACAACCTCAAAAAATTAGCGCAGGTGGAATCGTTGATCTGTCTTTTGTGACTTATCTTCAAGTAAGTTTAAAAAAATTAACTCAATGAGTGTAAGTCAACCTCGACTAATTTTTTTTACTAATCATCTTGCAAAAATTATGCCATTGAGTGCAATGATAAAAAATTAACTTGATTTGAAACAAAAATGTTTAAACCAAGACTATCATTTTAAAGAGTTTGATCGTATTGAACCAAGTAAAAAAATTCTTGAAATAAAAGAATGTTCTTGGTTTTAAGTAAATTTTACTTTAAGATGATCAAATCTTTCAAAATTATATTCTTGATTCAAGAAGTTTCTTCTTAAATCAAATTAATTTTTTCATCAGTGAGCAACAAAGTCAATTACCTTTAAATAATCCACATTTCTTAAATTAATTAATTAAAGTGGAAATATTATAGTTAATAATGAAGTTAAGGTGAAAACTATTTTACTGTTTCATTGTATCTTACAATAAAGTTTCACTTTATGTGATGAAATTAAAGAAAAAACATTTTTTTCAGATATTGAAAACTGGATTTGCTTACCTACAACTTTTAAGAGCAGCAAATCTCTAAAATGCTTCTCAAAAATGACATGAATGATTTAAAATGCAGTTTTATTGTGAAAAGAAAATATAATTCCAAAAATATACTTGTAATGTTTATGTCAGTATAGCATAGCTTGAACATGACTGAAATCATGAAAAAGTTAACAAAATAACTGTCGGAATCAATCCGCATAAGGTAATATATATATATATATATATACTAGCTGTTACCCACCCGCTCCGCTGGACACTTATAATTGTATTTAGAATTGAATATAATTGTATTTTTAGACCTAAACTTGAAATTTAATTGGAGTATTGTTTTGACTTACACACACTGATAGAAGGATTTGTTTATAGTTAAAAAGATTTCTTAATATTTAACAAATCATTTATTAGAAGCCATTTGTTAGTCCTTAACAAATATTTGTTAGTATTTAAAAAGATTTATTAATATTTAATAAATGAAAATCAGATTTATTATATACAAACAAATCATTTTAAATACTAAGAAATATTTGTTTAATACTAAAAAATGGTCTGTAATAAATGATTTGTTAACTATTAACAAATATTATTTAATACAAATAAATCCTTCTATCAGTGCAGATTCCAAATTCCATTGGATTGGCCTGTACCTTTTATTCATGTGATTATTCTAGCTAATAGTTATTGTAGTTGATTCTATCAAATTTTATATCTATAGAAACTGTATTTGAAGAATATGAATTTTTTTGACAATTATCACTCCCGCACTCTCATGTTAGGGAGGAATTTTGTAAGATCCTATTCGAGATGATTTCTACATTATAAATAAAAGGTTCCAACAAAACTTCGAGTCCATAGAAACTATTGTTTGAAAATGAGAGATTTTTATTGTTAACGCCCCCGCAATCCCTTTTGGGGGTAGAATTCGAGAAAGTCCATTCTCAGCTGAACTTGACATTATCCACGAAGATTCCTACTAAATTTGAAGACTGTAGAAGTTACAATTTAGAAATTGAAATTTTAGATTTTAACACACTTACCCCCGCAATCCTCATCGGAAGTAGAATTTTTTGAAATCCATTTTGAGATGATCTCCTAATGACAAATAAAATATTCCTACCAAATTTACAGTTTTTAGAAGCTATATTTTGGAAATTAAGATTTCTCATTGTTAACCCACCCCTGCGATCCTTATTAGGGGTGGTTCGTCGTAATATCCGCTCTTAAATCATTTCTGTATTACAAATAAAAAAGAGAGGACTCCTATCAAGTTTGGCGACAATAGGAGCTATAGCTTGGAGCAAAAATTTTAATAGTTAAAACCCACTCCTGCAAACTCCTGTAAGGTGAGCTATTGTAAAATTCGTTCGGATATTATTTTTACATCTCACACAGAAAATTCCTACCTAATTTGAAGCCTATAGAGCTATAGTTTAAATCGGGAATTTTTCATTGTTAACGTCTCCGCAATCTTTTTTGGGGTGGGATATTATAAAATTCGTTCATGAATTATTTCTACATCACATATAGCAGATTCTTATCAAATTTGGAGCATATAGGATCTATAGCTTGAAAATTTAAAATTTTCATTGTTAACACCCATCCCCGCAATCCATATTGGAAATAGGTTGTCATAAAATCCGCTCTTAGATCATTTCTACCTCACATATAGCAGATTCTTACCAAATTTGGAGTATATAAGAGCTGCACCTCAGAAATTTAAAATTTTCATTGCTACACCAACCCCGGCAACTCCCTATGGCAAGAGCTATCGTAAAATTTATTCATAAATTATTTTTACATCACTTGAAGAAGATTCCTACGGAATTTGGAGTCGATAGGAGCTATAGCTTGAAAATTAAAAATTTTCATTATTAATATCCACCCCCGCAACCCCCTGAGGGGTGAAATATCGTTAAATTCGTTCATAATTTATTTTTACATCACTTATAGAAAATCCCTACAAAATTTGGAGTCTGTAAGAGTTATAGCTTGAAAATTAAAAATTTTCATTGTTAATATCCACCCCCGCAACCCCCTGTGGGGGTGAGATATAGCAAAATTCGTTCAAAAATTATTTCTACATCTCTTACAGAAGATTCCCACTAAACTTGGATTTGATATGAGCTATAGTTTGAAAACGGGAATTTTTCATTGTCAACGCCCCCGCAACTATCCTTGTGGGTAGACTTTGGTAAAATCCGTTCTTAGCTGACCTCTACTCGGCGAAAGGAATATTCATACCAAATTTCAAGTCTCTAGGTCTTATAGTTCCAGAGACATCGTGATGAGTGACTATATCTATAGAAAGTCTTCTATATATATATATATATATATATAGATAGATAGATATGTACAAATCCAATAACCAAATTATGGCCAAAGCATAGATGGTACCTATTTGCTATGAATAAATAAATTAGTCCTTATAAATTTGCATCTTTTAAAATTTTAAAATCCTTTAGCGCTTGGAAGTCTTGACAATCGTCAACGGGTGAGATTAATGAAAAGAAGATTAATTTTATCCAGAGAAATATAAGTACTATCTTAAAATAATGTGGTTTATCGGTAAACCACATTTGGTAATTTTTCAAATAGATATCGATTCAAGGAAAATTTTTATATTTTGATTATCAGAAGTTGACAATTGCATTAAAGAAAGTTCATCAAAATTATATTTATATCAATAATACTGACAATAATTTTTTATCAAGTTATTGAATAAAATGTAAAAAACGGTTGACCACGCTGGCCATTTTCAAAACTTTCTGCCGTATTGAATTCAAAAAATTGTATATTACACAGTTCTTCGAGCTCAATTATTCAACTTTTATAAATTGAGATCTCTTCAAGCTCGAAAATTAGCGAGCTATCTTGAAAAAATAACTTCTTGTCAATTTTGAATTGCAATAACTCCTGAACGAATTAACCAATTTCGATGTAGTTTACGGTATTTAATGAATTTTATTCGACAGCGATATTTCTTGGACGAATTCACCGATTTTTATCCAGTTTGCGGCATTGAACGCGATTTTTATTGACAACGATGTCTAGGGTAGAAATACCGGTTTTGGCTATTTTAAGACCATTTTTGGCCACTTGACATTTTGGTTTATTTGTAAAAAGTTTAACTATTCAAGTAGAATTTGTATAGAATTGATGAATTGTAGATTTATATGAAATGAATTCATAAAGTCTTGCACTTACAGAAATATTCATTCAATATTTTGAAAATAAAGTGGCCAAAAAAAATACACTGACCACAAACGGTATTTCTACCCTATAGAACGAATTAACAGAATTTGATGGAGCTTGCAAAAATCAAAGTTGTTTTTTGGGATTAAAAGCGGATTAAATTTTTGAATCAATTGATATTCTAGTTTTAAAGTTATCTCAAAAATTCTTTTTTTTTTTTTTTCAAATGCTATTTTGAAGATATCATGTTAAACTCATTCAAATTCACATGAAATCTAATGGCAATAGAACTCATTTGAACGCTGCAAATCGCGTTGCATATTATATTATTTTTTGAAAGACATTTCATATGAAACATATGTTTTCTCCGATCTTTCTTTTTTCTGAAAGTATAGTTTCTAACGAACAGAAATACACCTCAATCGTAAGTTTACAAACATGTACTTTTTGAAAATCGTTGGTTTTCATAGTAGAAGTCAAAAATTTACCTTAGATTTAAATTTGATAACTTCCTAAATTATGAAAATCTACTATCTTTATAGCGAAAAGTTTGAATCGAGATTGGAAAATCTCAAAATGGACTACTCCACGGAGAGAAAAATGTGGAAATCATTCCTATAGTTTTGATGAAATATTTTCCTATACCATTTTAGGAGCGATTACTTAAATTATGGGAATTGTACCCATAATTTTTGGGAAATGTTACTATAATTATGGGAATGGTTCTTATAATTATAGGAACGATACCTATAATTATAACTGTAATATCGACATGATTCCTATAATATATAGGAATGTTTTCCATAATATTATAGGAACCATTCCTATAATATTGTGGGAATCATTCCCATAATATTATAGGAATGATGCTTAATAATATTGGAGTAATTTTTTTTCACACAACTGTGATATTTAATTAATTATTTTTAACTGAATTTATTTTTTTTTTTGATTAAATGATTCTTTTTTTATAATATATAAATTGATAAAAAAGTTATCAGTAATAATATTTATTATTATTATTGTTAAATTAATCAGTTGTAGCAGTTGATATTTTTTAAATCTTTAATGGTATACATGCTTGTAAATTAAAATAAAATTAATTAAAAAAAAAAAAAAAAAAAAAAATTAATTAAAAAAAAAAAATTTCTTAAACAAAATAAAATGAAATTGTAAAATAAACAATGAATTTCCATATCTATTTTGCTCCTCTAATTGTATAGTGAGAAAATATCCCTTTTATTAGAGTAACTTTAGAATTGCTACAATATTTTTCAATATTATTTAACACAATAATAACTGAGCTGGAATAAACAATTTAAGATTAAGTACACACGTGAATAAAAATCATGAAAAAGAAATTTTTTCACTCTAGTGAAAGATCAATTTTTATTTACAAAAAAAAAATTTATTAGCAAAAAAATATATAACAATTACTTTATATTTTTGAAGTGATTGCTTCATTATTAAGAAAATAAACTTTTTTCTATTATTATGTGCATCATTCCCATAATATTATAGGAACCATTCCTATAATATATTGAAGCTATTCCAGTATTATATAGGAACGTTTCCAATAAACTATGGGTATGGTTCCCATAATGGGTATAGGATTGATGCCTATAATGATCATTTTATTATAGGAACCATTCCCATAATTTTTGAAAAGGTTCCTATAAATTTCTCTCCGTGTCATATTGCTCTACTGCTAATTTAGTTATAATAACAAATATATTTTATTGCTCATTTTAATAATGAAATTGAAAAAAAAAAAAAATGCACTATCATCGCGATATTTTCTTTACTGACTGAACTAAGCATATGCATCGCCATATTCACAAATATTTCATTTTATTTCAGCAATGATTTTAGAATAAAGAATACGTAAAAATGATAGATTCTTAATAAACATATTTATTGTAATAATTTCTATAATACAATTAATAACACACAGTCTGTAGCCGTTGCTGGTAAGGCAATCAACAATTATTTTGAAAAAATTATTAATTAATAATTATAATACAAGCAAACAGTCTTTTATAAGTACAAAAATTGAATGTATATACATACAACTTACTAACATATTAGTAATACCTAACCAATTTTCACATTAAACTCGTTCACCTATGATTTTAGTAAAGTACGAAAAAAGTGTCCCCCGTGGTTAAATTTCTACGTTATTGTTAAATTATTCTTATCGAGTTTGTATTAAATATTTATAATTAGTGTGTTTGCATTTCCATTGCGAAACACAATTGAAAAATACTGATGTGATTTTTAAACACTTACCTTCTTTTACAATTGCCTGATACAATTTTTCATTTTACTTTTTCTATCATCCATTATATAGTTTAAATAAAAAATATCTGTTGTGAAATATCCTTTCAACAAAATTTTTGAAATATCATCTCTTGTTTTACACATTATTTCAAATTATTAAATCCGACAGTGATCAATTGTTATTAAAATTTTGTTAATTTGAAATAAAAAAAAAAAAACCCCCTAAAAATAGCTTCATTATTTTACTGCAGCGATTCATTTTGTGTATAAATTTTTTGTTATGCAGCATGAGGGTATATCGAACTTTTATTAATAATTTATCATTATTTATTGAATAGTATATACGAAACTACCTGATTATGTATTCATTTAATTTGTAGTGTAAAGATTTTAATAATGATTTATATCAAATACTATATAAATAAGTATATAATTGTATAATGAGTATTTTCATTGCTTATTATAGAATAAGAATTTTATAAAAACAGACAATAAGCGATTTCAAACAATTTTAGAGGTCATGTCAAACTACTCATTCGATACTTAGTTTATCTTTTTACTTTAAGTATTCATGCATATCTCTAATGCTTAATCGATTTGAAAATTTTCAAATTTTATTTAATTATTTTTTGCTCCTTTTTATCGGACAATGATTTAGTATTAACGAAGTATTTAGTCTGTTGGATAAAAACGAAGAATTGCCCTACCCTGAATTTCTGAATGACAAAGTTTATGTACAACGTCCATTGCTTGTTCAGCAGGATAGACAGTATGAGGTGGCGGTTCAATTTTCCCACTTGCAACTAACTGTACGAGCTCGCTGAGTTGATCAAGACTACCCGGTTCTATAGATTTTATATTTTGCTGGCGCTCGTCAACGCGTTTACTGAATTTAGGTAAAAGACGATCAGCTACTTCTTTTATCAAAAAAACTACACCACCTTTACCCAAACATTGTAAACTACGATGAAGACTTCTTGAAGTGGTGCCATAGTCGATCACAACATCTACTTGGCCTTGACAGGCATCCATAGTACGCTCAATCAATTGCTTCTCGTATAATCCCTCATTCCATTCAACTACATTAACCCTGAAAAATAATAATGTTCATAAATTATAAATACATAAGAGAGTTTTTGATATAAATTTTTTATTAAAGTTGTTAGATTAATTTGTATTATTTAATATAACACTTCTGCCTTTGACGCTTAAACACAGACATAAGTTTAAACGCGTTATACATTCTTAAAATGATATTTTTTTAATCATTTTTTGTTTTTGAATAATTTAAATATGAATAAAACATCTTTGAAATTAAAAACATGGAATATTTCTTCTAAAAAAAAAAAAAAAAAAACATTTTAACTATTTGAAGATGTCACTTCTGTTGATAATAAAAACAAATGGTCTTAATACTTTTGAGAACTCTGTTAAAATCACGGTTTTTTCATCAAAGTTTATCATTTAACAACTGCTAAGTATTTTTCAATGAAGAAATATTACGCTACAAAATTCTACAATCAAAATATGACATATTTCAGTGAAAAATTTAATTTATAAATAAAATATATTTAATGATAGATAAAAGTAATGTAGAAAAATAAACAAGTATATAAAATTTTATATCTTTAATAAAATCAATAAAGCTGTTAAAAAATTTTGTGTTAATGTAAAAAAAAAAAAAAAAAAAAAAAACTATAATCATCAAGATCTCAAAAATTATGCAGCTATATTTTTACAATAATGTAAAATGAATTCGGTTGAAAGCTTCTGATTGATTGAATCATTAAATTTATAATTTTCTTAGTTGTCATTTTTTTTTTTTTTTTTTAAATTTATCACTACACCATCTCTTTTTTTAATAATAGACATGTCAAATATAAAAATAGAAAAATAGACATTTATATTGTTTTTATCACTATACATTTAACTGTAAACGTAGTAATTACTTTTAATTACGAATCAAGCTACTTAGCTGAATATAACTTGATTTTCACCGTAACGATACTATTGATTTTTTATTTTCAAGTTTATTTATAATTGAGGAATACAACTTCGAAGAAATTTACATTGAAAAAAGTTTACTTCGTACTGAGAACTTTTTGAGCTCGGAAAAAAATTATTTAAAATAATTTCAGTATTTATAAATATTTTCTTGAATCGAAAATATTCATTCTACAGCCAAAAATTTTTTATCTGTAGATCAATTACATTTTGAAGATTTTATGATAAATGATAAATTCAATATTATTTGTAGTAAAATTACTTACTGTTGAAATTCTTGTGCCATAAGTAACCCATCATCTCTCAGTGATGCTACTGTAATAGTAACTTTATTTTGCATATTACTGAAGTAATACGCAGCTATTCTAAGTGTCCACAGAGCGAGTCCTCCTGTACCTACTATAAGAATTTTACAAACTTGATCTTCCGCACGTTCTTTCAAAAGTTGCTGTCGAAAAAAAATATCAATATTTATTTATATTCATACACATTAGGGTGTTTCATTTGAAGTAAAAATTTTTTTTTATTTTTACTCGAAAATATGCGTGTAAAAATAGTTAATATATTTTATTTTTCTAAATAAGATCTCTGAATTTTAAATCTCTTATGGACTCAATATGTAAAGATGAATTTTTTCCTTAAAAAAATTTTTTATCCACCTAAATTCTATGATTTGTGTATCATTGTACCGATACTCATAAGATCTTTTTTTTTTAGAAGATCCTGGGATCTACTTAGAAAATATTTATTCAACTTGAGTATTTATTCAAAATCTTTATAAACTGTAAAACTTCAAAAGCAATTTTTAATAAAAAAAACGATATAATTTATATACTATTGTTCATTATTTTATTTTTTTTTTTTGATTTTAGATAATTCACGGAAAAACATTTTCAAATAGCAGTTGAAAAAAATCTAGTTTTCAAATGAAACACTTATTTATATTATAAATTAAAAATAGCAATGTACCTGTACGTGTTCGTGAGCAGCAAAAACTGTATTCATAGCAAGCAAAGCTCCAGCTGGCAACATTGCTGCGATACTGAGCGACATATTCTCAGGAACTTTAATTAGATACTTAAGATCATGAACAACTAGGTACTCAACGTATCCATTAGGTATTCCCTCAAACGGATACAAAATGACTCGATCACCAACGACAAAATTGCAATCATCCGTAACTCCAGATCCAAGTGATTCAATGATACCAGCAACTTCATAGCCAGGAAACAATGCAGCATCTCTAACACCATAATGAGGAAGTATCACGGGAAAATCACACTCAACAGAACTCTCAGTTGCAAGGCTGCTTGCACTTGATACTGATGTTAAACTTCCCAGACTTGGTGATCGTTTCGGATGATAGCAAGCACCGGCACAAACTACGCGTATCCTCGCACCTTTTATTGGTACGTCTGGTACAGGGACATCAAAACTGAAGACGCAGTCACGTCCAGTTACGCTAGGACTCTCGATTGACAGTTGACGACAAAGTTTATTCATTTTCTTTGTTTCGCTATGAACATAAAAAATAAAGAATATTAGTTATGATAATTATACAAATTTTTATATTATTAGATGACATTAAATTTAGCAGTCACTTGACCAATTTTTAATTTTATTTAACAAATAAATTAATTCTAAAAAATCATTTTTAATTTTTTAAAATTTCTGCATGTCAATTTTTTTTTGGCCATAATTTATTTGTTACAGAAATTCTAAAAATTATCAAATAATTGCTAAATTAATTTTTATTATTAAAAGGCATTAAAGTTAGCAGTCACTTGATTAATTTTTCATTTTATTTAACAAATAAATTAATTATAAAAAGTCATTTTTAAAAAATTTCATTTTTAATTTTTTTAAATTTCTACGTACTTGGTGTGCATGATTGTGTACTTTAATTTTTTTTTAAAAGTCCTAGTAGATAGATTTTAGGAATTTCATAAAAAGTGAAATATTTTGTAACCACGCACACTAAATACGTTCCAAAATTGTTTCTTTTAATTTTGAAATTTACAAAAAAATTTTTTTTAATTTCCGAAAATCATATACAACCATATCGGTATCTTGAATTTTTTAATTTTTTATTTTATATCTTTTTGTAAAGAAATAAAATTTTTTTTTCTTAATAGTCTTATGAACGTGGACTTGGCGCGATTTTTTTACAGTGAAACTGTTTTTTGCTCGGATTGTCCTAAAAGCTAACAGCGACTGTGAACATGAGAATCACTCGTGTTTTCAATGTAATGTGTAACATAGGAATGGTTACTGTGCTGAAAGATACTCAGTCATATGTAAAAACGACTCATTCTTATTATCACAAGATCTAGTAATGTGCTAAGAACTTTTTTTCTATACTTTTCGCTCATTCTTGTGTAGCACAGTAAACAGTCGTATTTCATTTTTTCCGTGTACATGTTAATTTTTTTTCCATAATTTCTTTGTTACAAAATGTATAAAATATCTGCTAAATTAATTTTCCTTATTATTATTATTATTATTATTAATAATTTATATTTGATTATAATTATATATTTTACCCATTTGAAGCAATGTGTGTTGAGTTAATCGATTCTATTTCAACAGGCATTATGTGTTATAGTAAATAAAAACAATAAAGAAAAGTTTCTAACTTGTTCAAAGTTGTGAACTTTTTAACAAGTTACTATTTAATTACTGAGACATAAAATAATTGTTTGTAAATATTGATGTTTCAAACTGTTTATTTTATTATTAATATGTATGGAAATTTTTAATTTCAATAAACAAAACAATAACAACTGTTATAAAGAAAAACCGAACACAGAATAATCTTCATAGAACAGCCGAACAAAATTGACTAACTGGAGTAAACAACCTTCTTCCGTCTTTATAACGTGCTGTATTCATAACAACCAAGAGGGGAAAACAGTTAGATGAAGTGGGGATAACCTGGATGAACACTCGCAAGCCGCGTGCTACCAAAGATACTATATTTATAGGTAAGTGAGTAAATATGTTTTTTTCTTTTTACAATATTTTTCATAATTCAACTTAAGTAAAAATTACTGAGATACAATATAACATATTATAATAAAATAACCACTCTAGAGAAAATAACTTATTACTAATGAAAAGAGAATAAAATAATATGAGAAGCCAAACACAACATGGACCAACATTATAAATATAATAATAAATTATTAATGAGCTAAATGGAAATTTTTTAAGCTAAGTTTGCAACCACATTGTAAATATATGTATGTAAATAATGTACTTGTTATAATGCAAATAAACTAAAAAAAAAGTACTGTATTTATGGGTATCCTGTGAATTAAAAACACGTACGCTCATTACTTATTACTCTTTTTAAATTTTTCAAAACAACCGCAATTTTTTTTTTGCATGAAGATATATTTACTTTTTAAAAACCATATTCAAGTTGAAAAAAAAAAAATTGTTGTTTACAGCCAAGACATAAACATAAAAATTAAAATTGATAATATTATTGTCTTTAATTGAAGATTAAATGATAAAAAATTGAACAAAGTGTTATAAAATACAAGAATCATCGATAACAACAATAATATTAAAATAACCTTGACACAATAATTATTAATTTTATCATATTTAGCAGAATATTTGTTTCAATTTCATACATGTATAATATTTATGAGTTTTAAGTTTGTAAACAATATCTGTATTTAAATATTTCTCACGATAAAGCGGAAAAAATAACATTGATTTAAAATTAATGAGTAGTATTCAATTGACTTTTTAAAGAATAACTTTTTTAATTCAAAAAAGATAATGTGAAGTATTTTAATTAACCGATGAAGAAATTTTTTTTAATATTATATGGTTTTATTAATTAAAATTCAATTAAAAAGAAAAAATGTGGATCACATACTAGTTATCAATAATATCAGTACAGTTTAATGATAAATACAGTAGTGTTTAAGCTCTTTGTGATATTATTGTTATTCATTTGAAAAACTGTTATTTATATTCTTTTATAAAGCATAAGACTTAGTCATAAGTCGTCGACACGTATCTAAAAATAATGTAATAGTTTAAAAGTTTAGTTTTGTTAAGTGTTAAAAGTAGATTAACATTTTATTAAGCACTGATAGAAGGATTTGTTTATAGTTAAAAATATTTGTTAATATTTAACAAATCATTTATTAGAGACCACTTTTTAGTCCTTAACAAATATTTCTTAGTATTTAAAAAGATTTATTAATATTTAATAAATGAATATCTGATTTATTAAATACAAACAAATCATTTTAAATACTAAGAAATATTTGTTTGATACTAAAAAATGGTCTCTAATAAATGATTTGTTAACTATTAACAAATATTTTTTTAATACAAATAAATCCTTCTATCAGTGAGTGTGGTGAAAAATATAAATTTATAATTTAGATGTCTTTTTGATTTTATTCCCGTTAAAATAAGCGTAATACGCAATTGAATAACATTTAATTTTATTTATCACATTACACAAAATCCGTCACTGTTATTTTCTATTTCCAGCGATGGAAAACAAGAGACTCAAGGCTATACATAATAGAGTACACTGATAGAAGGATTTCTTAGTATTTAAAAAGATTTCTTTGTATTTAAGAAATCATTTCTTAGTATTTAAAAAATATTTCTTAAATACAAAGAAATATTTCTTAAATATTAAGAAATATAACTACTAAGAAATATTTCTTAAATACAAAGAAATATTTCTTAAATACTAAGAAATATTTTTTAAATGCTAAGAAATGATGTTTAAGAAATGATTTCTTAAATACAAAGAAATCTTCTTAAATGCTAAGAAATCCTTCTATCAGTGTACTGTAAACAAGTTCAAGTTGTAAATTGATTAGAATAATAAATAAGTTTAAAATAGAAAATTTTGTTTATTTTTTATGATATAATTAAATTATTTTTTATATAGTTTTATAAAATCGTATTGATATAAAATATGAATAAAATAAAAAAATAGTTCTAAGAAAAAATTGATTGTAAGAGATTCACTCTAACAAAACGACATAAAATCATATATCTGCTTGGCGTATAAGTAAGCGGAAAGTAAAAAAGTAGAGAAGGAGAAGTTAAGCGGTCGATTCTGCCACCGACTCACGACTGGATCACGTGCACATCAGCAAATATCCGCGTGTTCATAGTAAATAAAACCATACATAACTAATACCATCTCACGTTGCTCCGAGTTGCGACGTTCACTGCAGATTTTATTATGCTACCATATACAATATAATAATAAATATAAGTTATAGCAACTGATTTTTAAATGAGTTTATTTTGATTTCTAGGTACCTGACTGATAAATCAATGAGCTGTTTTTAATCTATGAGCTATCATCACATTATACTTGTACAAAAGAATCATCAACATTTTATAAGTATTTTTTATTATTTTATTAAGTTTTTATAATAAAAAAACGTATGTTATGCTATCGAACATAACAAAAAAATCTTTTTTTTTTTTTTTATATATATAATACAATAAATTTCTGAAAATAATTAATAATATTTATAAAATTGTAAATATTTGAGTACGCTTATGTAAAAATAATTACGATATAATAATTATTAAATGTATTTTGACCAAAAAAGAAATATTTTATATGAAATTTAAAGAATTAAATACGGAAATATTTTTAGCTTAAAATAAATTATCTTGTAAGTACGTTGTTATGTCAACACACAAGAGCTTCAATCTGCGCGTTAAATAAATATCATAATCGCCAATTAATAAAAACTAACTGAAAATGCTACATCGAAAAACATTCCATTTTATGGAAAGAGATACTAATCTTCAAGGGCTTAGATGATTAAATTAAACATGAACCTACAATTTTATGAATTAAAAAAATTAATGTGTTTGAATTGAGCCTTGAATTTGGTGATTCATAGTTAACAAATTTAATGTCGTAAACACTTATATATTTTAAATATTTAACCCAGTCAAAATTAAAAAACTTTTAGTTTTACGGAGGATATATTGATGAAAGTTGTTATAATTTTCTAATTATAATCCATTTTAAAGAAACGAAAATTGATAAGAACTTTCTTGATAGAAAATTCATTTCTTCGCAAAATAATATTATTAAATACAGTTTAAAGTTCTTTAACTTAAATACTTTATAATCTAAAAACTAAAATTAAACCATTAGTTACTTTAAATAACAAATAATAATAATAATAATAATATTAAAGAGTACAAATTTTTACTTTTACAATTTAATTAATTAAGCATTATACCTTTTTGTAATAAAATTTTATCATCCCATCACAATCGATTAGTTAATTGACTCTTCCACTCAACTAAATTATCTCATTAATATTTTTTTGTTGATAAAACTTTGTTAACAAGCAACTATGTTCAGTTTTTTTTTGTATATAAAAAAAATTCCTGGTGTATTTTATGATAGGTTTTAGATAATTTGATAATCAACAGTATCACCTTGATTCATGCTAAACGTTAAAATAAATATTTAAACAACTCTTTAAAGCACACAAAGAGAATTTTTTTATGATTCATGACGAGTATTCACCGAGTAATTGTACAAAGGATTATAAATTGCAAATCTACGTTATATTTGGAGTGGAATTATTTTTCTCTTCAATAACTAAAAATAGCGTATCACATGGTAGCCTAATAACGTAAACAATACTTATGACGTAATTGAGGTCAACAACTGATTATGAATAGTTTTCATTAAAAAAAAACATTAAATTTTATTGTCAATCATTTATTTATGTATAATTGTTGAATTAAGGAACCTATAAAATAGCAACAATTACAAACTACAAAATAATACATAAAATTAATGCTGTTTGCAACAAAAAACAAAACGAAAATCAGAGTAATAACAAAGACTTCTATTGATCGAGGAGCAAACTACATATATACAGTCTTTGTCAAGTATTTAAACACCCGGCTTTCTTAAATGCTAATTATTCAGGAAAAATATGAATTTTTTTGTATTTGATGGGATTAAAAAGTAAAGTTTATTGATAACAATAGTAATTTGTGCCTGTAAATGAAACATGCATTTAAAAAGACGTCAAAAAACTTACTTAAATTGACAGCGCAAACAATGAAACACTGACGTGCACTATAAAAACTTTTATTTAAAAGATTGTCTCCCCTCGAGGATTGTATTTGAATGACGTTTGGAATTAGACTGATTTTTATCAATTACTGTATGCTTTTCTTGATCAATGTAGATGAGTGAGTCAACAAAGAGTTTCTGCACGCAGTGATGTCCGTAATGGACGACCCTGATAGGGTCTGCTATGAAAAAGCTACATCGCGTTGAATTACTTACGCGCCGACGCTAAATTCGTTCCAGACAAATTAATTTTTTTTAAACAAGCAATTAATTATTAATTGTTAAAAATACTATAGATACATTAATTTCATTGTTATTTTTCTCATGTATCAAATTTAGATTTTAAAATTGTTATGAAATAATTTTATATCAAGTTATTGTTTCTTTGATATAAGTAAACTGTGTTTTGCTGAAAAAGATCAAACTTTTATTTAATTTTCTAACAAACTCATTTTAACAACATGCAAATTTCTAGCATCAAATAAATTCATAAATAATAATAAAAACATCGATCGTTTGATCATTTTATTAATTTTTCAATCAGTTTTGCGATCATATTTTTTCTAAAAGTTTCTATAAATATTACGAGGTTCAATCCCATTTACTCAAAATAATCTATAACACCAAATTGTAATAAAACGAAAATTTTTAGCATTATTTAGAATCCTAGAAGAAAAAAAACGAAATAACATGCATTTCTTTAAAAATTTAAAATAACCTTAAGAAATTGATTTTAAATAAACTTTAATTATATAAGTAAAACAAGGAACATTTAACTTGCATGAAAATTAAATTAGCCGACACTCAAAAATTTTTGACTTTTTTCTTTAAATTAAAAATTAGAACTAAAAAACTATTTTTAAAAAATCCCACGGATAATTTTTAAAATTTTCTACAAATGAAAATTTTTGTTTTAATTTTTTAAAAATTATTTTTCAATAAAATAAATTATCAAAATTTTTAAATGTCGGCTATTTTAATTTTCATTTAACTTGCTTATTATGTATTTATATTATGTATTTGAATAAGAAAAAATTAAAAAAAATTTATTCTTTGAATTGAATTTCAAATAGTATTTATGTTGTCACGCATGCGTAGTTTATCCTTAATAATACTGACATCCAACAATTGAAGTAAGAACTTGAAACCATTATTTTCATGTTCTCAGATGGTAATATCATAAACTATAAGCACATGTTTTTTTTATAGGTAATGAAGATCTCAAATAAAAAAAAAAAAAAAACCATTTGACGTGAACTTGAAAATAAAAATTCCATGAAGCAGTTTTCTCAATCGTAATTATTTGAATTAATTTACTCTTTTAAATTTTACAGATCAATTTTTTTTATTTAAAAAAAAGTAAGTATGCTATATTATATGATTTGAAAGTAAAAAAAAAAGAATGTAATAAAATAAATGTTTTTTTAATAATTTACAAATTGTTAATGGCACTTCGGCTGCTTGTTAGCACAGGAAATTAAAAAGTAAATTACAGACTGAAATTTACTTATGTAAATGACGCATGACATGCGTGCATGAATAATTGTCACCCAAGCATAAGCCACTTAGATTATTATTAATTCATATTGTTTCGTATTTGTTAATTTTATAATTTTGAAATGATATTGAATATTTAATTAGCCCGGATCACGAATGTCGTTTGCAAGTGAGTATATATTTATCCGTTGTGATTACTTTCTATATAAGTTGATCAAACCCTCTCTTCCGCTCGATTTGAATAATCGCATTCGAATTGCATTCACCAAAGGTAGTGTGGTTGAAAGTATACAAGAAATCAGTAGTGATTGATTCGCCAAACAGTACAATAAATCAAATTTATTATATAACATTATTAATATTATTTGGATATATATTTAAATTATTCGCCTATCAAAATGGTAATTTTTTTATTTCATTTTAATTTTCAATTATATTAAATTTGAATATCAATTTTTTTTGTGTAATTCATAAAATAATATTGGTATTTTTAAATTAATAATTGCAATGTCACCTCATTGATCAGATCATTTTAATTTATTATTATTATTATTATTATTATTATTATTATTATTATTATTATTATTATTATTATTATTATTATTATTATTATTATTATTATTATTATTATTATTATTATTATTATTATTATTGTTGTTGTTGTTATTGATAAGTCTAGATTATAAATAAATTATTCTAAAGCTTGATTTTATTAAAATTAATTTGTTTAATTTAAAACTGAGTGTGAAATTAACAGACAACTAATTCTTGAAAATTTTTAAGTAATTTTGAATTCAATGATTGGAAAAATAAATCTAAAAAATTGCTTAGAAATAGTTTTTAAAAAAACTTTCTAATTGGATTTTTTTATAATATTATTTTTAATGTAAGTAAATAAATTATGAACTTATAAAAACTTGCCGGACGTCTACTACAACAATATTCGTAATTGATAAGTTACTATTTTTAAAAGGTTATTAATAATTGTAACCTATCAAAATTAACTTTAAAATTAAGAACTTAATTTAAAAAAAAAGTTTATAATTTATGTTATTCAACAAGCAAAAAATTGCTGTTTAAAAAAAAATTGCATATTAAATTAATGCACCGTAATGATGGCTCAGCTAAAATCAAGCTATATTGCTAGAGAAATATTTGAATAATAATGTCGATTTATGAAATAATCGATCTCTCGAATGACCGCATAGTCAATGTTTTTACCTTGAGACTTGAGTAGTACAATGAAGATACATACCTACATGTGTATATAAACTGAAAGACGTTTTAAGCAACAAACACCTGACTATACTCTCCAATCTTTACCTGACATCATAGTTAAAGAGACGTGAACAGTTGGCCGTAAGCCATTAACCTGACCTCAATAAAATAATTAATTAAACAACAATTAAATATCAAAATATATATATAGATATATTTTTCTTCGAATTTCAGTTGATACGTCAAGGATTCGTTCAAGTAACTTATCATTTAGCAGGCGCTGTAAAAGGTAAATTAATTTTCAATTATTATACACATAAAAACCATAAACAGTTTGACTTTCATTTTTACCTTACTTTCTCTTAGATATTATCCAGCTGTAGTTAGACCTCATTCTTTATTATTTTGCAATTATACAATACTTATATATGGATTAATACTTATGATGGACCTATCATCTTAGTATCCCTGATAAAAAAAAAAATATTAAGACAAAGAAAAAAGTAGTGGTTTTCTAGTCAATACAATACTTTTCAATACTTTTTTCTTTGTCTCAATACTTTTTTTTATTCAGGGATTATAATAATTCATTATTTAATCGAAAACTATTTTTAGGCAAAGCTGACGTAATGCCGTGCCCGTTTTTAACACGTCTATCCGCTAATTACGTACGTAATTATAGCGCATCATTGATAACTAATTACCGACAGTACTGTCCAGTTATGTCGAGATTGTCAAGCACATTAGCGGACACTGAAATTGAAACTGGCAAGGTTAAAACAGCAATTAAGCAATGCCCATTCCTTTTAAAAGAACCTGATGCAGTAAAAGAAGCAAGTTCAGTGGTTGAAGAGGACATCATTAGCTTAGGTGATCCTAAAAATGAAGAAAAGTCATTTCCTTATGAAGAATATTTTCATGAGCAAATAGTTAAGAAAAAGAAGGACCATTCTTACCGAGTATTCAAGAAAGTAAATCGTCTTGCTCAAGAGTTTCCTACAGCGATGGAGTACTCTTGGGGTGAAAAACCAATAACTGTTTGGTGTTCAAACGATTATTTAGGAATGTCCCGTCATCCAGAGGTTACAGGGTCTGTGCGTAAAGCATTGGATAAATTTGGAGCCGGTGCCGGTGGTACGAGAAATATTTCCGGTAATTCAATGGGTCATGAAATGTTGGAGAAACGACTTGCTGATTTGCATCAAAAAGATGCTGGTCTTCTTTTTACCTCGTGCTTTGTAGCTAATGATTCAACACTATTTACTTTAGCTAAAAGTCTACCAGGTTGCCATATATTTTCAGATTCTGGTAATCACGCTTCCATGATACAAGGTATTAAAAATAGTGGTGTTCCTAAGCATATATTTCGACATAACGACGTAAGACATCTTGAAGAAATGTTGTCTAGTATTGATCGTTCATTGCCTAAAATAGTAGCATTTGAAACAGTACATTCCATGGATGGAAGTATATGTCCATTGGAAGAGATGTGTGATATTGCTAAAAAGTATGGAGCTATAACATTTATTGATGAAGTACATGCTGTTGGGCTGTATGGTTACTCTGGTGCTGGCATCGGAGAACGTGACCGGGTGCTTCATAAAATGGATATAATATCGGGTACACTGGGTAAAGCTTTTGGGAATGTTGGTGGCTATATTGTAGGCTCCTCTACGCTTATTGATATGATAAGAAGTTATGCTGCTGGATTTATTTTTACAACTTCACTGCCTCCTACGGTTCTCTATGGCGCGCTGACTGCTATTGAAATTTTAGCATCTGATGAAGGTAGAGCTCTCAGAGAAATGCAGCAACAAAACGTCGCTTATTTGAAATCAATGCTTACTTCTGCTGGTCTTCCTCTACAACAATCACCGTCTCATATTATTCCAGTTAAGGTAATTTATGGTTTTAGAAAATTTTTCTTTGTAATTATTATTATAAATGACTTGTACTTCATATTGAAAAAAAAATTTTTTTTTTGACTCAGGTTGGAGATCCACTAGTCTGTAGTCAAATAGCTGATGCACTGCTGAAAAATAAAGGGCATTATATTCAAGCTATTAATTATCCAACTGTTGCAAAGGGTGAAGAAAAACTACGGATCGCACCTACACCGAAACATTCACCAGCAATGATTGATAAATTCGTACAAGACCTACTTGACGTTTTTAATGAACTCAATGTATCTAAATTGCCACGTAGCTCTGAACATTTTGTCCAAGCTATAAAAGTTCATTAATGTTTGTATAGACTATTATAGGCAAATCGTACAAATGGTACAAAAAAATAGTATAAATATGAAAATTATATTTATGGTGATGATTTTAAAAATTGTTCAATTTTGAATGCATTACAGCATTCATTACGTGTAATATGTACGATTGTTAAAATATATACATTGTTCGGGTCTAATGGTAATTCTATTGGCTATATAAGTGTCATATCACTTAATTATTCATTTGCATTTTTTAAAAATATTCTCTCATTTATATTTAACAAACATGACGCAATTGGTTATAATTAAAAGTAATATTTTACATATGGAAATTTATTTCTTTCATATTTTTTTTTATTTAATTTATTATTATTTAAAAATATAATTTTCAAAATAAAATAACACTGTAATGGAAACTTTTTAAGAATATAAAAATATCCATTTCAGTTATATTGACAAAATTGATAAAAGAACTTTTTCATTTAAAAAAACATTACCTTAAATCAATAATTATTGTTTCTAGTTAAAGACGTCAATAAAAAATATTATCTCGATTATTATTATGATGACCTATTCAAAAATTATTCTTTGCTTTGTAATTAAAAAAAAATATCAATGTGCGTGCGCATGTAATGAGAACGTGCGCATGCGTACAAATATGAAAAATTTATTTAGAGTACTCAGGTGAATTATAAAAATTACCCAACCTAAGATTGTATTTCATTTGAATAAAAAAAAAAACAAAGTTATAGTTAATCATTACGTTTAATTAAGAAAAACATAACATTCTCATCGCTGTTAACTCCAAAATAAAATTTATAATCAATATTTGTTTAAGTAAAAGTAAGTTTAAAAATTAAGTTACAATAATATAATGTAATTAAAAACATTCTAATCGAAATTTCATTTGCAGATTTGAATATTCAAATAATAATTATACTAATTTTTCAAGTATTTCTTATAAAAAAAAAAAAAAAAAATAAGTACGCATTGACGTATTTTTTTGCTCCGCATTGCAACTTAAATAATATTACTGTCAGTGTGAAGGAAGATAAAAATAAAAAAATGGGCTCAGAACAAAGTTCACAAGGAGCTCATGGAACTGGACGATTTGGAGGACAATCTCGAGGACAACTGAGACGTGGTAAAAGTGTACCCAGCCGTGAGCATTTACCTGATGACACAACGCCACGTTCATCGAGTCCAGGACCTAGTATTTGTTCTGATTCGGATCTGCCTTACATATCTTATACTGTTAATCAACCGATTGGTGACTCTCCAAAGATATCAAATAAACCATCGCTAATAAGAGGAAAAAGTTTTGGAAGCTCAGAAGTAACAAGACGTAAATCTAGTTTAGGTTTGAGAAAAACTGCCGTTAATTCGGTGAAGTCAACGTCAACAACAGCACACAATATTGTCGTTGTAAAACCAGCCATAACTGATCCTGATACAGATAAGGATCCAGACTTAGTTAAATTACAAAGTATACCAATGTTTCTACCAATAATGCGTGGTACACTTAATTTACCACCAGGAGTACGTGATCCTGAAATATTGGAACGACTTGATCCTGTAGGATTATATAATTTATGTGCTAGATATCAACATCATTTAAATGCAAATGCGCAAATGATTGCTAATGAACAAAATTCACTCTGTGTTAATATTGACATTGAAATAAATAAAATAATGACACAAGCAGTTGAACGGCAAAAAAAATTTGCCAAATTTGCAGAACACATGAACAAAGTTCATGAACTTAGTAAACAATTAACCAAGTGCCATATGCAATTAAATCAAACATTAGAAAGTCTCGAGACACTCAATAATTTATTACCTATCAAAGATCGTTTGGAACCTTTTGTTTGGACAACTGGATAATAAAATATATTAAATATTATTTTACGCTACTCACCTTCTTATTTATTTTCTTTTATTAACTATCCTCTTAATATAATTTTAAATGAAACGTCAATTTTGTTATTAACAAGCTTGCTATTGGAAATAATCTACTGAGGTAAAATAAAACGAAAAATTCCCAAAATTTTTGTATAATTACTGTTATTATTCTTATAACGAAGGTATGCCAGAGGATTTATTACGAGTTTTAAGTAATTTATAGGCTTCGATTACTTCACTTTGATGCTTTTCAAGAATCCTTCTCTCGGCAGAAGGTAGATTTTTTCGTTTACCTGTTTTATCTATCGACTTAGGCTGCGCTTTAACATTTTTATTATTAAGTAATGAATGTAAAAGTAATTCTTTCTTGGCGGGCTATAAAAAAAGGAAAAAAAATATTCAGTATTAATGTAATATTTAAAAAATAAAGAATTTTAATTTATCCACTAATCACCTTAACTATTTTATCTGCTTTGGAAGGTTTTACATTCAATTCTGGCGGAGCATGAGCAACTTCACCGAATTCAACTTTATCTTTGTAAATATTAAAATCATCAGAATTATTACTCAATTTTTTCGCTTTCTTTTCTTGTAGTTTAAGCTTACGTTTTTGAACTTTAGTTAATTTAGGTTCTGTTATCGATTTAACTTTTTTTTTCTTTCCAATATTTTTATGCTTCATTTTAAGCCTAAGTAACTCATCAATCTCGTCTTTTGGTTTTTTTTGTAAGCCTTCAGGTCTACCAGTCTCTGAATTTCTAACTATTTGCACATTAAATTTATTTTCAAACTCCGCTTCCTTTAAATAATTTATTGTCTCGCCATTAACACGATGCAAAAATTTATAATCTGGTTCACCAGGCCTTTGGCTAAAAACTGGGACTACTTTTTCAGGTTTAGCTTTTGGATCCAATATTTGTCTATTACTTTCTAAACCCACTGTTATCAATTTATTTTTCTTTTCTTTATTACTTTTTTCTCCAGATAATTTTTTTCGATTTTTCATGCTATTTTTCAAGTTTATCATTCGTTCTAAACTTTTTGGTATCGGCTGATCTTCAACATTAGTTGGTGGAGCATCAACTTTATCTTTAATTCTGCAAAGAATCATTAATTAAATATTAATTAAATAAATAATTGATTATAAAAAAATAAATACATGATATTAAAACTAGCTGACATTCAACAACTTTTATTTATTTTTATCAATTAAATTACAATCAAAAAAATACTTACTATAAATTCAAGTAAAAATTCTTTCTTTTAATTTTTTTGTAATAGTTTTTTCAATAACAAAAAAACTACAAAAATTTTTAAATGTCGGCTAATTTAATTTTCATAACAAATACAAGTAAATGTCTTAGTAAAATTTTTCTCATACTCAGCCCATCGTTTTGCACGTTGCTTTTCCGGATCCTTAGTACCTTTGTGTTTTTTTCCTGGAATTTTTCTACCCATAATATTATAATAAAAATTTTTTTAACTGTAACAACAATGACCACGTGTTACACAATGACACACTGTTAATTATAGGTTATACACTGAGTTGCTCTTAGATAAACAAAAATATTTATATTTATACTTATTTAAAGTTCAATTTAGAAAAATAAACTATAGGTGACACTGTAACCTACATAAAAAATAATTCAAAATTAACAACGTAATCCAAAGCTTTTCTGCGTTTTTTTAGTTTTTTTTTCCACAATAAAAGAGGAATAAGTAATTAAAATTTTCAAGAATAGAGATAAGGTGCTGCCATCAATATCGAAAAATTTTAACTAAAAAATGACAAGAAAATATCAGCTGTTTATGAGTGCAAACTATTAATATTATTTAGTTAAGTTGAAAAGCATCAACAATAAACAATAAAACAATTAAATTAAGGATTATGTGGCAGCATAGTGTTTATTGTAAATAGTTTATAGCAACAGACTGTTGTTGTTTTGATCAGAAGTGATCTTATTATTGACATTAGTTTGTGCAATAAAAGTAAGTTATAAATAATGATAATCTAGAGTATAAAGTCATAGACTATAATTATTTATTTAGACAATGGATAATTTTGATACTACTATTGACTAAGTGATTGTAAAATGTCAAAAGTATCACGAATTATGACGTTTATTATAGAAAATAATAGTGGATGCTGTTGGAAAATATTTATAAGTAAGAAAAAGTTCAGTACTAATTATACTGTCAATGACAGTGATAAAAATAAATTAATAAAAAGACCTATGGTTACTGAACAAGATATAAATCCTGATTCAGTTGAGAGCGTCGATAATAATTCATCAAATCCAACTGACCAAGCCGTTGACTTTGTTGAACCGGTTAATTGTTGTATGTCTGGATGTACAAACTGCGTTTGGATACAATACGCTGAGAAATTAAGTGAAACTTTAACTAACAGCAGTGATGATGTACAGAAAATAATTATGGAAAAAGTTTCGGATTCAAATATGCGTGCTTTTTTATCTATGGAATTAAGATTACGCAATATTATTAAATAATCATTAATCACTGTTAAGTAATCAGTTCTGCTGACGGATTATTTCTGCTGTTGTTATATTGTATAAATATTTTTTTAGACTAATGTAAATAATTGTCTAAAGTATATTGTAGATAAGTAATTATATAATCAAATAAATTATTATAAGCAATTGAAATAGTTTGCTTCAACATCTCCAAATTTCCAAGTTAGTAATCAACAAATCAAGATTATTGTAAAACTTAATGATAATTAATAATTAAGAGCATGTAGGACAGAGAATATTCAAATTTTGGACAAAATACTGAGACGCTTTTTGACCAAGTCATTTTTAAATAAAAAATCATTAAACTTGGCAGGAGTATGTTAATAATAGTCTTTCGTAAATTGATTCTTTTATTTTTAAATTTAATCATTGAAAAAAAAAAAATAACAAAATGATAAATAAATAGGTAGAGTTCGCGCGTAAAACTGCCTTATCTCCAGGCCCATCACATATTCAAGTAAATAAACTTTACTATAAGGAAATTACTAATAAACTTACAACCAATATAATCTTCGAGATTGATTTATTTTTTTGGTTAATCTTTACTTTAGTTTAGATTACTTATAAGACAGAATTATTAAAATGCAGCTAGGTTTGGATAGAAAACTAATTATCAACAAAAAATTTAATTTACTATAGTAAATAAACTATAGTTTAATTTTTTTTAATAGTGTTTGGAGTATTGACAGTCAGCCTGATAACCTCCAGTACATTTTTATGTGTTTCAAATAAACAATCCGATATATTCACCCTGATAGCCATCTTACCTATAACTTACTGCCAATCTACGTCCGCAATTTGAAGCAAACTTGACGGAAAGAGTTGGCAAAGCGAGCGATTACCTATTAGTTACCTATAACTTACTCTGCAAATAGACGTCAAAACTTACTGTACAAGTATTTCCGTCAAATTATAGTAAAGTTGAAAGGAAATTTAACACCGTAACCAATTTGGCACCGAATATTAATTTTTTTTCAAAAACTAAATGCCAAAAAATTGCTCATGAATTGCTCTTTCGATATAAACAATTGCTCCGCTGCTATAATTAATAATTAATTAATTAATCGTAATTAAAAAATCAAAATTTAATTCCCGATTATTTCTAATTGTGAAGACTTATGTTAATTGTAATAAGTGCCAAAAAATTGCTCATCCTTTTTTCTATTGGAAATGATAGTTATTTTTTTCGTAAAATCGTTTTTAATTAATTAATACTATAAATACTTATATTGCACCTTTAAACCTGCGAATGACAATTGTGACGTCATCGTCGCGACAATTTGAAATTACAGTAAATTTTCTTTCTTGAAATATCTTATACTAATAAAGAAAGTCAGTTTTGTTTCTCCTATCCCGCATGGAAAAATATATATGCAAAAAATATATTTTCACATATATGTTTTTTGCGCTAAATATATGTTCACATATATGCGTGCATATAAATGCAATATATATGTCTAGAGATACACAGAAAATAATTTAACTTGAATCAAGAAAATAATTTTGAAGAATTTAACTTTCTTGATTTGAGTAAAAAAATTCTCAAACTTAGAATTTTTTTTTTCAGTGTATGACATATATGTCTACATATATGTAAGCATGTATCTCTGCATATATGTCAGCATCTATGTGAAAAATATATGTTAACATATTTTTTTTTTGCGTAAATATATGCGGCATATATATTATATATGCGACATATATTTTTGACATATATATTTCTCCATGCGGGATTCAATATTGACTCGAAAAAGGTCCGCATGTTAAAAAAATATTAGTAACTAATTTTACAAATTGCTAATTAAATAATTAACTTTTTTAGGATTATTTGTTTATGAAATCAAAAAAAATAATTTTATCTATACAGGTCAATTCTTTATTTTTATTTCATTTCACCATAATTTAGTTTTTATAATATAATAGATATTATCAAATTAAAACATAAAATAACAATGAAATTTTAATATTAGTTGATTTAGAATTACAAGGGTTAGATTTTGAAACAAAGTCATCAATTTTTACCCAATTATTGTTGATCGATCTTGTATAAGCTACATAATGACCGACTTTATTCAAATATACTGGTGGGATAAACTCTACTACACCAAATAATAAGTAATTTTTGTCAACTATCTTTAATTTTGTTGGAATACTACGTAAAGTCTCGGTTAAACGTTGATGAAGTTTTGAAAGAGAAGTCAAAGGTATATAAAAATGACTTATGTCTAAGCTTAAAAATACATTATATAGTAAAAGTAGATTTTTGGACAGAGTTTTGTGAGCACGACCTGCAGTAAAGGGATGATTCTATCTTTAATGCATCTGAAACACTGTCCTGTAATTCAATAATCCAATAACTTCAGCATCATAAAAATAATTATTCTTTCATAATTAAATATTGAGCCTAAATAGAATAACCATAAAAAGTTTGTTTACATGGACATATACGAAAGTAACTTAATACATTACTATAGCTTGTCCTCATAAGCAGGACAATCAAATTGTCGCGACGATGACGTCACAATTGTCATTCGCAGGTTTAAAGATGCAATATAATTATTTATAGTATTATTATTATGCTTTACTTGTATACCTCTCGATTTTTACAAGGCTGATTCCTCTTTTTCTCCTAGCTCTACGCTTTTTCTATTTCTCATATTGGACTCAGCAAGTCCCACCCGACACTTCATTTCTACGTTTAATTTTTGCGGCTGTGGACCGACTTGTGCTTTCTGTACCGTATTCACCCTGAACCTCAACTTCTCAGGCTGTTGGAACAGAATCATGGGGAAACCACAGAGGAAACCCATGATAGTACAGTCGGAGCTGGGCTAAGTCTACAGTGATTGATAAGAAACTCTTCTTTATCGACCACAGGAGCATTAGGCCCCTCTTCTAGTGTGCAGAGATCCCTCGCGCTAGCCAACGCTGACTAAAGTGGTCATCCATTCAAGTTGTTGCTTAAATGTGTGATCGCCCAAGTCAGACGTGTGCCGCCCAGCTATCTCTGCCACTTCCAGAAGCTGGCAACGTAACCTAACGCACATATTTTTAATTATAATCATTGAAAAATATTGGTGCGTGCTGGGATCGAACCCGGGTCCCACTCTTTCGAAAAGCGAGCACCGAGCCGACCAGGCCATTGCCAGCCTTCTAATTATTTATAGTATTAATTAATTAAAAACGATTTTACGCACAAAATAACTATCATTCCCAATAGAAAAAACGATGAGCAATTTTTTGGCACTTATTACAATTAACATAAGTCCTCACAATTAGAGATAATCGGGAATTAAATTTTGATTTTTTAATTACGATTAATTAATAAAGTATTAATTATAGCAGCGGAGCAATTGTTTATATCGAAAGAGCAATTCATGAGCAATTTTTTGGCATTTAGTTTTTGAAAAAAAATCAATATTCGGCGCCAAATTGGTTACGGTAAATTTAACTACAAGTTTGATTGTTAACTTGTATCAACAGACTCGATAGAGTCTGGCGCCAAGTTCCGTTCTCAAGCCAGACTACCGAGTGTGTATATACCGTAAGCAGAACGGTTTTTTGAGGTTACAAATATTTTTTCAAACTTATTTTGATTTTTTTTTTATATGATATTTTATAATAGTAGTTCATGCTTTTTATTACGCGTATTACTTGATTATTATCAATTATCTTTATAATTTCTATTTAAAATTACTAAAAATAATCAGCACAAACTATAGCGACCCAGATTTTTAGATTTTAACTTTTTTCTTATGTAAAAAGCGGACGGCCAGCGACTAAATAATATAAGAATGCATGCCAATCTTATAATAGATGGGAAACTACAGTGAAAAAAAGATATTTGACAGCTTGCAATTACACACGCTAGGCGGCGCAAGAATAACTTTTACATGAACTATAGCTTAAAGGGGATAGTTTGCCACCGGAAATGTATTAAATTAAAATTGTCAATTTTTATTATAATTACAAAAAATACTGAAATCCGAGCAAAAAACAGTTTCACTGTAAAAAAATCGCGCAAGTCCACGTTCATAAGACTATTAAGAAAAAAAAATTTTATTTCTTTACAAAAAGATATAAAATAAAAAATTAAAAAATCCAAGATACCGATATGGTTGTATATGATTTTCGGAAATTAAAAAAAATTTTTTTGTAAATTTAAAAATTAAAAGAAACCAATTTTGGAACGTACTTGGTGTGCATGATTGTGTACTTTAATTTTTTTTAAAAGTCCTAGTAGATAGATTTTAGGAATTTCATAAAAAGTGAAATATTTTGTAACCACGCACACTAAATACGTTCCAAAATTGTTTCTTTTAATGTTTAAATTTACAAAAAAATTTTTTTTAATTTCCGAAAATCATATACAACCATATCGGTATCTTGGATTTTTTAATTTTTTATTTTATATCTTTTTGTAAAAAAATAAAATTTTTTTTTCTTAATAGTCTTATGAACGTGGACTTGG
This sequence comes from Cotesia glomerata, assembly GCF_020080835.1. Lineage (NCBI taxonomy): Eukaryota > Metazoa > Arthropoda > Insecta > Hymenoptera > Braconidae > Cotesia > Cotesia glomerata. Next base: position 23,604,582 of record NC_058159.1, on the reverse strand, counting down.
CGCGATTTTTTTACAGTGAAACTGTTTTTTGCTCGGATTCAAGTTGCGGCCGTAGATTTCCGTCAATTTGCTTACAACTGTTGTTGAGTGAAGAATTACCGCCAATAATGTATAAATTAACCGTAACTGCTGGAAGTCAACACTTACTGAGAAAGCGCTGGCTATCAGGGCAATTGGAATTTTTATCACTAGTCCAGACTGAATTACCGACAACAGACTATACTACATGCTATTAAACGTAGATCTATTTAAATTTGATTATCGCAAACAGCTTTTTTTTGATACGCGAATTCTACAATGGTAAAATTTTATTTTATTTATGAAAAATAATTTTTATTTTTCTTTTTGAAAGTACTAAAAAAATAAATTTACAATGCTCCTTTCCTAAGATATAACAGGTTATATTTTTTTCTCTTGTTAGTAACCAAAGAAGAAATTGAGACACAGCTAAAATATTTTAGGGAGCACTGTACTCTAATTTATTGAGATTAAATATTCTCTTGTAAATGGCAATTTAAAATGGTTATTATCGAAAAAAAAAATTTTTTTCACTCCTTTAAGAAGTATCAACTTTAGTAAGTTGAAATTAAAAAAAAATTATTTTTAATTTTTTTTACAAATAATCATTGAAACAACTAAATAAATTTTTGTCGGAAATTTCAAAAAAAATTTACAATTCAACGTTATTTTCAAAGTTTAAAATTCTTATTTCGAGAATAAATTAAGTAACATAAATTGACATTTCGTTGTTGAGTATTTTTAAATACTTACAATTAAAAAGTTTCTATCCACATTTGTTTTCATTAAACGGGTTAATTCAATTTTAGTTATTTATTTTTTTGTTTGGTATTTATTTAAAATTAATAAATATTATCAAACTCAAGATGAAATGTAGCCTAATAACTACTTTTTTTCATGACATAATATATGGATCTATGTAATATTTTTTTTTTAATTTTAGAGAAAAGGACTAGATAGTCGGGAGTAGGAATTGAACTGTTTTTAACAAGTTATTTATTATGTAGTTCAAAGTTTAATAGTAAAATTAACATGAATAAATTAATTAAGTTTATATTTTCATAAAATATTAATTTAGATTAGATCAATAAATAATAACATTTTTCATTAATTAAATACAATACCATTAATTACACCGGCACACAAAAAAAAAAAAGTTGTCTGTACTTGGGACGCGCCACATATATTCCCATGTAATTTGACCCGCTGAACCCGAATTTGAGGTCCGTTTGGCCCCTACACCCTAGGATTTTGAGAAAACTGTAAAAAACCGAAAAAAAACGGGAAAATTGGGGTTTTGGTGATTGAAAAATTTTTTTAGATTCTAACTATGCATGATTTTCATGTATTTCGATCTGCTTTATACTTATCTGAAGTGTACTCAGACCAGCAGCCATTAAAAGTCTAAGTAAATCCCGAAAAACCCATGAAAATTGCGAAAAAAAACAAAAAATTCCCAATATTGTGATAAAAAAAAATGTATTGAGCTAAATATATGATGATTTTCATGTAGGTTTATCGACGACATATAAATCTCCAACTTTTATAACTCAGACGTCTCGAAAACATCAAACAAATGTGCAAAACCCCGAAAATTGGAAAAAAATCAAATGTAATATAATAAAAATCGAGTTATTATTCAAAATAAATAAAAAAATCATATCATTCGATCTGTGGTGCATAAAAAAAAGTATTTCGTCCTAAGACTTAAAAAAATTAATTTTTCGGAAAATATCATCAAAACCCTTTGGATTTGAATTTTAATTCGTTCTCCGCTTATATCTCACCCTTTTATCTTCAAACGTCCTGCATAAAGGGTTTCTCTTTCGTTTCCTCTCTTCTTCGGGTAAATCTCTCTTCAGAGTCCAACAATGATCTGCCATCATATTTACATCCCACGTTCCTTGATATCGTTTTTCCATCACACTAATGTCTTGATGGAATCTCTCACCTTGCTCTTCACTAAAATCACCAAGATTTTCAGGAAAGTGTGAAAGATGAGAATGTAAATAGTGCAATTTTGTATTCATTAAGCAACCTAAAGTATTATAGTTGTATAACAACTCGTCAACTAAAGTTGCGTAGTTATCACTTTTCGTATTCCCTAAAAATTGCTGTGATACTTCCTTAAAACTTCCCCAAGCTGCTCTCTCAATCTCGTTCATCTCATATTCAAGATTAGCATCCTGGAATAGAGTCCGAATTTGGGGTCCATCAAAAATTCCTTCTTTTTGATTTTTTTGATTTTTTTGATTTTTTGATTTTTTTCCAATTTTCGGGGTTTTTTGCACATTTGTTTGATGTTTTCGAGACGTCTGAGTTATAAAAGTTGGAGATTTATATGTCGTCGATAAACCTACATGAAAATCATCATATATTTAGCTCAATACATTTTTTTTTATCACAATATTGGGAATTTTTTGTTTTTTTTCGCAATTTTCATGGGTTTTTCGGGATTTACTTAGACTTTTAATGGCTGCTGGTCTGAGTACACTTCAGATAAGTATAAAGCAGATCGAAATACATGAAAATCATGCATAGTTAGAATCTAAAAAAATTTTTCAATCACCAAAACCCCCAATTTTCCCGTTTTTTTTCGGTTTTTTACAGTTTTCTCAAAATCCTAGGGTGTAGGGGCCAAACGGACCTCAAATTCGGGTTCAGCGGGTCAAATTACATGGGAATATATGTGGCGCGTCCCAAGTACAGACAACTTTTTTTTTTTTGTGTGCCGGTGTTATGTTTTTTGATATATAAGTAAAATAACTTTACTTTGGTTCATTTTATTAATAAATGAATAATTATTAAAGCCAAAAAACTCTAGGTATTGAAGTTAAAATAATGGTTACACTATTTGATAAACAAATAAGTTGCCGCTAATATAAAAATCACAGAATTTATCTGCTTTATCATTCTTGCAATTAATAATACTGAAGACTATAATCTTACTAAGATAAAATACCATTAAAATTACCAATTTATCAAATTATTTACAAAATTATCAGTCCAAAATGTATATCTCAACTAGCGAATGATGATATTACGCATCAGTGATATTTTATCGATGCTGAGATATTTTTGTTTGCGTAATTTTCTTTCATCTGTATTCATAAAAATACTATCAAAAATTACTAAGCTATAACATAGTAATAAAGTTTTATTTACAGTAGTTGCCATAACCATCTTTACTCTTTTAAAATGGTTTCCATGACTTCATTGAAATCTATTATGACAATTTTTCTTCTTGATTAAAAAGAGTATAAATAACTTGCTTAAAATGCGAGCTTGTTCGTGTTTCTTTTTTCTTTCTTAGAGTTTCTTTGAATTGTCTCCATTCAGAATAAAGCGTTGGATTTTCTGGGCCCCAATCGTCCGAAGGTTTAAATACACTTGAAATCATCTGTAAATCGATATAATTATTTTTTAATTATTAAAAAAACGAATGTAAAATTTATAATGTCTTCAATTGTAAGTTCAAAGTTACCTTAAAAATTCCTAAATCTCTTTTTGTCATCATTGCGTAAATCATCCAAAACGGCAACTGAAGAACACCAAATGCCAAAAGTGACCAACCAATGGCTGTTAAAATTAACATTGATAATTATTATCAAAAAAAATATTTATATGATGATAAAAATATTAAAGAATGTATGTATACCATAAGCGGAGTCAGGATAAAGAATATGACCATATTCAAGAGGTTTACGATCAATTAAACTATATACAAATATTATTCCAAGTAATACTGGAGTAATTACACCCCAACAAAGTCTCCAATAAACAGACGGTCTTTTTTTTATCATGAATTCAATGTCATCTAGGATATTTTCAAGTCCATAAACCCAGAATATTCCAGTTATTTCAAAAAATGCAAATGTAAATACAATAAACGATGCCGCATAATAGTCAACCAGATTCAAAATAAATTGTCCTCCCTATTAATATATAAAAGATCATTAGAAGTGTTTAAAATAAATTATTTTACCTGATGAAAAATATGAAAGAGTTTTTATAATTACCGGCGTACAGTAAACACTTCCAACACACATTCCGAAGATACATACACCCACAACGACTTTCCAATACTTCAATTGAGGAAATTGATCGCTAATAATACTGATAATACCACCAGCAAGGGCGATTCCACTACCAATTCCTAATACGTACAGCATCAAGAAGAATAAAAACGAAAACAGCTGAAATAAAAATGAAGATTAGTTTATAAATTCACTGTAAAATATCATTCATTTATTTTAAGACTATACCTGTGGCAAAACAGTGAATTTTGCAATTGCGTCAGGATAAGAAATAAATGCAAGACCTGTACCACCTTTGACAACACTACTTATATCTTCTACACCGAGTTCATGAGCGAGATTACCAAGAATTCCAAAAATTGTAATCCCAGCAAGAAGGCTTGTAAATGTATCAAGTGTCGTAACAACCATAACATCTCTAAAATATAATTAATTTATCATAAGGCTATTCATTAATTGCGTAAGGATAATTTTGGCGACTTTTGACCCCTTCCCCCCTACTCCCATGTAAGTATGTGTAAGATTTCTTGAACCCCTCCTCCCCTTTCTTACGTAAGAATTAATCTTGATCTTATAAATAATAAACTGTTATGTTAGGAAAAGATCAGTTTCACTAAAACTTACAGGTCAACGTGGATCCATCATTTTTATTCTTTAACAAGTAACAATGTTTTTTATTTTTTAAATAATAAAAATACGATAATACACGGAAAAATGTACTATAATTTTTTCTATAGGACCAAACATGGATAAGAATAAAAGTATATGAAATTTTAATAAGTTATTTTTTTTTCAATAGCAATAAAAATTATTTAAATAAAATAAAAATTTGACTGTACACTTTAAAATTATGAAAACTATTTGGAATCCAAAATGGAATTAGATTTTTAATATTGAATTTTGATTTACGAAATATTACGTAAGAATGAATTTCACTCCCCTTTCTCCCAACATAAAGACATGTACACGGTGAGAAATTTCTGTAGAAATTTACTATGCATACATAATAAGACTGAACCTTAATGACTCAATTCAAAATATTACCATAAAAATTTAAGAATATCATATTGTACCAATCAATATTTACTAGGGACCATAGTAAATTTGACCATGCAACTGTTACATAAACATATATAAAAAATTTTCGTAAACTGACAGAACAAAAACTGTTAGTGTGCTTAAAACTTTTCATTATAGTTCCATAGTAAAATTTCTGTTGCTCAGTCGACAATAAAAATTTATAAAAAAGTTTCACATTTAGTTACGTGTACTCGGTTTAAATTTAAAATTGTGACTATGAAATTTTCAAATGTCCCATAGTAAACGTATGCGCGTCAGTCGCGACGCGCGCTCTTTCATTTTTTCGTGCTGCTTTGTTTTGTCAACATAAGTCTACAGACGCTATCAGTAGTGGTTAACGGTGTTATGAAAATTGCAATAAACATTAAGTTTTAAATAAATATTAGCTTATAAATCCATCAACACATGAATAGTTAATGAAAATTTGTAAGATTTTTTTTTGATTGCTAAAAACATTTTTTACTCTAAAATTTTTTATTTTTTACAAACGTTTTCTTATTTTTTTTGCTATAGTACATTCGGAAATTTAAATTATTGCATATTTCATTTTACTATGGTACATTTCAATTTCTACCATTTACTATGTCTGATTTCATTTGTTTCGGAAATTACTATGGGCCATTGTAAAATTTTATTCTGAGTCAATAAGGTTCACTAGTAATATGCACCATTGTAATATCTAAAATCCATGCAGAATAAAAAATAATGGAAATTTCTCACCGTGTAGAAATTTTCTTAACCCCCTTGCCCCCTCAATACCCTTACGTAATTAATGAATGGCCCTTCAGTATTTATTTAAAAAAAAAGTTATATTTCGATAGTAAAATAAAAAACTCTTACCGATAAATATTATGATTAAATTCATTATAAGATGAATACATGACGACGCCACCAAAACAAACTGATAGAGAGAAGAAACATTGAGTGACAGCAGCATACCAGACACTGGGATCAAACAGTTTAGCCCAATTTGGTTTTATGAAGAAAATAATTCCATCAACAGCTCCTTCTAGTGTTACTGCTCGTACAAGAAGCGCAATCATAATAACGTAGGGGAATAGTGCTAAAAAATATGCTGCTTTTCCAGAGCTTTTAACTCCACGCACTAGCACCCCAAAAATACATAACCACGAGGCTAATAAACAGAGTGTCAACTTCCAATCTGGCCAGCCAATTCCATCATCAATATTATCTTTTTCTTTCAAAACTGATTTCCTATAAAAGTTCCAAAAAGTAATTAATTTTTAGATTAAATAAATTATAATAATAATAATTTATTAATAATATACTTACGTAAAATAGAGTTCAGCTGAGCTTTTCATGTTGGTCATATTAACCAAAGATTGTACAGTTATATTACTTCCTTCTTTCTTTTGTGAATCAACGCAATTATTACCCCAGTCAGGTTGACAAGTAGCCCACGGCAGCTCTGAGCTAAAGCTTGCAAATAAGTAAGCTAGTGTTACTGACATTAATGAACAGTAATAAGTTCCAACGGATAACATTGAAAACATTTGAGCCCATCCGACACCATGAAATCCTGGTACAGCAGCCCATATTTTAACAGACGATCTACTTGTGAATTGTCCCATTATCATTTCAAGATAATAAAATGGCTTGCCGACAAGAAATAATACTATTATGTATGGTATTAAAAATGCTCCACCACCATTTTCATATGCCGTAAATGGGAACCGCCAAATATTTCCTAGTCCGATGGACATTGCGATACATGACATTAAAAATTCTATTCCATTATTCCATGTAGGTCTTTCTTTTCCTTCTGTTACCTGCAATTTTTATAAAATATTATCAACCATCTATAAATAACTTATTATTAAGTAAATAAATTTAAATTTTTGTTATCACTTAAAAAGTTTTTCTTATAATTACCATTTGCGGAGGTGTAGCTTTATTTGGTTCGAGATCAACATTATCGAGTTCGTAATCAACCTAATAAACATAAAAATACAGTAATTATTAATTATTAAAGATAATTTGAGGACTGATTATTATTTATAAATAAAATACATACTTTTGGTGATAATCCTTGTTCAAGTATTCGCAAATCAAGTTTACTGCCTTCATCATTAATAAATGCTGGATTCGGTTTTCCATCCTGAAAATAAACCATTTATCTTATTAAATACACAAATTTTGATAACACATTTTAAATTTAATAATGTTATAAGTAAACATATGACTGTAAATATACATGTATGAATAAAATTAATACAAGGTTGCAGTAAATGCACTTGGATTCACTTTATCATATAGCTATAAAACGTGTTGAAACCTTTAATCTTATGTTTCATGTCTATTTCCTAACATTAAATACCGTGTAAGTACGTACGTATGATAACAGGTGACAATTATAATATTTCAAATAATTTATATATATAAACTTTCGAATGTGTATTAACAAGTGATCAATGAAAAAAAATTAATTGACTTTTACTTCCCGTTCTATTCACAAAAATTCATGATTCATAATATAATAGAGTAAATAAGAAAATTCTGTACTACAACTGAGTAGTCGTAAATAAGCTTTCTAATTCTTGATACATTTAAGATAACTTTACATTGTCCCTATGATGCATACACATTCAATAAATGTGAGATTTTTTTACTAAGCATATCTTTGCTCACAAATGGTATGAAAAATATGCAACCCTGAGAGAAAAATATTCATTTCCTAGTAGAATTATTTAATTTAAATATTTAAATATTCACAAAAAGACATTACGATGAAATTTTATTAATAATAATAGAAATAATTTCATACTTAGATTTGTGAATATCAAAATTTTTAGGACGAATTATTTAACAATGCATCAACGAAATTAAAAAAATTATTCTCTAATAATAATTGAATTCTTATCTTTCAGAGAATGCTACTTTATAAATATTAATTAAAATTTTTTTTTTGTAAGTTTTAATCTTAAGAAATATTACCTCTCAATATTTAATAAGTTTTTTTCATAAGAAGGTCACGTTTGAAAAAATTATTTTCTCAATCGAAAGAAGATAATTGAACAACACATCGTGCAGAAAGATACTTATGTAATACTAGTAAATTATAATTTTTATAAATCATAAATCTAACTAAATTGACAGTAAACAATTAAACTTTTGACAATTTATCCTTGATTTAAAATAAAACTATCTTTCACTTTCAAAACCAGAATGAATACTGAACTTAAAAAAATCACATGTGGGTGAATGTAATAGCCAGTAATTAGGTAAAATATATGTACAAATAAAACTGGTTTTTACGCACGTACATGCAATTGTTAGATATCAAATGGGGTATGATAACATTTATATAGTTCCATATCTTTATGCTCAGACATTTATTGAAAAACTAATTGCAATTTTTGTAAAGTTAGTATTAAAAAACATGAATTAAACTTTAAGAATTTTATCGAAGAAAAATTTTTAAGAACATGAACTTGTCATCAACATTACTGATACCTGACAGGTAATTGTTGTTAAACATAAGGCAAAGACACTGTTATCAATTAATAATTTTTTTCGCATAGTTAAGTATTAATTGTTATTAAATAAACTTACCTCAGAAGAATCCATTATAAATAATTTATAAATTCTTTAAAAGGTAAAAATTAAATGAACTTAAGAAACGAAAAAATTAAATAAATAAAAAGGAACACGAACCCTCAACTAAGTTAGTCGAGGTATGTTTGAAATGCCGTGTGAACTATGCGCCGAACAACAACTCACTGACACCGGGGAATACCTAAACAGAATGGTCGTCCACTTTTGCGTCAATTCAATTTCAACTGAAGAAAAGAAGTAGGGATTATAAATATTTTTAAATTTCCCTCTCTTTTTTCGATTAGATTAAATCTTTTCATACATTCATGAAAGATCTAATCTTAATTATTTTTATTTCACATCTATAGATATACAATGTGATGTTTTTTTAACAATGCTCAAAAAGGTGATTAGTTGATTTAACGACTTTGAGCTCTTATCATTTCTACATAAAAAACATGATGAAATTTTTTGAATTATTACATAGACTTTTATTATTGATATTTAAACTAATATATCTTTCAATCTTAATAATTATATATAGTTCTTGCACGAGGTCATCAAGTGATCCTGTCGTTTAGTAATTGATCAATTAGATTTATACAAACATATAGAATAAAAATCAAATATATTCTTCATTTCTTCTTTATTTTTAGGTTAATAGTTCAAGATGATTCAATAATTACAACTATTAAGTCAGACTTTAGTGTCGCTTAAGGTGTCACATACACTAATTACTTGAACGAGTAATTTAGGATAAATAAATACTTTTGGTGATCAAAAAATTAAATAAAAATACTTTTGATTTTTAATGACCAGATTTATTTTTATTTTATACTTTCTTAGCAATGTATGTATATATATTCATATATTATGGGTATGTATATAATTTACTTGATGTAACAGCGTAAGTCATGGTTGTATGATTAACAGTGTCATTGGCGGGTATATAACTAATAGCAGTTCTTAAAGAAAATACTTATAATGAAGCATACATGTAGGTAAATCTATTGAGTCAAAATCATATACAAGAATCTTAAATTTGTTTCACTGATGAATCAAATGAATAATAATTTATTTACTCCTATTTTTATTTTTGTCGTTCATTTATGTCAATAGAAGCCGTATAATTGTATTAGACATGATTAAATTTTTTTTTTTCAGATTTGCCCAAAAATATATGCTCGTATACATACTCATAGCATATATTAATTCCGAGATATATGTATGGGGATATTGATATTGAAGTGAAATTCATCTTTTTTTTTTTTTTTTTTTTCTTTCCGTTTAAGGTAGTACCTCTACGAAAAACATATTTCAAGAAACTTATGGAATTTTTTTTATCGAAAGAAAAATATATCAATAATTCACCACCAAAATTTCAGATCAATTCACCGCACCGTTTTTGAGTAATTAATTTTTGAAATTGCATCTTTTACACGTAGATGTATAGAGACATGGTAAAGTTGATAAAGCGGTGAATTGATATAAAATTTTGGTGGTGAATTATTAATATATTTATCTTTCGATAAAAAAAATTCCATAAGTTTCTTGAATTATGCTTTTTGTGGAGGTACTACCTTAATAAGAATTTTTATTGAATCATAGTAGATGCTACATTACAGTGTATACAACATTTTCCTTTAATAATTACCGTCCATTGGATTTAACTCACAATATATAAATGTATTCATTGTTTCTTGTTATACATAATTTATGAAAAATAACATACAATATATTTATAACTTGACAGGGAAAAAATTTACAAAAACTTAATCAGATTTATATTTATCATTTACTCATTTACTACACAGGAAAAAAAATTTACTTGAATCAAGTAAATGATTTTGAAGAACTTCATCTTCTTGATTTGAGTAGAAAAATTTTTAAACTAAGAAGATTTTCTTGGTTTTAGTAAATTTTACTTGATTCAAAAATTTTTTGTCTTGATTCAAAACAACTACCTTTTCAAAATTATTTTTTTGGTTCAAGAATTTTTCACTTGATTCATAGGATATATAGAATATCATAGGATGTATAATTTTATATTTACATTCCCAGCATATATTTACAGATCTGTAATTTTTTCATTGGGGAATAATTAACAGGCGAGACCATCTTTTTCTCGCTTTGCTCTCACGGAGTTCAACGAAACTATCTCTGTCGCACTCCCAACAGCAGATCGATTGCAGTTTCGATTGGTTTCACGAAACGAATGAAATTTTTGAAAAAAACGCTTTGTGGTGAAATAGTTTATTAAATTATCTATTATCTCTAAAAACGTTTTTTCAAAATTTCCATTCGTTTCGCTAAGCCGATTGAAACTGCAATCACTGGTCTCGCCTGTTAATGATCTTAAAATTTAAACTATTTATTTATATACGGATTTCTAGTGTACAGGCGTAATAACGCCCTTTTACACCCTAAGCCTTATCATTCTACTTAGTTAACTCTGCCTTATCATTGCGGCTGTGGACCGACTTGTGCCTTCTGTACCACATTTGCCCTGATCCTCACCACTCGGCTATTGGAACAGTAACATGGGAAAACCACAGAGAAAACCCATGATAGTACAGTCGGGGCTGGGCTAAGTCTACAGTGATTGATAAGAAACTCTTCTTTATCGACCACTGGAGCATTAGACGCCTCTCCTAGTGTGCAGAGATCCCTCGCGCTAGCCAACGCTGACTAAAGTGGTCACCCATTCAAGTTGTTGCTTAAATGTGTGATCGCCCAAGTCAGACGTGTGCCGCCCGGCTATCTCTGCCACTTCCAGAGGCTGGCAACGTAACGTAACGCAAATATTTTTAATTATAATCACTGAAAAATATTGGTGCGTGCTGGGATCGAACCCGGGTCCCACTTTTTCGAAAAGCGAGCACCGAGTCGACCAGGCCATTGCCAACCTCTTTTAAAATTTAAACTATAATAATTAATATTTATTTTTTTCTAATGACTGTTTTTATAATATATTTTTATATATATTTTCCATTGAAAATATTTCAATTTATTGGCTATCCAGTCTAATACAACAATTATTTTAACTAATTATTTACAATATCGTTAGCCTGTATTCCCTCCAGGCATAAACAATTTTAAATTCGTATCTGAATCTGTCATCAAAGGTAAATTTGACTGAAAAAATAACTCGGTCCTGGTCTGGGCTGTCCGAATTATTTTTTCAGTCAAGTTTACCTTTGATGACAGATTCAGATACGAATTTAAAATTGTTTATGCCTGGAGGGAATACAGGCTAACGATATTATAAATAATTAGATAAAATAATTGTTGTATTAGACTGGATAGCCAATAAATTAAAATATTTTCAATGGAAAATACATATAAAAATATGATAATTAAATTAAAAAGTCATTACTCAATATTTCACATATTATTATTATTATTATTATTATTATTATTATTATTATTATTATTATTATTATTATTTAATAAGATGATGATTTCATATAAATATTCTTTAATGAAAAAATACTGTCTAAATGTAATGTACATTAAAAATACTCTTTTTTTGTAGAGTATTAACATTATTTAGGTAAACGTGTCACGTAAACCCTGCGAGCGTTATAGCAATTACGCGGCAATATTATTGATGTACAATCAAAATTTTTTTACGAATTCATCAGTGAAGCGTATACTTTAAATAATACAGCTGATTTAATTTTATGTTAAGAGAAGTGACAAAATATATTCATAATTTTTTCAATATATCAGGTAAAGAGAAATTAAAATTTACATACATGTATGCATGTGCTTGTTTAAGTAAAAAATGTTTCCGAATAAATAGAAGACATTACTGATACTAGTTGCAAATCAATGCGATATTTTGAGAGTTGAAAGTGACGAATGCTTCTCATTTGAATGCGCTAAAGTGTTTTATGTTAATTTTCACGCAAAAAAATAAATAAAAAAGTTAATAAATACCGTTCAGATGAAGAAACAAAACCAAACGTTGAACTCATATATGATTTGGAATTTCATTCGAATTTCTTTGTTTTTTATGATCATATAATGTACATAACTTTGCTGAATACATTTATTTCTTCAATATCCAAAAATTTATTGAAAAAAAATTTGTTTTTAACTAAAGTTTGTTTTTTTGTATTATTTACGTTTGTGATTTTTTTTTCACAATAGCGCCTTAATTCTATTTCGGGCTTAGTAATATGCAATATACAATATATATATATATATATATATATATATATATATATATATATATATATATATAGAAAAGGTTAACTTGAATTTATTTGATCATATTTCATATTCATTAAATATAAATTATGCGCAGTTATATGAAAAAACGATACTCATAATTAAATATTAACTTAACTTCATAATTTTTAAATTACTTATTAAATTAAACGCATAATTTTTATATGAGCAATGACTGATAATAAAAATTACTCTAAAAATAAAGGTATTAAGATTATCTTAATTAACACAAGTCAATTGTCTACCGTTGTTAAATAATATTTTAAACTTCGCAAGAGCAAATTTAATATACAATTACAAACGTTTATATAATTATTCGATTACTACAATGTATTAGATAATTTCACAGTATTATTTAATTGAATAACAAATAATGATGATGATGAGACCAACATATTGTATAGAAAAAAAATTGTTGACATTAAACAAAAATAAATGCTGTAGATTTAATTTGATTGTTAATAGAATAAGAAGATGAGAATTTAAAGATGCTAATTTTTAACAAATTATTGTTGCATATAAACTCAACATGACTATACAATAAACATTCACTGTCGAAATGCCTTTCACAGTTAATGTCATATTTGCGGTTTCGCATCAAGGCCTCCAATTTAACAATCATTTTAAGCACCATAACATATAAAATAACTATTTTACATATATTTAATTAGATTTATTATATTAATTAATTTAAACATCCTTATTTGAGTTTAAGGCTTACTTCCAAACAAAATAAATTAAAAAATGTATAAATCTTTTGTCCACATCTTTTGTATATTGTTTAAGCATTGACGAATTTATTATTTTAATTATTTCAACATAGAAGCTTGTATATCCTGTAGGAAAGCATAAATAAAAACATATCCGGTGTCTATGTCAATGGTTGTTTCCGTTAAATCCATATTTTGGGAGAAGTTGGAGGACACTATCACTATACATATATACAAACTGCAATACCATGATTTCGTCATATGACGTTGGATTTTTTTTCTGTTTTTCCGCTAATTAGAATGTACATTATTTAACATATGCTTCAATGAGTCACCTAGAAAATAATTTATTCACGGTAATTAGTTAAGGAAAATGATCAATGCGATTGATCATGTTTGGTTACAGAGAAGTAAAAAAATTTCTTTAAATAACGCTTCAGAAATAACAAAGAGATTTATATTTACGTGTTATATATTTAGTTAATATTTTATCCAGTTAACACTAGATTTTGCAAGATCATTTAGATATACTTTCACTTAAATATTATAATATAACTCTTGACTTTTTCACTTTGCCGATTTATGATAATTTTTTACTGATTTATAGTAAAAACTATTTAATTAATGTTATTAATTTTTTAGGCTTAATTTTATTATTTGATGTACGGAAGAAAAAAAAATTTCTGAAACTAATTACGAAAATGTCAAAATTAAAAAATTTTCATCTATAGAACAAATTGATGTTTAAGTTTAATTTTTACTCTAATGTAAAGACATTACTTCACATTATAAAAAAGAACTTAACAAATATTAAGGTCTATAGATAACTTCCCGTTTATTGTTTGTAAATTTTTAAGTTTTATTATCATCGTATGTTAAAAATAATCGTAAAAGCTAAAATTCATTTTTTATTAATTTATTTTTTCAAATAACTAAAGTTGCAGTGGAAAAGTTGTTATCCAATGATTAGAAGTTCAGTTGACTATAAATCCAAACTTATCAAATATTGATGTAAGATTGTTAATCTGTTAACACAGTTTAGTGTCAGTATGAGGCTTAGATTTTAGGCAAACTGGCTGTAAAAGTTGGAAAGCCAGAATCCGTTGTCTGTTCACATCAAAATGTTTGGCATTCTGGTTTAGCCCGACTTATCCATTTTTCATTGATAAAACAGGAAAGTCTCTAGTTCCTATCAATTTGCAAGCAAGTGAAGCGCAAATGTTGCGTTCCTACATTTAGATTATGTATTAATAGGCACTATAAATTGCGTCAACAGATAATAGATGTCAGTTTGCTACCAAGTAATAGTTATTTGAGATTAACAATAATTTCAATTTTACCTTCATTAAACAAAGAAGAAAAGTATACGACTTCATTTATTCAAAATACATTCACACATATAACCAGTAACATATTCATACAAATGAAGCCTGTATGGTTATTATATATATCGTTGTAATTTATGTGTACATATATTAATAATTTCTTCCATTATAATTTTTATTTTATAACTATAAATTTAGTTAATTGCATTAAGTTGTTAAGATAAATTTTTTTAATTTAGTAGATATTTTAAGAAATAACTAATTGTTGAAGAAATCTGAAAATGTTTAATAATCTTATATTTTTTTTATCTCCCAAATTTATCATTAAAAATCAAACAGATTTTTGATATTTACACTCAATTGTTTGAATTCAGCCAAAGTAAACAACAATTGTTACCCAAGTCAATTATAATGTCAATACGGATGATGAAAGTGTTAGAATAAATACAATCAAAGTCAATGTAAAAACTTCTACACCGACAATCACACTAGACCTTGAAATACTTATATCCCTGATACTAGCATAAATTGTTTGTCAAGTACACATCTTGTCTATCAAAATCCAAATTAAAATCTCATTGTCGGAAATAAATAAAAAATGTAAAAAAAAATATAACCTTGAAACTTATTTTAACATCTGAGCCATTAAATCTATATAAAGATTAGTAACCTTTTTCGCTATTTAAATTTAAATTTTGCGCGCGCATTTTTTGCAAACGCACAAGATTAAAGAATTTTATAAAATTGCAATCACGCCCTCTATAAAAATATTTCAAGATCAGGATCAGGCCAGCATCAAGACGACATCATCAACATCAACGTCACAATAAAATCAGCTGCCAAATGACAATAATATAATATACATAACTATTGAAGAGGCTGTTTGTGACAGCAAAACGCGAGAGTGAGAGTGACATCAAACATCTTGACCCTGTTATTATTAATAATTATTTCAAACAAGAATCACCCGGGCATTGGAATTGGAGAGTTGTTGCCGTTAGTTGTCTTACTCTCGTACTGTGCGAATAATATTCATATAATTTTATTATCATATAATTTATAATCTACAGTGCTTAAAATTTTTAATTGTCTTGTTTATCATTTTGTTTTTTTAATATAATTATTTTTTAAATTGGCTGTGATAATTTATTTATTCAAGTGTTAATTACTGTCAGGTGTCTAGTTATCTATTGAGTGTATATAATAGTACTGCTGTTATTATTAATTGCATCAGATTTAATTTACTTGTCTCTCTATTTTTTAATCTATTTATCATTACAGACTCTATTATTCCGTCCAGATACGGGTATTATCAACCAACACGTTACGTCTTAGGCATATAGCTTGACTGTGTGTTGTCATTTGTCTATATACATTTTTGTTATCTTTTTTTTTTCATCGGTCTTTCTCTCTCTACTTCTCTTTATCTCTCTGTCTTTTTCTTACCAGCCGCGTCGATAAAATAAACCATGCCTCACGTTTGTAGCGGCACAACATTGGGTAGAAGTAGGAGTATAGTTATCAGTAGGGCCTGGCCGAGTTCAAAACGATCATGGGAGTACGGGAGACAACCGCTGTATCCAGATTCACCGCCAATAGCTGGTGTTAACAGAATTTCAACCTCAACACTTCAACGTGGTTCCCTAGCTTCATTCCCACTGTCATCATCACTATCGCTGTCATCAAAAACTCCAACAGTGGCGGTAGCGTCATCACTGGTAAAAACATCCGGTAAACCAACAACAACGTATCGAACGTTCAGTAGTACAATGGCTACAGCTGGTGAACATCATACCCTGACGATAGACAATGTATTCTCCAATTTACGGCGTATGGAATACGCTGTACGTGGACCACTTCTTCTACGTGCTTTGGAAATTGAAAAGGAACTTAAAAAGGTATGTTGACTAGTAATTTACTTTTCATTTTTTAAATAAATATTCATTTTAAAACAATCCGGCTTGTGTGCCAAATTTAAACGCGTTGAATTTTATGTTTTGTGAATAAGGTAAAAGCCCCAGTATATGATCATGTACCAGTATACGATCACTCCATGTATTTGTATATCTATATTCGCAAATATAGGTATACAAATACATGGAGTAATCATATACTGGTACATGATCATATATTGGGGCTTTTACCTTAATCATTTTTTAATTCTTCAATTTACAGACTTTATTTATAGATGAAGAATATTTAAGCTGATAAATATTTTATTTATCAACCATTTATTACGAGAATAGATTTTTATTACAATTATTTTAAAGTTTTTATAGTTTTATTATTATAAAAAAATAGATGATAACGTAGTACGTGACTTTTATTGAAACTTATAACACCGGCGTTTGCTTTATTTTGTTATTTTTATTTTGCTATTTTTTTTTTTTTTTTTTTTTTTTAATAAATTTATAGATACTTTATTGTCAATTTATTTATACACTAAGAATCATCATATCTCTAATTTATTTAATTAGAAGTAGTAGATGCAATTGACGTGCTAAGCATCATAATTATTATTTTATTTTTAAAAATATATGTTAATTTATATTTTTTAACTACCTAAGTAATTTAAATAATAATACATTTACTATTTTTTTTACAATAATTCTCATTTTTTAATATAGTATAAATGATAATTATAATTTTTGTAAAATTAAAGTGTTATTGACCTGACATATAATTAATACTACTATTTTAATCAGGTTTTATCGATTTTTCTGAATGCTAATGACGCATATTTAATGTTATTGATTACATAAGCTATAATCTCTCTTTTTAATTATAATAATCTGTTAATTCCGGTTTTATTGTACTTAATATTAGTCCGATAATTTTTTAATTATTAAAATATTATAATAAAGTAAATATTTTTTTGTATACAAAAAATATTATTTTTATTCTCATGATTATTACGATTAAAATATTTTATTAGATAAATTGTGTACTTCCTGCCAGTAAATTACGTACATACATAAATGAATAACTCGAATCGATCAACGTGAATTGCGTACATTAAAACTTCATGCAAATATTTTCTCAGAAAAATATAGCATATTTTATTAAGTTAATTATCATGACCTTAAAACAGTATTTAAAAAGTAATAATATTATTACTTTTTACTAATATATATGTATATATTTTGTTGTAGGGTGTGAAAAAACCATTCAAAGAAGTAATTAAAGCCAACATCGGAGATGCACATGCTATGGGCCAACGACCAATTACAATTTTACGTCAATTATTATTATTAACAATATCACCAGAGCTTATGAATGATCCTCGTTATCCAGAAGATGTTAAAAATCGTGCAAAAGCTATATTGAATGATTGTAAGGGTGGTAGTGTTGGTTCATATTCTGAATCACCAGGAATAGAAATAGTACGTAGACATGCCGCTGAATATATTGAAAGACGTGATGGTCATCCAGCTGATTATAAAAATATTATTTTATCAAATGGTGCATCAGATGGAATAAAGTCATTTTTAAAATTATTCAACGAAGAATTAAATGGACTTCCATCAGGCGTTATGATTCCAATACCTCAGTATCCACTTTATTCAGCAGCATTGGCGGAGTTTGGGCTTTCACAAATTGGTTATTATCTTGATGAAGATAACAAATGGGGATTAGATATAGCTGAGCTAGAGCGGGCTTATAATCAAGCTAAAAAGACTTGTAATCCACGTGTTATCGTAGTTATCAACCCTGGAAATCCAACAGGACAAGTTCTTACACGCGCTAACATCGAAAATGTCATACGCTTTGCTCAAAAAAATCGCCTATTTATATTGGCTGATGAAGTCTATCAAGATAATATTTATGACCCAGACAGTGCATTCCATTCATTTAAAAAGGTCATGATTGAAATGGGAGCTCCTTATAATAAAATGGAACTAGCATCGTTCATGTCAATATCAAAAGGTACTTAACTCGAGTATTTTATTTCAATTTTTTTTTTTATATACTTGACTGACGATTACATGTAGGAAACTTAAAAAAAAGAAAAAAATTGTTGAGATGTTTTTATGTTTGAATCATTAATCAAACAGAATAGGTCACGGATCTTGTGTCTAAAGTTAACAGTATAATAATTAAATAGTTGTTATTATTATTATATTGAATATATATATATATATATATATATGAATATTGAACTAGTTTAATTTATAATTTATAACGCAATATTTTTAATCTCATTCATTTATCTTATCTTTCATTATTTTCTATCAATCATAAATTGGTACTGCTTATTTGAGGACAGTCTGTGTTTACTTTTATAAAGAAAATAAGTACAGTCTACTCTCGATAATTTGAATCTCTCGATAATTTTAAAAATTTTTCGTTAAAATTTGAAGTTTAAGGAATATTATCTTGCTCGCCAACATGTGATAATTTGAAATTCGGGCTTCCCTACTCTCTATAATTTGAAGCGTTTATCATGGACATACCTGTCATTTGTTTACATACATGTAAAGACCTGTCAACTGTTTACATAAATGAGATATGAGTAAGTTCGTATTCCCTAATGACGATTACTTCGCAGCTCTCACCACTATCGAAAATTCTTTGGACAATGATAAACTGAAGTCACTCACTCAAAAAAAGATTACAGACTTCTTTTTTAAATGAAAATTTGGGAATAATTGTATTATTGAATTTAATTATTAATACATAATAATAATAATATAGAAATAATAAATGACGAATTTTTATCAAATTCTTATTTCCTTCAGTCCCCCTTCCCCCTCGTGGTTATTTAAACACTTGTTATTTTGAACTCTTGATAATTTGAAATTTATCTCTGGTCCCTTGAGTTTAAAATTATCGAGAGTCGACTGTATTGATTAATATTGATTAAAATGAATATTTCAACAGGATACATGGGTGAATGTGGAATTCGATGTGGGTATGCTGAATATTTCAACATGGATCCTGATGTTATGGCAATACTTTCAAAGTCAATTTCAGCAATGTTATGTCCAACTGTACTAGGTCAAGTAGCTATGGATGTTGTGGTCAATCCTCCCAAACCCGGTGAACCTTCGTACAATCAATTTATTAAAGAAAAAGCAGCTGTACTTGAATCATTAGCTGAACGATCACGATTAGTTGTCGATACACTCAACAGTATTCCAGGTTTTAAGGTAAATTATTAAATTTATTTAATTAATACATAAATTTATTTTTATTTAATTTAAATGAAATTATTTTATTTTTGTTAATAGAGTAATCCAGCTATGGGTGCTATGTATGTATTTCCTAGAATAGATTTACCACCTAAAGCGATCGAAGCAGCTAAAGCCGCGGGACAAGAACCTGATGTATTCTATGCATTTAAACTTCTTGAAGCCACGGGTATTTGTGTAATTGCTGGATCTGGTTTTGGCCAAAAACCTGGAACTTATCACATACGTACAACTATTTTACCACAAAAAGAAATGATTAAAACAATGCTTAACAGTCTCAAGGAATTCCATTTGAAATTTATGAAAGAGTATAGTTAGAAATTTACATAATTTATAAATTAATAATATTTTTAATTCGACAATAATAATATTTGATTGATATTTAATACTTTTAACACTATTTTTATTAATTACTTGTATTAGTCAATTGATTTTTTATAATCCATGCCATAATGATCTTTTAATAACGACCTGTAAATTTTTTATTTTAACAATTGAAAATCTTGGATCGTTCCAAATTTGTAAATACTTTCTAAAAAAAAGTCGCAACTAATACAAAAAGTATTTATCATAATTATTATCACAGAAACTAAATGTCTATATATTGTTATACAAATATTTGTTTAATAATATTTAATAGCCTCAATCGTGTATTCAAATTAAAATGTTATAAAATGAAAAAAAAAATTTCAAGTTATTTATTAATAAAAATTGAATATACAAATGCTTACTAGTAATTAAAATGAATATTTTTATTTAAATACAACAATAATTATAAATCATCAGCAAGTATTTCAAACTCATTAACGAAAAATCTCATATCATCTTCATTTAATCCTGAACTCTGTAATACAAGTCTAAAGAAATTAGGTTTACCGTGCAGAGGTTGATAAGTAACCAGCATAGATCCTTTTTTAACCATTTTTTCTTTTATTATCGGTGCAATTTTATGTAATACCTGAGTTAATTGATCATCTTTCATGTGTCTTTTTGATTTAGGAACATACCAAAAGCAAACATTTGTACATTCTGGTTCTTGAAACAATTTCCATCCATCTCTATCACGAATTAAATCAGCAAAGTATCTTGATAGTTGAAATACCCGATCAATGTGCATTTCAAAACCTGCAGTACCTTTGGCTTTCCACATAAACCAAAATTTCAATACATCAGCTCTTCTACCACACTGGACATGCTTATCACCAGAGTCAAAAGAAGTATTATAAAATTTATCTTTTTGAAATAAATATGTTGCATTGGAACTGTGAGCTGACTGAAGAAGGTTTTCATGTCGCACTAAAAGTGTCGAGCATTGTTGAGGTGCTGCTAATAATTTGTGAGGATTCCAAGTCACTGAATCAGCAAGTTCAATGCCGTCAAGATATCGTCGATGTTTAGCAGACATTAGAGCACCACCGCCCCAAGCAGCATCAACATGCAACCACATTTTATACTTTGTGCAGATTTCATGGATACGCCGAATAGGGTCATAAACACCCAAAACGGTTGTCCCAGCAGTAGCTGAAACCATTAACGGTACTGCATTTTCAGCTAGAGCACCAACAATTTGTTCTTCAAGATTATCAACGTCCAATTTTCCCATCTTATCAACTTTAATGCAGTAAACGCTGCTGGTACCGATTCCCAAGAACGCAGCCAACTTTTTTATCGAGTAATGAGCATCTTCTGAGGTAAATACAACGAGTCTCGGTAGCCCAGACAGTCCTGTTTCTTTTAACTGCGGAAATTTATAATGTCGTGCTAGATTGATTGCGTATCCATTAGCCATCGAACCTCCAGGACAAAAAATTCCGTCGCCTTGACCGTCTTTCCACCCGATGATTTTCCTCATTTCACATAATACTTGGTTCTCCATCAATGAAAATACTGGCGATACTTCGTAGGTGTATACTGATGGATTTAATGCATCAGTCAACCATTGTCCTACCAATCCATACGGGTCAACACTAGAAAATAATTGATTTACAAACCGTGGATTGCCAGTTTTTACACTGTACTCGATGACACCACGAATTAAATTCAATAATTCTTCATGAGATGTACCATTTTTTTTCAATTGAAGATTTATCAATGAGGGTAAACTTTCTGGATCCACCCACTCGACGACTTTAGTGTTGCGTGAAGTGCCCTAGATTTAAAAAATTTACTTTATAATCATACTGTAGTTTTTTATTGCATTATTTTTATCTAAATATTTTCACTCTAATTTACGGAAAATTACTACGTGTCGAGAAATAATTTCGTAATAATGGAAATTAACTATCTCAGAAAGTTCATTGATCCAGTGAAACGTAACAAGGAGAATGGTTGTCAGAAAATTTATTATTTATGTCAAATAGTAATAGTAATAGTTATTGAATAATTTTCGTATTAATCATTATTTATGATAAAATATTTCATTAATGAATGACAAGACTGTTCATTAAATAAAATATGGTATGGGTAACTTATTATAACACTATGAAGTATATAATTATTTAAAAGAATGCATGTAGTAATTTAATATTTAATCATTTTAATTTTAAAATTATGAAAAATAATAATTTAACTTACGTCAAATACTGCCGACTGTAAAATTATTTCAAATGAATCTCGTAAAAAATTTTCATGAATCGCTTTTGATGGTGTGCTCGGGTAAGTTGAAGAAGAAAAAGAACAACCGTTTGTGCAAACATTTGAATTTTCCATACTGTTTAATTGTTTTTTACTGATTTTCAGATCATCAGCGGCGATTTTTTCAGAGAAGTAATTGCCGTTGGAAATTGTTAGTTCTTTAACATCTTCTAAACTCTGTTGCTCAGAATCTTCACAGAAAGTACCCTCATTAGCCGGCATTGTACACTCAATGCTGTTTAAACTAACTCTGAAACTTACCTGGAGAGCTGATCGTCTTTTATAAGCTCTAAAGGTTTGATCAAGGACATAATAAAACCCCTCCAACTTCTACTTCTGTGTTGCATTAAATAATTTAATGCAAAGTCAGTCAACCGACGTCACATCTTTACTCTCGCACTCGTTCCTGTCCACTCTAACCAGATTTCCCCGATACTTAAATTGTTCCCTCGAGAAAGGGAGAAAATATTTAAATAACGAATATAAATATTTATCGTCGTCAATGTGAATTCCCAAGAATTCCTGAATGGAATTACTACAAGTAAATGATAATTATTTTTATTGTTGACTAGTAAAAAACAGTCCGTTTATGATCCTGTTTCGAAGTTTTTCTTTTTTTTTTTTTTATGAATTATTTATTCTAACAGTATTGTAAACTATTTAATTATTGTAGTAGAAGGTCAGTTTCAGTGTCTTGAGTGAAGTAATATTAAAGTCAATGTTATTTAGAACATTGAAACTATCCAATTAAAAAGATTCGAGGCTACCGGTTAAAAAAAGTAACTTTCAATAGTAATTTATCTTTTGAACAATAGCTTTTTTACAAATTATATTTATTTCTTTGATATTTATTTGCGAGCCACAGTTACTGACATGTAAATATATATAATATGTTTTTTTTTCTGTTATATACTTGCACGTAATTTTCAAATAATTTATCACCAAAATGTTTTTGTATGGTGATACTGATAAATATCATATTTTTCTCAGCAATTGAACTTATTTTATAATTTTTTTTATCATCCGATTTTTTCTCTTCTAATATTATGACAAAAATAATTATCTGGCTTTCGTATAGTCGAGTTATTTGGAATAAAAATAAATGTTTGGAAATAATTAAAAATTTATTAGTAATTATCTAATACTGTTTTATTAACGGGAATTTTATATATTAACGGGAACAGGATTTTTTAATTTTTATAATTCTCATGAAAAATACCTAATTCATAAATCATAGAGAGGTTTTTAGACATCGTTCACGAAAAACCACTAAATAATAAATTCTATTTCAACACTTGATGAAAAAAATAAATAAATTATCTGTTTGAGCATACTTAAACTAGTGCGTAAATTTTCCAAATTAAATTTAAGTAACAATGCCTTATAATTTTACTGATTAATCCTTATTAAAGAACAAAAGTTTTTAAATTGTCGATAATATCTCAAGGTCAATATTGCCTATTTAACAGAATTATTACTTAATATAAAGCTAATAAAAATATTACAAAGCGTAGTTTAACAGAAAGCGAGTTGTAAGAGTATAAAATTCGACTCAATTTTTTCACATTTTTAATAAAATATTATTTATTATGTATGTTAACTTTACGTAGATACTTTACAAGGCTTAAAAACATTTAATAATTAGTATGAAATTTTCAAATTTATATTCTCTGTATATATAAAAAAAAAATTATTTATATATCTTAGTATTTCTGATCACAATGAACTATAAATACTTAATTGGAAAATACAATTACGTTTTGATTATTTTTCTCTTGAAATAACACTTATAAATAATTTTATAACAGAAAAAAACCAACAAGTTTGAATATTTCAACTTTAAATAACTCTTGCAGTTATTCTAATATCACTATAAAATAATTATTAACACGATTTAATTTTTTGACCGTATGCAAACTGATGAAAAAAAAAAATATTGCAATTAAAAATTTCTATGAAAAATTAGGTACATTATTTTTTTTTAAATTACCTAAGATAAAAAATAATAATTAAGTGGAATCATCGTTTTGAGATAGCTGATATTATTAAGTTATCCAAAATACGCTCCGCAATTTGAGCATTTTTTATTTTTTAAAAGTAGACAGCAAAGAATCCCAATTGGAAAGAAGAAAATTGCACAGAATAATCCTAAGCACGTATAATCATCTTCTAAAATCCCAACCTAAGTTATGAATAAATAAATTTATTAACAATAATGAATACTAAAAATAAGTATGATATATAATTAGTATAATAAGTAATGAAATATACTTACACGGCAAGCTGGGCAAGCTCCAACAAGAATTATTTCTGGTACAATAACAGTTGTTGTAGATCCATACGATGGAATCGATGAATTTTGATAAGTTGTTCCGTCACTTGGATAATAACCAGGTGGTGGTTGCCATGAAGAAGATCCGACTGTTTATTAATAATTTATTAATAAAAAAAAATTAACTGATTGTTTTTTTAATTTCTAGGAATTAAATCATATTCGGAATTCAATTGACTGAAAAAAAGTTAAGAAAATATAATATTGAAATTAAAAGACATCTGTTAATTTTGTGGATTTTTACAACTAAATTATTATAAAAAAATTTTAATAAAAAAATTCCACATCTAGAAATTATTAAAAATTTTTAATTCAAATTTTAAAAAGATATATTTTTTTATTAATTAATTTTTAATAAAAATAAAAAAAAAAAACTGTCAGATGTCTGTAGGTTTCAGTATCATAAAAAAATTATTTTTATAAAAATTTTTAATAGCAACAAATATGAATAATAAAATATATGGATGTGAAATATTGGTTGTGATAATATTGTATTTTTGACCTGTGATTAGAAATTACGCGATAAAGTGAAATATTAATGTAAATGAAGTTAGAAAAAAAAATTACTGATAAATTATTTAATACAATAATGATTGAACTTGAATAGTAAAACAAAAAAGTAGTTGACAATGGAAAATGAAGTCGTTGATAATATTATTTATTTCTTATGGCTAATAACAATAATTATCAGTAATAACTCAATGATGAATAATAAAAAAATCATAAAATTTAATCAGATAATTGAACGTCATAAAATTTACCTGAAGGTGCTGTAGCAGTCGAATAAGGCGGTGGTTTATCATCTTTAGAATACAAAGGTTGATTTTCCATCATAAATAGTTGTAAAATAAAATTGTTGAATTATCAGACGTCACTGTCAAGAAATATTTTGTATATTATTATATGCTCAATTAGCCATACTTGTTATCTCAGCTGAGATATCAGTTATTTAATTACTATAGAGTTCAATTAATTTTTTTTTATTAACGTTTCAAGCCTGTCGAATGCGCAGAATTGATGTGCGCCAATATATAAATAAATAGCGATATTAATTCAAGTAATTTTTACTTAATGAAAAAAAATTGTATGATAATAAATCATAAATGTGCACACTATAATTATTATAAATATGTATATTAAATTAATTAAAAAATGATGCAATAATTTAATAATTGTATAGTAGCCGATTTGAATTTTTCCGCAATTTTAATAGCGCGAGATTCAATAATGTATTTGAAATAATTAATTAAATGTTATTTATTTTAACATTGAATTGTTTTTTCATTCAATTGTAATCTAATTTATTAAAATAATTTTTCTGTTTTTTACTTTTATTAAAGAATGGGGGTAAAAAAATAATAACCCTGAATAATAATGATACTTGATTTCTTAACTTTCCAATTATTAACAATTTATTATTGAGTGGAATGACAAGTATTAATCAATTCTATCTCAAATCAACTTTTATACTATGTATCAGTACTAGATATAAAAATCTTTCATTTATGCACATAGATTGTAAATACTATTCAGGGCATGTTGATTATAATTTTTCTAATTTATTTATCATATGGGTTTCATAATTCAAAAGTTTTAATTAAAAAAAAAAAAAATATATCGCTATTCATCCGTAAAAAGTCGTAAATATCAACTTCATGTGAATATAAGGGAGGACCTTAATTTTTTACATATAAATGTATGTAGACTGATTATCCTTACATTTCAGTTTGATAGTATGATACCGAATTTAACAGACATCTAACAATTTTTAAGATTTTTAAAACAATTAAATTATAATGAAAAAAATTTAGTGAAAAAATTCTACATGTAAAAACTAAAAAAAAAATTACAAGTGCTAATTTTTTTAAATAATTGATTTGTTATGAAAATCTACAATGAAAAAATCTTCCATGTTTTATGAAATTTTTTTGATTATTTTTATTTTTTTTCAATGCAAAACGTTTTATATAAGTTTATTTAATAATCAAATACAAACAAATATTTTCACTATTTTTCCTTATTCCATGAATAAAATCCACAATGTAAAGAATATTTGTTAAATAAATTCAAAAAATTTTACAAATTATTAACATAGATAGTATACAGAAAAATTTTATTGTTTGTCGCTTAAACTTTAGAATCAATAAAGTTATTTAATATACAGTGAAAGGTCAGATCCGATTTTTTTTTTTGTTAATAAATTGAATATTAAAATAAAATTGACAAATATATCATACAAAAAAAAATTTAATAATTAACATATTGTTTGTTTTCCAAAACTAAAATTTTGTCAAATTATTATTATAGTAAGATGATGAAAAATAAAATATATAATTTAGTTTATAATCTAAAAATAGTAATAATAATAAAAGTAAAGTTAGCCGACATTTCTATTTAAAAATTTTTTTTTTAATAATTAAAATAGAACAAAAAAATATTTTTTAAAAATTGCACTTACAGTTTTTAAAACTTTTTACAAATGAAATTTTTTTTTTTTATTTTCTTGTAATAATTTTTTCAATAAAAAAAAAATTCTAAAAATTTTTAGATGTCGGCTAATTTAATTTTCATGTAATAATAGTAAAGTTAGCCGCCATTTTTTTCATTCATTAAATTATAACAAAAAAATATTTTTTAAAAATTGCACTTATAGTTTCCCAAGTTTTTTACAAATGAAATTTTTTTTTAATTTTTTTATAATAATTTTTTCAATAAGAAAAAATTCTAAAAATTATTAAATGTCGACTAACTTAATTTTCATAAAATAGTAAATTATAATTGAAAAAAAAAAAAATGATTAATATTTTAATTTTTTTATCTATTTACAAAATATAAATGCTGTAAGTAAAAATAGTTTAAATTTTTTCCGGGAATTGAAATAATTTTATCTAGGGTTTTAATTTTTATAAATTTAGTGATGTTGACAGGATTAGGTTATGTATTCTTTTATTCATCAATATACACGTACGTATTTTTTATCCGTGTGTATGTTACGTATACCTACATGTTTATTGGTGTTTCTCTATTCAATACAGGTCCTACACACGGTAACGTCCATGTATTTTCGAGCTACGTCAAAATTATAATGTGGCTGTGGCTATCTTTTAACTCACTGACAATTCACGACATCACAACTGAAATGTGTCAGTAAAAAAAAACATAAATTAACAATAAACCACATTCATATTCATATTACCCAGGTACCGCTTGTCTCTAAAGATTTATCTCAATATAAAATATAATTAATAGACTAAAAAAAAATTAATAATGAAATTTTAAACACAAAATTCAACAGCTTTACAATATCTAGGTGGTAGTAAAAATTAAAACATTAACGCCCTTTGAGTAAAACAATGTGATTTGATTGTACTTGTTTGAATTTTATAAAATAGTGACAGTGATTATCAATAATAAAAAAAATGATAAAATAGAAAAATCATAACAAGTATATAAAATGATAATTGTATCAATGTATAGTGTCAGAAGCATTAGTAACCTCATCTCAAAGTTATCACCTTCAATATCATCAGTATCAGCAATAAATCACCAGTTAAAAATAAAAAATAGTCTGTAATTTTGAATGCCTTAATTAAAAGGCTAAATGATATTAAAGTCTATTGGGCTTTCTAATGACAATGCGAAATAATTCTAAAACGAGAGAAATGTTTATAGTAAGAGCATTGGAAAAGATTCTCGCTGATAAAGATGTCAAACGATCACATTTATCACAATTACGAAAATCATGCGAATCCGCATTGGGTAAGTTTAATAAAAATTAATATGATTATAAGTACACATAGCTATAAATCAATTATCTAATTGTATGCAACAGCTGTTTATTTAAAATTAATATTAATTATTAAATGGAATTAATTTTTTTTCAATAGATGATTTACGGAATGAAATTAAAGAGGTACCAAATGTTCAAGGAGAAGAAGCCATTTCCAATGCATTGCCTCAACCGCGAAATGATTCGAATGTTATATCAGCTGAAAAATATTTTCTTCCATTTGAGTTGGCATGTCAAAGTAAATCGCCACGGATTGTCGTCACTGCATTAGATTGTCTACAAAAGCTTATAGCATATGGACATTTGACTGGTAATGTACCAGATTCAACGGATCTAAATAAACTATTAATTGTGAGAATTGTCGAGACAATATGCAGCTGTTTTATGGGTCCACAAACTGATGAAGGAGTACAGTTGCAAATAATAAAAGCATTATTAACTGTAATGACTAGTCAACATGTTGAAGTCCATGAAGGAACTGTTTTGCTTACTATTCGTACTGTTTATAATGTTTATTTAGCTTCAAGAAATTTAGTTAATCAAACTACTGCACGAGCCACACTTACTCAAATGATTAATGTCATCTTTGCGCGTATGGAAACACAAGCAGTAAGTTTTATCAATTAATTATTATTATTATTTCAATTTTCATTATTGCGATTATTGTTATTTTTATCATCATTATCAATAGGAAGAAGAAGCTATTAGAACAAGTGAAACACCTCAACAACCAGAGACACCGGTCACACCCAGAGTTGAAATTGAATGTGAAACTTCATCAATTGTTGATACAAGCAGTGTGATAACGCCAACAATATCTAATGATACAACTCCATCATTTGAAGCGCACCAAGTTGTTAGTGAAATTTTGGATGATATTGTTAATACTGTAGTACCAGAAGACAACAGTCTTAAGGCTTCAATAAATGAGGAACACCCAAGTATTGATCATGTCCACACTGATGACAATACCGATGAAACAACTGCTGAAAATGATAATATGGTTACTGCTAAATTTACCCATGTGCTTCAAAAAGACGCTTTCTTAGTTTTTCGGGCTCTTTGTAAATTATCTATGAAACCATTACCGGAAGGTACACCTGATCCCAAGTAAGTTTTAATAGTATAATAAATTACAAAAAAAAAGTTATTGAATATTAATTAATATTCTTTTTTTAGATCACACGAATTGAGGTCTAAAATATTATCATTGCAATTACTTTTGGGTATTTTACAAAACGCTGGGCCAGTTTTGCGATCAAATGAAATGTTTGTTATTGCAATAAAACAATATTTGTGTGTAGCACTATCAAAAAACGGCGTTTCGTCAGTACCTGAAGTATTTGAATTATCATTGGCATTATTTCTTGCTTTGTTATCGCGATTCAAAGTCCATCTGAAGATGCAAATAGAAGTTTTCTTTAAGGAAATTTTTATGAATATACTTGAGACTTCGAGTAGTTCGTTTGAACACAAGTGGATGGTAATTCACGCGCTGACAAGAATTTGTGGAGACGCTCAAAGTGTTGTTGATATATACGTAAATTATGATTGCGATCTTTCGGCTGCTAATTTATTTGAAAGGTAATATAGTTAATAAATAGTCCTTTATATAATTTTTATGATTGTTTACATATATACTTACATGTTTTCAGACTCGTAAATGATTTATCAAAAATAGCACAAGGCCGTCAAGCCTTAGAGCTTGGAGCTTCTCCTAATCAAGAAAAATCAATGCGTATACGCGGTCTAGAATGTCTAGTGTCTATATTAAAATGTATGGTAGAATGGAGTAGAGATCTTTATGTAAATCCTGGGGTGCCTGTTGATCAACAATTGCCGACAGAACCACCTGATCCACCATTAGGACAACCATCCCTACCACGTTATGGCAGTGCTGGAAGTTTATCATCAGCAAATTCTAGTCTCATTGGTATCAAAGAGATACCTGATTCACCCGAACAATTTGAAGTTCAAAAGCAACAAAAAGAAGTGTGGGAAGCCGGAATTGAAATATTTAATAGAAAACCTGGTAAAGGTATCCAGTATCTTCAGGAACAACATTTATTGGGTACTGCACCTGATGATGTCGCAAGATTCCTTCATAATGATGAAAGATTAGATAAAACAGCTATTGGTGATTTTCTGGGTGATCATAACCATAATCAAACTATGTATAACTATATTGATCAAATGGACTTTGCTAATAGAGATTTAGTCACTGCACTGAGATATTTTTTGGAGGGTTTCCGATTGCCTGGTGAAGCTCAAAAAATTGATCGGCTAATGGAAAAATTTGCTAGTCGATACTGCGAGTGTAATCCCAAGTAATTTCAAATTTTTATTTTTATTATTTTATTTTTAATCAGAGTTATTTAATATATTTTATTTTTCTCTACTAGTAACGGTCTGTTTACAAGTGCTGATACAGCTTACGTCTTAGGTTTTTCAATAATTATGCTGACAACAGATTTACATTCACCACAGGTGAAAAATAAAATGACTAAAGAGCAATATATCAAATTAAATCGACGGATAAGTGATAATGAAGATTTACCTGAAGAATATTTGTCAAAAATTTATGACGAAATTGCTGGTAATGAAATAAAAATGAAGTCACATCCTAACAGGCCAGGAAAACAAGGTAAAAAAAATAATATTTACCTCCATTATAATTATCGTAATGTGATTGAATTAAGCATTTATTTAAAATCATAAAAATTTATAGTGATATCAAGTGAAAAGAAACGTCGGTTGCTGTGGAACATGGAGATGGAATTGATATCAACGGCGGCTAAAAATTTAATGGACTCTGTGAGTCATGTCCAGGCTCCATTTACAACAGCAAAACACTTAGAGCATGTTCGTCCAATGTTTAAAATGGCTTGGACTCCTTTCCTCGCTGCTTTTTCTGTTGGTCTTCAGGATTGCGATGATCCCGAAATAGCATCGTTGTGTTTAGATGGTATACGGTGTGCTATTCGTATAGCTTGCATTTTTCATATGACGGTAAATAATATATTTAGTTTATTGAATGCAAGTAAATAAATTATTAATGTTATTTTTATTAACAGTTGGAACGTGATGCTTATGTTCAAGCACTGGCAAGGTTTACTCTTCTAACAGCAAACTCTCCGATAACTGAAATGAAAGCCAAGAATATTGATACGATAAAAACGTTAATAACAATTGCTCATACAGACGGCAATTATTTAGGCAGCTCGTGGCTTGATGTTGTAAAGTGTATTTCACAGTTGGAACTTGCTCAATTAATAGGCACAGGAATACGACCGCAGCTGTTGGGTCCACCATCAAAACCATATTTTCCATTGCCGCTTAATAATTTTACAAATTTAACTCATAACAATTCACATCAATCAAATAGCCTTAATTTAAGCTCACTAGATCCTAGTGTAAAAGAATCAATTGGTGAAACAAGTTCACAGAGTGTCGTTGTTGCTGTTGATAGAATTTTCACTGGCTCAATACGATTGGATGGTGATGCTATTGTAGAATTTGTTAAAGCTCTGTGTCAAGTATCACTTGAAGAATTATCTCATCCATCACAGCCACGCATGTTTTCACTTACTAAAATTGTTGAAATTTCTTATTACAATATGGGTCGTATCAGACTACAGTGGTCAAGAATATGGCAAGTTGTTGGTGATCATTTTGATCGGGTTGGATGTAGCCCAAGACAAAATATTGCCTTTTTTGCGGTTGATTCATTACGACAATTAGCAACAAAATTTATTGAGAAAGGGGAATTTGCGAATTTTCGATTTCAAAAAGAATTTCTGCGCCCGTTTGAACACATAATGAAAAAAAATCGATCACCAGTTATTCGTGACATGGTTGTGAGATGTGTCGCTCAAATAGTTAACTCACAAGCACCAAATATACGCTCGGGTTGGAAAAATATATTTAGTGTATTTCATCATGCAGCGAGTGATCGTGATGAATCAGTTGTTGACCTGGCATTCACAATGACGGGAAAAATAATAAATGATTTATATGCAAAGGATTTTAGTATTATGGTAGATTCATTTCAAGATGCCGTAAAGTGCCTAAGTGAATTTGCTTGCAATGCATCTTTTCCAGACACAAGCATGGAAGCAATAAGACTGATACGCACGAGTGCCTCCTATATCGATGCTAATCCTCAAATGTTTGCTGAGGGAATGATGGATGATAATGGGATGGTGTCGGAGGAAGATCGATCATGGGTACGTTTTTTTTTTTTAATTATTATTTTACTTAATTATAATAATCCAAACATCACTTAAAAGAGTATTATTTTCAACAGGTGAGAGGCTGGTTTCCATTATTATTTGAACTGTCTTGTGTTGTAAGTAGGTGTAAACTTGATGTACGAACACGTGCATTAACTGTACTATTTGACGTTGTTAAAACACATGGTGCTTCATTTAAACCTCACTGGTGGAAAGATTTATTTCAAGTACTATTTCGTATTTTTGATAATATGAAACTTCCAGAACAACATACAGAGGTAACTATTAAAATTATCATTAGTACACTGAAAAAAAAAATACTGAAAATAAGAGCATCAATATTTATCTTTGAATAATAGATAAACAAGGGAATAGCTTCATTTAAATTGAGTAAAAATTATTTCAATTAATTTAACAAGTTCTTGAGCTAAGAATAAGATAAAATACCTAGTTATTGACATTTGCAATTTTATTTTAATTAATTAAAACAGACCGACTTTAATAAATTAATAAATATAATTTTTGAATTATAAATTTTAAGATAATTGGTTTTTTGAGAACATTTTATTTTTTTAATTAGAATAAAATTGCAAGTGTCAATCAACTAGGCCAAGGTCAATAACTGGGTCTTTTAACTTATATATTCTTGAAAATTTTCAAGAACATGAATTCTTGTATTAAGAAAATTTTCTTAATAAAAATATTTTTTTTTCTCAGTGTTTAATAATATTTCTTTTTAGTAGATCTCATAAAAATCTAACTATTGTATTGGTCCGCACGTCAGAATTTTCAAAAAATTTTTGTGCATCCTTACTCAGCTCGTCGATCTGAGTCTAAAAATTCAACTTTTTTTGGTTCTCCCTGTAATAATTATTGAATGCGATAACTCTTCATATTTCTGTAAATTACATCTTAAAGCTTATTTAATAGCCTTCAATTTTCATGCTTATTTGTTGCCCTAAATCAATTAGATCAGGAATAAGAGCAGATTAAAAATTTCAAAAATTGCGAAAAAATTCAACTACTTTTGATTCTCTGTGCATCAACTTTTGAATGCGATAACTTTTCGTATTTTTGTAAATTGCATCTGAAATCTTATCAAATAAGTTTTAATTCACATGCTTTATCATTTTTCTAAATTAATTGTATCAAAAATGATAGCAAATTGAAAGTTAATTCTAAAAGTTAAATGAAATTTTATTTTTTTTGTCTTCTTAATTTTACTCAAATTAAATTAATTTTCCTCAATATTTAATAATTTTTCAGAAGGCCGAATGGATGACCACAACATGCAATCATGCTCTTTACGCAATCGTCGATGTATTTTCTCAATTTTACGATATTTTGGGTCCTCTTCTTCTTGGTCAACTGTACTCTCAATTACTTTGGTGTGTACAACAAGATAACGAACAATTGGCTCGATCTGGTACAAATTGCCTTGAAAATCTTGTGATAAGCAATGGTATAAAATTCGATGAAGACACCTGGACTAAAACAACTCGTTGTATTCTCGATACTTTTGAAAGTACTTTACCGTCTGTACTACTCACTTGGAAACCGCCATCAACAAATAAAGAATCCGATATGGATGTTATTACTGGAGATAATGATAATCACGTGGGAATACTCAAACGTAGTCAAAGTACTCAAACTCTCTGCAACAATAATGATGATTTACCCCGGTCACGATTATTTTCATCTTTGCTGATAAAATGTGTCGTACAATTGGAATTAATTCAAACTATTGATAATATTATATTTTATCCAGCGACGTCACGTAAAGAGGATCAAGAAAATTTAGCTCTAGCACAAGCAGATATGTTGAATGGTCGTTCAAGTGATTCGGGTCTCGATGGATCAGGCAGTGAACAAAAAGAAGAACAAGGAATGTACTGTTCATTGAATACAATTCATCTTTTACAATTAGTTGATTGTCTTTTGAGATCGCACAGATTTGCCAAGAGCTTTAATGTTAACAATGAACAACGTAATATTCTTTGGAAAGCTGGTTTTCGTGGCACAGTTAAACCTAATCTACTAAAACAAGAAACACAGTCGCTCGCATGTGCTCTACGAATCTTATTTAAAATGTATAATGACGAGACACATCGTACTAATTGGTCAACAGTTGAGTCTCATTTAGTTGAAATATCACGAGAAGCGTTGGAGTATTTTCTAGTTTTATCTAATGAAGCTCATCGTGACGCTTGGACACCTATTTTATTACTGCTACTTAATAGAATTCTTAAAATGTGCGATAATCGTTTTGCCGTACACGCGGCTAATTGTTATCCTCTTTTGTGTGAAGTAATGTGTTTTGATCTTAAACCGGAACCGCGGTCTGTTTTAAGGAGATTTTTCTTACGAATTGGACCGGTATTCAGAATTACAAAATTGTAACGATAATTTTAATACTTTTATTTTGTATAATTAAATTAAATAATCGATGATTGTTTGAAACAAAAAGACAACCGATAAATTATTATCATAATTATAATAATAATAATAATGAAACTGTGTAACATTATGTTATTATTACAATAACTTATTTTTTTTTTCTAATTTATAGTATGCGAAGATATTTTCACATATGTATATTTAATGTTATATACGTCTTATAAATATATTATATTATATATAATTAAATCTAAATATATTAAGTAGTTAAATATTAACAATGATGACAAAAAAAGTATGAAATCATTGAATTCACGATTGAAATAAGGGGCGTGCATGATATAATCTTTTCTGTGTTTTCAGTATCACTGGAAGTACATTTTTTTTTGTTATACGTAGAATATAATAATAATTATTATTATGATTTTAAATAATATTATTTTATGCAGCAAGTGTACATTGAAATATGAATATTGAATATTTGACGACAGAGTCGGTCATTTTAATAAAAAAGACAGTTAAAAAATTTTGTAATTTTTTTTATTGCATTAAATACAGAATTTAATCAAAACGTAAAACTAGGTAACGAACCACACCATTCTTGTATAAAGGCAATAACATCATTAAGTGGTGATTCAGAAGGAGCTTGTCGAGAAGCATTTATAAGTTTATTCCAATCGTCTCGATCAACAACACGATTGCTTCCTTCAAATCTAACAACCGATGAACGTATTGGATAACCAGTTAAAGCACAAGGTTGTAAAGCAGCTGAACCATTTGCTGGACAGGTGAGAGATCCAATGTAGACGCCTCGCTGATCAACAGGTAAACCTTGTTCGACCTTTTGATCCATTGACACAGCCAGTACCCATTCGCGTACATCTTCTCGCTCTTCTTGAGTTAAACTGAGTGTTCCAGGAAGTGGAACTTCTAGTGGAAAGTCAGTGATTCGTAGATCATCGACGTCTAGAATACTGCCATCGCCCTCTTCGATGCATTCTTCAAGATCCAAAAAATGATTGAGAAAGACAAAAGCCTCGCTGTGTGATCCAGATTTACGCAGTTCAATTCCTGCTTCATAGTAACAGCGGTCAGCTAATAACACTTCGGTGTATCTCAGAAGAGAAACTGATGTCTTAGTAACAAGATTAGCAAGATTAGGAAATAATTGACAGGCGCATTTCACAGCTGAATAATGAGTGGCTTGTAGCAGTCTTCCAAATTTATCTTCACTAGCTGAAGATCCTTCAATTTGTTTTGTAAGACCTAAAAGAAAAGTTCGTAACTGTGATAATCGTGTGTATCGTGATTCAGGTGATCCTTGATACGAATTTAAAATCATTTCAGCCAGACGATAGTAAAGATTGTGATACTGAGCAATAGGAGGTGCTCCATACTGTGAATATAATTGTAAAGCTGGTTCTGGTGTTCCAGACTTTAGTAATTGGGCAGCACGTTGTGCCAGATATTTATGCAAAACTTCAGAATTTAGTGAGCTAGCTATTTCGAAGACTTGAATCCACTGTCCTTTACGAGCTAAATTTTCTAAAGACTTATCACCATCACGTTCGCTTCGTCCTTGGTCGTTGTCAGAAAGAACACTATCTCGAGCACTTTCACGATATTTATCGTCCAAGTAAGACTCTAGATCAGGTGCAAGCTCATGAACAATTCGTCGAGCTCTCATCCAATCTCCAACTGATATTAGTGCATTGATAGCCTCCTTCATTTTATCTGCTTGAAGGTAAACCTGAGCTGCGAGAGCATGTTCTCCTGTCACAACTAACTTAGAGCCTAATTCACCGCCAACTTGAAGAACCATTTCGGGATCTGCTTGATTCAATAAAATATCCGCTGCCTGAATCAGTGCTGGTCGTGATGAATCGAGAATTAAAATATCTAATGCAGTACGAACTTCTCCCGTTTCTAACCAACGTCTTGCTTCATCTAGACTATTTGTTCCATCGATTCCGGAACTTCTGTGCGTTAATTCTCGGCGTAGAGCTGCCTCGTGGCTTGGAAGATACTCTCGGCAAACTCGCATCGCTTCAGACCACATTCCTGCTAACTGTAAGTAAAAATAA
Source organism: Cotesia glomerata (assembly GCF_020080835.1). NCBI lineage: Eukaryota > Metazoa > Arthropoda > Insecta > Hymenoptera > Braconidae > Cotesia > Cotesia glomerata. Next base: position 23,566,960 of record NC_058159.1, on the reverse strand, counting down.
AAAATTTAATTTGATGTTGAAAAAATAATTCTATATTATAGAATTCTGTATCAAATTACATGATTTTTAAATTGGATCATTTTTTAATACATTTTCGCGTGTACTTAAAATTTAAAAATCAGGTGGGCTTGTATTTGCCATTAATCAAGCATAAAATATATAAATACATCGCGTTACTAATGCCAAAAAAAATTTTTTTTTTTTCAATTAACTTGGAATTATAAAAAAGTAAAAATCTAGTTAAAAAACACAAACAAAAAATTTTTCGACCTACGCCTTTTTGGCTTAAAAAAATTTTTTTCATGAAAAAATAGCCAAAATAGCTTCTAAGGAGTTAAAAACATCAAAATTTCATGAAAAATTGATTTTTAGAAGTTAGACTGAAAACACTAACACATCCCACTTTTTTGAGGTTTTCAATTTTTCGTATTTTGAAGAAATTCATTTTAAAATATTAAAATAGAATTTTTAACTTTTGATTAAAAAAATCGAAAACTTGAAAAAATTGGGCTTTGATAGTGCTTTCAGTTTAAATTAAAAAAATGAATTTTTCATTAGATCTCGATGTTTTGAGGTACTTAGAAACTATTTTGACCATTTGCTCATATACGATCTTTTGGCCTTAAATTTTTTTTTCTTAAAGCCAAAAAGGCGTACGTCGAAAAAAATTTTTTTTTTGTGTTTTTTACTTATTTACATTAACAAAGTTGATTAAAAAAATTTTTTTTGATTAAAAAAGAATTTTTTTTTTTATGCTTATATAATTTAATGCTTGTTTTAGTACTTAATTATTTACTACAATGTATCATGAATAATTACTTACTTTGTAATGATCAATAATGATCTCTGGCTTATGAGCTCGAAGCAAAAGTGACTCAGCAAATGCATAATCTTTATTATCAACAGCCTCAGCAGCTCTGGCAACAAGTACCTGTGCCATGGCTTCTTGGCTGACTGACTGCGCGACTTCTTCAGCAGCGTCCCAGTCTCTTGTATGAATATACATTTGTACAGCTTCAGTAGCTTTACCGGCTCGAATGAATTCTTTTTCTGCTTCAGCAAATTTACCTTCATCCTCCAACGCCATTGCATATTTATAGTGGACCTCTTGTTGCTGTTCTGGGGTTCCATATCTTACAGCATCGAGTGCCCAATCGAATAAATTAGCTTCACAAGCCATCAGGAGACAAGGATCAAAATAATTAAGCCGTATTAATAATCGAGCGCCCAATTCTGGTGCAAGAGTGCGTGCCCACATTAATGCAACTTGTTGAGCAGCCGTATCACCAGATTCCTGTTTAGCAACTCTCAAGGCATCTTCCCATAAATTATTGGCCTTGTAAGCAGCCACAGCACCTCTCCAATCTTCAGCCCCAATGAAATGCTCTTCAGCTTCACGTGCTTTACCAGCTGCCGCCAGTTCTCGTGCCAAGTACGCATGAGTAGTTTTTAATAAATCTGGACGATACTCAGCGACCAACCTAATCATATCATGCCGATGACCAGCACGACGATACATTGCAATAGCTGCATCATACTCACCTATAGCAACAAATAAAGCTTCAGCATAACGGAAATTCCCAGCGTCTTGTAATTTTTCAGCGTGTTCTGTTAAAATTTTAACTGCTTCAGTGGACTCCATATGTTCCATTGCAACTTCGTAAGCTCGCGACCAGTTATTTGTTTTAATATGAATTTCAATTGCACGTTTCGGATCTTTGGCTCGTAAAAATAAATTTTCAGCTAAATTAATATCACCATTTGAGGCACAGTATTCTCCAAGTTTATAACATTTTTCTTGAATAGCTGGATCCTCGCTGTCAATCACCTGAACTATTTGAAGAGCTTTACGCCACTGACGAGCATTTATCGCAGAATTCAAAGCCAACGCTATTTCACCAGCTTCTATAAAATGATTTATAGCGGCATCGTGATGTCCAGCTGTTGCTAAATTATGACCCCAATCTTTTTCAATACTCACAACTGAATTTGGCTCAACAGATCTTGCTAAATCTAGAGCTCGTGCAAAAATTCCAGCGTCTTGATAACATTTTATCGCACCAGATGTATCATTGGTTTTTTCTAAAATTTCTCCAGCTAATTCTATAAGATCTGATGATTTAAGCGCTTTTACAACTTCACCGGTGATTTTAGAGTCTTCTAACAGAGATTCGTCTGACAAAAGAAGACGCCCAGCTCGACCAGCACGACCTGCATCTAAAAAAAGTTTAACAGCCCGACGAGGATCCTCTGACTCGATAATCGCCGCTGCTCGAGCTGCCTGTCCACTGTTCAGTAACCAAGCTAAATGTTTATCCTTTAGATTTTTTAATCCAATCCAGTCACGATTTTCCGCTAAATCCAAGGCTTCCTCCCAGTGCCAATATTTTTGATACATCTCCAATGCTTTGTCCAGTTCATTTTGTTCAAGATAAATAGCCTCTGCTGTTTTTAACTCACCATTTAAAATAGCCAATTTTGCCCAGCATTCAGGACTTGTCAAAGGATCATTACCTGTTTCTTGGGCATACTCTTCACCAATTCTGACAATATCTTTGAGAAAACTCGAGTAAGCAACGTCTCCAAGTGCCGAGTAGCATCTAGCGGCGATTAATAATTTTTTTTCAGTCATGGCATTGCGTGCTACATTTTCCCACATAGCTTCTGCTTCTGGACGATCACCCAAATCTTCAAGAAATAAAATAACTCTCCCAAAATCATTATCATGCAAAGCTGTACCAAATTCAATCAATCCCTCATCTAACGGATAATTTACACGAGAACCAGCCTCTTCAACAATAACTGATGTTTTACCGTCATCTCGTTCAATGTCAATAGCATCACCACGTATAGAAATAAGCGTTGAAGCTTCAGGTGCATCGACATTGTACCAAACTGCAAGTTTATCTCCGGTCTGAGCAACAGCCACATCACTCCCGGGCACCCATGAAGCAAAACCTGTACCAGTTAGCAGCAATATTCTGCTGGCTTTGTCATCGCATAACCACAGTCGAGCTTTTTTATCACGCGATAATAATCTGTGACCAGTTTCGCTTAATTCCAACCAATCTACCCGTGCATCATGCCCAATAATACTTATCGTTGATCCGCTTATCAAATCAACAATTCTTACCGTCCTTGAGTCTAGTAAATAAGCTAGACGTTTATTGTCTGGCATACCTGGAACCTGACGTTCATTTATGCGCACACTTACAACATGTGGATTAACAGCTTCTGTTCTCACTGAGCCAAGTATTTCATTCTTTCCATATTCAACGATGGTCAATTCTCCGGATGAAAATATCAAACAAACTCCAGGATACTCAAAGAAAAATTTTTCACTGTTTGATTTATCTTCCCATTGTATTTCACTCAGTAAATTCAATTGGATATCACTTATAAGTAAAGTTGAACTTGTACGAGCTATAATATGATTGTCTTTGCGACCTAGTACTCTAACATCTTCAATCTCGCTCCCAGTGTAAGACTTTATGCTAACAGGACGATTTGAACCACTGAGAGACCTGACGACAACTTGACTAGGACCTACGTATGCAACTTCATGACTTCCTCGTACCATTGCTCGTTTCAGAACAGTCTCAAACTGTTCAACGGCACCACAAAGACCTCCAATAACCAGTCGTGAGCCATCTCTTCTCCATGCCAAAGCTGTAACTGTGTAAAAATTTGGCAGTACGCGACTGATTGTTTCTTCCCAAACAGCGCGACGTGGGCTCCAATCGATTATTCTAATTCTATTCCACGAACCAATGGCAACACTTTGTCCACTCGGACTGCAACATGCCACTGTGATCTCTTTATCCGTATTATCACGTGAATAATCGAGAGTTTTTATTACTTTGCCATGAGAATCGTAGAATGTCAATTTTTTGTCACTACCTCCAGCACAAATGTGATCATGAGGCCAAGCCAAAGCGTATGCAGGTACTCCATGAGTTAATATTCTACCTGAAGGTTCAGTGTGACCATCGTTCTTCAAATGGTATCTTATGATACTGCCATCAGCATGACTGGATATAAATGCAGTTTTTCTTTCACTGAAATAAATATTTTTTATTATTAATAGTATCCTTACAAGTAAATTAAAATATTTCAATTAAGTTTAAATTTATTGATTTTACTTGGCTGCTAATGCTATTGTCATAGCATCAGCTGTATAAAGTGTTTGTGCTTTGTGGGCTTTTAAAATTGCAACACGAACTTTTCCATCGCTTAAGCCAACAATTATTGGACCCTCTGATGGCCAAATCATACATGTTACTGATGAGCTTTGTCCAAATTTATTGCAAATAACTTTTTTTTCGCCCCTAAAAAATTTATCTTGATGAATGTTAATCTACTTAAATAATTAATGTGCTCTTCCATTCAAAATTGACAACTTACCAATCTTCACCGATTTTATAAACATAAACAATATTATCTGTTTGTCCAACAGCTATTTTTGTTGAATCCGGAGAAAATGAAATTGCTTTTATAACATAACTTTTCTTTCCATACTGCAATACAAAATTAAATCATTATTAATTAGTAATACTAATTATTATTATTATATTGATAATAAATATTTAACAAACCTTAGCATCAACTGGCTTCGTAGAAAAACGATCTTTCTTAACTCCTGTTTCATCAAAAAGATAAATTGATCTATCTGCTAAAGCAACTGCTAATTTTAAATTATTTGGTGACCAAGCGATACTGACAACACGATTTTCACCATCATTAGCAGCTAACACACAACCTATATACTTTAAAATCATAATTACAACAATTATTTTAATCAACAAATAACAAAATTCAATTATTTTGACAATTTATGTATTTTTTATTTCAGATATTTTGTTTACAAATGTGTTGTCATGGTAACAACACTAAATTCTTAATTCAAATTTTAATTACATCACGTGACAGTTATTAGACTTTTGATATGTGTTATAAAAGTAATTTTAATATATTATTTAAATATTTTTGTAATATTAAAAGCTATTTTTAAATTACAAGGGAATTATATATTACAATTAAAAAATGAAATTAATTTGTCAACACTCAAGTTGAATGACATTAGAAATTTATAATGAAAAAATATAATATGATATTGAAGTTAGCTGTCACTGGACCATTTTTAAATTTTATTTAACAAAAAAATTTGTTCCGAAAAATTTTTTTTTAAAAATTGCATTTTTAATTTATTAAATTTTCTAAATGTTAATTTTTTTTTCTAATTTTTTTATCCAGTAATTTATTTATTAGAAAAATACTTAATATTATTAAATATCTGCTAAATTAATTTTCTTAAATATAATACTTAAGTTAGCCGACGTTTTTAATTTTTTGATTTTTTTTTCATTAATTAAACTAGGAGAAAAAAAATTTTTTTTTTTAATTGTACTTACAGTTTTTCAAGTTTTTTACAAATGAAATTTTTTTTTTATTTTTTTGCAATAATTTTTTCAATAAAAAAAAAATTCTAAAAATTTTTAGATGTAGGCTAACTTAATTTTCATTGAAAAAATTCCATATGTGAAAATAAAAAAAAAAAAATATTAGTGAAAATTTTTTAAAACATTTTTTTGTAATTGATTTGTTATAAAAACTAAAAAATTGACAGTTATCAGCTAACTTCAGTATCGTAACATTGTGTATAGAGTAGTCTCTGCTTTTTACATATCGAAAATAAACTATCACGTGATTGTAGAGAGAGAGAGAGACAAAAATTAAAAATGTCAGCTGTAAGAAGAGTATTTACACAAAATCTCATAAAAAGTTTCAATTCTTTTAAAACACCAGGTAAAAATAAAAATAATAAGTAGATTCTTTACAATATTAACTAAGTGCTTCATATGATTAAAATTATTTCATTAAAAATTTCTGTAGTTGTAAGTTAATAGAATTATAACCTTCAATTTTTCATGCTGAATATTTATAATAATTATAATAATTTTACAGGAAAGTCTCTAAGATGCTTTGCTACAGAAGCAACAGGAAATAAAATTATTCAAGATAAACCAGAATCTAATAATAATAATGATAATAAATATGAACCTCACTCATCAACGCCTACTGGTCGTGGACCAGTTATACCGGAACAGTACCGATTTATTTATCCAGAATTTTTACCGGATCCAACACCGCAACATCGCAATAATATGAGAGAAAAATTAGAACGTATGGATATGTTGTCAAGAAGAAAAGTGATAGATATTCCAGAGTTTTATGTCGGTTCAATACTTGCTGTTACTTATTCAGAGCCACATGCTCCAGGAAAATCAAACAGATTTATTGGAATTTGTATTAAACGAACAGGTTGCGGTTTACGAGCTGATTTTTTACTGAGAAACGTAATCGACCATCAAGGAGTTGAAGTACGGTTTGACATGTATGACCCGGCTATTCAAAAAATTGAGTGCTTGAGACTTGAAAAAAGATTAGATGACGAATTGTTGTATCTGAGAGATGCACCTAATGAGTTTAGTACATTTCCAGTTGACATGGAGCCAGAGTATCTACCAGAAGGAGCTTCAGTCCCTGTCAACAAAACTATAGTACCTTTAAAACCATTACCTTGGAGCACTAAGTGGGAACAAAGTAATATGAAAGGATTATCAGCTAACTTTGATTTATTGACTAAAAATCGTCTGAGAAAACGAGATGCCAGTGCTAAACCCTGGGAAAAATATGATCTTATGAAAATATACAGGTAACATTTTACAATTATTAGATTATATGTTTGTACAAAAATGTCGATAAATAATTTTTTTTTTTAAATCAGTTAAATATTTCTAATTAAATTAATTATCAACACTTATTTTTACAGACTACCATTTTTGATGTATATCGGTCTTGAAAAATAATACTCTATTAAAATAAATTTATTTTAGAAAATCTTTCATTCTAACTGCCAAATGAAATTGTTTTTGACTGTTAATTTTTTTATTTTCAGAGAAACTATTCCGGAAGAAGAACAACAAGCTATTTATTCGGAAGTTTTTATGAAACTTCACAGTTTAGAGTTATCAAGAAAGAAGCTCAAACGTAAGCGTGGTTTTGTTCGTCCAACTAAAAAAGCTTAATTTTGTTTTTCTGTAATTTTTTTTAATGTTACCAATAAAAAGTGAACAATTGATAGAAAAAATGTTTTTTTTTTTAACTTACATGCAATGTCATACGTTTATTATTTACTTTTTTTTTTATTTTTATTTTTTTTTAGAACCATTCTCTTAAATAATAGTTATTACAATACAAAAAATTTTTTTAGAATGCATATTTTGTTACCATATAAGAACTCTTAATTACGTCATCCTATATACAAAGGAGTATTTGAATTTCAATTAGTGTAAATATTGTTTCGTGTTATAAAAAAGAATTTGATTTTAAAAAAACTTGTAGCAATGTTTTCTTTTCAATATCGTTGTACTGATTATTTATACACTACAGGAAAAAAAAAATATAATACTTGACTTAAAAATTATTATTACAGAAGAGCTCGTAGAAAATCATACTATTTACTTGTAAAACCAATTTTGGAAGCTATAAATCATTATTTTTATTTAATAATGTAGTTGAAATTTACCTTATTCATTTTCATAATTATATACAGTTTTTTAACATATTTTAGTTTTGATCTAGGTCAGACAAAATAACTAATCATGAGAATTATACTAGAAAAAAGAATTGTCTTTTGTTATTGAACGAAAATTTTTCCTTTTTTTTTTTTTTTTTCAATCGACTCCTTAATTTACTTTCACTTAAAGTGAAAAATTTTTTATCTTTTGATATTGTAACAAAGAAATATTATTTATCATAAAATAATAGTAATAATAAAAATAATAGTTGGTAATGATAGTAAAATAAAAATTTTTATGTGGACAGTAGAGCGATGTTAATTTCTTTAACCATTTTAACACGATTCAACATTTTTTCAAGATATTCTTTTGCAAGTGGTGATGTTGAATACCAAACGGGACTGTCTGGAACACAACTTCGTTCTGGCAGGAGATAAAATACGTCATTCCGGGTTTTAACACTTTCAGGACACTTGGAAATATAAAACTCATAAAGTTTTACTGGACAGCGTAATGGATTTTCTTCGTTTTCTTGTTGTTCATACACTTTTTTCTTTTTCGAATTGGCTTCTGTAAGGTAATTTGTCATATTTATATTTTTTCTAGTTAATCATAAATGCAAAAATTATACAAATACAAACCTAAGGCTGACTGTGGTGGATAAAATCGTAAAAGTACATTCCGTGCGCCAGGAGTTTTATTAGCAGTTCCAGCATTTAGTGCAGCTGGATTTCGTTTCCAGTGTTTCATAATATGAGAAAATGATAGCTGCATATGCTCGTCTACCGACTGTAATTTAAAGGAAATTTTATTACTAAGTACAATGCATAGCAATTTGAATAGGTTTATTTAACAAAGTAATTCTTACCGTTAAATTGAAATGCTTCGTATTAAAAAACATTAAAGTACTTAATAGTACATGGGGAGAATGTGCTCCAAGTTGCTTGGATTCCCACAAATGCTCTTCTTCAACACGTGTCACGATATATTCTGTAATAAAATAATGACAAAAACAATTATTAGTAAAAAGTAAAAAGTAAATATATATATATAATTGAAATTAAATAAATGAATGAATGATATAATACTTACGGGCATCATTATATAAAACAGAAAATTTCTTAGCTACGTCATTTAAACAATCTGTAAATTGTTCATAAAATGTGTCAGTAAAAATATTATCTATCCTATTATTTTCAAAAAGATATTGCTGTATTCCTAAACATAGATAATAAATCGTGTCGGGTGCATATTCAGATCCATTAGGTTTTCTAACTTCTTTAACAAAATGACAAAGTGAATAATTAAGTTCATCAGCAGTTAATTGCAATAAATCTGTTTTAAATAATTTAAATTTTTTCATGGGTGTTACTTGTTTTTCTAATTCATTATTTTTAGCAACAACCCACTTTCTCCAAGCATTAACACCAAACGTATACTTGAGTGCCATATTAGCGTCTGGTTTTTTAACAGGTTCAGTAATAGTAGTTAGCGTTGTTTCCGTAGCGGTTGTTGTTATTGTTGTTCCTGTTTCTGTAGTTGTTGTTGCTGTTTCTGTTGTGGTGGTTGTTGTTGTACTTGTTGTAGTGGATTCTTCTGGTGAAGCAGCAGCAGTAGCAGCATCATTTGAATTATTACTAGCAGTGCTACTCGATCTACGTCCCTTTTTAATAGAACCAGCACGTGTTTTGTTATGAGAAATAACACGTTTTCGTCCCTTAGCAATGGCCGTTGATTCGGCATTATCTGTAGAATCACCACCAACATTACCTTCCGTTGATTTTGTAGAATTTTGCGACGCTGTAATGGTATTAGGTGTCAGAGCAGCTTCTAAATCCACAGCAGCATCTTCAAGTTCACCGGTAGTCATTTTTAATGCTTCTTGAAGCATTTCGTCACCCAAAGTATTACTTGATTCAGTATTTTCAAGAGTACTTTCATCTGCTGAATCTGATGAATCACTTTCTGTAGTTTTTTTATCAGTAGCAACCATTTCTGCCATCATCAGCAATTCTGCTTCAAATGGATCAGTTGGCGTTTTGTCTTGTATTCTCTTAAATTCTTTAATAATACCCTTAGTAGTATTACGAGTGGTAGGAATAAAAATAGGTACGGGTATTGGCAATGGAAACGGTACTGGTACTGGAAACGGAAAACTCCACATGTGTACGGGAAATGGAACATAAATAGGGACTGGAATAGGTACCATAATCTTGGGAATTTCATCAGTTTGAGTAGATTTATTACAAGGATGAGGTTTTACTGAGACACCTTTTGTATGCATCAATGGTTTACACTGAGTCATTTTGTTATGAACTTTAACTGGACTTGGCGGTCGTGTTATTACTTGTTGTTTATAAATAATTTGAGCTGCATTGGCATTCAAATTAGTAAGATTATTAGCCCCAACAGTTATTGTCGTAGCATTTTTTTGCGGTATCGTAACAGTTTGTCCATTAGACGCTAAACTCTTAACTGATGATATCACAGGCATTGATTTTTGACCAGCAATCGTTATGCTTGGTAGAGTTACCAATTCAGTTGGTTTTTTAGCAGCTGTTTGCATTTGCATTTGATACTTTGCTGGATATGTTCGTTTAGGTGTACCTGTTGGTACTGGTATTGTTGCTGTTGCTGGTGTTTTAGGATCATCACCACCTGGGATTGTTATTGGTGATTTAGTGTATTGTCCTTGAAATTTCATAACACAATCATAACAACAGAAGTTACGTATTGTCGCGTCAGACATCGTCAAATGATATTGAGCTTGAGAAAATTCTTTACAAAAATCACAATTAATACGTCGTGATGATACTGCATTCATAGATACTTGATAAAGTGTCAAACAATTTAAACTACACATTGTGATAACAGATCCATTCTTCAATTCTTTTTTTATCATATCAAAATTATATTTTTTAACTTTACACCAATTACATGGTACTATTTTACGGTGTGTTATAATAAAAATATTAAGACAAGTTTTACTACAAAATGTATGAGCTTCATTTTGATAAAACACAACGGTATTTTTCTTTTTACCTTGATCAAAATATTTTTTACATGTTGAACATTGATCTGGATCAACTTTATTGACAAACTTAAATGCCGCAAAACATGGCTCACTGCATATTGCTACCGGTGCCAGATGATTAACTTGTACTTCACAAAAAACTATTTTTTCTTCCTGACAAACACTGCATGATTTTTTTTCAGGTGCTGGTGGTTCTGTTGAATTCATTTTAGAATATTTTTCCATGCAAAATTGTGTACAAAAATCTTTAAATTGTCCTTTATCGCCAACTGGAGCTAAAAATCCATCAGAACCAGAGCTTATATCTTTTTGACAGTAACTGCATACCTTTAAACCTTTTTTAAATTCTTCCAAGCATGATGAGCAACAAAATTGACGTACATCATAACCAAAACGTACACAATATTTACCTAAGCTCATCGCTGCGACATTTCCATTACAATTTCGACAGTAACTACCGTATTTAGTTTGAAATTTACCCAAACATTCTTCATTACAAAACTCCATGGTTTCCCAAGATAAGTTTCGTTCGTCATTTGTTTCGACGATTAATAAACAATTGGCACAACGTTTTTCATATTTTGAATTAGCTCCATCACTTGGTATATCTGTAGCTACATTATTTTTAGTGGCATACGCCGATTGACACATATTTGAACAAAATTTATGTATTTCACTACCTATTTTCAATTCAATATTGCATATTTTTTCACTTTTACATTGTTTACAGAATTGAACTCTACTTACTTCTTGAACTTCGGAAATTTTAGATTCAGCTTCTACGTCAATTATGTTGTCTACCACTTTTAGACCTGTAGCTATTTTAGCTACCGTCACTTTTTTTAAGTCTTTATTCTTCTCTTTCTCACTATCTTTATCCTTATTTTTATCTTTGTTTTTATCGCTTTCTTTTGCATTAGAATCAATAGCCGACAGAGATGCTGCTGATGTTATAGTAATCGTTGGAGTAATTGCTGGACCGTCATTTACTTCTTGATTAACTTGTACTTCATCCGCAATATTGATTGGATCTGAAGATTTTGATTTAGATTTTTCATTTGATTCATTATTTTTTCCATCGTCTATTTTTTTATCCGTTGTTTTATTTTCTGACTGTGGTACAATTTTGGTATTATCCGGAACTATACATAACTCGTCATCTTGGCCAGGTAATACAGGTGATTGATTTTCTCCGGAAGTTTTATCGTTATTTTTATTTTTCTCCTGTTCACTAACATCATCAGGCTTATCACCCTTACTTACATGATCGTCGTCCTTGTCATCTGTCAATTCAATAGTAATTTCTTCAATTACTTTGTCTTCAGAGTCGCTACGCTCCTTAGGTGATGAAGGTTTATCGGATTCATTGCCAGGTAGTGGCGACGAATTGTCATCAACATGTTCAGCAGAGTCTTTAGCATTTAATACGTCCTGAAGATTGTGAGCTCGATCTCCAAGTTTTTTGAAATTAATATTCCGTTCTTCTAGATCAACAGTATCTAATCCTTCTTCTGGCTCAGAGGCTAAAGTATCACCGCCAAATGGATCTTCGGCATCCATAGAGTGACTCTCAATCTGAGCCTCATCTTGTTTATTATCTTGAACAACTTGTACGAATTCGGTATTTTCTGTTTGATCTGGCTTACTCGAAGAGTCATCTTTACTTCGTATTTCCATTTCAGTTTCCATTGATACTGATTTATTGTCTGAATTCGAATCTTTATCTTTTTCTTCAGTCGTAGTTACATCCGTAGAATCGGTCGTTTCTTTAGGGGAATCAACAGATATCTGTTCAATTTCTGATGGTCCCTTTTCATCAACAGATATTGATAGATTATCTTTAGCTTGATTTTCTTCCGGGATCACTTCTGCTTCACTAGTCGCTTTAGATTCAACCATTTTTACTACTTCACTAGAAATATTTATTGGTTCAGTTGCATCGTCAGCTGCTTCATCAACTGTTTTTCTGGATGTTTTTTCGCCCGATTCTGTTGCCGAAGAGTCAGTATCTTGAGACGGCTTTGATTTTTCACAGGCAATATGATCCGAAGCAGATGTTTCAGAAGTAGTTTCATTTACGCTAATTAATTCATTTTCATTGGTCCCTAATTTAACATTACTAATTGTATCACTGGAAGTCTCATTTGCATTTTTTACAGTTTCTTCATTGTTAACAACTAATTGAGTATCATCAACTGTTAAATTAGTTGACAATTCATTTATATTAGCAGAACTTGAAGCAACAGCTTCACTTGCTTCGTCTTGATTATCCATAATAACTATTCGTGATTAATCTAAAATAAAGAATAAATAATTAAATTAATGTATGCATAGGCATAAATATAAAATTAAAAGAATAAAAACAAATTTTTAAGCTTACGGATGCAATAATCATTCTTTAAAAAAAAAATTAAATAGTGTAAAAAAAAGTAAGGTTATAATTATTGCTTATATTTTTCGTAATGTTCAATCAAATATATAGGTATAATAAAATTATTTAACGGAACAATAATATAGAACAGAAGGTATTGTTATCAACATAACGTATATAAAAAAAGTGTCAATTAATAATAAAAAAATAATATAATTGTAATCATAAATCGGCATACAAGTGCGTTAGTAGCCGCTGAGTCGTTTATTAAGATATAAAATAAAAATTGTAAAGAAAACATGTTTTTTTTATACTTATAATTATTGATTTAAGATGAATAATATATAAATAATCATACTTGTTTATTTGTCAATGTTTGTAGATTTTTGAGTTATAATTTTGCATTTAGAACATTATTATCGTATCGTTAAGTTGCACACACTCTCGTTACACGAATTGAATTTATATACCTATGAGAAAGGATGGAGACAAAAGTTTAGCGCACCAACAGCTTATAAAGGTAAGTTTTTATTTAGCAATAATAGTTTATAGTCTACCCGCTTGAAAAAATAAAATTAGATTATTGGCTGTTTTGTAAAATACATGTAGTAAATACAAAACTGGCTTTATCATGGATACCGAAAGTAGCGCTTCTGTGGAATACATATGAATTACCATTCAAACTTTTTCAATTAATATTGCAAAACAAATTTAATTTATTTAAAAGTTAAATAGTTCATAATAATCAACATATAGTGCTAAATCCATTTTATTGAACTATTGATACATGCTTTTTGTTATAAATAATTAAATTAATCCTACCATAGATTTCAATGATTCAGGAATATAACATTTGTGATCAAAGTAAGCTCTCACTAGAGTTACATTGCTAAAACAATTTCGATGAAAGAAAATATTTTTGTTTTTAGAACAATTTTACAACTTTAATTTGGAAAAAAAATAAAAAAAAAAACTATTGAAAAGAAGGAAAGTTAATGGTTATTATTTATCCGTTTTGTTATTCAACGATCACGACTTACTCAATAATTTAAAAATAGTAGTTATCTCTGTTTCATTAATATTCCTCACAGATGTCCGCATCAGATTAATTTTGTGTACATTCAATTGCCTCGCTCACGTCACAGCGGCTGAACACGACACGAAACCAGCCTCGACGCCACCAACGACCAATCCGGGATTTAATTTTACAGTCAACGCTCTCTGTATTTGACTCGCCCGTACAGGACCATTCTCTGTACTTGACTCGTCCTTGTCCATAAGATCTGTGTAAAATCGTCAAATACAGAGGAAGAATGTGGTCAAATACAGAGAGGTCCAATACAGAGAGCGTCGACTGTATCATATATAAAATATATGTACTGACAAAGGGTGCGTTCCACTAAGCGTTCACAACGCTCACGCTCATGACCGCTGATTTCCCCATTCCACTTGATTGTGAATGTTACTGTCGTTAACTCAAGTGGAATGGATTATGGAGCGTTTCGGGCGTTCATGTAAATATTACAAATGGCAAGTTTGAAAATAGTAGAAGTTTAAGGAGGTTAGGTAATCCTAAACAATAAGTTTTAATATTTGTGACTTAAATTTATTTATGTTAAAAGTGAAGAAATAATTGAATATTTTAGAATGACATTGCGGTCCCGTCACATCGTATCCTTTTTTTTTCATATCTTGGGATATTTTATTCCATACTTGTTTTTGAGAAATTTTTCCACTGTTCAGAGTTTCTTCCATAGACCTATATAATTCCAATAATAATAATACGCAGAGTGAGTTCCACCTGTATACTGAAGTTTCTCCTGTGCAAAAAAAAAATAAATATAATTAAAATTCTCGCATAATATATATGAAATAAAATGATAATAGAATTTCAGATGTTCATTAAACCTTCAAATTCTGGAGTTTCAGAGTTGAGATCGGTTAGATTATCACTATCAAGTCGTTCTTCTCCAATAAAACTCTCTGAAGTCTCTTCATCGTATAATTCACTAGATTCTTGATCAACTTCAACAGATGCGGAAGCTTCAGAATTTTGATTAATAATTTTTCTTAACAGCTCAGTTGCAAAAAATACATCTACAAATAAAATAAATTTACCAAATATATATATATATGTATATTATTAATGATAATAAATATCGTTTACTTATTGAGTTAGGTTATGCTATCCATTATTCAGAAAAAATGTATAAATAACTGTTGAATATAAACTAAAATCAATTGTATTAAACTTATATTGCATAATTATATTTACCTCTTTCTGCACGAGCAGCTTCAGCTTCAGAAACGATAGCTTCTACTACAATTTCTCTTTCAGAATCATATAATGTTATTTTTCTTGTCGCCATCTTTAAGCTTTGAATATCATATTTCAAAAACAATTTCAAAAATTGCGCCGAATTATTCTCAACGTTCACTTTGACCCACCTCTTTAGATGGGTCGTTGTGAGCCTTGCGTGAGCATTAGTCATGACGTCATGAGTGACGTTTTCGCCGTGACCACAACGACCGCGGTCGGTATGTGGAATGGCTAAAGGAGAATTTTGATCGTCGTGAGCGCTTAGTGGAACGCACCCAAAGTACAGCGGAGTCTCTCAACTTCAATTCTCGACCATTTTCCACTAAAAAGAGTGGAGGGGCTCGTCTACTGCAGTTTATTCAACTTCAATTCTTCGAATTTGGACATTTGTCAGTTGAAGTTGGGGAGACTACTGTAATCGTTTAATCCTGGATAAAATTTTATCCTCGCTTGAAAAACTGGCTCTTAATGACAGTAATACATGTGCATGCTACATTTTATCGTACCCCATAAGATGCTGGAATAAAAAAATTAAGTTAGCCGACATTTCAAAATTTTTGCAAAAGAATAAAAAAATCGCAATTGTAATCGTTGTAAATTTCTAGATGTGAAATTAAGTTAGCCAACATCTAATAATTTTTATAATTTTTTTTATTGAAAAAATTATTCCATAAAAATAAAAAAAAATTTCATTTGTAAAAAATTTGAAAAACTTTAAGTGTAATTTTTAAAAAGTAATTTTTTGCTCCAATTTAATAAATGATAAAAAAAAAAAAAATTAGAAACGTCGGCTAATTTTAGTATTATTAATTTCAGTATTATGTACCCCACGTAGTCTCCTTTTTGTCTATTTTTTTTATTGAAAATAAAACAAAAGTCTTGAGCTGAGAGCTAACTCTACACTGATAACTTAACTTGATTCAAGAAAAAAAATTTTGAAGCAAGAATATCATTTTGAAGAAATTGATTTTCTTAAGAATTGAATTCAATCAAGAGAAAAATTTCTCAATTCAAAGTCTGTAGGTCTCATAGTTTCAGAAATGTCGTGATCAGTCAGTGGATCACTGGAAATCTCATATCTATATTTAGATTATTTAACTTTTTCACGTTCTAATCAATTTTCAGAATGCTTAAATTAATATCAATATTGTTAAAATGAACGAATTAGTTCAGAGTTTTTAGGAAAAAATCTAAATAATTAAATCTAAACAGAACTAATTTAGTTAATTCTATTTTGTAATTAAAAAACGATATTAAAATTGTTTAAAAAAATGAATTTTAATTTAACTGGAATTCAAATAAATACCTTTCAAGATATATAAAAAAAATCATAAGGAAAAAATAATCTTAAAAATTTGATATTTTATCACGCGATATTGTTTTTATTTTTTTCTTCACGAGGTACACGAGTTTTATTGTTACACATTATCGCAATAATATAATAATCAATAATTATTCAATCAATTAATTATTTTCATTTCTTTAATTTATTTTTTCATTTCGATAACTTTTATTTATCATTTAAATCTGCTGTATAATTGTATTTAATTAATATATATGTATATATTATCATACTTTCAATGGATTCAACAACATATATTTTTTATTTATATAGGTATGTGTACGCCGTATATACATACATAAGTACCATACGAAGTATATATTCTTACGGTTAAATGTTTTATATTCTTCTTCATTTATTTATTCATTAATTATTTTTTTAATGAAGAAATATCATAGATAATTCAAATAATATTCTATTAACATCAACTCACTGGACTGAGATATGACTAAAATATGTGTCATGTTTATTTTTTATTTTTTTTTATTTAATGATTATTCTTCTCACAAGTAAAAATATTGCTGCATCTGAATAAACACGATATCAAAAAACAACAAACAATAAATCATTAATAATCGTGTTACATCAGAAAGTAAAAAAAATACTATTTATTAACTATATAGTATTAATTAATAATAAATATGTCTTTGAAAATATTACTTTTAAACTGTAACAATAAAATGCAAATATCCAGTACTTTCAATAAATATACTAACTTAATATGCTTTTTTTAATGTTATTATAAATAATATCTTTTTTTATTTTAAGTTATTTTTCCTCAGTAATCATCTTTTATTCATTATCCTTGACGTTAGGCCCTTTAAAATGAACTTTTTTCTACTCAAAACTCACAAAAAATGCTGCATATAATTACAATTTATATAACAATATAAATAGTTAACTTAATAAATAATATTAAAGTCACGTATAACTCATTTAAAATATTTAATTAATTATAACCATAGCTCATATTTCATACGAGTTTTTTTTTTTTAATTATTGTTTTTTCTGTTTTTCATTAAAAAAGGGAAGCTTTTATTTATCATTTTTGCGCATTTAATTATCAATATTAGTATTGATTCTAATGCATAATTAATCAATTATTTTTGATAAACAAAAAAAAACAATATTCATTTATGTAAATAACATACACATATTTCTACATATTTAACTACGAATAAGCTAAAATCCGGTTGTTGATTTATTATTTATTAATTTATACTTCATTTTAATATTAATGTTAATATTAATATTATCATTATCATTATAATTATTTTTATTATTATTAATTTTATTATTATATTATTCAGTTATCTATAAGTGACTAACAACAGTTAATTTGTCTGTACAGAGGCTGGCGCAGCATTTATTTATTTATTACACATTTATGAGTTTTGTGCGATTGATAATATGAGCGATGATTACGCACAAGCATTTTGCAGACTGCTTATTATTTTAATTATTATTTTTTTTAAGAGATATTTCAATATATAATGTTTATTCAAATTTATATTATCATTGTTATTATCTTTGATTACGCAAATAAGTGGTTATCAAAAAAATTTTAATGAATTAACAGATAAATAAATAATTAATAATTATAACTGTTGATTTATTTAAGATCCTCGTCTTCGTCGAGTAGCTCATCCATTTGTTGTTCCCAGTCTTCTTTTCCCTCCTTAACAGATGCTGTTGATGATACCGAGAAACTGTTGCCTGTTTTTGACGACGTTGTCTTTTTATTGTCACCAGGTACAATCTCGAAATCCTTTAGTTCAGCTTCCAATTCACCTTCCCATTCTTCTTCTGCGGAGAGAGTCACAAGCAGCGTTGAAGCTAGTTGATATTTTCTCGAGGGTTATTAGGTATGTGTTTATAATTTTTTTGTATTGTATTTAAATGAATGCGAGTGTGTATGTGTTTTTGGATGTGTTGTTTTTTTATGTTTGTGTATATTTGGGTTGAAGAATTTCATGAAATGTATGAAAAAATAAATAATACAATACCGTGATTACGTATTGAGTAATGTAGTAATGAAGGTTTTTTTTTCAATGGAAAATATTGGAGGATGAACAAAATAAATAATAAACAATAAATAATAATAAATATAAATAATTCAAACCCATGGAGAACGATGTTTAAATGGATCTTTTCTCTAGTATTATAACTCTAAATTATATTAGTTTTAGATTTTGCAGATAATGTTTATTTTTGTGTAAATTTTCAGTAAATGAAAATACAGTCACTTAAATTTTTATTTTTAATAATGATATGAAATGACAATAAATAATTTTATTTATTGACTGATAATATAAATAACAAATGACCATATTTTCATATAAATTTTGTGCTGCTCAACACCCTCTTTAGTATAATAATAATTATTATTGAAGACTTTATTCCTTTAATTTTTAATTTTAGTTTATGTAATAAACTTTTCAAACTCTTTCTATTCACATATTTATAACTATTGATTTCAATTTATTAGCTCATGTTTGCTTTTTTTTAATTGCTGTCTTTAATTGAATCCGATTCTGTACCTACGGCCAAAGCTCTTCATGAAAACCTTAAATGATTGTGCTTACAAAGCTTGTAGAATAAGTGTAAATACCACAGTTTATTTCAATTCGCGTTTAAAAAAAATTAAAAGAAAATATACTTTTTTTTTTCTTTTATCTTTTTGCCAGTGAAATGAGTTGTCGTGTAAAAAAGACGCATTGGCCGTAGGCTTTTTAACTTTTCTTTTTTTTATATAGTACTGTTATATTGCACAGATATACTCCAGAATAACGCGTATTTTATTTTTTTTATATTTTTACTACCCAATAAAACACGTATTGTCATTCAACAAATTTAATTAGGTACCTATTTTAACTTTTTTATTTTATTATTTCATTGTAATAATGCATTTATTAAATCTTTTTTTTTTTTTTTAAATTGTATAATATATTCACTGTCTTTTAATAATATGTATATTTATTACAACTTACAACTTTATAACACGGAGAAAACGAAGTCAAGGTAAGATTGAATTTGACATAGACGGACAGATTAACAGACAGATAATCGAATTATTTTATTTTATTTGAATTTTCTCACAAGTTTTTTCTTTAAATTATATCTTTTATCTTATTTTATTTTTTGCCTCGTATAGAATAATTTTATTATATTAACGAACGTCTCATCTAATTATTAATAATAATAGTAGTCTATTTGCGAGTTTTTTTTTATTTTATTGATTGATAAAATTTTTTTTTATTCATTTTTCTTTTCTTTTTTTTTGTCAAATAAATTCTTCAACTTGTCATGATACATATAATTTTTTTTTAAATTATAAATTGCCATGTCAAGTAAATAAATTATTTGTAAATTAATAAATAAATAAGTAAAAGATTGATGAGTGAATGGCATTGAAAAGTGTTTTGTGTCTTGATAAAATGACAATAAAAACAATAACAATAAAATTAAAAACGTAAGTGAAAAAATAATAATTAATAAAAATAAAATAATATTAATTGAAAATTATAAATGAATGTTAATAGGATGATGTCGTTTTGGATAATACGGGATTCTCCTCTTCTTAGGCTGTAGAAAAAATAAAATAATTGCTTTTTTGCATTTTACTAAAAGATACAAAGCAGAAACCATAAACTGAATTAAAGTGTAATTGCTGTAAATATGACTACAAACATTAATAACATTCATATAAATAATTGCAAAATGTGCATTTGCAAAATAAAATTTTTTTAAAGCGGTGTTTTTATTTTTTTTTTATAATATTTATCTACTACACCACGTATAGATTTTAGCGTGCTCAATTCGTTAAAGAATCATGTAATGCTGATACTTACGATTAATGGCCAGTTGAATATTGTAAGACAATTGTCTTCTTAGAGTTAATAATTATACTTCTTATTACAATAGTAATTATTAATTAACATCGATTTTAAGAATACATTTTTCAAATTCTAAATTTATAATTACGTTCAGCGCCATTAATAATAATAATTGGAATACATGGTTATCTATAAAATCTTGAAGAATGATAATATCATATCAATTATCAATACTTTATAAACCTTAATTACTAGCCAGCAGTAATAAAAAAAAAAAAACTATTCTTTTGAATTAAAGACAGGAAAAAAACATAGAGAAAAATCCATTTTATTTTTTGGGTTCGCAACATTTTGTCTCTTTTTTTTTTCAAGTTCTCCGTGAGTTTGAACAAAGCTTATACGTTATTTACTGACCTTTTGACGCTTTCGCTCCTAACTTTTTAATATTCTCTTTGGTTTGTTGTGCATCATTGTCAGATGGTTGCACATTGTCGGAAATATACTCATCGTTTGGTGTATTGGGTGTTGTTGTTATTGTTGGATTTACCTTGGTTGTTAGTGATCCTGTTGGTGTATCTTTTATAGCTTCCTTTTTGCTATCTACTTGAACAGTACGTAGGAATAACACTTGCATCTAAGTAATTTACTAACTGACAAACTAACTAACTAATAATCAAGCCAACTAGTGTACAATAATTGTGTTACTTTACTACTATGTTTGATATTGATAATTTATCAAAACAAATTAATTTTTAATAATTATTATTTTATACTCAAACCTTGATCATTTAATTGTCGACTTGTTAAGTGTGAACTTCATTCCACTGTAGCAAATTGTGAGAAAATAAAATTTTATTTTCATTGTTTGAGTAGATGAATTCAAGTGACTTTTTTAGTGTAGATAAAAAAAATGAATATTTGACATGATTATGGTACGTAAATTGTTGAATACAGTAATTATGCTTAATAATGAAATAATTGACTATGCAGTGCATAATAAAAAGCAATGTTAAAAAAAATAATAATTATTATTTAATACTTTTAAAACATAGTAGTAATAAAAATGCAAATATACATGTAGTGACTTAATATTTGTAAAAATTTACCTTGAGGGTGATCGATGCTACCGGTGGATTGATTAGGATTACTTTCCGCTTGACTTGCCATCGCATTTAATTCGTGACTTTGACGAAGTAGTGAGACTCGGTAAAAGTAATTACGCCAAAAGTTTTCTTCGCTTATTCTGTAATATATATATTTTTTTTAATTTATTAACGACTCAAAAACTTGATTACTTTTTACATAAAAAAAACTTATTTCTTAACCATAAAATTGCTTGTTAAAGAAAAATTTATATCAATTTAAAATTTGTAAGAATTAAATTTGATCTTGTAAGGAAATAATAGATAAGAGATCTTAAATCGTTAGAATTATATTTTGTGATATTAACTCATGAAATATTCGGTTACAGTCATCATATTTCTTAAACAAATAAATATGTAAAATAATACTATACTGAGAGTTTTTTTTTTTTAAATCTATCTTTACACACTGAAAAAAAATTTAACTTGAATCAAGATGAAAATTCTTGAACCAAGAAAATAATTTTGAAGAGTTTCATTGTCTTGAATCAAGACGAAAAATTCTTGAATCAAGTAAAATTTACTTAGGCCAAGAAAAATTTCTTAGTTTGAGAATTTTTCTATTCAAATCAAGAAGATAAAGTTCTTCAAAATTATTCACTTGATTCAAGCAAATTTTTTTTTCTGTGCAGGTTTTTATTTTTAAATAAAAAAGGTAAAGAAACTTACACTTTGGGTACTAGCTCGAACCTCATGTTCTCTAAATTAGGATCAAGAGCAAGCGTTGCTTGAGCCATAGGTTGTACAGCTTCAAAGTCCCAATCAAATTCAACACCTGGTGGTGGAGCTCTTACAAAGTTACGACGATCCTATTAGAAATAATAATAATAATAATAATAATAATAATAATAATAATATAATAATAAATAATATTTTATCATAAAAAAAGTAGCTGTGTTATGATTTCTTTGTAAAATTTCTCAGAAGTTAGAGAGCATATTTGCAAAGCTCTCTCGGATATAAATTCTTTTGCCCGTTTAAATCTATGTATAGACAAGAAAACACATAACCATATAGTAAGAAAAAAACATACTTTTGTTAGTATATGGTATTACTCACAGTTGAAAGAGCCAGACATTCTTCGCGTAACGCATCTTCGTTTGGTGCTCCAATCCATGGAGCTACAGCCTCACCTTTTTCGTTATTTTTACCGGCAATAAAAGCATCTTGCTCTTTGTTCAATTCTGCGATTAACCTCTGGAAGAAAAAAAAAAAACATAAATAGAGACAACATTTATGTATTTGATAGGTCATATTACTCATATTGTTTATTGAGGATTAAATTTGTGTGATATGCATAAACTTAATATTAAAATGTTCAAAAAATGTGTTCTCATGTTCAAGTAATAGAAGCAATTCATACATCAATGATAAATTAACTAATAAATTATGATACTAAAAATTAACAGACACCTGATTATTTTAAAGATTTTTTTTTTTTGATAAATTAGGAATAAAAATTTTTCTCTTCATAATAATTTATTTGGTAAAAAAAATTCTGAAGAACCTTAGGTATATGTTAATTTCAGTATGATAATACATTGACGTTTAATTATAGTTCAGTTTTATTTATCTAACTATCTAATTTAGTGTATATGATTTCCAGAATAATTTTAATTTATAAACGGAACAAAATCGAAATAATCAAGAAGAATTTCTGAGTCAACTCAAAGAGAAAAGAGAACAGAAAACAATATAATTGCAATAAATAGATATTTAAAATAAGTAATAAAAGATTAATTGAAAAACGTATTTATTGATGGCTATATCAAAAATTTAATGATAAATAAAACAGTCTTATTGGGTTAAGCTACTCGGAATAGAACAGCAGAAAAATTTATATGGAACGACTACGACTTGTTCGTTCAATATCGATTGAAGGTTGTGAAAATGTTCTTGTGCGCCAAACTACCCAACTAATACATAAAATTGTTATGTCCTACTCTGCTCTGCTCTACTCTACTCTGCACTCTAAATCGCGTTGTGTCATATTAAAATAACTACGTTTAGAAATTCACCATTTAAATTCCAACTAGAACGTAGATGACAAAACACCGTTTTATAAAAAAAATTTACAACAATAGATTTTAATGTTTTTGAATGTAAATTTTACGTATAAAAATTGTAGAATAGTATTTATTTTTCTGTTGCCTGCTATAAGAAAAAAAAAGATAATGTAAAATTAACATTCGCATTCTCGTACAGATATTTAATTATTTTTATCATTTTAATGTTGCGAGTAAGTGTTACTTTTGATGTAATGATATAACTATACAAGCTCAAAAAACCATGTTGATCTTCTCCCAGAACGTCAAAATTGGTTGATTGGTTCGTGAGTTATCGTTGTCGAAAAAATTCGGAAAAAATGAATTTTTCAAATTTCTCCAAAATTTTCAGTCTGATCAATTTGTGTTTAAAAGTAAATCATAGGATTCAAAAAACTACGTTGAATGCTACCAACCGCGTGAAAATCGGTTTTTTCATTCAAAAGTAATTGCAGTTTGAAAATTAAAAAAATAGTGTTTTATTAAACTTCTATCAGACTTTTGAGCTGAAAGAACTCAAACGCATAGAAAAGCCAACTCTCTAAGCTCAAAAACGTCATAAGTACAATTTTAATCGCTTAGGTATGGAATTAGCGGAAAGTTGCAGGGATGGTCTTCAGGTCAACCGTTTTCCTAATGTTTTTTCCTTTTATGATCATTGTCTTTTTCAATTTAAAAATTCAACCAATATTGTGAAAAAAAAAAAAAAATAAAACCTTTCAGCATCTTTAATAATATGAGACCTCACTTATCGATAGTTCATTTTATTTAATCTAATTTTTTTTCTCGTCCAAATAAAAAAAGTCTCCACCAATTGACTGACTTTACGAAGAATCTATAGAAATACTATTTGCTATCTCTTGACGTTCTTGAGATTAAAAAATACTTTTGTACTTCGACAGTATAAAGTATTTTTGTTTTACATTTTATTTATAAAAATTATTCTCTAACGTTTACAATTTACATTGAAAATTCATTTTTATGTAAATTAAACAAATTACTTGATGTTAATATAATGCAAGAAAAACATTATAGCATGATGACACAGTATTAGAGTTTATCTTCGATCAAATGACTGATGTGTCGTTAAATCTTTGAAGTTTATATAAACGAATATATGTCATATAGTTTCATGAGCTATACATACAGCTATACATCTATATATATAATGTCACAGAGTATTCAGATAACGGACATTGATTTTCTCAACCCTTGGCGCAACGCATCTCCAGGGATATTTTGACGCAAGCATCAAAATTATGTATTCAAGTCATGTTATATATATTTACATATGTATACATATTATATATATATTGTATAAATATTATATATAATATAATAAGGTATATGGAACTAATTCAGTTTGGTAGATACTTTACGTTTGTATAAATTGCAGGGAAACTTTTTAAAAAAATTGTTTCAAAAATAAACATATTTTTTTTTCTCATTAAACTTAAATTGGAAAATATGCTCGATACATTTTCTTTAATTTTTTACTTTCAAATTGAATTTTTTTTTATTGACAGACACTTTTTAATACATAAAAAATTTAACGAAATAAAAAATAAACAAATAATATTTTCTTTTGTATTAGTAAATAAAAAATGATTTGTTTCCATTCAGTTGGAGGTTTAAATCAATAAAATCACTACAATAGGCTTTTCTGCAGGATAATTTCATTGTACGGTTAACAGTAGAAGAATGCATAGGAAATAAAAGTGATAATGAAATCTTTACTATTGAATTTATAGATTTTTTTTTGTATTTTTTTAGAATAACTATAACTTTGGTTTTTTAAAATACGAGGAAAATTATATATATATATATATATATATTTTTTTTTTTTTTAACTATTCAATAAGATAGGCAGGTATTGTCCTGCTATCAATCGAATGGTACGTGATGAGAATGTCGTGGCATTATTTGATATACGTCATACAATATTAATGTCACGTATTTATAAATTTATAAAACCATTAAAATGGGCATTAATTGAAACAACGAAATAAAGCGAATTGGTGTTGTTGTCAATTTATTAATATCGTACTATAAATTAACTGATATTATTAAATAGTATATTCACAATGAGAACACGTAATAGTTAAAATATGAAAAAAGAGATAATAAATATAGAAAAAAAGAAATAAAATACTGATGTATTTCAATTAATTAACAAAGAGATAATTTTAATTATGGAGGGAAATAATAAACGAGAAGATATATTATCCATTTGTGGAATTTAATATTGATTACGTTCCATCATCCATTAGTGAAATCGATGTTTTTATGATTGTTATTGTCTAATAAATATGTATGTTGATACATATACATGTGTACATGTCATCGTTAAAAGCTATTCAAAAGTTAACTATATTAAAGATGATTTAATTGAACACAAACTGAATTGCTCCTATAAAGTTGTTCATTAAACTTTAACAAGTTATTAACAGAATTAAATTTATAATAGTATTTAAATTTTTATTTCATATTTTAATAAAAGTCTAAACAATATAATTGTTATCTTTTGTATTTTTACTGTTATCAATTTTGCACTACGAGAACAAATTTTTTTTATTTTCAAGGACTTCGTCCTGACTCGGAAGCAAAGCAGGAGCTCATTTCGATTTAAATTAATTGGTTGCTACGGCAGACGCTCAAAGGTGAGCCGATAAAAAAAATTTGTCAATTTTTAGCCAAATTTATAAAGCTAGTAAAGGAAGGTGGGGAAATGTCCGATGAAGTTCAAGACACGACAGCTCATCCCGAACTGGGTGACGTCGTCTAGTTGGCAGCCAAAGAAAAGGACATCTAGTGCAGTGAAATTGTTAAATGCCGCACAGAGCCTTAATTTTACTCTTTATTCTTGTTATTAAGTGTCATAAGGTAAAATTTAAAATCTAGTATAATTAGTCTTAATTGAAATATGTAAGTGTCAGTTGGAGCTAACATTCAAAGTTTTTAATTTAAAATTTTAAATTCAATTCAAAGTGTAAATTGCAGTTAACCTATAGTTATAACTAACGTAGATTTTAAAGAAAAAATTGTAGAAAATAGTTTCTACATGGAAAAAATGAGGGCGCTTTGTAAAAACTACTGGTTGCTATCTGTACGTTTCTGTCTATGAACATTTCTTTAAAATACTACTAAGTTCTGTACGAAACATTAATTATTACTGGTTTTTTCTCTGTGTACAGCTGTACAACGAATAAAAAAATCTATCTATTTTTTACTTTTAAAAAGTAACGTTTAAATTATATATTTACTTTTTTTTTTTTTTTTTTTTTAAGTTATACTTCTTTTGACGCGATATAATAGGCAAAAATGATGAGGGTAAATTTTTACGATGAGCGCGCACACCGTCACGAAAAACCGACACCTTGAAGTTAGCTACTCAACATTTTAGTTTTTTAAAAAAAAAAGTTACCAACAAAATAAAAATAAGTACATCTACGTATGTTTGCGTGAGAACTGGCAACTGTATCCACGATATTTCATATAACTATATATTTTTAACTTCCCGCTAAGAAAATTAAAAATTTTTTATAATGGAAAGTTATTGATTTCGGTCCGATTTTTAAAAGTCGAGTTTTCATCAGATGTCCACGTTTTAAGATCCCAGGAAGCCATTCTGATTATTCCCGCCGAGGTGTCCGGCCGGGTGTGTGTCAATAAATTTTTGTCGTACGGTTTCTCAAAAACGAATCAACCGATTGAGTTCTACGATACATCATTCAAAAGGGTCTATCAAAACGTAGATCTGATTAGAATTAAGAGTTAATTCATCAAGCCTTTTTAAAAATAACTCCAAAGCATGCGAAAAAATCATAAAAAAACTATGTATTCATTTTTTGTTCTTAAAAAACTGCGTCGAATGCTTTTTTAAAAAGGAAATCGAACAACACATTCAAAAGTTATCGTTGATTAATAAATACATTTTGAGCTCGAAGAGCTCAAAATGTGAAAAACTGTGCTTTGAGCTTGAAAAGCTCAAATATTAATCAAAAAACACATTTTTAGGGTGCTAGAAATGCAAACTTAGCAGGAAGTTCTAGGGTTGGCCTGCACGGTCAACCGATTTCCAGATTTCTTTAATTATGTAGAAATAATTTTTTTATGATATTTAAATAAACTTTATTTAACTAGATAATGCGTTATAATAAAACTTTCAATGTATTAAATACTTTTTTTTCTATTATAAGTGTCCTTTTTTCTACAAACGTAGGATAACGCGATAGATAAAATATTTAGAAAGATTTTTATCTTGTTACACCAAAAGTATAACTTCTAATGTGCGTACATAAGTACACACACACTTTTTTTTTTTTTTTTTTTTTTTTTTTTTAGAATATAGAAGATTTACAAAAATTTAATAATAATATGATCATTATTGTCATCATCTTAATTTAGATAGCTCAGTGGTAGAAATCTCGGCGTTCTTAAGTACGTTTGAAAATGAAAAATATTGCATTTTCTTTAGTAAATTAATAATTAATTTCAAACTTTTTAATTGAACTTATTAAATTACTTTTTTACATGACTAGAAAATGATTGTAATTATGATTAGATGTTTTTGCAAAAAATTAATATAAAAAATTTAATAATTAATAATTGTTATAAAAGCCAATTGTAAAGAAAAATATTATTCCTATTACTTATGTAATAGAAAACCATATATGAGACAGTATATTGATACTCAAACTCGCACTTGGCCTCGAATAATCCTCTTAGAGAAAAGTCAAGTCGAATAGTGTATAGTAGTAGCACGTGGTAGTAAAAGAACATTACTTGTACTCTGCGGATGTGAGTTTATTGATCCGCAAAACGCAGCCAGAAAGTAGTAGAAGAAGGCTAAGGAGAGAAGTCTCGTGCTTCTGACGTAATATCAGCTGTCCCGCTCAAGAAGTAGAACATTACTGATTTTTTTTCTTTATGTACATATATACACTACCGAAGGTTTTTCTTAAATTTATTAAGTGTATATATCTACATAAATTTTCAAGATTTTCCTTACAGATTTTAGTTTTTGTCTCAGCAGAAATTTTTATTTTAATTGTCATTTTAAGAAAAAGTTGTCTTGTTATTTTAAGATAAATGTATTGTAAGCTTGAGTTTGAAAATTTATTTATTATTCTTGGGTGGTTTACCCGCATAATTTATAGTGTTATTTAATGGAGATAAATATAGTCATTTTGTTCATTTATGAATAATATACTTTTTTCTTTTTCAAGGCAGTAATGTAGTGAAACATAATGAATTATAAAAAAATGTATCTAGCCGACAAAGTACATGTACATACATAAATTAAAATATGAAATTTGATCGTGCCGTAGTTAATACCATTTTCTTGTCACGCAGATAGTTAAGAAAAAAATGATGCTCGAAAAAAGTGAATTATATTGCTGATACTAGATTAAAAAAATAGTACGTGTAAAACATGCTAATGATTAGCCGTGTTAAAAGTCTTTCATAGTACCTTCCATAATATTATAATTCTTTATTTTTTTGACGTGTTATGTAATACCCGTACAGCGAACTTTATAATGAGTTTATTATGTAGGAAAATGAATAAATAAAAACAAATGGATGTGAAAATGATAACTTACCACTCGAACATTTTCTTCCAAAAGAAGCTTTAAAATTTTATCAAGTCAAGGGATTAAGTGTAATGTATGTATATGTATTATTATTCAAGTGTTTATGTTTCATTTAATATTGTAAGCGGTTTTCGCATAAGCATACACAACAATGATAAAGATTGTTAGTTGCAATTAAAAGCAGATTATAAATACATACAGGCTTAAGCAGTTTTACTGAAGAAAAAAATTTTAAATAGTTCTTTTATGTTAAAATTAAGACTTTAGTTTAATGAATCTAACGAAGGGATTTGGAAAAATTATTGATGCTTGAGTTTATCTGAATGCAGAGTAATTTTCAATGGGCTTTTCTTTTTTTTACCTATTCATTTTAATAAAATTAATTAAATGATTTCATTTAGGCTACTTTATAAATTTTTTGTTGGATTAAAGTAATTGCTACTTACATTACTCTAAAAAAATTTCAAACGGAGATAAATTATTTTCAATAACAATAAATTAAAGTTTATATTTTTAACTTGTCGTTTCGTATCATTTGAATAATGTTTGAGACATTGAGAAGAATTTTTATTATAGTTATTATTACTCGCCACTAAAATAAGTAAATGTAATTAATAAAGTAATAATAAATAAACAATCTTTCATTCTGTTTGTCAAATGGGCCTCTTTTGTTTGAGAGATTAAAAAAATTACTACCCAAGTCAAGTATCAAATAAATCTGAAATGATGTATAAATTTCCAATAATTCATCAGATATGCACCATTTATAAACTAGTAATTTAATCAATTGGCAATAAATTACAGCGTATTCAATTCAGTTATTCAAATGAAAGAAATTTATCATGATCTGATTCAAATCAATAAATTTTGTAAATTAAAATAAATTGTGAATTTCCAAATGAATTAATTTGTACATTTAAAATCGCAGATTTTCTAAAAATTTGTTTTATATTTAAAAAAAATAGCTTAAACTTCAAATTGATGAAAAATTCGATTTATAAATTATGTAAAAAATATCAGATTGATTATTAAAATTAATAAAAAATCCAACAATAGTGTAGGACTCTTCTAAATTCTTTTACCAGTACACGATTGAAGGAAGTCGAGAATAAGTTTCCCTCACACTCTCCCTCTAGACTGAATTTCTACGAGTTCTACTGTACTGACAAAAATGAGATTTAAAAATTTAGTAGTTACTGTGTTTTCAAATGGAGCAGCCGAAATTATTAAAATATTATTATGAATATGAGGATGTTTTATTACAATTTTGTAATAATTTATCAAAGAGACAAATTTACAATGTATATTGTGTCTACATAGATATACTTGAACTTAGTAATGCAGACTGGGCGAATATTAATACATAAAAGTCATGCGCGTTGAATCCTGACATTGGGGCGTCATCAAGACAGATCGATTGCATAGCAAGTGTGTATTACAAGAGAATAAGTGAAGTAAAAAAGGAAAAAAGATGGATTTCAATAAGCTGATGGTCGTAGATTGAAATTGCCGCTTCAGCGCATAAGTTTAGGTAAAAGCACCAACTGAACATGCATCGGAGGTATAAGAGGGTGTTAAAGTTTACAGGAGAGGGAGAAGATGAGGAAGAGGGTGAGAAGGCCAAAAGCAAAATGTGGGTCGACGGCGTCTATGTCCCGACCTAGATATATCTAGTACATGTGACGTCATAAATTGTAACTATACAATCAGCCGCATTCAAACCCTAATATCAAAGAATATCTATCATTAAACAGATCGAGGGTCACCACCCTAACACTCTCAGGGATTTCTTTATTTATTATGTACTCAATTCATTTATCACTTCAAGCCTCCATTTTTTAGTCTGATTTTTTGTGCCTGTGTTTACGAAATTCAAAAAATTTTTTACTGATCTTTAGAGTTTATTTTTTGATACACAATATAGTCTAAATTGGAAAGCATTAATTACGAAAGTATCATAATAGGAATAATATTATTTTATAAGTTGGCAAAAATCTGTTTTAAGGAAATATAATGTTACAGTAATAAAAATGTAAAAAATGATTTTATTTAACGGCATGCATATGCGCTTGAATTAAATTTAATTTAAATATAAATAGCACTGAGATTTTTTACTTCAACGTATTTTTTTTATTATTTTGGTAAACATTATCATTACTTGAAAAACATTTTTATTTATTCCTAAGCTTCTTTAAAGATAATATTTTTAATTAATATTTGTAATTAAAAGCAAAAATTATTTAAGCAAGAGTTATGAGTGATCTAATTGGAAGATTAATTTGCTGGCAAATGAACTATTTTTAGTGACCTTAAATATTCATAGCCAGGAAAGGGTTTTTTTGAATTGATAGCAATTACTTTTTAGTATAAATTTATTTATTCTTCACTTTCAAATTTGTTAATGGAATAAGAATAATCTTACAATTGTATCTTTTTTTTCTTTGCACTTAAAAAATACGTTTTTTCCCACTTATAAACCTAAACTGTTATTGAAAAATTATAATCAACAATCACTGTGGTTATGTGGTGAATTCGAGTGGCAAGCATGCTCACCACTTAGCCAAAGACCAACTTTAAAATTTGTAAGTAATTATATTTTTAAAAGTTTTCATATTAAAATAATTTATGTGTAAATAGATCAGAAAGACTATTTATTAATTGAACAATTATTTCAGGGTAATTTGTAGATTAAATACACAGTAATTTTCAGCTGTCTAAAATTCAAATATGTAACTACGGTGGGGAATTGAGTGGGTAGTCGAGTTAATTTACTGTGGTTGAGAGTTTAGTATTTCACGCAACTACTCGGCTGTCTTTTATTTATGATGGAAATAGAAGTAATTAATTATTGCGGGCAGACGAAGATGTTGAAGCAGAGGTAAAAAATAATAAACATGTATTTCTAATTATATTTTACATTAAATTATGAACCAAGCTAAGCGCTTTAATTAAAGAAAAAAAAAGATTTTGTTATTTTATTTAATAAGAGGTTATTTATAAAATATGAATGAAAGCTCTTAAAATATTACCTGGTTGTTTACCTGTATAAATTTATTGCATGCAGTGAGTAAGACATGAAAGAATGGATAATAATTAACTTAAAAGTGCGGATAAACATTTGTCTATTTTCTATTTTAGAAGTAAAGAAAAACTAAGAATATGAAATAATATAATGTTATTATTAAAAATACTGAAGTAATGATTGCTCAGAGCTAAATACGTTATTTCTTTTTTTTATTTTGCTTTTTTGGCAACGAGCAAGAGTCGATAGAACTTCAATTATCACATACTAGGTCAATTAATTTATCTGCGGACTGAATACGTACTGAAATAAAAAACGCAATAAAATAAAAGAGATTCGTTTGAGTTGAAATAATTGATTGTATATTTGAAAGAAAGGGGTTATCGGAAATATCTATGTCAATTTCATCGTTCAAACAATGAAGTTCTGATAGAAAGTATTTAATAGTTTTATTTAATATTTTAGCTGACGCTTTTTTGTATCGCTGCATCGATGTCTCATGGGAGAAAAGGTAAAATAAAGCGTTTAAAGTGTGAAGAAGAAAATAATCTCCATGGAATTCAAGTGAAAATAACGTGGAAAATATGGTGAAAGTTTAGTGGGTAATTTTAATTTTTTTCAGTGTGAAGAATGAAAATTTAAGAATATAAGACTGCAACGTGAACAAGAAACTTACAACATAAATTTATGTACTCTAAAAATTTTATAAATTTTTTTTTCAAATTCATTCAATCTTTTTTCTCGATTTTTTCCACTGATCAAGAGTAACTACTTTTATAACAAACTATCTTTTTGTCGACAATCTAGGGAAAAAACTTTGTTTTTTCCAAGTACTCGATTTTGTCCGTAAATTCTTTTTTCCCATGACAGCTGCAAACTTTTTGACTTTCTTTCAATTGAAGTAAATGAAAAAAGATTTGAGATATTTGAGTTTACAAAAGTCCATTTGTTCTTTGTCAGCCGCCATGCTCTCCTAAAGACTGCTCACTTAAAGACTGCAAGATGCAGGTCGTTTGAAGCTATGCCATAACAAATAGGGTAAAAGTACCGTTTTTAGCCACCTTAGCACCGTTTTTGGTCAGTTAACATTTGAATTAATTTTTAAGAAATTATAATATTATAACCATATTTTTGTTG
Source organism: Cotesia glomerata (assembly GCF_020080835.1). Lineage (NCBI taxonomy): Eukaryota > Metazoa > Arthropoda > Insecta > Hymenoptera > Braconidae > Cotesia > Cotesia glomerata. Next base: position 23,533,537 of record NC_058159.1, on the reverse strand, counting down.
AGTTTTAAAAAATTTATTTCAAAACAAATCGAGTTTGTAATGATTTATTAGTAAAAATTCATTTCTATCGTTTATTTAAACAACAATGTTAATGCTTTTTTATTTTATTTTTATTTTCTTTTTTCACCTAAAACTAAATTTACTTAATGTAAACCTAATGTATAAAGTCGATTGGCGTTTGAACAAATAAATAAATATAATCTATAATAAGTATAATCTAATATAAATCAAAAGAGTAAAAAAAATCATAAATATTATGGTGAAAAAAAAAAAAAACATTTTAACAAATTAAAAAGTCACTGGCTAAAACGAGTTAATTTTATTATAAAGAAAAAAATAGAGTGACATTTTCTTTGGGATCTCAGAGATTATGAAGTATTAATAACCAAAGTGTTAAGTAGATAATAAGTAACTTGCTAACGATAGAGAATTACATTTCACTGATAAATTGAATTATACAGTAAGCGGCAGAAGTAGGATTCGTACGACAACGATGGTCTAATAGACCATCAGAGACCCAACTAACCAGGAGGATGGTTGGAAAATAACTACACCTTGATACTTGATATCTACGTAGTCACCTAACTATTAGAAAGCGAATATGCCGCAAGCTGGTTGAAATCACAAGGTTACCAGTTGACAAAGTGTAATATTAATTGTTGACATATCTACGGGGTACTACACTCGAGTCTAATTTCAGGTTATCAGAAAACTAACGAGAAAATTATTATATTTAATTAGTAAAAGCAAACACATATAACATAAAGATATGGAAAGTTTATAATACTAGCATTTTGTTTAACTATACTATATAATTAAAAAACTTGGATATAAAGCCAGACTTTATAGTATGTAAGTATTCATTGTTAAGTTTAAAAAAGTACAAAACTTTACGATAAAAAAAATTCGTTATAACCAACAATTTATGGTACAACTTGTTCTATCTTTAGTTTGAGAATTAATAGCTAGCCTGTAAAAACCTATGAATAATTTTGTACAGTCCATGCTGAATTTTAGCAGAAAATTTTATGCACTAAGTTTACACACATTATCTATATTGTTTGTAAATTTATATGTTATATATGCAAACAAATTGTTAATATAAAGTTTATGTATAAAAGTGATTTTAAGTTGAATAAATAGTTAACATAAATACATTAAAACTTTGTATTTCTATTTTAAAAATTTCACTATTTATGGGTTGAATGTATAACATCAAAAATTTTATAAATTTAACAGTAATAAATTGTTATACTAATAGAAACAATATTAGTCAGAAATATATATTTTTAGACATTGTTATCTTAAAAATAAATTTTGTGAAAAAAAAAAAAATAATTCAACATAACTCTTGTTTGGACTAACTCATGTCAATTATAAAATTTAAAATTTTTTGTTATAAATTTTTTACGTATTTTAATCAAATTAACTGTGAGCTTAATATTTTAGAATGAAATAATAAATTATTAAAAAATGTTGAGTTATTTATAACCTCATTTAAGCAACAATAATAATAATAATAATAATAATAATAATAATAATAATAGGGTTAAAATTTTAACATTTCGTTCAAATCTGCAAATGTTTTTTCTCAAAATTTTCACGATAAAGTTCACGGTACACATTAATAAGTCGCTATAATTATGAAAAATATTATTAACATTTTACTTTGATAATTATTTAATACTTTTTATCTACCATTAACAGCAATTAGTCCTTTTGAATAAAGAAGTAAAAATTTTTGAATTGCATTGTGATGGTTGAGTTTTTCCCAATAAATAATGTTGTATAAAATATAATAAAGTTTTTATTAGAGATGTAATAATGACGTATTGAATGAAAAATATAATAATCCGATTGAATGATTCATCTAAAACGTGATATTCAGATGTGACACAGAGCCTTTTAAAGTTCAAGGCTTGGGTAATCGATTCATCATTAAATTATTGTGGTAAATGTGCCTGTAATGTGGTATTTGTATTATATTGACATATTGTATTGTCAGATTATCCTACAAGGTAATATAATACAAGACATTTTAGGTAACCATAAGAGTATTATTATATATATTTTAGAAATAGAATTTGGTGATAAGATCGAAAAACCGCAACTTAAATACTTGCGTTGCATCATTGGTTTCAAGATACTATAACAGATGTGTACGCGTTTGAAGGCACGAATAACGTAACGATAACGTAACTAACAAGATACGTCGAGTTTAACGTTAGAAGGTGTGTCCGTGTTACGAGGGTAGCGTCTCTGATGGATCAATACGATGTAGTGCAAATTCATATTCTTCTTTGATCCATTTTATTTGTTAAACTTGTATTAAGGCTACTTTTCTCTTTTTATTATTCTATGTATACTAATATTAATGCTCAAATATGTATGCAGTCGTATATTTTTATTTCACTGACCTTTTTTTTTTTTCTACTCATATATGTACTTTACGTTTATCATTGTAAAAGTGACAAGACTCCTAGGGATTTGAGACAAATATCTTCAAAATTTCATGTGTTAGGATAATAATTTAAAAATAATGTAAAGAAAAGTTTTAATCATAATAAGCTACACATTTTTCATGTTAATCACAATATTCTCAAATTTTTTTTTTTTACTTTGTCTCATTAGTACTGATAATTACTCTAATGTAATTAATTCTCATAAAATATTCCGTACAGGAACTAAAATGAATTTAATTGAAGTAATGTTGTTTTCAATAATATACAGCAGTAAAAATCAGCTAATTAAAACAAAATACTGCTCCGAAATCTTATGCCAATTACACTTAATAAAAGACAATAGAATTAGTATGACTCAAAAACAATTCTGAATAAATTACAGAAATTTTATTCACCACGAAACTGACAAATTATCCATTTTCACGAGTATTTTATTCTTTATATTATCATTATGAGTCATAATTCATGACTAAATGAAAATTTTTGATAATTTGATATTACTAATTTATATAAAATAGAAAATAAACTTCCCAACAATGTCAATTTAACGTGAGATAAAAGATTGAAACGCAAAATTGTGAACGTTACTTTAAATTAAATAAAATTAGTATAAACCCTATTAAGACAACAATTAACAAATTTTTAGCAATTGAAAAATTATTTCTGATAGCTGTATAAATTTAGAAGTTAAAAATATATTTACATGCAAGTGTTCATTTTAAAAAATATAAATTTTTCAATAATACGATTTTAAATTCCAATAATTATTGAAATCATTATATATATATTTGATCGTGGCTGACACAGTTCTGCTTAGTTAACCGATTCTTGTAGAATGACTTCAATTTTTGAAATTAAACTTTCAAGTAATTAATAGTTGAATCAAATAATTTAAAAATCGTTATAGTGGAAAATTGAGTTAAATGTCAATAAATATAGAGTAATGAGAAAATGAATCATTTATATTTTGTTAATAAGAAATTTAAATACTTGAACTGTCTGACTATCCAACTGTTCGTACTACTCGACTAGACTACTACTCTCGATAGGCTCTCACACTTTGCTGAGTAGTCCTCATTAGATCTAGTGCACGAAGGTTTCTCACACATGCTTACGTAGCTAGTAAGTACATATTAGTGAGTTTGACAAGCCGTTAAAGTGAAACAATTTACCTCAGATAGTACTTTTGAACAAATTAAACGAGTCATCGATATTCATTACTGAAAGTCTGAGTGCGAAAGCTCGCTAACAGATGACCAACTTAACTCGTCAATATTCATACGCGTCCTTGTGATTTGTCATTGACGGTGTATAGACTTCTACTAAACCTAGATCTACTCTCAATAGATGTACTGGTGAATCATGAATAAATAATTCTTTTCCAAGCGTTACAGGTGTTCTTTTTTTTGTTTTAGTCAAATTGAAAATTCAACGACGGTATTGGAACATTGTAATCAACGTGCTGATAAATTTCAACCGTCATTAAATGTTCTATTACCTTGATAAAATTGTAATCAAAGTGAAGAGTGAAGAAAAAGTAAAAGCAATAGATGTTTTAATTAGTTGAATGAGTTTTCAGTTTTTCTTTTGATGAAAACAATAAAGAAAATGTGTTTTTGAAATATTAATATAAAAAAAGTTTACTCACGTTTTCCTCAACAGTTTTCTTGATTTTTGCACTTGCTTCAACTACTGTTTTTCCGGCTTTATTAACAGCACTGTAGAGAAACCCACCAAGACTCTTAGCTCCGGCCAAGGCTTTCGTTGAAACTAAAGAAATATATAAATATAAATATGATAAACTTTTAAACTTTTATTAATTCTTCAAAAGAACAGAGAAAATTTGTTGAAATAATATAAATAAAAATTAATTCTAATAGTAGCCGGGGGTTTCCATATCTCAGTCATTTAGTGTGAGGTCGAGGTGAGATTATTCCAGGTTGGCCTAGAATTGACTGTACTTTTATGGACTTTGGCTCGGTAGCCACTATATATCTACCAACCAGTCTAGTAGCAGACGCAATAAACGGAGCTTTTCATGGTATGGTACGCCGTGCAATCTCTTTTGCTCGTTTCCTCTAATTGCATTCAAAAGACGTACAACTTTATAGTTAATGACGGCAATCTACATATTTATTTTATCAAGTTGAAGAAATAATTTTAAATGTTTAAAATTTATAGAATAAAAATAGAAAAAAAATTTGATTAACAATTAATCTTTCTAAAAGGTTAAACAACAAGGTCACCTTCAAAAAGCTGTTGCGTTCTAGACGATGGCAATTTAATCTTCTCAGAATCAAGTGAGTTTTCTAAAGGCCAGGTTGACGAGTGTCGCATCGTTCGAACTAACATTATTGATGTTTTTTTTTTTTATTTAAGTGTAAAGTATTGCAATTTTAAATAAAGTACCAAGTTAAAAAATGTTTATCTTACGTAGAAGAACAAACGTATAAATAAAATAAAAATTCTAACATTTAAAATAAAAAAAAATTAAGTCGGTAGTCACAAGGAATAAATAAAAACTAATCTTTTATAGGAACTCGAGAACGATCACATTTAATAGGATATAAATTATTATTTAACACTATCCGTTGATTTTACCAATAGCTGTTGTCAATGTCAGTGTGTTCTTAGAGAAAACAGATAACAGAGGGTTGGTTAGCAAGAGCAATAAAGAGAATGAGTGGGTAAGTGAGAAAGATTGAGTACGAGAGAGAAAGAGAGAGAATGAGAGAGAACGTCGAGTGTCGTGTATTGATCGGGGTGAAATGGACCAACCGCCCCAGGACACGAATGACTGTAGCTCGTTGTCGACTGAATCCGTTTATAGTTCAGAAAATTCAAGAATCTCTCCAGTCGGTATTTTCATTTATCTACACCCACATTTATGTATACATACACGTGAATTACACAAATACTTAAAATATTTGGAGCCGGCAAGTCTACTGCAGAGTTATGCTTGTGGCCAATCAGTTCTCGCTCATACGCTAAAAGTTTTTTCAGATTAAAGTATTTATGCTTTTTTTTCTTTTATTTTTAAATTTAAAAACATTCATTCAAAAACTATAACTACACAATTTTTTCGATAAATATCCGTCATTTAATCTGGATCCTTAAAATCCGCTTTGAGTCTGTTTTTTTAGAGAATTTTTAGCTAACTTGGTATTTTTTTTTATGTTTTCCACCCTTTCATTTAAAATCGATTTTTCATTCTAGAATCCCTAAGAGATTCACGTGGATTTGTTCAGGATAAATTAGTACGACTCTTGGGATATTTTTCCTAGATCTCTGTATGTTAACCTGATTTTTTATTATTCGACTTTTTTTTACTGCTTACTGAGAACTTTTTTCGGTGAATAATAAATCAAATGACCTTTTTTATGCTCATAGTATGGGGAGTTTAAAAAAAAAACGATGACGTGATTTTTACATTATTACAAGGCACGTGAATACTCAAGGGATATCATGTTTTTGACCTTAATAAAATCATGGATACATGATGAGAAGCATTGGATATAATAGTACATGTTGGAAAATGTTTAATCTAGATTCCAATAGCACAAAGTTATAGATCACAAGTGCTTTCAATTAAATTTTCCAAATTCTCTTTCTCTCTCTCTCTCTTTCACTTTGGTAGAATACACTATTTTGTGGCTAGCTTATGAACATTCATAAGCACCAATAATGAAAATTCACCCGCTAGATGTATTATATATTTTGTGAAGCTATATTATGGATCCATAGCCATCAATTTATAGAGACTATATAGGCATTTACTACATATACAAGCTGTTCAGTAGCAGGTTTGTGATTGAGAGTACGTAATCAACTGCACGTCCTCGAACCGATAAGTTTTCAAATTGAATCCTGAAAAAAAGGCTACTAATTTATCTAGTTATTTTTATTTTTTATTACTTTTCTTTTCATAATAATATTCAACTATTCTAACTGGCGTTTAAATATAATTTGTAAATTATTAATAAAAATGTGTTTTATGCTTTTTGAAACAAATATAAAATAAAATTTATTTATGGGTAGGAAAATTTAGTTAAAATTTAAAGTTGAATGAAAAGACAGCTCCTTAAAAAACGAGGCTAGATTATTCTTATGACTTTTTTTTGAAAATAGGCTTTTATAATAAAATTTAAAGAAAATCGAATCACGTAGCGTGCTGCACGTGACGTTACTTATATCGATAAAAGAAAAGTAAAGAAATTTTACCATTGCCATATTTGTCTTATCTTAACAATAAAAAAGTATATATTTTTTATTATTCAATAAAATTTACTACTTTAGTTTAAGATGTGGAAATTTTTTTTAAGGAATAAAAAAACACTTCTTAAAGAGAATCCCTTAAGGACATCAGATACGAATCTAGATCTCGAATATTGTGTGCGCAATAACAGGGAATAGAAAGATAGATGACAGAGATATCTGTACAATCGACACGTTTTTAAAGCGATTGGAGTGAGTATACAATAGGTTTAAACCCTTTTGTTCTACAGTTAGAGATGTTGTACGTGTTTTAGTCCTTTAATTCATTCTACTTTAGTATACAGAATTTCTCAGACCAAATCAACAACTTTTACAATTTTTTTTTAAATTATTTAAAAATTTTTATCTGTTTCGATATTCAATAAGAGAAACAAAACTCTTAAATTTTGTAAAATTAAAAAAATATATAACTTATATTCAACTAAGCTTTACAAATGACAACTTAAATTTGCAAATGGCTGAATGACTGATAAATATTGAAACTTGGTTTTGATTTCTCCTAACAATATAACAAACAAAGCGTGTTATACGACATACACTTAACGAATGAGTCTCTCATCCCTGTTTAAATAGACAAAACGTTTCTCACCTTATAGTGTATTTCTTCATCACTTTTTCTTTTGTCACACATAAACAATAGTTTATTCAGAGTTATAGTATTCGGTTGAAAAGACCGAAAATCTAATTCTAAACCTACTCTCGCCATTTATATATCCATTAATATTTTAATAATTATTGAAGATTTTTTGTTTAATAACTTATGAATTGGTGCAAATAATGATTTGGGTAAAAACTAGTATCTTGAATAACAAATCCAATATTCAGTGAATGAAAAAAATTACCAACACATTTTTTTAATTTCAATTAATCTAGTGAAACGCATACATTTTGAATAGAACCAAAATTCTTTACAAGTTAACTATTTCAAGAGATAAAATTTTTGTAAAATATACTGATTTTTATCGTTTCAATCAGGTTTCAATTCGCTAATATTAGATTATTACTCGGTAATAGCTCTATGAAAAAAAGAACTGTGAAGAATTTTATGTTGAATATAGTTTATAAAGCTTAATGTCCAATGATTAATGATTTTTTTTTAAAGGTGAAAATACTTACAAAAAATAAATTTGTAAAATTTATTTAATAAGTTTAATATTTAATTGAGTGAATTATTTTAATGATAATAATATTATAGATTATTTAAAAAAAACTTTATATTTTATATGCAGATGTTACCTTCAACGGAGACAATAATTATGATAATGCCGTTAATATTCATAACTTACCAGCACCAAATGGTTGTTGACCATCCTTGTCTTCAGTAGGTGTACCTTCAAGACTAGCTGGTCCACTGTCAGCACCTCCAGTAGCACTGTTTTAATTAAAATTAAAATAGAAAAAAAAATTATATAAGTATTATTGTACTAATTTGTTGAGATATAAAAAATGTATGATATGCGGAAAACTAAAACTAGAATGGGAACGTGCCCAGTAGCTTGTAGTACAGAATCCACATACCCTGAGACCCACCTGCTTGCGTCATCATCTTTTACATGTTCAGACGATGGGCCTGGTGTAGTCTCCCTCGGTGCTTGATTTTCAGTAGCTTCTGCTGATGCAGGTTGAATTTCACCACCTTCAGTGGCTTCAGCAGCGCCACGACCTGATAATCCAGGGATTCCTCCACTCAACCATCCTGTCATTTGTGATTTCACTCCGGCGAGCATCTCCAATTTACTACCTTTTGTCGGGCTGAAATATAATTTATAATTTTTTTATGCTTATTTATTTTATATTTTAAATTAGTGCTTTAAATTTTAAATAAAAATTTTTATCCGTTTGAGAGTTTACATGCTGGGTATTTAATAAATTTATTTATTTATTTAAAATATTGTTTGAAAAACTATTTGAACTAATTTTTAATGGCTGATAAAAATAAATAATCGTATCAAGCATTTGCTACGTGCTTAAAATTAAATTTATTATTATTTGCTACAAGCTAAAATATTTTTAAGCTTCGTAATGCTAGTTGATGATAACTTAATTATTTAAGTATTTATTTAGGTTGCATGGTGACTATAAAAGCGATATTTTATTTAATAGTTATTTAATATTTTGCCCAAGGTATTATCAGTGTTTATTTAATGGCCTATATTTAGTACTAATAGTATCAAAAAAAGATTTAAATATTATATCATTAGTAAATAAAATAAAATTTAAAAATATTGTTAAACGTTTCTATTAAAGTACGACTAATTTTGGTAACGTGATTTTTCTCATAATTAACATAATAAATCTATAAAGATAAAAATAAATATAAACTTTTCTAGCGTGTGAATAAATGTTTTATTCATAGTATTATAAAAAGCAATGCAAAAGCGAACTGTGTAGTTTATATGATATAAATATAAATTCGTGCGTTTGTGTTGCATTATAAACAAATAACTCCTGCAAAAACTTTGAATATTTTTTAAAAATTTATTCATCTGCTTGTCTATATAAAAATGAAAAAAAATAAAAATTTTTTTAAATTACCTGATTGATAGCACAAAATAAAATGTAAACCTTAAACGTAAAATGTAAACTTTTAACGCTCGAATTTACGGACATAATATATCCTCTTTCTTATTTATTTAGAGCATTGAATTCAAGTTTTAAAGAAAAATAAGCATGCAGATTATTTATATATAAAAGTTGTCGTGAATATACCATATAAATGTGAATTTTTTAAGCCATCATTGATTCTATATTTTAGTTTGTTTTCTTTAATGTAAAAGCCAGTTTTTTTTTTTAGAATATAATATTTTTATCAATTTATTTTTTAAAAACTCATTGATTATTTTTCTTTATCATAACATAATTTAAAAAATTAAGCTCATAAGTATTTTTATTTAAAAAAAAATTGTTACTGATGCCATAAATTTAACTCCGGTGGATATTTATTCAATTATTTTTATTTCTGCAAATTTTATAAGCAAAAGAGAAGGCTTTTGTATTAGATAATTATACCCTTGTCATTGTGAGATACGATAGGGGATGATTTAAGATAGCTCATGGTCTTTTCATCTGTAATTCAATCGACCAGCCACGATCGCATTACGCACTATCGTAATCTTATTAATGTCAGTACTCGCATTTGATTATTGACCGCTTTTGGTACTCGCGAAAATTGCTACTAACTTGTTACGTAATACATTATATTTCTCCATGGAGTTTGCCAATTAATTTTTTAATAAAAATATTTTTTTTTTTTTATTTTTTAGTTATTAAAAAAAAAGAGTAACAGATAAAAAAACTCAAATCTAAACAAATATAAAGTCAAACACTGTTGTTACTATCATTATAATTAAAATTGTTAAATTATTGACAATAATATTTGATACTGTTGATAAAATAGATGCATAGATAGTAATGTAAATATCGGGGATGAATTCATTGAGGTGTAGGATTATAATTCACACCTTGCAGGCTGAAGCTGGAATATTTTGTCCTTGGATCGATACAATGTCAATAAATTTTATACTTGATGACATTTATTTTTTAATAATAGTCATATTTTACGATTGAGAACTTTTTTACTTTGATTAATTAATTAAAAATAAATTATAACAATACAATTTTGTAAATTACAAAATAATTCCTATTTTTTTTCTAACTCATGGAGGTACAGTGTAAAAAATATTCATCGACAGTAACTGTTCTAAGTACGCTGATAACGTTCTAATTTACATCTAATTACGTGTAATCAACGTGGCGTCAACAAAAAGTTTAATTTCGGAATTGAATTAAATAAATTGAGTATACGAAGCAGAATTTAATTGAAAAAAAGTAGTCGTTTTTTTTAATAGTGACCGAATGAATTAATTTTTTATCAAGCTTACAATTTTCATTTTATTTTGAGATAAGTAAATTTACCTAATGAATTTTTTGACGAATGAGTATAAATTATAACACAACAATACTGATAAAAATAACAATGAGTTAAGAAAACTCATAATAAATCGATTTCACAACTATTGTTAACCGTAGAGATGCTTTTACGTAACATCAAACTAGAGGGTTTCTTTTAAAGATTCTAGGCTCGTGTGCGACTCCCCTTTCATTTACAAAAAATCGATGAAGAAAAACAATAAAAATTGTGATTTACTGGAAGATAAAAATATTTCAATCTGACGTTTATTCATTGTTCTTGATTGCACGTAATAAATTTTCCACAATATTATCTTTTCTTTAATGGAAAAATTTTTTTTTTGTTATGTCAAAAGAAGTTTGTAATTAATAACGTCTATTAATTACTTTAATTGAAATCCTTGGTAAGAATCAAACTGTTTGGAAATTCTGGTTATAAATAAATTTTGTCCCAAGTTTTTTTATAATATTCATTAAAGTAATCCTCCTTTTTCTGAACAAAAAAAAATTAAAAAATCATGAAAGAATTATTTGATCAATTCCAGTAGTAGAAAATTAATTAAATTCAAAGTTAAAAAGTTAAGGGTCATACATTAAAAAAATAATATAAGTAAAGTAGTTTTATAAAAAATTAATAAATAAACGTGTATTAAAATTTTGAGTAAAAGCTTTTTGTATAAAAAAATAATAATAAATGAAAATATAGTATAAAAAAAAAATGTCGTAGTTTATCGATCGTGTTAAGGGAGAAAGACAAAGAGAGAAAAGAGAGGGCCGGGCTTGCTAAAAATCAAATACCTCTGTGATGAAGAATTTACTGTAAACGGCGTAGGAGACAATTTTTTTCACACAATTGACATTTTTTTACAAACGATAAAAGATCATATTTATAATTGAAATAATTGTTAACATAACTTATTAGTGTAAGTATCCGGACGGCATCACGTACACGACTCCGGTCATGCATCGCATGACCATTATCATTAACAATATAAAATAACAATTTTACAGAAATCACGGGCGAATAATTTAAAAAAACAATTAGATTAAAAACAAATAGATAATTATTATAATTATAAGAGTTTATCAAGTACCTGCTATCTTTTTTTTCAAGATCTTGATCACCTTCAAGAGTAGGTGATGAAGGCTTTTCTTCAGTTACTTCAGTACCGTCCTCACCCTTCTTTCCCATCCAAGTGGACACCTGATTTGTCAGGCCGGAAAACATTTTGTTTTTACTTTTTTAATTCGCGTAACTTGTTAACGTATTTTATTTTATTGTTTATTATTGTTGTACCAAACGTTAGTAGTGTAGCAAGCAGCTTGCAGTTAAATGTCTTCCTTAAACTTTTTCACCGGATTTTTTTTTACGTCTGTCAGCAGCTAGGAGATGAATTTATTTATCTTCTATTTTTTCTTTATTTCAATCTACTTATTAATTTTAATGTATCTTCTACAAGTGTCACGTAACCTCTAACTAAATTCCGAATACGTGGGGTAAAGAACTCGGTGTGTCCTCGCGATTCCAGGCTCATCGACCATCATCGACTGCGTACATTGTGCTTGACAGATCAGACCGCGCATGCGCTCTTTGTATAAAGAAATTTAACTGCGCGTTGACCGTGAAGTGGATGAGGGTACAGAGCACTCGCAGTATATTACTCCGTTGATAACTCAAATTTTATATTATCGATCTTTTCTTTTTGTTTAGAATATTAAAACAATTTAATATTTTTTTATTTTTTTATTATTGTTATTAAATGTAAACAAATAATTTAATTAAAAACTCACGGAATTAGAAATTAGACAGTTTCTTTTACGCAAGCAAATTTTTATTTTAAAAGGATTTAATGTAACGATTATGTGTCAGGTGGCTTATTACTTAAAATTTAATAATCTTAATTAATTTACTGTTGTGCGGTCCAATACATATTTAATAATTTTATTTATGAAAGAAACTAATGAGAAGTCTACTAAACGCTTATAATATAATTATTTTTAATAGGTATTTAGGATAAGCTATCAAGCGCATGATCTTCTTAAAAGTTTACACTTATTTATAAATTCATGTTACTAAAAAACATTTATAATGATTTTAGTGGATACTTTGATAATTAAATTTCATTCTACGTTAAAAGTTTTCTATTAAGTTGAATGATCATTTTTAAACGTAAATTGCGAAAATGTAGAAGACATTTTTTAACTTTTTAAATTTTAGAGTAACTAATTAAAATGTTGACAAAGAAAATCAGTATAGAAATACAAAATTTTCAAATTAATGATACATCTATACTTTTGTTTGAAGAAATTTCATCAATTTAATTAATTTTTTGATTATTTTTTAAACATTTTTAATATTTTTGCAACCCTTATTAAAAAAAAAGATTTGAAAAGATTCACTCTAGGCAACTGTATATCTATATATAGCAGTCAACTCAAATCTTTTTCAATCATTTTAATCTTTTTAAATCTTTTTTTTTAATAAGGGATTACATTCATACTCATAAAAAGTAAAAAGTCGATCATAATTAACTTTGTCATGAAATTTAGTGCCAAATAATTTAAGGTATTATTAGTACTTGATTTCCCTGATTAGAAAAGATTCGAAATGGCTGCTCAAAGAGATTAAAAAAGATTCAACTTGAAAAATATATAGATATACATTTTGCATAGGTTGAATCTTTTTAAATCTTTTTTTTTAATAAGGGTTTACGAGAAAGTTAGTCAGTTCGGAAAAAAATAACTTCCCGAATTTTAAAAAATTTTCAATTTTTTTGAGCGGGAAGTTAAAAGAATAGTTGTCGATTTTGATATTATATAAATAAAAAGAAAAGTGGTAAAAAAAAAAACAAAATATGTGACAATAAAAATTAAATTATTTAATATTTTTTAATAAAACAATGATCATGTTAAAAAATTCATTTACTATGATATGATTTTATTAGTTTGTTAAATGACGAAATAAATTTACTATCTGAAATCACTAGATTTTGATTTACTTTCAACAAAAATCGGAAAGAAGAATTAATTACAATTTATGTAAGACAAATTAATAATTTTATAATGTATTTTTAAATCAAATCAAGTTAAATAAAAAAAGTTGTCTTGTCACATTGAAAATCTTCCAATAGCTCAAATTACTTTTTTTAATTTGAGGTATTAAAAGTGCTTGAAGATAAAAAAAAAACACCAACAATTTTAATTTGATTTAAAAAATAAGATTCATTATATAAAATAATAGTACTTTGACTAATTAATAAATAAGTATAATAATAAGAGTTTAATTTACTTATTTAGTGGTAAAAAATAAAGAGCGCGAACTTTTAAATATACCGACCGAGTATTGGCGTTGAAATCTCATTCTTGCTACCTACTGATACATAACTCAACCGCTATAAATCTTTTCCTTTTCTAACTCGGCTGCAAAATGGTGAGTAGTGTGTTTTTCACCGTCATTAAATCCGTTCACATCTTGTTAAATATCAGTGAATCAATACTTATTTTACACAAATAATATTCGGTATAATTAAATCTTTACTTATACTCACTTATTTATTAGTAAAATTTATAATTATAAAAAATAATAATTTGAGGTTACACTTGTTTACTCATTCCTAACCTTAAATTAAAAAATTAATTTTATAAATATTTTAATAATGTTTTTAACAACTTTATAAAAAGTTCAATTAAGAACTAAAATAAATTTTATCTAAATATTAATTGAAAATTTTTTCTAGGCTCGTGGGCCCAAGAAGCATCTCAAGCGTTTACATGCTCCGAAAGCATGGATGTTGGACAAGTTGGGTGGTGTTTTTGCACCACGACCATCAACTGGTCCCCACAAGCTCCGAGAATGCCTCCCTTTGGTTATTTTCCTACGTAACAGATTGAAGTATGCTTTAACGAACTCAGAAGTAACAAAAATCGTCATGCAGCGTTTGATTAAAATCGATAGCAAAGTTCGAACTGACATCAATTATCCAGCTGGTTTCATGGGTAAGTTTAAATAACATATTTTATTGGCTTTATCGAAGCTATGACTTTTTCGTAAATAAAATGTCGTGGTCAAAAGTAAGCCAATAGTAAAAAACTCTTTTTTAGGTCACTGGCTAAGTTACTGTTATACTTTTTCAGTATCACCCAAAAAGAGTACAATTTAATTATCAATATTATTTGAATATTATTGTTACTAACTATTGATTAATTAATTTCAGATGTCATCACCATCGAAAAGACTGGTGAATACTTCAGATTGATCTACGACGTAAAGGGACGTTTTGCTGTCCACAGAATCACCGCTGAAGAAGCTAAATACAAATTATGTAAAGTACGCAAAGTACAAACTGGACCAAAGGGTATTCCTTTCATAGTAACACACGACGGTCGTACTATCCGTTACCCAGATCCAGTTATCAAGGTTAACGACACAATTCAGTTGGAAATTGCTACAAGTAAAATTCTCGACTCAATTCGTTTTGAACCCGGTAATATCTGCATGATCACTGGAGGCAGAAATTTGGGACGTGTTGGTACAGTTGTCAACCGTGAACGTCATCCTGGATCATTCGATATCTGTCACATCAAAGATTCTCAAGGACACACTTTTGCTACACGGTAAATTAATATTTTAGTTAATCAAATTCAATTAATTGCTTCTTATTTTATTATTATTATTAAATATATTTATTTATTTATTTTATTTTAGATTGAACAACGTCTTTATAATTGGCAAGGGTGCTAAGCCGTACGTGAGTTTACCCAGAGGCAAGGGAATCAAGCTTTCTATCGCCGAAGAACGTGATAAGAGACTTGCCGCTAAAGGCCTTAATTAAAGTGGCATATAATTCGTTGTTATCTTCAGATTTTACACTGTATAAAAACATTTGGAATCTTGATAACAAAATACATCTTTAAACGTATTAATGTTACTTATTTATTTATTATTTTTCTTTTTTTTTTTTTTTTTTTTATCATTAAAGTGTTATTGTATAATTGAAAAATATGGAGTATATTAATTGCACAAAATTTGAGGAGTACAAGAACTCAGTTCAGAAAATCATTTGTAGTTTTTTTTTTTTATAATTGATTGGAATTATTTCAAGTCACTACGATTTATCGAGTCGATCTTTCCTTATCGCATTAGTCAATTTTAATTGTTAAAATTTTACATATCTGGAATAATTAAGGTAGTTGTCATGGTACAATACTGTCAAAAAATTAGAGATTATAAGCGCCGTAAAAAGTACATGAACTTGTGGCCAAGTAATCCATAATTTTTACGCAAGACTACCCGTGGAGACGTAACATATACAGTATTCATATATATAGATATAAACTAACATACTTTTTCATAAATTGTTGAACTTTAATCCGTTATTTATAAATAATTAGACGGTCAAAATTTTTTTTTTAAACTCAACAAATACATTAAACGACTGTTAGTTTTTTGAAAGTTTTTGAGTTGTTTTTTTTCTTTTTTTTATAACTAAGAAACTGGTACAGAGCTGCAGAGAGCGTATACAATCAATGTTAAATATCCAATTTTTAATTGAATTCATCTCGGGTTATAGGTGGTCGATAGACTTCAAATTTTAAGGGCAATTGTATCATCATGTCCTTGATAAGTATGCAAATATTTAGAATTTTCTAACGCTAGGCTGGTATAAGTACCGTTTGTGGCCAGCGTACCTTTTTTGACCAGTTTATTTTCAAATTATTGTATAAATATTTCTATAAGTGCAAGACTTTATGAATTTAATTCGTATAAATGTACTAATTTATAAATTCTATAAAATTTTTACTTGAATAGTTAAATTTTTTACAAATTAACTAAAATATTAAGTGGCCAAAAGTGGTCCTTCTACCCTATATCTTAACCACGACAACTTCCTTAAGATTCTCTCTTCGTATAATTATTTTTACTTCCTAAAAAACAAAGTATTTTTTCTTTCAATTTCAAAATAAATACTAAAAAGATGAGGGGATAAAGAAAAACAAAAATAGTTAATTAATTACATCTATTGAACATTTTTTTTTATTGTTTAACACAATTTAAAAAAAAAATCAATCTATATTACAAGATAATTTGATTTTTTATTAATAATTATATTCTAAACAAAAATATCAACATCTAATCCATTTGAAACAATTATTAATTTATAAATGAATATTGAAATCTCAATTTCATTGATAACTAAAAAAATTAGTTTTAAACTTTATTTGTATAGTAATACATTTGCTTACGATGAGAATAACAACATGCGCAATTTAATGCTGCATTACAAGCAATTACATTTGATTTAACATTTCATATTTAGCCTGGAATGGAATAGTATCTTTTTTAGGATCATACTTTTTCTTGGTCGCCAATTTAGCACGTACTTCCTTGGCACTCATTTTAAGATTGAGGCTCTCTTTAGTCGTCGATACATCTCCGTTCCCCGTGGTAAGGTGTTCTGTTGCGTTGTTTCCAGTTTCATTGCTAATTGATTTATCATTATTGTAGATATCACTGCGTCCATTTTCTTGTCCATTGTTGTTGATTTTCTCCTTTGAATTACTATCGTTGATCGATGTGGCCGTCATTGTAGCTGTGCTGCCACTATTTGACAATGTGTCGATTGAATTATTTGACTTGTGTGTATTCTAAAACAAAAAAAAAAAAATATATTATAAAAATAATAATTACAAGGTAGAAAATTAAATAAATTATCAAATGTTTTAATTGGGATTTAAAGTGTTGTCAAGAAAACTTACACATACGCAAATAAAAAATATGTATAAATGATAAGCTTTGTAAATTATTGCAAGCCGTAATGTGAATTATACGTCGAGGATTTCTCTTATCATTAATAGAATAAAAGAATCAGATACATAAATTTTTTACTATCATTAAGCGATGTAAGTGTTTTATTTAAAAAATTTAATTATAATGAATCATCAGATTATGTGTAATAAATTAATTTAGACGTGAAAATAAAATTATTTTATGATTATCACATACGGAAACTATTACAATTTACAAGTAATGAGTAAGAATAAAAAAAAGATTAAATTACGAAGAAAATGATTAAGTTTGACGTACAATTCACGTGTTTATGACCTACATGATTGAACAAGAATAATAAAAAAATAAAAAAAAAATTTAAAGATGAGTTGGATGCGTGTCGCGTACCAAGGCCGATCGTGTCTTGTAAACGCGCTACTTTTTTGCTATTGCTGTAATATCT
Source organism: Cotesia glomerata (assembly GCF_020080835.1). Taxonomy (NCBI): domain Eukaryota; kingdom Metazoa; phylum Arthropoda; class Insecta; order Hymenoptera; family Braconidae; genus Cotesia; species Cotesia glomerata. The sequence continues at coordinate 23,515,662 of NC_058159.1, read as the reverse complement.
ATAGCATATGTTTTGGGAAAAAAAAAGTTATTTTTAGTTGTTTTACAAGACCTCATTTATCGTTCAGCATTTTTATTTGTTCCACTTAATCTACTTAATTATTAGCCAGTGGAATAAGAAGATAATAATTTATTATTTTTTATTCCTTTCGTGATAGTGACATTTAAGTGAGATCATTGTCCGGATCAATTGGTTATTGACCGTTAAACTCTAATTGTAATTAATAAATAGTTGTTAACTCTTTTAAAGTTTAAAGATTAATTGTAGTGTCAAATACCGGGGTTTAAAAAATATAAAGAAACTATATGCTTTATAAATATTTTAATAAAATTATTATTTAGAATTTGTTTTTCGTTTGACGATTATAAGAGCGATTAGACTTTTATTAGTCAGATAATTAAGCCAGTGATAATTGGTAGGAGTAAATAAAGGATAATCTAGTGTTAATATTTGTGTAGAGTAGATGCACAAACATATAATAGTAAAGATATTTGATATTTAATTTGATAGTGGTATTGTAGGTAAGAGTAGTGTTTAAGAATAAGAATTCCAATAAGTTGTTTTTAATGCAGTAAAACGGTGACAGGAGCGACACGAAACCGGTTTTCCTCAGAGCACGGAACTTTACTCTCTGTGTCTGATAGTGAACACGTGGTCGTGATATATATCTTCTCATTATATTAATATTTAAGATATAACTTATTACAATCAATACTGTTAACCAATATAATACTTTATATCAATAATCGATTGTTAAAGTATTCATTTGTAAGTATTTACAATAAAACTACCAGATAAATAAATAAAATAATAATAAATATATTTGTATCTGTACAGTAAAATGTAATGGTTGGTTGATTTTAATTGAAAACAGCTCAAGGATCATAAAATGTTGGGAAATAATCCAAAGAGAGACATTCTCAATGAGCATTCTAGGAAATCGAGTGTGCATCAAGACGTAACGGGCTTGATAAATTGAGTACATGATCAAACTAGGAGTATTTAGAGTAAAATTATAATTATTTCTTTTAACGAATAAAATAATTTTAATTTTTTTACGCATATTAGGAAGAAGAAAACGTTTTTTTTTTCTATTTGAACAATTTTATTGAAAACGCAATGACCATTTCTTAACGATTAAAATTATTGTTATTAACGATTATCGAAACGGTAGAGTGGTTCGCATTTATAACAATAATATGCTCACAATAACTCTTCAACTCAAAGTTTTTATTTTATTGCACAATACTCTTTCAAGGTAGCTGTTCTTACAAGCAATATGATGAGAAAATAGATGTTTTTTTATAAATTTATACGAGTATGTTAATAAACTTGGATGCTTTTTGTATTTGATCAAGAGATATAATGTTATTTAAAAAAGATGATTAATAAATTACAGATAATGTCGATAAAAAAAAAAATAAGAAAATTTGGAGAATAAAAAAAAATTTTAAGTATTTTGGAATATCAAATGAGATAAATAGCTTCCGGTACGGATGTTACTTCCAACTTCCGCTTCAAAATAAAACAATTGTATTGTAATGATAGACAAGACTCGAGGTTGAAATAATATTGATGTTCGAGATATAATTATTAATTTGACATGTAATTTTTGATGAAATAAATTTTATGTCTACGTTTACATTGTCCTATTAACGTTAGAAATACAGTTAGTACATTTAATCATTTTTTATTGTTTTATAAGTGCTTCTTAATGTTTCTTTTTTGATAATACTTTTTACTAACAAGGCTGTGTTTTGAAAAATAAAATTTAGTTTCAAAAAATAAAGTTTAATAATTTATTGATGTAAAAATTGTAAGGAGTCCACTGATTGAAAAATTAGCAATTTTATTAAATTGCAGATTAGATACTGATCAGTGTTTCACTAGAGCTAGACGAATTATTTTTCTCATTTTATACGCACGGGTTATTTTTTATTAATCGACAAGATTCTTGTAGCTACAGATATACATAAATACATTTATGTGTCAAATGTATACGTGAAAGTAAATATGGAAAAAACACGATTGACATACAGGTACATTGACCCCGTAAAATTTATCACTAAAAAGAATTATCGTTCATATATTTTATCTGTATTAATAATTTAGTACACTACTTCTCGTTACTCTTACGTAATTCTAATGCATATTTTTATTTTTATTTTTATTTAGGTATCTTTAAAAAATTAATATTTAAAGAAAAAGACAAGAAACTGCTTAAATAAGAAAGTAACAACAAGATTTTCCTATAAGTTAATTGTTACTATTTTTTTTGAAATTATTTAATAAAAATATACTAAATATCTACATGAATTTATCTAGGCCTTTAAAAATGAAAAATCTAATCTTATCATTATTTTATTGATGAGCACTCAGAATTGAGGTAAAAAATTACAATCAAACTTTGAAATTAATTTTAGTTTTTATGTACGTAGCATCTAGCGTATGCATTTATTTTTACTAAAAAATGTTATTCCATGGAATAATTGAGTGAAAGTTTTTTTGAGTAAAATTATTATTAATCCCAATTTCGTCTGATTAGTTAAATCAACACAGATGTTTTAGTAACATCATATATTGTGTTCATTTTATGAATAATACTCAAATAAGGCAAGGCTATCACTTAAATATTCTTGAAAAAAATAACGTTATTTTTGTTTAAAATTTATCGAGTCGATTATCGGAATTGTTTTGTCGACACTAAAAAAAAGTGATTAATTATTCTCGTCACTCGTATAATTAAATTTTCACATGAAAAATTAGAAACAACCAAGTATAGTAACACGGGTAGAATTCACATGAAAAACACTTAAATATATGAATCATTGTTACATCACGTGGCTTTTTTTTATTCATTCAAGCGGTTGTAAAAAATTTAATAATTAAATTTCTGAATCATTTAAAGTCAGTACTAAACACAGTACCAAACGCTAATGAAGACTAAAAATAATTAAAATTAAGGAGATAAAAATTTATCAATTATTGATAATAAGTTATTGCCTAATCCACAGGACACAGCATTGCTTAAATAATCGTTAAACACTTTGAAATATCGATAATTACATAAATAGATAAATATATATTTAACATATTTTAAATATTTTTCAATATGACCTTGGAATATTTTATTTTTTCTGTGAACAGGTATGCCGTCAGGACATTTGATTGCAGACGATACGTACATCGCTCAATTAGAAAGTCGTTGAAACAAATAGGTTTGGTGTATAAATATTTATATATATATATATATATATATATATATATATATATATATATATATATATATATATATATATATATATATATATATATATATATATATATATATATATATATATTTATTACTATGTACTATGTATGCATGTATATTGGTACATACATTTTTTACGACACACGTTTGTAATTATCAAATATAATCGACTTGCCTGCAATGCAGCCTGTGAATGCATTTTTTTATGCTAAAGATAAAAAAAAAGTACGATATGTGTCACAAGTGTGTATACATACTGAGATGTAGAAAGTCACTTGCTCAAATGAAGGTGTTAAGTTGTTTTTTTTTTTAATCGTAATTAATATTGTTTCGCAAGTGTTCAAGAGGACGTAGACTCGATTTTTTAAAGTACGTTTTTTTCAGTTAGCTCTTATTATTTATCACGCATTAATAAATTGTCGTAAGCAAATTACTAATAAATAAACAAGGTTTTCATAATTGGAATCAATATTTTTTTTAAATTAATTATATGGAAATTGTGAATTTTATGAGTAATCTTTAGTAAAATTTTTAATTCGATTTAAAAATATGATACTGAGTACAGTACACTGAGAAAAAAAATACTTTTATTAAGAAAATTTTCTTAATACAAGAATTAATGTTCTTGAAAATTTTCAAGAATATATATTCTTAGCTCAAGAACTTGTTAAATTGATTGAAATAATTTTTACTTAATTAAAATAAAGCTATTCTTTTCGGCTGCCCAACTTCAAAACACAGTAACTAACATTTAGAAATTTTTAAAAATTTTTCTTATTAAAAAAAAGTTTGCCTGCCAAATTGATGAAAAATTTAATTTATGAATAGAAAATACTTGAATATACATATTTTTAAGAAGTAGGCTGGCAATGGCCTGGTCAGCTCGGTGCTCGCTTTTCGAAAGAGTGGGACCCGGGTTCGAGATCCCCCAGCACGCACCAATATTTTTCAGCGATTATAATTAAAAATATGTGCGTTACGTTACGTTGCCAGCCTCTGGAAGTGGCAGAGATAGCCGGGCGGCACACGTCTGACTTGGGCGATCACACATTTTAAGCAACAACTTGAATGGGTGACCAGTTTAGTCAGCGTTGGCTAGCGCGAGGGATCTCTGCACACTAGGAGGGGCGTCTAATGCTCCAGTGGTCGTTAAAGAAGAGTTTCTTATCAATCACTGTAGACTTAGCCCAGCTCCGACTGTACTATCATAGGTTTTCTCTGTGGTTTCCCCATGATTCTGTTCCAACAGCCTGAGAAGGTGAGGTTCAGGGTGAATACGGTACAGAAAGCACAAGTCGGTCCACAGCCGCAAAAATTAAAAGTAGAAATGAAGTGTCGGGTGGGACTTGCTGAGGTCCAATATGAGAAATAGAAAAAGCGTAGAGCTAGGAGAAAAAGAGGAATCAGCCTTGTAAAAACCGAGAGGTGTACAAGTAAAGCATAATAATAAAATACATATTTTTAAGAAAAAATACTTTAAATTAAGGTCTAAAAGTTATAAAAAATGCAACAATATTAAAAAAAATTAGGTATACAAATTTTGCAGTTACTGTGTTTTAAAATTGGGCAGCCGTCTTGTTTATCTGTTATTCAAAGATAAATATTGATGCTCTTCTTTTCAGAAATTAATAATTAATAATAATAGAATATTTGATCGTCATCGAATTTCTTGAACTAAGAAATTGTTAATTGAGTAAAAGTATTTTTTTTTTCTCAGTGTAGGCATCTGATAATTTTAACAAGTACATTATTACTGAAAAAAAATGATAATATGGGTAAATTTAAAAAGATTTTGTTAAAAAATTAATGAGTATGAAATTAATAAACATCTTACGCTTAATAATTGTTAAATAAATTGCACAAGAAGTTTTTAAAAATTTTAAATTGTCATTTTTGTAATAATTAAATTATTAGTAATTGTTCTAAAAAGTCTCAATAGTCTCTCATAAAAATTATTATAAAAATTGCCAGGCAGCTACTAATTTCAGTGATACAATTCTTCTAATGTATTATTGGAAGAAAAGTCAGCTTGTTATGAGTAATTAATTTTTTTCTCAATTAATCATTAACGTATAATCTTAAGTACGCCGCAATAAAAGTATAAAATACATGACTAATTGCAATATTAGTATTATAAAATAAAAAAATGAAAAAGCGGGAACTTACATCTTCGAATGAGGAAATGCTTCCATCAGGAGCCTCGTGTTCGGAGGATGGATTCTTCTCGGGCGTCTTGATTACCTTGATGCCTGACATCGTGCCCTTGATAATAATGTTGTTAGCCTTGTAATAATCATCAGCCTCCTGATCGACAACGAGTAATTTTGTTTCATTGGGAAAAGCCTTAATACGATCAACAACTTGTTTATGGGTTTCATTATCAATATTTATTTCGTTAACTTCGATAATGCGATCGCCTTGACGTAATCCAGCGGCTTGACTTGGTGAGCCATCATCAACTTTGCCAATAAATTGGCCCTCCTTGCCGCGCTCCGCGTGAAGATTAAAACCATAACCATCAAAGTCCTCCCACTTTACTATGTGGCAAAGTCGTGCACACGGTTGCTTATCGTTTTTCATCGACATCCTCACCTATTTTTATTATTATTATTATTATTATTATTAATAGTAATATTAAATTTTATACATCCATCTACATAAATTATAAATAATTATTTAAAAACTGCACCCACCTCACTGTTTTTTTTTTCTTAAATAAAAAAAAATAAAAACAAAAAAGCGCGCGAATTCAACTGCACACTTTATTATTATTAATCCAATTGGTTAACAAACGAAACTGAAATTAACAACCAGGTGAAACTAAAATCGAGACCTAAAATTAGTTTCCCACTAAACTTTTTTTTTTTTTTTCAAGTTCCAGACTCTTCTCAACATAAACTTTCTCTCTTGTTCTTCTTCTTACTCACTTTCGCAGTCTACCTGTCACACCGATCGCCGCCGGTTCTTAGACTATTTTTATTCTTCTTCACTTGAAAAGTTTAAAATAAAACAATAACTAAAAATCCTCGCCAAGGACGAACCGATTATGAGAATCCGAAGGCTTAAATTTTAAAAAAGAAAAAAAATAATAATAATAAATACGATATTTAGTATATAATGTAACAATAATTATATGGTTTAGTATCGACGGACATTCACCGAAGACACGACGAATGATCCATGCGAGGCAGTCGCTGACTCGTGACAAGGAGCAAAGAGAAGGCAAAGAAGGTAAGCTTGCCCCCCAAATGAAAAAGTTATATGAATTTAAAGGGTAGGGATGAATCTGTTGCGTTTTTAAAATCATCTTGGCTTATAATCGACAGTGGCGACATCATCAACGACACCGAGACACCTCCACCAACCCAACACGTGACACATCACGGGTTAGTAAGCCAGCGCGGGAACTTTTGAATTTATAATATTGACAAGCTGATTTATTATCAGGTGGAACGTTACTTAATCTTATCGATATTAATTATTAATTACTAGCTGTTATTCGCCCGCTCCGCTGGGCACTTTATAGAATTGCATTTTTAGATCTAGACTTGAAATTTAATTAGAGTATTGTTTTGACTTGCACAGATTCCCAATTCTATCAATTGGCATGCACCTTTTATCCATGTAATTATTCTAGCTAATATTCATTGTAACTTTCAATGTGCAATCATTATAACATTTCCGTGTCTTTCTTAAAAAAATGAATAATAATTAATATGAAAAAAAAAAAATTGTAATGAGCATTAAAAGTTTCAGTTAAAGAAATTGCAGATCTCATAAGTAAAGAAATCTGCCTAGTACAATCGTGGACATTAATTTGAGTCAGTTTCTAAGTTTAAGGATTTATCGCCATCAATAAATTTGGCCGTTTCTAAACTCTAAAATTGGAAAATATGAAATTTTCCAATTTGTTAAATAAGCAAACCATAAAAAATGATATTATAAAAATTTTAAAAATATAAATAAAGTTAAAAGTAAATTATACCTGTACTAAAATGTGACAAATAAAAAGACAGCCAACTGTAAATAATAAAATTTCTAAATGAATTCATTTTTAAAAAATGAACAGTTAAAAAAAAGCATTAATAAAACGTCATTAATCTAAAAATATCGGATTAAAAAAAAAGCATTATTAAAAATATTCCCAATTAAAAAAATGATAAACTAAAAGTTTGAACATCTAAAACAATGTTACATTATAACTGAGAATATTTAAAATCACGAATTTTAAAATATGACGATCGCTAAATATTGAAAATTGAAAACCTGACAACTTAAATTTAGCTAATTTAAAATTTAGAAATCGCTAAAATCGGCCGTTTCTAAACTTGGTAACTCGTTAAATCAGCCGATTTTAAACCTCGAAATTCATAAAACTTGCAGATTCTTAAAATTATTTCATTTAAAGCCTAAGCAGCGTAATATTAATGATATTTATGTTAAAAATTAGATTTCACATATTTTGAATTATAACAACCGAAAAATTTACTAATTAATAAAATAATTTTGTTTTTTTTTTAATTTTGTTTTATGTGGTGGATTCATAAACCTGTCAATAGAAATTTGATAAATTTTTTTTTGATATTCTTTCGTAAAATATATTTATATTGTTGAATTGATACTTGATAAACTAATAATATTTTGTATACTAATTAATAATTATAGCGGTCTTATTTATTTCAAAAATGAAATTATTACGAAATAAAATTATTTATAGTTTAGATTTTTTAGTAAGGTAAAAGCCCCAATAGATGATCACGTACCAGTATATGATCACTCCATGTATTTGTATATCTATATTCACAAATATAGGTATACAAATACACGGAGTGATCATATACTGGTACATGATCATCTATTGGGGCTTTTACCTTACTCTGAAAAACTTTTTTTATATAACTCCAAACATTGAATTTTCGGATTTCAATAATTTAAGAAAATGAAGAATTGTCAACAAAAAATTTATCAAATTTCTATTGACAGTTTCATGAATCCACCACATAAAACAAAAATAAAAAAAAAACAAAATTATTTTATTTATGAGTGAATTTTTCGGTTGTTATATTTCAAAATATGTAAAATCTAATTTTTAACATAAATATAATTAATATTAAGCTACCCAGGCTTTGAATTAAATAATTTTAAGAATCTGCAAGTTTTATGAATTTCGAGGTTTAAAATCGGCTGATTTAACGAGTTACCAAGTTTAGAAACGGCCGATTTTAGCGATTTCTAAATTTTAAATCAGCTAAATTTAAGTTGTCAGGTTTTAAATTTTCAATATTTAGCGATCGTCATATTTTAAAATTCGTGATTTGAAATATTCTCAGTTATAATGTAACGTTGTTTTAGATGTTCAAACTTTTAGTTTATCATTTTTTTAATTGGGAATATTTTTAATAGTTCTTTTTTTTTTTAATCCGATATTTTTAGATTAATGACGTTTTATTAATGCTTTTTTTTAACTGTTCATTTTTTAAAAATGAATTCATTTAGAAATTTTATTATTTACAGTTGGCTGTCTTTTTATTTGTCACATTTTAGTACAGGTATAATTTACTTTTGACTTTATTTATATTTTTAAAATTTTTATAATATCATTTTTTATGGTTTGCTTATTTTACAAATTGGAAAATTTCATATTTTCCAATTTTAGAGTTTAGAAACGGCCAAATTTATTGATGGCCATAAATCCTTAAACTTAGAAACTGACACAAATTAATGTCCAAGATTGTATATAAATATAACCAATAGAATTAAAAAATTCATTTTAAACAAATAACAATCGAATGGAATAAATTTAGTTATAATAAAAATTCATTATTTTTAAGTCAATAAAATACAGGTTCCAAATAAGTAATCACCACCATATCATAAACTAAAACCTTCTCCGAAACACGCTGCATCTTTTATTGGTATAAGTATTATCCCGATCGGTTCAGTACTTTTCGCAGTATAACCGGACAAAAAAACCGGCTCTCCATTTATTAGTATAGATTAAACTAAATATATTTATTTTCTCAATTTACCTTGAACATATGAATAGTTTTTATCAGAAAATCTTGAGGATCCCAGATGATGATTCATTTTTACTTGTTACTTTATTTTATTAGCATAAATAATCTCTGTGGGATAAAATTACGAATGTAATTGTGTGCACAAAAACAATTGTGCCGAATAAATAAATAAAATAAATAAAACAAATGTTTCGTAATCGTATGTTACAATTACAATCAGGAAGATAGGTGGATCTTGTGTGTAATAAATAATCTCGGTGCAAGTGTGATGTAATTCGTTGACATAACAATGAGAGCAGTTAAACAGGTAGATGTGATAGCTTTTTTCAATTAAATAAAAATAATTCTGTTACATTTGAATTATGAGAAATCCAAAAGATTATTATAAATTCTCTTACAGTATATGATAATAATAATTGCAATAAATTTATAGATTGATTGATGAACAGCTTAATTGATAATTTAAGAGTTTAAATAATTGATAAAATTAAACGATTTTTGATAAGATTGTACTTGAGGAAGTGCGACATCCTGTAGATACACGCGGTACCAGTCGCTGTTTTTTATGGCCTCGGAATCATGATTACGAAATAATGTTTAATGTTGAGAATAATGCAAAAACAATTATATGTATGAGTGCAATCTTTTATTCTATCATTTTTTTTATCTTAATTTGATGTTTTTTTTCTGGTAGCTGGAGGAAAATATTTTATTTTATTTTTATTTAATACTAAAAAATATCGAACTATTTTTATTTTATTAACTGTTTAGTGGAAAATTTTAAGCGGTGAGATATTTTTTCTTTTAGTTGTTACATAAAAACAATTAAATAATATTATTTCGAAAAATACTAAAGACTATGTAAAAAAAATAATTTTTAATAAAATCATTATCGACACTTGATTTTAATTATATATGATTAAATAATTAATTTAGAATTAAATGATCCATTGTGTGCAGCACCTTGTAATTTTTTTATGCATAGTTCATTGTTTTAATGAGTAAAAAATTCAAGTTTACAATTATAAAGATAACAAGTTATTTAAGTTTATGGAAATTACTAATGATAATTAATTTGTTTTTAAAAATAAAAGTGAAGAATTTTAAACATATTATAGTAGTTCTGTTTTGAAGAAGATTTAAAATGCATTTTATTTAAAAGGTGATAACAAATAAGTTTAATGAAAATATTTTATTAGAAATAATATTTGGAAAAAATAATAGGGCACTTTATCTCTATGCTTATGAATAATTAATTACCTTTAACTTTTATCTCACATAATATAGCTTGAACTTATTTTATTTATGATAGTAATAAAAATAATTCTTCTTACGTTCCTCAATTTGATATCTGTGTGACAAATCGCGTTTTCATTATTAATTCATCGACTATTGATTAAGAAATAATGAACTTGTATTAATAATATGCTTAATAATATGCTAATAAATATGCTTAGTATCTAAAAGCGATTTAATTTTTATCTTAATAGAAAAACTAATAAAAAATAATCTGGTATTGTACTAAAATTTTTAATATATTTTATTGTGACAATTTATTTAGATAATTTTTCATCATATTAATATTAACTAGCAACTTGCAGTCACTATGCGACTATTGAGATTTACAAATTATGAATAAAAAAACTTTGGCTTAATGATTTTAAGATATTTCAAATTACACTATATATAGTTTAGGTACTTTTTGAAATAAATTTTGAAAATAATAGTAATAATCACAAATAATTTAATAGACAAGTGTGATGGAACTGCTCCAAGAACAACATAAAAAATTGACTATCACTGAAAAATATATAAAACCGTGGAAAGGCACAAATTCGTGTTAAGACCTTGCTGATGATACCAAACTTGACTAAAAAAAATTCCTTTCAAAATAATAACATACTCGTCACAAAATTTTCCTCACTCTATCAATTTAAATCATAAATAACTACCGATGAAAAAAAATCAAAACCAATTTCCGATAAAGATATACCGGTTACAAAATTTTTCTTATAAGAAAAAAATTTTTCGTCATTGTGTAAAGTGTAAAAATTTTTGTGTAGAATATTACACTTTAGTGTGTAGAATTTCATATTCTAATGTGTTGATTCAACACACTATAGAATGTGGAATTAGCATTAGTTGTGTAAAAACAGCTAGTAACACAAATATTTATGTCAAATTTAACGAAAATTTTTTTACTGTGTAGTAGAATGTAACCTCATTCACATATACAAAACAAAATAAATAAATCATGTTTATCGCGAAATTTGAATCTATTTATAACTGTCTCAAAAACTTATCATAATAAATTAACTATTGCTGAAAAGCATATGAAATATTTAAAGGCACAAATTTAGGTCAAAATCTTTTCAATGATACTAAATTTAATTTATCAAATAAATATGCCGGCGACAAAATTATCCTTAATCTCTTAATTATATAGATGAAACAGAATGAAGAAAATTTCACTCGAATCATGATAATTATCATTCTCCTAAATATATTTTCGAGTCACAAAATTGGTTTTCCAACGAAAAATTTTTCTTTTTCTTAATAGAATTCTATTGATCTTCTTTTGGCAAGAAAGACAATTAGTTTCAGAACATGCAAATATTAAAAATGTTATTTTTCTCAATTTCATCTTTTAGTTCTTGCGTAGAAAATTAAGCATAAAGAAATAAATTTTTTGATGTATTTTTTACACTTCAGACCTAAAAAATTCTTCTTTCATTTTTAATTCAGTTTTATCGTTTCTATGGATGAAAAAACTCGTTAATAGTACTTGATTGTCATAAAAAAATAATTCAAGGTAAGAAGTAAAAAAATCTGATTTTGAGTATTGAATAACAATTACCTTTCAACACAAATTAATCATCTAATCCTTATCCTCGATCAAGGTATCATAATCGAATGAACAAGAGTAACAATTTTTATGCGATACGATAAAAAATTACATGCGCTATCACGATGAGTAGGCAAAAATATATCAGACAGAAATTTCTGATGAATGTACTTTTTTTATTCGAGCAATCAGGACATATAGCACGCTAAAAAAAAGCCATCGAAATATTCTGCCGACAAATTCCTAAAAAAATTTCATTAATTCATTCTATTTTTAACACGATGAACATTGATTACAATGATTAATTTTTTCATGTGTAAAAAATTCATCATATCTTCAAGCTCATGAATTAATTTATTATTCACATTTCATCACACATAACTACCCATTACAGCCTAACTGACGTAAGGAGTGTCCCAAATTCTTAAGTAAAAGTACAGAGACAACAAGCAAAACTTATTGCATTTACTTACTCGAAGAAAGTGAAATTAATAAATAAGTGTATATAATTTTCAGCGTGTACCTTTATTGTACGATAATTAATTGTGAAAATCATTATCATCACACCCTGTTTGTATTCACAAAGTATCTTTATGAATCATCTATGATAATGATAATACTCATGAATTATGACAAATCTTTGTATTATCCTTTGTACAAACAATTAACTTTTCATATTATCGCATTGGTGACAATAATAATTGTCAACATCAAAGGTAGGACAATTATAAAATAAATTTTAAAACACTTCTCTCAAATAATTATATTTTTTAAAAATTAAAATTAACAAAATTGATTTAAAAAATTAGTATCAATAATAAATAAAATTAAATATTGAAAAATAATAATAGTAAAAATGATGATATTCAAATACGGGTTGGAAAATTTCAGGATATTATTGAAATTTTACGTAAAAATAATTAAATTTTCAAATTTTTTTTTAGATTATAAATTGAATTTATTAAAATATCCAAATCTTTTAATTTAAACTTTGAATCATTAAAAATTAAAAGTTTATTTATTCAAAACTCAAAAAAATGTAACAAATTTTTTTTCACACTAAGTAAGTATTTACTCAGAGGAAATAATTCCTTCATTAATACATAAATTAAAGAGTGATGGTATCGATAACATTTGCAGTAAAACGACAAATGTCGGAAACCGTTATCAATAAAGAAATATAATCTGCGTCAGCAAGTTACGACTATACTTCATCTTGTAAGAATGAAAATATTTTTTTATAACAATAATATATTTATAAATTTAATATTATGAAAATCGAACTAATCAAAATAACTTAAAACAGTATTTTTATCTCAAAAATAATGAGAATGTGACCGAATTATATTTTATTATAGATTAGTTTATAAAATGATATTAAATTTAATGATTAATGTTATTTCTATCTATCGGTTAATAATTGTCTAATAAGCGTCAAATTTTAACCATTAAAAATGATGATCTCATTTTTATTTAATAGCACAGTCATTATTTTATCTATTTTTTTATTACGCCTCTATTTTTTTCGTTCTAAAAATTCCCAAAGGTTTTTAATTATCTAAGTGGAGTCAAACTTTTGAAAGATTAAACAAAATTTCTGTTAATCAATCAATAAACTCGATAAAAATAAAAAAATATCCTTGACTGTTATTTATAACGTTAAGTTATAAGTGAAATATATTATTAAAAAAAAAATAAATAAACTCCAAGGTTTATTTATCAATAAAATAATAAAAATAAATAACCGCAATAGTAATTAGCAGTCAAGTTAAAAAAATTCGAATAAAAAAACCGCGGGGTTTTAGATCTTGCTTTTACGGCCCTGCGCGTGTGAGCGTGCGCAAAGGAACTGCGCAGAATATGTGTGATGGTAAAATATAGTAAGAAGCATTGTTCGGATAGTTATCCGCGACCAACCGAACATTACGGAGTACGAAAACAATAATGTATTAATTCCAATAAACCATAAAACTTTAAAATTTAATAATAAATATACAGATTTAATAATAATTATAACAATAATAATAATTAAAAAAAAAAGCATTGTGTTTACCAACAAAGGATTTGTAATTTCGGATTATAATAATGGTGAATTATAAATTAACTGACGTCTAGTGAGTCGTCCAGGTGATTCGTCATCTCCAACAACAGCTTGTATTTACGAGTAGTGTGGAGAGTTAAACAACCAAACAATTATAGTTTTATAATAATACACACTATCCAATGATACTCTGACGTATTTGACATTTACTGAGATTGTGGTAGAGCAACATGTGGAGTCCAACACACGTCCAGGTAACAGGTATGTATATTTATAACGATCATGTTTATTATTGTCTTTACTTATAACTACAATTATAAATTTTCTCTTTTTACGCAAACTAATTTAAAAATTTTTATTTTTAGGTAAAAACAAAACATTTTGAATTAGGGAAAAATGTGTGTATGTTGTTTATTTATAAAAAAGTAGGTAGCTGGGTCGAATAAGTCAATGTACCGTTCACAAGGCCACTATATTAATTCTAACACTTTGAATATTCACACGATTATTAAAAACATTAATTGCATACAATTAATATTATTTTACTTTAAATAATTATCGTATTTTTAGTGAGTACGTACTTTTATTTAACTAGTCTGCATTTATATGGATCCAGTGAAACCATGCAAAATTCCAGTTAATCAAGGTATTTGTAAAGCCAGTCTAACTGCCAACTCCACTTTCTCAGCTGTTGATGATAATGATGATGTCTTGGTTTTAAAACCGTTACATTACATGTGACACCGATAAAATTCAATTATTTTACAGTTTAAATTATTATCTCTTTTTTTTAATCAAAATTTATCTTTTTACAAAAATATAGAAAATTATTAACTATTTTAATTTAATTAAATATGTACTTGATAAATTATATGAATTTATAATTAATTAATAAGAAGAGAAAAAATTTTGTTAAAGAAACTGATAGAGTTACTGTGAAAACACGTGATGTTTTGAGAAATTGGATCGCGATTTCCCTGCATTCGAGCGTGATATCATGTTATTAAATTATAAATAAAAATTGTATTTATGTATTTATAATTCATTGATAAATGATTATTTAAAATGATGATTATACAAATAATTAAAAAAAAAATCCAACTTTTATTTTTTTAATAAAAATTTTTAATAAAAAAATAGAAGCTTCTGTACAATTGTCGAAGATAACTTAAATTGATTATAAAAAAGATGGGGTAAAAAAACAATAAATGAATGTTTAATGTGGGGACGAAGCAGACGAGAAAATCTCAAAGAAAACAATTTTAACATACCTTGGATACCTGGGTTTTATTATTATACTGTTACTGTTTAGAAAGATGTATTCAATGTACATCAACGTCCAGTCACGTACAAATAAAACACCCGTACATATTCAGCCTTTCCCTTAGCTTCTCATCCATACAAGACTTTTTCTTCTATTCTATTCCCTCTACTCCGTAGTCCGTGAAATAAATTCTCAAACGATTAAGTACATTTTTTTTTAATTATTAATTTGAATAATTCATTTTGTTTTTTTCAAATCAACGTACATGTTAATTATTTACACATTAATTTAAAATATGGTGCGATTGATTCTAATTGTAATTTAAAATAAAAAATAAAATAATAGTGACCAGAAATGCTACATTTACAACCGGCTACTTTACTTGTTTGACGACTCCAGAATGCGTGAGATCAGTGACAGGATGTTGCACTTAAGTGCACGCATGTTTTATTTTATAAAAATTAAATTAAATAATTAAATGGTCTTATAAATTATATATTTATGACTTGTGTCAATAAATAATATACTAAATAAAATTTTTTTTGTGTTTCAGTTCAAAGGGCACGAGGATTGTTAACAAAAGGAAAACATAGTGAGTTTTTTATGCATTCATTCAAATTTACTATTATACTATATGCATATAATAATAAATTCATTTTAATTATGGTAAACTTTATGAGAGGGATACTGTTATAATGAAGGTAATTCGTATGAAGAATGTTTTAAAACCACTGTATGGGAAACTGTACATAATCTTCATCATCAAATATATATACTGATACAGCAAGTGTTGTAGTGGTGACGATGGTGATGGTGATGATGAGCTCGCGCAAAAGAATGCCCGTAAATAAAGGCGTGGTATTAAATTGTTAAGACTTTATAATTTGCATACAACACATAGACGTTTATTTACATTTGATTATTTTCATTTGTTTATTATACAATGTACATTACGTAAATATGATTAATAATTTAAACAGTTATTGTTTACTTAATTGTTTAATAAAAATAGTTTTTTATTGTTATATTTATTTACGAAAATTATTCAGGTTAATTGTTGAAATAAAATTCATCTATTGACTAATTATTTTTATATTAATTTGGCAGTAATAATATAACGACGTTCTAATTAACAAATTGTCTAACTCGATTTTAGAGAATCTTCCATTTGTACGAAAAAAATAATTATTACAAAATTTATTATCACTTTAAAAAACCATTTAATATCATTAATATCTAATATAGATATAATATTTTCGTTTGAATCATTCAAATAATTTATAATTGGACTATTGCTACATTAAAATGTTAAAAAATCACCCTCTAAAAAATAAGGAGTTAGACAAATTGCTAATTAGATCGTCGATAATATTATTAGTTTTTTATTAAAGTAATAAAAAAATTAGCAAGAAATTCGTGACTCGATTATTAAAAAAATAAATAAATAATTCAATATGTTTGTTAAAAATAATGTTAATTAAATAATAGCGAATAATTTACAATAAAATTTATACTGAAGGTTTGTTTGAAAGACGTGAATCTCGTGCAAAATTTTATGTTAATGTAGTTATAATTAGCAATTTATTTATTCATGATAGAAAAAAAGTTTAAAATAAAAAGTAATTGTATAAGCGATAAAGATTGAAATGATAAATTAATATATGAATTTATATTATGACCCAAAATTTTTCTATGACATATAAATTACGAAAAGGTTTAAATAGTGAACTCTGTAATTTGACCTTTTTTATTCAACGCCTACTTTATTTTCATCAGAGACTAACGACTGCTTCGTGACAATCGGACTTGGCAAGGAGAAATATCAAACGTCAGTTAAAGAGAAGGCCAGCGAGAATGTTGAGTGGCACGAAGAATGCGAACTCCAGATTCCTTCACAGGGCAATACGGCGGAAATTGTCCTCACTGCTCTTCATCGTAACTTCCTGGGCGTCGACGAGTTCTTAGGAATGGTCACCGTTCCATTATCGAGTTTCGATGTTTACGAAAGACCGAGAAATAGATGGTAATTACTAATTAGTAAATGGTTATAAAAACAAAAAAAATGCCCTATCATTTATCATAGCTGATAAGACAGGTTTTTCGAAAATAAAAAAAAATACAATACTGATTAAACTCTCTTTAATGTCAACAGGTATAGCCTTGGTAGTAAACCCGGAAAAGAAAATACAAAAGAACGCGGTGAGCTTGAAGTTAAAATAGGTTTTATTGTTAAAGCCGGCAGTCTTACCGATTTAACGCGTAAAGAACGTCATAAAAGTTCACTGGGTCAGCTGTCAACGGCAGCTCACTCGATTGGTGGCAGTCTTCTAAGTATTGGTAGTTTGGAGAAACGTAAGGGCTTGAAAAAATTAGCTAAATCCATCGGGAATCGTGTTAAAGGCAAGAGTAAACATAAATTGGACCATGAACATGAGTTTGATGAAGTTGAAGAACATCAAATTAGGCCGACTAGGCAGGAACCTGGTGAAGCTGATCCTGGTGTTATTAGTGAAGATGATGATGAATTTACGGTTTGTTGTTTTTTTTATTTTAACTTTCATATGATTATGTTTCAAAACTCGTTCATGTCACTGTAGTGAGCATTAAGGTAGTACCTCCGCGACAATCCAGATCAAAAATTTTGACTCGCTATCCATGTTATACGTATCGACAGAGCTAAGGTTGTAGGTTAAGATTTTTTAACGTTACTGTACTCGTCACTACTATATTCTCTATACATATACACACACACTACGGTTTCAGTGACTAGCGGCTGTTTTTTGTACCCCCTCTCCTAAAAATAATCCTCTAAAAGTGAAATTGATTTTAATTAATCTCGAAAACTACATGGTAAAAAATTTTCATTTTTTTTTAATTGTTCGAAATATCATATTCTTCAATCTACTAGTTTTTTGATAAAGTCTTGAAATTCTTTCGATGGAAAAAATTAAAAATACTGTCATTTTCCCACGCTTCTCCTATGTTACATGTACAAAAATGTCATTTTCAATTGCAATTATCTCGAGCTTGGTGTGGTAAATCGTCTTCAAATTTTAACAGCATATGTATTATGTATTTAATGACTTATATTCAAAGTTTCGAGGATTTCTTGAAATATTGCTTTCATAACCGTACTACCTTAATTTAACGTTTTCAGAAATATTTTTTTTTCTAATTGTAAATTACAATACTTGGATTTAAAATTTGTTAAAAAAAATTCAATGGCGTCTTTCGGATTTAAAAATACTATGATGTTAAAAAAAAAAAGTCTTCAGTGCAAATTTTTTAGGCAATACTTACTTTTTTTGTTTGAGAATTTTCAATTTTCTTCTAAAAATATTTAGAATTTGAATAATATAAAAAAAAAAACACAGTTTTACAGCTCGCGTTACTAATGCCAAAAGGGCGCATCTCAACATCTACGCTCTTTTGGCTCTGCAGAGCCAAAAGAGCGTATAAAAAAAATTTTTTTCACTTCAACTAACCTAAAAATGTTTATAACATATAGATCTATAAGAAAAGTGAATAAAATTTTTTTTTTGTATACGCCCTTTTGGCTTTAAGATAAAAAAAATTCTAAAGCCAAAAGGACGTATCATTTTTTTTTAAATCATAATTATAATTAATTATTAGCCTAAAAAAAAAAGAAAAGTTATAACACTGGTAAAAATAATGACTCTTCTACTCATTTTTTTTGAAGAGAATATGTATTTGATTAAATAAGAAACTAAAATATCAATTTAGCTAGGCACTACTCCGATGCCGTCTCCACTATCATTATCTTTTGCTTCTGAAAGTAAAAAATAGTAAATATTTATTGCTTGTAAATCTAAACTTTGAAGAAATACTTTGATCTTAAAACAAATTCATCAGTTGTTACCATCATCAAAGCACAGATTTTTGTAATATCGATGGTATTTTTTTGGAACCGTGCCTGGCGTACAAAAATGAATAGAGATAAAAATTTTGTCATAGAGTCAAATACATTTTTCTTCAAATAGAATGTTATTGTTATTCTGGTTTTTTTTTACTTATTAATTCAAATCCATATTCTTTTTAAATAAAATGAGTTGAAAAGTCATTATTTTTACCGGTGTTATAACTTTTTTTTTAAGGCTAATAATTAATTACGATAAAAAAAAATGATACGCCCTTTTGGCTTTAAAATTTTTTTGTTTTAGTGCCAAAAGGGCGTATACAAAAAAAAATTTTTTTTATTCACTTTTCTTACAGATCTGAATGTTGTAAACATTTTTAGGTTGATTGGAAGAAAAAAATTTTTTTATACGCCCTTTTGGCATTAGTAACGCGAGCTAGTTTGAGCTCTCCAAGCTCCAAAATTTTGATGTGTTTGGCGGTATTTCTCGCGGTGAAGAGAGCTTAACTAAAATTCTCAGAAAAAAATTCGGTCTGAAGAAGAATGTGAAAATTATATTAAAAATCACTTTTTTAACTTCCCGCTAAGAAAATTAAAAATTTTCAAAAATCGGGAAGTTATTGTTTTTACCCCGTTTTTCAAAAATCGAGTTTTCATCAGATCTCGACGTTTTGAAGTCCTAAGAAGCTTCCCTGACTATTCCCGCGATGGTGTCTGTACGTCTGTATGTGTGTGTGTGTGTGTGTGTGTGTGTGTGTGTGTGTGTGTGTGTGTGTGTGTGTATGTATGTAAACCTCTCATAACTTTTGAACGGCTTGACCGATTTGATCGCGGTTGATGTCATTCGAAAGGGTTCGACTAAACTTAGATTTTAAATACAAGTTGGACCGATTCGGACCGATAGATTTGGAGAAATCTTAAAAAAACTGCGAAAAAAAATTTTTCCAAATGTGGTTTTGTTTGAACAACTTTTAAACAGTTTGACCGATCAATTCCAAAAACTAATCAACTCTTAACATCCAAAAACCACGCCGATCGCCACCAATCTGGTCAAAATCGGTTGATTCGTTCGTGAGTTATCGTTGACGAAAGAAATCGAAAAAAAAGTGTTTTTTTCTAATTACACCGAAACTTCCGGTCTTATCAATTTGTGTTTAAAAATATATCATAGAATTCGAAGAACTGCGTCGAATGCCGCCAACCGCGTGAAAATCGGTTCATTCATTCAAAAGTTATTGCGGTTTGAAAATTCAAAAAATAGTGTTTTATTAAACTTTCATCAGACTTTTGAGCTCGGAGAGCTCAAAACTACAGAAAATTATATTTTTGAGCTCTTCGAACTCAAAAATGTAATAAGTGCAATTTTGGGCGCTTAATTACGAAAGTAGCGGGAAGTTGCAGGGATGGCCTTCAGGGTCAACCGTTTTCCTAATTTTTTTTTAAATTTTTTATAATTGGATATTTCACGAACGAATTATTTGATTTTAACAAACTTGACGCCGTTGGATGCAGTTTTTTTAAGCAGTAACAGTTAACTTATTAAATTGAAAATGATCAGAGGACAAATTTTGAAGTTATTTGAAGAAAAAACTTTTTTCCAAATTTTTCCACTATGATATCTCTTGAACGAATAAACCGATTTTGATGCGGTTCGCGACTATTAATATTGTTATTTGTGGTTAAAATCTGATTAGATTTGAGAATCGATCGATACACTAGTTTAGAAATTATTGAAAAAAAATCATTTCTTTGAAAATTTTCTTTTTGAGATTACTTACAATCTACTAAGCTAAATTAATTCAAACTCACATGAAACCTAATGGCAATAAAACTCTTTTGAATTCTGTGAACCCCGTTTTGATCGGTCAAGCTGTTCAACAGTTTAATGGTATATGACATGGAAAAATTCAGTAGTATTGAAGCTTTTAAAAAAATTTTTATCTTGAAGGTACGGATAAAATCATATAAAAAATTTTATTTTCCAGTTTGATGATTTATCACACAAAAGTTCAGCTTCATCTCTCAATGCTCCAGTATCAAGTGGCTTAACGTCTGGTTATTCCAGCAATTCAACAACGCAAAGTTCACGAACAACGGATTTAAATATATTATCAACACCCACAAATCCAGCTCCGAATAAGCCGCCTCGTTTTAGCACGGGCTCTAATTTAAACTCATCATTATCTTCAAATAATTTTACTGGTAACAATAATAACATCAACAATAATAATAATATTAACAACAATAATGAAGCCGAACAAGATGAATGGGGTCGAAAACTTTATGGATTACAATCGTCGAATATAAGTAATAAAAAATGGGATAATAAATTAACTCCTAAAATAGTAATAGATCAAGCGAAAGATAATCGTGAATTGACGACATCATCAGTAAATTTATCGCCATCAACAACGACGACAACAATGAGATTTCGTGATACTCCAGAACCACCGAGCCCTGCGCCACGTGAAATAATTCAAGTTAAACGTACTAATAAAGACGATAAAATAAGTATGAAAGATCGTAATTCGAAAGAAGAAAAACAGTTGATTAGTGGAAGTATTGGTGGTGGTAGAGATCGTAGTCCTAATGTTAAGGACGATAAAGCGGGCAATAAAAGTCAAAAGGATGATAAAATATCTAAGAAAGATAAAAAGAATAGAGACAAAGAATTACTTAAGGGTAAAGATATCAATGAGGAAGTTAAATTATCTTCCGAGAGAATTATTATTGGCGGTGAAGATGCTACTAAAAATAATATGGGAGTAAAAAGTCGACTTCCTCATGAGGTTCTTGCACAGTTTGACGGTAAAACACGTGAGGTAATAATACACAACTATCATCATCATCATCATCGTCATAATCATTATCGGGAATAATTTTAGATTTATATAAATCTTTGTTTTATTTTTCAGGATCTCATTGAGATGGCTTTACAATTGCAAACAGAAGTTAATGATAAAAAACGACGACTAGCTGATCTCGAAGATTACATCGACTCCCTTTTACTCCGAGTTATTGAAACTTCACCGCGGATATTACAAAATCCCTACTCGAATAACCGCCGTTTATTATAATACTTATGAGAAATAAATTTCAAAACTTAATCAAATCTTCCGATTACCGCAGTTAAATTGATATTTTTATAAAACAAAAATAAATTTTTTTTATTTTTTGAAATTAATTTGTAAAAATTTTATTAATCTGATCTATTGGTTTATAGATTAATTGTGTTACAATTTTAAAAAAATCCTCATTATTATTAATCAATTATAAATAATTTATGGAAAAAAAGTCTTCCTTTATAAATTAAATATAATTTCATTTTTTTTTTCCGTCCTATTTTGTATTTTTTCCCAAAGAGTATTTTCATTGACATGTTGAAAGATACTTGTATTTAATTTATCAAAAAGTAATTATAATAATTAACCTATTGTTATTATTTAATTAAAACTAATGCCAGTGCCTTACGCATTATAAATAAGAAAATTGAAATTATATTCTTAGAATGAAATGTGAAATAATCATTCTTAATAATGTAAATCATTCATTAAATATAAATATATTTTGATCACTAAATATTATTTTTGAATATTTTTTTAATCAAGTTTTAACTGACATAAAAAAAAAATAATTGTAAGATCCTGGATTAAAAAATTAGCTCTGAATTAAAAACTTTTCTATTACCGACTAGCTAGTCTTTAGCGCTAAAAGTATTTTGTTGTGGTCACTAGATGGCGCTTGATTGCAGCTTTAATATTTGGCTGTAATGAAAATACTTGACTTGAAAGGAAATTTAATTTTTAATAAGTGGAGAAAAAAATGAAAGGGAATTATTTTTTTATCATTAGACTTTCTATTGTGAATAAATAATTTAATTCTTTTGAAAATTGCGAAAAAAAAGTAAATATGAATTAAAGTAAATAAATACAAGTTATTTATATTCATTGTGCAAAGTTAGACTTATACAATAGCGTAATTAAAGTCAGCAAAAGTTGATATAGTTTAATTTAAAATAGAAAATGAATTAAAACTTTTTAAGAAAGCTTACTTTTAAAACGATGTCAACTTATTTTATAAAGCAATTGTATAGCTCTGGCTCTTTTTACACTGCAGGAGATAGCTCAATTTTATAAATAAAAAAAAAAATCCCGGAAAAAACTTAAGCATCAAATTAAGAATGAAAGTTAAACTTGAAATAAAACTTTTTCATCAACTTCTCGTCTCTTTAATAGCCTTTTAAAATTTTATACTTCAGGTTTATATATTATTCCCGAGAAAATGTCTCAATTTTACCAAAAACTTTTTTTTAATGTTACTGTGCATCGTATTATAACTTAAGTTTTTAGATTATCGGTCCATTACCGCAAGAATGGTTATTTAAAATTCAATACGTATTTAGAAAAAAACAAAAAATGTTTTCATTTTCTCACTTTTTTTTTTAGTATTTTTCAAGTAGAATAAATGAAATAGAAATTAACAGTAAGAACTAAATTAACTGAGATTAAACTTCGCATTCAGCAGCCCCGAAATTCTGAGGTAAGTTAAAAAAAAAGTTATTTTTTTTAGCACCCTAATGGACACTAATGTTTTTGAGATAAAACGAACCAAAAAGTTTTGAGGCGAGCCTGCAGGATCATTCAACCACTTTAGATTTTTTTGTATAAAATAATTTATTAAACATTTTAAACAGATTCAGCTTGTTCTAGTTACTATTTTATTTTACATGGTCATTTCGCCTTGAGCTATTTAGGTTTTTTATAGCTGGGTAGTTTTTTTAGTAATCTCTTCAATTAACGAAATACTCGAATGGATTAAATTTTGTAACTAATCGATCCCAAAGGTTTCAAATTACTCTAAAAAACAAATCCGGAAAAGTTTTAATATTATAAAATTTTCATTAACTTTGACTTTAGCAATCAATGGCGAAAAAATACGTAATCTTTATTAAAATTAAATCGAAATAAAAAGTTTTTAGTTCGTTGACAGTAAGTTGAAGATCATTATAAGTTAAAAAAACAGAGTGAAAACGGTATTGAATTATGTTAAATTGAAGTTCGTGGAACTCACTTAAAGTCTTCAATACTCGAATTTAACTCTATCTCGAAGAAAATAGTTAAACAATTAATTTTGCTTCAACTTCTTCTAAACTAACGTAAGTTCACTTTAATTAAAAAACTATTATTTAGTTTTTGTTAAATACTGTTTATTGTTTTAGAGGTGAAAGTAAACTTTTTTTCGACTTACGTATATACATACATACATACATACACATACCTATCTATAAACGCATTTTATTGTTGATTCATATCACGTAAAGGAGCTTGGTCGCCTTCACACGCGAGCTTTTATTATTCCAGGTATTTTTCGAATATCCTCCTAATTCGTGATGCCACATGATCGATAGATTTGCAATAATTCACACGTGACCTTTTTATTAGTATAGTATATATATATATATATTTTTTTTTCTCATTAATTAATTGGCCATTTTGATCAATTGTTGTTCAAAATTCAATAAACTTTATTTTTAAATGAATAATCCATATTTTATATAGTTTTTTTAGTATTTGGGCTCATTCAAATTTACTACACTGATAGAAGGATTTATTTGGATTTATTTGTATTAAATAATATTTGTTAATAGTTAACAAATCATTTATTAGAGACCACTTTTTAGTATTAAATAAATATTTCTTAGTATTTAAAATGATTTGTTTGTATTTAATAAATCTGATATTCATTTATTAAATATTAATAAATCTTTTTAAATACTAAGAAATATTTGTTAAGGACTAATAAATGGCTTCTAATAAATGATTTGTTAAATATTAGCAAATCTTTTTAAATATAAACAAATCCTTCTATCAGTGTAAGTTCTTAGCTGAACTAAGCTTAGATTAGTATACCTTGCATTGTTTTCTTCTATAATTATTCTTTAGAGAGATTGTTGTCACTATTGTAAGGATATTTTCCTTATTATTTAATTATTTCATTTTTTTAATTCTTTAGTTCAAAAGTGACAGAAAGAATACAAAAAAAAATTAGGAACACGGTTGACCCTAAAGGTCATCCCTACAACTTCCCGCTAATTCCATATCTAACCGCTTAAACTCGCACCGATGATGTTTTTGAGCTCTTCGAGCTTAGAAGTATAATAAGAGTTTAATAAAACACTTTTTTTTGAATTTTCAAACCGCAATCACTTCTGAATGAATTAACCGATTTTCACGCGATTGGGAGCATTCGACGCAGTTTTTCAAATTCTATAATATATTTTTAATCATAAATTGATCAGACCGGAAATTGCGGTGTAATTCGAAAAAAACACTTTTTTTCGATTTTTTTTGTCAACGTTAACTCACGAACGAATCAACCGATTGTGACCGGCTTGGCGGCAATAGACGTGGTTTTTTGATGTTAAGAGCTGATTAGTTTTTGGAATTGGTCGGTAAAGCCGTTTGAAAGTTATTCCAAAAAAACCACATTTGAACAAATTTTTTTTTCAAGTTTTTTTGAGATTTCTCAAAACCTACTGGTCCGAATCGGTCCGAATTAAATTCAAAATCTAAGTTTGGTCAAGCTCTTTCGAATGGCACCAAATCGGTCAAGCCGTTCAAAAGTTATGAGAGGTTTACACACACATGTGTGCGCACACACGACGCGACTAGTAGCAATCGACGTGGTTTTCAATTTTAAGAGCGAATTAGTTTCTGGAATTGATCAGTGGAGCCATTTAGAAGTTATTCCAAAAAAATGATTTTTTCAAAATTTTATTTTTGAGATTTCTCAAAATCTAGCGAACCGAATCGATTCAAATTTTCACAAAATTTAATGGTAATGATACTCTTTGGATCGTTACCTATTTAGATCCGATCGGTGGAGCCGTTCAAAACACACACACACACACACACACACACACACACACACACACACCCACAGACCATGGTGAGAATAGTCAGGGAAGCTTCCTAAGACTTCAAAACGTCGAGATCTGATGAAAACTCGATTTTCGAAAAACGGGGTAAAACCAATAACTTCCCGAATTTTGAAAAATTTTCAATTTTCTCAACGGGAAGTTAAAAATGATTATCTGAGCATCTTTGCCAAGTTTGATAATTTTTTGTCCTCTAACTTTTTTCAAAAAATGATTTACTGGCTCATCGACGAATATTTATATTTTGTCACAATGGCGTCTATACCACATTTTCACTTTCTAAATTAAGTGCTTTCTTCAGCTGGAGTACCCTTACTACCTCAATAATTTAGATAGAAAAATATCAGTGACTAATAACTGTAATTCTGTCAATTACAGTCATTAGTATTGTCGAAATTTGTGCATACGTAAAACAAAATCAAAGTATACCATAGAACAAAAAAAAATCTATAATATAAAGTTAGGTAAAAAATGAAGTAAAATGAGCCGGAGCAACTGTTCCAAATCGCTAACTACAGAAGGTATGATGACTATCATGCTGATGTCAGCGTCCTTCTATATATGTGCACCATAATAGCAGTGTAGCTTGATTTTATACTCTGCACTCTTCTCTGCTAGTCTCCTGCCAGATTAGAGTATGGGTTCAGTGTATAGATATAATAGATATAGATATAGGTTTATATACGATGAGTGAGAAAAACCGATGGTCATGAGTGTCCAAGATCTTTCGGGCACGCGATATGTGCACATACCACGACGGCTCTCCAATCAGCCAACTTGGCTGGGCTCCAGTCGATAAGAGTATATAGCTGTATATAGAACTATAAAATACCTATGGCTACGGCTATGGCTATGAGTATTAGTATGGATATAACCCATATAAACATTAGCCTGGTACTATACCGACACTGATCGTTTAAATCGATTACATGATAAAAAAAAACCAAGCACATATCACGTATGTAATATTCAATCAAATTGTAATTTACATAGCCGGTAAATTACTTTTTAATTATGAACTTATTTTGTCATTATCATCCATATATTATAAACGATTCTTAATTTATACACGATAAGAAAATTTGTTTCATTGAAGAAAAAAAATCTTTATCCAAGGGAAATTTACTTATACCAAGACGAACTTTTTGGTTCAAAAATTTTTCTGCAAAAACACAATTTTACATTTTTGAGCTGTCCTAGCTCCAAGATAGAACTGCTATATATTTTGAACTCTTCGAGTTCAAAAGTCAAGTTCGTATTTAGTAAGACACGTTTTTGAATATATTTGAATTGCAATAGCTTACGGACAAATCAACCGATTATGATGTGATGCTGGACGGCATTTAACACAGTTAAGAGAGCTTTGCCAAAATTCTCTCACAGAGAAAAAAATTTACTTGAATTAAGCAAATAATTTTGAAAAATTTCATCTTCTTGATTTGAGTAGAAAAATTCTTAAGCTAAAAAATTTTTCTTGGTTTAAGAAAATTTTACTTAACTCAAGAATTTTTCGTCTTGATTCAAGTCAATGAAACTCTTCAAAATTATTTTCTTGGTTCAAGAATTTTTCTTTTGATTCAAGTTAATTTTTTTTCAGTGCAGGATAAAGTCCGATCGGATAAAGTATTAAAAAATTGTATTGAAAAACCACGTTTGTTAGAATCAAGTTTCTAACAAGTTTGTTAGAAAAAAAACTGAATATCTCACGAATAAATCAACCGATTTTGACAAATTTTGCGGTATTCGGTGCAGTTGTCTAAACACCAATAGTTACTTTTATTACATCAAAAATGATCCGATAGTAAATTTTGAAGTTAGTTTTTGGAATTGATAACTACACAGTAAAAAATTTTTCGTCATTGTGTAGTGTTAAAATTTGTATGTTGAATATTACACTCTAGTGTGTAGAATTCAACATTGTAGTGTGTTAAATTATTAAACCAACACATGAGAATGTTAAACTCTACACACTATAGTGTAATATTCAACACACAAATTTCAACACAAAACATTGTTTTGAAAATTTTATTTTTGAGATTATTCAAAGTCCACCCGGCCAAATCGACCTAAATTTACACGAAATCTTAGAGCAACAAGGCTCTTTCGAATACCGCAAACCGTGTTTCGATCTGTCAAGCTGTTCAAAAGTTATAAAAAGCTTACCTACGTACAAATCAGTACATTGATACTGCCATTCTAATACGTCGTATCCCACAAAATTTGACAAACTGACTTTTTTTGAAAAATGGAATCATAACAATATTATGCAAGTCATATTAAAATTTTAAAAGTCAAATAGTTTAATAACTATTTTTAAATAAATATTTTCATCTGCCAAATTCCATTTAATCTATGTTAAAAATGAATCGTTTTTACCGTCTACTGTAAAATTTTCTAAATGTGGGATACGACGTATTAGAATGGCAGTATCGACATTCTTGTAGGAATAGTGAGAATAGCTTCCTAGAATCTCAAGATGTAAAGATTTGATAATAACTCGATCTTCGAAAACCGGGACGAAACTGATAACTTCCTGATTGTTTAAAAATTGATTATTCTAACGAGAAATTCAAAATTCTTCATGACGATTCTCTTGGTTCAAGATTTTTTTCTCTTGAATCAAGTGAGTTTCCTTATTTGTCAAAATTGTAAAGAGAAAAGTAATAGCTGGTGATAAAATTTAGGCAAAGTTTGATAATAATTAATAATAAAAAGATTAGAAGCAAAAATGGTTGACAATATGCAAGTCTGGTGTACTTCCGTGAGTTGTCTCTTCATCGACACGTGATAGACAAGAAGCGTCAGCGTGAAAGGCCGTCGCTTTGCCGGAGGGTTATATGAGCCATCAACAACGATCTTGCTCAGAGTTACAGCATCTGTCGGCTTCATACGGACGTCAATTTCAGTTGTATTGATTTATCTTCTTACTCGTCAACCCGTTCCAATCTCATCCCTCGGACTGAGTTATACTCATTTATTTATTTTTTATTTTATACATCATTATATTAACAGCAGTGAAATATTTTTCTTTTGACGCATTAAATACTTGGTTGTTCTACTTGTTAATGTTATAATTCATAATAACACCAGTTTAATGTTTTGATAATTAGTAATTTTCAGTGTGTTTGCTTGTTTAATTTACATATGATATCAGCTAATCCTTTTACTGTAAAAAATTACTCTATTTGGCTAATTAAAATTTACAGTCACAATCAATATTGCACTATAGTTATAAATAATATAGCTTTATGTAATTAATTAGTACAAGCATTCACAGATAAATTCGACAAAAATATAACCAATAATAGAAGATTAAGTAATGATTTTAAAATTTCAAGTTTTTTAATTGAAACAAAATGTTTTTGAAAAATATTAAAAAAAAAAAAAACAAAAATTGGTATTTTGAAAATTTTTTTTAATTTTTTGATTTTATCCTAAAAATGTTAGACTTTGTTAAACTTATGTAAGTATATTATTAATAATTTTTAGTCGACAAAAAATTTTGTTTTGACATTAATAATTAAAAATTAAATTGAAAAATTTATCTTCAATAATTCTCATAATAAGTATTGTAAATAAATCGTATTTATTTTTCAATATTTTATTACTAAAAATAACATGGACTCAATTTCCAAACAATTGCCTTCCGAGAACAATTAAAAAATAGAGAGTAATGAAATTTACATTTTTTTTTTTCGGCGAGAATAAAATGGAAAATATATAACGAGCTTTTCTGTAACTTTAATTCAATAAAATGATTGAAATTCTTGGTTTCAGGTCATACTCGGTTATATAAAAAATTTAATTGAATAAAATATTATTATCCAAACAGTAGGAATTCTTGTTAATAATTTTTTTTTTCCACTGGTACTGTTTGATGAGTTTTTTTGTTTAGTCATTATGGTTGGTTTACTTTTACCTCGTTCGAGAGCTCGTTATGCATAACTATAGCACACTAGCAAAGTATGCGGAGAGTATCATTGGCTCTTGAGCTCTTGTAGTCGAATTAACTTTGCAAGACCCGCGGGCTATAATATAAATGCCTCGCCGAATCGTCTTTTGTGCTAAAGCTTGCGCCCATTGCCAGACCAAAATACCATGGACGCCAATTATAATAATACTAGCACACAGTCGACAATAGAAACCTCAAAGGTCGTTTAAACTTTTCCACAAATTCATACGCTAATAAGAAAGGATTCACTGTGCCGCTGTTGTTTTCAAACATAGCTATCGCCATTCATTTCTTTTAACAGTTTCTTATATTATATTTTTTCAGTACATTTCTCCACTAAATTATATCTTTTTAAGTTAATATTTCAACATAAGTGAAAAATTACATTTTTGGACAACAAAGTCTACATTTCATGTTAATTGTTTGATTAATATTTATGAATCTATTTAATGTAGTTGGTAAGACTTTGTTAGAACAAATTTGTAATGGGACATTCAACGAGTAATCGGACGGTTTGAAGAATTTTTAACTTCCCGCTAAGAAAATTGATAATTTTCAAAAATCGGGAAGTTATTGTTTTTACCCCGTTTTTCGAAAATCGAGTTTTCATCAGATCTCGACGTTTTGAGGTCCTAGGAAGTTTTCCTGACTATTCCCGCGATGGTGTGTGTGTGTGTGTGTGTGTGTGTATGTGTTTGTGTGTGTGTATGTAAACCTCTCATAACTTTTGAACGGCTTGACCGATTTGATCGCAGTTTGTGCCATTCGAAAAGGTTCAACTAAACTTTGAATACAAGTTGGACCGATTCGGACCGATAGATTTTCAGAAATCTTCAAAAAACTGCGAAAAAATTTTTTTTCAAATGTGGTTTTTTTTAATAACTTTCAAACGGCTTGACTGATCAATTCCAAAAACTAATCAGCTCTTAACATAAAAAAAAAACCACGTCGATCGCCACCAAGCCGGTCAAAATCGGTTGATTCGTTCGTGAGTTATCGTTGACGAAAGAAATCGAAAAAAAGTGTTTTTTTTCGAATTACACCGAAATTTCCGGTCTGATCAATTTGTGTTTGAAAATATACCATAGAATTTAAAAAACTGCGTCGAATGCCGCCAACCACGTGAAATTCGGTACATTCATTCAAAAGTTATTGCGGTTTGAAAATTCAAAAAATAGTGTTTTATTAAACTTCTATCAGACTTTTGAGCTCGGAGAGCTGAAAACTACACGAAAATTATATTTGTGAGCTCAAAGAGCTCAAAAACTTAATAAGTGCAATTTTGAGTGCTTAATTACGAAAGTAGCGGGAAGTTGCAGGGATGGCCTTCAGGGTCAACCGTTTTCCTAATTTTTATTTTTGATTTTCTCAATTTTCTTACCTTTTTTAGTACCAATAGAAAAACCCTTCCTGAATCTTCCTTATAGGTTCCAGGCATGGCCTGTAGAGTCAACCGTTTTTGATATTTTTTTACATGTATTAGTACTGTGTTATTATTTTAGGTTCAATAAACTTTTTGATTAAATATCCAAGCGTTAGAATATTAAAATATATAAAGAATAAAAACATATTCATAAAAATTTATTGCAAGCATGAGTTCTTTACCCCAAGTAAATAATTTTTTACGGATAAATTAAACGTTTTTTAAGAAGTAAAGATTTTTTATAACATATGCCTTCACTTATTTCTTGTTATCTATCACTCTTATTCATACACTGAAAAAAATTTAACTTGAATCAAGATGAAAATTCTTGTACTAAGAAAATTATTTTGAAGAGTTTCATTATCTTGAATTAAGACGAAAAATTCTTGAATCAGGTAAAATTTACTTAAATCAAGAAAAATTTCTTATTTTCAGAATTTTTCTACTCAAATCAAGAAGATGAAGTTCTTTAAAATTATTTACTTAATTCGAGAAAATTTTTTTTCTGTGTATATATGTAAATTATATTTTTTTCTTTATTATTAATTATACTTTGAATAAAGGCGACTGCGTGGCCGAGCGGTTTAAGTCTGGAACTACCCGTCCAACAGTCGCTCAGGCATGGGTTCGAGCCCTGGTAGTCGCAGTTTTTCTGCGATTTCCAAGGCTTGCTCCCTTGCCGACTGTACCCTGGCCAGGTTTCTGTGGTTTCCTTGGTCACTGTGCTAAAGGGCGGGGCACAGGCAAATGCGGGTGCAGGTTGTAAGCCGGCCACAGCCGCTGAGGAGGTAAATGTATTGTAAATAGTCCAGTAAAGAAGGGATGTAAGTCCCACGTGTCTAGGTCAGAAGGCTGACGCGTAAGTTCCAAAAAAAAAAAAAAAAAATTATACTTTGAATCACTTTTACAATTTTACATCCGGTTGAGTGATTGTAAGATTATAATTTTCTTAAAATAGAATCAAATTTTTTTGCATTAAACGTGACAAGTTCTCATTGCTCTAATTGAATAGTAAAATCTTAATAGTAAAAAAAAAGTTTATTTTATAAAAACCATTATCAGTATTTCTTTAATGCATTTTTAATATTGAATCAGTCGCTGAAATTAAATCTAAGTTTAAAAGCAGTTTCCTCTTTTTATTTAATTTTTGTCATTATCAAAGGACCCTAAGGGTATATATATTATTTTGGACCGGTCGAAGGTTATTTTCAGTAGTAGTTTTGTTAGTAATAATTGGCTCGAATTTTCGAATATATAACAGAAAATAATGTCAAAATACTGATAAATTGCTCTAGTATTAATTTGATTCTTTTATTGAGTCTTTAATAAGCATTTCAGTTAGTACATCATTGTACATTTTGAAAAAAAATTTCATTCAATTTTCAATAATATTAAGAGCTGATACCAGGCTATATCTTTCAATTTAATTCATTTGCATACTGAAAAAAAATAAACTTGATTAAAAAAAAAAAATTCTTGAACCAAAAAAATCATTTTGTAGAGTATCATTGCTTTGACAATAGAAAAACTCTTGAACTGAAAAAGTATTCTTGGTTTAAGGCAATTTTATACTTGATTAAAAAATTATTTGTCTTGATTCAAGCTAATTTTGTATTCAATATATCAAGCCCTTCCCTTACCAAATTGTCTTATATCTGTGTTTTTTCCTATTGCTTAAATTTTAAATTTATAACGATGCTTTATAATTAAAAAATTATCATCTTGATGACCCTTAGAAGAAATCATATGAGACCATGTAACCGATGTTAAACCATTTTGATGATTATTTTATTTAAAAAATGTATAAAATCTACACAATTATAAATGTTCAGACCCGGACAAATATTCATGTATGATCACATATAATTTAATTATCCGTGGGTGTATTATGAAGTTTCATATTTTTACATAAAATTTGTTTTGTAGATGTCCATTCTGATAGAAACGACAATAAAGTGTATTATAATCATACTGAGCATTAAAAAAATAAAATATTAGCAACAAAGTGAGTTGAAATAAAAAAGCAGTTACCACAGTTGACACAATTAAATAGTTAAAAGTGTTTCATGTTCGCACAGCGATAGCGTGCATCTGCCAAAGACGGTATGCACGTAATAATAATGACGATAAAGAGTTACAAAAAATGTATAATAAAAACAAGAATATATAATATATCTAGTGTACGGTGGAATAGGAAAAATATAAGAAAGATTGGCACGCAATATAACCAGGTCATTCACTCGATAACGTGCTACCCCTTGTCGCAACGACCTATCAAACGTACATCATAATAGTCGCCGGGTCATAGTTATTACCGTCCAGAGACACGTATGAGGAAAATATCGATTATAGTCGTTGACATACTGCATAGTATATTGTATAGTAGTATAATATGAGATATAGAGAGTAGTGTTATACAGAGCCAGTCAGGGTGCAAGGGTCATCAAGTGCGTCTCGATCAACTAACCCCTTTCCTATAGGATACACAATTCTCTATTTGTGTAGTTGGATCTGTATTTATCATATATTTCCTTTGTCATTTGCTGCAATGGTTTCAGAGGGTTAAAACTTTACTCTCTTGCTCTTTTGCTCTCTTACTTGTTAATCGTTCCTATCACTATATATTATATTGTTTCATCGTGTCTCTGTCTCTATCTCTATCTCTGTACCTGTATCTGTATCTGTAGAATATGGCTAGAGTGAAACATTCAACGAGACTTAGTTACATGGCCACGTTGACGTCGTTCGCAGGGCTTCGCTCGACTGATTTAGGAATAATATAACAACCAAACGTTGGCTTTTGGCTTTAGGCACCCGCCGCAATGGCAAATGCCAGATCACCGTCATACAACTTACTGTACGACGGAAACATCACCAACACTTCTACACCATATATGTTTATAGATACATATGATATATTCGTTTTGCACAAGTCGACATTATTGCCAACGTTGTTTGCATGATTATTCGAGTAGAAACCAAAATGCTCTCTCGTGATCTTTCCATCGTATATGTGCCATACATATCCCTTCTACTGACGCTGTTGAGGTTTCGCTAATTAATAATTGCGCGACTGGAGACTCTAATTACTTTATGCTGATTGTTGGCTCAATTATAGTTTCCCCTTTTTTATTATCAATTTACAATAATTGTTTTTCATCAAACAACTTACTGATGTAACTATTTGTCATATTTATTTTGTTTATTTTAAGGTCACAAATTACAAAATTAAAAAAAATCTTCAAATTTTGAAAGAAGCGTTTTCTGACGGTACGTAAAATTTATAATAGTAAATAATAATCCATGTGTTTAAACCTTTTGAAATTTCGCGCATTGTTTTTTATTTTTCAGCTAAGAATATGTTTAAGGAGGTATTGCCCCAAGAAAAAGACACCAATAGGTTAGGGCTATTGGTTTCTTTCTCACGCATTAGTGCTGCCTCTTTTTACAGACTATCGCTCACTTACTTCCACTCACGTAAAATATCCAAAGTCACTAACTTCAAACATTTCTTATAAAAAAATGAATACCGCTCGTTTGTGTTATTTTTGATAAAAAAAATACTTGTTATAACTTCAATTAAATATTCTCAGTTTTTCAAAAAAATCCTAAGAAAAGTATGGTTGTTATTCAATAAAATTTTCACTCTAACTACGGTCAAGATAGGGAATGCATGTTAAATGTACGATTTTTAATTGCTAATATTTCGAAAATTAGCACCGCAAGCATACATGCTTGTAAATTTACGATTCTAGTAAAAAATTTTCTGTTATTTATAATTATAAAAATAATAATAATAATAATAATAATAATTATAGTATTTATAATTATAATTTCAGAAAAAAAAAAATTACTCAGAATAAAAATAATTTTCATAAAAAATTTCCTCAACAAAATAAAATTTTTTTTTTTTTTTTTTTACTATTAAAAAAAATTAAATTAAAAAAAATTTATTCGTATAGAGGACACTTAAAAATACGCGTATTCAAAAATTGAAGAATATTGTAAGAAAAGTGAGTTTGGGCAATACCTCCTTAACAGATGATTTGCAAAAATTTGGAAAACGGTTGACCCTAGAGACCATCCCTGCAACTTCCCGGTAAATTCAGTCATTATAAGCGCTTCCGACGTTGCCGCCTGTTGCAATATTTTTGTGTTATTTTGAGCTCTCCGAGCTCAAAAATGAAGATGTTCTATGCTTTTGAGCTCTTCGAGCTCAAAAATCTGATGGATGTTTGATGAAACAGTATTTTTTTCATTTTCAATTTGCCATAATAGCTTTTGAATGAGTTAACCAATTTGAAAATCGGTGAACGCGGATAGCAGCAATCTATGTAGTTTTTTAAGTCCTATATACAATTTGTAAACGCAAACAAACATACACACAGACATAGTGACAACATCGCGGGGATAGTCAGGGAAGCTTAAATAATCCTGAAGTTTCATCCAATAATGACAAAGCAAAGACTGTAGTTTAAAAAAAGTTTAAAAAAAGACATTCACATGAGATTTTTTTCGAAACGTTTTTTTTTCTAAATAGCAACATAAAATGATTTTTAGGAAGTGTCAGATGGTTTACTTCAAGTGTTCTCTCGATGTACATTTACTCATATTATTGTATAAGTGCAATATGTGATGGAGGCATTTAGAGATCACAAAATTGCTTAACCTTGACGAGTCGGGAGTAAAACAGTACTTCACGTGCTTCGCGCTATAAGGCGTGCAGTTTTCAAAATGAAAAATAAATCACATTTCTTTAAATGATTTTTGAATGCGATAACCTATTGAATTTCTGTAAATTTCATCTGAAAACTTATGTAATGAAATAAAATTCAATTTTTATGTCATTTCATTTTCCTAAACCAAAAATTACCTACTCATTCATCAGTATTTGATGAAATTATTTTATTATTATTATGAGTTTTACTTGTATACCGTTTTCTGGTTTTTACAAGGCTAATTGTCTCAGCTTCTCCGCATATAGTCTTTTTCAACTCTTTATTATCAACATATGCTCCGCTCTATATTATCAACACAATCTTTCAACTCTTTTTATTATCAACATGTTCTCCGCTCTTTTTATAATCAACATGTTCTCCACTTTTTATTATCAACATGTTCTCCGCTTTTTATAATCAACATATCATTTCGCACATAATTCTATTCTCAATGCGGCTGTGGACCGACTTGTGCTTTCTGTACTGTATTTACCCTATTCCTCACCCTTTTCTAACGGTTGTTGGAATAGTGGCGATGGGGAAACCACATAGAAAACCCATGCCAGTACAGTCGGCTACCGGAGCGATCTCCGACGGTTGGTGTTGGAACTATTCGAACAACCGTCGGGGCTCGAACCCTCGCCTCACGACATGATGCACGATCGAACTAACGGGATAATGACTTAGTCCGCTCGGCTATCATGCCGCTCTTTTGATGAAATTATACTATTGTATTAGTTTTAACGATCCTGAAAGTTTTTTATAACTTTAAAAAATCTATTCCCATTTCGGTTGTCGAATGGCCTTTTTAAGCTTAGATAATGTTCACAAAGCGATTTTTTTAAATGCTTCTCTTTTGTTCAACCCGAAATACCGCGTTGTAATATACATTTTACGTTATAATTGAAAATAAACAAAACAATAAATTAGATTACACATTGAGATCCCGCGAGAGCGTCCTTAATTAACACATGTCTCAATCGTACATTTGAATAATTGCCACAGATTGGTGTTTGATTAATTGTCACATTCACATTATGTATAATGTATACAATAACACCATACCATTATGTGTGATATTAATTAATATTAGCAATGAATTATTTTTGAGGTGTTTATAAATATAATGGTACTCTGGTTTAATGAATAAATTTTCAAATGATAACACGTGATTTGTATCGTGGTGTATATGCGGGTGGATATATTTAACGGATATGTGAAATATACATATATTAACGTGCTTTTGGGGCGTAACAAAATTTTAGTTGACACGGCGTATTTGTGTTAAATTATAATGAAAGCGTCATCTGACTGCTGTCACTGTCATCCACTATCATAATTATCTATTTCCTGAAAATATGAGAGAGAATGCATACAGGTTGTATAAAAAGCTGATGTTGAATATAAATATACTCATGTACAATAACTTTTGAATAAATTCATTTATACGTAGATTATTATTATATAATTAATTTTGTCAATAAGTGTTTAATAACACTCCAATATTGATATATTTCCACACGTTTGAATATATTATATTATGTTTATCTATATTTAATGTTGTTTGATAATTATAAATATTTAAATTATAATTATTATAAGGATGATAACATTTGCACCTAGAGAAAAAAGCACTCGAAAATTTACTGCTCATTCTGTTAAAGTAGGTTAATATTTTTTGAGTAGAAATTTGTAAAGATTAAAATAAAAATTTAATGTCTCGATTTGAAAATAATTACAGAAAAAAACAGTAGCAAAAAAAAAAAGCAAACAGAATTTTTCGATCGTAAAGCACTCTTTGATGCTTCTCATCATGAGTCGTGCAAAATAGTATAATAGTATGGAGAAGGAGGAGGAGGAGGGGGGGGGGGCTCAAAACGAGGTACTTCTGGAAATACTAAGATTTAAATTGTCTTAAAAAAAATTGATTTCCGCAAAGAAAATAAAGTTAAAATGAATAATATTATCCTTGAATAATAGTATCTCAGAAAAAAGCGGTTGCATAATACATAAAAAAAAAACCAGCTATAGGTCACATGTTTTCATTTGTTGCTTTTATAGTTCAAAATAATAATTTTACCAAATGTATTAATTTGCAATATAATTTAAATATTAATAAGATCAAATGTGCATTATATATGCTGTTTATTATGTACTGCGTGTTGAGATGCCTGATGAAGGTTAAATATATGACCAAAACGTCGCAATGAATTGACAATTAGTAATTGATTAACATCCTATGTCTACTTTTCTACGAACTTTGTTAAATTAATATATATAAAGAAGGGACGCGATGACAGATTATGAAAGAAAAAAATTTTTTTCTCTACTATCATAAAATAACAAACATTAAATTATATTTGAACGATTTGAAAGTTTATAAAAAAAATTAATTTTCTTGAATTTTCTTTTTTTGAT
Source organism: Cotesia glomerata (assembly GCF_020080835.1). NCBI lineage: Eukaryota > Metazoa > Arthropoda > Insecta > Hymenoptera > Braconidae > Cotesia > Cotesia glomerata. The sequence continues at coordinate 23,476,917 of NC_058159.1, read as the reverse complement.
TCAAAATTTTTTATGATTGAGTCTGTTATAATTTCATACTTTGTTTAAAATAATTTTATCTCAATTCAATAAAATGGTTTAGTAAACTAAGAAATATTTTCTTCAATTAAGATCAAAACGTTTTTGCTGCAACAATTAATTGATCTTAAGCTGCGGCCGTCGCTGCTTTGAATCGATAAAAGTATACCTCGGAAGAACAAAAAAATTTTCTTGACTGAACTAAGTAAATAGCACGTCTGCGTAGTGTTGAGTTATGCAAAGTTTTTTATTTGCTTACATAGAACTGAAAAACCTGATATTGTGCGACAAATCAAACAGCTTGTTTGGTAGAGTGCTGGTCATTGAACAACAAATTCGAAGGTTGAGTTTTCCGGCTGAAATGGAAATTTTTTTCATTTGTTTCCTTCACGTAAAAAATTTTCTTTAAACAATTAAATGATGTCTCAACTCAAGATTCGCGCACAGCTTGTAGTAAATTAATACAATCTTGGCGGCATGATGGCCGAGCGGACTAAGTCATTATCCCGTTAGTTCGTTCGTGCATCATGTCGTGAGGCGAGGGTTCGAGCCCCGACGGTTATTCGAATAGTTCCAACACCAACCGTCGGAGATCGCTCCGGTAGCCGACTGTACTGGCATGGGTTTTCTCTGTGGTTTCCCCATCGCCAATATTCCAACAACCGATAGAAAGGGGTGAGGAATAGGGTAAATACAGTACAGAAAGCACAAGTCGGTCCACAGCCGCATTGAGAATAGAATTATGTGCGAAATGATATGTTGATTATAAAAAGCAGAGAACATGTTGATAATAAAAAGTGGAGAATATATTGATTATAAAAAGAGCGGAGAACATGTTGATAATAAAAAGAGTTGAAAGATTGTGTTGATAATATAGAGCGGAGCATATGTTGATAATAAAGAGTTGAAAAAGACTATATGCGGAGAAGCTGAGACAATTAGCCTTGTAAAAACCAGAAAACGGTATACAAGTAAAACTCATAATAATAATAATAATACAATCTTGAATAAAGACATCAACTTTTTGAACCGAATTGGTTTGAATTTTGAACGGAGTACACCAAATTCTTCTGGAAAAACACATATTTATTTTAAATCAAAACAAATATCTTTTGATCCAAATATAAATAATATTTTTGATCCGACATATTAAAATTATTTGAATCAATATTGAGTTTTTTTTGACAAGGACTGAAAATAGTTGACTCAAGAATTCTTTGATTAAGTGTTTTTTTTTTTTTTTTTTTTAATTAAGAAATAGAATAATTTTGAGCTAAAATTACCGAATTGATGACAAAAATTTTCTTGGTTGAAGATAATATGCGTTTTTTCTGTGTCTATAATGTAAATAAAAAGTAATTTTTTTTGCTTATGTTAATAATAATTTACAGAAAAATGGAGACCTAATTTAAATATTTTAAAAAGGGGACAATGTAAAAAGCGAAAAATTTTAGTCAATTTATAAAAAAATTTACATTATTTTTTCTATGTCAATAAAAAGTAACAAGCAGTCTACATTCAATAAGGTATCAACAATATATTTGTTTCTGGATTAGTTGTACTTTAACGTTTCATTTGATGCTAACGTAGTCGTTCTACAAGAAGAGAAATAGAGAGAATGATTGTTCGAGATAAGGGAGGATTTTGCTAAGTCTTACGTAGGATTAATTTCTATTTCAAATCCTCAAATGTGAAATACTCAATTGAAGGCATTCATTTAGTTACAAGATTCAATTAGTCGAGTAATTTAATTTGAACTGTCATGGAACTTTATATTGCTACAAATTCTAGTTAATTCAAATCAAGTTATAGTTATAATTAAAAACTATTGACTCCAAAATTAAATGAATATTATTTGTTCACTTAAATTGTTTGAGAAAAAAATTGATATCTTTAAAACATTAAAAAATTAACAGTGTTTTCTTTTAGTTCATTCGAATCTCGAGTTGTCAAAAATGAAATATTTGTCACATATACAGAGGAGAAAAAAATCGATACTACGGCATGCTACCCTAAAAGTATATATAGTGAGGATCAAAGTCGGTCAAAAAAGACATTTATTAAGCTTAATCTTTGTTATTTATAACGGAGGATCTCCTTAAATTATTTCGAAAATTAGATATACATAATAATATTCATTGATTTGTTGATACTCTAAAATTTTTTATCTTGAATTGAAATATTTGTAAACAATTAAATAAAAAAATGAGGATTTGAGTAGGTGTGCACATTTAGATTTTAAAAACTTTTTTATTATTCCAAGTTAAATGAAAGAATAAATTACTCATTATTCACTTGATCGGCAATCTTAACGTGACCTGAATCATTGAAAGTTGAAAGTAGATATGGAGATGAGGGAATAGACCTCGACTTCTATTAGACATTTATTCCACTCGGCGGTAAACGATTGCTTTACCCGCATGAGTTCGGTGAAGATAAAAGCGGGATGATTTAGCAAAATCGAATATTCATAGTTTTGTGGTTAGCATTAATGCAATACAGCCTGTATTACTGTCGCATTGTAGATCTTCTATTTTATCGACCGTATCTTGTTCAAGTTCAGCTGTAATGCCAATACAAATCCAAGCTTATAAAGCTATTTTACTCATTACCTATATAGGACAATCTAATATCGTAATGTATATTTATAGTAAATGGTATACAATATAATATAAGGTAAAAGTCCCAATAGATGATCATGTACCAGTATATGATCACTCCATGTATTTGTATACCTATATTTATGAATATAGATATACAAATACATGGAGTGATCATATACTGGTACGTGATCATCTATTGGGGCTTTTACCTTATAAAATAAACAAAAAAATATTATTAGTAATAAAAAAATCGGTACTAATAATAACCTTAAAAAAAAGTATTTGTATTTAATAAATGAGAAAAAAATAACAGGTGGAACATTTTCACGGCTTTTGTTTGTAAGTTTATATAAATATATAATTTTGTTTTGCTCTGAATAAATATTGAAAGAGAACTTTCGAGCGATTGTTTTGTGGAAAAATTTATTGTGAGAATGCATTTTATTTGAATCATTCAACTCTCCTCTGACTAAATAAATTTTTTTTATTATCTATTTGGTGTTTATAATTTTTTACTTATTTTATTTACATATAATTAGAGAGACACTATTGCAAAATATTCTTTAATTGGCTCTAGTTGACGAAAATTAATTATAATGTCGATGCATATAAAATAGCTTTTATTTGGTGGCAATATTGAGTTACAAAAGCGCTTCATTTTTATATTTTATGATAATTATTGACTTTTTGATAAATGCATTTTATTTGAGAAGAAAGTTGTCAAATATTAAAAATAATAGGTATAAAAAATTTTCTCTTTATTATTTTTAAAAATTTATAAATTTTTCAGTGATTTTTGAAAAGAAAAATTTTAGTAATAATGAAAAAAAATTAAAAAAAAAGCATATTTACAAAATTGTACGTAAAGTTTTCCATGATAAGGACACAAAGGTCGAATTTTTCATCTTAGTTACAAAAAAATGTTGATGCAACTACAATTATACTTTGAAGTTTTTAAGTTTTTACATCACAAGTACAAATTTCTGGCTTTAAATCTAGATTACGAGCACTCGGGAAATCCTCCAAAAAACTCACATTAAGTGATAACAGCATTCATCCTCTTTGTTGCACTTAAATAAATTAATGGAACATTCGTTATCGCGTGCATTCGTACAAAGCAAAAAATTTGAAGTAGATTTTTTCTTTTCTTAAACTTAGTGATATTTTTCTGACCAGATCGTCCGATTTTAATTCAGTTTTTGCAAAATCAAAATTGACATAAGTCGCAACAAATCCTTTCTAATGTTTTAAGTCAAATTTCATTCGGTAAATTCATTCTTGAGATATCGAACGACAAAATTTATTTACGCACATACGCACACCCACTGCTGGACATCCAGCTATAAATAGAATAGCTCCCTGTGGGATCTCAAAATATGAAGATGTAATGAAAACGACTTTCTAAAATCAAACACCAATAATACTCCGAATTTTTTAATTTTTATCTTTGTTTTTCAATAATAGTTGATTAATTTTCGGTTTAAATTAATTTATAATATGTCAACATACTATCATGTTATGTCTTATTGTATGCATTTTTTATTATTCTTTAATATTGTATAGTTATTTTAGAGTGATATTGATTTATATATAATACTGTATCGAAGGTCCTAAGGGAGCTAATGCTTTAGGGTCTGTAAAACTTTTACTAAATAAATAAATAAACAACTTTTTAGGTACACTTTATATTTCATTGCAAAAAAAGTAACCTTGTATGCTTTAATACTTAATTTATAATTTTTTATAACTCCATCTGGTCGGTAAACATTATCATTATTATTCAAAAATATATTTTTCAAATTCGATTTTTTTAAAACTCGGACAAATTAAAACGATATTTAAACACACATTTTATAATTTTTATGATTTTTTAAATAAGTCAATTATGGAAAAAAAAAAATTATAAGAAAATTTCATCTGTAGAAATAAAAAAATTTTGAAAACATCTGTTTTATTGATAATTTATTTATATAATTTAACCAAAGAATTTTCATTAATCTGCTAATTTTAGTGTAAAGAATTTCAATATTTTAATGATTCAATCCTCAATAATTTCTACGGTTAAGTGATTAAACTTTAAAATTAAATTACAACTGAAACTATAATGTAAAAGATCAATATAGTCGTTTTGTGGATAATGATTAAACCTCCTCAATGATAAAAAAAAATTACAAACATTTTATGTACCCCAGCTGGTTTAAAAAAAAATCTATTTAACGTAACAACAATCTGTTATTATCTCAGCAAAATTTTTCACATAAGAAAACGAACACAAAGACAAACACAACAATTAATTAAAAAAAAAGCTCCATAATGCATAATTATGAATTAAAATTACAAATTAACTCAGCACACAGCTAAATAATATTCATACATATAGTTGATAGTCATTATATATAGCGTGTTTACGAGGAGTTTGCCTAAAAGCCAGTGTGTAAAGCGAAATAATTAGAGTAAGCAATCGTAATAGTATAATAATAATAAAGAGCTATAATAATAAATACGATCTATAATAGTACAGGGAAAGATAATGATATGAGAAGCGCTAATATCAATTATGAGAAGCAATGGCGATAGCCCAGACGGTGTACACCTGTACCGGTGACCATACGGTCAGAGTCGAGATCCAGAACCTTAATGCTTAATGCTTGAAGCCTTACTTAGACTACTTATACAGTACGACTGAGCAGAGGCAGAAAGTAGGGAGATGAGGACGAGGATGCGCGATGCGCAAGAGAAAGAATCATATAGATTAAGAAGAACAGTAGCAAGACAGAAGACAGTAAAAGCAGGTCTTGCTCTGGTATCAGAAGCAGCATCACCACCTAACAGTACCAGCATCCAGCATCCAGCATCCAGCATCACATTCACTCCATACCAGCTTCTATTCTCCCATACACGTACACATTTAACCCACCGTACCCGTTCTCATGCTCATCTGCTTTAAAGTTGCTCGGTATATCCACCTCTCTGCTTTCTGTTCGTGTGGGTCGTGTGCCCCTGTCCTCAACAAGGACAGACATAGGTGTCGAGAACCTGGGGGATCTGGGGGTTGTGACGGTTCGTGAAGCTTCGTGCGCGTGCTCGTTCCTCCTCGGGCCGGTTCGGGTCTTTCCGCGGATCTCTGCGGGGGCAGAGGCTCACTCTTTCTCTCTCAACGGCACTCGGCGACTGCTCCCTCCGGCTCGCGAGGCACACACGCGTTTGCTCCTTCGTCGAACCAGGTCGTGAGTGTAGGAGAGTAATATTGTTAATATTATTATTATTATTATTATTATGTCGATACATATATATTATGGATGCATAATAATATTTTATTTTTAATAATATATTTAAAAGTTTTTATTATTTATTTTGTTTAAATTCGGGAGTGTTCAATCAATACGCCGTGTTTTTTATCCGCAATTTTAAACTCTCGTTTTTTCACTCATTGTTTTTAAAACGTTCAATTTCAATCGAGTGTTAGTTTATAAAATAATTCAAGATTATTTTATTAACAAAAGTGATAATAAAAAAGACAGATTGTTTTTTTTTTAAATTCATACCTTTCCCGCGCTTTATGCCTAACACCACTCAGTTATTTTCTTTTGTTTAAAAAACAAAAAACGGTTATTTTTGTACATACAAGTGAAGTATATAATATGACAGGTGTCACTAGATGACCGAGAATTTAACAAGACTTGGTGGCTGTAAATTTTCAACGGTAATACCTGAGTTAATTAAAAAGAAAAAAAAAAAAGAAGAGATCATTTTAATTCTGTTGAGCGAAGCTGAGTTTTTTACTGCCGTTAGTTATTTTTGAGTGATTGTTTGGTGATTGACTGAGGTAACAAATTAGTGATTGGATAATAAGTTTATTTAAAAAATTGGTTTTTATAATTATATGAAAAAGGTTAAAGTTTGTGTTGCAGATCAAAAGAGGTCACTGGCGTGACAGTGCAGTTGTTTATCTTCTCTTGTCCGTACGCTTTATTCGCGCTTCCGGGTTATAAACTCGAGCTGAAAAATTTTAAATAAAAATAAAAGAGCCCGAATTCGTCGAGTGTACGGACTAAGTTGTTATTTACGATTTATTATGTGAAGCACAAATTTTTATTGATGCTTAGAGAAGATCGTATAATTTTATTGTTATAATTATTTTGGTAATTTTTATACCAACGAGTTACAGGTGTGATTTTATTTTTTACTTTAAAATAGTGTTTTGTTAATTTAATTTAATTTGCGTAATTATTGCATTTTTTAGTGATGACTGTGACTGGATTATTTGATTTTTGGATTGGAAAACGTGTGACGCCCACTCCATTACGTCATGATTACTGTAATTGACGTTTTTATTATTTTCATTTTAAAGATTTGAGTTGTTGGTCTCTCATGAAAAATAATGACATGATGAAGACAATTTTACTGAGTTTTTAAATATGTGAGTACTTTTTTATTGAGTAATGATTAAGTGAAAATACTAGATTTTTTGTTTTGTTAAAAAGTTTAAAAAAAAAATTGTGAAACGTCGATACAAATTTGCATACATTGGAAATGAAACGCTGTGCAAAAAATATGCAGTGAAAATCTGGACTAATGAGATTATTGAACTATCAATATTCTGATACGTATGAAATTTTTTTGATTGTCCACTTGCATCGGATACGAGACAAAGTTTGTCAATAAAAATAAAATAAAAAAAATAAGATAAAATTTTAGTTATCGAAAGGATTGTTTATCGTTTATTTTTGTTGTTTATAAAACTCGTGCAGATTTGTGTGATAAAGTTTTAAGTGCTTTTTTAAGTGCATTAAATAAAATCGTCAGATGTCCTAAAAGAACTCAGTAATAAATTTAACAACGTTAAATTGTAATAATGGAAGGCGTTAGATCAATTTCCGGTGATAAATCCCGGGACTCTATCCACATGATGGTAATGATTATCCTCGTGGGATTTTTTATATCGCCGATTGTTAAAGGTAAGAATTTTATTTCACTTACTATTCAATTAATAATTCTTCAATTTTTTTTTTTCATTGGTTAATGATAGTAGAGAAATTAACGACTCTCGATAACTGGCTTCGAAATTACAAAAAAATTGCTTTTTTGCTTCACGATTATTAATGAAAGAATTTTTATGAAACTGACATTAATAAACATCTGATAACTTTTTTGGGTAAACAAGTTATTACAAAAAAAAATTATTTTTAATTTCACATGTAAAATTTTATTTTTATTTTTTTAGTAAGGTAAAAGCCCCAATAGATGATCATGTACCAGTATATGATCACTCCATGTATTTGTATACCTATATTTGTGAATATAGATATACAAATACATGGAGTGATCATATACTGATACGTGATCATCTATTGGGGCTTTTACCTTACTGCTTTTTGTAAAAAGAAAAAAAATGGTAAATCAGCCAGGTATATCTTAAAAAAAAATTTTAATCGGTATTGTATAAAATTTATACTCATTAATATTCAATTTTGATTTATAAATAAGAAATCGTAGGATGTCAGCCACTTTAAGTATAATTAACATTTTTTTCTATTTCAATAAAAAGAATAAATATCATAAAATTATCAAATATGTACTCGTCCGTAGAGTAATACGCTGAAAAATTCGCTCTTTGCAAATCCAATTTAAAAGAGTACAAAACGTTATTTCTTTATATAAAAATTTTTTTTTTTACCATTATCTAAACAATGAAATTGTATTTAAAAATAAATTTTCCAGCAGAGTGATCAAGTTTATTATTGGAAAAATGAAAATCACGGTAACAAAAAAAAAAAGAAAAAAAGTATTCTTATCTCAATAAAAATTTTCCCTAGTGTTTTCTCAAGTACTTACATTTTCTTCCATAATCAATATTTACGATCGGAAGAGAGAAAAATTCCGATCACTCAACAACTCAACTCATCTCCAGTATGCTTTGATTTTTATATATTTCTTCAGTATTCTCAGTCTAAACAACACTATTTATCTCGATACATTTGTAAATATTATGCAATATGAATTTGGAAAAACGTTTTCTAAATAACATAATAACAATAGTAAATAGACACTTAACATTTAGTCAATAGCAGAATACAGTTATAAAATGTATAATTAGTAGATCGAAAATTGACATATCCTGTGAGAAGAAAATTAATAGTCGTGGCGGAGTAAATTGCTATCGATTCAACGATATAATTCATTGATGTTAATACCATTTGATTCTGCAAACCTAATAATCTTCTAATGATAAGCCGTATACAACGAATTGAAGCGTAATAAGAGCTTAATCATCAATATATATTATATAGACGTATATGGGTAATTCTCTGTAAGGACGTCTTAAATCTGTACAAAATTGTCCGACCAAATTATTTTTGATTTTATTAGAAAAAAAACTAGCAAGGGCTACAAAACTATCAGCTTAATCATAATAAATAAACAGCCGATTTAATTTTTGCTTTTTCGATATTTGTGTATCTTTTGCCATATAACATGACAGGGGACTGTTTGCCAGGGGACTGTTTTTTTTTTTTTATCAAATTGAGAAAAATCAAGCAAACTATTTCAATGCATTGAACTTTTCAAGTTCTCAACGAATGTTTACAATAATTAGAATAATATTTAGACTTATAGATCCAATTTTATAAATAAATTATAAATAAAAATAGTTGCCAGGGGACTGAGTTTTGAAGTGGCCCAGACACATATTTCCAGCACAAACGGTGCTTTGACACTAAATAAAATTGTGATAAAGCGCTAACAACCCTATGGTTATTATAACTCAAGGCTAGTTAGATCCTTATAAACCTTACAAAAGGTAAAATAACACGCCGGATTTTTTTTTGGGTTTTGAACTTCTGGCAGGGGACTATTCTTAAAATGCCTGAGACAAACTTTGGTTTAATGAATTTAATGAAACAAATTAACTTTCGGTACTTTTTATTGAAGAAGATTGGTAGTTAACTAATTAAGTTTATAAACATTATGGACCAAATTATATATTATGGACGAATAACTTAAAATTTAATCTTAAAGTTTTAATTTTGGGAATGGGACAGTCCAGGGGACTGTTATTTCGGTGGTTTACGAATTTATAGCAAAAAAACCAAAATTTATTTCATTTTAGTTTTCAATGTTCCAAATAGAAATGTTTTTTTACTTTCGTAATAAATTTTTTTTAGTAACAAAATAACAATTTTTATAGTAAAAAAATGCCTGGGACAGCAAAAAACATCCTTACAGAGAATCACCCATATGTTTATATTGGAATAAAATTATTATCAAGATCGTGTATTAATAAATTATAAATTGTTGATCTAATAACGTAAACCATTCAGAATTTGCTGGTTCTATCCTCTTTCGGAAATCTCTTGCGGTAAAATTTAATGCGAATGATGTTTGCGGTAAAGCGTAATACCACTGGTTTAATTGTTTCAAAGACTCCGCCGAAATACCTGAATCGTGTGAGAGGTTCTCTGGTGCATTGCCATTGCTACTAGCTACTCCCGGACTCTGTTTAGTTGGTGAAACTACAGATTCACATAACGGCTATTGTACTAATAGGTAACAGCAGTAATGCCAGCAATAGTAGAAGTAAAACTATATCCGCTTTAGATCGGCACGTAATCGGATGCCCCAAGTTGCACCTGTGCGTTCAATCTAGGCTCGACATATGTCTCACCATCAACCAACACCCGACCGTTTCTGTGTGCGGTATACGTATTATATGTGTGTGCTGGTATTTTATACCTGATATACATATACATAACTATCCGACGTTATGTCCCTTTGCCTCTTATTCGTATAACGTCATTTAACTCGCTGAAATAATTAATATTAAGGAATATTATTCTCGAGGTTAAATTTCATCAGAATAAACTTCCGAGAAATTGTTTAGCCTCATCCTCAACCTTAAGAAGACTCTTCATTTTGTACTAAGTCTAACTTGGTTAAATTAAACGGCTCGTCCGTCTGTATTTATAAATTCACGGAAGATTTTACTCTGAATATTCCATTTATTTATCACCCTTGTGGATTTATGTAATTTATTTAACTTTGAATAGTTTCAAGTTAAATCTCTTCCATAACTTATTATTTAATATATTTCATCTTATTTTATAAATTTATATCACTTATTTACTTCATGCATGTGCTCGTCAAGGATAATGAGGAAAAAACGTTAAAGGAAAAGAGGAAAAGGAACTTTTAGAAGTTAACCGATATATTCTTAAAAGAATCATTTAAATTATTAAAATTTTTCAATGAATTTCTTAATTAATTTTTCGCTGCTCAATTTTTTAAATTTATATTTCATTTTAAAGCGGTAATTTAAATTTTTTATTCAACATTTCAATTACTTACAGAGTAAAGTTTATTTACATGGCCTCATTTATTTGATTAAGGTAAATGTTTTGATGTCTTCATTACGATAATTAAATTACGAAAAAGATATAAATGTAATACCTAAAAAAATATGTATTTTATTCGAATTTCTGTTTATATACGAGAGTAAGTTTAATAAGAACTAGCTCTTATACTTTAGCAAGTCTTTATCGTGTTTGGCACGTCTAGACCATAACTTCCAGGCGTTTGATTCGTCGATTGATTAAATGCGTGAGAGTTTTACCTCTGATTTTATTTGATTTATGATTTACTTTCATCCGTATACATGTTTATAAATTTTATTATTTTACAATTTTAATGTATCGTTTTATTTAATTTTTTTACTAATATATACATAATAAAATATTGCTTCAAGGTAGCGTTGTTTTTAATATTGAACAGCTGTATTCAAATATGAAGATTTAAAACAGAGTAATATATAACGCAAAGCATTAGTTTCGAACAATCATAGCAATTTATATTAAATACGCTGATTTGTTTCAAAATGAAAAATTCTTGACTTAAGAAGATTATTTTAAAAAAATTAGTCATCTTGAATTGAGCAAAAAAGTTCAAGGACAAAATAATTTTTCCGCTTATTCAAAGGCAATGAGATTTTTTACTTTAGTAGAAATTTTAAAAGGACATTTGAAGAAAATAATAGAAAGGAAAAAGGGAAACTTATACAGTGAAAATATTTTCAGCAACCGAAAAAATTAATTCAATCAACTCGGACAGGGAATCGAACCCGGATCTTTTAGTTACGCCCCAAGTGTTCATACTTACTATTTCGTTACCTTAATCATTTGATTTTCTAGGATCAATATTTTTCTTTCTGAACCAAGTTAATTTTCTTCTTTTATATTAAAAGAATCTATGAAGAAAATTTTCTTGACTCAAGTAAAATTTTAATTCAGTGATTTTAGAATTATTGGAGCATTTGAAATAGAGCTGATTTAATAAAATTCTGATATAGGACGCAAACTGTATAGCTTTTGTGAAAATACTCGTGACAAGTATAGCCACTGTGAAAGTATTGAATGGATGGAGCATTAGAATGCTCCATACGTTGAGAGATATGTGTAATATGACAAGGACATGGAAGATGAGAGGTATATAAGAAGGTTGAACGTGGAAATCAGAATATTTCTGGATTTTAGCATCCACATTTTCCTTATATTCGCACTTATCTTGGTGCACGTATAATGTTGAGTACGAGAGCCAATGTAGGCTGTCTTTATTTTGTTTTGTTCTACTATTTCGTCGCGGAGACATTTTTCTCTCGATTTTACTGTACAGTAGCTGGATAAGAGGATGAGAGGATGAGAGTGAGAAGAAGAATGTTGTATATGATGGAAAGTCAGAGACATTGGGTGATGTTGAGAGGGTAGTGGTAGTATTCCAGGGGAGGTGATATAGAGGATATGATGGAGATGTTGGTACTCCTGGTATATACGCGGGTTGTCGTGGTGTGGTGGTGGCAGAGGCAACGAGCGTATAACGTTGAATACGAAAGTGCTATTCTACTTTACTCTACACACTACTCGCGACTGTCACTATAAAGGTGAATGCACTTGTCCACGTTATATACGTTGTCCGGGTGTTGTATGCCGCAGATATCGTTCGACCAAAATGGATATCCGCTTCGTGACCATGTGTTTGCTATAGATATTTTTTCAATCTATATACATCTATCTATCAATATATTATATATAGTTGTGTATTTATATATTTGTTTTCTATGAAGTGGTCGCAACCTATCGACTTGTTTCGAATAGTTGACGATTGATTTTTTTTTTTTACGATTCTTTTAATTTAACTTGTTGACATTTTTACCCTCTTTTTTTTTTTTTTTTTTTACTTTATTCATATTTTGTTAGTTTTAAAACACATTCAAGTATCGCGTACACATATAGCTTTACAAAAAATCACAAATTAATTTTATATTGAATGCAACTGACAATTTGATTTGATTTATATTTACAATTTTATTGGGGTTTTTTTTATTAAAAAATAAATTTTAATTTTTAGAATTTACAACTGTCCTTTAGGGTAAATATTTTCGTAAAATTTTATATTCAAAATAGTAGAGTGAATTTTATAAAATTTCAGCCAATATATTTTTTTTTTTTTTTCATTCCAGTCAACGGTAAACATATTCATGTGAAATAAAGTATTACGTTTTTCTAAAATCAACAACAATAGTTTAATTGCGCAAATGTTTTATCCCTTTATTTGATGCATATTCAGCGATACAAACGATACCTAAAACTACCATAAATCAAAGTAAAGTCGAAAAATAAAAGCAAGTTTAAAAAAATAAAGTAGTCGAAAAAATTTGTAAAAATTTAAAACGAGAAGCGAAACTATATATTAAGATTCAGGATTTTTTCGGAGGAGTAAGGTAAAAGCCCCAATAGATGATCATGTACCAGTATATGATCACTCTATGTATTTGTATACCTATATTTGTGAATATAGATATACAAATACATGGAGTGATCATATACTGGTACGTGATCATCTATTGGGGCTTTTACCTTATTTGAAACAAAAAATTACTTTTTTTTCATAAATTCAACGCAGACTTTTGTCTTTCATTAACAAAGTAATATATGATAATTGCTGGTAGAAGTTTCTTCATAAAGTCAAGTATGTTTTTCTCCGAGGTCAAAGTAACTTTGACTTTGTCTTCCCACGCATACTCAGCTATATAGAGTTTGTCTTAACTTTCGATCTTTCTCTCCTTGTCTTTCCATATATATGTGTTGTTTTCTCCTTTCAATAAACGTCTGTCCTTGTCATCATCATCCTCTTAGTACAGCAAATTAACTTTAGGCGTTGCAACTGAAGGGAGCGTCTTATTTGGCTAATGTATATACGAGTTGTAGTTACGATAACGACTTAAACTTTATATGCATATAGTTACTTAGTTTTATTTTTATTTTTTTATTCAACTATTTAAAGTACTTTGCTCAATAAATTTTATTTCTTACACTTCTCATCAAATAACTCACCGTCAGCCGGAAACCATCTACAACTACTGGCTACTACTTCTTTCGCCTCTGCCAGATCTATTCGTCTTTCGTAGTAAACCAGGTGGTGTAATTACGGATTCTCGAATTAGTCTAATTTTACTACTACCGTCTCGTTTATTTTATTTGTTTTATTTTATTTTTTCCTACCTTTTTTACCGTCATCATGTCTTTTTTTTTTCTTTCCTTTGACCTTTCGCCGGTAGTCCATGAGAAATAAAAAAGAAAAAGAAAAAAATAAAAACTAAATACGGAAGGAGTATAATTAGAAAAAAATAATTTTTATTTTTTATTTAATTTAAAATTTGTTTTACGTTTTACAAGTACCTTTTTTCCAACATTATTCATTCAATTTTTTCCAAAGATTTACCAAGTTATGAGAAGTAAAATACTGATTTATGAACTCATAAAATATTACAGGCTGCGCGTGAGCGAATATAAAAATATAAAAATGCCCATCGGAAAAATAATTGAATGGGGACTATAAAGATTTTATATATGAGGTATGTGTAAGCGTGTATGTAAGTATATTCATTCATATGTGAATAGGAAAAGTTTGATTTATAGTTCGTGTATCAATCTATATTTATTGTAGATGATAATACATAAGTACGTGTGGATGAAAAATATAAATATGAAAGAGAAGAAGAAGAATAAAAAATAAAAGTTAAATAAACGATAGAGATGAAAAAGAGCTAGAGAAGGTTACTCTCCAAAACATAAGATTGGAAAAGTAAAAAGTTTTAGAGAAACTCCTTTGGAGCTAAGCCAGAGGCGATTGTCGAAGGAATTCACGGAGTCTAGCTTCCTTTCGTTTCCTACTCGTGTTGTGGCAAAGAGTGTGTTCAAAGGGTGAAAAACGATTGCTGAAAAATTTATATTCACTCGATATAAGGTAGTTGTGGGTAAAAGTCCCCAGACGATGTAACAGTTACAATCAGATACTTTTGCATATTTCACATATGCCCACTCATATTATCAAAAATTAAAATAAATTTATTTATTTTTCTACTCAATAATGTCACTGAAAATCAACCATTAATCTTACGGTAGTTTACACAAAAAAAAAAAAAAAAAAAAAATTGAGAATCAGGATGTAGAAAAAATCTCAATATAAAAAACGAAAAAGTTATTTGCAATTTCACGCTCACAGCCTGAACCCGGAATCTCATTAAGACCGACCAAGCACCGTCACGTTGACGTCGATAGCAGGTGAGAAAGACATAGAGAGCCAACAAGGATATATCTATATGTATATTCATATGTATATGAATGGTGGTACCTAGGTAGTAGATAAAATATAATGGTGGTAGTGATAGTAGTAGTGTCAGTACGCAAGGACTTGGAATTTATCGCCACTTGTCCACTTGGTTTCGCTCATCAATGAGAGCAAGCCACGTCGAGTCATCGATTTATCGTGCAATCTGCAATATATACAACGCATCTGTCAAAAAAATTTCTTGATCGATTATAATATACGACTTTTCTAATAAAAATTTTTTTATTTCCTCATATAAAGATATTTCATATTTTTAGACTTAATTTTATTTGAAATTTTTTTCATTTAAACTTTTGATTCGATTTCTAAAGTTATACAGTGGCGTACTATAGTAGACCGTACTATATTTTTACGATCACTTAAAAAAAACTCATTGGTAAAAAATATTATCTTTACGTAGTAAAAATATTTTTATTTTATATCATTCTATTTTCTATTATTTTCCAACTGTCAGTCACACTATACGGAAAGAATTTTTCTGTAACTTTTGAAAAGACATATTACTGATAATAATCTTATATAAACTAGTTATTTACGCTCCCTTGGTTACGTGCCTTATGTTTGTTTGCTACTTAAAAGGAGTTTGTAGCTGTAAGTGGGTAAATGTAACGTGAAACAGATATATATGTGTATATATGTATATATATAAAAACTTATAAAGAATTATTGAATAATTATTCAATTTTTTATTCTTTTCAACCGTCGCCGCAAGTTTCTTAGGATATTCCCACCGGTTTAACACGACAGGTGTCCAATACGGATGTTAATTCTAATATAATGTGTTTTTTAACAATTTAATTGAAATTGAATTAAAAAAAAAACAAGTTGAGATAATATGTAATTATAATTAATATTATTTTAATTGAAGTGTTGCATCGTTAATGAGACTGATGACTGCAACAGAATCTCTACGTTTTAGATAAAGAACAGAGACGTTAAAGAATGAGACGCGCACGTTATTTTACTCAGCTTACATTTGGTTCAATCTTTACTTGGTAGAGCACTTTGCAGAAACGAATGACAATTACATTGCCTGAACATTCATCTTATCTTTCATTTACTATTATCTTTATCTCTTTTACTGTATAGAGTATACGCTATCACATATATACGCTGAAAGCAATCGTGTATAGTGAGGTAATACAATACGATTTGCATATGACATTTTGCAAGCTTCGAACATCTCTCTTGTTTCAAATTGATGAAACACGAGTAAATAAATATTATTTTAATTAAAGTAATTATTATTATTATTATCGTATATTTTATTTTTATTGGTTAAAAAGTAAATTTATTAATTCTGCCGATAACGATAGATAGTATTATTTTTTTATTCAGCCAATAGGATTCTGTTGAACAATAAAAGAAATAAAGTTTAAAGAAAACGTAGAAAGAGAGTTTATTTGGAAGATATAAAGAGATATTTATCGTCGGAAATTCGTGTGAGACCACACTCTATTCTTTGCTACATATATAAATATATAGAGGGCGAGAGAGATGGTCTTTACAAAAGTAGTCTACAGACAACAAAAATAATGTCAAAATGAAATTTATTTAAGTTTTTTTATCCCTCTAAATCTACTATCTCATTGAGGAGCTTATGTACATATATCGTACATACGTTGAAAACAATTGTACTAAAGCTCTGGAAGCTCTTCTCAAATTGTATAATTTTATGCTCTATTTTGTTATAAAATATTTGTGATGCATTTGTATAAGAATCGTTGAAATAATATATTGTTATAGAGAGATTTACCCGAGTTTTCACATAAATCTACTTAATTGCCGATTTCGAAAATAAAGTTTGTTTCAAGAAGCTTTCAAAAACATAGTGGTTAAAGTTTTACTTGATAAATTTCTTTTTGCTCAAAACAACAAGAGATCATAACAATCCTTTTTAATTTTATTTCTATTATCAATAGTTTTGTCTAAAAAAGATAAAAAGATTTATCAAAGAATCGATAGTCGATTGCGAATTCTATTTTTTAACTTCCCGCTAAGAAAATTGAAAATTTTCAAAAATCGGGAAGTTATTGTTTTCACTCCGTTTTTCGAAAATCGAGTTTTCATCAGATCTCGACGTTTTGAGGTCCTAGGAAGCTTTCCTGACTATTTCCGCGGTGGTCACCGTGTCTGTATGTACGTATGTAAATCTCTCATAACTTTTGAACGGATCATTCGATTCGATCGAAGTAAGCGGCGTTCTGAAGAGTTCCTTTGCCTCTAGAATTCTGATACTAATTTACAGAATTTGAGTCGATCAATTTTGAGAAATCTCAAAAATAAAATTTGAAAAAATTCGTTTTTTTTTTTTAAATATCTTTTAAACGGCTGAATCGATCAATTCCAAAAACTAATCAACTCTTAACCTCAAAAAACCACGTCGATTGCCACCAGCCCGGTCAAAACCCGGAAAAAAATGTTTTTTTCAGAATTTCTATGAAGTTTTTAGTCTGACCAGTTTATGATTGAAATCTTTTCAAAGAACTCAAAAAACTGCATTGAATGCCTTAAACCGCAAGAAAATTGGTTAATTCATTCAAAAGTTATTGCGGTTTGAAAATTCAAAAAATAGTGTTCTATAACACTTCTATTAGCCTTTTGAGCTCGAAGAGCTCAAAAGCACAGAATAACGATTTATTTGAGCTCGGAGAGCTCAAAATTACACAAAAATTATATTTTTGAGTTCGAAGAGCTTAAAAAATAAGTGAATTGTTGAGCACTTAGGTATGGAGGTAGCGGGAAGTTGCAGGGATGGCCTTTAGGGTCAACCGTTTTCCTAATTTTTTTGTCATTAATTCAATAGACTTTTTACAATTATAATCATTTTTGCTCATTATATACTGTTGAATTCAAATTTCAATGTTACAACGAATATGGCAGTGAATTAAAGTTATGTTTTCCGGTAATTTTTGCATTTAAGCATCTATATAGATTCAGAAAAAAAAGTATAATCTCATGAGACTTTTCCCGAGCACTCAAGTTGTAAACTAATATTCTTTGTTTTCCCTTATACAACATAATTTTTTTTCATCACTCGCTTATTCAAGTTACTGTTAATATCGGTATTATACCGACGAAAGTGAGACTGAAAGTACGTTTAAAATAACAGATGAAAAACAACTTCATTGTTTCTTCAGTACATATTAACACAATAAGAAGTAAAATTAAATTATCTGTCAGTTATATCTCAAATTTTTTCACATTTTCTACTGTTTCTGAAAACTAAAACCTGAGAACAAAAAATACTAAACAAAGTTTCAAAAGTGCAAAAAGAAAAAAGAGTCAGACAAGACAAACTTTGAAGCAATTTTGGAAATGTACGGCATTTTATTTTCGTTTTTTTTATTGTTTGTTTTTCCTTTACTTTTTACTTTTATGAACGGGAATGTGAAATTCTGATGGCGTGGGTGCGTTGTTACGGGAAGTACTACAACTGTTCACGCCTTCAACTATAGTAATAGCCATTACCGACGTATACATGTGTGTCGGCATGTGTAAATATACCTATATATACATATCTATAAGTAAAAAGTCTACATGTACAATAGACCTATAGCTTGCGTGTAACAATACGATGAGTTTGTCGTTTCTGAAATAGCCCTAAGGAAAATAAAAAACAAAGCCTACCCATATACTGAAAAAAAAAAAAATAAAGGACGACAAGAAAATGATAAAAATAAAAAATGAATGACAAAAAAGGCATAAAAATGGGGGTTTTTTTTTCTTTCTTTAAGAATTCATAAATTGTATATTAAAAAAGTTTTGATTTATTAAGTTTAATTAAAGTTTAATAAAAGATTTATTAAATAGTTAAAAATATATAGAGTATAGATTCATAAATATTCATTCGAGTAATGTATTATTATATTGAATATTAAATGTATACGTATATTGCTATCTGATCATTTTTTACCGCAAAAGTTTGCATTTCCGTAAAAAAGTAAATTGTTTTTGGTTATATATGTATCGCAGATAGGAAGCCTGCCTCGTATACTTTTCCATGCGTTCATTTCCATCCCCTTAAATGTGGAAAAGTATCGTACCAGGGAGTAGAGGGAAAAAGAGGTAAGCAAAGTACGAGGATGAGAAGGATAGAGAGGAGGAAGAGGAGAACGAGGTTTTCCTTTTGTGTTGCTGGCGCGACAGCTTGGCTCTGTGCACTGGCTGTGATGGTTTCTTCTCAGTACAGTACTCTCTTCGCGGCATTCGATTTCCTTCCTCTTTTCCTCTTCCGAAATTCCTCCTCTGGCTCTTTATTCACATCCTCCTTCAGCAGAACTCTCGCCCCATACGAGTTTCTAACCCCTTAACTTTCTCCACCCTGTCTGGCGCAACTTATACCATCCTTTTTCCCAACACAACCACTTGCAACGCTATGTAACTCCTTCGTTCCCACCTCCCGTCTTTTACACCCTCTTATTTGCAACAACTATACCAATCTCTTTCTCTTTCTTACCGATATGCATACTAACGTAACAGTAATAGCAACAGTAGTCCACGTATAAAATTGATGTAGAAGTAGTAGTAGCGAGCGAGTGAGTGAGAAACTCTAGAAAAGCTCCGGAATATAATGCCAAGGACTATTTTGCGTGCACCAAATGTCTTTGTTCACCGGGAGTAAACCGGCGACGGAAGTGTGCACGAAAGCGTGAGGGGACAGATTGCATACGATACAAACGCTTGTTTCTTACTCTCTTATATTATATTACTCTTCTTTATGTTGCATTTCGTTTCGATTTAGATTTATATACATATACGTACATGTAAATATATTTTCAAAAATCCCAATCTGCATTTTTAGTTCATACTTTACGCTATGCATCTACAGTCAACGCTCTTTGTATTTGACTCGCCCGTACAGGACCATTCTCTGTATTTGACTCGTCCTTGTCCATAAGAGCTGTGTAAAATCGTCAAATACAGAGGAAGAATGTGGTCAAATACAGAGAGCGGTCAAATACAGAGAGGTCCAATACAGAGAGCGTCGACTGTATAAATATTTTTCGTTTGTCTTAAGAAACGATAAACATTACTTTAAGACTTTTGATTAATTTTTTTTTCCACAATATCATTTTTTGTTGATTTTCATGACGAAAAATAAATTAACAATTTTGTAAAATTAATTATTAAAAAAAAAAAAAAATAAATTTAGAAATAGGATAACGGTTGGAATTGAAGAAAGATTAAGAAAAACTCTGATGAAAGATAGTCGGTGAAATTCGATTAAAAACACCAACACTCGATGAATGCCAGCAATTAACGCCCAAGTAAGAGCTGTCGAACTAGATAGATGAGAAGGAATGGGCACAAGAAAAGAGCCCTGTATTAGTCTGCTAGTAATAGTAGTAAGTGGTAGTAGTATCATATACATACAGAAATGGTGAAGTAGTCGAATTTTTTGCAGGATAAGGGCATATAAGAGTAAGAGAAACATTACAAACAGCATACAGAGGTAAAAAAAAAGTGTTATATGTTTATCTTACTCTATCACAGAGTCGTTTTGTCTAAAGCAAAGTACTTTTCCACGTAATGTGGCGTATGCGGCTTGTAACCAACGAGAGAGGAAATTTGGATCGACGCCAGGCTCAATCTATTATGCCATTAGACAACGAGGATCACATCCGGAGTCTCCTTATTAAACTCAACTTTACCGCGTTTTTTAATTGCTTCTCACATATATAAATATTAATTATTATTTTTATATTCTTTATGCAGCTATATTACATGTGAAAACATAAGAGTGTTTTCCGATTAAAATAATACTTGTTTCCGTTTCTTATTTACAATTCATTTCATTCCCATTGAAAGTTGCTGGATAAATGTATATTATATGTATCTTCAACTATATATACTGAGAACGGTAATTTGCAGTTGGGAGTAAAATGAAATAGTAACCAATGAAAATAAAAAAATTTTTAATAAGAATAAAAATTTCAAAATTTTAATCAACGTACATCTGATCAAATTAATGTTTTATTTCCTGTGTTCGATTTTTTAAAATATTTGTGAAAAAATTTTCAATGGTCATATCAGACTATGACAATTATAAAATAATTTATCACAGTTTTTTAATATTTTATTGTTAAACTTTTTCTTTTGTCTAGATCTTTAGACGTTAATTAACATATTGCACACGACAAAAATTGGTTTAGTAGTTAATGAAATTAAATTCCAATATCAGATAAGTTCCATAGGAGAGTAAAAAAATAATTCTTATCTTATAATTTAATATCTCAAACCAATACCTCTCTTGTAAAGAGACAAATCAGCGATCATGTCATCCATCGGAGATTTTTCATACTATCTTCGGTCGAAAAATGATGCATGGGCATATCAAAAAATTTTTTTACTTGCAATCAAGTTAATGAATTAATGCATTAATTTCTAGGTGTCTAATTTACTACAACAAAAAATATGAAAAAATTTTAAACACAGACCGTTTTGATGTAAATACATTCAATATTTTTCACCGTGTATAAGTAATAGGATCCATATTCCATTTTAAATTTTGTTATGTTTCGTTCTTATATGTTATCGTTGTTTTTCTTATTAATACTGTTGTTATTGTTATTATTATTATTATTATTGCTGTTGTTGTTTTTGTAGTTGCATAGTTGAACGACAAAATTTCCATAAAAGTCTCGTATATATTTTTCTCAATACGATTGATGGCTCCAGGACGCTCACTAGTTTCTGCTATTGATACTCAATCGCAAAAAGAAAAAATATGGAAATAGAAATCGAAGGTACAGAATGGTAACGCAGGTGAGCTTTATAAAGGCACGTAGTAGTAGTTTTAGAAGAAGATCGAGTAAAAAGATAACACCAGAAAATATATTGCAATTCGATTACATTTCACGTACAATATATACTTTGATAAAAAGAAAAAAACTTTAAAGGGGTTTAGTGACATGTGATTATTTTGTCACTGGGTATTTATTATTTTTACGTTGAAAGAGAATGAAGAAAAAAAAAAATAAAAATCAAACGTTTTGTTATTTTTTTTATACTTTTTATTGAGCTTTTGGTATGATTGAAAAATATTCTGACCATGACTTATGGAGCAAGTAATTTATAAATGTCGAAAATATAGACTTATGGACTATCAGGAGTACTTGAGCAGCAGTTTTTCATTCTTCAATACAAGTCCATGTACACATACATGACATGCTTATGTACTTATATGTGTATATATATATGGGGGTGTATATGTTGTTCGGCTTTTCCCTCATCTCATCTCTTGTGCCCTGAGGCTGTGTACCCTTCCGGCTGCAGGTTTTTCAAAAGTCCAAGAAGTGTATCGCACAAAAGTGGCTTTGTTATGCTTACGGCTTGATTAATCGTCAGCTTTTTTCCTTTTTACATTTTTTAACAAAAAAAAATTTTAATAACAGTCACGTATGAATATTCATTGACAGTCTGGTAACCGTTAATGATAATAAACTCTTCCTCATTTTTTTTTTTTCGATTAACGTATAATGTAAATATATTAGGTTCTATTAATTTCAAGCTTAATAGTTTTTTTTTTTCAATTTTTCTTCAAATCAGACAAAAAAATAGCAGTATGATTTTATTTGAGCTTTTAAAAATTTTCAAAAATTTGAGAAGTTTAAATATTCATTTTTTTTTTTTATATTATTGTAGCCGAAAAATTTTGAAAAATTGTTCCAGAACAATTCTTAAACTCTTAAGTTCGAAGATCTCAAAAATTAACTAAGAGAAAAATTATCGATCGCTTTAAACTAAAAAATATAAAGGGAAATTTCAAGGATGGTCAACCGTTTTTCCGATTTTTTATCATTATTTGTCTCTTTTTTTTTTTTTTTGTTTTTTTTTGATCTGATAGCTGACATATGTTGTACTTCTAGTTTGCGGCTGAAAAACATGTTAGAAAAGAGTAAACGATGAAATATTTTTCATTCTCGTGAGATTGAAACGCTATAGAGATTTCATTCTTTAGATACTCAATCCATAACGGTGGATTGTAGTTGTTCAATATTAGAACATATATACACCCAATTTCCTAATATATATATGAAAGCATGTACAGCTCGGTTTCACCTTTATTGTTGCCTTGGCCTGTTATAAGTAACCTGACGTTCGAAGCTTTTTCAACGTTTTTCTCGCCTGCAGTGTGGAGCGGGGATTTACAACGCTCGGGAAAATTGTTTCCACACATACAAAACACAATTTATACATCCTACTTATATATACATATATGTATGTGCAAAAAAAGTATATTTTTTTTTATTTTATTTATTTTTTACAGTTTTATTCTTGCGTAACATCGTAAATACGTCGTTTCGCTCTCCTATTCTCGGTCAAAAAAAAAAAAGGGAAAAGCTCGTATGAGTTAGTTCTGTATGTGAATAGTAGTTTGGACCGTGCATCGTGTGTGGTGGGTGAGGAACTTGTGAAAAGTGAGGCTACGTTAACTGCCACACTGGCCAAGACAGATTGCCATGATAATATCTCGTCCAGTTGCACTACTGCAGTAGTGCCGTAATTGTTTAGAGTAATTACTAAGTCGTTATTTATAAAAATGAAAAACAACACTTGTATTTGTATATATTATGCAGTAAATACACACAGAAAAAAAATTAACTTTATTCAAGAGAAAAATTCTTGAACCTATAAAATAATTTCTAAAAATTTTACTGTCTTGAATCAAGACGAAAAATTCTTAAATCAGTTTAGAATTTATATCTTGAATCAAGTTAACTTTTTTTTGTTGTTCAATGCATTATTTAGATTTTTCCGGGAAACACCAAAGTTGTGTTATCGTAAATAATATTTTGGTTGCTATGTATTAAATTAAAATCAAGTATATTTCATAGAAGTAAGTACAGTTGATAATGAAATAAAAATCTATATAGTAATATAATAGTGTGTAAAGTTGTATTATGCAAGTCAAAATGCGATTGTGGTAAGTTTATATACCTACGTGTACCGCATTAACATTCCATTTCGTTGGGGCGCAAAATTATTTCCGACGTTCATACTGGCTTTAAAGTCGGGCTCTCGCGAGTTTCTCTACAACAGAGATGGGAAAAACGAGAGAATGTAAGAGCTCTTGTTGAAGAGTGAGAGAGTAATAGAGAAAATAACACAAGAGCCGCGCTATTATACACAACACACACATATACCTATATACATCTATCTATATATAGGTATAAGCATAAGTAGTCATCGCAAGTAGACTCATGCCGGAAGTTTGACAATTCACGCTGCGGACGGTAAACTTAATGCCAAGGTGAACCCTTTTGTTGTCACTAACAGTCGATGATAATAAGCCCCGGCATTATTGTTCCATTTTATTGTCAACAAAGGAGGTGTGTCGAAATATTTATGTTGTGCAATCACATTACTGCTTTTTTTTTTCCCCATTTTAACTTAATCATATATGTTATGTTTGCATATGCACTGATAGAAGGATTTCTTAGTATTTAAAAAGATTTCTTTGTATTTAAGAAATCATTTCTTAAACATCATTTCTTAATATTTAAAAAATATTTCTTAAATACAAAGAAATATTTCTTAAATATTGAGAAATATAAATACTAAGAAATATTTCTTAAATACAAAGAAATATTTCTTAAATACTAAGAAATATTTTTTAAATGCTAAGAAATGATGTTTAAGAAATGATTTCTTAAATACAAAGAAATCTTCTTAAATGCTAAGAAATCCTTCTATCAGTGTGGATATCACTTTTTTTTTATTGGTTGTAATTATCCTATAATATAAAATTTATGACTAAAATCAAGTTATTTTAGTATCAAAATTATATCGATACTAATTGAAAAAGTGGCCCTTGATTCCTAATTGATTCAGAATTAGAGCGCGTGCAATTTAAATTCCCAGTATGTTTACATCTTTAGGAGAAATTTTATACACTAGCGTGATTAGAGGAAAAAATTGTTCGTAATTTTTCTCATATATTCATTCCAAATAATCTTAAGACACGGCGGCATTTCAAACCAAGTACCCGTTGAAATATATGCACTGTAAAATCACATAAATTATGCGGAGAAAAAGTTGAAAAAGTTTTTTCTTTCAAAACGATGTCGATTGCTTTTGTTTATATTACAATATTACGAATTTATTTGTTACTCAAAATGAGACGAAAACGGTAAACGATAATAAAAATATAGAATTAATTGGATAATTAATAAAAATCGATAATAAGCATTTTTTTTATAGAATTTTTTTTTATTACTTTTTATGGTAACTAGAACGAGCCTATAAAAACCATTATACGCCTCCGACGAAGTCCGAAGGCTTAGAGCGACATTTTTACGATATGCGAGCAATAATGAATATTATCATTATTATCATCTATAATATTTTAATTTACAAAAATCGAAAGAAGTAAACAAAGTACATAAATATTAAAAGTATATTTTACGAAGGCGTAAGTTACAATTGCGTATTTTCGACAATGACATTTTGTATAAATATGAATTAAAATAAATTAATAATAAAAATATATAAATGAGATAAAAATAACAAGAAATTTACGAGGAGTTGCTTCTGCGTGGGGAAGATTGAAAGAACTCACCTGACAGAGGTATGAATAAATTTATAATTTTGTGAAAGGCATTTTGTGAAACTGAAAAAGAAAAAATTCCGAGTTGCGAGTATGAATAACTCAAATTATAAGTTTTTCGAATTTCTTATTACTTTTTTTGTTCTTTATTGTTGTATAAAGTACTTTTATTGTTGTTTAACGTATTTAATTTAACATTTTATTGTTATTTGCTTTTTATAAATAGTTATCGTTATCACTATCATTATAATACTTGAAGTGACGAATAGAAGATTATAAACTCGCATGAATAATTTCGTTAGAATTATAAGGAGAAAATGTTTTTTAAATAAATTTTTCTTTTAAGAAATCGAATATTTTTAATTAATAACTTTGTGAAAATAACTTCAAGAGAATGGAGAGGAAGTTTAATGAGTTTAATGAAAAATTTCAATTAAGAAATTGTTGAGATTTAGTCAGTGTGATGAAATTTATGACAAGAGGAGAGGAAACTATTATTAAGAATTATTTATATCTGAGATGTATTTAATACTCGGGCATCTTAGAATTAAAAACTCTAGTTTAATAAAAAAATTTCTTTGTACAATTTAAGTCGCTTTTCTATATTATTTCATATTTTTCACACTCACTTTTCATCTAAAAAGTATAACGCTATCATATAATATCTATCCTCAGTGCTATTTATATATATCTTGGTTATGGTCCAGTCTGAAAAATTCGCCAAATAAAAGTCACAATGTGAATGACAAAGCTATAAATTTATCACAATGAAAGAAATTTATTTTTTTTTTACATTTCTTTGGTGGTTCAAATTGTATTCACGTTAAAATTAAATTAAAAAAAGAGGATTCTTAAATTGTGTAATATTATATACAAATGTAAAATTCGTCTCTGCTTATAAAACGTATCCCCTTGCTTCAGTTGTTATTTATCTTCAGTATTTTCTGGTATTTATAAGACAGAAGTCGTCGTTTGTTTGAGCTTTACAAGACGACAATGTAGTTGGAATTTTCGACGAACAATGCTTCTTTGTTGAGATCAGAAAGGAAAATTCTTATTTTTATGAAAATTGTTGGAATTTACCCTTGCTTATCATACAAAAAAGCTTGCGGAATTTGTTTATATCATATTTATAAATGCTCTTGTTTCATTTATTTTTCAATTCTATGAATAATTTTGTACACTGATAGAAGGATTAAGTACGGAGTACTAAACTAATTTAGTAACAAAATTTTTATTCATTTATTTGGGAGAAACAAATATTTTGTACCCATCAATATTATTTGTTAGAGTTTAATAAATGATTTCTTTATATGAACAAAGCCTTATTACATGGAAATAAATATTTAGTTCCACCAAATAATATTTAGTAGCAGGTACTAAATATTTATTTGGTAAATATTATCGGTAGATGGCTATGCTTTAATTCCAATGTTTATGTGATACATAACCTATTCACTGACTTAGATTAATTTATTCAGCTCGATTTTGGGAGATTTATCAAATCTTTACAAACACACATACTCCCAATAAATGTATCTATTTATGTCTTTTCTCAGTGGAGTTTAATTTACATTTTTCAATTTGTCTATCATTGATATGTTAAAAACTTGTTTAATTTTAAATTTTATAAATGTCTCAAACAAAAAAAAAAATAATTTAATGAGATTCTTTTCTTTATAATACCTTATATTTTTACTTAAAATTTTTTATTTTAATTATTTTCATTTATTTTATTTATAAAATTAAGTTACACGGTAAAATTAGTTAAAAAATTAATTTCTTTGATACCAATAAACGATTTATTGAATACCAATAAATCATTTGTTAAATACTACTAAATATTTATTTGATGGAACTAAATGGGCTTTAATAAATGATTTAGTACATATTACTAAATATTTAGTAATGAAAGGTTTGTTACTAAATCAATTAGTATCTGTAACTAAATCTTATTAAATAGAACTAAATCCTTCTATCAGTGTATCAAGTTTGTTTTAGTATTGATATTTTTTATTCGATGAATATTTTTCTTAGATACTAAAGTAAACCATCATATCGCAATATCGAGTTTTTTTTTTATTTATCTATCAAAAATTTGTAAACAATAGAATATTTGATAATTGTTTAATATATTTTTATTCAAAAAGCTTTTACACTGATAATATTTATTGTTAACTTTGTTGTTCATTGAAAATCGAATGATGCTTTTTATTAGAGAAGCTTATGATTATTATTTAAAAAATAAATGTTCGTAAATTTACTTATTATTTAATCTGATAAAAGCTTACCTGTAAAAAAGTCTCGTTACTTTTATCAAATCGAAAAAAGAGATGAAAAACATTCATACAAACTGAATGTAACTTTATAAATCAACTCGAGCAGTTTCATAAGCCATTAAGTAATGGAAAGATTTCGGAAAGTACATCTAAGAGTACGTTACTTGAAAAATCTTAAAAATCCGTTTTCCAAATCAAAACTAAATCTTCAATCTCTTAGACCTAAGATAACTTGCAAAAAATAATATAAATTTAAAAAAGTTTTCCGAAAAGTATCCACAAGTTAAGTATGAATTCGAGCGATAGCTTTCATCAGATAAATTCCATCTGCTCGCGATGATGTAATGGATGAAAAAGTACATCGTAGTTCGTAAAGTGTCAGGAAAATGTCATCACAAAAAAGTAACAGCAGTAACAGCAGTAGCAGTAGCAACAAAACTTCTTTTATTTGTATTTGGAAAATCTGTAACATGTCGAAGCATTTTTCTGATTACTAGAATCTTTTTGTAACCCATTCTCTTTATACACTTTTTTTAACCAAAACAAATGAAGTATTTTTCCAGCCTTATGCTTACTATATCTATTTTAGCGTCTCTGTCCATGTAGTTGCGATCTCATGACAAGACTGAGAATTAGCACACTTTTACAATCATCTCATTGGATACAACATGCTCATTGCGAAATACAAAAGCTTTGAGTTGAGTATTGTCTTGGAAAGAGAGCCTTCATCGACCCATATTTCTCTTTTTTTATTCTTTCTTCTCCTTTTTAACATCCATCACTATACCATTATACTACTTCACTATGTCTTTGAACTAAAGCTCTACTAATGCGCAAGTCTAAGTAAAATATATAAATATATGTGCTTTTTATACACAATGTATGTTCACTTTTAAATTTTGACTCAAAAAAATCATTAAAAAGAAATCTGCTTTTTTTTACCAAAATTTCTTCTTTTTATTATCGTAATTTTTATTGAATGAAATAGTAGCGGTGGATTACACTTCTTATTTAGTAATTTTTACGATCTACTATTGTAAATTTTATCCAACAAACAACACTAGCGAAAGACTTAAAAAGTCGAATACTATAGAGCAAATTATACAATATGTGTTTGTGAACTTAACAATTCAACTATTGTAAAAATTGATAGTCGATTTTTTTAAAAGAAATTTTTGGGAGGGGGGGGGGAGAGAGAGGAGGTTGGACTAATTGCTATCTTTACCGTAACCGAAAAAAGAAATCGGAATTTTCGTCTTATCCGGGAATCGAACCCAATACTCTTTTTGTTGGCAGCCGGAGACTCTCCCTTTACGCTATCCGAGGTAGACTACGATCATAGTCCTTCAACATTTACATAAACTCGGAATCTAGCGCTGTGCACGGCCATTATTCACACTAATTGAAAAACATTCCAATTCAACTATTGTAAAATTTTTTATACTTCTATTGGAAAGATACAGAGGCAGCACTGGAAATTTTAATCTCTTACTTTTTACAATAGTAATATCGTACTTTTTCTAATCGTAAGTTGTAAAATTTCATGAATAAATAGTAAATTTTCTTATAAAATATTTGACAATTAATAGTAATGAAAGTATTGTCCAGCTTTACAATAGTTGTATCGTAAATTTTCCCAGAAATTTTTTTCCGTGTGGATTTATTTCTCAATTCAAAATTTCTCTAAATTTGCTTCGAAAGTATACACGGAAAAAACAACATTCAACTGGTTTCCATGTCGGATGGAACCTAGTTCCATCTAAGTGAAAAAATGTACAGACGATAACTACTATATGTAGATTGTAGTGGGGATAATCTTCGTTTAACTCAGTTCAATCCGAGTTCAACGAAGATTGTCCCTACTACAATCTATATAGAAGTAGTTACTATACCATCTGTACATTTTTTCACTATAGATGAAACTAGGTTCCATCCGACATGGAAACCAGTTAAATGTTGTTTTTTCCGTGAACTTTCTTCAGTTCATATAATAAAATTTATCACATTTTTTAATCAAAAATATTTCTTCAACTAAGTAAAAACTTTGACGCAAGATGATGTATCAGTAACAGCCATATTAGTAATCCGATAACTTTTCAATGAAATATAAATTTGCTACTGTAGTTAATACTATAGAAAATTTTTTTTTTAATTTCACATAAAAAAATTAAAAAAAAAAAAATATATAACACTATAAGTGTAATTTTATAAAAATACTTTCGCACGCCTCATAGCGCGAAGCGCGGGAGGTTGTGTTTTATACTCGACTCGTCAAGGCCAAGCAATTTTGTGATCTTTAAATGCCTCTATCACAACCATATTACACTTATACATTAATATAAAGATGTACACCGAAAAAACACTTAAATTAAACCATCTTTTACTTTCTAAAATCATTTCATGTTGCTATTTTGAAAAAAAAAAACGTTTTGAAAAAAATTTTACGTGGACGTCCGGATGTCACCCCATTTTGGATGTACCAACGATTACTCCCGAACAAAATGATATTTCAAGACCGGACCTTTTTCATTAGTTTAAGAATTCGATAAACTGGGTCCGTATTTCATATCAGTGGCCTAGCTGACGTATTTTTTTTTTTTAATTGAATTTTTATTAAAATTCACTACGACACAACCGTACAAAGCCAAACGAACTTTTCTTGTTTGTCACGTGAGAACTATGGCGCCACTTGATCAAGTTAGATTTTTATAGACTGCGTGCGCATATGACAAGAAAAAAAGGCGCCGATATTTAAAAAAAAATAAAAAATACTCTGTAAGAAATTGCTTAGTTATAATTTTTTTTTTTTTTTTTTAATCAATTACACAATTAATTTTTTTCTTAAAAAATGAGTGAGCGTTATGAGGCATGCACTTTTGGATTTTCCAAACTTTTTTTTAATACTAATTTGCTTTAAAAAAAAAATCACAAAGTGGTTAAATTTCTGCTGATTTTAGTTTCACAAAATTTTTAATACAAACTTTGATTTTACTTTACGAAAAAAAGTGATTGGCTGTTACTGTTTACATTGAACGAAACATGATGACAATGGTGTTTGTGAAGTTAACCAGTGTATGAGTCGAGTATTTGTTGTTTATCTTAGTAGATAAATTTATAGTTAAGAAAAGGCTTTGATCAACATCCTGGTTGTGATTATTTATCAAGAGAAATACCACTGCATTTATGTGATTTTTCAATACCTGTGTATGGACATCAGAGTAGTGGTATGTCGCGCTTGTATGATATTCTCTTGATATAATATAATACTAGACTCTGGCGTAGTGTAAAATACAATGGAATAGACAAGAGTATTGCGTGGCGTAATAGAGTATAGGGTTGCTGGCTGAACCATTCGAATAGAAGGGGATGTATATATATTGCGATGGAAGGGAGAGATACTGAGTGACGTCATGGACCGAGAGATCGATCCGGCATCCGCGGTCTGTGAAGCTGCGGCCGCTGCAACCTACAGTTCCAACCCATGTCGCTGCTGCTCTGCTGCTACTGCTACTGCTACTGCTGCTGCTACTGCTGTTGATGCTGATGCCTGGGCCTCCGGCAGCCCATTTCAGATATATATCTCGACGTTAACTTCATCTGTACTGTCTTATGTAGTTGAATATACATATGATTTTATTTATGTTAGTTTTATTATTTTTTTCATTATTCTTGTCTCTGCAGATAGCAGAGACAAGAATACAATCGTTTTATTTCCTTTTTTGACATCGTTAAAATTGCGTTGTGGTAGATAGTCATGCGTTTTCATCATATTTTTTCTCAAGTTCCAAAGGCTGAGTTAATTGTTTTTTGTTATTTTTAAATGATACTTTTTATAATTAGTAAAAGTAATAAAAATTTACTGACTGATGATATTTTATAATTGTCTGTATCACTAATGGAAAAATTTATTCAGATTAAATAAAATTTGTTAATGTTTAGGAAAAAGTTCAAGAAATTTTTTGCATAATTAAGAAAAATCATTTTCTTGATTTAAGATTGTTCTTTTAAATCAAATTAATTTTTTTATAATTGTAAGAATATTTATTCAAATTATTGATGTCATTTTAGCGGTAAATATGTTTCAATTTAATTTTAATTTGTTGAGTGTAAAATATTAAAAAAAAAAAAAATTATGAAATTTTCCATCATGAATAAAAAAAATTTGAGTTAAAATTTTTATGTTCAATATTTAGCATAATAATTTCTAACACAAACTTTTTTCAACGTAATAATGAAAAATTTTATAATATTTTTTTTTTTGTTTTTAATATATTACACTCATTAACAAATCAAAATTGAATTGAAATACATTTACTGCTAAAATGACATTAATAATTTTAATAAATATTATCCGTCCAAGATAATAATATTCATAATTAATATATCAAGGTTTTGTTAATGTTACAAGTATTTATCAAAATCAAATAAGCGATTTATTTAATTGTAATAAACGTTTTTTTGCCTCAAAAATTTTTTATTCAATTTTTCGTTCATTACTTGTAAATAATTTTTTTTATCTATAGAAAAATAACAAACAATGCCCACTACTTTTTTTTCTATCTAAAAAAACTAAACACTTGAAAAAGCTTACAATAAACTTTTTGCGTGCAAGACCACCTGAATGTCGAATTTTTTGTCTATTTTTGTTAAATTTGTTTAATATGCATGTGTGGAGGTATATTCTAGCAGACTCTTTGTAATTTTCTTGTTTTTATTTTTTTTTTTTTTTTTTTTACCATCTTTCCAACCTCGTTAATTCACGCCAACGTTCGCACACCCTTCCAAGACTGGCGCCAATGTGGTATAGGGTTGCGGTTGCCGCGTTGAGAGTCCTCCAGAAGGTCGATCTTGTTTTTCCTTGGTGTGCGTTATACACCCAGAAAATCAAGAGAAAAAAAGAAGCGCTTCTTAATGGGCTGAAATATATACATGTATACAAAAATATTAATAATTAGTAGATGAATAATTATATAAAAGTACTTTTTCAAACAAAAAATTACACTAGGCGAATAATAAAAATATTTTTAAATTTAATTGCAAAAAAAAAAGTATTTTTTATTCTTTAACTATTGTAACGTTAATTGTTCGAATGTAATTAATGTAGATAATTAAAAAAATTTTAAAAAGCAATAAATAGAAATGTCTTAAAAAAACAGTTAGTGAGATAAAAATTAATCCGTATCTCTAGCTATTTAATTAAGTGAATATATACTAATATATACCGAGGTTAATTTTAAAAATAATAAAACAAATAAAAATGCAATTATTTTTTTGAGGCGTAGAAAAAAAAGATATTTGAATTTTACTGTTGATTTTTCAACCTCATTAATTCACGTGGGTGCTCCGAAAGTGCCTGACAGAGGGTCGCTGTGATCCTCATGTGTGTCTGAAGGACCAATAAGGGTGTAAGGATGCAGACAGAGAACAAGTGAGACGAGGCGTACAAAAAATGAAAAAGTAAAAAGTATAAAAAACAAATTTTTTTAGCGTATATTTGACGATAAATGTACATGTGGCATGTAGTTATATTACTAGGCTGTTATGTGTAGGTATGTATTGATTGTAAGGCGTTAACAATGATAAAGTTAGCAAGTGTAGGGAAAACCAAGTACATCAGAGACACCCTAAAGTATCTCTTGTGTAAACATCAAGTGTTGAAAGCTCCAAATGTTGCCTCGTCTCGACGTGTTGTTAATTGTTTTCAAGAGTCTTTTCAAAATGTCGCAATCATATAGAAAAATTAATTAACACTCCATTGTTTTTGTCAATCAATTCGACGAGTTACGTCTAATATTTTATATTTCTACATTGCAAATAACATTTTTTCAAGCTGTTTCTTTTCTCAAATCGTACAAAATTCGATTTATTTTTAACGTAATACGTATAAATGACAATCCTTAAGATGATGGTGTATAATAAATCTCGTGTGACGGAAACTAAAATACTTAAAGACTAAAGACAAGTATTTGAAGGAAAAGCACCGGAGTATCCAAGGGATTACAACCCCTCTTTGGTCAGACTGCTTTGATATTAAGTAAAGAAACTTTTCAAGACCACCATCGCCGCGGGTTAATTAATCAACCACATGACCATTTGTAAACGTCAATTTAACGTTATAATTTTTTGTAAGATAATATTATATTTTCAGACAATAAAACAAAAAAATTATTCGCGTCATTTTTTAACAATTTCACGGTATTTTAATACACCACTTAGTTATCATTCCATCAGAAAGATTTTAATGTAGATAATGATATTCATCACCGAATCAGAAGCTCAGAAGCCTGGAAAATAGAGAAGGGGCACTCGAGCGCGAACGAGACTCATCGGACACGAACACAAAGCCTATGATGTCCGTATATATTATATATGTATATATATGTGTGTGTATGTGTGGGTGTGTGTGTGTGTGTGAAGAAACGTTAGATACATAGCCATTGAATTCACTGGTTCGATGACAAACCAAACAAAGCAAAGCTCGTTTGTCGTATAGTATTGCAGTCGTTGGTCCTCACTGCATTTTAAAGCAGGTTAAATGAAAAAAATAAATAAAAAACAAGAAAAAAGAAAAAAAAAACTGTATAAAAGTGAATAGAGACGTCGATAAATATGCAGAGGTTGTTAATGCATTCTCTTGTGGCAACTTTTATTCTATGCCTCGTTTCCTATACACATTTTTATTTATATATCCACATAGTATATTGCGCACATATAATATATACTTCTACTTCTGTCTATGTAGATAAAAATATGGTACATATTCAGAATTCAGGTGTAGCAGCAGTCCTTCATTTTTTGCTCTGCAGCATTTACCCACTTCAAAAGTTAATAAAACAATTGTCCGCGCACTCGATGAAAGTAACTAATGAAATCAAAAATTTTTATCTCTTTTAATTGAATTTTTTTTTTTTTGGTTACGCTAGAATTTCATGAACGTGAACTTAATTATCATGTAACGAAAAATGAAGTAACTTAAATACTAGCTTTTATTACTTTTCTTTTGTACTTTAACTCCGAAGTTATTCTTTATATATTTAAATAGTGAGTTTAAAGATAATTTTAATTACTTATGTTTTTCATTCTTAAAATGTATAATGCGTATTTTCATAATTAAAATGATATCTGGATGGGAACTAACATAAGAATGAAGAGCAAATGCTTCTCATAAAATATATATCTATATTTTCTTTACTTTATTTTTCGTGCTTGAGATGGTATGACGAGCCTGAGGCTACTTAATTTCGCAAGAACAAACTTGGAAATGAGACTAACGAAATTTTATTTTAATTTTTTTATTTACTCATTCATTTATTTTTTTTTATATCTATACATCTCATATCTAATTACTTCCGGCAGAGAGCTATTTTTTTTACTCTATTACTCAGTTAAAATGTACGTCGATGTAATATTAATTTCTTTAATTTTTTAGTTTTTAATTATTTGAGTAAGTAAATCCATAATTAGAGTTCAGATAATTTGGTGTGTTTTTATCTGTAACTGGAAAATTTCTGGATTGAATAAAAATATTTCAAAAAAGTATTAGAGATCGTTATCCGATAGTACTAAACGCGTAAGTATTCATTATATATAAAATGTAACGGTATGATAAATTCTAAAACCGGTTATTTCTTTTATAAAGTTAGTGTATAATTTAGAATTTTTGTTTTACATTTCCTATTACGAACATTAGTAATAGTAACAACTCTTTAATTATTATTTATTTATTTCATATTAAGACATGAAAACTTATAAATTTTTTTCATTTACATTTAATAACTTGTAATTTAAAAATTTTTTTTTTTCTAGTACTAAGCGAGCATTGCTAAGCAAAAACTACAAGCTTTATATAAAATACAGTTAACTTATAAATATATTGTGAAAAAAAAATTAAATTTACCGTGGCACCGACTGAGTAGATAAGAAATTAATCTTGAAAAAGAAATTTTATTCTAAACATTAAAGGTAAACTTGAGTTGATTGAAAAGCTTGACGTTTAACGAAGTCAATCTGTAAGCGGATGTTTTAACATCAGTTTGTTGTATATAATGAGAGAATGACGAGTATGTTTGACGACAATCTTAGTTTTATTAAGTTAAAAAAAATTGAGACAAACTATTCCGATTGGACTTGAAAAAAAATTTCTTTATCGAATAACTAACATCTTACTTTGTTTATTGTAGTTATACTCATAACAATACAATCTATATTTAAATTTTCATTTTTAATGATAGTATTACGAAAAGTTGAATTTTCCGAATATTAATTTTAGATTGATAAAGAACTGAAAATTTTAGCTCTAAGTCAGTACTAGTATTTCTTATTCGAAATGATGAAAGTCTTCAATTTAAACTTTTCACTTCTTTTTAATTATTGCATCTATTATAATATTCCGCGTGTTTATAAGTCGCAAACACTGTTGTAGAAAAAGTATTCATATTATTTTATTTGAAACATAATTTAAGTTTTATAATTTGTTTAAATCATCACAGCAGCTTATTATAATTTATATTATAAATTTTCTATACGAAAACTGCAGTTATTAGTTTAATTTCGCTAGTAGCTCATTTTTAAATTGTCAAGTGTTGTGTTATAATTAACGTAATAACTGTAGTGATAATTACAATAATAGTTACAAAATTATTTTCTTTTTATTGAATTGATGAATTTTTAATTTTAACAAAATTTATGGTAAAAATATAAATTAAAATTATATTTGCCCTCTTAACACCGTAAAATTTGAATTTGAATTGATGGCCTCATCAGGACATATTATGCAACTAAAACTGCTCGTCAGCATTTTCGGCGGGTATATCATAAAAAATTTTCCACCTTTATTTCAGATTTTCAACTTTTACATTATGTAAAAAAAACCATATTTGTTTTATTACTCGAATAATTAGTTTGAATACTGGACGTAACGCTTAATTACTCAAATAGGTTGCTTAACGCAGTGAAGAGATATTAGTGGTAATAATATTAAGCTGAGAGCGTAGGAAATATAGGATAAAAACTCGACAAAATATTTGGTAAGTTCCTGAGGTAAATTCCTTAAATAAGTCGATGTCTCGAGTAAGTATCCAAAGTATGCGAGTGGATGATATCAAGTTCATTATAGAGGTTACACGAATAATGAGTAACTCTGTGCTCAGAGGACCGCGTGATATTTAATAAACTAGAAGGGCATACGTAGTGTCACGGCAATTTAGTCACTCCGTCACTACACTCATGCACACACGGTAAGGACCATGATAGTCTACTCCTTTAATGCTCAATACTAGCTTGTGTGTCACACGGTAACTCATTCTGTTGACCTCACTTGATGTTACAAGAGCCTTCAAGAAGTAATTCTACCAAAAAGTTCCATGTCGTTTACTTTCTCATCTCGAGATTTTCGTTAGCCATCTTGTCGTCTATTTGCTTCTTTGCTCATTTTTATTTTTTCTCCTCTGGATTCTTGAAAAAGGAAGTAGGAAAAAGTCAAGTAAAAAGGTTGAGAGAAAATAAGAGTATCATGAGTCCTGAAACTTTAGTTGGGTTTCTTGTTCCTACACAGTGAGACCTTGCTCAATCGTCAGAAATGCGCGTTCTTGGTGTGGGCACTACAGAAAAAGCCGAGTGTCGTCTTCCCAAAGTCGAGTATCGAATTAAGGTCATGCTATTGCCTCTTCTCGCGGCTTTAGGAGCTTCACTCTTTGTGCGACAGGATTCCTCCGTTCAATTTGTGCTTTTACAAAGGTATGAAGCATTCAAGAAAGTATGAGAATTATCAGAGCGGTAGTGATATATTGAGTATCTTATAATTCTTATCTTTATAGAACATTTTTGTCTTCAGAAATTTGATCTTGGATTAAAACAGCTCTTTATCTTAAGGGGTTAAATGGATTTACTTCGGGGAAAAAGGCATATTTTCAAAGGAATTGTATTTTTTATATAAATAATGAAATTTTTAATTCAAACTTTTTATTAAATTGAAGATACATAATTTAATAAACATCTTTTGAAATTTTCGTAGAGAAATATTTAAAACTTAGCCTTGCGATGCCTCATAGTTATTCGATCTAATGGAAAAAACTACACGGAAAAAAATTAACTGTTGCTGCAGCAGGAGGCAGTCTTGTTGTAGCAACAGGAAAAAATCCTGTTGCAGCAACATAAAAAAATTTTCCTGTAGCTGCAACAGGATAAAGTCCTGTTGCAGCAACAGGATTACTACTGTTATTGCGACTTAATAGTAAAATATAGTTGGGTCATTCCATGTCAAATTGACCTACAGTTGGAATTGACCCCTTTTGTTTTAGATAAATTTTGATCAGAAATTTTCTTTTATCATATAACGAACTTCTGCCAGACGAAAAAAAATTAAAAAATTTTATTCAAAAGATATGCAAATTCAAAATTTCGCTATTTTTTCAGTTTTTTAATTTTGTTATTGAAAAAAAAATATTTTGGAAAAAAATTTTGAAAAATGCCAAATTTCTTAAATTTTAAATTTTTGAAAATCGTCAAAAATCTCGATTGACATTAAAATTTTGGCTCAATTTTTTTTTGTATAGTACCTTGTACTGATCTTAAAAGACCCTGAAATTTTTAGAACTGTGTTTTTTTTTAAATATGAATTTTTGAATTTCAAAAAAAATTTGTTTCTTGTTTTTTGCAACTTTTAAATAAGGTAAAGTTATGCAGATACATAGTATTGTAATTTTGAGCATTAAAAAATTAAATGCACGACGTGGAAATATTAAATAATAAATTAATTTTAATTTTTTTTTTTATTTTTTTTGGAGTAATCTTAAAGTCAGGCTTAATATATAATATAGTTTCTTATTTTTTTTAACGCATTATATATTTTGTCCGTTTCTTCACTTCAATAACAGTTTTCAACGTCAAATAACTCAAACAGATATAAATTTCCATTAAAAATCAGAAATCATGTGATGAGAATATCAATTTTGTTTTGTTTTTTCAAATACTTGTTTACTTACAAATTTCTGCACATTAATGTTGCTCAATCTTAAATTTCAAATCATTTCCATCTTAAAAAGACGATAAATGGCGTCGAAAAAATTTAAATGCAACAGTTAATTTTTTTTCGTGTATACTACGCATCTCTGACCAGACAGAGGCCAGGTAAAGCTCTAAAAAATTTTATTATTTAATTTTTATCATTTCCAATATCGGTCATTTCATTTATTTGTTTAGAACAAATATCTTTTTTGTGTAATATTTCGTGGGTCAAAGCACCAAGGGAAAATTCGGTTGCGATTAAGCGAATAGGATGTACTCGGAGCAAAAGCAATTTGTCGATGCCCAACCGCCGTCGTGCTACAAGGATAGGGCGATATGCTATCTATATATAGATACAGAGATAGAGAAAGTATATTGGTGCAGTGAATAGAGCTGAGGGAGAAAGAGGGTCAAAATATAGCAAAAGAGAATAACCAAGGAAGCACGCGAGTGAGTGAAACAAACAGGAAAATGGAAGAAGACTGCTCCCACTTGACCTACGACCTTTTACGCTGCTGGAGACTGTGTCAGGATCCCCGTTGTGGTGGTAGTGGTGACTGTGTAGTATATACATTGTTATGTACTAGCTGTAACACTAGTAGGATGCTGCTACTATTGCTGTTGGCGTACTACTGGGAATCTTGGTGATGTTGTTCCTGTAGAGTCGAGGGTGAGCAGCACAAAGCGCCGTCATTATTTATAAGGGCAAAGCGTACCACACGACAGGACCAACCGATTTACTAAGTTTGTCATTGGACAGCAATGAACACAAGAGAAAATTCACGAATCATCTATACGAATCCTTACTTTATGAACATATAATCGTTAGACAGGGCTTAAAAAAAATCAACTAACATTTTTTTTTTCAAAAGTTGTTATCATTATTATTATGAAAAAAAAAAAAAATAACATTAAAGGTGAAATGATTTGATGATTCGAAATGTTTTTTTCTTTCAACCATCATATCGTGATGAAATCCTCCCTGTATAGCTATTCTCGGATTTTCTTATACTCCCTTTCTGCTTATTTGTCGTAATGTCGTGAAGCTTTTCCAGCTAATTAGCGAGACAGCAGTTATGAGGATATTTTTCTCTTTGTTGCATACAAGAAACCAACTAGCGCCGCTGCCGTCCCACAGCGTATAGGTGTGCAAGTGAAGAGTAATGAGTTTTATAAAATGACATCGTGGCTACGATACCCTCGAGAGAGTACATCACTATCATTATACTGTAGTATTGCACTGTTAACATTCATGCCATCAGAGACGTTCGTTGGATCTTAGTTGTACTGTGTTCTCATGACGAGTTACGCTTGACAAATTAATTAATTACACTCTGTTATTTATTATTTTTTTTTCTGTGAGCTCTATCGCACGGATTTTTATGAACTAATATACTTTAAGTAATTTTTGATTGCATTG
This sequence comes from Cotesia glomerata, assembly GCF_020080835.1. Classification (NCBI taxonomy): domain Eukaryota; kingdom Metazoa; phylum Arthropoda; class Insecta; order Hymenoptera; family Braconidae; genus Cotesia; species Cotesia glomerata. The sequence goes on along the minus strand of NC_058159.1, from coordinate 23,436,363 downwards.
ATATGATATCCAATAATCGTTTTTTCTCTTTGTCAGAATTTTCATTGTGGTGAAAATGTTTTTTGATTAACAATTATATTTAGTTTCGCATTGTTAGAGTTTGGTTATCAATTTTAACTTACAGTGATGGATTTTGTTACATACATTGGATGCTTTGAATTGAAATTTAAGCATTTCACAAAACATCTCATCAATTAGTTTTGCAACATAAAATAAAGTCTAGTGAATGTAGAATGGAATAAATAACAAAGTTATTTACAAAAGGGATGTAACAAAAAAAAAGCAAAATAACTTCTTAAACTTGTTTTTCATGTATCAATGCTCAACAAAATGGCAGCTTCAGTCTAGTTCTTCTTATACACTTTTATTCTTTTCTTTATTGTTCTCTTTATTTTTTTTTAGTTTACGGGAAGTCTCTTGTCTGGTTATATATATATAGATATATAATCAAGTAAAAAAAAATCAACTATAGTGCCACGTTTCGCTTTATGAAATGTTAACTTTGCGACAGTTTTTGAACAAAGTTGCGACGATAGTAGAGAACAGGAGGGAACAGAGAGATGAAGAATTTCAAAAAAATACTACAAATAAAAATGAAGAACAAATAAAAATAAGCCCTACGGCTTTTATGGCACTCTTGTTTATTTTATATTTCAAGTAACTAATTTGTCATGAGATCGTTTTTTGGACAAATGAATAATTATATTGTTTTTATTGAACGTTTGTAATAATAGAAATCCTTTTGTTACATTGTATATAACAATAGTACCGCGTAGCAATATCGAATTAATTGTAAATCAACACTTGATCGTTCTCTCCATATACAATTCCCGTACACAACTAACGAGTATTTATACACGAATATAGAGAGTTAACATTCAATGAGAAGTAGGGTGTGGATAGTTTGTCAACACGTGTTTACAAGTAAATTTTACTATCTTGCAATTTGATATGGATTGTATCCACAAGTAAGCTTCCCATCTATACTGCAATCATTGAGTAAATATAAATGTTTACAATTTTTTAAGGACGTTATAATTTCAAATATTTGATTACAATTAGTTAGTGTTGGATTTTCACCTCGAAAAGTACACTTGTTTACCATTAATAAAAACATTTCTTAATGTTTATTCAGTTGAATAAGTCTTCTGTCACTAGCGGGTATAAGCACTCAATGGATACGGCCTTGTGGTAGTTTTGGTTAGATTCCTGTACACGGTAGATTTTTGAACTCCAGGATTAACGCCAGAGTAGTTTTTTGATTACATTTTTATCTTTACGATGCAGACATCAGCTTCATCATGTACAGTAAGTATACTTTCCAAAGTGGATCGTAAGAACCAACCCCAAGATTTTGTTAGTAAAGAAAAAATCGAGTGGAAGAGAAACGTAACTTTTCAAAGCGTAATTTTATTAAATAAATAGCACCGCTTGTGTGTGAAACTTAATATAGTAGATAGAAATTTTTATTTTTGAGTTTTGATAAGCTTAATCAGATAGTTATTCGGCCTTAAAATGAAGTCAAACTTATGACTTATTTATATTCATTTAATATTTAAAACAAATTTCTAAAAAATATTTAGAATATCTAATAAAAATCTGTAAACTAAAAAATGTTCTCAACTCTCGAATGAATTGCGTAAAATTTTAATACTTGTTTGATTCAAAAGCAGCTCGTGAACGTTCTAGTGTCTACTGAAGTTTGCAGCTGATAAATAGTATAGATATCATTTGAATGCTGAAATTCTAAACGTATGTTAGTTTAAACAAAAAACCCGTGCGATTTTTTTAAACGTTTGCTATTACTCGATCAATACTGATTCACATGGTTAACGTTAATTTATTTTGATAGCCTTAATCGAAAAAAAAAACTATGAAAACCGAATATTTAATTAACGACGTGTATAAAAAATTAATTAATGAATATTACATGGTGTTTTTGCAACGAATAAAGTAGTATCGTGACTGAAGGCGGCTTATAATTAAAAATGTCCATCTTGTACGTTCTGGTACGTGTAATTAATTATGAGTGAAAAAATAAAAACCGTGATAAGACAAAACAAAAGGCATCAATATAAAATATAATAATCAGGATTCGTGTGAACGTAGTTGCTCACATCCGCGCTTCAGTCCCCAACGATATTACATATAATTATCCTTACTAGTTAATTAACTAAAAGAGAATTGCAGGGGTGTACATATAAGCTCACTAGCAAATATACAATATGTATGTTTGGACGCGAAATAGTGGCGTGAGAAACAACGCCTAGAGTTCGAAAGGAGAACTTCCATCACCAACTCCGAACAGTAACACCGACAGTACCTTAGCCGCTAACACCAACACATCAAGTAGTTGGGTGATATGCGTCTACGCGCAACTTGAATTCCCACTAATTTACTGAGGTATCTTATACCTTATATTAAGGTCTTGGTGTGCTGGTTCTTGTGCTATTTAGTTGCACCGGTACTTCCTTGTAATCCTCCCCTATCTCGAGTGAGGTTCTCGCCCTCTTTTCCTATCTCTTGCGTGAACAACAGCTATACATACGTAGGCAAGCACATAAAGATACAACTGTCAGTAACAAGAGTCTACCGGATACATATGAGTGTATCTTATGGTACATTCGCCTTGATCTTCTTCCTTTCCTCTTCTACTTTTATTCACTCTCGTCCTCTTTCAATTATTTTCTAGACTTTCATTATTATTACTATTAATATTTTTTCTTTTTTCCTTCCTTTTATCGTTTTTTCAACACTTATTCGTTTATCAGCGTTTTGATTAGCTTGCTTGTTAAGTAGAGTGAATTGGAGGAAAAAAAAAATATCATTACTGCAAAATAGAATAAATTTCTGTAGTATACACACGTATTTACATTAAAACACAATTTATTCCTCAATTTTATTCAAAACTTAAAATAATTTTCCAGCTTTAGCAGAAAATTATCATCATTGATATTATAAATGATATTTTTCATGCTATTAGCTACTGAAAAATTCATATATGATTAGTTCAAGCATTTTTTAAATTTTCCAATCGATCGAATTACTCTCACTGAGTTCTAATGCAGTTAGTATGTAGGTTATGGTGTAATAACAGCGAACCTAAAAAAGTGAAGGTAAAACATCGAAAACATCGATATTTCCAAAACTATTTATCGTGTAAAAAAAATATAAAAAAATAAAGATCAACGGGCTTTACATAGATGTAAGGGGAATGTCAAGAGTCAGTAGTCGCGTATGCACACGCGTTATCATATCGCAAGGAGGGCATTTTCTGTACAACAAAAGAGAAAGAGCTGGGTAGTAGTTGCTGCATGAGCGCTGAATTTACTGGAAAAAATATATCGAGTGGAAGTCCGATAATCGACCTCTCTCAAACGAAAGGCTCGATGTTCCCTTTTTTGCGATGCCCGTCTTTCTTTTTTACATTTTTCTCTTCTACTTTATCTTTCATCATCTAAATATAATACGTACTTATATTGTATATATGTATATTTCACCGTGACTTTTGATGACAGTGATTCTACAACAATATCCTCACATGTAAGTGCTTGATCTTTCAGTGATCGAGACAAGAATAGATACTTTGTTTCATGTTCAAAGCAACTACTAAAAGATGAACATAAAGAGCAACAAAGACTCTTTTTCTTATTCTTCTTCTCGGTCTTGTATAAGCCCCTTAAAATATTTTACTTTGACTAGCTTATTCTTGTCGATGAATTTAAGTAGATTTGCTATTTTTTAGCAATTCTATGCTCTTTTTAATGTTACAAGAAATACTGTATTTTATCTATTTACTGCTGTAAACAATTCATGGGTGGTTTTTTTTTCATATTTTCAGGGAAAACATTTTACTGACATGATCTGATCTGGTAGTAAATGATTATATCAGGCCATATACGATAGTAAAAAAAAAATTAATTAAAATTTCTCTATAAATTTGGACGTCAGTTAACACGTCGTATTAATTCTTTCAAATATTAAGCAAAAATCAGTTTAGTAATTGATTAAACTAAAAACCAATGTCAGATAAGTTCTTCAAGAGAGCTAAAAAAAATTATTTGTACCTCCGTTGGAGATTTTCAACGCTATTTTTAGTTGAAAAATTATACATGGGCATATATGATCATATATGATTTGAAAAGGCCAGTCTTCAAATTAAACCATAAATGGCAATATGAAAATTTCCGATGTGGCTACATGAAAATATTTTTCACGAGTTTAAAAATTTAAACTTACAAAAAAATTTTAAATATTATTATTATTATGCTTTACTTGTACACCACTCGGTTTTTACAAGGCTGATTCCTCTTTTTCTCCTAGCTCTACGCTTTTTCTATTTTTCATATTGGACCTCAGCAAGTCCCACCCGACACTTTATTTTTACTTTAATTTTTGCGGCTGTGGACCGACTTGTGCTTTCTGTACCGTATTCACCCTGAACCTCACCTCTCAGGCTGTTGGAACAGAACCATGGGGAAACCACAGAGAAAACCTATGATAGTACAGTCGGAGCTGGGCTAAGTCTACAGTGATTGATAAGAAACTCTTCTTTATCGACCACTGGAGCATTAGGCCTCTCTCCTAGTGTGTAGAGATCTCTCGCGCTAACCAACGCCGACTAGAGTGGTCACCCATTCAAGTTGTTACTTAAATGGGTGATCACCCAAGTCAGACGTGTGCCGCCCGGCTATCTCTGCCACTTTCAGAAGCTGGCAACGTAACGCACATATTTTTATTTATAATTACTGAAAAATAGTGGTGCGTGCCGGGATCGAACCCGGGTCCCACTCTTTTGAAAAGAGGGCACCGAGCCGACTAGGCTATTGCCCGCCTTAAAAAAAAAAAAAAAAAAAAAAAAAAAAAAAAAAAAAAAAATTAATATTTATTCTGTTAAAACGATAATGATGTAAGAAATAGAAAAAAAGTGGATGAAACTTTCATTGGAGGAATATTTCTTACTTGTGATTTAGCAATGTAGATCGGACAGTATAATAGTATCTTTGTGATTATTCGATTTATCAGAGTCAAATGTTGAAATTCAAATGTATTATCTGAAAAGCTTCTCTAATATATACATATATACATTTACCTTCTATATAATATATAAAGTTGATACCCTGAGGGAATTTGTGTGAAAATTTCTTGTTAAACCTTCGTCTTTGTCTTTGACATCACGATAACTCTTGGAAAATAAGTCGCTGTTAAGTTTTCTGAAAACAACGAGAATAATAATTTATTAACTTATAAATAGAAATCACGTATACAATAATACATTTAATATTTCTTAATTTGATAATCATTTAAGTTTGATGCAAATATACAAGAATCTAGAGAATAAAATTCGCGCAAAAAATAGTGAAAGAACGGAGAATAAAGTTCGTCGTCAAGGTAGTGATTTGCATATTGATCTTCAGAATAGTCGCTGAAAAGAGCTAAGCTCTTAGCTCTTAGATGTTCTATTTCTATATTTCTTGCTCTACTAGTCCTTTTCTATATGTTCATACATATATGTATACCGACATAATACTAAACTTCTATTCATTCATTCTCTTACAATTCTCAAGGTTTAGATATAAAATGGAGATAAGATCTTTACAGTGCATTGGCAAATCACCATTATCAATTTATAATAGAATTTATATACATATAAAAGAAAAAAAAGCGCAGAATAATAAACGACAAAAAAATTTTTAATCAATCAAACGGTTCATTTTCAGCGTCACTTCTCGCCATTCCAGATCAATGATCCTAATCTCCCAAGCGTGTTTTTTTGTTGTTTATTTTTATTTCTCTATTCTATTTCTATTTGCAGATCTTTTTTTTATTTATTTGTTCATTTTTTTGTTTTTCGTGAACTTTTTGTAGGCTCTTGGCACAACAGCTTTCGTAATTACTGATAATCGATTGCAATCAATCGTATGCATGACTTGTCCTTTCGTATATTCTCTAGTCTATATATTGATGCGTTACGTAAAATCATGTCTGCGTTCGGACTAATTGCCATCGAGCAATTTAGTTGTGTGGGCTTTACAGGATCTTTTACCTTCATTTTTGTTAGTCACGTATGCACTACCGTGCATGTTCATTTTATCTACACCAGGCTTTATGGATTACATTAGCTAGCATTAATGCCAAAAAAGCTTTATACAGTTACTGTTTTTTTTTGGTTGTGTTAAAAAAAGTCCGTGCTAAATATTTAATGTTCGGTGTAGTTCACATTAAGATAATGCTTCTACCTTTTTATTACTATTTGATCTTTTTTCAGCTATTTTTTTTACTAAAATGGCGTATGAAGGATTTTATTTTGAGATTTTAAAAATTGATAATTCTATATTATTTGTTTTAGAAATTTTCTTTTGTAATAGATATTTTATGGGTAGGATCTGTTGGTTTTAAATAACTCTCATCAAAACAACTCTGACCAAAATAATTCGGTAGTACAAAAATAACTCTGGTAAGAATAACTTCATACAAAAATAATTCGGATCAAAATAACTTGACAATTGGATATTGTGATGTACAGTCGCATAACTCGGATAGAGGTGATCTGATGAATGATAATAATGGTGATAATAATGATCACGATAACAATCAAGATAATCTTCGTGAAAAAATTTTCTATCGCCTGATATGTTCATATACAGCCATATTAGAAAATTTGATGTCCACTTATGGCCTGATATGAAAATTAAAACTATAAATTTTCGACCATAAGTAGAATTAAAAATCTTCGACGTTGGGTGCGTGATCGCTTAATCATCTTCTTACAAGAGAGTTTCTAGTTAAAGGAGTTGCTATAGAAATTTGAATAGCGCGCTACGCGCGCGCCTTAATTTTATCTAATAATGAATCGTGGCCCGGTTTTTGCGAGTTTTAACCTATGACTAACTTCAAGACTTTCATGTATTTTTATTTAAAGGATAAAATAATAATAATTTTTTTATTCTCCTAAGGAGTTTATCTGATACCAATATTCAATTTAATCAACTACTAAACCAATTTGTGTTTTACACGTTATGTTAATTGATGTAAATATTTCTAGAAAATATTAAAAATTATTTTATTTTACCAGATCAGGCCACATATGACCAGATTATAAAATTTTTCACAGGTTTGTTCTTCCACTTTAAAATACAGCAATTGCAAAATTTTGAGGTCTGTTTTCTTTTTGTTTTATTACATTGCTGTATTTTCTTACTTCTTTGTGTCGCTAATCTAATATTCTTGTTTTCTCAAAAATTTATATAAAAGTTCTAATTGAAATAAATATTTCTAATTAAAAGAATGAATTAAAATTTTTAGAAAAAAATTTCTACCACACATTGAAATTAATTACAAATTTTTGATATTTCATTAAAAGTTTTGCAAATGATACTCACATTCATTTATAGAAGTTGATATCTGTTATTAAATACGTACGTACTTTCTATATTTAAAACTTTGTCATATTCTAGATAAATTGCTTCAACAAACTGAAGCTAAAATGCATTGAAATAATTTGAACCATAGTTTATTTCATAGTAATTACAATGTTTCATCTGTATTCTGTACAAATCCGTTGAATCAAATATCACGCTGCATTATTACATTAAAACATTTTAAAAGCCAATTAAAAAACGAATGTTAAAAGTAAGTGACATGTAATATTAATGTACGCGTTAATCTAAAATCCGCTTTCGCATATTTACATCTGTATAAATAAATATGTGTAAGTCAGATTAATTGAAAATCAGTGAATATTCATGTGCTTTCTTTGATAGAAAATTATAAATTAAATAAATCCGACTGCTTTTCATTTATAATTACTTTTCATAATGAACTAGAAATTTTAATTGCACCTTGTAATTTTAACCAATAAAGAATCAGGGACCACGCTTTTTCGATAATTTCTAGATTGAAATAACTTCAATTCAGTCGTTCATTTTATTTTCTCTATAAAAAAGGTACATTTATTTAATAAAAGCTTGAATTAATAAGTATTGCACATTTTACAGTAAAAAGTATACACAATGTGCTTGTACATTTTTAACGAAAAATGAAAAAAAAAAAAAAAAAAAAAAAAAACATACGCTGTCGAGTAACTTCGGTAATCCTGAATTACTTAGTTAATCCTGAATGAAGCATGGTCACAAAGTCTAAACTCTTTATTTTGCTCTGTATAAGTTTTTGGCGTATACATCGTGCATACATTCATTGATATATATCTATACTAATAAATGGAGAGCCGGTTTCTTTGTTCGGTTATACTGCAAAAACTACTGAACCAATCGAAATAATACTAATACTATAAGATGCAGCGTGTTTCAGAGAAGGTTTTAGTATGTGATATGTAGGTGATTACTTATCCGGAACCTATATTTTTTTGACATAAATAATGAATTTTTATTGCAACTAAATTTATGCAATTCGATTGTCATTTGTTAAAAACAAATTTTGTAGTTCTATTGGTTATGTTTGTTACTAGGTAGATTTCTTCACTTATGAGACCTGCAATTTCTTTAACTGAAACTTTCAATGCTCATTACAAATTTTTTTTTTCATATCAATTATTATTCATTTTTGTAAGAAAGACACGGGAATGTTTTAATGATTGCACATTGAAAGTTACAATGAATATTAGCTAGAATAATTTCATGGATAAAAGGTACATGCCAATTCGATAGAATTGGGAATCTGTGCAAGTCAAAACAATACTCTAATTAAATTTCAAGTCTAGATCTAAAAATGCAATTCTATAAAACGCCCAGCGGAGCGAACGAGTAACAGCTAGTATAAATATATATTCATATACTTTAATTTTTGTGGCTCCTTTATTGAATAACATTATATGAATCCGCAAGGGAAAAATCATGCAGACGATTGCATCGAAATGTATACATTGTAAATAACTTCATCGATATACACCTACATACAAACATACATGTATATCAATACAAATATTTAAACTGTGTTGTATTGTATTATTGTTATCGGTAAACATAACCGTTTAGCCCGCGTCCGAGAAAATCCAATAGATTGACACACGATAACATCACCTCTGATGAATGCCGATTGGATCCATTATCGGTGTAGTGAGGTCAATCAAACATTTTAGTAACATTCGTTAATCTAACTACACGGAAAGACTATTATAAAAAAAAATTGAACAAATTAAATTAAAGAACCAAAAGTAAATTTATTTCCATTAGTTAATCCCATTAGTCCGCCGCCATATTTTATGACTTTTTCATTTAGTTTTTTTTTTCTGTTTCATACACATTTTTTTTTCACACTTTTACAATTGAGAAAGTCACAGTGGCATATGAGCAGGTACTTCAAAAGCTGAAACACCAGAGAGCAAAGGCGGATGCATGAAAGTGTTGCTCGAGGATACTTTGGTGCTTGAATAAGTGCAGTCTCGGTTGTAATGGACTTGGTCGCCGTCGTTGTCCTTGTTGTCGTTTTCGACATTGTCGTCATCGCCATAGTCATCGTCGTTGGACTGAAAACCATTTGGTTCTTCAGCTACTGCACAACTATCAACCAGTTTTTCTGTGTACCTTATAGTACCGTATATACCCTTTACTTGTACCACTATACACTTTCTCGATGTTCACCGGTAATGGCTTCGTGGCGAACACCAGCTGCTGTTCTCGTGCCACGCGCTAATCTCGACTAAATGCTACTGCGAGAATTTTAAAAAGTATTACAAAACTATACTTTTTTCATCATAAAATAAACTTCCTTTCAATGTTCGTGGTCACTGCCTTTTTTTTTTTATTTATGAATTTTTGAAATTTTTTCTCCCATAAAAAATAATACATTGTTTAAAGCAGGTACATGTATTTTTATATGTGGATATAAAAATTTATGGTTTGAATCATATAAAAAAATACTTACCACTTTATTACATGCTGCCACATGTGATATATTTTATACCTGTGCATAAATGTATATTCAGCTTTTTTTATTTATTTTTTTTTTTGTAGTATAAAATATAATTATATCACTAATACCTGCTGTGTATCTGTAATAAGACTAATTAATACATCAAATGCATGATATTTAGGTTGATGATAAAAATAACATTAATAAATTCAGATATTACAATATTTAGTATGATAAATAAAAAATAATGTATATGCGAATACATAAATTCAATTTAAATTGTCAAGCATTAATTGAAGAAAAATTTTCTCTGATTAATTTACATTAATTATTTTATACATAAAATATTTTACAATTCGTAACTTGATGATAGTTCTGTATTATTATTATTATTATTATTATTATTATTATTATTATTATTAATATTTTAGAAACTACAGGAAAGATTATTATTTATCATTAAGGGTCTCTAGAAGATAATATCACGTAATATAATCCTCAATAATCACGTATGGAGACGCACCCGGGGTGTGGCTCGTCGATGCACACAAGCTCTCTAGTTATCTCTCTCGCTCTCCCGCTCAGCTTTGCAGTAGCTCGTGCTGCAGAGACTGCAGTCCGGATTGCCCGGGATTAACTCTCTCTACTCCCTGTACAGCAAAATGGAGTTTATTGTGAAATAGCAGCGGCATCGGCTTCGACGATAAAATTCTTTACGGTAAAGCTATGTGCGTGTACACATTTTTTTTGGTTTTATTTCTGTTATGCCTTTTTTTTTCTTTTATTTTTATATACTTTCATTCGTTTATTCATCATTCAGCTATCTAGCTTGGCAATATCGTTTGTAATGCGAGCATCCACATTTGCAATAACGGATTACATAAAGTGTTTGTACTGTCGATGAGGCATACACACGCTGTGGGAAATGTGGATCGAATCACTGCGGGTAGTTCAATACAATTGATCTTTGTAAAATTAATTATTTTACTTTATCTCCATTTTGACAAGCATTTAATTTTTAATGAATATTCTTCTTGTTGAATAAAAAATTGAAAATTAAAATTTTTCTAATTTTTTTTTTTTTTTTTTTCGATATGATAAATGACTCGAGCAAAAATGAAAATATTCACGGGAGTAGTATTCTCGTATTTATCATGATGAAATATTGGAATAGTTGCACAGTAAACAGTTCGAAGCTATATAAGCCGGTTTTCTCCAACACTTCACCCTCCCATCTGACATTGCATCTTGCTCGAGCACGCGTCGTCAACTGGTAATATTACCTCGTAAAACTTATGTGCACTTGCATACACTCACTTACACTTTGACTTATTTTATTATAACACTTACATATTCTATATGTATGAGAATACATATACAAACTCACCTATCATTTTTATTTTTCTTTTTATTAAAAGAATTATCTATGTACTTCTAAATAAAAAAATTTACCGCGCATTAAATTTTTTTTATTATTTTACTTTATATTTAATCCTTACATATTTTTTAATTTATTTTGAGTTTTAAAATAACAATAATTTAGCAGAGATTTAAGAAAAAAAAACGTAAATTATTCCGTAATATTTTTATTTTTGTCTCACATAACCACGGCAATGAAAAGTTTTATCTCGATCCAGATGGTAAATTGGGCAGAGGCAGCTCGTGCGCAATGCAGAAATTTTTATCTATACAGATGTATACATCTATATATGTCTCTAGAGACATAAAATAAAGTTAAGAAGAAGAAGTAAAAGAGATGAGCGCTTAGGAGCGAGAGAAATAACAGGTTGCAAGCAGGTGAAAGAAAGATTCACCTGTCTTGCAGCTGGTAAGGCATTTATACAAACACGTGGATGCTCTTGATCTTAATGTATAGGGAATAAGATTCAGTATAGCGTACCATGGCCAGTGTAGGACAAGATCGTACTCATCATCACTATTATACTATAAACAGAATACGCACAGGTGTTACTGCTAATATACTCTCACTAATACTAATATAAATGTATACTAATCCCTAAGTAATATGTGGATATGGTATGTAGGTTGAATTAATTAACAAATAAATGCTTTGACAATGTATATTTACTCAGTTGACAACCATAGCTGATGTTGATGGATTAGTTTGTAATTACCTTTGTTGTTGTTGTCGTTGTTGTTGTAATTGTCAATGTATCTGCAGGTGTATTTGTCCCGTAAAATACATAGTAGTTTTAGTGCAAAGAGTATTGAGGAAATTGGGGATAAATTCGCAAAGCGATTTGTGTTCTAATGCCATCAGTGAGAGTCGATCACATTCACGTGGTGGTCCTCTCGTGGTTCGCTCTACTCTCTACTTGAATATTTAAACCTGTGAGCGTCACCCTCACTATCTATTTACACCAATACATATGTATATATACCGTATACTATATACCGAGCTGATATTGATGTTGATACTCTTCGATATATATGTATAATCGATTTTATAATCCCACGATTTTGACCATCAATTCACCCTGAATACACTCAAATTTACTATCTCATTTATTTCATTGTTTTTTGACAGTGATTAATGTTTAAAAACCCGAGAAAAAAAATATTTATGTTGGTAGTTTATTGTATTTTCATGGGGCTAGTTTTTTAATCTGCTTTGTGGTAAAACACTTCCCGCTATTAAAATGTGGAAAAAATAAACTTGTTTATTAAAAACAATTTGTAATCATCTGAAATTATAAAAAACAATACATATTATAGTTATATACATCGTTTCATTGTTTTTTATAAATCTAATCTGAAATACCATGAAAAGACGTAAATTTTTTTAATATAAAAATTTGAGTCCAGTGTAATTTAAATATTTTTTTTACATAATTTGAATTTATTAAGAATTCAAAATACAGAAAAAAAAAATATTGAACCTACTTTAGTATAAAAATGATAAATTTAAAATTATTTTATAGCTGTAAGTTATAATAAAGGTGAAGTAATTTTGGACGCTTTTTTCGAAATAAAATAATTAACTAAGATATTTGTTACATTAATTAACTGATAATTTGATTTGCAGCCAAAAAATAAAAGAATACATATCAATAATACGGTTTTATTTTTGTTACAGGTAAGCCTGAGCGATATAATTAAAGTGATATTACCACTAGAGATAAAATGAAAATTGTATTTTGATTTCAACAATTTTAAAGGTATGTAAATCATTAGTTGAAGCAGAAAAAAAAAAAGAAAACATGTATTTATAGCAATGTTCAAGTGAATACAGGTATATGTATGTGTACTACACAAAAAGTAAGTGAATAGTATCTAGGGAAATTGACGAAGGAAAATACTTACTTTTGATAATGGTACGGAGTACGATGTTGAAGTATATAAAGGTTGTTCGAGTCAACTTAGTAATGAGAATGCACTCGGGAGACATAAATCGAAAATATGGCATTCTCTTCCTGATGGGGATAACGAAACGAGAAATTGAGAAATAAAGAACGAACTTCAATACATAAGATATACAATAAATTTACTTTTCCTTTCGGTAGAGGCTTTATAGAATAAAGTATTAGCTACTATACTATAATGACGTAAAATATCGATCGTACAGATTGAAAGTTACGGAACAGGGTGTGTAAATTAATTGATTCCAATTATAGAATGTTGGAATACAGCAATTAGTTTGGAATTAATTACCGACGCCTTTAACAACTTCAACTTGAGAGTGCACTGTCGGTCTAATAGAATTGAACGCTATTTTATAAATGAATTAATTACTAATATATCATTTTATATATTACTTTATGTTTGATTTATTATATTAATCATTATGTAAAATTTATATTCATAAAAATTAAGTATTCTAATTTTTTTTTTTTTTTCTAATTTTGTGTTTTATTGAAAAACATGTGGTTGCTTACTTAAAATAAGACAAATAATCTAAATATTTCATTCTTGGATGCAGCCTCGGGCATGATGAGTTCAACATTACCCGAAGTTTTAGAAAAAAATACAATAAAACCGATACTGAATATGTATAGCAATTGCCCTTGTGACACCATTTTTCTTTAGATTTTTATTATTCCTTTCTTTTCTTCCGACATGTTCTTGTCCTTGAAGTTTTGTTTTTATTTTTATTCATTTTCTGATTTTTGAAACTAAGTATCAAATGCTGTTCTGCCTAATTGCCCTATTCAATAACATGATACGTGTGCAGGTACTAATTAGTTGCTTCTTTTACTTAATCGCTGATTTTCTTTACTTTATTTTTAAAAAAAGATTTACTAAAAATTAACTACAGTTAAAACAAATATACTTTCTTAAATTTACACGGAGAGAAATTACATATTTTGGTATTGTAATTTTTGCTATAGAACTATAGTGAAAGTTTACTTTAATTTTTTCGCTGTAAAGAATAACAAACCAGAGATAAATTAATGAGCAAATAGTATTTTTAGTAATTTTATATTAGTCGAATATTCGGGCTAGTATCGTAATTAAATAATAAATGCGTATTATAATGTATAGATAATACTGTTTAAAAAATTTTTTGCATATTTTTCTTCAATAGTCGTACACATAAGCTTTAAAAAATTAAAAAATATCAAGCCGTAACATGAAAAAAACCTTTGATAAATGAGATTTATGATTTTTCACCGCAAACTTTTGAAAAACTAGTTAAAAATTAGTATTGAAATATATTTTTTGACGTCACAATTTAAATATATTTACCTCTTTGACTATTAAAAGCTATCAAAGGGTTTTGGAAAGTCCTTTTGATGTTAAATTAGATTTATGCAAATTTATAATATTAAAGTGCTTTTTGAAATGCTAAATTTGAATACAAAGTTAACAATTTTCAAATTTAAATAGTTTGTTCGGTAAAGTTACAGAAATTAATTCTATATTGTACATTAAAAAAGATTATTATCATAAAGTTGAATTAGTGTATTGATAAAAGATTTATCAAATGTAAATTGAAATAACTTTTTTTTTAATTGGTTTGTTAATTCATAAATTTTAAATACAATAATTGTAAAATGAATTTATTCAGCTTTTTTAAATTTATTCAAATATATAAAAAGTTAAAAAATTTTCCATATCACGTAACATGTAATTTAATTTCCTTTTTTACTCCTCTCTAATGTCAATTTAGCGATAAAGTGAAGGAAGATACATTATATAGACAGACAGTTATAAGTTATCTCGGCACAAAATGAAATTTTCCAACACGCATGTTCTTGTTAAATTCTGGATAGCGTTGCAAGGCAGCGTACACGGGACGGAGAAGCTGCAGAACGAGCTTGAGGAAGCCCGAAGGACAAGGAAAACAGAAGACAAAGCGCTAAAGTAGACAAAGGTAGAGGAAAGACAGTGAAACACGAATAGAGTCGGATAGTCTATGAAACTTTTGGGAAGACAAGTTTAAGCGTTCGTTCGTAACTATATCGTAGTTGTAGTTGTAGTTGTAGTTTTGTAGCAGAAGCAGTAGCGGAGTATAGTTAGGAGACTAAACTCTTGGACTGAGTTTCCGATTTGCATGCCAGTATTACGTGGTTCGAAACCTACCGTCGGGTTTTTTTACTCTCATCTCGTGGCTTTTTTTTTTTTTAAATTTACTTTTTTTTTCACTGCCTTGAAAACTCAGTTGTCTTTTCTGGGTTATTCTTTACTTTAGAGACATGAGCGAGCTATTAAATTGAAAAAGTTACTTCCTCCAAGCAGTTCGTTGACTGTTCCATATGAAACTTATTGTCCTGAACATTAGGATCATAAAGAAAGTAACAAATAGCTGATGATTTAAACATTTTCACTCGTTTGTTATTTTATTATTATATTTTATCTCTTTACATGAAGCTGACTTACTCTTCCAAGACTTAATACGACATTTTTTACAAGAAAAGTTATTTATTTTTTTAATATTCCCGTCGTGTCCTTACTATCCCGGTACCTGCTGGTAAACTTGGTCTAGTTATTGTGAAAAATGTTCACCGAGAGTAGAGGCATGTGCATAAAAATCCGGTTTTATCACCATAATTTTATCATCACTTTACCGATTACATCACTCACTAAATTTATCATCAATCCGTTATGCTATACATTACAATCATTGATCATTAAAATAAGTAAACTTAAAATTTAACATTTTATATCATTATATATGTTGTGATCAATCATCCGTTAAATAAGGCAAGTGTTTAACAAGTACTTGGGCACCATTATTATTTTTTATCATTATCATGTTAAAAAATAAAATGAATTAATAATAAAAAATACTACTCATCTAGTATAACCGGTTGAAAATAATTGAAATGACTTTTCCGGATGTATGAGTTAACTGTTAGATTTCTTTACTTGGTCTTCCGTCATTTGATGAGTGGCACGTGCAAACATGATTAGATCTTAAATTATAACATTGCTTGATTTAAATTGCACAGGTTTATTGAACTTACTATCAATACCGTTATTTCTTATTAAAGTCCATTTTTACTTAGATCTTTCTGATATCATTTTAATAATAAATTTTAATTAGTACGAAAATTTTTGTGAAATATTTTTTTTTCATCTAATTGTAAATTCGATTTAAATATAAATGTTAAAAATTTTTGTTTTATTTCATTGAAATTAAACAGTAAAATATGACTGGTTACTAACTTGTTCAGTGAAGTCAATATGTTTCAATTAATTTAAACAAAGTTTGCTGTACTTGAATAGTAGTGAGTACTGTGTGACACGGGACTGATTTCTCATAGCACAGGACTGATTCCTTTCAGCACGGGAATGATTCATGTCTTGGGTTATACTACAAAAGCAATCACTACTATTCACCTAAACTTTGTTTATTTACAACGTAACAACATACTACTACACAGAAAAAAAAATGTTCTTAAATCAAGTATATAATTTTGAAGAACTTAATATTCTTGATTTGAATAGAAAAATTCTTGATTTAAGGAAATTTTTCTTGATTTTAAAAAATTGTACTTGATTCAAGAATTTTTCGTCTTAATTCAAGAGAATTACCCTCTTCAAAATGATATTCTTGGTTCAAGAATTTTTCTCTTGAATCAAGTTAATTTTTTTTTCAGTGTAGCTACTAAATAAAGTAGTGAACTAATCGTATTTTTTTATTATATTCAGTGTATTTCAGTATAAACGATGGTTGGTTTTTCAAATACTATGAACTATGAACAATTGATATCGTGATGAAAACTAAATTACTTTTGATTTTAATTCATTTTGATACTAAACGGAACTTCAGAAATTTAATAAAATCGTTTCTTATTAACATTAATCTGAATTAAATCACCTGACATTCATAAATAATTTTTATTTAAAAATGATGTACAGAAAAGTATCTTTGAGAAGTTTGTTGCCGACTGACATGTTCTTTAAAAAATGTTTGACAGTGAGGTTAAACTTCTTCTTTTACTTAGAATCACAGATGTTCTTAATCAAGAACATGCATAAAACATAGCTTTATATTGTTAGTATTTTGTGAGTTATGAAAGAATTCTTCGATTGACCCAAGTGTCTCGAGTCATAAAACCAAGTTTGAATAGGTTTATTTTTCCTTAAATAACAAACGTGCTCTTTAGATTTAGAAATTAGGACGAAAATTAATTTTTCAAGAAAACTATAAAATATAAAAAAAAAAAAATAATCGATACTTATAGAATGAGAATCGTTGTTGATGAGAGAATCCAACAGTAAAAATTTTATCACCAACTTCGTTGACGCAACAGAGGAAAATTTTTTACTATCCAGTTTGTTGAATTTTCTCATTAAAAGTAAATTTTATTTTATAATTTTATACTGTATTTTTTTTTTCTATTTTATAGTTTTCTTGAAATATTATTTTACGTCTTAATTATAGAATTTGAAGATCACATTTGTTATTTGAAAAGAAGTTAACTCTTTCAAACTTGGTTTTATGATCCAGGGTACTTGAAATCGTATTCTTTGCGCCCTCTGCGTGTTGCTTGAAAATCCAACTTTCACGGTTGATATGTCAAAAAACAATTTTTCAGGACTAAGTCAGCGCAGAAAGAAATTTCTTAGACGTAAGGACGATATTCTTAACGCAATTTGTTGAAATTAAATTTTTTACTGTGTCAATCAAAATTTGATATTTTTGATGATATAATTACAATTTTTAACAAAATTTTTAATTATATCTACAGTATATTTGAAAGAGGCGTTTAGACTAGATTAATTTTTTGATAATTAAATCTAGTGAGCTTGAGATCATTAAAATTAAAAACACGTAAACGGATAATAAAATTAGATTCTAAAATAAACCATAAAAAGATAGAGAGGATAGTCTATATCGGTACCGCCCATTAAAAAACGCCCGTTGCTCTTCCCCCGAGAGTTAGTTTATACTACGTAAAATATACAGCAATATTGCTCTTGTTTCTTATGCATGTCAATATATTGCTGGACATTTTAAAACTTTTCGATACTTTTAACTTGTGACGTAAATATTTATATTTTCGGTAAACGACTTTAGTCTTCGAGCTTTGAGGATTTTTTGGAGCAACGATATAGCCGGACTTGTGATGAGATACAATACGATAGGGTAAAGTTGAATAAGTGTCCTCACGAAATCTCTCGGTCGATCGATAAAAAACACTGGATAACCCTGGAGTCTGTATTAGTATCTCACGTTGGTCTCTTTACTCTCGATTGAACTGACGGATACCTTGCGATAAGGATGTCAAGTCACGTGTTCGCTTCAAGAAAATGGCTTTATGTATCGTCAGAGAAGAAAGAGAGCTGAAAGTTTTTAAAATAAAATAAAATAAACTAAAGAATACATGCTTTCCCGGTACACAGTCTACGTATTTTCCGAGTTAGCTTCAGTTGAGGAAAACAACAAAAGTAAGTTGACAAAAAATATAAAAAAAAAAAAAAACAATGAACTAAAGAATAAAGGGAAAGAATAAATGAGCGTGAAACACGTTCAAGGAAAAATAAAAAAACATTCCTCGAAAAATTTATCGACAGGGCAATGGGTTAAAAGTTGTGACATTTACTCTTAACAGGTCCCCTTGGTTCTTGATCTAAAAAAATACTATTAATCAAGATCCATCGTTTATACGTTCATTGAACTGATTATTTAAAAACAATCGTTTAAATTGCCCCTCCCCTCCTTTTTTTTTTCTGCTATTGAGAGATTAAGTTTCCCATAATAATCTTTCTTTAACTGAACCTATCTGAGCTTGAAAAAATTAAAGACTTTTTAACCAGAGAGTTATTATTTAAGAGAAGAAATAACAATAAAAATATTTTTTTTTTTATAATTACTTCTTGTTTCCGCATAGCCCTTCATGCATCACGCAATCTTGCAATCTGAAAAATTTATAATCGATATATACGTAAGATCTATTTCTTATAACAGTACATAATAATCATGGAAGAGATCCAATATTATAAACGTTTATAGTTCTTGTTATAATATATAGAAAAGTTTGGTGTTTCGTATCATTCTTTAAAAATTATTAGCTCGGTCAATCAAAGGATCATGTGCGTTGTTAATTGGTACAATTACCAATACTTGCTCTATTGTTCGTTTTTTAATAAATTAATAAGACATAATAGTTTATATTATAAGGAATAAACAGTTTGCTGGTATACTGAATGAACAATCTTTCTACTCTTTTACTTTCTGCAATTGAATTGAAATTCATGGAGAAACTCTTATATTATTACGATTGACATTTGCATTAAAATTTACAAAGGTCCTATTCCGCTCAATAAAATTAATTTCTAACTTGGTTATTTTAATTAGTCTTGATTATACTCGAGTCCTTTGACCGCAAAATGTAACAAATTTAATTGTAAATAGAGTATTAATATTTAGCAGTATGTTGATGACAGAAATTTAGTCGGAAAATTTATAAATTTGAAAAATTTAGCAATTAAAATATTGACTTTTGATTAATATATCAAATGCAACTTATTAATTTTTAGAACTCTTACAAATTTTTGTTATGTTAAGTAACTTAAGGTAATTTCGATTTTACATGTCCCCTATTTATCAACTTTTTTAAATCAATGAATTTGTTTTGAAATGAATCATTTAATTTATAAAAAACATCGATATTTACCCTCATTGTAATATTTAAGCAAATCAATAGTTTGATTTGAATAAAATAAAAACTTTTTCAATCAATTCGACCAATTATTTAGATTAGAAAAGATTATGATAAATTATTATGCCAAAAAAATTTTCTTAACAAAACGATTTTTTTTTCTCAGCATCCTTATAGGTAACAAATTCCGATCGAACACTTAAAAATCATTGTTTTATTTTAAAATAATTGATTTCAAAGTAAGAGTAATTTTAAAAGTATGGTCTCCCGTAAAAATACTTACACTAATAAACAGTTACATAGCTTATCTTGATGTATACATGAACACTTAAAGCTTAGCCGTTTAAACTTTATTAGTTTAGTAAGTAAAATTCAATATGTAAGTTGTGAATTTCCTTTCACCGGATATTTGACGCAGTCTTTTATCATACACTATATATTTCAAACTCGACTTCTACTTCCATTCGCCTAAGGAACTTTGTTGGCTCGGAACCGTTTTTTATCATACTCGGAGTTGAAAAGAGAGTCGTACATATCTCAAAATGATGCAAAGTTTTGTTAGAGTTGTTACATTAGTTGGCAAACATACTTTATTTATAAGTAAGACATATTGAGATATGACTAAAGATTACGATTTAGATATTCATGCTTCATTTTATTCATGTATCTATTAGGGTTATAAGATCTTTAAATATTGAGTATTTTCCACAGTATCTAAGATCTTAGTTCGAGGAAACAGTGCTATTGAAAATGTAATAGTTGTCGAGTGTATTGCATTTTAAAGTATTACAGAAGCCTATACTATATATATTATAATAGCTCACTGTTGCCATACTCTCCAAATTAATAAATTATTAACTGAGTATGACACCGCAGGTACTCGAATATGCCATCGAAGCTTGCTTGGTTTATTCAAATCCTATACATATACACTGTATACGAATCAGTAGCTAGTATGATAATCGATTCGGGAATATTGAACTACTGAAACTAAAGCTAGGTTACTCAACCAATTCATTTTATTTTGTATTGGATTTTTGAAAGCTTACCAATCTAATTATTGATGCTGCTATTGTCAATTATATGGGAAGAATTTTTTTTTCATCAATTGATTAAATAATAAGCCCGATATCAATTTGAGATTTTATATCTTTACATTATTCTATGTCGATAAATAATTTTTTAATTATTTTCAGAGAATATTGGTTTAGTTGATTCAATCAAATATCACATAATTATTATTATTTTTTTTCCAATTAATACTAGTGATTAAAAAGTAAATGTTATTTCAAAAATGGAATACGAAATATTTATTAATGGAGAAAATTGTTGAAATTTTTTATTTGAAAAAAAAAAGCACGAAGCAGTGGAAAAAATGAAATAACGTGTTAAACATTTTAAATACGGCGATGTGAATTTATTCCAGTAGTTATCGTCGCGTTGCACATTTTTTCATCTCGCGGATATAGTCACGCATCCACGCGTATGAATATCACGCAGTTTTATTTTTATTATATAACTAAACAAAACATGTTAACTGGTAGAGGTATACTTCGACCTAGTAAAATAAAAATTTTTTTTCGTTGCGTTTATTATTTTTTTCAACTAATCAATGCAATCAAAAACACAATAGAGACGAATAAATGTGAAAAAAAAATATTTATCAATAGTTCCAATGTATATTTATCAAAGCGTATCAAAATAATGAAGAGCAACATACTTTTCACTAAAAAAATAGTGTAAAATAACTGAATTCTTGAGGAGACTCGTTCAGTTCTAATATAATTGAGGGTGTATGACAACTCGGAAATTTGAATTCGACTTAAGATTTCAACTGACTCCTCAAAAGATTCGAGTAGATTAAATACTTCCAAGTTAAAGTATATAATAGCTACTTTAAAGCTCGAATTATATTAAATTATTCAAAGGACTCGAACTATTAGGAGCTTTTGAACTCCACGTATTACGTATTCGACGTTCCAACGATCCGATTTGATTCTAATCAAACACTCAGGCTAATATCCATGGAGATTTGAAAAAAATACATTAGAAAACAAAAAGTATGGATGGAATTGGATCTCTGCACTCTAGACCCATGTATGATTCACCAAAATAGAATCTTAACTTTGATACATTGTTTCCAGATACATAACATAACCGTCGTTGAATGAGATCCGGGAGTAGAAACGCATAATTAACTATTGATCAGGGCGGTGGCTCGATGAAAGCTCCTCACTCCAATACACTCCACCTGTTGCCTCAGCACTCTCTTCCATGGCGATGAGACTACTACTCAGAATATATTGTTAAGCTTCTCCTGTGCGACACACCAGCTCTTGAACTACATACAATGCACCGCATACTCCACCGTACATATATGCATAATGCCATGTTTCTTATGTATATCTTTACCAGATGAACTGACCTATAAATAAAAGATTTTTATACAGTTCCTCTCATTTTAACTGACACCCATGACGATCTTTATCACCAACTATGTCTACTGTCTGTTGTCTCGTTAGTCATTGTCGCTACCAAAATTTTACGTTGATGTGATTAAACGTTGACTGCAATAATCCAGTAGTTTTTTGCTGCAAATGCTAAAAGCCCATAGTATAAAATGATAATATTAATGCAAATAAGATAAAGTTGGTTTGTATGTATACAATGCGAAGTGCGAGGACGTTCTCCCATGTCGAGGACACAATATGTGTATGTATGCATACATACGATCCACATGATACACTAAGCCAAGATGCAAGTTGTTAAAGCGAGAAGGACAACAGCAGCATAAAGTGGTTATGTATCAAGAAGTGAAGCAAAAGAGTTTGAGTTTGAGAGTGGAGGAAAAACAGGTCAAACGGGTTTAGTTGAGTTCTCGGTTGAAGAAACAGGTAGTACAGTGAGTTGGACTGAAGTTTACCAACCAGCGAGCAACGTAGCGTTCAACGCTACTCGACGTTGTTCAACATTAGACGCTGGACTTTGAGAAATCTCTTTGTACAGAATACACTTACAGTACTATGGTGATGCTCGATGATGTTGGTATTGGTGTTGATGCTGGTGCTGGTGCTGGTGCTGCTGACCAAAGGCCAAAGAAGAATAGAAGGGGGAGAGTAAGCGTGTCTGAAAGGAACAAGAGAAACAAGAGTGAATGTGGTGATCCAGTGGGGGAACGAGTAGCTGCTCTCGGTTGTTCATGTGGTTGTGGTTGTTATGTTCCTGTTGTTGTCTTGTGTTGCTTTGTGTGTGCAGGTTCACAACACAACGGCAAAGCTTTACTGACGATGACCAAGAGGCGCTGGTTGAGTTTCCGGTGAACGGCGAGCGCCGGCCACGAGCCACCGTCCAATCAGCTCGAGAAAGGATTGAGAAGCCACGCGTAATCGTAGTCTCCTATAGAGTTCCAGTCTTTCTTTTTCTTCTTCATTCTTGATACTTGTTCTTCTTCTTTAGCTTCATCGGGTTCTTCAGCTCAAGACTTTGGCTCTCTCCATCCTCTCATTATACTATATACTTATTTTTTCCCATGGTTCGCTGCCTGGTTACTTATACTTATCTTTATATTTATACTACTCTACTCACTGACTCGTCAACTCAAATATATCAGTAAAATTACTGGTACCTGTATTGTAAAGTATAATCGCGGATCACGTTATATGCACCGAGTATTTGTATTTGTACTTGAATTGAATCTTTTATTTCACTTCAGGTTGTTTTTTGTGTTACTTTGTTTTATTTTATCCTGAACGAAGACTGTGAGAGATCGAAGCGTGAACAAGTCGGGATTTTTGTAGTTGATGTCCTTCAAGAATAAAATTACGACGCTTACTGCTCTTGTCGTCCATCCACCTGAGATATCTCGCTACTCGATAATAATGAAAGCCCAATTATTATTACATACAACAATCATAATGCTAATAACAATAATATCGATGAAAATGCAACATTCAAGTTTGGTGAGACTTTTTAGCCCTTGAATCCATCTCGTGGGAATGGAAACTGATTCTTTGTGCATTATTCTATATATCCTACATGGATAATGTGTATGCACAAATATATACGTCCAACAAATGTGTACACACAATCTATGCATGAATATAATCGATGTTATGGTTCTGTGTACGTATTTTCAGAAAAGAGACCACAATGCGGTCACTGGAGTAACTTTTTCTGTACACACTTCTCAAAATAGTCTTGGAAATATTTTATTTTTCTTTATTCACAAAAATAAGAAAATAATTTTTCAGTTATTTAATTTTTCTAAAAATATGCACGTCAATTAACATATCGCGTGAAATAAAAATTGTTTTAGTAGATTTGATTAAATTAAAAATCAATGTCAGATATTTTACGCCTCTTAAGAGACTAAGTAAGTGATTCTTGACTTATTATTTAACTCGTGAAACTAGTGCCTCTCTTGTAAGGAAACGATTCAGCCATCATGCGCTCTTCATCGGAGATTTTTAATATTACATTTGGTCGAAAAAGTATAAATGGACATATATGATCATATGTGAAAATTTTTTCACGGGTATTTTTTGTGCTTTAAAGAAATATAAGGGTTTAAAAAGAAACTACGGAACGACGATTGTTTATTTTAAAAGAAAAAAATAAAAATCACATGGATGAAGAAATCCTTGGTTGTTTTTTTATCTTTAGCACTTTAGTAGAAACTTTATTTGGATTGTTTTTTATATACTTTAGTTTC
This sequence comes from Cotesia glomerata, assembly GCF_020080835.1. Classification (NCBI taxonomy): domain Eukaryota; kingdom Metazoa; phylum Arthropoda; class Insecta; order Hymenoptera; family Braconidae; genus Cotesia; species Cotesia glomerata. The sequence continues at coordinate 23,411,709 of NC_058159.1, read as the reverse complement.
TGTTGGCCGTAACGCGAATGTTATGTATTAAGAGTTGGTAGTTCTAAAAGTTGGTAGTGTAGGACTTGTTTCAACAGCTCACCGGTTAAATTTCCCAATTTATTTGAACCGGGATTAGATAAAGGACAAAGTAAACGTGTGAGTAATTTAAATGGAACATGCCTCGGTTTTGTTATTACAGTGTATATATATGTATATATATATATATATATATATATATATATATATATATATATATATATATGTGTGTGTGTGTGAGTGAGTTAACGTGGGTTCGTTCAAGTTATATTTCAGATGTCGGACTATTTTCCGTGATGGGCATACTAGATGACGAATGTCATGGAAAACGTGCACCGGTATAGGTATGAACGCGGGCGAGAGCCAAAACCCGGAAACGTTGACGTAGATTCTCGGAATTTGTGACCGTCACTAACACACACGTCAACGACAGCGTTTACCCGATGGCTATATACATACCTATTTATTATAGAGAAATTTTGACGTTTAAAATATATTTTTACGCATAAATACTTGCGTTGAAATACGTGATATACGATATGAAATTAATTAATATAGTTTTATCATAAAAATTTTTTATCTTTCCGGTTAAAGGGAAAAAATGGATATGTGGTATTTGACCTGAAAATTCGTTTATCGATCTCCATCAAATTTTTATTGTCCAATAAAATAAATATAAAATAAATAAATAAATAAATATATATATACGTAAAAAATTGGTAAAAACCGGTCGTAAAATTTGCAATGCTACACTAAAAAAAATTTTCTTTCAAAATTACCATTAAATTCACGGTAGTTGTGGGTCGTAAGGCACGACATAATCATTTGTCGGTAAGTGAGATAATTTTTAACTTTTTTTGAACCATTTTTATCGTAGTTTACCGTAAATTTTATTAGATTCTCGGTAAATTTTATGAAGTTTACCATCAAAGAAATGAATTTTTTCGTATTTTTTATTTTAAAAATGGTTATAAATAAAAATGCCTCATTATGTTCCTCGATTACAGTGAATCTAACGGTAATTTTTAAAGAAAATTTCTTTCCGTGTATGAAGGTATAAACATTACCGTTTGTTCGTTGAAAAATATCCTTTGTAATATTAATTGGTTGTTTATTTTGTATTTTTTAATCATTACACTTTAGCCCAATGAGTAGCTGCAATTTAGATGAGGCAATATGCAAATGTTAATATATACTTATATTTACTTGACCCTTTCTTCGTTAGGAGTCTTAGTGTGAGCTTTTGTGGGGGGAATCCAATCAGAAACCATTGTAATACTGTAACAGTAATAGTTTGTCGTAATAATGTATACATTCATTATTATACAGCCCAGATTCAATCAACCCATTACGATCGGTGCTTTGGCGTCTATTCTTACTTCTATGAGGGAATAGCAAGTCTATAATATTAAAATTTAGACTTTACCAGGTTTCAGTAACTCTTTATTTCATTATAACATTATACTAATTAATCATCTACTTTTCTCACTTTTTTTTATATATAACCATGTAAGTTGCACCGTACAATGTCATTATTTTGAGCTTTAAGTTTATCATATTTATAAGGACACCGATTATTTTTTATATGTAAGTGACCCTGTCAATGGCGTAAGCTGTTGGGTCTATAATAAGGAAATAAATAAATAAATAAATAAATAAATACATGAACCCCCTTCTGCGAATAAGAAGACATACGATTTAAATTAAGAATGAGGGATACAAGGTCAACCGTTTTTTTTTTTAACACTGTAACACTAATTAATAGATGATGATATGAATTGATGCCAAAAACATGAACCCGTAAAGAAATTTTTTGATGCGGCCTAATATGTACATATAATTTTTGATATATCCTGATATGACTTGACATGCCCAGCCCATACATACACTGATAGAAGGATTTATTTGTATTAAAAAATATTTGTTAATAATTAACAAATCATCTATTAGAGACCACTTTTTAATATTAAACAAATATTTCTTAGTATTTAAAATGATTTGTTTGTATTCAATAAATCTGATATTCATTTATTAAATATTAATAAATCTTTTTAAATACTAAGAAATATTTGTTTAATACTAAAAAGTGGTCTCTAATAAATGATTTGTTAAATATTAACAAATATTTATAAATATAAACAAATCCTTCTATCAGTGTACCCATATCAAACCTGATATGATTATATAAGCCCATGTATAATTTTTTGACCGAAGATAGTATTGAAAATTTTCAACTAAGGGCATATAGTCACTAAATCCTCTTCCGACAAGAGTTAAATTTGAGATATTAAGTAATAACATGAAAATTAATTTTTTGACTCTTCTAAGCAGCTTATCTGGGATTAGTTTTTAGTTTGACAAACTACTAAACCAATTTTTGTTTATTACTAAATCTTCATTGACGTACAAAATTTTACAAAAACTAGAAAATTCGAAAATTATAATGAATTATCTTTTTTAATTTTCATATGTAGCCTGACATGATCACATCAAATTATATATGGTCATGCTAGAAAATTTTTTCACGAGAATCTTTCGGAGGAAATGTCTTCTTCGTTGGTTATTCAAGTACTAATATATGAATTTAAAAAAAAAAAATGAAATGAATTTCGATCGAGTTTTATACGGTAGAAATCCGAAGACAGTACAAAGATAATCAATTTAGTCTTTCAAAGATAAGGTATTTATATGCTATTCGCCCGAGCAGGAGACTAACGGACCCTCATGATAAGGTTTTTTCTTCTATTGGGGATGTTTCGATACTTCGATTATTGAATATAATCGTTTTATATGTTAAAATTTTCTGGTTTATTCCATGAGTATATAAATACAATTTTTATTTAATAACTGAATTATTGCCGATTATTTCCTCTTCATTTTTCGGGGCGCATATTAATTAATTAACATGTTTTCACCGAGCATAATGGAAAATTACCAGATTCAATATTATCTCTCTCTTGTATTCTTGATAATTGAAAAAAAAATAACGAAACAAAAGGAAAAAAATTAAAAAAAAAAAGTAAAGCGAAAACGAAAAGCACTCGACGTTAACCAGTGAGGGATGAACCTCGTTAAAACCGCCCGTTGCTGGAAACAACGGAAACACCCTAGGGGTATAGTTTACTCCCACGCCGATAAAACGATCTGCATTTCCTTTTTCTGTCTCGCTTCCTCTTGCTCAGTTATTCGGTTTTTCATTCTTGTATTAGCTGTCTCTCTTCCTTTAACTTAGTCTCTTTGGCTTTGGGCTATTCCCTTCAACCAGCCCTGTACTATTATATATATATACACTAGCACTAGCATTTAAGCACTTTGTTAACATTTAAATATTATTTCAGCTATCCCAACTTACTTTTCTTCTTTCTCCGTCCTCTATCTTCGCTAATATTCTCGCTTTTACCTCGATTTTCTTCACACCTTACATTTTATGTTACCACTCTTAGCTATACTATACGTACTAAAACCGTATTCCATCAACTACAGACCTTTATACACCTTTTGTGTTTTCTTCATTCTCAAGCGTTAACTATTTTCCGGTTTTATTTATTTCCATATCATTAACAAGTACTTATCTCTTATATAAATATAAACCTCGTTGTTTTAATTATTTACCAACTAAATTTATTCATTTCATTATATGCTAATTTGATTACCGTATCTTTCAAATTTAATGCTGACATGTATTCTTCACGGAATTATTCATATATTTATGTCATAATTATTTTAATGTTCTATTTGATATTATTACAGATTCTTTATGCTTAGTTTTCTTCATTCCCCAGGCATTCCTATTTTTTTCAACCACTCTCATCACAATAGCGACTTTATATTGTGAATTTTTACAGTATTTTAACAATGCTGAAAAATTATCGCATTACCTTAAAATTGTTGATCAAAAGTCAAATTTTTAATTTTCGACTTCTCAATCGCAAAAATCTTTATGAAATTGAATTTTTCAACAATAATCATTGTGATTATTATAAATCCGCTGCCGAGAATATAAAAATTTTTAAATACCTTTGTTTATCATTAAAAAACTTTTCCATTATTCATAAAAAATTATTTCCGCTCCTAACAAAAAGTAAAGCCATGTAATGACGTCCCATGATTATACCGTGATTGAAATACGGTAATTTTTTAAGTTAATTTTTTTCTATTTAACATTTTTCTGTTGTTTTTGGATTTCTTAGTACGTTTTATGAGTATTTGAAATCATTGAATTTTAGTGAAAAAATCCCTAAATTACTTACGATATTTTTGGTTTTATTCATTTGCGATATATTATATAGAAAGTTTGCTATTGATATTGAAATATTTATTGAAAATTCTGGTGCAATCATGATGTAATTACTAGCACCTTCATTAAATATAAGTGAATGGTAATATAACTATATATTTTTTAAGCGACTATAGCGAGCTTTAATAAATCTACATTTACTATATACAGTGAATGATTAATTTTCCTCACACATCTGGTTATATTAAAAAATTAACTACGGATATTTGTGTTTTAATTACAACGATGATTCACATATGTTTATACCTCATTCATTTTGGAGAGCACATTTAATATTAAACTCTCAATAATTAATAATATAATAAAACACTCTGTACATTAACTCGATTTATTACGTTTGTGTAAACATAATGGTTAATTACTAAAGGTGTTTTCATGACCGAATTGTATATATATATAATGAGTGTTTTTTCATGCCGTCTAGGTCAAATAACTCCATCAAACTTGAATACTAGTAAAGCTGTAAGCTTGTAGTATCCATTCGAGTACTAAAGATGTTAATTAATTGAAAGAAATGAAAGAAATTATTTTGAATGAGAGTAAAGACAGACTTTCGAAAAAATAAATGGGGTTGGTTGCCAAGCCAGGAATCGAACCTGGATCTCCCTGATAACATGTCAGGAGCTCTACCAGTTAAGCTACCGGGCCCCTTCCGGTAAATAAGTTTGATGGATTTCCATCGAACTTATGTACAGAGAGGATATCTCTCAACCAATAAGGGAAGATGGAAGTATCCATCTCTTGACTTGAACAACATCTACTAGTTATTTGACCTAGACGGCATGAAAAAACACTCATTATATATATACAATTCGGTCATGAAAACACCTTTAGTAATTTAATAATAATGCCTAAATAAAAGTACTACTACCATCATAGTACGTAACTCGGGTAAAAGGGAAGGGATAGTAAAGTAAGTATTGAGAGTATAAGAATGGACTGAGAAAGGTGGATGGTGGAAGGGACCCGGTAGCTTAACTGGTAGAGCTCCTGACATGTTGTCAGGGAGATCCAGGTTCGATTCCTGGCTTGGCAACCAACCCCATTTGTTTTTTTCGAAAGTCTGTCTTTACTCTCATTCAAAATAATTTCTTTCATTTCTTTCAATTAATTAACATCTTTAGTACTCGAATGGATACTACAAGCTTACAGCTTTACTAGTATTCAAGTTTGATGGATTTCCATCGAACTTATGTACAGAGAAGATATCTCTCAACCAATAAGGGAAGATGGAAGTATCCATCTTTTGACTTGAACAACATCTACTAGTTATTTGACCTAGACGGCATGAAAAAACACTCATCATAATGGTTAATATTACTATTCACTTGATTTATTTTTAAAACAAAAATCAGGGTTATAGATAATTTGCCTGCCACAAACTAAACACCTTCCATTAGAGAAACTAATCTCGTTTACTATAGTATTGTTACCGCAAATACTAAGCATTACCTATATGTATATAAGTAAATTTTCATCCTCGTACATGGAATACCTACTCCATATATAAACATACATAGAGCTGTATAAATTATGTGCATATGTGTAGAGTTTATAGATTTGGCTGGAAAGCATCTCAGCGCATATTCTATTCATACAAATAGATTTATATCTACTTATATTATACATATATAGTTGTATAATTCGCCGCATTACTTAAGCCACAATATAAGTACAAATAAAAGAAGTAAAAAAATTTAATTCAATAAAACTTAAGCTCAATAATAATAAAATATTATTAAGAAAAAAAATACCCATCATTTTACTTCTTAAAAATGTATTTTCATTACTTAACCATTATTTTTCATGTTCAATTTATATGAGTAAATATACTCGAAGGTACAAACAATGCTGTACATACACGTTAATTACATTGACATTCGTGTGTGCTTTTTACATTTCATTTTATTGTCTTGTTTGTAACAATAACAGTGTCTGTAGTGAAAATAATGATAATAAAAAATGATGGGTTACATTTGTTCTAATGAATATCTCGTCAACATTCAAAATTTATGTTATTCGGAGACGTATAGATGTAAAAAATGTGGACATTTTTTTTATAAACGAAAAAATTTTTCGTACAGAAGTATATTTTTATTATTTTAAACATTATTATTTGTAAAATTGACTAATATTAACAATAATAATAATAAATCTGAATTTTTTTTTTATTGGCTGTCCAGTCTATTGCACGAATTTTTTTAACTAATTATTTATCTAATAATTTATAATATCGTTCGCCTGTATTCCCTACAGGCATAAACGATTTTAAAATTCGTATATAAATTTGTCATTAAAGGTAAATTTGACTGAAAAAATAATTCGGACGGCCCAGACCAGGAATCGAACCTGGATCTTTTCAGTCAAATTTACCTTTAATGACAAATTTATATACGAATTTTAAAATCGTTTATGCCTGTAGGGAATACAGGCGAACGATATTATAAATTATTAGATAAATAATTAGTTAAAAAAATTCGTGCAATAGACTGGACACCCAATAAAAAAAAAAAATTCAGATTTGTAGTATTAACCAGTCTACAGAAAATATATAGTATAATAATAATAATAATTTTGAAAGCAATCGGTGTTAAAAATTATGATGCTGATTTTTGGGTGTTTAACTAGTTCATAAAGTTATGTTTATTAACTTTTGAAAGTCAATAGAAATGAATTTAATCATCAAAACTCTAAATAAAAACAAATTATTTTATTGACATTAGACGGATAAAAAATGAACCTTAATCAATGTCTGTTAACATTTATTCTGTGTTGACATTAATGTCGAAATGTAACCCAAGATTTTGTACTGAATAATATTTACAATAACTATGGTAATTAAATAACAATAACAACATTTTTTATGTAATCATACTATGCCACGGGCATTTTTCTACCATTGCATTATCTATCATTTGAACCGCAAAAAGTAAAGCTTAATTCGAGTACGTGAGCCCACAAATGATGTCTTTTAAACTTCGAAAATAGTTTGCCAAATTAGTCCACCTGACGATTCTAAAAAAAGTGAAATAAAACGGAAAGAGAAAAAAAAGATCAATTGTCTTGTTGAATTTAAAATAGAAAAACATTGTCTGAGTTGCAAAGTAAACTGTGTAAAGTATTATAGAGCTTTGATTCTGTTGAAAGATAAATGAGTAATTGTCTAATTGTAAGCCGGTGCATTATGCATGATAGTGTTGGTTGTGGATCAAAGGGCAAATGTTAACGGCATCCAGAGACTGCAGAGCTTTCATCTATATTCTGTAGGGACATGAGCAGAATCCGAATTGTACACATAACTGGAATGTTGTGAGTACAGAGTAGAGAGACAGACAGAAGGAGTATGTATATATTGAGCAATGATGAGGATCGGATATGGATCTACAGAGATGAGAGTAAGAGAGATATAGATAAACCCAGTGAAATGTGGACGGCGCCATTGCCACGAGTCCAAACAGTAACCGACACAAAGCAGGGTTAACTCGCTATGTCAATTGACGTACGGAAGCCAAATGTCGCCCAATTCCAGCCACCGCGGTGGCGAGACTCGGCTAATGCCTCGTTAACCAATAATGCGCGTATGATCGAGCAAATGTAGCACTACTCATAGCTAAGTAACGTCATGGATATCTATATTGATCATATCGTATCACCATATCCTCTATATTTACATGAATTTAGGAAATCTTCGACATTACTCAACGCTTTTGATTTCATCTTAATCCTGCACCGCACATAGTTCTTCAGTATATCTCCATACTTTTACACGGAAAAAAGTAAACTTTAATAAATAGCAGTCGATTTATAATAAGTAATGATCAACTGCTAAAAACTACCATTTCAAACAGTAAAATCGTGATTTTACTATTCACTTTATAATATTTACCATTTAAACGTTACAATTTACTATTTACATGGGAGAAAATACTATTTCAAACAGTAAATATAGGTCTTACATTAAAATTTCTAGTCGGGAATATTCGCTATGTAAATGTTTAAAATTTTAAAGTATAATAATTAAGAATTCAGACTTTGATAATTATCATTTTGTACCTAAAAAATGATCTTATGATATGTAAAAAGTATAAAATAAAGTTAGTAAATTTCTAATACAAGCAACGTCAATATTTACAAAGTAAAATGGTAAATTTTAAACGCAACGCTAAAAATCAAACTGTGATTATTGACTTGCTTGGACTGGTAAAATGTATATTTTAAAAGTATAATTTGTACTGTTTCAAATGTTAAATTCTCCCAGAGTGAGACCCCCTTCTCTTTCATCTAAGTTCCCCTTCTCCTCATAATATGGACTATATATTGAAATGGCAATTTTTACTGTTTGAAACTGTAATTTTTTAAGACGAAAGAGTCGTTATTTACTATAGTGACAACTACTAATCGCTTATTTTGGATATTAAATTATAAATTTTGGCTTTTATACTTTCTACATTAAGTTCTGTAATATTTATATTTTTGCCACCCCGATGTCCGCTTTACTTTTTGAAACTATAAAAATTAACCGGAATCCGAGTGAATATTACAGTTTACTTTTTTCCGTGTACAATTTTTCTATTTTTGTTCATTTTTTACCAAAGTACACGGAAAGAACAAAATGACACTGCATATCTTGTCATATTATACTCGGTGATATCTGTAGTGAAAAAAAATTTCAGAAAATAGCAAATATACTTCAGATTATACTAAATTATTTTTGGACTATACTCCGTGTAATCTCCGATTTAATCGAGTAATTTTTCTGGTTATACCGCGTAAGACTATACGCGATATAATCCGAAAAAATATCCCGTATAATCTGAATTTTACTCGGTAGAAATTTTGATTATACCCACGATAACTCCGCCATAATAATTGGTATTGCACAAAAATAAAAATATGATATATTAGCGATATAGAACTCAAGCGTGACTATGAACAGGTTAGATCTTATTGTCACACCCTAGTAGAAATGTAATCAAGTATCTGGCCAGTAACTGGCTAGTTTAACTAGACTTAAGCTAGGAACTGGCTAGTATAATATCCAGTAACTGTCTTGTTACTGGCCAGTTTTACTAGACATCAAATAAAACATGGCGACACGTGTAGGAATTGAGATTATTTAAAATTAAATGTGGATAAGTTTGTTACAATTCAAAATTATAGTAATAATAATAATAATAATAATAATAATAATAATAATAATTAATAAACGGAATAATTATGAAATTTTTAATAATTTATCTAGATGACAGTCTGGAGTATTTGTTTTGATTGCCTATAACCGTAATTCGGTTATTATGTCAATTTTTTTTATTTCATTCATTTTTTTAAATATATAACAGATTATTTTTATATCGAAATACACAAATTTTTTAATTATTTACACCGTTTCTTAATATTTACGAAAGATAACTCAACTTACAGGTTAATGTGAAAAAATAAACATACACACACTGATATAAGTAGAACATCTGTGTGACCAATGTTTACGATTTAGTTGTAGGTGGCGCGATTTCTAGTTTTTACCTAGTTTCGCTAGCCAGTTACTGGATTTAATTGCTGGCCAGCTACTAGATATGATCGCTAGCCAGATACTAGATTTAATCGAGTGAAAAATTGATCATTTCTACTAGGGCAAGTAAAAACATACGTCTTATACACTATTTTTACATATCTTGTAATTGTAATAATTATAAAGGCAAAAAAAATATTTTTATATAGCAAAAAATATAAATAGTCATACACTAATAATTCACTGATTATATTTTATTAATGTTCAATATGCTGATTGACTATAACTCACAAATTGTAAACAGCACTTCAAGCGCAGGCGCTAGAAAAAAAAAGTGACGGAGTCATCGTGGGCATAATCCAAATTTCGACCGAGTATAATTCAAATTACACGAAATATTTTTTCGGATTATATCCCGTGTAATCTTACGCAGTATAACCAGAAAAATTACTCGATTAAATCGGAGATTACACGGAGTATAATCAAAAAATAATTTAGTATAATCTGGAGTATATTTGCTATTTTCTAAAATTTTTTTTTATCACAGATATCATTGAGTATAATATGACAGAATATGCAGTGTCATTTCGTTCTTTCCGTGTATTATTAAAAAAAAAAATAAATAAAATGAAATTATTTCTAAAGTTTTAAAATTTACATTTTTTTAGTTTTACCCTTTAGTAGACTAAAGTAATTTCACAGTTGAGATGATACTCGTTAGTTTGGCTTCATTAACTTGAGTTCACGACGAGTGAAATGAAATTCATCTCAGCGTTAAGGGATTGTGGCTTGATTTAAAGGGCGGTTTATGACTCGCTAAACCACGTATTACTTTTACCAGCGTGTAAGGGTGATCTTAAGGTTAGCTGAAAATTTATTTATGTACAAAAGGTAATTTACTTAAATTTCTTCTTCCTAATTTAATACACGCGCTATTTTTTTTGTTTTTTTTTTTTTTTTTTTCGAGTCTGTGATTCAGTAGTTTATCTAATTAAAACGCAAAGTTAATATTTTTATATATAATATAAAATAAACAGAGCAATTGTGATGTGAGATAACTAAGATAATATTGTCTTTAAAAAAACCCGAGTTAGTAAATAGTTTGATTAAAATTTTTCTTGTACAGATGACCTGGTTTTATTTGATAAAAATTCACAGATTAAAAAAATAATACGTCTTCTGTCTTTCTTCTTGTGTTTTTTTTTTTTTTTTGATCAATCATAAAGTATTCAGTGATGTGACCAAGTTGAAGTTGAATAGAAAAAAAGCGAAATAATGAAAGAATGGATAAAGAATAAAGTAGAGAATAAGAATGAGGATGATTACTTCCCGGGAGAATTCCTCAACGAGTTACGTAGGCGTGGCGCGATAATTGTTACGTGCTAATTCGATTGCACCCATTCAATCGCTCCCAATTGACCCATTTATTAAGCTCTCAAAAATAGTCCCTGTGGACGTACATTGTTTTCCCAAGTATAAGAGAATTGAAAATTAAAATAGGATCAAGAACTTTATTTCAAATTGATTAATTGTTATTTTTATAAATTAAAAGTAAGTCAAGTATTTAAAATAATTTTATGAATTTTGAGCATGACTATGTAAGTTAGTTTTTGTTTGTGTGTCTTAAAATTTAATCTGGTGATTTAAGGAGAAAAAAACCTTTGCTGTGCCAGATGTTCCTTCGCGGGAGACTGAGAAACGATGCATGTTATTTTAGTGAACCCATGCCGACGCAAAACTCTCCGTGAGACAAGTGCATACATCGTTTAACCCACGCTGTGTCTTTAACACACATGTGTACAACATACATCACACAACTAATTTTCTCGATCCCACTCATCTTCTCATCTCAAGTCAATAAATACTTGGTCACAGTACACTTTTCTTTTATGAGCCACAGTTTTTAAGATAAATAGTCCACAATATTGTCTGTTTTTTTTTTTTTAATAAAAATTTAATGTCCTCAAAGTCTCTGTTTTTTTTCATTGAATCTATTCAGACCTACTTTGCATGAAATATTTGTTTTAATAAGAAAAAAAGTGTATATTGTGCAATATTACTCCGCCCTTTTGTAGATTATTTTTTAAAGCCGGATTGAAGGTGCCGAAAAAAGTTTAATTTAAACCCCGTTGAAAAATTTGACGGTAGGTTTAGAGAAATTTAGACCAAACAACTTGACCTCGGCTGCTACACTACACTAAACCTGCCACACATGCGGCAAACATGTGTTCCAAATTGCTTCTACCCTCTTGTTTTTTTTTTTTTTTTTTTTTTTTTTTATTTATTATGTTATTCCTTACTAGAACAAAACTACGGAGATAAAAAAATAAGACATTTTACAAAAGATTACTATTTTTTTACGACCAGATTTATAAATTATTAATGGAAGACGTAAATTACTGAATTCTTATTTATAATATATTCAGTCATGCTTGATTGTATAATTATGTTTCATAAATATGGCAAATTATCATTTTATAGCTTATATCAAAGCTTTGAAATTATTCAACTCAATTCGAAGGACGAAAAAAAGTTCATACCTCGTTCGAAAGTACGTACTTTCGTTCCTACTAGCAGGGATGAAAGTTAAACATTTACTCCCTGTGAGTACACGCGCGCTTTCTGTAACAGCGGGAGGAAAGAATTTCTCATGCATAATCACGCTCGTAACTAGGGACTATTTATTCTGTCGCTATAACAAATTTAATATAAAAGTACTATTAAAGTCAGTTCAATACTGCTAAGAATAAACAAAACTATCGTCAGAATGCTTATCTACAAATTTAAATTTGAATATTCAAATTATGAATTATCAAAACTGTATATTTAGTGGAGATACAATTTTTCAATTGCTCTAATATCAAGTTTGAAAACTGTGTTTTTTTATGGAAGTATTATTAATAATTGTGATCATTCAATTGAAAAAAAAAAAAACAATAAAAAAATGCAATAAGAGTTTTTAGCTTATAATATGTTTTGTTTTATAAACTTTATAATAACTAATATAATTTGTTAAACTAATGAAAATGAATACATCTTTGATGAAATGAAATTAATTTATTACACTGAAAAAAAAAATACTTTTACTCAATTAATAATTTCTTGGTACAAGAAATTCGATGACGATTAAATATTCTATTATTATGAATTATTAATTTCTGAAAAGAAGAGCATCAATATTTATCTTTGAATAATAGATAAACAAGAGAATAGCTTTATTTAAATTAAGTAAAAATTATTTCAATTAATTTAACAAGTTCTTGAGCTAAGAATATATATTCTTGTTAATTTTCAAGAACATGAATTCTTGTATCAAGAAAATTTTCTTAATAAAAGTATTTTTTTTCTCAGTCTATTAAAAAATATGACCAGACTTGACTCTTCGAATGTATTTGATGCCTGCCCCCACGATCAGCAGCACTCGATTCGCTCGTGCCGCAAATGTCGGGGCAGGCATCAAAAACATACTTATCAACATTTAAAGTTAAAAAAAGTAAAATTAATAACGTACTTTCGACCGGCTATGAAGATAAATCGTTTTAAACAGCTATTAATTAATAATCGGGCATAATGACACGCAGGGCCGAAAATTCAACTTTCGGCCCTTGTAATGTAATATACTGTTAATAAAAAAAAAATTCTTTTAAAATTTTTAAGAATCCTTTTTTTCTAGATCACGGCATTTAGTGTAATTTTCAGATTTTTCAACCAGAAATCATCGATTATTTATAGTATAGTAAATTACATTTATATTCATACGATAATTTTTACTATCAGAATGAAAAATAGCCAATTTTAACACGACCAAATTTTATTAAGCCCTTATCGCAGAATAAATTGATGGATCGTATAAAATTGAATAATATTTAGAAGTTAAAGTAAAACCATTAAATAAAAAAAAATATTTACACTTAAAAAGTTTTATTATATTTTCAAATTATAAATAAAATTTATCGGGAGTGTTAAATAGTAAACGATGTTTATATGGAACTATTAAGACGTTGAATCATTTATCGAAGATTCCAACGACGGTACAGTAACGTAAAAGTTTATTCAGCAACAAGAAAACACTCAGCAAACAATTTCTGTACATTTAAACTCAATTAGATTTTGATTGCATTTCATTTATAAGTAGAAACGTACTTTACGAATAATTTAAACTAAATGCTTTCTTTTGTTACCAACAAGTTTTATTGTATACATAATTTGTGTTTATAAATTAATAACATCTTTTAAAAGTATTAAATTAATGGCTTTTATGTGTACACTGTAAAAAAAACCGGGGTAAGTCCAAAGCGGTGTAGGTGTTAAAATTTGCGGTGTTAAATTCCAACACCGAAAGCGGTGTTCAAACAACACCGCTACCGGTGTAAATATTTTTTTTCGGTGTTAAAGCGGAGTTAAAATATTTTTTGATGTTGAAGATATTTTACTCTGTGAATATTTTTATTCACTAAATTACTACTATTGGGCAGTATATTCATTAATTCATAAAACTATTAATTATTGAAATGGTAGGTGTAAAATTGTATAATTTTTAAACAAAGTCCGTATTACATAGGTAACAATTTAAATAACTACAAACCGAAATTAAAATTTGTTCTAGATGATACTCATAGACTTTTTATATTTTTTTATGTCATACATTTTTTTCTTAACTTTTATAGGCACAATTTTGTTTATTTCAGTAAAAATCATAAAAATTACACCGGCCCACAAAAAAAAAATGGTCTGTACTTTTGACCGGACCTACCTATCTTTATGTATTTTGACGTGCTGAATCCGAATCTGAAGTCAGTTTTGCCCGTACACCCTCAAAATTATGAGTAAAATGCAAAAAACGCCCAAAAAAAGACAAAAAATTGCAATCATCGTTCTCTTCATTCTACTTACACATCATTTTTTATAGATTTTAATATTTTGTGAATATTTCAATTATAAGATCATATTTCATCCATTAAAATGCACCTGAGTCAATAACAATCGTGATTAATAGATTTTTTCTCATATTTAAAACTACAATTTTCTCGATTTTTTTTATTTTTTGAGATTTTTTTTTAATTTTAAAACGTCAATGGGACAAGAAAACTTCAGATTCAAATTCAGTGGAACAAAGTACATAAAAATCATACTCAATCTGAATCCAAAAAATTTTTTTCATCTCGATAATTTCGATTTATCATGATTTCTTGCCTTTCTTTTGGGTTTTTTGCAATTTTTTCAAATTTTGATGGATCAAGGGGCTACTTAACGTTTAGATTTAGATTCAGTGAATTGACGTACATAAAAATTGTACTTGATCTGGGTTCACATTTACTTATTCATCGCTGTGACTACAGATTTCGCAATTTTTTGGGTTTTTTTTTTGCATTTTACTCATAATTTTGAGGGTGTGCGGGCAAAACTGACTTCAGATTCGGATTTAGCGCGTCAAAATACATAAAGATAGATAGGTCTGGTTAAAAGTACAGACCACTTTTTTTTTGTGGGCCAGTGTAATGAATACTACTTTAATATATTTTCTATTAATTTTTTTAATTTAAAAACTAAATTTTTTTATGTTTTATAGATTTTATAATCTTAATATTTTAAATAGACTGTTTACTCCACTTTTACACTGGTATTACTCCGTTTTACTCCGATTTAACACCGGTATTTTAACACCGGAAAAGTTACGCCGGTGTTATTTTATTTTAACACCGCTCTTTTTACAGTGTAGAAATAAAATAAAAATAATCTCTATTAATTGGAATAATCTATACAAAAGATGAAATACAGTATTAATTTTTTATTGAAAATACTAGAGTGGAAATGAAATAATTGATGGGAGGAAACTGGTGAAGATAAATCCTTAAAAGTGAAAACGAACCAATTTAGGATAAGAATAATTGATAGTGGTTTAGAAAAAGAAGAATACCAGCGAGAAAATAGATGAGAACGAGATCTGTTCGGCTTCAATCTCGGACAATGCCGTATTCGCTAGCTCCTTTAATTGGAAAAAAAAGTCGTCAGGTTTCTTCTTTTCTTGTACCATAATCAGTTACTCCCGCGTCTTTTCTACAAGAAAAACTAGATTGACAGCTTTGCTCCTGCTTCTCATCGTGTTAGCTACTTATACTCTCAACTCTCATACATCCCAACTTATTTTATTTCACTATTTCAATATCATGTGGTGAGAAATCGCGATCAACATTCTATTACGAATAAACCGTCGTAGGCGTATACACATTTATTATAAATATTTTATTTTATATTATTCACTTTTTTATTTGGTTCCTCGAGGGAAAAAATATATATTTCTCATTTCAAATCTCAAGGGACGAGACGGAATAAAATAAAATTAAAAAAAAAATAATTAAGTCATTTAGCTAATTATTTGCTAAAATTGTACTTTATTGCACAAGGTGGGAACATTTCAAAGTGATTTTTGTTGAATAAATTTCATAGAAGTGAATTATATTTACTTAAATTGAAAAGAAATTTTTTTTTGTAACTTAATAATTTATAGATGATGAGAAGTTTAAAGAAAATGTTCAAAATTGGCACTTTTTATCTTAAATATAATTGAGTAAATTTTTTTGTTTTGATTACATAACTTGTAACTTTGTAATTTATTATTAATTAAAAAATAGTTTGTTTAGTTTCGTGAAATATTACTTAGAAATTTTACCTAGACGGAAAGAACAAGATTACACTGGATAACATTCCAGATTACACGCAGTGACATCTGTAGTGAAAATAAATTTCAGATAATAGCTAGTAAATCCAGATTATATTGAGTGATATCTGGATTATACTCATTGTCATCTCCCATTTTTCCCATTAAAATCTCAGATTATACCGTGTAAGATTCCACTGGATATAATTCGAGATTGTATCCTATAGAATTTGGATTATACTCTGTAGAATCTTGGATTACACCCAGTAATATCTGCGCCATTTTCTTTCTAGCGCCTGCGCGTAAAGTACTGTTTACAATTTCTGAATTATAGTCAATCATCAGTATATTGAATATTATAAAAATATAATCGGTGCATTAATTAGTATGGGAACATTTATATTTTGTGCTATTTAACAATATGTTTTATAGTCGTTATAATTATTAAAAATTACACGATATGTAAAAATAGTATACAAGACGTATGTTTTTACGTTTAGATTTGTGACAATAAGATCTAACTTGTTCATAGTCATATGATAATGCTAAGTGCCAAACTTTTTCTTTGCAAAGAAATTCTTCTATTCACACAATTTTCGATATGGATATTACACTCAATTGCGCCAGCAAGTATTTGAGAAAGCATAATAATTGATAGTGACAAAATAAAAAACACAAATCTTTTTCGACAATAAAAAGAAACGCATGATGAACAATGGACATTTAAAGTGTTAGAACAATGAACAGTATTACCTTGAGGATTTGAATTTAATGGTTTTTTGCTCTTTCACGCTCCATTCGTTTTCATTTTTCCTATTTCACCTCCTATATGCGCATATACACACATATTATATCTATATATTTATGTATAATAGCCATATTCCAAATTATTCATCTCTTTTTTATCTATAGACTTCAGTAGCTCATGTTCTAGTTTTTCCTCTTTTTCTTTTAAAACTTTTTTTCCTCCTTGTATTTTTTTTCTTTTCTACTTTTTTTCCTATTTCCATATTCCAGGCAATAGAGCCTTTTTGAATTGTTTGGTGCAGCTCAAAAGCATCGCTATCGATTCTTTGAGATCAAAGAAAATTGAAAAATCAACATGCCAAGCTGTGATATAAAACACGCTAGGTATTACGTAACTCTTTTTAATTATTTCTTTTTACAGGAAAAGAAAAAAAATAAAAGGAAAAAATCATTGAATGACGTAATTATGTGTCATTGATAATCAAGAAGAAAATTATTTATCACAGAAAAAAGTGATTTTTGTTTATAAAATAATTGCTTTGATTCAAATTTTAAAACATAAGATTACGAATAATAGAAACATAGATATTTAAAGTTAGTTGTTTTTAATTTAATTGTAAATGCAGGGACTGCAACAATTTTAATTACTCTTGTTATTTCTCTGACTATGACGAATACATTTCTATTAACCTCGCGGTTATGTTCTTGATAAAATAAAGTTTTGTCGTCACACACCCAGTTAAAAGTTTACTGTGATTAATATCTTAATTCAAGTGAAATTCATAATTTAGACATAATTTCAATTAGTTGTCATAATTATCTGAGATTATTTCATCAGTCATTGAATTTGATTAATAAAATCAGGGAAAGATTTCATCAATTCAAATAACAGTGATAAAGCCCTGTGAGTCTTACTAATATACTTTTAACGTTTTTCCTCTCAAGTTTACTCTCTCGGCTCGCAAATCTCGTTCATTATTCATCTGATACCGAGGGTTCTTCCAAATGACTCTTCAAAAGTCATTTAACGAGGAAACTTACCCGCAATCTCTCAATCAAAAAGTAAAAAAATTAAAATTTATCAGATAAAATCAAAGCTTAAGTCTTGGAAAATCGTTAGTCGAAGAATAATCTTTTCATATAATTAATTAAAAGTATCATCTTTGTAAAAGTTATTTCTAGATAGTCCAATAAGTTTCTATTAATGTAATCATTTTAATGGCGAATAATAATAATAATATTGACTGTTTTTAAATATAAATATACATTAATTTATATCTTATTAAACATTTTGTAGTGACAATACGGGTAATTCAATTGGCTCATCGTTACCATAACAGTTTCTTATAAATGATACTTACAGTAAAGAAATAAATAAATATTCTTTCATTCACAATATCAATTTCAATCACAAGTACAATAATAATAATAATAATAATAATAATAATAATAATAATAATAATAATAATAATAATAATAATAATTCCGGCAAAAATTAAACCAACATCAGTATCGATTGTGAGAATCACTGGATGACACATTCTCAGTTACAAATACACACGCGTTTATATTTTCCATCGATATATCTCCGTAACACATATCGTCTGTGATCTGAGATCTCAGTTTCGCGGTTTTATATTCTCGTATTCCAACCATGAATCCATCGATGAATTTACGATATCCTTTTTCCCTTTCTTAAATTTTATCTCACGACCTCCGATTACGTCTTGCAATTGCTCGCGCGCGCAAACTCTCTATAGATATAGGATATACATATATATGTACACATATAATATTACATATATATCACATAGGTACACTAGCAATCGCACAGATTGAAACGAAAGTAGATTTAGCAGAAACCAGTATAAAATCTTCAATATGAAACTAAAAGTTAGCGAGTTTAAATTTTGCCAACTTCAGCTTATTCAGCTGCTACGTTTTTTCCTCAAATACTTATGTTATATATTAATCTAAAAATTTATATAGCCCATAAGGCTGAAAGTGTAAATATTCGTTTTAAATTGAATATATAAAACGAAGTCTCTTCACGATTTACCTGAAGCCTTTTAGATATAGAAGTCCTTGAATAATCCGAGTAAAAATAAGCGAATAAATAATTTAAAACTCATCAAAGGCTTTAAAAAGAGATACTGTTAAAAAAAATAATGTTGGTAAATATAGTTTCTTACAAAGCGAGCGTATGTATATATGTATATACTTTAGTGTAAAAGAGTAACGAAGAAAAAGGGTAATGAAGTTAAAGATAAGAATAGAGATAGAATGAGAATGAATGTTGTAGGAATAAGGTTAGCCTGAGACACGCGACGAGCAGCAACCAGGGTAAGACAGAATGGA
The DNA here is from genome assembly GCF_020080835.1 of Cotesia glomerata. Lineage (NCBI taxonomy): Eukaryota > Metazoa > Arthropoda > Insecta > Hymenoptera > Braconidae > Cotesia > Cotesia glomerata. Next base: position 23,392,122 of record NC_058159.1, on the reverse strand, counting down.
AGGCAGCCGTGAGCTTGGGAACCGGTTGTAAGTTCTTATTCTCGTTTCACCTGTGCTAAACCGATATTACATCTCCGTTGGCCGCCACGCGAACGACGGACGACTCGGGTGCACCTGCAGTTACCGCTCTTTCGCCTTTATTCTACACTACTACTACTACTACTACAACTACTACTCTTATATTTCTTCTTCTTCTTCTACTTATTCTTTATATACCATACACTCTTATAGCACATTTACCTTACCTTTACCTTCACTTTGCTTCTCCTCTGCCTCACCTTGGTATAGAATCGTATTGGATCTACACTATTACATCTATATATACATAAATATATATAGTCTGGCTGCACGAAGCTCCATGAGTCCAGTTGCCTCTTCTCTACTCTCTATGCTACTCTATATCTACTGTACCTGTTCGGAGCGATTCCCGGGATAGAAGCAGGACGAGTTTCATCTTTTATCTTCCTTCTACTCGTTTATTTTTAATCTTGTATCTCGATCGAGCTTCCAGCTCGCCCAATACCATCCTGCTCCGCGCACTCATGGATAGAATATTATATTATATTGTATTATACATCTTTCCAGTCCTTGTCGACTGTGTACTCTTATTCTGTAGTAAGTCTTGGGAGCGTATCCCGGGCGTCTGGACCGGTCCATTTCACGAGGAAACTTGTCCATAATGCCTGAGGCTATCATCCACAGCAGCTAATCTTACACTGTACCAACTTTATCTTCTATTCTATTCTATTCTATTATTTTATTTTATATAAATAAGCCTAATGTTTGTACACACAACATTTTTATTTCAAACATATTTATCGATGCATTATCATCGATTCTTATTCTCGATGTGCTAACTTTATTTTGTTCCTTACATAACTACCATTTGTTTTGATTTTTTCAACAACCTTTATTTTTCTCATATAATGCTTTTATACTGCTCCGGTTTATTTATTTTTCAATGAAATTTTTGTAAAGAGAAAATATTATTCCGATATGAAAACAACTATTGAGTCGTATCACTGCAATAATCAATTTTACTGCCATTCTTTATTTTATTTTTTTTTTTTGGTTTTTTTAAGACATTGTTTCGGAAATTAGGGTCTTCATTTTCAAGAATTTCAAGTAAAAGTAACAAGATGATTGATAACATTGACAATTAGTGAGTATAATACCCTGATGAGATGAGACGAAAGAAAATTTCTTGTAAGAATTGGAATTTTATTATACTTGGTGATAAGAGACGAAAAAGTTTTTAATGTAATATTTTTTCACTAATTTTTTATACACACTAGAAATTTGAATAGTGCGCTATAATTGGCTACGCGCGCGCTTTAATTTTATTCAATAAGGAATCAGGTCCCATTTTTTGCAAGTTTTGACTATTGACTTATTTCACACTCTCATGTATTTTTATTGTAGAGATGAATTTTGCTCTTAGTTTTGATACAAATAATCAAATGAATTTATTTATAAAATTTGACGTAAATAAAACTTTCAGTTTTTCAAAATAAATAATATTATTGAGATGAAATTTACTATTACATATTTGTTAAATCAATCGAAATGTTTGCGATAACATTACAAAAGTATTACTTAAGTCGCACATAAAGGTTACATTCATACATTTTTGTTAATTGTCAGAAAAAACAAACTCCCGAGTTTGCAAACCTCTCACTTAAACAGAAGAGAATGGGAAGGAGAATAAAAAAAGGGGAAGTGGAGGAGGAGAAGACTCTTGAATGAAATCTTCTCACGTGTGGAAAAGAAATGAGCCTTATAGCCTCTCAAAAAAGAAATAGAAGTAAAAGGAAGTTCGGAGGAATGGGTACGAGGATCAGAGAGTGGCAAGGACCTGAGATCTGAGGAGTTGAGAAGATAATAGGGTTCGAGAATATATGAGTGGATGCGTGTAAAGTATATATATGTATATTAATATCTGTGTAAAGAGAAGCTGTAAGAAGAGAAAGGTAGTTGTGAGTGTAAGAATACGTAAAATGGTGGATGGGATCTTGGTGAAGCAGTTTCAGAAACGAAAAGGAGTGAGTCAGGAGGTGCCACAGACACGTAATTGCGCATTAGCTCGTCGTTGTAATCCAGAGGATGAATGAACGAGCGACGTTGAGCCAACGCGAAACCGCAGGTTGACGGTGTAGTGCTCTGGTCTGCTTCAGTATGAACAGAGAGAGATAAAGAGAGGCAGAAACATCGCGAACAGAAGGAAGGAGAAGATCAAGCCAAGTAAGGGGTTGCAGGGGATTAAGAAGAAGGTAAATGGAGGCATCCAAGTGTAAACCCATGATCGGACTTCATATTCCAGCTCTCTTACTCTTTTACTTAAAATCTCAACTCCTTTATTTCTCGTTTTGATGAGAAGCTGTAGACAAAACCGGTTTAACTTAAGCTAAGCTATTGATGCTGTATAAGAGAGAACTGCAAGAGTTTGTTAACGGTGGACTCGAATAATGTCAGAGAACTTGAAATACCCGCATATATATACATATATGTATTTATAAATATGTGTACAGGGGGTAATCGTCGAGAGACACGAACATATCGCGAGAGACATGAATGACGAGAAACCTGGTGGAAATTATACGTATACGCAGCCTTCAATTTTATTCTTTTAATGCTCAGTATTAAAAAATATAAAAAAAATGATAAATTACGAAAAAGAAAAAAAAAACAAAAAAATTTTATCCTTAAATTAATCATTCGTGGTCGTAACGTCGTAACTTTACGATAGTTTTTAAATTCTCGATTAGCATTAACTATGTTGTTTTATTTTTAGAAATTATAAATTCTTAATGAAGAGAAACTTTTTTTGATTAATTTTATTGAAACTTTTGAATGAATACTTAGGTGGTTTTAAATGTTGCTAAGTTATTAGGTAATTAAATATTTAAATCAAATTAAATTTGATGGCATTATTAGATCGAGGAATTTGTGACTGGTAAAAAAATAAAAAATTTTGCGAATGTTAAATTAGCCAAACCATATCAGGAAGTGTAGTGTTTGAGAGGAAAGGAAGTGGAGAATTTGATCTGAGAAGTCAATACGTGGGTGTGAGTTGTATGGCTTCTCACTGAGTACACACCGTCCAGCTGTTGGCAAACATAAATGAAAGTAATTTGATACCACAAAAAGTATCCAGATAATTTTTTTGTAAGAACCCTTTAAACTTAAATTGTATTTCAATCTATGGGCAATTGTAAATAAAATCAATTACACGTGACAATTTTTGTTCGTTGTCTCTTTTGTTCTGTCAGTTTTTTTTTTCTTATAGTCGAGAAGCGGTTGTTCAAGAAAACAATTACAATGACACGGAAATTAGTAAATAATTTTATTTTTGTTTAATTTGTAGCTTATAATCAATAAAATACGGTTTTGTTGTAAAATATTTGGATTAAAAGTGAGTAATGTAAAGAAATGATCTAGGGAACGAACGAGGATAGTTACGGGTGGGTTATTTTCTTAGATTTCGACGATTAGCAACGGACGTTGACGGGGCCCCGAGCCCCAAGAATATCATCAAGAAAGAAGATGGAGAATAAAGTCGAAACGTGGGAAGTTGCTCGACCGGCTTCCGTAATGTTTTATTATCAAACTCTGTGTATATGGACACATAAATAACTGATTCGTGAAATATAATTATTCGCTCAGGAGTGATTTCCGGTCCCTGTTATTTTTGTTATTTTTTTTTTTTCATTAACGTCTCTTGTCTCTTTGATTTTTTTAAAATTCCGTCTACGCAAACTCTTCTTTTTACATACGGTTTAAATTCAACATTTAATCGCAAGGTCAGTTTATTGCAGCTAAAAGTAAAAATACATAATTGTGCAATATATACATTCATATATTTATATATACATACAAACATACTTATACTTGAATGAGGGTATCGTGAGATGAAATTTTTGTTTAGTAAAACATGTGAAGATAACATTGTAAATGTGTATCGCGTGTTACCATAGCGTAATTATCATTTTATATATATATTTTTTTTTGCTTTATTATTTGCACACAAAAAGAAATTTTTTCGAAACAAATATACATTCGTTTGTATTAAATGATAAATATTTTTGGTTGGTTATTTTTCGAAAATCTTATTGATTTTTAAAGCATATTAAGTATTCACAATTTTATGTAACATTTAACATGCAATACTGCTAAATATAGTCTTGTAGAAAAGGACTTATTGAAAAGAAAAGGTTTTTAACTATAGACTTTTGAAATATTTCGATACTTTTATGATCGATCATTTCAAAGTTCAACTTTGTTGAAAATTTAGAATTTTCTCTGCTAAAACTGAGCAACTATTATTGATTAATGAACGTTTTGAAAAAAAACATTGTGTTGAAAAAACTTTTTAAGTAGCTTATTCTCCTTCCAGATATAGTATTCATCTTTATTAAAAATACACAAACTGAAATCTGAATTATTTAGTAAATTTTTAAAAAGTTAAGAGTGTTTGTGCGTCAGTCTTAATAGTAAATGAAAATTTATTTTTTTGTTTTTTACTTTTAATAAGTTTAATCATTTAGTTGTCTATTCTAAGAATTAAAAACTCTCTATTGATCATTTCAGAAAATCGTTTCTGATTAAAAATCAAATTCTTCATATAAAATGTTATGAGAATAAACAAAATTTTTTTTGATTTATGCAATTCATAGTATTCTTTAAAAAAAACCCGCGTTAATAGATCAATTATTTGAAATAATATTAGAAATTTAAATTGCGTGCTGTACGCGCTCATTCTTCTCCTAAACGAATAAGGAATCAGGGTCTATTTTTTCGATTGGTATTGAAAATTTCGATACTAAACTAACTTCATTTCGATCATCAATTTTATATTATAAGATATTTATAATTGTTGTAGTGAATTTTCAACATAATGAAATCAGGCAATAGCAGAATAATAAATTCTTTCATCAATAAATTACATAGTACTATCGAATTTAAAAAATATATTTGATAATTTTTTTATGATATTGTTTGAAAGAGTAATGGGCATTCATCTATAGCGTTTTATAGACATTTTTTTTATGGAAACAAGGTATTAATTAACTGCACGAACAATTTTTGAATGAAAGGTCTACACAACAGTTTTTAATAACAAAAAACTAAAAACACTAATTGGAAGATTTTAAAAGAATAATACTCGGAACTGCATAAAATAAGAAGGAAGAATTTACAGCATCAATTACCGAAAAATTTATCATTTGAAATGAAAATTCATATGTAATTTTATTTCGATTTCTGATTATTCATTGTGCACAACTAAATATCATTAAAATTATTAGCTGCTTGATTTTTATTTGAAAGTATTTATAACATGTTAATAAAAAAACTAAAAAGTCTAAGGAATGTAAATAGTTACAGCGAAATATGGGGTAGCAATATTAAAAATGACACTCGAATAAAAATGTTATCTTAAAATATACAAAGCAAACAAAATTTAAAAATGTATGTCAAAGTAGCTCGAAGACACAATTGATGTGGTTTAAATTACACATCACGCAAGTGCAAAGTAAAACCCATCGAGTAGAGATAGTCTTGTTTCTGTCTTGCTCAACAAACTGTAGTATCCTAACTTCCTCACCCTCGCACGCGATCAAGTAATACAGTACAGTGCATAACGCAGTTTATCCAAATTTCAAGGTAACTTTCAAGGATCAGTTATATATCTACAATGCAAATTCATAAAATACATAAAATTCATCGTAGCTTTTGTTAAATTACTTAGCACTTTGATCGCTACTAGAACTCCTTCTGAAGCAATGACTTTAACAACTTAAGCTTCAAATACTTTTAGTGATAATTATAGATAAGCAGCGAATGTTAATTTAAATCAATGAAAACTTTGTATTTTTATCCAGTAATTTTGTCGCATAAATGATGCACTTTGAAATTGATACGGGAGCAAAGTCACTGCTGCGACTTAATGTCACTTTGGATTGGGATTAAAGTCATGTCTGTTGCCAAGATCAACTCTTATATATACAAACATACATATATACACATACCCGTACATACTTATCTGTATGTATGTGTAAGCCTTGCTTTGAAAATTTAACAGTGATGCATTTGAAACTGAAACTTATTACGCTCAAGCTCAGCCGAAATGAAATTTAACCAGAGTACTATCCACCGAAATTATATTACGTCGCTAAAAGATTATAAAAAAAAATAGAAAAGAGATGAGCTAATAAAAAAAAAAAATAAATAAAAAATAAAGATAAAAATAAAACCAGAAAAAGAGTACGCGTTATGTAAAGGCATGTATAATCTAATACCTAAGTGAAAAGACTGTAGGTAAGATATTAAGCCATAAGTAGGAGTAAAAATGGCAACACTCGAAATTTCTTTTCATAGATTTTCAAAAGAGTGCTTACAGCTGCTCATTTAATATTTATTACCACGTGGTAAAGAGTCTTTGCTTTACCTCTATCTACTTTTATCTACTCTCCGAATATTATTCACAACTGCTGCTGACAACTTTATCTTTTTCATAAAGTTAAATTTCGACTAAGGTGGTGATGTTGACGTAAAGGTTGATATGCACTTAGTTATATCGAGCAGCCGCACTTTAGTGTCATCATGTAGTCGTGTAAAGAAAATGTTTAGAATCTTAAATTCGAAAAACGAATAATATACGTTTAGAATTGAAGAGCTTGTAAGTACGTGTACGAGTGGCCGACTCAATTATTTACTCCACTTCTTATCGATCTCTTTTGGTCCTTTCAACGCTTCCGTTTTTTATTATTATGCCCGCGCGGTCTTTGTTTTATAGAACTTGGAAAAATACTCCACGTTGATGGAACAACGACGTGTGATATTTTTAAACATAGGTATGAGTGTGCATAGATGCTACTATGCTTTTATGTGGTTTTTATAAAGAAAGAATACGCGTGAGACAGAATACGCGATTCAGATCTTTTTCCCATATACATATACATGGTCTGGCGTTAAATGAGTACGGGTGTATATGTCGAATGAAAACAAGAGATAGAGATGCTAGAAGAGTTTGCGCTGCTCTCTGGCTCTTAGTTCTCATGTAGATTTGGTCTATTCTCGGTTTACTTTTCTCGTTTGTTATTATTATTATTATTATTTTCATTTCAATAGTATGGCTCTTTTTCTCCCGTTACTTCCCTCATTCGCATTGTATTTGGAATGAACAGTCAGACTTATACTGACCAAAGTACATTTGTTGCATTTTAATAATGTACTTCAAAAAAATTGCTTTTTTTATAATTCTTATTTGAACAGTTCAATATGCAAATTGCGTGTTACGCGCTTGGATAGCCTGATAGTAATCTAATATTCACAACTTTTCATTTACAAAAAATTACTTGATTCAAGAAAATTATTCAATTCGGAATTTCAATCTCATTTCAAGATACTCAGTATTTTTTTATTCTAAAAAGTAACTCTCCGGTTAGAAAAATAAAATTGGATGGAGAGTCAAACGATCAAGACTCAAGAATTTTACTTTTGAGCGAATTACTTTTACAGTTTTCGAACAAGATGCATCAACATTAAGTCCGAAAATTTTTTTTCTCCAGGATTAAGATATGTGATTACACTGATTCATGACATTACCGACTTAATTTAAAAATGCCGTAGATACTAAAAATTGTGGGATATCTGCCATCTTCTATATCGTAAAAAAAGTCTTGAATATTTTTCAAAATATGTCAAAGTAAAAACTACGATATTATTTTGTGAGTTTTTTTACTTTTTTTAACTGTTAAAAAAAAACTGAGTTTATTGCGACACAGAAAAAACTACTAAGTCTACAGTTTTCTCTGTGATTATCACTGCATAAATAGTTACACTGTTCAATATTAACGACTGAATGTTTAAAAATAATAATATTGTGCTGCATACGTACATAATTGTTTTTATTTAATTGAATTTGGAAAAATAAAAGAAGCTTTTAATTACTATTTAACAGAAAAAAATTTATTCTTATGTGTAACAAAACACAGAGTATGCATTAATCTTTGTTTCATATTTCGTACTGAAAGAAATTTGAATAAAACAAAACATGAAAATAAAATTTAATAAAACTTGCATTTGTATTGAAGTAATTTTTTATTACGTTGTCCGCCCGTTAACTATTTAATTAAAACCTCCTTTATAAATTTGTAATAAAACTTTGAATCCTGTGAACCATAAACTTTTCTCAGACATTGTACGATATATAATGGCTCAGTAAATGATTGTTTTAAAGATTCAACACAAAAAAAAATAATAGACTAAAACTTGTATTCAGTTAATACTTTTACTTTCACTAATTTAAAAGACGTATCCAGTACCTGAAATCAATACTAAATATTTTAAGTATATTTCATAGAGACATTTATTTATTAACTGAAATCCATTAGCCTCTATCTACTGATGAGTTAAATTGAATTAGATGTAACCACTCATGTGTTTAAACCAAAAATCCGCGTATAACCTGATTTTACTGTGCAAACAGTACACTCTGCATTGCTATAATTCAACACAATCAAGTTTTTCATTACTTTTTACAGACATTTTCATGGTAAATATGTTTTTATACAAACATCTCGTGAAAAATTTTTCTAGGCTGTTATGTGCAAATATAATATTGATGTGTCTTAATTTGCCTGTATGGCCTGATATGAAAATTAGCCACATCAGGCCTTATCAGAAAATTTTTTACGGTAAATTATTATAGTCTACAAAAAATTTTGAACTAATTCATCTGAATTTTTAATTTGATTTTAAATCTGATCATTAATGCATTTTTATTTTCTAAGCCTCGATTTATTTTTTTAATTCATTAGAATTAAAGGGTTGATGGGCAAAGAGAATCAGAAAATCGTATCAAATTGTAAATAGAAGTGTAACAATATCTCGTCGTTTTTGAATTAATGAGGACTTTCTCTCCAGAAATGTATTCATGTATCAAATTTATATGTCTCTAAAGATCAAAGTACTCGGTATTTTATGTAACGTTCATTCTTCCTTACTGTATGGACATAAACATAATTAATATTTAGCGACAGTGTGCCAGTCAAGTAATATAGATATACTTAACAACGTAAAAGTTTTAAATATGATCCAATCATAAACTGATGTACGTCCTCTTTATCTCATTTTATCTTTAGTAATATTTTCTCGATTAGTCGGGAAGACTTTTGAAGATATTACCTACTATGTATACGTATACTAGAGCTCGATATTAAGTTTTAATAACTTTCCTCGCAATTTTCTGTGTTACGAACAAGTATTTAAGCTATCGTTTGCACGTCTATATTTCAAGTGTAACTATATTATGTCAAAAACTTCGACCAAATATGAAAATATTTTTGATAGTTAGATTAAAGTAAAAGTTTCATCATTAAGAAATTTTTAGTGTAAAAAAAAATACTTTTGAATTGAGCAAAAAAAGAAATTGTACTTGGTTTAAGAATTTTTGACTACCTTTTGAAAATAATTTACTCTTAATTCAAACATTAATAGTTATCGATTCACGACAAAATAATAATATTATGTATCAAGAGTAGGTATCAAAATCACAAAGAGATTTCTCAACTTTATTCTCTGAATATTATAACTTCAAAATGCGCGTAGATTAAAAAAATTATCTTGATTCAAAAACAAATCTTAAACTGACAAAATAATTTAATTTAACAAAGAAATGCTTTGATAAAATTTTTAACTTCCCGCTAAAAAAATTGAAAATTTTAAAAAATGGGGAAGTTATTGGTTTTACCCCGTTTTTCGAAAATCGAGTTTTCATCGGATCTCGACGTTTCGAGGTCCCAGGAAGCTTTCCTGACTATTTTCACGATGATGTCCGTACGCCTTTATGTGTGTGTGTGTGTGTGTGTGTGTGTGTGTGTGTGTGTGTGTGTGTGTAAACCTCTCGTAACTTTTGAACGGCTTGACTGATTTCATCACGGTTGGTGTCATTCGAAAAGGCTTCGCCAAACTTAGATTTCCTGTAGGTTGGAACCGATTCGAACCAGTAGATTTCGAGAAATTGCAAAAAAAGTGACAAAAAAAGTTGTTTTTTTTTTCATTTTTTTTAAATATCTCCGAATTGGCTGAACCGATCAACTTAAAAAACTAATCAGCTTTTAACCTTGAAATCCCGCATCGATCGCCACATAGAGCGTCAGAATCGGTTGATGCGTTCGTGAGATATCGTTGTCGAAAAAAATCAAAAAAAGTATTTTTTTGTAATAACTCCGAAATTTTTCATCAGATCAATTTTTTTGTTTAGAATCATTTATAGAGCTCAAAAAACCACATCGATCGCCGCCTACCGCGTGAAAATCGGTTGATTTATTAGAAAGTTACAGCAGTTTGAAAATTAGAAAAATCGTGTTTCATCGAATTTTGATAAGACTTTGGAGCTCGAAGAGCTCAAAAGCATAGCAAAGCTATCTCATTGAGCTCGGAGAGCTCAAAATAACATAAATTGTATTTTTGAGTTCGAAGAGCTCGAAAACGTCACAAGTGCAATTTTAAGCACCTAGGTATGGAATTAGCGGGAAGTTGCAGGGATGGCCTTCAGGGTCAACCGTTTTTCTAATTTTTTTAATTACATTAAATTAAATTTTCTTTGATATCATAATTGTTATAGAATTTTCGCGCACAAATAAATATTCGTTAATTGACATTGTTATTATTTTATATTAATATTATTACTATTGCTAATTATTTAAAAATGTACTAATAACTATGTAAAGACATGTATAGTCTCAGGGAGCAGCAGGTCCGAGACCAAAAAAAAAATTAAATATTAATTGTTAAGTGAACCTTCTGGTATCATTATAAAATTGTTTTTCAATTTGTTTGTGTAGAACCATGCTACTAAAAAGTACAATCTTACTACTTATTATATAGAATTTAGTTTAACGGTATATAATGAAGACAAAATAATAAGAACGCAATAGTCTATGGTTCTTTTTCCTCAGAACTTCCCAGGGTATCTTAATGAAGAGGAAATTACTGTACGTAGCATTAAGAACGGAAGTGTGAGGATATGCTATAATTCCAACGGAAACGAATCTATTCTTGTTAGCTAACTCCCACGAATGGATTGAACTTCAAGTAAAACATTATTACATTTCTTTTGCAGTTATTGCTGATAAAAAAAATAGAATTGGATGTCTTCAATAATGATAGATGAAGAAATTTACAATACAACATAAAGAATTCCAACGTTCGCTAATGGAATACAAATTTTATCTAGAAACCGAAATAAAATAGAAATGACAGACAGGTGAAATTAAATGTTGAATTGTTCAACGTAAAGCGAATTGAGTTTAGATTCTATGCATAGCCTATGAGAATCACTCTTCGTAGTGAATTCTCCCGGAATATTTTTTTATTTCATCTTTTTGTTGTTACCAATTTTTTTTTTTTTTTTATTAAATTTACAATTTAGATTTTTTTTTAATCTCACAGAGTGTTAGTCAGTGCTCCCAATTCGATTAGTGTATTTATAATATTATTTTGTTTAAGAACTAATTCTATTTCATACTGATATAAGGATTAACTCAGATTTAATCCGGGGACACGGTAGTGCTCCCGCTAAGTAGCTTCGCGTTAAGACTTGTCAATATTTATTTTTTAAAAATATAAAAACCATCGGGTATTACGTGAATCTTTAGAGATTGTTCATTTTTCATTTTAATAGACAGCTTTCAAAAAATAAAAATTAACTAACACATTTTATTTCTAAAATAAATCTCAAAAAAAAAATTTTTTAAATAAAAACAATTTCAGAAATCTGAAACTTCTGAGATTAGGATAAAATACTCATAAAGAAATTTTTTGATATGACTTGATATGCCCATAAATAATTTTTTAACCAAAGGTAGTGTTGAAAATCTCTTACGAAAGGGAATATGATCTTTGACTCCTCCCTTTACAAGAGAGATAAATTTGAGGTACTGGTTTCTAAAATAAAAATCATTTTTTGAGTCTCTTAAAGAGCCTATCTATCGTTGATTGTTAGCTTAATCGATTACTTAACCCGTCAGCACTCACGTTATAAGCATTTTGCTCACGCTCGATTTAAAACAATGAAAACTTTTTCTTTTCAAATGGAAAGGGTAGATGAAATTTTTTCTACCTTCAAGTAATTTTACCTATTTTCAAATTATGAACTTTTGAAATGCTTTAATATTATATATGTTTTATAAAAAAAATATTTTTCCCATGCGCGTCGGAAATTGTGAGCATTCTTCTCATCACGAGATTATAGGTGTAACAAAAAAAAATTTACTTTCGGTAACGTTCGGGCTAGTTCGTGTATCTTCGTAACTGTATAGCTGCCCGGCCGCATGCAGATTAAACGTGAGCAAATCTCTCATCACGAGAGTAAATATTACCGAAAAGTTCACGTGAGTGCTGACGGGTTAAGCAATTAGTTAGCAATCGACTACTTAGCAATTCTTGCTTGATGTTAAGAACACGTAGGACAAGTGAATATTTAAATTTTGAATAAGATAGTGGGATGTTTTTTGACCAAGTAATTATTGAATAAAACATCATGAAACTTGGCAGGAGTACGTAAATAATAGTCCTTTGTAAATTGATTCTTTTATTTTTAAATTTAATCATTGAAAAAAAAAAAAAAAAAAAAAAAATAATAATAATAATAATAATAATAAATAAGTAGGTAGTGTTCGCGTGTAAAACTGCCTTATCTTAGGACCTATCACATATTCAAGTAAATAAACTTCACTCTAAAGAAATCACTAATAAACGTACAAAAAATATCATCTTTGAAATTGATTTAATTTTTTGGTTATTCTTTACCTTAGTTTAGATTATTTATAAGACAGAGTTATTAAAATGCAGCTAGTTTAGGGTAGAAAACAAATTATCAACAAAAAATTTAATTTACTATATTTTCATATAGGCCGCAAGAGAGTGCCAAAAGTAAATTATCTAGTTTAATTTTTTTAAGCAGTGTTGAGCAGTGTTAAGCAGTGTTGAACAGTATAGAGTATCTACAGTCAGTCTGATAAACTCCTTCAGTGCACTTTAAATGTGTTTCAAATAAACAAACCGATATATTCAATTTGCATTTGTTGTCACTGGTCCAGACTGAATTATCGACATCAGACTGTACTATATGTCCTTAATATTAAAATAAATTATTTGTGTTCTCTCTATAATAAATTATTTTTATTCTCTATAGCATGATTTAGTCATATCTGACCAGAACAGATGTCAGGATGTCAGTAAATTTTTTCATGGGTAATTTTATTCCATTTAAAACCATCTTTATTTTTTTAGTTTTGATGCAACAAGTGTTTTAATAACTCGATTACCATCTGTATAGATTCAGTCTACAGTATGTATTGTGTTATAAAAGCAAACGCAAAATTGTAAGTTCATAGAGCTGATTTGATTACATTATTAACAATTCGCTTGGAGCGTAGCGTGACAATGATCAAGAGCGTCAGTGGGATAAACCGTGAAATTAGTGTAACGTTATAAAGCCGTCGGGATAGACAGTCTTGCTCAATTTGAAATAGGACAACACGCCCACACATCCATGCACGTATAGATGTATAGTGTTGGAACCCCTTTGACATTTTAGTTCGATTGGTGTTCCGTATCTATTTAGATCTTCGTTAGTCTGCTGCAACTGTCGGCCTTGTACTGATAGACTAGTCCGTACGTAGACCCTGGTCGTGTCTATACTGATGCAATGCTTCTACAAATCTTCCTAGTTCCATCTCGCTTCATCATTCCATCCTAAATCCTCTTGTTAGTTCAGCAATGTTCGCGAAAATTCTCTCTATAAAATTTCTCTTCTCTTCTCCTCTGTTCTCCCCTTGTTTCTTCTTATGGCTTTACTTTAGTTCTTCATTTTTTTAACCAACTATTTCTCGCGCCAGCTACTGTAGATATAGTTTTCAAAAGTAAACTCATGGCGTGCTCCACTGAATAATCGATTAAAACCTAGTTGTAGTTTTAGTGGCAGTTGTAGTTTTAGCCGTTGAAAGAAGATCACAAGAAAGATAAGGTATGAAAGAAAATGGCTCACTCGCGTGCTGAAATTATTTTCATGTAGAAAAGAAACGATACCGTTCTACACTTTTCGAAAGTAACTTCACTGTATTTATTTTCTTCCTTCCACTCCTTCTCCACCTCCATTTTTCTACTCGTCTTCTTTCATTTTCTCCTAAAGTACCAGCCCCAATGCATCTTTTACTTCCTGCAGAAAGTCTCTTACCAGCTACTTTTCATCCCTTTCACCTAGCATCGTTTTTCCGGAACACGTCCGACAGATAAACACGCGATCTGTCGCGTCATCGTTTCAATAGTAGACAACTTACTTCGAGTTCGGCTTAACACTCCAGCTCTATCCCAATACAAAGGAATAACTGAATTTTGGTTTGTTTTTTTATTTATTGAATTTAATACATCGTTCGAAATTCTGACAGTGCAACAAAATCTATAAGTACGTTTTCATGTCCAAAGGTTGGTAATCCTATAACTTACCATTGTTTTTATTTTGAAGGAACAATAAATTTAATATTGCTTGAAAAACTCTAACTGCTGCTGATTATTAAATTTTATTTTTAGTCTGCAGTACCTTTGATACAATATCCTTTATTTTGCATGTAGAAAATGACCACTGGCCATACAAATAAAGATCATACCGTATGTTTTCACCTCTTTTATGATAATACACTCATTTTTGCTCTCATTCAACTTTTTATTATCACTCCTATATTTTTGTTTAATTATCCACAATCTTTTTTTATTTTTTATGAAGTAAGGACACGGTGGACATTTCCGCTTGGTTCAATGGTCAATTGAACATTTATTTACTCGTTGTATTCAGTTTTTATTATTTGACGAGTTTGTTTGTCAGCTTGGTTCACAATTTATTCGAATAATAAAACATGAGAATTATAGCTGTCAATTGTAATCTAGTGCAACAAATAATAAAGTTAAATCCATCCAAGATTATTGAGAAAAGTTACCACTCATAGGTTGGAAAAGTTTGGTAAACTAAAATATGCACGTTTTTTTATCTTACTTTAAGAATTTGTTGTCTTGGATTCTCAAGTTTTGAATTAAGATCTTTGTATATTCAATCGATAACTATTGTAACTTTATTGAAAAGTATGTTATCTTCAATTTGTAAAACTAAATTCTTTCGATAATTTTATATTTTTGTTTTGTGCCGTTTTTTTTGTTCACAATTTTATCATCCAAAACCAAAAAATGAAACCTTACAAAAATGAAATTTTTCTTCAACAAATTCTAAACCATATTCAAGTACATTAATTAGTCAATCTGTAATTGATTTCTCGACTGTTGAGTCTTCTCGAGCTTTAAGCGTGCAATGGATTAAAATAAGTTTTGTTTCTATGTCAGTTCGAATATTGAAATACAATAAAATAATTATAATCGCCGCAAACGAGCTACATTATATTAACCTCCAAAACAAGCTGTGCATCTTTAATTTCATCCTTTATACACGAAAAGAAAATCGTAGCCTTATACATAAAAGCCATTATACAAGCCTCTGATCGCGTAGCTTTGACGCATAGCTATCATACCATATATAGAGCTAAATCAAAGTGTACCATCCACTTTGTGACTGAACAAACTTTGTCAGTAATGTCAGTGGTGGTTACCCTCAACGCTACTTTGCTATAAATTTATGTTCTTTGTCTCCTTGTATCATAAATTATTTCATGTTTACTAGGTTATTTTCTTCTTATTATTATTCATGTTTATTAAAGTTCAATACAAATTAAATCAGCACCAAATAGATGTGTGTAATACTAGTGTCAATTAGAGATGTTTAGTATACTAATTTATTTTGTAACAATTTCATTAAGACGTTAAGTTAAAATTAAATTAAACGTCAATTTTATTAATTGACGAGAAACAGTCGATGTTATTGTAGTTGTATTAGTAGTAGTAGTAGTATTAGTAGTAGTAGTAGTAGTAGTAGTAGTAGTAGTAGTAGTAGTAGTAGTAGTTGTAGTAGTAGTAGTAGTAGTATAGTGGTAGTAGTGGAGCAATAGAACGACAGGGTGAACTTTACGCAAGGGAGTAGAATGGTTGTTTTGTCCTGATGATTTGCAGCATCTGCACTGAGCACCTTTAACAAAAGTCACCCACTCGTCTCACTCTCGTTAACTCTTTGGTGCTTTCTCGTTTACTTTTTTACTCTTCTGTTTCGCTTACCTCAACAAAATTTCTCTTCGTATTTGCTTTTTAATTGTAAAATACAACTATTTTTACACCGATTATATCGTTTATAAAACAGAAAATTAATCTTTAAAAATAAATTTTTATTTTTATTCATAACAAACATAAACTTAAAAATATTTGCGATTCATGTATAAACTGTTAAGGAAATTAACTTTTTTAATTATTGAAAAGAAAAAAACTTTTTTCAGTACCCGTTAAAAAAATTTATTGATATCGCCATATGTGTATCGAAAATGATTCAGTGCTCATGTGCCTTCTATTGGACAAATTTATACAAGCCCAAACAAATTTATAAATTTTTTATAATTTATATAAATAATAAATTTATTATATTATACTCGGACAAGTAACGGACGTTGAATGCGTATTGAATTAATGTTGCTATAGTGAATACAATTATCTGAACTTAAAGTTTCAACAAAGTTTGATTAAAGTTTCCGTGAGGACACGGATGTATTTTAATTGAATGCATTTGAATAGTAATATTTCAATTAACCATTTTAAAAGCTTCCATAAAATGAGCTCAAAAATAATATTTACAGAATTATTTCTGCAGCATGAGGATTTGAACTTGAAATTTAACACAGAGTTTAGAATAATTTCAACATTTAATGAGTTTACTCAACTAAAAATACTTGAAACTTTGTTGTCACGCTGTAGAATGAATACCATTGAAACACATACTTAAAACTGTTACTGATATCAGTTTAAGTTAAAATTTTCAACAAATACACTATCAATCACAAATAGGATTACAGGATGTATCATAACAGGATCATTCTAGTTACAACTCTAAAGAACAAAAAAAATAATTTAGAATCGAGAAACCTACATCCTCCGTTACATTAGTTATAGGTTCAATTTGTGGTATTTGTGGGACTATGTGGAACAGACAGTAGTTTTGTTGCTTTTCCAACGGCATGTTATAGGATTAAAATCTGGTTGTATTGGCAAGAATAATGGTCTGCACCATTTAAGTATCAGGTGTTATCACTAATTAAAATTGATTTCCACTAGAAAGATATATGTTTATAATCCTTTAACATTACTTGTTAAAAGTTCTATTGAAATGTCATGTATAATGTTTTTTTTACGATAAATGCTTATTTTATATCATTAAAATATAAAAAAAATGTGTCAAAAAAAAAAAAAAAAGAAATCCAACAATCTGAAACTCATATCAATAGTAAGCTCGTATATACAATTTTTCTTTTTTTTGTGATGAAATAAATTTCAACGATTGTGTATAATCAGATTGGTATGAATAGACGCAGTAAAATTTTAAATATCAAACTTCAGAAGGGTGTATTTATATTTTAAATAAATATAATTGCTAAATATCCTTTTTAATTTTTTCATAACGCTCGTTACTGGTCTCTCATCAGTTTTATACTTTTAGAAGCTAGAAATATTTTCAATTAAAAGGAATAATTCAATGGAAGATAGAAATGACAGATCATTTATTTCGAAAATTAGCTGTAATATCATCTAATAGGGCTATGATGTGAAATCTAGAGAAAATATAAATGCTTAGTCTAAAGGAGAAATTTTGTTGGTGGTGTATATTTTTTTCGCATGCAATGGAAAGTAAAGTCACGTATTTTTAATGGACAGGTCAGGTAAGTGTGACAATTATGGGCACTATACGGCCGCGCGTGTATGTAGTTTAGTGGATGAAACGATGTGTCATAACACCCGAGAGAAAATGACACTAGTAGACACTTGAGAGAAACGACCAACGACGACGTCGGCAAACCCACTAAGGGCAATTCATTAGAACTTGAACGACAAACTCGATTGGGAGCGTTAATCCTTTTCGCTCGATTACTTCTCTACTTGACCGTTTAACTCATGAGTCTTCTTTTATTTTATTTTTTATCTTTATCTTACAATTTCGCTATACCAACCCTTTTTTATTTACGACTACCAATCCCGAGGGTGGGCCTTTTTTTTTGGTAAACATTTTAAAACATACGCTGAGTTAATTAATCACGATTTATCACATTATGTATCCACAAAAACGAAATATGTTGTCCATTTATTGGTAAAACTATAATTATAATTTATATGTAAATTAAATTTGCAAATTAAATGTGTACGATTAAAGTTAATAAACAACTTGATAAAATCAATTTAATTTAATTACTATTTCAAACTTGGCACTTGAAGATTTCGTGATAAATATAAATTCCTACATAACATGTGTGGCACTTTAATAACTTTATATACATTTTTAAGAGAATAGATAATCGATGTGTTGATTGACAGCTAAATTATTTTATAGAAGCTTTTGAAATATTATTTTATTACTAAAAGAAAATTTGAAAAGCAATTGACGGAGAGGTCATCCCTGGAACTTTCCGCGTTTTTCGAGCTTGAAACGATCGAAAATCTTCCAATTGATTGATTTTCGAACTTTTTGAGCTCAAAAATTTAAAAATTATAGAGAAAAAAACGATTATTTATAAATTTTTAAATGGCTATAATTTTTGAATAGCCGGAAATAGTCAGAACGGCTTCCTAGGACCTCAAAACGTGGAGATCTCATCAAAACTCGCATTCTCAAAATCGGACCGAAATCTATAACTTCGTACTTTTAAAAATTAAATTTTCAATTTTTAAAACGGGAAATTAATTAATTTTTCATTTTCAAAGCAAGAAGTTAAAAATTATATTATCAATTTATCATATAATAGTTATATAATTATCTTCATTCTGTTACATAAAACGATTTTGGACAGATTTACCACAACAATAGCAATATTAATTTAATAATATTTTTGTGCAATGATTTTAATTATGATTTCAAAGGGGATAGCTTTTATGATATGTTGATTGAACGTTAATGAATTTTCAAAACTTCTAACCCAATTAAATTACTGTCGTAACAATTCTATTTAATTGTATCTATATAACTATTACATTTTATTAAAAATAATAAGAATAATAATAATAATTTATCTTTATTTAAATTACTATCATGCAGACTTGTTTCATTTTAATCAATCAAACATAAGCAACAAAATTTCTCACTTCTGAATTATGTGAAATTATTCAATTTGTTAAGTTTGTAAATTTTATTCATTATTTATTTGAGTGTGTCACTTCATCGATGATGAGTTCATTATGCTTGTATAATTAGCATCATATGGAAAATCATAAAACAATGTACCTTTCAAAATATCATGGATAATTGATAGAACGAAATGGAAGTAATTGCGAGTGTTATATCATAATTTGAAACAATTTGAAACTACGCTCACTAATGATACTAAAAAAATATTTGTTTTTATAAGATAATGTAAATGTATCTAATATATTAACTATTTGTAAAAAAATGAATTCAATCGTATGGTTATACGATAATTCCAAGATAAATGAAAAGTAAATAATTTCAATAATTTTAATGACGTTAATGACTTGAATCATCTAGAGGATGAAATTAATCAATCGGTGTAAAATGACCGTACTCGTTGATGAATAGCATATATTGTCTCTTTACTGAAGGACATTGATAAATTAGCAAATAGTTAAAATAATTAACGCATTATCGGAGCATGGTTAGGAAAGTGGGCGAGAGAAAGATAGAGACAGATGTTGAATGAGTGAGCCTATTGAAATTAATCGGAGTAGATTAATCAGTTGATTGGACCTTTAAATATCAGTTAAATGTGAGAATGATCCAATGATAGTCTTTGAAATTATCAGCGATGAAATTTGAATTTCCGTCGTTTTGTTGTTATCAAATCCTCTAATTTAACATCAAATAAAGCTCGATCAAATGGAGTATTATTACTGCGCCATTAACTGCATTATCGTTAATGATTTCAAATCTTAGTTAAGGTTATCAATTGTTAATCTCCGAGTATCGTATCATAATTTCGCAACTGAGACATGTGATATATGAGTACTATATACATTCATCATGGATTTAACGTCATTATTCGCTACTAATCGTACTAACTAAAAACCCTTGGATCGCCGTCCATAATTCAATATCTATTAATGTTAATAGTGAACTGAGGGTGCTGTTGGTTCATTGTGATATTGCCGCGCCCGAAAGCTGCTTCGATCAATACACATCTCTACCTCCCACATACCAACTGCTGATTCAGGGTGTCCGTTGGTGAGAAATCTTGACAAGGTCACATACCAGGACCTAGATCTCTACTTTAGCTGTAAATCTTCTTGTAAAATAATTTCCTGATACATTAATTAATGCTCATATCAAAATTGGCTACATCAGGCCTAATCAGGACATATCTGGTTTGATATATCCTGATATGACTTGACATGTCCATATCAGGCCTGGTCACATGACATTCGACCATTTATAATTTTTCGACCAAAGGTAGTGTTAAAAATCTCCGATGGGAGGCGCATGATCGCTGAATTGTCTTCTTCTAAGAGAGTTAAGTTTGAGATGTTGACTTCTAGAAGAAAAATCATTTGTTGGCTCCCTCAAGATACTTATCTGACTTTGGATTTTAGTTTATTGAACTTATAAAACCAATTTTGGCTGAATAAGACTTTTTAATTGAAGAACAAATTTTTAGGAAAATTGAAAAATTATAATGAATTATTTTTTTATTCTCATATATAACTTGATATGATCAAATGACGCCATATATAGTCATTTCAGGTTATATATGGCTGTATTAATAAATTTTTTTTCGAGAAATTAAATTAAGCGCATAAATGATGAAATTGGTTAAAGTTTTAAATGGGTTTAGTAGAGTAAACCATGTCTAGTAAGATTTAAATGAAATAGCTGTACAGTAACTATACGACTATACAACTGTAAATACATAAAGTTGGACATGGGTAAATTTATCTTACGAAAATAATAAACCAGACGAGACATTAAGGATCTCTGGAGAGTCTTAACCAACCGCACAGCATGAGATTGCCATCGCACGGGCTACACGACAGGTGGTCAACGTATACTACCATCAGGGTGATGTTGTCCCTCATCACTTGTACACATTTTCATGTCGTACGGAAATCCGTTGAGCCACTTGACAAAGTTTGTTGTTCAACAGTATCATCTAATACTGCTATTCCTACAACCTACAATAACTTTCTGCTATTACTACAGTCAACGCTCTCTGTATTTGACTCGCCCGTACAGGACCATTCTCTGTATTTGACTCGTCTTTGTTCATAAGAGCTGTGTAAAATCGTCAAGTATAGAGGAAGAATGTGGTCAAATACAGAGAGCAGTCAAATACAGAGAGGTCCAATACAGAGAGCGTCGACTGTATGTACTCCCCCGCTCTTATATAATTTATTTGCAAACCAGTTCATTTTCTTGACCTTCCTCCTAACACATTTTATTGTCTCAATATTATATTAGTTGAGTTTGAGTTACAGCTTTCAACTATTATTTAATTATATCTCTTGATTAAACCTAAACATCCCACTATTTATTGAATAATGAATTCAATATTTATTTGATGAACATTCACAAATTAAATAACAATAAAATGATTATCATAGAATCTCGAAAGCATGAATGAAACAAAATTAAATAGAACGAAAATAAACAAAATAAAGAAATTTATTTGAGCAAAGTTATTAAAGAAGAAAATTGAAATTCCATCAACAGTTATACCAGCTTTGCTGAAGAATTTATCTGTAAATCGATCTCCTGCCGTCTATGTCTATACATATATGCATATATATGCGCATACAATGTACATAGTACCGATTAAATGTGATTTAATAGCAACTCGGTACTTTTCAATCATGGATTTAAACTGAAACTACACAAAACTATACGGACGAACACATGTGCTGTGTTATTGTATTTCAGTGATGTCAACACATCTACATATGTTATTATTCTCTATATGAACTGTAGATAGTGTACATGCGGTGCGGTGTCAAGAGCTAAAAATAGTCAACAGAATTTATTTAGTTTTTCTCGTAATTCTTTTGACCCTCAACTCACATCATCCATTGACAAAATACTGGCTGCCTTCAATAAAACAGGGTACTCTCATATTACTTACCCGTACTCTCTTGTTTCTCATTCTCTTGTCACACATTCTCACAATATAATGACAATACCAATAATAATAACAATAATAATGGAGATATATATATACATACCTGTATGTATGTCGATAGCTTCGCGTATGACGTCACATCATTTCGATCTCCCTACAGTTAATAATAGCCCTTTATTATTTTATTTTACTTTTTGTACCTCGCTTTCCTTTGTACTTGTGACTAATTGTCATCGTTGTATACGGGCGATGGATTTATTTTAGATTTTTATATTAAACTCTTCAAAGATAGGAATATCTATTTTTTATGAAAACAAATGAAAAAAATTTTGTATTGTTTTCTATACAGCTTATTATATTTTTTCAAAAAATAGAGTGAAAAAAGTAAGTTTATGTAACCGATGAGTGATGGAAAAATATTTTTAAAAAAGTTTTAGTTTCCGTGCAAACGATATTGTTCCAACGTGCTACACGGTCATTAATATACTCTACGTAAAATATACAGGTATGGATGTATATTTTCGTTATGAAGGTTTATTGGATTGTCGTGGCGGAAATAACGATAATATTGCTACTGTTGTGACAGGAAAAGCAGGTAAATTTTAAAACAAAATGTCCACAAGGGTATTGTGTAAATTTCGAACAATATTGCCGTCTCTCTTTTGTCTACCCTTGTTTCTATTCATCAAAGGTAAATTTTCGGTCCAGCAAATATTCAAGGACTACCAGTAGGTGTATCGGTGTATTTTCAATGTGTTGCATACTGAATACATACATACGTGTATGTGTGGTTTGCACTGTATAAGCTACTGGTTACCATCAGCTAACAAATACGGTGCCGGACCGTTGCCTTGAAGCTGTTATCCGTTTCGGTAGGTTAATTCACATGGCAATAGATTGAACGAGCTTTTCAAAACGATCGCGGTTTCCAAAACTAATCCCGTCACTGCTGTCTACTAATTTATTTTCTGTCATTATCTCAAGCTTTTCGTTTTTTTAGCTACCTGGCTTTTTTCGTAAATTATTACTAGCTAAATAGTTCCATCACAATTCAGTATTTGTAAACCAAACATTAAATCCTCAAAACAATTTATCTTTGCGTACATTTTGAAAATAGGTAATAGTAAAATTTCTGGTTTAGTAGTTACTAAGAAGTAATAAAAAAATTAGGAAAACGGTTGACCCCGAAGGCCATCCCTGCAACTTCCCGCTTATTCCATACGTGGACGCTTGAAATTGCAGTTATGCCGTTTTTGAGCTCTTCGAGCTCAAAAATACAATTTATGTGTCGTTTTGAACTCTCCGAACTTAAAGAGATAGCTTTTTTATGCATTTGAGCTCTTCGAGCCCGAAACTCTGATAGAAGTTTGATAAAACACTATTTTTGAATTTTTAAACCGCAATAACTTTGAATGGATGAACCGATTTTCAAGCGGTTAGCGGCATTCGACGCAGTTTTTCAAGCCTCATAAAGAATCTTTAAGTTTGAATCGATAGAACAAGAAATTTCGGAGTAATTCGGAAAAAACACTTTTTTCGGTTTTCTTTCCTGCACGATATCTCTCGAACGAATCAACTGATTTTGACCAGATTAGCGGCGATCGACGTGTTTTTTTTAAGGTTAAGAGCTGATTAGTTTTTGGAGTTGATCGATAATGCCGTTTAAAAGTTATTCAAAAAAAACCACTTCAAAAAAAAACTTTTTTTCACAGTTTTTTTGAGATTTCTCGAAACCTATCGATCCAAATCGGTCACACACACACACACACACACACACACACACACACACACACACACACACACACACACACACACACACATACTTACATACATACAGACATAGTGACACTCTCGCGGCGATAGTCAGGGAAGCTTCCTGTGACCTACAAACATCGAGATCTGATAAAAACTCGATTTTTGTAAAACGGGGTAAAACCAATAACTTTCCGATTTTTGAAAATCTTCGATTTTCTTAGCGGAAAGTTAAAAATTTTTTTCTAGAAACGTACTTCAATTGACAAGTCGTACTGAAAGATGATAAGGTTAATCGCCGATAAAACTAAAAATCAATGTCAAATAAAATCTTAAAGTGAATCATTAAAATGATTGTTATTTTAAAAATTAAAACTTCAAACTTAACTCTCTTGTAAGAAGACGATTCAGCAATCATGCGCCTTCCATCGGAGATTTTTAACACTAATTGGTCGGAAAGATATATACGAGCGTACGTATTAAGTAATATCAGGCTAGAATATGTCCTGACATGCCTATATACACGGAAAAAAATTAACTGTTGCTGCAACAGGAGGCAGTCATGTTGCAGCAACAGGAAAAAATCCTGTTGCAGCAACAGGATTTTCTTGTAGCTGCAACAGGAGGCAGCCATGTTGCAGCAACAGGATAAAGTCCTGTTGCAGCAATAGGATTACTACTGTTATTGCGACTTAATAGTAAAATATATTTGGGTCATTCCATGTCAAATTGACCTACAGTTGGAATTGACTCCTTTTGATTTGGATAAATTTTGATCAGAAATTTTCTTTTATCATATAACGAACTTCTACCAGACGAAACAAAATTAAAAAATTTTATTCAAAACATATGCAAATTCAAAATTTCGCTATTTTTTCAGTTTTTTAATTTTGTTTTTGGAATATCTCTAACGTTATTATAGATACGGGAATGGCCTTTCGTTTGTTTGAAAAAGGACACTTGGGGCTATTGAAAAAAACAATATATTTTGGAAAAAAATTTTGAAAAATGCCAAATTTGTCAAATTTTTAATTTTTCAAAATTGTCAAATCAATCAGCCTGACTTTAAGATTACTTCAAAAAAATAAAAAAAAGTTAAAATTTTACAACAGGATTTTTTCCTGTTGCTGCAACATGACTACTTCCTGTTGCAGCAACAGTTAATTTTTTTCCGTGTAGGCTCTAATATGAATATATCAGAAAATTCTTTCACGAATCATCTTAAAAATAATCTAAGCTGCTTCTCTTTAAGATAAATTTCTTTTACAAATGAAAAATACAAATATTTTGGTGGTTTAGGTATGATGCAAACTATCCGTGAATATTACAGAAATATGAATTATTGTCATTGACAATAAAATGAATTATATGCCATATGTAGTAATAACAACAACAACAATAATGATAATAATAATAATAATAATAACAGCAATTAGCAGTATACCTCAGTTGGCTGATGGAGTGTTGAATAATCCATGTGTCATTTAATTGATCACTCTACAAATATACGTATTTTATTTTTGATTGTAAACAATTTTTAAAATAAATCCTAATAATTATTAGAGTTTATTAACGTAGTCCGATAGATATTTTCATACTAAATATTTGCCATCGAAATGAAATGTAAATTACAATTTCCGGCTGAAGAGTTCAATATTTATTTATTAACGTATCCGAATGATAAAATTGTAATCATTATGAATGAGTGTAATTTTAACGTACCCGCATAAATTACAGCCATATAAAGGATCATTATGATATTGAAATTTGGTTTTCTTAAAAATATTTTTGATGTTCATATCCTTACAGATCAAATTAATTTTCAATTTAAAAATCATAAATTTACATTAATAAATATACCGAGTATAACTCTAGAAAACGTTCAAATTTCTCGCGATTATTTAATTGCATGTCGAGTAAAGGGCATTAGCGTCTCAATTTATTTATAGACAATAAAAGATTGAGTATGCATATAAATGCAGAATAGGTATTAAATATTTTGAAAATAATCATTAGAATAATTCATACAAACTTATATTTACAAACTAACCCGACATTATTGTACGTCACAGAGTGAAATGCCCTCGGGCGAAACACTAGTTTAATATTAACGTTAACAGTGCAGAGAGATATGCTATACGAGCATTTGAGCTCTCTTATTTTGGATGCCGGCGTTTTACGAGCATTCTGACAACGTCATATTATTAATTATTTAAAGAATTTCATATTATGTATAAATATAAATTTTTACACTTATGATTTATAGGAAAATTAAAAAAAAATTTTTTAATTGTGTTAACACTTAGTGGCTTTAATAGGATCAATAAAAACGCTAATATGTTACAACGTCGCAATAACGTTTCCGCTAATAGTATTTTTCACGTGATATATAGTACGGTCTGGCATACTAAAATTACACTCCACAATTTCACTGGGCTGATATGATGATATGGTTTGCAGTGACCAAGATTGTAATTTAACGTCATACTTGATAAAGTACGCTATTCATTTGAAATGATTGATTGTGAAATTTCATTTATATTGTGTTATATTATTATATTCATAGGATTTAATTTATTAACGTTAATACGATTTATCGAACTGATTAATTTTATTTAATTAAACGGACAAATGTTTCGCATTGTTCAATTGATGCGTATAAACGTGAACGTGATATACATATAAATATATGCTAGATTTTTTATCGCAGATCCCTTGAATGTAATCTAAATTTTTTATTGTTTATATTTATTATTATTTTTTCATTTTTTTACTGACTATTATCACACATTTCCGTTTTGTAACCGTGAAAGGACTCTTGCGTTGTCTTTGAAGAGTCTTCCGCTGTTGAAAGTAGTAGAGCTAGACTATAATCGAGCTGAGTGATCTTAGGAAGAAATGAAAAGACGATAATGACCCTTTGTAGTGGAGCTAAAGAAGAATTTTTTGTATTTTTACTTTTTTATTTCTCTTCATTATATTACGATTATTTTTTTTTAACTATTGTTCTGACGAAAAAAAACGACGATATTTTTCTAATATCCTTTAGAATTATTATTTTATTATTAAAATATTTTATTTAGATCGGAGGTTAATAGTAAATTAATACAAACTTGTAAATAAAAATAGAAAATTGAAATATTTTGGCTAGATTTTAAATTTAAAATGATTTGTACAAATGATTGTTTCGTATTTTATCTTATTTTTCTCGTTTCTTTCCTTCGCCTTTACCTTTGACGAATTTTTTATTATTTATTTCTCTTTTCAAAACATCAATTTTATTCGTATAACAGTGGCGTCGACAACTTGACGCAATCCAACTTGATTTAAATTTTTCTTCTCGCAACGTATGAAAAGCAATCAGTGCTAAATTTTACCCAAGCATTGAAAATCGCACAGCTACAGCGTGGCTGAATTATATAAGAAACTTTATACCGCTTCTACAAGCTTGACTTTGTTTAAATGATTCAATTTTATGTTGAAGAAAACGTAACATAGTTGAACCATTATTTCTAAATACGTTTCTTCTTTTGAATGAAATTTCAAAGTCATACCAAGTACAACTTTTATTAAAAACTGATAAAAGATGTTGAGTTTTAGTAATGATTAAATGAATGAAAAATTTACTTTTTGTTCATGAAAAGTAATTGAAAATAAATTCTGTGAAAAATTTTTTTGATATAGCCTAACATGTCCTGATATGGCCAATTGTTATACCAGGTCACATTAGAAAAAAATTTTTACAAGTCTATTTATTTGATCGAATAATTTTTAAGGTAAAAACAAAACAAAAATTCATAACCAATTAATTACAAATACTATCGGTCAATTTAATTAATATCATCGTTTGGAATTTAAAGAAATTATTTAATGGTAAATAATTAATTAATATTAATTATTCGAGGATTAATGAGGATAATACCTTTCACAGAATGTAGATTGTTTAAGTATGTGCCTGATCGCATTATTTAATTAAGTAATGAGATCGATAATAACCGAGAAAATTATATAATAATTTGAATTTATATATCTGAACACATACGCATGCTCGCACATATACATTGTATCCCTGTGAAGATACATCACATTGAATCGAAATCGAATGGACCAATGAATTCACTCAGTAATTATATTCGGTTCTGAATTCAATGAGGGCAACGCGCTCACACAAATATATAACGTCGATCCAACATTGAGTGTCTCGTTAATTTGCTATTTCTCTGGTTTTCAGGTAAGCCGCCAATCACTGGTCAATGCTGCTACATTTCGCTGTGTCTCTCAAAATTTATCTGCTCATTTGGTGACGTACTTTTTCAATATTTAATTTTCATGACAAGTGGTCACTAATAATTAAATAATTTTATATATGATATTGTATTATCCTCTATAGTTTCATGTCACTTGGATAATTTACAATTGACTTCTGACAAGCCGATAAATAGCTTTCAGGGTAAACAACTTTTTCAATTTTTTTTTTTTTTTTTTTTAATAAGAATGCGTTTATTCTTTTTAGAAAAAAAAATTGTTAAGCTAAAGAAATAAGTTTGATAACCGAAACTAGAGTGAACTACAGTTACTTAAAAAAAAAAAAAAAAAACTAACGCCATCAGGTTCAATTAAAATATTATGGAAAATTTAACACTTTTTTGAAAAATTTTAAGAAATAAAAAAAAAATTTAATATTCTCAAAACTTTTATAATATTTAAAATATTAAGCATGATTTTTTTTAAAGTTAAAAAAAAAATTTTTGCAAAAGTTTTAATTATTTTCTCGTTTTGACATTTTTCCGGTGAATAATAATCAATTCTGTATTTTTATACGATTGCAACAGATAAAAACAGTTGATAGTAAAATCCGATGAAATAAATAAATGATTATTCAAATGTATATACAATAGTATTAAGCGATAATCTTTTATCAGTTTATTTCAATTTTTATACACATATATTAGCGTCTCAATTTATAACTTTAATATTGAGTTAAATTGCAATCCGTTAAATGTTGAGAATACATTAATTTAATCGTAGATATAGAAGTCAAATAAGTTTAATGCATCTTCAAAATTTTATTTATGGTATTGAGTAGCCATCAACTCATAAATTAGATGACAGACAAGTAATTTTAACGAAAAATTGACATAATGTTAAGCTAAGTCGAATATCATGAATCTCATAAATATATATTTTTTTTTTACATATGAGCATCCACTTTTAATAATAAATTTGTTCTGTGAAATGTTGATAAAGAACATTTTTTTTTATTTTTATTTTTAGTTTGAATTTAAAAAAAATGTGAAAACCTGTCATGAAAGATAAAGCTCGGAAACTCATCTAATCCGATTACTAAAGCACTTTCTATGTAAGCTTTAAATTTACTTATGACATTTACACTAACATAAAGATAAAATAATATTATTTAATTACAGAAGTACTTACGGTCATAGTTATCATTGTTGCAATCGATCTTTTTTTTTCTTTTTTTAACTTATGCAAAAATTTGTTTATACCTTCAAAATGCTCATTCGTGCAGAATAAAGTAATGAAAGGGCTGAAGTAAATAAACGTCTATTTTACTTTACTCTTTTTTTATACCGTCAAGTATAGATAAATTAATAAACGTGGAAAATTTGAATTTCGAAATAGTTGGAAGAGGATTGTATAATCGAGTTCGTTGAACGACAAACGAGAACCCAGAATAGAGATACTTGATTTACTCTGTATGAAGTTGGGATGTCGTGCAAAATGTCGATGTAATATATAGATAGATAGTTATACGTTTATATACATAGGAAGTTCACAAAGACAATGACGAGGGAGTAGAACGTTAATACAACTCAATATGCAATGATTTAATAATGGTCCATTATCTCCTATTAAATTGTCATTCGCTTACAGTAACTACATCGTCTCCTATATTCCTTTAAGAAATTCATATTAACCGTAGATCACTTGTGCCACTTTAATTTTTTATTTATTTTTGTCCGCATTTTTTATATTATTATTTTATCATCGTTATTCTAACTTCAAGTTATAGTAATTTAATTTTAATGTATTCTCGTATTCATAAGCAAATTATTAAAAAGCAGAAATATTTATGATGTTTCTATCCAAAAAAAATTTTATTTTGTTTTTATTACTTTTATTTGTTAAAAAAGAATTATAAAAAAAATTTTTTTAATTGTTTCAAGTCTGATTTTAGAATTGTATTTCAATTTTCTAAAATAAATTTTATTAAATGTTATCAAATAAACGACATTTTAACTCTGAGTGAGAATAATTATCACTAGTATTGAATTTGGTGAACAAAGAGTCAGTAACATTAGTCAATTTACATGCATACATTAAAATTATAGAACAAATTAGTTTGATATGATTGTTGTAATAAATGTTGGTTAAAGCACCACGTAGTATTATTTCGGTAGCACTTTTGATTTCGAAGTTACCAAATTGACATAGTTAATTAAAATTTTATTAAATTATAATTTTACTAAAATTGAGGAACTTCTAAAAATATCCTATATAAATGGCGCTGATAGCCACATTAACAATATATACTTAAAAAATTTTCATTCTCTGGCGTTCACGTTTTCTATGACATCACGAATTTATTAGAAATTTTTAGAGAAAATTTTATTCAGTTAGTAAGGTAAAAGCCCCAATAGATGATCACGTACCAGTATATGATCACTCCATGTATTTGTATAACTATATTTGTGAATATAGATATACAAATACATGGAGTGATCATATACTGGTACGTGATCATCTATTGGAGCTTTTACCTTAAATATACTATATTCAGAAGTGCTCTCTGAAAACAAGTAGCTGTGTATTATTTAAGCATTTGTGATATGAACAAAAAGTAAACAATAAAACTACCATACGAATATCTTCCGTTTAATAATTAAATATCAATAAAAAAAAAATTCTTTGCATTATTTCTGATATTTTTCTCTGACTAAATTATGTAGTTTGACATTTTATTTTCTTACATTTTTACATATTTGTCATAGGACGACATACATATTAAAATATCGGAAAGAACGGTTGTGTCTTAACTTGTTACACTTCAGAAAAGAAGGATAAAGTTTAAAGTTTACAACAGAAAAAAGAAGAAATGAAAATAAGAGAGAAGAAAAAATAGAATAAGTTGGAAAAAAAATAAAATTGTCGCATCATAACTTTCAAAGTACGCACATGGACTGAAGGTATATACATGAGTGTGAGTATGTACAAGGGAAGCAAATCGACGTGCCATTGTTCAGTTTGTTCAAATATTCATGCGTGGTCGCACCTGTTATATTTTCTATCCCTCTATTCGTCATAAGCTCATCACTTTTGCTATAACCCTCATTTACTAAAAATAGTTCCACTATCATTTATACTCACAATTTTTCATTTTTATTTTTCGAAAAAATTTTTCACACCCGAAAGAGGTATCACATTCATAAGTAATTTTTTTTACAAAGAGTAGCTATTACACTGTAAAAAATTTACGGAGTGAATGAAGAGTGAATGATTTTTAATTGATTCACTCCCAGCGGGAGTGATATTTACTCCGAGAAGGAGTTAATTTTTATTAATAATAAAATTCACTCCGCATTCACTCCCAAAATAAATGAATTTAGAAATAAATAAATTTTTGTAAAGAAAATATTTTTATAAACCCTTTTTATATTTAATTATTAAAAATTTAATTAATTATTTTTAATAATATTTTATTTTAATTATTATTATAATATTTTTATTTATTTTTTTTTATAAATTAATTATAATTAAAAATTGTCAAAAAAAAATATCTAGATATATATATATATACTAGCGGACCCGACAGACGTTGTCATGTACACACGTCTTAAATTTAGAAATTTTGAAAATGAGCTTATATAGTTAAAAACATCATTAGTTAACAATATGCAATGGGCATTCTTCAATAATTAACATTTTCGTAAATATAAGCCCATTCTGATTTTATACTCATCAAGAGCTTTCATTTGAATACCCACATGAATTTTTGATATATTTTATATATTTATATATTTCACAAATAACATATATATAAAATATATAAAAAATGTTATGTGGGTACTCAAATGAAAGAACTCGATGAGTGTAACATCGGGATGAGCTTATATCTTTCAAAACTTCAATAATTAAGAAATGACATTGTATCTTGTCAACTAATGATATTTTTAAAGATATAAGCTCATCCCGATGTTACACTCATCAAGACCTTTCATTTGAGTACCCACATCAATTTTTCATATATTTTATATATTTATATATATTATATATAGGTATATATGAAAAATATATCAAAAATGCATGTGGGTACTCAAATGAAAGCTCTTGATGAGTGTAACATCGGAATGAGCTTATATCGTTAAAAACATAATTAGTTAACAAAATACATTATCATTCGTTAATTATTAATATTTTCATAAATATAAGTCCATTATGATTTTATACTCATCGAGACCTTTCATTTGAATACCCACATGAATTTTTTCATATATCTTATATATATGATATTTATAAAATATATGAAAAGTGCATGTGGGTAGTCAAGATCAACAAAAATTTATAAATAAAAAATCTATTAAATAAATATTTTTTCGTGGACTGAATTGTGAATCTAAACCATTCTGGAATCCACCGGAAGACACACAAAAAATTTCATTAAAATCGGTCCAGCCGTTTAGGAGGAGTTCAGTGACAAACACACGCACAGAAGAAATATATACATAAAGATTAATTTTGAGATTTTTTTTGTAGAACGAAAATTCATCCTTATTTTATTTATTTTAAAAACTCCGAACGCGGATGTTTTTCGGAGTGAAATTCGAAATCACTCCGAAATCACTCTGAAATCACTCCGCAAATAAAAACTCCGGATTCACTCCCTACGCGGAGTGATTAATTACTTCACTCCGGAACTCCGAGTGATGGGAGTGAAATTCACTCCCGATTCACTCCGGATTTTTTACAGTGTACGGTTTTTTTTCAATTAAAAAAATGGAAAAATGAAAGAATCTGAAATATTAAACGTAAGAAATTCATATGGTTTTTTTTTTTATGAATAAATATCGAATTAAAATTCAAATATTAGTGATCACAATTTTTAGCAATTAATAAAGCAAACATATATGCTGACGAATATATCTATTAAATTGTAACCATAATAAATTTTACAAAATAAATTGCCATTTTGCATACGATTTATCAGTGTACGTAATGGTGAAAAAAAATTTTTTTTCTGATTACTAGAGTCTAATCAAATAACATATGAGATAAATTGTATATACTACCACAGTACTAGTGACAAACTTATTCATTCAACGCGTTTTTAATTTATTGCCTAGTTTAAAATTCTACGTTCCATTGTGCGTAATTGGAATTTATTCAACATTATTAATATTTTATAATTGAATTTTTTAATAAACAAGTATGAGAATAACAATAACAACAACAAAACGACATTACTTTAATTAACTAGAATAAAAACTGAAAAATGGATTGAATAGTTGGTCCAAAAATTACTAACGTGATAAGCCAAAAATTTTCATTTTTTCTTAAGGAAGTACGAGCATCAAGGCAACTTTTGATAAAAAGCTTGATTTTTTTTTAATATGAAGTTTAAATATGTCTAAGCAAATTCTGAAAATTTGAAGGAGATTGCCCGATTATTTAAATATATAATTAACTTTGAAGTTGACCAGTTTAACATTGGTCTTATAGGGTAACCTCCAAACATTGATATATTTCTGTATTTTTCTCGTAAAACTGTCGGTGAATATTTTTAAAAAACTTGTGGATGAAAGTAAATATATTAGTGATAAATTTAATTCAAAAAAATTTACACTTGCTCGACTAATTAAAGTTTATTAATTAAGAGAAAAATAAATGCCGCCATTAGCCAATGTTAAATGTATATCTATACATTGAGAATAATCATATGGTTACTGCTCTCCCCTTACCGCGCTAGAGTCGATACCTATCCCCACCCCGCCTAGCGCTCGTACTTCCTTAATATGAAAGAAATATTGTTATACATTCTTTACTAACAATAAAACAGTTTATCATACTGTTAATTTAAGAAGTAAAACAAAAAAAGGGAATTTTATCATTGTTGATAACTTTTCAAAAATTTTATCTTAAATATTCCACTTGTTTTTTTCTACGTGCTTTTTCATGAATTAAAAATGAGCGACACCGAATTAATAGGTAGCTATTTTTAATATGATTGGTCCTGTTGACAAAAAAGGTCTATAAAGAAAAAAATTAACCCAATTAATGCAGTTTTTCTCAACTTATCGTGTTTTCAAAAGTTTCCGACTACCTAATTAACAGGAAAAGTTTTTTCAACCTTTTTAGTATTTTTTGCTTAAATTTTATTTAATCGTTTTTTAAAAATTAAAAAAATTTCAGTCACTATTTAATTTAGACAAAAATTATTATTATTACTACTTTCGAATTTCTATGATCTGAGGAATATAAAGTTAAATTTTTCTCACAACTTTAATTCTTTAGTTATAATACTCAATTTTTAACAAAAATTTTATCTAGTATGTAGTAGTCTATTTCTTTAATTCAATAATTCATTTAAGTGATAACTATACTCTTTACAATATTCGAATGAATTGAATTAAATTTCACAATAATTAATCAAGCCCGTAGAATATAGTTATCAGTAAAGTGATAGCTTGAGATGTCACTTATCGATACGTGTGCGAGAAAAGTAAACTCAACTATAGCTGGCCAGACATTCATTTTACCCCTCCTAACTATAGCTCGAAAATCTAAGTTTCGCGGTTGGTATTACAAAAAAACATTATCGTCTTGATTTAAGTGAAAAAATTCTTGAGCTGATTTTTACTTTTATTTCAATAAATTTTATTTAATTCAAGAATTTTTTTGATGGATTCAAGGCATTGAAACTCTTCAAAATAATTTACTTAGTTCATAAATTTTTCTCTTGAATCAAGTTAATTTTTTTTTTAGTCTAGTTATTAAAAGAAAATGAATGAAGACATTTCGTCGGATAGGTAACTATTTTCATTAAATATTAACTAATGGGCAGGAGTTATAAAATACTACTCGGATTTATTAGATGTTTATATATGCCAGGCACGTAGAGAAAGCTCATTACCACGAAGCTTGAATAACACATACATTTATAATTATAAACATACAACATACTAGTCAGATCGTCAGATGAGAGAATAATCATTTAGATTGTACTATATACTATATTCTATGTACTAGAGAGTAAAGGCTTTGAATTACTAACTTAAGTTTATAAATGTGTATAATGTCTATATATGTATAACAAGTAGAGTAAGAGTATATGGTATACAGTATGATCTGTAAAATAATAATACTACTGTGTATGCATCAATGAATAATACAAATATAGGTCATTTGTGTTTTGAATACGAGTCATCATCTATACCGAGCGATGAAACGAACGAAATTGTTTACACTCGTCAAATTGTTTGTTTTCCGTTGTATTCTACTGTTGATTTATGGCAAATGTTATCATATTTATCAATATTAGCAATTCACACGTGCTTACGTAGCTTATTTAAAATAATGATTTAACATTCAAAAATTGAATATTATTATTTATTGCTCGATTTATAATGCCTAGCCAAATTTTTTTATACTTTTCTCTGCACATATTTTTAATTTTATATTCTTATAAACATGATCTTTCAAAAAATGAGTTAATGCAATAAAAATAAATAAAACGAAAAAAAAAAACAAAAAAAAATTATGTTTCTAATATATTTACATACTAGCCGACCCGTATGAATATTTTGCATAATGTCGTTACCAAATTACGAATCTTTTAATTGTAACGTAAAAATAAGACTGATATTTGTTACTACTGTTGAAAACAAAAAAAAATACTTTTCATTGTTAGGACATGATGCAAAATATCATCTGACTACGTTTTTTTATGAATGAATCTTAGTGGTTAAGACTTTCGCCACTCGTGTGTGAACGCACTTAATTCGTTCATTGCGCTAACACAACCGTAGCCAAAAGCCTTATCCTCTCAGGAGCACCGTATACTATTCCATATTACGCTAGATTGTAAATAACAATTTATATAGTTGATTTTATTTGATTGATTTCATTAAATTGTATGATAGATTACACTTTTACATAAATTGAAAGCAATCCAAAAGCGGTCATGTAAGTAAAAAATACTATTAATAGATGGTGTCTTCTATAGCCTTTCAATATAATTGAACGTATGATCAAAGTCTCAATAAAACAAAATATTTGAACATATTGTCGATAAGAGGCATAGAATTTTTTCAATAAAAAATTTTTTTAACACAAAATTTTTCTATTAATTTTTGCATATTTCTCGTAAATAGCAGGAAACATAAATTTTGATATGATATTTGAATTTTTAACTTTTATAAAGATTTAAAAGAGAGCTAGCCGTAACGAAAAAAAAACCTTTTTGTGAAATAAGATATATAATAATTTATTAGTAAGTTTTTATTTCAATGCTCGTACACGTTTTTACGTCACCTCATATATAAAATAAATATCACGTCCGAATTTATTTGTTTATTTATATTATCATATACGTTTTTAAGGCAATTCACGTTCGTTATCAATTTCAAACTTTTTTTTTTTTCATTTTGCTCTATAAATCAGCCGTATAAAATATTATTTTTATTAAAAATCGAATGAGCATTATGAATTGCGTATTTTTGGTTTTTTAAAACTTTTTAATATTATTTTTTTTTTTTTAATGTAAATTCAGGTGTATTTAAAATAAAATTTATCTGAATAATTTGATTTACAGAGCTTGGAAAAAATAACAAATGAGTGCTGGACAAAAAAATAAATAAACTGAGTTGAATTTCGTTTTTTTTTTTTTTTTTTTTTTTTTTGTAACAAAAATATTTTCTATCCGAGTGGATAAAAAATAAATGGACTTTAATTCTCAGTATTCAAACTATCTCAGCGTGAATCTCGATTTTACTGAACGTACATTTATACTACGTAAAGAGAACTCTAACACCAATTTCAAACTCCAATTTACATGATAGCGACTTTACTTTGGAAAGGCAGAAATGCGTGGAGGGAACAGGAATTGAAGGGCAGGGAAGTAAGGGACGCGGAAACGTTGAAGGGTGTGAGGACGCGAAAACCGTGAGCAGAACCATTCGACTAGTCTCAGCTGTATAATCGCCGATGAGAGGAGAAGAGATTCTTCACTGTACAGAGCCAAGCGTATAGAAGAGGCGGATGCGGTAGCGCCAAATCCAGGAAGTACCTAAATGGGCGTTTATAAAGAGGTCCGCGATCTATAGGTATACATGTGTGCAGGGATAAGTATGTAGATAGATTTATATCGATCATCCGTTATAATTATATACTCATATAGGGATTGATGCGCGAGAAAATGTGCACCAGAAGTGGAGAAAATTAGAGCAATAAACTCTGAGCAGATAAAACACAGAGGTCGATTGCTTCTCTGCTACTCATCTCCGCACCGCCATGGATCGGCTTCTAATTTTGGTCTGCAGTGTAATTATTTAATGAATTTATGTCTGAGTAAATCAATAGCTTATTCTTTAAATTTTAGATTAATTATTTGAATTTTACTTAATTCAATAAATGTTTCATTTCCATCTAGATATTTTATTATGAATTTAAAAAATAGTTTAAATATATTTCAGAAACGAGAGATTAAAATCTGATCTTTTTTTACACCTTAATTGGATACAGCGTAAATAAATAAATTGTACTCAACTGTTATAATTTTTGTTTGTCAATAACAATGACATGTATATTAAATAAATTGATAGCGTGTTAATTCTATTTGAAATACTGTCATATCCAGAAAAAAAAAATTCAATTTGGTGCATGAATACAGTATTGTTATTGTTGATGTAGTTGTTATTATTATACTTGTTTATTCGGTTATACTTAAAAAAAAAAAATAAATATTTTTTTTACGGATGTGTCACGCGAGAAAGGTTTACATATATTTACAGTATCGATTACGCAGGAAAGTGATAAAACATTTTATGTAGCGTATACTTCCGGTAAATAATATTGAGAAGTATGTTATGAATTTATTGAAGACCTTGAGTAATAATTTTTCTGCAGCTTCACGGAACTATAGATGCATAGTTTTTTGAATCATTAAAAATTGCATGCCTAATGCGGAAAATCCACATCGTCGTTCTATGGATCTATTTTGAAGAAAAATGATAAGGGAATTCGTACAAAACCTTTTATGGCCTATATTCAGCCGTAAAAGATTGAAAAATTAACATGAATATATTTTTTCTGCAACATTCCATAATGCAAAGTATCAGAGAATACTTTACGATCGAAAAAATAATTTTTTTGTCGTTCTGCAATTATTTTTACTTTTATAAATTTAATATTTTAATTGACCATTTAAGTCTTTGTCGTTTAATTATAATTAATGAAAAACTAATCTAGTACTTTCTTTCATATTATTATACTAGTATAATACATAAAGATTATTTATCTCTAGACCCATGCGCGTTATAATAACAACAACTGAAACTCATTTCAGTGAATAGGGCAAACACCACGAAATATTCTAAATAGAAGATTATGTAAATTATTGACAAAAATAAATTCCTTCTTTTCCACTTTATGAACTAGCAGTATATAGTATATTTTTTTATTTAAAACTCAGGAGCATCATGAGTCGAGTATTTTTTTTGATTTTTCGAACTTTCCCTCATGATTTTTTTTTTTAATTTGTTAAGAATTTAACAATTTGGGAAAAAAATTCTACCACTTTTTCATGAACAAGAATATATGGAGTCGCAATTTTTAACAATTTGTGGGAGTGCTTTTCCACTCTCGAAAATTTTGCGTCAACCACCGTACTCTTTGGGCTATAAAATTCCCTTCCCGGCATTCAAGGGGCTCATGACGTCACGGGACCCCAAGAACAACGCTAAGTGTTAGCAAAGGCTAACACTCTCAAGAGTCAAGGGGCACGAGGCAGATTTTCCTCAGCCTCTGAGATATACACATTTACGGGTTACTACACTTATCATATTTTCCTTTGCTTAACGTATCGTATTATTGTAACCGCGGAGTACCATCTTGACATTAATACTTATACATGAACTTAATCTATTGTATCGTTTTACTGATAACTATATTCTACGGGATTGATTAATTATTGTGAAACTTTATTAACTTCATTCGAATATTGTAAAGAGTATAGTTATAACTTGAATAAATTATTAAACTAAAGAAATAGACTACTACAAATTTCCCAAATTTTCTTTATTATCAATTTTATTCATCAAAAGTTCCCAAAGGAGACAATAATCGTATACCGTTTTTAGAACTCTGTTTAAAAATAACGTTTTTTAAGTTAAGAGGGCGGATTTTTTTTTTTTAAACATTTGATTGTAGACCAAAACGCCAAATAATTAAATTGAAATATTTTATTAGGAACTCATTATAGTTCAAAAAAATTAAAAGTTTCCTATAAATTATTTTAGTTATTTCAAATGTTTTATCCATTAACTAATCATTTTCTTATCAAATTAGTCCTTAAGATATGCATGTTTAAATGGACGATTTGGATAATGGAAGTAAAGTATATTACACACCGAGAAAAGGAAATAGGGCATTCCTACCGTCTAAAATTGCCTCCCAAGATAAAGGAGGTTGGTAATCACATGGATTCAGATATCCTACGTTTATTCTTAACGCACGCAGAAAAAAATTTTGTTAAGATAATCTAAAATATGTTATGGTAACAAATGAATTTATTAACATAGGGATAACAAATTATGTGTTAAAATAACAAAATTTAGGTTATAAGTTATTGATATGTTATAACAACAAAAAAGTTTTGTTACTACAGCAAAATCTTTAAGTTGATTCGACAAAATACTTTAGTTGGTATAACAATTTTTTTTGTTGAAATAGCAAAATTATTCTATTAAAATAACAAAGAGGATTTGTTGGAGTAACAAAGACAATTTGTTGAAGTAATAGAGAGAATTTGTAATAATAACAATGAGAATTTGTTGCAATAACAAATAAATTTGTTACGGTAAATTTTATAAGAATACATTTAAAAATACGCTATAATCAGCTACATAGCTGATTTGGAAAATGTTTTGGCAATAAATTAGTTTTGTTATTGCAACAAAATCACTTTGTAACAGCAACAAAATCATTTTATTGCAACAACAAAGTCATTTTATGATAGCAACAAAATGATTTTGTTAGGAGCAACAAATTGATTTTGTGATTTAACAAACTGGTTTGTTAGTACAACTTGAAATATTTTGTTAATGCACTTAATGGATTTTTTGCTCCAACTACACTCATTTGTTACCACAACATATTTTTCAGTTATCCCGTCTTTTGTTATTTTAACAAAATTGTTTTATGCGTGCGTGTATACAATTTTTTACCATATTTATCTACAAAATTTGTAATTTCTACCTTTATTATGTGAGAAGGTTAGTACCTTTAGTCACAACTTATTTGGATTTATTAGTTTTATTAATTTGTCTGACCAATATTAATATATCGTGGACTGCTTTTTTCGATGTGAAAATTTAGTTAAAGGGATAAAAAATAATTAAATTTATAAATAAATAAAAAAAGACAAATAAATGTGACGATCGACAGAGACGGAGAAAATAATTGTCGCATGCAATAGTTTTGATAATAATAATACAAATCTGATCGGTCGGTGTTTGCCCTCGGGCTGAACGCTCTAATAAAGCTTTGCATATGATTTAAAGAGCTCTGGCTATAGAAAATAAAGCTTCATACGAAATAATACCTATATATGTGTTTTATTAAATGCACTGAAAGAGAGAGAAGTGAGTCGCCATCTGCTACGGAAGCACGAGACGATGAGTGGCTTCACTCAGACAAACAAAATTAAATGAGAAAATAGACATAATTGAAAATAAAACTTGGAGAAAATAAAAAAAATACTGAAAACAAAATAAAAGTATTAAATAATAATAATAATAATAATAATAATAATAATAATAATAATAATAATAATAAAATAATGCATACAAATACATGTACTTGTGTTCTTTTGATGATTCACAAACAATAAAAACATGGTTAAACTGTGGGCGATATAAATCGCGCCTCCGCTACTCTATTTGCCTCCTGTTGTGCCTCTTTTTTGTGCACTGCACGTGGCTAAATATTATTTGTTTCACACTCTCTTTTTGTTCGTTCTAACTATACTGATAGTAATCCCACGATTTAAAATTTTTCATCCCGATTAGTTTTCGTCAGTTGGTAGAATAAGAATATTTCAACGAATTATTTGTTTATACTTTTGAACTATTTGCTATTGTATGGAAAAAAATCTTTCAGCAATTATCCCTTAGGTTGTATAGCGATCTGTTATTCAATTGTTAAAATTCTATAATAAAGTTCATGGATTTTTTATCAATAAATTGGACGTTAACAATTAAGGATAAGCGATTATA
The DNA here is from genome assembly GCF_020080835.1 of Cotesia glomerata. Lineage (NCBI taxonomy): Eukaryota > Metazoa > Arthropoda > Insecta > Hymenoptera > Braconidae > Cotesia > Cotesia glomerata. Next base: position 23,350,604 of record NC_058159.1, on the reverse strand, counting down.
TTCAAAAATACTTCATATTTATTTAATTTAATATACGATGTTACCGAATTTTAATAATTTACATACTTCAGTGAAATATGTGGCAATTTTTTTTCTGAACGAATGAATTTGCTAAAAAAATAATATTGAAAAAATTCCTATTATCAATACCTTATGTAATTACGTGTTGATGAATTTTTCAGGTTTTCAACCTCAGTTAATTTTTTTCCTAAAAAAAAAAAAAAAGTGTGTGTGTACTTATGTACGCACGTTAGAAGTTATACTTCTTTGACGTAACAAGATAAAAATCTTTCTAAATATTTTATCTATCGCGTTATCCTACGTTTGTAGAAAAAACGACACTAATAATAGAAAAAAAGGTATTTAATACATTGAAAGTTTTATTATAACGCATTGTCTAGTTAAATAAAGTTTATTTAAATATCATAAAAAAATTATTTCTACATAATTAAAAAAATCTGGAAATTGGTTGACTGTGCAGGTCAACCCTAAAACTTCCTGCTAAGTTTGCATTTCAAGCACCTTAAAATGTGTTTTTTGATTAATATTTGAGCTTTTCAAGCTCAAAACGCAGTTTTTCACATTTTGAGCTCCTCAAGCTCCAAATGTATTTATTAAACAACTGTTACTTTTGAATGCGTCGTTCGATTTTGTTTTTTGAAAAAGCATTCGGTGCAGTTTTTAAAGCACAAAAAGAAAATGTACAAGTTTTTATTGATCGGTTGAAGAAACTGGAAAATATCTTAAAAAAATATCGAAAAAAAAATTTTGTGAATTTCTAAACAACTATAACTTTTAATTGCGTCGTTCGATTTTCATTTTAAAAAAAGCTTTCGACGCAGTTTTTAACCCTTCGTTGGTCGCGTCTTTTTTAGTTTCTCGCTCGCACTATAGCGAGTCTCTATAGGTTGAGTAGTTGTTAGGCGGCGATTCGCTCATAGCGGGACCAACGAAGGGTTAAGCAAAAAAATGTATACATGGTTTCATTATGATTTTTTCGTACGCTTTAAAGTTATTTTTAAAAAATATAAAAATTCAAATTTTTTTTTTAATTTTTTCGGAATGGCTTGATGAATTAACTCTTAAATCTAATCAGATCTACGTTTTGATAGACCCTTTCGAATGACGTGTCGTAGAACTCAATCGGTTGATTCGTTTTTGAGAAACCGTACGACAAAAATTTATTGACACACACCCGGCCGGACACCTCGGCGGTAATAATCAGAATGGCTTCCTGGGATCTTAAAACGTGGACATCTGATGAAAACTCGACTTTTAAAAATCGGACCGAAATCAATAACTTCCCATTATTAAAAATTTTCAATTTTCTTAGCGAGAAATTAAAAATATATATTTATATGAAATATCGTGAATACAGTTGCCAGTTCTCACGCAAACATACTTATATGTACTTATTTTTATTATTTTGGTAACTTTTTTTTAAAAAACTAAAATGTTGAGTAGCTAACTTCAGGGTGTCGGTTTTTCGTGACGGTGTGCGCGCGCATCGTAAAAATTTACCCTCATCATTTTTGCCTAACGCGTCAAAAGAAGTATAACTTCAAAAATTTATTTATAATACTTTTTTTTTTATAATTATTTTTTTTTATTCGTTTTTTGTATATATTATTATATATCCTAAGTATATTCTTTAAGAACAAAGCTTTTTTTACATGTTGTTAGCTTTGATCCATTAGTAATAACTTAAATATTCAGTTAAGAAACATTAAAAATTCTCAATAGTCGCTATAAATCTATTAATAATTAAATTACTCACAGAAAAAAAAATGTTCTTGAATCAAGTATATATTTTTGAAGAGCTCAATATTCTTGGTTTGAGTAGAAAAATTCTTGATTTAAGAAAATTTTTCTTGATTTAAGGAAATTTTACTTAATTCAATAATTTTTCGTCTTGATTCAAGACAATTACCCTCTTCAAAATTATATTCTTGATTAAAGAATTTTTCTCTTGAATCAAGTTAATTTTTTTTTCTGTGCGGTCACACGAGTTTCATCAAATTAGTTTTAAAGTTGAGGAAAACCTAAGCGCGAACATGCAACTAAAATAATCCATTGATGTATTCTATTTAAGGTATTAATTCAAAATTTATGTATAATAAAAGTTTAATAATTTAACTTTTTACTTACATGTTTTTACTTACATAGAGATATAAAGCCTCTGCTGCGTGCTTTATAGAAATGCATTTTTAGATCTAGACTTGAAATTTAATTAGAGTATTGTTTTGACTTGCACAGATTCCATATTCTATCGAATTGGCATGCACCTTTTATCCATTTAATTATTCTAGCTAATATTCATTGTAACTTTCAATGTGCAATCATTATAATATTCCCGTGTTTTTCTTACAAAAATGAATGACAATTGATATGAAAAAAAAAATTTGTAACGAGCATTGAAAGTTTCAGTTAAAGAAATTGCAGGTCTCATAAGTGAAGAAATCTGCCTAGTATATATAAACATAACCAATAGAATTAAAAAATTTATTTTAAACAAATGACAATCGAATAGAATAAATTTAGTTACAATAAAAATTCATTATTTCTAAGTCAAAAAAATATAGGTTCCGGATAAGAAATCACTAACATATCATATACTGAAAACCTTCTCCAAAACACGCTGCATCTGATAGTATAACCGAACAAAAAAACCGGCTCTCCATTTATTAGCATAGATTATTATGAATGTATTCAATTTTTTATTTATTAAAAAATGAGTTTACGAACGATAATTAACCTTTTCTAAATTGATACTTATTTTAAATTTAAAGTATGAAAAATAATATAAAAAAAAAGTTTTTGACTATAGGAGCCATCTTAGAACTGCCTTGTCATGACTTAATAATATCTAACTAATCATTTTGGTGACAAAAAAAAATTATTTTTCCAAAAAGATAATGATAAGAAATAATTTCTCTCCAGTGCGGTATGAATATTTTTACTGTGTGAAAAATTTCATTGTTTTCTCTTTAAAAATCCAATCTGTTGATGTTTAATCTCAAATTTTAGCTAAAATTCTGATAACAAGAATAACTTATAAAAATGATTTTTTTACGATAAATTGAATAGTTGATAAATAACTAACTTCTAAAAGTGAAAACTTGTACAAAAAATAATAAAAAATATCATTTTTTAAATTAATATCGACAATAGACAAAATATTATATTTTTGGGTTGAGAGCTCCCCTTATTAACAAAAAGAAAAAAAGACAATCGATTTTTATATTGATCTATTTATTTTTAAAATAAATAAAAGTATGAAAAGTGTTGTGAGATTTAAAAGCTAAATCATTTCTGTCTTTTCCCATCCTTGATAGTCATCTGTAAAAAAGATACATGACGTATGGAAATGCGTTGGAAGACCTAGAGGGCAAGTAAAGCAAAATGGTCGAGTGAATGGCAGTGTAGGAAATGGCATAACGTCGAGAGTAGTGTAGAATATAGAAATAGGAAAAGAAATAGTATAGAGAGAGTTTCAAACACAAAGAAATGAGAAGAGAAAGAATAAAATAAAAAGAGAAAGAGAATCGAATAGCTCTGATACACACAGATATGTTGTATATATAAGAAATTCTCTGTTCTTTTTCGGCATTTTTAGACGTTTTTTTCCTTTATTCGTACATATCTTCCTTGTCTTCTGTGGCTCGTCTGTAAAATAATGGCAACAGAAGGAAAGGAATATAAAACGATATTCTCTGGTAAAAATAATATCGAATTGTGATGTCAGGGAAAAATAATACCTCGTATCTTATTTTTTATTTTTTCCATTATCCTTTCATCATTTTATAAATTTGTACCAATGAATACATTATCATTCTTTAGGTATTTTATTAACTTGTTTATAAAATTAAATTCATAAATCATTCTCCTTCTTTTTTTCAATCCCTAGTCTGTTTCCTCTTTTAGATTATAATAATCTCAATGATTAATGATTAATTATTCAACATGAATAAAAATAAAAACGGAAGCATTGTTTCGATCATGTACTATGCTGATTGTGATTAGTGATTGACATTAAATGAAAGTTACAGGATGAATATTATATTCACAGGCTTGTCAAATGTCGGAAACTAACTTTTGAATTTTCTCCACGTATCATTCTATAAATATATCGTTTAAATAAAAAAAAAAAGTTCAATTTGATAGCCACATTACAAATGTATATATTAATTTTTTATCTTTAGATGATTAATAATTTATATAAAAGTGCAATTTACAATTTTTTTATTTTTTAAAGATTCAATATTTTTTTGAAGTTTTTTTAAAAATTATTATGAATCGTGTGTTAAGTTAACACAAACTCACTGTGTTGGTTGAACGAAAATAGAGACGTCAAAAAACATATCAATAATTTTAATCAATTTTTTTTTTCACTTTTCTTCAGTCGAGTAAAATTTATTTGAATCAAGAATAATTTTTTAGATCAAGAATTTTTCTCTTGAAGCAAGTTTATTTTTTTATCAGTGTATTATCTACTCTAATCCTCTATGATAAAATAAATCCTTTAAGGCAGGAATAAAGCATGTAATTTTATTAGAGAGCTAAAGAAAACAACTTATCAGGTAATAACTTATTCTGCGAAATGAACCATCAAACCACCGGTCAAGTTATATCACATAAATGATAAAAATGGACTGTTACAGTGACCTGGTCATCACATACGTCCAACTAGTGTATAAAGTTTTATTAACAAATATAAAATTTACAACTATCCTTAAAAAAAGTCAGTTTTGTAAGTAATTTAAAGAAGCTATAATTAAAAATTACGTTTGATATTTTTGATAATGGTTTCATTTTACATATCATCGTGAATTAAGAATTATTCTTATGATTATATAGAGAAATACATTTTTGATGATTAATAGAATAGATTAGTGCCTTTGCATTAAAACAGTTTAAAATATAAAAAGATGACATAAGAGGTTAAAATTTAAAATCAATGTAATCATATATTTATATTATGACTGAAAATGAATCAATGATGAAGCGTTGACAGATAAAAATAAAAATTGTATGTATAAAAAACATTTCATTAATAATTCTCGGTATTTAATTAAATGCTAATAATATTAAATTCTTAATTATAATTTACAAAATAAATATTTTATTTACGTGATTAAAATGCAAAGCCTATATGCATGAAATAAGTAACATTACGTGATAGCAAAGGGTCGTGGATACACATATAAGTGTATGTATATTTATATAACATACGACTGTTGATTACAATAATTAATTTCATACGTTACTCTACGATCTAGTACGTGTATGCTTGCACGAATGTGCAGAGACTGGGAGCACAACGCAGCTCTACTCTTTGCTTTTCCCATCGCGTCAGTAATTACTGTATCCTATAAAAGGGTGGGTGAAAACTGAAAAATGAATATAAAAAAACTTTAAGTATAAAGAATAAAAAATTCACCTTTGAATAGCAGGATGTGAACGAACGCGTGAATTGTACCTAACCTGGAGCGTGGGAGTCTCCAGACAATAACTATAACCTAGAACATAGTGTTAAACGAGTACAAAAGATCGAGGATGATTTTAAATTATAAACTATAATTTTAATGATTATTTGGATGAATTCAAAATTTTATAAACTTTTAAAAATTTTGACATTACAATGGACCCGTTCAAGTTTACTAAGATCTTAGCAGATCTTATACCAAAAACTATAAGTGACTACGTTTTCTCTAAAGAATATCTATAAACAGAAAAAAAAATGTTCTTGAATCAAGTATATAATTTTGAAGAACTTAATATTCTTGATTTAAGTAGAAAAATTTTTGATTTAAGGAAATTTTACTTCATTCAAGAATTTTTCGTCTTGATTCAAGACAATTACCCTCTTCAAAATTTTATTCTTGGCTCAAGAATTATTCTCTTGAATCAAGTTAATTTTTTTTTCTGTGTAAGAAAACGATGCAAAGTATACTTATCTAAGCTCAGTTCAGCTAAGAACTTAATAAACTTGAACAAGGACATTGAAACCAACATACACTCGACTATTTTTGGAGTTTTTTTGAGAAATGAATTAGTACGAAAAAATATTCCAAAAAATTTCTATTCGTAGTATTTTTATAATTTTTACATGTGGAATTTTTTTTTTTCAAAAGTTTTTCGTCATAATTTGATAAAAAATCTTAAAAGTTATCTTATGTCTGCTAATTTTAATATCATAAATTTTAACTTGTAAAGTTTTTTGTTTACCGAAGATTGAAGTAAGGCAAGTTTTACAAGTTCAAATTTTTATTTAAGAAGATTTATTTATCCCGGTATTATATTAAAACATTTTTATTTTTTTTTTTTAATTTCGTAACTTGATAACAAATTGCCACACAAAGATGGTCGAGGTATCTTTTTGCAGCGTATAAAAAATTTAATAAAAAAAAATTTGACCAAAGATTTCTGTAAGTCAAACTGTTTCAGAGATATCAAGCCTCAATAATTGATCCGTTCAAAACATAATGTTATTAACTCTTGAACGCGTATATTGTGTGCATGGAATATGTATAATATTTATATCTAATTATCAATACGTACGAAAAAAAATTGATGTTATTAAACGTGAATTAACTTTTAGTTAAAACAAAGTATAGTTAAATTAAAAAGTTATATTCACAGCAGCTTCAACTAGCTCGCTTTTTAGTACCGTCTCAATAAATTGGATTTCCTTGGAGCGCAAGCTGCGATAAACTTGGTTGTCCAAGAACCAAACGTTGACAAAATGAAAATAAATATGTGTAATAATAATAAAAAAAAAATATTTTTTCATTCGTGGATAAGAGTGAGGATAGAGATAAAAATAGAAAAGGGTGAGAATGAGTGTAAATGTTATGAGTATGAAGATGACAAAGAGATGAAAATGAGATTTCTCTTTCTTACTGTTCGCTATACGGTAAAATCCATTTGCCATAAGCTTCTCATAGCAAGCTCATACAGGCATCTTTTAGAGATACTAGAAAACACTCAGATGATCCCATGTTCTATTTTTTTATTTCGTTTCATAGAACTTTGGAAAAAAATCACACGTAAAAAGTATAAATAAAGTAAAGATGAAAAAAAGCTTAAGAAGAAAGGGAAATACTGACGGGGAAGGATGGCGATATAAACAAACTGAGGGGTGGAGAGGGAAAATGTCTTAAAGCTTGAAGCATGATACAGGGTAAGCGAAGCATAAAATCATTTATCTCGCGACTAAGGACGAAAAAACGAGGCATTTTCTTCCTTCTTACATGGATTTAAACTTTTTCATCTTATCCTTCCTTAACTCTTGTACACTCATCGTTGAATTTTTCTTTTTACGCGCGACAAACACGTCCCTCGTAACTTATATCCTTTTATAAAAAAAAATATAAATAATAAAATTATAAAAATTATTAATAAGTAATGAAATAATAAATAGTTTTGATTTTTAAAATAAAGAACAATATTTCTTAATTTTTTAAAGGATTAATTAATTCACTTGAAGAGTGCTAATCGTTACTTATTAAAGTCCCTCTTATTTCTCACAATTTCACCATCATCCACTCATATCAATAAAAGCCAATGCAATACCTACACGGTTGAACGAACCGCGCACAATTTCCATCTATATTTGCACCCTCAAGTGTTCTCTATCATATAGTCTCAATTGAACCTCTTGGTCATTAAAAGCTTCGCCCCTTTAGTTCTTTTCCTGATACAGTATACAGTTATATACCTATATATACATCGGGCAAACGGAGGGTAAACAATCGCACCCGTTTAACTATATTTTTAAGGGTCTCGAGTACTTTTTAAGACTGAGGCGAAACTCAAGCACCTCCGTTCGTTGGTTTCATTATTTTACTCTTGACCGACTCAATATTTTATTTTTTTTAACTCTTATTTCTATTCATTTTGCATTTATTTTTAATTTTTTTTTTTTATTTTTATTTATCACTTTAGTTGGGTATTTATAAATCAACAATTGCTCTTGAGTCAAAGGGGCTATATTAGTGTTAAAATAAATTACCTTATTTTATTTTAGTTTACACACTTCTTTTAAAATCTTTTTTTTTGTCGTTTAATGAATCCGACGAATAAAGTTTAATATTTATTTAAATTAAAACATTCTGGAAATATCGTAATTTTCGGTTACACTAAAAATCTTATTTTTATTATACTTCATGTGAATGGGATAAATTGAAGTGAAAATAAACGGAAAACTGCAGAATGAAAAGAGCATGAAGAAAAACATTTAAAAAATGTTATCTCTATTCCGAGTAAAAATGAAATTATTATTTTTTACGAAAAAATAATAAATTTTATTCGACCGCCGAACCAGCGCCGAACCACCGCCGCACCATACCGCTGAACTACCGCCGTTTGGCGGAATATTCCGCTGCACGCTAAAAATTTACTCCCCCTCGCATCGCCGAACGACCGCCGCACCAATGCTAAAGCATAGCTACAATTTTATAAAAAATGGCTTCATAATTAATTTATCACGCAATAATTAATTAATAAATAACCCGACTAGAAATTTGTAATGTAAGACTTATTGTACAACCTCCTTTTATTCAAATGCTTAATATTCAAACAAAAAAAATTTTTTGAATCAGACTGAAGTAAATTATTGATTTTTTTGAGTCGTATTGTTGATATAGATTTTTAATTTCGTCCTCGGGTTGCACAGAAGCGGCGAGCCGATCGAAATATCCTGAAAACATTGTAAAGATTAAACTGGGATGGGAGTCGAACCTGGGTCGTCTGCGTGGAAGTCTCGAACATTACCAACTGCGCTGCAAGTCGTAGTTAACTGAGAGAATTTGGTTTAGTTATTTGAATGATCAACAAATATTTTATTTCAATGTATACCACCAAACGGCGGTCGTTCGGCGGTAGTTCGGCAGTCAAACAAAATTTATTAAAAGTTGACAATTTTTAATTCGTCACAGCTGTGATGCGGCAGTAGTTCGGCGAATTGATAAATTTTAACCTGTCACGGCGGTGGTGCGGCGGTGCTTCGGCAACCATAAAAAAATTCAAATGGTCACATTCATAGTGCGGCGGTGCTTCGGCGGTGCTTCGGCGGCGCTTCGGCGATTAAAATGCCGTGCAGCGGTGTTTCGGCGGTAATGCAGCGAACCCACTTTTACTTAAACAGTCGCGGCTATGGTGCGGCGGTGCTTCGGCGACAATACAAAAATTAAAATAGTCACAGTCATAGTGCGGCGGTGCTTCGGCGATTAAAAAGCCGTGCAGCGGTGTTTCGGCTGTGATGCGGCTAAATTCTGTTTTTACTCGGGATGTTTCAAGGAAATTAGATAAGCCTGCAAAATTGAACGCTTAAAGTTTTATAATTAACATTAATGTTCATTTCGGAACTAAACTATAAATAGTAAGATAAAAAAAAAATTTTTAGACCATATCCATATTCAAAATTTTGATTCATAAAATCATTTATAATTTTTAATAAAATAATAAACTTTCGCAATTTTTTAAATTTATAATACATAAAGTAAACATTGGTTTTTGAATTTATTTACTTTGCAGTGCAACGTAAATTCATTTAGCACAGCTCGCTTTAGTTATATTCAAACAATATCAAGATAATAATAATGGTTCAAAAATTTACACATGATTTTTTTTTCTTTCACTTTTTTTTGCTATAATTTAATTTTTTTAATTGTTTTAAAAAATCCATCCATTCAGAAAGGAATATTCATTTTTTAAGAATGACAAACTCTCCTAAGGAGAGTAAAAAAAGTTATTTTTATTTCAAAACTCAACGTCTTGAATTTTACTCTTTTGTACGAAGAAAATACAACGACCATACGCTCCCTGACGGAAATTTCCAACACTACATTTTTTTAAGCCAATAACCTCAAAGGAACATTATTTACATCTTTGACTCCTTAGATTTTTGACAACTCATTAACGTTAGTAAAATTTCAAGTAAGTAAGTAAGTAGTCTAAGAATAGATTAAAGTATTGAACTGGCTGTCGGGCTTGGTGCTTTCTGCCCGAATAATTGTGAATATTTTATCCCATGATAGTATTTATTCAGCTTGAATATAAAATAGTAATAGCCACCTTAAGTAAAGTTCTTAGTTTAATGCAAAGATTATATTATGCTTTCAATCAACTAGAAACACATTTTCTGTGAATAAAATCTCGCGTTTAGGTCGATTTCAAAGGAATCATTGTCTTTGGCTTTCTCAGCATCCAACAAAAAATAGACTATGTATAGATGCGACATATTTAAGATACTTGAGACGAAAAGACAAAATCTCGAAAATTATCTAAAGACTAGTCGCCCAATTTTTTATGTAATTGTCAGTCAGAGATCAAAACAAAAAATATGTGCGTGTAACCTTTACGCGCGATTGAAGTAAAACTTCTTTGGCGTTGACGGCATATATCACTGAAATGATTAAACTTTAACTTGAATAATAAATATTACATTATAATTTAATTATATTTGGCTCCCCGCCTTTATTAATCCCGCCAAAATTTCTCAGCAAAAATTTCTCACAGTTATTTATAATTAAGTACAATTATTTCTAAAAAAAAAAAACATTAACATGACCCTTTTATTATGGTTTTTGCGTGAAAAAATATTGTACAAGAAATTTTTGCTGACAATTTTTATCGCGAGAAATTTTTGCATGAGAAAGAAGAGACGGTCACCGATATTTTGCATACTATTGTCAAGATAATTTAATGGAGATTAATTTGACACTTTTCAAAAATTGATTTAGTTTACTAGAAACGGAAAAAAACCTCAAAATAGATCAAAAAATTTTCCTGTCCTTCATGTATGAAACTCTGAAAACACTATAACTTGCGAAAAAATGCATAAATTAAGTAAAATTTTTTTTTTTTAATTCTTTAGGATAATTGTAGGCCACCGAATGCGAATGGTTAGGTAATTCAGTGTCATTCATGTACAATTAACAAAATAAAAAAGCCAGAAGACTGTATATCTATATATATATATATATCCATGTAAAATTTACATGGATGGTGATATATCTATACAAATTATGTACATTTATTCTACCAGGGGTGCCTGTGCATTACCTTCCTAGTACAGCTGTTTTTTCGGCAACTAACTTTGAACGACATGTTTTTTTTTTTTTTTTTTTTTTTAATATTTCATAATTAAATGAGCATTATGAGTCGTGAACTTTTGGATTTTCCAAATTGAATTTTATAGAATGTCACAATCGTCAGAAAATTTATTAATAATTTATTTATTACAAAAGTAATAAATAAACAAGTATACTTAGAGATTTTCAAAAAACTTTGCAATTTAAAATCATTTTTTTAAAACTGTTGAATTTTTATTCACTTTGCTATTCACAATTGATCCGTTTTAAAATATTGGAAATAAATAATCCTAGTTGATTATAATATTTTCCACTAGCTGGCGTATAAGTCAAGAAGCGTGGAGTATATAATATTTACTTACGACCAATCCAAATTATTATTTTTGAATAGCGGAAACTACACAGACTATAGTAAACGTTACTTCCGTCAGAAAAAAAATCTGAGTTACTCCCTAGTCGCGCCTAAAGAAGTTTTACTTCAAAAATTAACTAGTCTACGATAAATTATGATAAGACTTTGACTAAAGGAAGAAAAGAGGAGAAAATGAGAGAGTTAAGAAAAAGATATAACTCTGGAAGGTTAGAGAAAATTTAACGATAAAATCGTTGAACCATGAGTAAAAGAAGAAAGTGAAGTGGATGTGGAGAAAAGCACAATAGTACTAGAGCTAGTGCAAGTCGTAATGCCAGTGGTATAAGTAGAAGTTGCAGTTGTAGAGAAAAGGGTACGGGTGGGTAGCACATCGGTGGTTAAATCCCGGCGTCTGTTGGTTTAATCTTTGCGCGGCAGAGCTTGGCTGTTCGCCAACTAAACGTTCTCCTAACAGTACCGAGTGCCGAATATAACGAGAAAATTTTAAATCATTTTTCTCATTTTTTAATCCATTTTTCTACTCTTTTAGTGTGTGCATATGCACTCAGCTCTTATCTGACAGTATCAAGTTACTCTTGTTTCGAAATAAAAAATTATAAAAAATCGCTTAGATATATGTTTAAACTTTATCTTTCCTTTTTTTATTTTTCTGTTTGACTGAAATATTTGCAATCGTTGGCTTACAATGTAAACTCATTTACTCATATGAGATCTATTTTCTGTAATCATAATTAATTCATCAGATATCACTGATTTATTTTAAAAATTATTATCATTATTATAACAGAAATTCCGACAGTCATTGATTTTCTCTTTTGTAGATTAACAATGAATCGATGACATTTGTTGAAATAATTACCAGCATATATGGGCCTGCATATCATATTTCAATTTCATAAGCTTATCAAGTATTCAGCAGGGAAATAATCAAAGCGAAATATGGATGATACTTAAATCCAATTATTTGGAGTTTTGTTAAAAATTATTATGCTGCATTACGATTACTGCAACGTATCAGAATGATTTCTATTGGTAGCATAAAATTACTTCATATCTTGATGTGTCGAATTTTGTGGAACTAAATTAACTATAGTTGTTGATAAGATTTTGCAACCGATCTATTTAGTAGATTGAAAGTTATTCCAAAAATGATCTTCTTCTAAAAAATATTCATGGTCAACATACATAAAAATTCTAAAATAAAAGAAAACTGTCACTAGGGTCAAATGTTATAAAGTTTAAATTTCAAAGTTTATGATCTGCATAATGTAAAGCCTTATGATTATTTGTTTTGAAAAATCACAATTTTTACTGAAGTTAACTACAGTTTGTCAACTTATACTTTATGGTTTTTTTTATGTACGAATTAAATGAAAGTACACAAAAAATGACTTGGAGTCTCTTTGTAATGAGAGTCGATTCGTAATTTAGTAGACAACTCGTATTCACCGGGGCAAAGGTTAGTCATCCTTTCTTTAGGTGTTTTTTCGAAGGAATGCCCAAGGGCGTGATATACTTTTTTGCGTCAAAAGATCGACATCTTTGTACTGTACGGTGGTTTTTTATTCTGCGCTTTGTCATGCCAAGTAATATAAACGCAGGGCAAACCCGTGGGGTCGGAATGGGCCACTGGTCGCCGGTTATTATTTAACAAAAGGCAGCATGTGCTTTAGAAAACACTTATGTACACGTTATGTGTGTAGTATAAAATTATAATAAAAATAAAAAAAAAAGAATGATGTTACATATAAAAATATTAAATATTAATGAATATGCTGAGTGAACGTTTGAACCTTATCGCAAGATTTTCTTTCAACATCAGAGACCATGACAAAGTCAAAAAAAGTATGTATATTTATATATGAGAGTAACAAAAAAAATCTAAATATAAAATAAAAAATACATAAAGCCATGAGTTGACTACCCGTTCGTTATTTCTCTAGCTCTCTAGTTATCCTTTTCGAACATTTTGTCCTTGTATGCCTGAAGGCCACGGATGTGTGTGACACACGAGACAACCGCGTTCTTTATTCTCTTTTACTCTTCTTTCGTAGATTCTCGTTTCTCCAGTCACGGTTATACCGTGAAACCATGAAAATATCCACCTTCCTGTATCCTTTGTAAACTTTCTCGCTGTATATCTACAGACAAAAGTGCAGTCAACTGCAAAGCCGCGTTCGCCGCATTACTGATCATTTTTTTATTATTTCATTTATAATTTTTTTTTCTATTCGTTCAGATGCTATTTTTCTATTTAATACTTTTACAAAAAAATTACAGTTTGAATTTGTCAAAGGAAATTTATATAAAGAATGAGTTAAAGTAAATCTTTTATTTCTTATTTATTTTTAATCAACTCAATTTTTTTTTTATTTCAAGAAAAATTAATCATTTTTTAAATTAATAATTCTTTAATGTCGCTGTTTTAAGATATTTAGAGCAAAATAAATAGCTTGTAATAATAATTTTATTAAGGGATCATTCTGGTTCCAGCTTTCGAAAAAAAGCAAATATTCATTATTTTTTCACACAGAAACGGCTCATCTAAAACACATAAACCAAAATTATATACCTTCAATATATAAGTAGTTATGACAGGGATTACGAAGATTAATATTTATTGATAAAAAACAAAACGGCTGAGATAAAACAAAAAAACTTAAAAACAATTGTAGTTCGTGCCATAGCTACTACTATGTAGCTACTACTATGTAGAATATATGTGGTTTAAATTTCTAGGGCTTCACATGAGACGAGAGTAGGCGAGAATACTAAAAATCTCGTCTCGGTCTCGTAAATCCGAAAAAATTAAGTCTCGTTCAAGTCTCGTTACTAGTTGTTTCGTCTCGGTCTCGTCTCGTTATCAGTTGTCTCGTCTTGTCTCGCTTAGTTCTAAATATTAAGAACAAATATCATATTCACTTATTCACTTATTTCATCTTCACTTTCATTAGATCTTTGCCTCTTATTTGGGTTATTATCACTAACAATCACACTTGTTAACATTTTACTGTATCTGAAATCGGAAAATTGTAAATCTTCACTGTTCAAAAGTTTTTGTAAAACTGATGAACAACTCGTTAGAGAATTTCTCTGATCCACATAATATTGTCAATATAAACAATTTTTCGTCACGCAGTTTAGCATAAATTTTATCTTTACGGAATACTTGAAACATTTTTTTTGCATCTAACATAAGTTTGTTACTAAATACTTGAGTATTTGACCAGTTCTATTATATATACTCCTACAGATGTATACAATAACTGTTCATATCTTTACTACAAGAAGTACAGGAAAAAACAAAAAATTTCTCCAGATGTCCAAATAGAGACTAAATTTTCAAAACATCGCTATAGAGGTAATAAAAGTTGTCCGTTAAGTACTGAATTTATAATGAGATTAGTTTTTATATTAGTAAATTTTATTTTTCTCGAAAAATAACGTTAATTATCGCAAATTTGTAACAAACATAATAATTAATATTCTTTTGAAATATTATATAGACAAATCACATTGGTGATCATAATAGAAACTCTTTATATTTAATTGTTTTATATAGGTGTTGAAAAAGGACGAGTCAATTATAAGAAAAGTTTACTGTATGTCTGTAGTAAATAAGAGGATCTTCCAGGTAGAAAATTTCGAGTAAAAAAAAACCCCTCAATAGTACACACATCTATGACTCTCTCGCTTGTAGACACATACACAAGCGAGAGTATAAGTGAACCCATTGATCTTTTAAAAGAAATCTAAAATGTAAAAATCTGCAAAAATAAGTATTTATGAAAAGTGATACTGATAAGTAACTATTAGAAGAGTTAGCAAGTTGAAGTAAAAATATGAAAAAATCATACTCGGCTAAAGATGCCATGATGTTTTGAATTGACCAACTACACTGATAAAAAAATTAACTTGACTCAAGAGCCAAACTCTTGAACCAAGAAATCCATTTTGAAGAAAATGATTTTCTTGAGTCAAGAGAATAAATTCTTGACTCAAGAAAATTTTCTTGGACCAAGAATAATTTCTTAGCTCAAGAATTTATTCTCTTGACTCAAGAAAATCATTTTCTTCAAAATGGAATACTTGGTTCAAGAGTTTGGCTCTTGAGTCAAGTCAATTTTTTTATCAGTGTACGATATAGAATATAAATATTAATACATATACTCAAAAAATTACAGTTTCAACTTTGAGTTTTCTTTTTAAAGTTACAATAAACTATTTCACAGATGGTCACCAGATTTTATACTTTGAAAATTTATTGTTATTTTTGTGGATTTTTTCTAATTTTTTTAATAAAAACTTCATAAAAAAAATTTTACGAGACCAAGAACGAGACTCTCGGGTTGCGCTATATGTGGTCTCGGTATCGCCCATAACATTTTCAAAAACGTCTCGTCTCGTCTTTTCTCGCTTTTCCGAGACGAGAACGAGACGAGACGAGAAAAATCTCGCTCTCGTGTGAAGCCCTATAAATTTCATTAAAATTGGATCAGTGGTTTCGGAAATATCATGTACGTCAACCAGAAAAGCATAGTTCTGAGATGAACGCGTTTAAAGTTTGTTTAATAAAAAAAAAAAATCTTACAAAGTCAATCAGCGACGTCAGCACCATTCAAAATGCCTTCAATCTGATTGAAAATTTGATTTTCTTTCACTTAAAAATTTACATAAACCTCGTGAAATCATATAGTTACAGTGATCCGATCACTTAGAAATTTCAACACAATACTTGTAGATATATGTACTTTCGAAAAATGTAAAAAAAAAAATAAAATAATTTTTTCAAAAATTACAAACCAGAATGATCTCTTAATAGATAATGTTCTTAGCATTAATATAATATTTTGATAATTTTCATAAATATTTACAACAATATATTTGATATCCAGCCACAGTATACGAAATGATATTATTGAATTTCGAAATAAATCATATAACAAATATGTCACACAGTACCTAGACGAGAGATACGGTAAATCACGGCTGGCGGATTTCTGTCTCTTCGCTTCGTTTCCAACGTGAAATTTAAACTGGATATTTTCATTTATATACTCAATAATATATTTCCTATTCTATATATATATATATATATATACACATACAACCTAAAAGTAAATAAATAATAAAAATATGTGAAATATATATATAGTAAATTTACCGATATTTTTCTATCATAATTTATCGAAAACAAATAACGTTTTCTTTATTTAAAAATAATATTTTTATTTGATTAAAAATATCGAACAAATAAATAATAATATTAAATTGTATTTGATATTGAAGTAATGATTAAAAGTACCAATTCAATGAGTTTACGTTATTGCCAATCCATGTGAAATATTATATAATTTAACGTGCCAATTGATTTAATGACACATATACATATATGTGTGTGTATTTATACTTATGCTTGACAGATATTCTAGTTGTTATATAGAAATAACCTTTTTTTTCTCTATTCTATTCTTTTTTTAGTTAATTAAAAATATAAATAATCATTGAGGCTACTGCGGTAATATATTTATTAAATAATCTTCATTTAAAAAAAGTAAGAACAACGGTGGATAAAAAAATAAATAAAAGCTACATGAATATATTTAAATATATTTGTTTTAAATATATTTTTAATTCAACCATTAAGGTGAATTGAGTAAAAAAAATTTCAGTAACGACATCTCATTTAAATTCATCCGCAGTACAAGAAAACTAAAAAGAAAAATATGTATTATAAATAAATGAAAAAAGAAAAATAAAAAATAGAGACGTTGAGGAAAAGTCAAGAGGGGAGACATGAATTCCTAATTATCGTTAAACATAAAGGCCATGAAACACAAAACGAGGTGAAAAAAGCCAAAGTAGTATAAGAGAATAATAAGAAGGAGTAGGAGGCAGTTGCTCGTGTCTTACCGGCGTTTCGGTCGTATTACATAGATGAGTCAACGGATAAGCTATCCCATGTAGTATGTAGTGTTAAGGAGTTATATTGGTCCGTGGGAGAGTCACACACAGTTCACTATAGCGGAACAAAAATATAACTCCGTTCTTCTTTCTCTGTCTTTAGTAAGTTGGCTTAAGCAAAAAGTCTTGCCTTTAAACTTTGTATAAATGTATACACTATATATGTGTGTACGCCCCCTTTACACCTTGCCCTGTGATCTAACCACCTTGCCCTCGTTCGTCACCCTCCTTCAAATCATTAGGTTTGACTTAAAAAGTTAACGTCATGAAAACGGAAATGTTTTTAAATAATATAGATGCTTCTGCTTTTTTATGTCTTTTCTTCTGTGAATATACTAATTTGTATGTTGTTACATTGTTTGAAGCATCATCTCAACTAATGTCATACACAAAGAAAACAGTTTTGTTAAAATAACGAGATTAATTACGGGGCTTATTAAGTCATTATATTGTTCTTAGATTGAAATAATTATTTATTTGAAACGATTATTTTTTATTTAATTATTACTAAATGTAAGTAGAAAAAGTATTATATTAAAAATTAAAGCGGTTAAATAAAAATTTTTAGCTAATTGAAACTTGATAAAATATAATTTTTGGTTTAATTTTAAATTATCAAAAACCGAATGTAAAAATGTTTCTTTTAACAGTGGAATTGTGCTCATAAATATAACTGAAAATTTAATATAGCACAACTTTTACTGATATGAAAAAATCTGTCATTACTATGCACATGGCACTTTTTTAAGAAACAAGGTAGATAAAAAATTTCTTTAGAAAAGGATATTAAATCAAGATAACAATAAATAAAAAATATTGCGAAAAATCATCAGGTCAAGGAGAATAAAATAGAATAAAATAAATAAGTTTCAGGTATTACTTCAATTTACTAGATTTCTATTGATATACTCTTCAATGCGGATTCTTATGATTCTTAGGGCGGTGAGTTTCTATTATTATTTATGTATTTTTTTTTTTTTTTTTTTTACAAAATACAATCTTATATAAAATACGAAAAACAAACATTAGAATCGAACATGAAAATTAATTTAATAAAATATTTATATTTATAGTTTTGACGTAAATATATTTATTTTATGTAAAACAGTTGAATCTTTGTTACATAAATCGAAAAAGTACTTTTGTCCGAAGAAAACACTTTGAAGTGTTCAAAACACCAGTTTGAAGTGTCTTATCTTTCGAATACTTGAAACAGTTATTCAACGACAGATAAAACAATCGTATACATTTTTCAAGAGGATTTATCATTTATTTTCTTCTCTCTATAAAAATTTTATCTTTTTTTTTTTTAGTGAAAGTATTTGCGTATAGTTACAAAATTTAAATAAAAAATCCAAAATCATTTTTGTTGACAATTACGCTCTTAGTTATACATAATTAAAGCTTTTGAATAATATTTTTCTTGTAAAAAATTTTTTTTCATCATCAGGCGCTTTGTAAAACTAATTACCAAAGCTTTTTGTTCCTGTGTGTAATATTAGTTGCTCTTTTAAACATAATTACAAAGCTTTTTTGCCCGTAAATGATTAGTTCTCAGCTCAAAAAAATGTATGTGCCCTGATAGAAGTATTTAGTTCTATTTAATAAGATTTAGTAACAGATACTAAATGATTTATTAACAAATCTTTCATTACCAAATATTTAGTAATAGGTACTAAATCATTTATTAAAGCCTATTTAGTTCCACCAAATGAATATTTAGTAGTATTTAACAATTGATTTATTGCTATTCAATAAATCGTTTATTGGTATCAAAAAAATTAATTTTTTAACTTATTTTAGCGTGTAACCTAATTTTTTAACTTAAAATAAATAAAAATAATTAAATTAAATAATTTTAAGTAAAAATATAAGGTATTATAAAGAAAAGAATCTTATTAAATTATATTTTTTCATTTGAGACATTTATAAAATTTAAAATTATTCAAGTTTTTAACACATCAATAATAGAAAAATTAAAAAATGTAAACTAAACTCCACTGAGAAAAGACATAAATAGAAGATATTTATTGGGATTATGTGTGTTTTTAAAGGTTTAATAAATCTTCCAAAATCGAGCTGAATAAAATAATCTAAGTTAGTTAATAGGTTATGTATCACATAAACATTGGAATTAAAGCATAGCCATCTACCGACAATACTTGCCAAAGAAATATTTAGTACCTGTTACTAAATATTATTTGGTGGAACTAAATATTTATTTCCATGTAATAAAGCTTTGTTCATATAAAGAAATCATTTATTAAGCTGTAACAAACAATATTGATGGGTACAAAATATTTGTTTCTTCCAAATAAATGAATGAAAATTTCGTTACTAAATCAGTTTAATACTCTGTACTAAATCCTTCTATCAGTGTGAGGCACATTTATAAAACTATAAAAATCGTTCCTCTTTTCGGCAAAAATTTTTTAATTCTCGCTTTAATTTTTTGTGAAATAATTGATGGTATTCGAGTGAACAAAAGCTCTTTGTCAGCTTAAAATGCCTGAATTATTTCAAAAAAAGTTTTTATTAGTTCGGATTAAAACTCATGATTTTTTTTTCAAGATAAAAAAAATTTAATTTAATTTTAATCTCAACGTAACTTTGATTATTGAGGTAGACGTCAAAGTTAATTATTGACGTCAAATATTAATCATTGATATAATATTTGAATTGAAAATAAAAAAAAATCTGAGTCTGCGCTTGAGATATGTTAAATTTTAATAAAAATAATATAAAAGCAGAAATTTTAGGTGTATGTCAATAGACCATAAAAAAATACGTATGTAGTATGCAGAGTTTTTTTCTATCCGCAAATTTCTGCTGGCAAACAGTTATGAAAAGTCAGAGTTGAAGTTTGGTGAAGTGGCAATGGATACAAGGACCTCATAGAGAAAAATAAAAGCATGAAAAAAATTAATTTTCTTATTTTTAAAAACTCTTTTTTCGCTTCTCTCTATTTTTTGTTCTTTTTCCGCAAAAACTAGTAGCAGGGTTAATCATACCATCGCAAGAAGCGGATGCTTGCACCCGACAGCCCGAGCTCACTGCGAATCGTTCTTCTTGACTCTTTATTATAACTTCAACTCTCTCGCTCTCATCTAAAACTAAACCGTCAAGTTTCATTTACAGCCAAGTTTTCCTGGCGCTTTTCCTACGGATTTCCCAATCGCCAGACGAAAGGTCGGGCGCCAGTCCGTCGGTCCTCAATTAAATTATAACTCATCCATTCTTTCTCAAAAACCACCACCTCTAACTTTTATGCTTTTTACTTTTTTACCTCTCATCAACATCATTCTACAACTTTTTGTTTTTCATTTGTGAATTCATTCCGAAATTTTGCCTCTTAATATTACACTTATCGCTGCTTACTTTTGGCACATACTGTATAATAATATCACGCGAAAACGCTCAATTGAAATTAGGTGTTACTTTAATAAAATTAACTGGGCAAAGAAAATAAAGCAGCTTGTAAATTATTTTTCAAATAAAACTAACCCATGAAAAAATTTTCTGATCTGGTCATAGTATTAGGCCATCTATGAGAAGAAAAAAAATAATTCAGTGAAATTTTTCAATTTTATACTTCTTATAGAAGTGTGTACGTCAATCGACATGTTTTTTTAATAACCAATATCAGATAAGCTGATACCAATAGCATATAAAGTCATATCAGGACATATAAAGCCATATAAGTCATACATGGACATTTCGAATTTTCTGAAGCAGACATCAAAAAATTTTTTCATAAAAGTTATGATGTTTAAAGAATATATTCTCTTAGTTTTTAAATTCTTGGATTAAGCTTGCTTTACCTTTAGTCAGTAATTATTATTATGTTCTTCAAAGTATATTATTTAAAGTCGATAAATCAAATTCTTCAGCTAAGACCATTTCACTTCAAAAAATAATACCGTTTTTTTTTCTTTTTAAATTTTATATTTTTGTTCCTGGTAAAAGTTTTTTGAATGAAAAAGAATACTTTTTTCAATCAAATAACTTTTCTTCTCAGTGCTGTCACATAATTTAGTGAAAGTTGAAATTTTGGAAGAAGTATTCACAAAGGTTGTGAGTTTCAAAATTTTATTATATGTTAGAATAGCATCCTAATATTAATCGATAGACACTATATATTTATTTCGTGGCTTAACTTATTATTAAATGTGTAGAAATAATCATTAATAATACTCTGTAATTCTTCACATATCCACTCGAATTTCCAATCCATTTGAATGAATTAAGCCATTCATTAAATTTATTAAAATAACAGCTATAAAATCAATCATTTTTAACTACGTGCGCTGTTAAAAGTTATAATTGACATTTTATTTGAAGTTATAAAATGTGAATATTTAATTTGGTAGCGTGAAAATCACTCTTTTAAAATAAATTGACGTGACCGATTAAGTAATTTGAATTAAACCTCTTAAGTTTGATAATAATACTTTTTATATATATTGATTTACTGCTTACTAACGATAATCACAAACTCGTTCTCAAGACTCGAGACAACTTATATTTTACTTAAAGTGCACCACGAATCTGATGCATCAGACAAGTAAATTATGTTTTAATTAATAAATATTAAATAATTATAAATTTTACTAGCGACCGGATTTTATTTTAAAATGTTTTAGTTTATTATTTTATTAATTTATGAGGGATATCATCAAGAAGTATTTTTAATTGCAGAAAAAAATGAATAAATAGTCTTAATTAGTCGTGCTACTAAGAGTAATTTAGGAAAGCTCATGACTTACGGATATTGCCTATCTAAGAATCGAAACAAGCTTGTTTTAACTTAAATCTCAGCACCATTAAGTACAATAAATCATGCGGAATCTAGCTTCAAGAGACCTGTGTTACGCTGCACTGGTGCGATTATCAGGATTACAATTTCTCCAGTAAATTGCAGGTAGCGCAGGATCTTTATTCCGTGTCGGATGTAGAGGAAATGTGACTACAAAGTAAAAAAAGAGAATGGCTTTAGCAAAAAAAAATTTAATCGAATAAAATTATATTTTTAAAAATGATTAATAAAAAAAGATAAATAATAGGCGTAAGAAAACGACGTGGGTCCAAGGGCAGTAGTGTCGTTATTCTTATCTCAAGTAATTGACAGCATCCGCTCTGTATACCCGTTTCAGCTTACCTTTAGGCGAGCCTTGAGATGTTGATGATACAGGTGGTGATCTGTACACTAATCGACTTTAATATATTTTTCTTTTTGCTACCATTTTTTTTTTTTCAATAACTGATTTATCAATTTTCATTCATCTATTAATAATTTGAAAATTACAGTTTCGATTTTCTATTCTCGTTTAAAAGGCCATTTTTTTATAATGTTCGCATGGTAAATTTTATTCTTATTTGATCTTTTAATCGTATTTTTTTTTAAACCACTTAATTTGTGCTCGGTAAAAAAATGGGTGGTCAATTTTATAATTTATTTTCGTTTTTAAAAAAATAAAACTGATAAAAATATTAATCTAGATCAAAAGAAAGTACACGGAAAAAAAAAATATTGCTACTGGAGCCATCTACTAGAGAGCTACTCGTAGAGCGCTACGACAGCAAAACTAGTCTAGTCAACAAGTTCAAAAACGTGAAAAATAGAGATAAAGGTCCTAAAAATATGAGCGATGGCTCATTCGATTCGGAATCACCTCTAGAAAAATGTTTTTGAAGGATTTTGGTGCAGGTAAAAAATTGCAATTGTTATTAACAAAATAAGATGGAAAAAAAACGATATTTCGTTTTTTGTTAATAACTCGAAAAATATTAATATTTAAGCAATTTTGAAAAAAGCCCGTTAAAGAGGAGAAAATTTCCAAGAAAAAAGTCCGTACTCCCGGAACTCTATCTCCATTATTTATAATTTTAATTTGACGTTGAAAATAGGGCTCCGCGCGGCTGTTACGGCATGCGCGCGCCGCCGCTAAAGAGAGCTCAGCAATAAAAATAATTTTTTATAACATAAAATGTGATTTTAAAAATTTGAAAAATTCTAGTATCTTCTTAACACTTGAAAGAATCGAGCCGCGAAGAAAAAAAAGTTTAATCACCATTTTTGAAAAAGTTATCTAATTGTTAACTAACAAATTTTTTCCCAATCTCCGTTGGCATAAACAATGGGATAAAAGGTATAAATAATTGGCCTATAAATTTTAAACTTCATTGGAGCCCTTTTGATATATATACTTTATAAGATCCTGCGATAAATTTTCATTAAAGTTTATTAATTTGTTAATTATGATTTTTATAACTATTGAAAAATTAAAAATCTAAAAAGTTGATAAAAATTTTTTTCAACTAATATTTAGCTATGCCTGTTTTCACATTAAGCAATGGCAGTAATTAATATAGGTTATGAATTTTTTACGTAATTTGTTTATAAAATTGTTTTAAACAAATAGAGAAATTCAATATTTTTGAAAAATTTTTTTTTGCTATTTGGTTGTCCACAAAAAATTATGATTTTTTAAAAAAAAAATTTTTCTTAATTTTAATTTTTAATTGTTTAAAAACGATTTTTTCATATTTCGATTGTTTAAACAATTAGTTAAGAAAAAATTTTGCTTTTAAAAATCATAATTTACACTTTTAAATAGTTTGGCAAAAAAAAAAATTTTTTTATTAATTATTTAATTGTTTATTAGTTTAACAATTTGTTATAAACAAATATTGACCAACGTTATATTTTTTTTCTGAAGCAGAAAAAAATTATAAAAACAGCCATATATAAAAAAGTTCCAAAAAAAATTTTCTTTTATTTATTATAATTAATTTTAATATCATACGGTACGGTAATTATCGCCACTACTTGATTTGTCAATTAAAAAATTGATATATCTTTTAAACTATCAGAGATACGATAAAGGACATTCAGGTCTTTTTTATAGAGAATGAATTTTTCTTTACGAAATAAAATTTCTCCAGAGGTAAAGTTTACTGAAGATATGCCAATTCCGCGAAATAAAGACTTCTTCCTTTCAAATCTAAAAAATAAGTCGAGATTTGTTGAGTATCTAATTAATTATTTACAACAACAAGATAGCTTCACTGTTTCCCAAGCAATTGAAGATGCGGATGTATTGATAGTACATACAGCAATAGAACTAACACAGAAGTTCGATAAAAAAGTTATCGTGGTAGGCACAGATGTGGATTTGGCTGCAATGATTATCGATTTAGCACCTAGTGACAAATATATAGCTATGTGGAAGCCAAAGATTTTAAAAACACCAGATGTAATTTACGAAGCTGATAAAAACGCTAAATTTAAGAATTTGTTACTATTTAGCCATGCTTTCACCGGGTGTGATACAGTAAGTTCCATCTTTAGAAAAGGTAAACACAGCTTACTGGAATGCATCCAGAAAGACCCAATTTTGAAACAGGAAGTAGAAAAGTTTTATAACTCTCAATCGTCAGTCAGCGAGATAAAAGAAGCTGGAGAGCGAGTTATGCTGAAGTATTTGCAGCTAAAGAAGATACGATTAACCAGTGCAGAATCGAACGCTTCTCAACTGGTGTCACAAACTCTACCGCAGTAAATTTGGCAACTTTACCACCAACAGCTTCTGCTACACATCAACATTCTTTAAGAGCTTATTATCAAGTGCAGACATGGCTTGGTAATTTAAAAATCCTGAAGACTGGGGATGGCAGAAAACAGAAACTCTCTTTCTACCGATTAGAACCACAGAACCTTTGGCACCAATAGATTTACTGAAACTGGTACACTGCAGCTGCTCGACTTCAAATTGCAGCAAAAATTGTAGTTGCAAAAAGCTGGGATGAAGTGTACTAGAGCATGTAAAGAATGTAAAGGGGAGAGCTGTTCAAATGCTACTGACCTGGTTCAACTTACTGAAAACGCCAACGAAGATGAAGAAGATGATGATGATGATTTTGATTATATTTCGGAAAAAGAGTTAGAAAAAGCGAAATACAAAACGATTAGCTTACGAGAAATTCAAACGATCGATCTATGGATTAGATGATACTGATTCAGAAGAAGAAGAAGAAAGAAGAAGAAGGAGAAGAAGGAGGAAGAAGATCAAATAGAAGAGGATAATGCAGTTGAAGAAACGGTGGAAGTCTCTCGGACTTCTAACGTTGATGAGCCAAGTACTTCACGAATTTCTCCTTTGAAAATAAAAAGAAAACGTCAAATATAAAATAAAAACCGTAAAAACTATTTGCAATACTGTAAAGGATAAAAATAAAGATAATAAATGTAATCGAACAAATTTTATTATTATTCAACCACCTTAATTCATTATTATAAAAATCTTATATACTTTTAACCGAAAAAAGTTATTTTTAAATAGATTAATAAAATAGTATAAAAATAAAAACAAGAAATTTGGGATGAAAATTACAATAAATAAGTAGAATCTCGATGAAAAGTCTATTAAACTGTTTAGGAAATCACGGGAACAATTTTAAATAATATACACAAAAAGAATTTTGATTTTTACATAATAAAATAGAATACATTTATGTTCAACGGAGCTCCAGTCAAATGAACACCAAACACAGTAAGTATATTGTTTAAACAATTAGCAATAAAAGTATGATTAACAATTAATATGTTAGAAAATTAATCCCTTAACAAAATTGTTTGAAGGTTTTTTGCTGTATCTGCATAATTTAACAAGTTAAAGATCACAAAAGATACGAAAAAGTCAAAAATACAGAATTTTTATAAACAAATGCATGTAATAGCTAATAAACAATAGATACGAACTTGATCTTAGATCCATCTGAAAGAAAAATTCATTCTCTATAAAAAAGACCTGAATGTCCTTTATCGTATCTCTGATAGTTTAAAAGATATATTAATTTTTAATTGACAAATCAAGTAGTGGCGATAATTACCGTACCGTATGATATTAAAATTAATTATAATAAATAAAAGAAAATTTTTTTTGGAACTTTTTTATATATGGCTGTTTTTATAATTTTTTTCTGCTTCAGAAAAAAAATATAACGTTGGTCAATATTTGTTTATAACAAATTGTTAAACTAATAAACAATTAAATAATTAATAAAAAAAATTTTTTTTTGCCAAACTATTTAAAAGTGTAAATTATGATTTTTAAAAGCAAAATTTTTTCTTAACTAATTGTTTAAACAATCGAAATATGAAAAAATCGTTTTTAAACAATTAAAAATTAAAATTAAGAAAAATTTTTTTTTTTAAAAATCATAATTTTTTGTGGACAACCAAATAGCAAAAAAAAATTTTTCAAAAATATTGAATTTCTCTATTTGTTTAAAACAATTTTATAAACAAATTACGTAAAAAATTCATAACCTATATTAATTACTGCCATTGCTTAATGTGAAAACAGGCATAGCTAAATATTAGTTGAAAAAAAAATTTTTATCAACTTTTTAGATTTTAATTTTTCAATAGTTATAAAAAATCATAATTAACAAATTAATAAACTTTAATGAAAATTTATCGCAGGATCTTATAAAGTATATATATCAAAAGGGCTCCACGAAGTTTAAAATTTATAGGCCAATTATTTATACCTTTTATCCCATTGTTTATGCCAACGGAGATTGGGAAAAAATTTGTTAGTTAACAATTAGATAACTTTTTCAAAAATGGTGATTAAACTTTTTTCTTCGCGGCTCGATTCTTTCAAGTGTTAAGAAGATACTAGAATTTTTCAAATTTTTAAAATCACATTTTATGTTATAAAAAAATTATTTTTATTGCTGAGCTCTCTTTAGCGGCGGCGCGCGCATGCCGTAACAGCCGCGCGGAGCCCTATTTTCAACGTCAAATTAAAATTATAAATAATGGAGATAGAGTTCCGGGAGTACGGACTTTTTTCTTGGAGATTTTGTCCTCTTTAACGGGCTTTTCAAAATTGCTTAAATATTAATATTTTTCGAGTTATTAACAAAAAACGAAATATCGTTTTTTTTCCATCTTATTTTGTTAATAACAATTGCAATTTTTTACCTGCACCAAAATCCTTCAAAAACATTTTTCTAGAGGTGATTCCGAATCGAATGAGCCATCGCTCATATTTTTAGGACCTTTATCTCTATTTTTCACGTTTTTGAACTTGTTGACTAGACTAAACGTTTTCCTACAGTAGCAATACTGTATGGCTCTAGTAGGAATACTTTAGTTAGCTAGAATCGCTAACTACATTTTTCAACGGCGCCGTCTGACATAACCACATACACACGTACCAATATTTATTAACTGAATAACAATATTTATAAATAATGATTTCAATTCATAATAATATTTATAAATAATAATTTCAAGAATTATATTTATTAATTGATGAATTTGAAATTATTTATTTAATTTTGATTGAATAAAAAAATTAAATTAAATGACATAAAAAAGGTCAATGAAAAATTTTGATAATTATCATAATAAATTATAATTTAAACAAAAATATGGTCCCATATTATTTATCACTAATGAATATAATTGAAAATTAATTTAGCAGATATTTAATAATTTTTAGAATTTTTTTAAAAATAAATTATGGTAAAAAAAAATTTGACATGTAGAAATTTTAAAAAATCATAAATCCAATTTTTTATAAGTAATTTTTCAGAAAAAATTTATTTGTTAAATAAAATTAAAAAATTATCAAGTGACTGTTAACTTTAACGTCATTAAATAAAATTATAATCAGAAGTTTGACAATTTTAAAAAAATAATAAATAAATATACGAAAATAACAATTAAAAAAAAATGTCTAAAAATTAGAAAAAAAACTTCCGTATAATTTTTTTATTTTAACTAAGTTTAAATTTGTTTAAAAATAAAAAAAATATAAGCTATGCACTAATTTATTAGTTGTCCATTACTATAAAATTAATTTATTACTCGATATAATAAATAAATTTGCATCAATCCATAAATAATATTTTATTTGGTAGTCATCAGTGAATTCACGATTAACAGAACAAATATTTTTGAGGTTATGAAATATGTCAACACACAAGACTGCGCGCGAAATCTGAGACTACAGCGAGGCGTTTACTGCTCTCAGCAATCCCGTTTGGCTCTCCCAGCAATACGGTTTAGCTATTTTAGCTAACTAATGTATTCCAGTCAGAGCGATCTACTAGATGGCTCTAGTAAGAATATAACAGTTAGTCAAGTGGGGATAGCTACACACTGTAAAAAATTCCGGTGTAAAATTGGACCCAGGGACTTTTACACCGCCGTATAAGTGTGAAATGCCGGTGTAAAATTTCCTCCGTGTTAAATTTTCACTTGTGTAAATTTAACACGGTGTAATTTAATGTTTTACACTATTCCGTGTTATTGTTATTGTTATTATTCATAACTTTGAAAATCTAATAACTATTACTAGCAACCTTGCAGTCTCTATGTGACTGCCGTGACTTGTGAACTATAAATAAATAAAATTTTGCTTTCTTAAATAATGACTTCTGTTAAATTGCAATGTACTTTTTTAATTATTGACATTTTTAAAGATATAAGCTCATTCCGATGTTACACTCATCAAGACCTTTCATTTGAGTACCCACATTAATTTTTTATATATTTATATATTACATATATCTATATATGAAAAATATATCAAAATGCATGTGGGTACTCAAATGAAAAGTCTTGATGAGTGTAACATCAGGATGAGCTTATATCTTTAAAAATGTCAATAGGTCACAAGATACAAGGTCATTTCCTAATTATTGATATTTTTAAAGATATAAGCTCATCCCAATGTTACATTTGTCAAGACCTTTCATTTGAGTACCCACATTAATTTTTTATATATTTATATATTACATATATCTATATATGAAAAATATATCAAAATGCATGTGGGTACTTAAATGAAACGTCTTGATGAGTGTAACATAAGGATGAGCTTATATCTTTAAAAATGTCAATAGTTCACAAGATATAAGGTCATTTTTTAATTATTGATATTTTCAAACATATAAGCTCATCCTGATGTTACTTACACTCATCAAGAGCTTTCATTTGAGTACTCACATGTATTTTGATATATTTTTCATATATACCTATATGTAATATATATAAAAATATGAAAAAATGATGTGGCAATTAAAATGAAGATTCTTGATGAGTGCAACATCGGGATGAGCTTATATCTTTAGAAATATATATAAAAATATATTTAACACTGTAAACATTCGCATTTTTATCAATAGACTCTAACATAAGATCCACCATATAATTAGATAAATTTTCAACAACTTGAATGTTAACATTCTTGTTGCAGACTTTCCAATGATATTAAGATTTACGTTGGAATGATTTTGCCCCGTAAAATAGCATAATATAGAAAAAATATACTTTTGAATATTTATTTCTACATGTTTATATTTATAATCTAATTTCGTACAAGTCTGAAACTAAACAATCAAATTAATTAATAAGAAATTTTCAGGAAATACATTTATACGCTTGGTGGTGTAAAATTTAGGATTCACACCGTTCAAATTTAACATTATACTTAGTGCGATTTTCACACCGTCCGTGTTAAAAATTTTTACACCGAATCATTTACACTACACCGAGTCCAAAAAATTTTTTACAGTGCAGTAGCATTACAGTATGGCTCTGAGAGCGATATTTTTTTTTCCGTGTATTGAACCAAGAAAATCATTTTGAAAAATTTTAGTTTATTGAATCTTAACTCTAAAATTAAAAATAGTTCAAAAAATTTTTTGCTTAACTTAATCCAATCAAATTCTGCAAAATGATTTTTTTTGTTCAGAATATTATTTTCGAATCTAGATAACTTTTCTATCAGTCCAGGAAAATTCGATACTTTAACAACGAATTAGTAGAAAGTTTCTTGAGCCAGTAATTATTGACTAATTTTCAGTAAAAATAATCTATTATACAACAAGAAAAAGCTCAATAATTGATTTATAAAAGAGGCAGAGATAATTGTAAAACTACTTTTCGTAATAAAGTAACGAAGAAGCAGTTTGATCTATGTAAAATTTAAATTGCAGTAAATATGCGTAGAAAATTAAGTATTTAAATAAATAATTGCACAATAAAACAAATCAGGGAAAAAAATTAAGTTTATCGGCTGGCATCAATAACTCCGGTTAGCGTGATCAAAATGACTGCCAATCAGTGTAAATCGATGGCTTGTGCTCGCTCGCTACTAAGTTTTAGTCAAACGAAGTGATTAGGCTTAAACTCGAAACGATCAAGTTCATGAACGCCATATTTTAGGATAGTAAATTGCTAAGAAAGGAGACTCTAATTATGCGGGGCTAAATTCATCGTAAATACTTTTTATGCGAAAGAAATTTTAAGTAATTTTAATTTTTAAGTAACTAAGATTAATTACAAAGCTATTCAAAATGACTGATTTATTGACAATGTAGGAAATAAAAGGCCAAGAGAGGAAAATTTTGAATTTTTGAAGTGCAATTATTTAAAAACTATCTATAAAAAATATCTTTGGTATCATGAGATCAAAGTATAATTTGCGATTTACTTTTAAATGAGTATAGACACTTGAAAGACCTCAGGATAGAATCTCCCTCTCTTATTTCGTTTAATTGAAAATCTTTTGATACATTTTATCCTTGTTGAAATGAAAATTACATTCGAATTCATGAGACAATGAATACAACCGAAGGTAATTAAATAAAACTAAAAAAATATTTTGTAAAATTCTTTTACGACTTTAACGGTTGGGATATCTTTGAAAACAAATTGAAACTAATTAATCACCAAGGCAGGCTCATGATTATACACAATTTCAGGATTTTCCATGAATAACTTTTCAGCTCAACCCCTCACATTTTGTCTATCTGAATTTATAAGCCTCTTTAGTTTTACTTTAAGTGTAGGGGAAACAGATTTAACTATTCATGCACATCAACTTTGTCATTGAAAACAAATTTTGTAGCTGAAGGATTTCATATTTATACATACATAATTTGTATATTTTAATACTAATTAAACTGACAAAACATCGTACAACTGAGGTGAGCAGAAAAGGTAATAAACGACCGAGATTGTAATAAAAAATTGAAAAGTTAAATCGTACTTACATAACAAAGAAAATTCAAATTAACCAAAACGTGCGTTTTGAAAATTGAGCGCATTGAGAATGAAGTAAGTGGTTTAACTCGAGCTTAACTAATAAGCGGTTTATACTTTCGGTATTTTACAATAGTACACAGTAAAAAATTTTTCGTCAAATTTAACACAAAAATTTGTGTTGATGACTTTTTTTACACAATTTATGTTAAATCAACACTCTATTGTGTTGAATCAACATACTAAAATGTTAAATTCTACACACTAAAATGTTAAATTTTACACAAACATTTTTACACTTTACACAATGACGAAAAATTTTTTACTGTGTAATATCAATATAAAGTCTGTTCTTAATTAAAAGTTTTCTCGAATTTCACAATTTAAAATTTTGTTTTAGATGAAAGTTGTTTTTAATTTTTTGTGGTTATTAATTATAAATCTCAAAAATTATTTAATAAAATATTAATATCCTGCAAATAAAGTTATTCAAAATTAAAAACTTGCAGCCATTATGTGACTATTGAGAGTTACGAGTTGTGAATAAAAACAACTTTGGTTTAATAATTTTACGACATTTAAAATCGTAATATACATAGTTTGGGTACTTGAAATAAATACTTTAAATGAGGTACTTTGAAATAAATTAAAAAAATAATATTGCTATTACAGGATCCATGACCAATAATTTAATGGAAAATGGGACAGAACAAACTTTTAGAACCAAAAAACTATTCCAAACTCCTCCATAAACTTAACACAATTAATTGACTATCACCAAAAAGTATAAGATTATGTGAACTGGCAAAAAGTCAAGTCAAGACTTTTTTGATGATACAAAGTTTAACCATAAAAATTTCTTTAATGATATTAAAAATATATCTGTCAAAAAATGTCCTCATGTTCTTAATTGTATCGATTAATATTTGACATGTAGCTAAATTCACATGTGCAAAAAAAATAAATAAATAGACAAATTTTTTCTGGTGCAAAAAAATATTACATAAATACACCGGAGACAAAATTCTCCTCATTTTCTTGATTATATAGATGAAGATTTTTTTCCTTCAATAAAATCAATTCCCAAATAGCAAATAAATAGGAAAAAAAATTTTTAATATTCACCTGCATTCACTTCAAATTAACTCTGCGTATTTCTTCTTATTATTCACGACACGATAGTACCACTATTTGATATTTGATACTTGATTATCATTAATTAAAAAAAAATTTTGAGAGGGTAGAATTCTGATTGTAATTTTTTTTTAAGAGAAAAACAAGACGACTAATGATTGCAAAAAAGGTAAAAAAAATTAAATATTTTTATGACAATAAAACTGGTAGAATTGGCGTGAGATACTTGACTGTCGGAATACGCCCCTCGATGGGTTGCGTCAAAAAAGCGCCAAAGCCAGCACGAATTCACTATTACATCTCGTTCATTGGTACGATCGACGTAGCTCTGTACGCTCTGTATGAGTATAGAGGGTAAATGTAGACGAAAAAAGTAAAGGGAACTAAAAAAAATTATACAAAAAGAAAACAGTGAGGCTAGTTACGAATGCCAGCGGAGGAGAAAAACGAAATGTGGGTGAGGGTAGTTCAGTGGCAACGTCCACCGATCCCAAACGCCCGTAAATAATCCCTCGTGTCCAGCGAAAATATTCGCTTGCCGAGTCGAGAGCTCGTGCTCAAGCGTGACCTCGTAAATAGTCGGGAAACAGCGACGAGATGAATGAACGTGCAGTCAAGAGAATATAGAGAAGGATTTTGGCTTCACAAGTTAAAGAGAGGGAGTTGATAAATAGAAATCTCTTTTCAGTACTAGTCCCTCTTTCTCTGTACCCTTAATTACTTTTGGTATTTCTATTACATTAGTCATTCGTTAATAAATTTAATAATTAGAAGAGACCAGACTCAATGGAAATAAAAAATACAATGTAGTACACAGTAAAAAATTTTTCGTGATTGTGTAGAGTGTTAAAATTTGTGTGTTGAATATTACACTCTAGTGTGTAGAATTTAACATTCTAGTGTGTTAAATCATTAAATCAATACATGGTGTGCGTCATTGTGTATTTCAATTTTTTTAAAGTCCTAGTAAATAGATTTTACGAATTTCATTAAAAGTAAAATATTTTGCAACCACGCACACTAAATACGTTCTAAAATTTTTTTTTTTAATTTTTAAATTTACAATAAAATTTTTTTTAATTTCCGAAAATCATAAACAATCATATCGGTTACTTGGATTTTTTAATTTTTTTATTTTGTATCTTTTTGTAAAGAAAAAAAAAATTTTTTTTTCCTAATAGTCTTATGAACGTGGACTTGGCGCGACTTTTTTACAGTGAAACTGTTTTTGTTCGGATTTTAATTGACCTCAGTCTTCTCTATTTATAATTAACAGTATAAAATATACAATGAAAAACAAACTTAACTTGAAATGTAAAGAAAAATATTTATAAATAGATATTTTATAATAACAATAATAATTGTCAGGATTGTAATCATCCGACTATAAACTAAAACCGTGTACACAGAACTTAAATGAATATCACATTCTCTTTGAAATTGTCTTTGTTATAGCTACTCGACTCTGTATTTATATTATATATATATATATATATATATATATATATATATATATATATATATATATATATATATATATATATATATATGTTAAAAAAATATCACTGTGACCAAGACTAAGAATCTAACTTTACTGTTTTCTCCGTACACGCATTTTATCTATATGTATTACTATATCCTTTATATTATATTCTTTTTTAGTCTCTTCTCCTCTTCTCTATTATACCATTCAGTAAACTTTTTTCAGCATAACTAATACTACTGAAAACATCCAACGTTTGTATTAACGTTAAAATAAATATTTGTGTTGACTAAATAAATTACGAAAGACAACGTTGATTCACATCATTCATGTTGATAAAACATAGACAATATAAAGTGAAGTATTAATTATAATTATACAGACAGACTACTCTACTATGTCTTATATTAATATAAATATTAATGTGAATGTTATAATTCGAGGAGTTTTATAACAACAGTAATAATTACCAGCGAATAGTAACCATGAGAAGATAAAAATAATACTAATGAAATAAAAAAAAAATCCAAGCATAACATACGTAATAACAAGAAAAGCGTAAAACCTGACAATGACCTCATGTGATTATAACGACCCTAAATTATCATATAGTTACTTCATGAGAGCTTAAAATAGTTACTACACATACACATATATATTTGCTCTACACTTAACTACGCTCTTTTATGCTTTACTCTAGTGTGCGTCTGGCTAAACTAAACCATACGTATCTAGATAAACGCCTCCCAATTATCCACACTCTCTACGGCTTCTTTACGCTTTACTGTTGTATAATTTTATACTCCACTATTAGATATATATATATATATATATATATATATATATATATATATATATATATATATATATATATATACCTCTTTTCTCTCTCGTTTTAAGTTCATGCTTCCCTCTAATCTTATGAAGTCTCTTATCATAAATTGCATGCAATCCTTGTGCACTTTATCATCTTGTATTTAAAATTATTTTTTATAAACTATTATACTCTGATAATAATGTTAATATTAATAATTTCTTTCTTTCTTTCTGGAATGAAAATATTTATATACAAATCAACTTTTTATTCTCTGAGTAATATTCATTCATTTTTTGAATAAACTCCCTCATGTATAGATGTCACACGTATTCAGTAGTAAAAATACTCTACAAATCAACAAATGTCAGTTAAACTTGCCATCCATCATCAGTGCCGGGCTTTTTGTTGATCACAATTACAAATTATAATTGAATTAAACAAAAAAAAATTTATGTTCGATTCTTGAATAGAGCTTTATTTCATTAAATTATTATTAAATTTAGATTGCAATTATTATCGTTATTATTAGAGATAATTATTTAGTTTTTGGAAAATCTGTATTATAATTAAAGATATGATAAGAAAAAATTTTAAACTGAGGAAAAAATCAGTTAAAAAACTATAAACGCACAATAATTTGCGTAAAGTGATGAAGAATTAGATTTTAAACAATCTTGAGAAAAAAATAAGTGAAAGGAGTAACATTATTATATGCCATTGTGATCAGTTGGATTGAAAATATTTAAATAATTCAATTTTATTATTGCGTGATATTATAAAGAATAATTTTTTACAAATAATGAAAGTAACACACAAAAAAATGTACAATAAGTATAGCCAAAAAAAGGTACAGTGACCACAAAAAATACTTCAACTCTATTCAACAAGCATTAAAAATTAATATCAATGGTAAAGTTGAAATTTGAAATTGTCCTTTATACTATCTCGAATGTTTTTCAGTTACCGTTAATCTAGTATATTAAATAAAAGATTGCATGTTCATATAAATGATATTAATTTTCGAAGAACTATTTTTATTCCTACATTAAAAAAAAAAAAAAAACTATCATTTAATGAAATAACAAAATTAAAAAAAAAAAAAAAAACTATTGTGTTTAGAAATATGTCAATTTTAAAATCAATACATCACACTTCCATCTGTCGGTGATTTGAATATTTCATCACTTTTCTTTATATATGAAACATAAATATCAATATCCATTAAAGTATAATACAGAAAATAATGTCTTTGGTATTAGCATGTAACATATCATTATTATGAGTAAACAAAGTAAAAAGCCACTGTGTAAGTTAACGGTTGTCAGATTAACTACACATAATGACAAAAGTCAAGTCCGTCTGACAATAATCCATGGTTGGATTTGCCATCGGCATTTGATTCTCTCCTCCCACGTCAACATAATTACTCTCTATCTCTCCATACTATACTGTCCCTGTAAACTTGTCACAGTATTACATCGACCTCTGCTAATTATGCTTCTCCATGGTGTGCTGCTGGTTACTGGATCCACTGAATCCACTTCTATCACTCGTGTTGAAGTACATGCTTTGTAGACGCTTGCGTACCAATTGTATCACCAGCAGTTGATGTCACCTATAGTAATAGTAATATAGTAATAGTAGAAGTAGTAGTAAATAGTAGAGCTAAAGTTTGAGGTAGTATTGGTGGTTTTAGTGGTACTACTTCTATTACTAGTTATACCTATACCAGATACAGAGTACAGTCAAAGCGACATACAACTCTATTCGAGAGCAGAGCAGAGAACTATAACCAGAGCGCCTATAGCACACATATAATAGCAATGCGAGTGAGAATATAAGACAACCGACTTTCTGCTGGTAAAACCAATCCTACTAGGTATAGAGTATAACAGTATGTATATATATATATATATATATATAATAGATAGAGAGAAGTGGCTGCTCACGTCCGTCACGTCGACCGTCGACCGTCAACCGCGTGCACTTTAGATTACCAGACAGAGGGGCATGTAATCAGCTTGTGAAGTTCATCGTGTAAGACTAGATAGTCGTTGGTTTTCTCCGCGGGTGAACAGCCTTACCTTACTTTACCTTGCCTTATATTACTTATCGGGAACCCTTGTCTCTACTTCACTAATATAACTCGATCTTTCTATCTCTATTACACACACTTATATTAATCATCTTCTTCTGCTTTTTATTATATATATAAATATATATATATATATATATATATATATATATATATATATATATATATATTTATTAGGGTGTGCCAAAATGTAACTTCCGTGGAGAACCTTTTAAAATTAGAATTTTGAGTTCCGCTTTTAACAGGGGCTGCATTTGGGCATTTCCTGAGATATTTTGGTGTGAGACGATGTATTTGATTTTCATAGAATTTTTTAACAGAAGCTTAGTTTGGGCATTTCCGGTGAAAATTCAAAATTTGGCCGGAAGTACCCAATTAAATCTCCTAAGAGGTCACTCCAAATTTTTTAAAATTTCAAAAATTGAACTTTTTTTTTTTAATTTTTTTTCTCGTTAAGATATAATTTTATAGACTAAAAAAAAATAAGTTTCTGAAAATTTCAGTTCAAAATTTAAATTTTGAAAGGTTGCTCATAATTTTTTTCAATTTATTAATGCATTAGTTTAGATTTTTTCGAGCGACCTTTTACAATTTGAATTAAAATTCCATGCATTTTTTTTTTTTTTATTTAGTACCATAATCGATAAAAATACATCACGAAATGAACTAAAAATCAAGCACAATACAGAAAAAATAATTTTTTTTAATTTAATAATTTTATTTAATAAACTTCCAAGCGTGGATTCGAATCCCAAGCTGGTCTTAGAAACCAGCTTGGTTGAGATTTGACCTTGCCGCGTAGTTTAAGATTTTTACAAACCAAAAAGACCCCAACGTACCACTCCCAACAGTTAAAGTCGACGGTATGACTAATTAAAGAAAAAAAAAAAAAAATTATGAGCGACCTTTCAAAATTTAAATTTTGAACTGAAACTTTTAGAAACTTATTTTTTTTTGGTCTATAAAATTATTCCGTAACGAGAAAAAAAATTAAAAAAAAAAAAGTTCGATTATTGACGATTTTTGAAATTTTAAAAAATTTCGAGTGACCTCTTAAAAATTTTTTCTTAAGCTGTCCTTTGGTGAGGGCTCTTAAAACATCAAAAACTAACATTTTTTCACTCGAGACTAAAAAAAAAAAATAGTTAGTTTTTTGGGCCACCCTAATATATATATATATACGTCACGTATCTGTGTCTCTGTCAAGCAGTTTTACACCTTGTTCAGCTTTTCTATCCTCGCTGTATCGATCGGCGTTTGCGTCATGTTTAATTGCAACTCCCTTCTACGTTCTCCAAGACGTCATCCCGGGTACAACTATTAACGTAATTATATTTTAACACCAAGGTGGAAACACCTTTTTCACTGAATTACTTCTTTTCTTTTCTTTCTTATTTTTTCTTACCGATCGATTTATTCTTTTCCCCTGCCATGAAATCTAGTTTTAATGCTAACGGATAGGAATGTAATAAATGTCGAACGGTTTATTTACGTCTATTAATTAAGACATTGCGCTTCGATGATTCACGTAATTAATAGTACCATTTATATAAAAACTTCCGCATTCTATCATTTATTAGAACTGATATTTTTTATTTGTAATTCAATATATTTTTCACATTTTAATTATTGCCGTTATCGTTATTATTGATGAGGTAGAAGCATCAGTTGTTGACATTGAAAGAGACAGGAGAGTAAATTTTTTTTGCTGTATTTAAAAACTTTTTTTGATTTTGACTCAATTGAGCTTTTTATCAATTTTTTTTTTTTTTTAACATTAATCTACTGAATTCAGTAGTTTACTTCGAGTGATGAAGTCTATTTTCAAACACACATTATTAACAGGTTAAAAAATCTTTTAATCCAATTATTGGTTTACTGCTGCTCTAATTTTTGTCACTCATAATGCGCATACGCTATTGATCTGTGGGAAATGAAATTTTTTTTAATTGAAAGAAAAAAAAACGTTTTTAATTTTTTCTTTACATAAAATTTATTTCAATTTGTCTAAACATTTGGTAAATGTTCAAATGTTGTAGTTAAGCTAGCTGCCGTACTAATATTTAAATAAAAAAGTCCTGCAGTGTCAAAATTCATCTGGCAATAAATCCAATTAAAATTTGATGTACTAATACCCTCTTAAATCTGATAAATATTAAATGGCCGATAAATGTAAAAGATTGTAAAATTGTAAATAAAGATTATAATTCTGGTATTTTTAAAGTGTGATTTATTGAAATCGTAAACAAGAAAAATGTTTGAATAAATCAAAAATTTTATTGTCAAGCAAGATAAAATAGTGTGTAGCTTAAAAAGACGATAACTTGCGAAAAATTTCATAATTTAATTCATTTATTTTTTAACAGATTTTATGTGTAATTGTTATTTATTAATAATGACATCAATAAAATAAATATGAAAACAAAGTAGGCTGAATAATTGATGCATTTTTTTTACATTAATAAATTGTTATGACGGAAATTGATTGAAATTACAATGAAAGGCATTTGATATAGGTGGATATATAAATATATATCGCTGCACCTATATAATGATCTTTTGTGGTAAAAGACGATTGCCTATTGTCATCAGAAAATAGCGATATGTCTGCAACAGCACGTCATATTAAACATATTAAAGTGGAGGGTATCTTTTTTTATTTGTCTCGAGTTGATTTTTTTCACCATATATAAGTTCATAAGAAAGAATAGACAATAAAAAGTGAGGCTTCTTTTATTTTCAGGTTATTTTTCTCTCACTTAATTTAAACGTGACAAGAACGAGAAATTGCCGGTATTCATTTTATCTGACCTCAATAGTTATATAACATAAAAAGTAAAGTTTTCAGTTGAAAAAAAAAAGGGACGATTAATTTTTATTTTAAAAAGTTTATAGCAAACTTTAGCCATAAAAAGTTTAATGGAGACAAATTTTCGGCATGGTTAATTATAAATATTAAAATATCATATAAATCAATCGAATTATCTTATCACGCGGAAGAAAACAGTCATTTGGTTACTTACGGAACGTTGAATTCAGAGATTCGATTTCAATTCATCGCTCGAATGAATAACCAACTGCTTTACTTCACTGTCTCCGAATAGAAAAAAATAAAATAAAATCAAGTGAAAAAAGGGAGAGTATAGAAAAATGATAAAAAGAAAAAGAAATAGAAAACTAGAGAGGAAGTGAAAGAAGAATAAGTATATCGTAAAGTTGTGATGCTTTATTCGATTTTAGTGTACGGACACTTGCCAGATTTCTTCTGATCTATACACTCAATTTTTCACATCGCTTCAAACAAGTCCGCGACAAATTGCAACAGACAATGCCAAAAAATTATGCATCATCGAATTCAATAAATTTATGTGCACCAGTTTCTATTACATTTTTTATTTTAATACTTACATGAAAATTATGTTTTTAGAACTCAAAAAATATCTTTTTTCATTTCTGAAATCCATTGTCCGACTTTAAAGAGAACTTTAAAAGTAGATTTTAATGAGAAAATTTTAACTACACAAAAGTTTGAACTTTCAAATTTTCTGCTCTAATAATTTCCATTTCGGCAAAATTGTTAGCAATTATAACTTAGATCTCCATTCTATCTTGTACAGGTAAAAAAAATAAATTTTAATTGCGTTAATTTGGTGAATTTATTTATAATCAATGAATTATTTTCAAAACTTTGTTAATTTATTTTAATTTTAATTAAAATTCAATTGTCAACACTATCTGGGAATAATGAAATACAATGATCTTTTTTTTTTTTTTTTTTTTTTTTAATCTAATTATATTCTTTCACTCCAATACTCAAGCTTGATAATTAATGTCACTATTATGATTTCTTGAAATAAAAAACTAAAAGCTATTTTATTTGCCCTCATTTTAACTTATAACTTATAACATAGTCGATAATATCATGATTAATATTTTAAAAAAGTGATTGTTATTATTTAATAAAATACTAATTTTAAATGACTTGCTGTAATATTTTGAGTACAGAACACTTTGATGTTAAAAAGTTCTTTATATGTATTCATACAATATTTAATTAAAAACTTCTTTGAAATGCGTTAATGGACAGTTCTAACTACTTAAATGTAAGAGAATTCTGTAACAATCTATGCGGATGATCCTTGGAATCAGAATTAATGAATCAACTTTGGATATAAAGTTGCAATTTTGAAAGAGAAAAACTTTTTCATCATAAATAAATTCC
The DNA here is from genome assembly GCF_020080835.1 of Cotesia glomerata. Taxonomy (NCBI): domain Eukaryota; kingdom Metazoa; phylum Arthropoda; class Insecta; order Hymenoptera; family Braconidae; genus Cotesia; species Cotesia glomerata. The sequence continues at coordinate 23,309,352 of NC_058159.1, read as the reverse complement.
TATGTAAATTTCGATAATTAATGAATTCAATTATACACTCAAGACTATTAACTCTGACATGACAATTGATTTAGCATTGACAAAAAAAGAAGAAGTCTGTTTTCCAAAAAGCCAAAATTTTTTTTTATTTACAATTTTTGCAATGAAAAATTAAAAAGTTTGGAAAATCCAAAAGTGCACGACTCATAATGCTCATTTAATTATGAAATATAAAAAAAAAAAAAAAAAAACTTAAGTCGTTCAAAATTAATTGCCGAAAAAACAGCTGTAGTAGGAAGGTACTACACAAGCGCCCCTGGTGGAATAAAATGTACATAATATCTATAGATATAGATATATCACCATCTATGTTAATTTTATATGGATATATATAGATATACAGTCTTGTAGTTTTCGTTTTTTATTAATTGTAATTAAACGACACTGAATTAATTAACCATTCGCATTCAGTGACCTACAATCGTCGATTAGAATTAAAAAAAAAAAAATTTAACTCAAATAATTGATTTTTTCACAAGTTACAGTGTTTCCGGGGTTTCATACATGACGGACAGGAAAATTTTTTGACCTACTTTGATGTTTTTTTCCGTTTCTTTTGCAGTAAATCAATTTTTAGAAAGTATGGAATTAATCTCCATTAAATTATCTCGACAATAGTATGCAAAATATCTTGATTCCGTGAACTAACAAGGCTATAATACTAAAAATAGTTGCTAAAATGAGGCGAAAAAAATTTTTCGATCGGAAAGCACTCTCTGATGCTTCGCATCATGAGTCGTGCAATAATAAAGTTCTTAATATTGTGAACTACTTACTTCATAACTAACTACTCTTTTATGTGTAATTTTTATCACATTTTAATTAAATTTCAAAAATCAATCGTTTGTTTAAATATGAACATACAGGAGAAATGAAAAAAGTAAATCACAAGTTTACTCAAACTCGACAAGTCTTTTCAGTACTAAAAACGTGGAAAATTGAACGATAAGCGAAGCGTTCTGTGAAACAAAAAAAAATTTAAAGAGAAGGAAGGTAGACTAGAATCAAATACCGAAGAATAATGGAATTGTCTCTATGTAAACTCAATAGATTTATTAGAGAAAAAAAATCACGTATATTTATTAAAAATAGCAGAAATTAATTAAAAAAATTTTTTTGTTTTATCCAATTTTCAATTTATTGTCATTAACAAGAGAATTAGTATTATTAAAAATTAGCTGCATTGAAATAGATTGAGTTTTTGGAAATCTGATCCACATCTAAAATTAATAACAAATAACCTCCATGTATATCTTTGCTTTCTAAAAAAATTTATTCCATTTTTTGAATCTATTCATGACAATATGTATATTTGTTTCGTCTGTTTGTATTGAAAATTACTAGAAAAGTAACAAGAGAAATAAACTTTTACTGTAATTTCATTTGAATATAAAAAGTGTAATATAACTTATGTTGTTTTTTTTCTTTTTCAGGTGACACAAATCAGCAGTATTTCAAAGTAAGACCCATAAACAGTTCTGTGCAAGAAGGAGGAAGAGTAATGATACCATGTGTCGTTGGAAAAAGAATGGGAATAGTACAGTGGGCTAAAGATGGTTTCGCCTTTGTCATTCAGCCGGGTAAGCTTTTTGTTAAAGAAAATTTTCTGACAGATTACTTTCATCTCTTGATCCACGTCATATTCTTACTGCTTATACTTACGCTTTACTTATTCCATCCCACAACTCATACTTGTTCGCGTTTGCTTTGTATTAAACCAAAATCTACAAGTACACATAAACTTTAATGTTTTCATGTTGATATTCATAACGGATAATAGGATATATGTAATAGTTGTTTTGTTTTTATTGTTAAGGTGGCAGCATTGTTGGTTATCCGAGACTAAAATTGGAGGGTGATCAAAATTCAGGAGTTTACAATTTAACGATACGCGATGCTTCGTTGACGGATGATGGAGAGTATCAGTGTCAAGTTGGTCCTTATGGAAAAATAAAAGCGATTCGTGCTAATGCTAACCTCGTAGTGATATGTAAGTACTTTTTATTTTTATTATATTCTGTAAATCAATTGGAATCAAATTTAATCGTGGAATTTAAACATAAAGCTATTGAAAATTATTTAAAGTGTTCTCGTGAATTCGATATCAAATTTGATGAATAATACTTGTCCGATAAATACGCAGATATAATAAATAATAAAAGAGATTATTAATTTACAATAAATATGACGGTAAAAATAAAAGTTAAATAATAAATTTTCCAACACGAGTACCCTGTTAAAGTGCGGAAATATTAAAATTCTCTGACAATCAAGATATTGGATATTTCCGTGCAAATACTCAGTATTTGAATAGAGAACTATTTGGCACCCGATTCCACTGGGAAATTTTACAAAGTATAATGACCTGTAGTTTATTTATTTTATTTATTTTTCTACTATCATTGTTGTTATTTTATATTTTTTCTCTGTTCTTTATACTTATTTTATTTTTATTTGACTATTACAAGCCCGGACAAAAACTCAACAACTGACTGAGAACAACGGTCTTGGCAAAGAGAACACCCATAACCTTTTTTTGTATTCCCAATTGTCCCCTTTCCCGTCACAGACTCACATGCAGTATCTCAATATTTTGAGGGAAACGACGAACTAACCCGGTCTCCAAGTCTCATGGGAGCACTTTAAAATTCCCAAAAGTACTCGTTCACTTCTAACATGCATATACTAGCTAACTAAGTGTCACATTTACTTTATGTATGTATAAATATGTAAATATATGATTCTTTTTCTATTTCTTCTTCTTCTTATGTACTTAAATTTCAAATGTAAATTAGAAAAAAAAAACATATTTATACATTAGGGTCTGTCATTTTTAGAAAGCTTTTTTTCAGCTTACAAAAAAGGTTGTATTCTTGCAGAAAGGTTAAACAAGAAGTGTGTTAAGATTTGAATTCTCAAAACTAATATTGAAAGATGTCTTATTGATAAAAAATTATTCATCTCAAAAATTGTACTCTTAATTTAAAATTTCAATTCCATCAATTAATTACTATTAATGCCATCTATTACCAATAGTACATAATGAATAGTTAGTTAATGGGTGTGGCTACTTGACTGATTAACTGTTGACATGAATTTTAGTAAATTAATTAATAAACATTTAAAAAGGGAATAAAATCCTGTTTAATCTCTGCTTGGCGTTAACAGTTATCTTTTATTTATTTTATTGATGTAAATTTAAGAGATTAGTGGTACCATTATTTCACAACGTTAATTATTTTTGATGAAAACAGCGTTTACTTTGGATACTTAATAAAAAAATTTATTATATATTCAGTTATTTTCAATTTAAAAAATTAATTCTTTAATCCAAAATTTAAAACTTTTGAATCAGTTGCCTTGTAAATTAGTTTTTTAGATCAAGATTATTTCCGTTTATATTGGAAAAAAAAAAAATGGCATGACATATTTATTTTAGCTTTTTTGTACACAGAAAAAAAAATATTGTTAAAATAACTATCCAACATATCCTCAAATGACGTTTCCTTAAAAAAAACGATCCGGATTTCTGATTTAAGGATTCATTTGTTTGACTTAAGCATACAGAGTATAGCTCTTGTCAATATATGTAGTTTCGTCAAAATAGGCAACTGTTTTGTTAACGTGAGGATCTGTATAGTTGAATTAACTAAGTGTAACGCCAAAATAATGATATGGATCGTCATTTTGATGATCCGCTGTATAGCTGAATTGGCTATACAGCGTATATCTCTAAAAAAAATGACTAAACGGCGTATAGTCAGAATAACGATACGTATCCTTATTCTAACGATATTTTTTTCTCCGTGTAGGAAACAATCATTGATTTTATGAAAAAAAATTTTTTTTTTTAATTTAAAGTGTAACAATCATAATCAATATGGTTTAGTAAATTTTCAAAAAGTATTTCAATATTCTATAAAATTGTAAGGCTGTATTGATTCATTCGAAAATTTCGAATAAAATGGAAAATGGGTAAAAAAATAGGTGTACGTATTGTAAAAAGAGAGAGAGAGAGAGAGAGAGAGAGAGAGAGAGAGAGAGAGAGAGAGAGAGCGAGAATAGCTGAATCGAGAGGAAAAGGAAGTGAAAAAAAGAATAGTACGTGACGTAATTTTTAAAGCTCATATACCAACGATCGTTTGTCGTGAATGTCAAGCAATAGATGACAAACTGATACGAGCTATCCGGTGGACACGGTATTATTTATGACCATCCCTTCGTCATCATTGAATACGCGTACGCACACCAGGAAAATTCAGCTCGCAATTTTAAAATATTTTGCCGATAGCGACGCCGGCAATCGACGCACCCCTAGAGCCATGTTCCCGTCATCAAATGTCAAAGTCACTTTTTTTTATTATTTTCAATTATATTTTTTTATTTTCATCCGCAAAATCAACACTCATATGTAAACAATCTCACGTCAAGTATCAAAGATTTATATTAAAAAAGGTTTTTTTTCCATAAAAAATAAAAAAAAATAAAGAATGTGTGATGAGGTTGTGAAAGATTATTAACTTGCTCATACAAAAGGAGCTTTTGAACGGATAATAGGAAATGCTGGAGATTCAATCGTGCAAAAGACGTTAAAGGTGCATATTGAAAAAAAAAGAGAAAGAGAGAGAGAGGGAAAATGAAAGGAAGCGTATATAGAGAGAAAACTGGTGAGATTCGTAAGTAGACGGCAGACGTGTGGTCAGTGACACGATTTCCTCGTACACTCGATATTTCCGACGGGAATAGCCTCCAATATCCTTCAACACCAAATCCCATGTTATATAATGTATATGTATATCCATACTACAACTATACTATTTGACACATGAATACACACACAAGGACTATATGCATTTTTCTTGTGAGAATACCTGAAACGATTTGTATTACGTAATTCAAAAAGGTATTTCGGTAATTGAATCGATAAAATTTTTAGATTATCATTTAAATAAAATAATGAATCGTTTTATTTATTTAAATTTCGATCCATATGTATTATTAATAACATTTTTATGATACTTTTAAACTTAAAGATATAGTTCTAGACTTGAAATTATGCTAACACAACTAAAAGAATTTAAAAAAGTAAAAAAAAAAATAATTAAAAAAAAATAAAAAATATTGTATTCACTATATATTTATGTATAAATGAAAAAATAACGAATTAAGAAAAGAATGAAACTGAAGTATTTTTAAATATATTTTTAATTTATCTAAAATTAATTAAAGATATCAATTACATTTAATTAAAAACAACCGATTTAATTTGATGAGTTGAATATAAATTTTCATTAGCGTAAACATTGTTTTTTTTTATATTCTTATCGAGTTTTTTCAAATAGATGTTGGTAAATTCTGGTATATTTACATTTTGGATAGCAGTATTGCGATTTTGTCAATAACAAAAGTCACGACTGAAACTCATCACTTTTTTTAACAATATATATGTCTATGAATCTATATATAAATGTGTGTGTACTTAGCAGACGTGTGAACAAAGGAAAAGAATAATAAATATTAAAGTCTTCTCTCTTTTGTCATAGGAATATATTTCTTTCTTTAGCTTTTTTTTTGTTTTTCTGTTACTTTTTTATTTTTTTAGCATTGTTCTTTACACTTCTGTTTTTGTTTTATTTTTCATTATAATAATTATTATTATTTTTTATTTCCAAAAAGCTCACTAGACTGTGAAAGCATTGAAGAATCGAATATAAAGCGATGATGAAAGAAAAAAAAAAAGTCCGCACAAACTATATGGGTGCGTCATCATTTGAATGAAAACTCTCTCGAATGTGTTTATATATATGCATATACATATATATGTAAAAAATAGAAAAAACTAAAATTTTAATACTTCTGAATTAATTAAAAAATATTATTCCGTCTATGCTTTTTTATCTAAAGCTTAAACTTTCCGACGGGTATGAGTAATTAAATTAATGGCGGGTTAATATTGTAGTTTCGAGGACTTTGAACTTTCTGTTGATGTAAATATACTTTTTTTTCAACTTATATGTATATATATTACATTGAATAGAAGATATATGTATATGTAGACCTGTAGTAAAGTTCACCAGAACTACAAAGTTAGATGAGTAAATCGATGGATAGTAAGCTCTTTCAAAGCCCACCGGTCACGCCAATATTTGCCCTACCGCCAACTAGGATACTGACTACTTCACTATCAAGCTTTAGTACATAATAACTGTGCTCTTTTTTTTTTTTATTTCTCTTTACCTCAGGCTTAATAACTACTTCACTCAGTTTAGTTATTATGCTTTGCTGCATTCCTATTTTACTGTAGTAACATTAAAAGAGAATAATATTGCAATGTTCTTTATTTTTAATTTTCATTCATTTTTAAATTTATCAAAGTAAAAACTTTTATTTTTTAATGACTCATAAATTTGATATTAATTTCTCCTCAAAGATTTAATAGTTCTCATAAGAAAATTGGCATATTTTGAGCGTAGTAAATTTAATTCTTGATTCACTTCACTCTAAAAAGTTATGACCTAATAAATTAATTATTATAAATTATCAAAAAGAGATTGTGAGATTTTATTGACGTATTAATACGCAAAACCCAAGAATTTTAGTTATATAATGTATGTAACAAATTTTATAAAGCGATATCGATGAAGCAACAATATCAGATTTACGTTTTTTCTTGGGTGTATAATAAAACGAAAAGAAGATTACCAGATAAAAAAAAAAACATTTGGTATATTTATTATTTATTATTAGAAAAGCATGTTATGTGATGAAAGAATAAAGTTTATTAAAAAATGGATTTACGAGATTCAAATTAAAATGGAAAAAAAAAAATAATTGTAACTTAGGTAGATTTATGTATCAACTCAATTGCATAGTGTATTTAAAATTGTATATTTGTATTCATAGTTGTGTGCGATCTGTTTCACGCTTTCTTGAGTATTCCACTAGGAATTATATGGAATATATGAGCGTTTTGGGTACTACGATGTGGTCGTACCACACGTGGAGCTTTACTACTTCGTGCCAGGGCGTTATTTAAATTTCATTTATCCATATGCTATCTTACAACTATAACTACATAAACATAAATTATAACAAGCATATATGTGACATTTTGATTAATGATTTCCCCGTGAAATTATTTCAATGAAAATTTTGAAAAATTTTTATTTAAAGAAACTTTTTTGTAACTATAACAGATAAAGATTGGTTAATTCGCGATAAAAATTTCACTTGAAAATAGAAAGAAAAAAAAAATTTTTAAGATAAATCTTTGGAAAATCTCATCTCAGCTAATCGCTACTTGTAACAATATGATAATGGTGAAATTTCAAGCAGCATAAAAAATCTCTGGTCTCAATGCATTTCAATCGTGGATTTTAAAGTATTTTTTTTCTAGATTTTTATTCGCCTTGATATCACAACGATCTAGAATTATTTATCATGAAAAGACATCAAAGAGGACTTCACCACTAGTTTTCGAGTCGGCAGAATATGTCCTTGTTATCAGAAAATAGGTCGTACAAAATGCAAAGACACGATTTCTCAATTCACTCGACAGTATTTCTCAATATACAAACTTTTATATATATATTTCTTTTTATGTTTATTATTATTATTATCTTGAAATAAAATCCATTGCTATCATTTTTCGAAATAAAAATAAACATTTTTATATTAACATTCCGTATTATTTGTAAAAATGTGTATGTTAATTAATATATCTAAAAACCTATGCCAAATAAGCTCCTTTGGAGACTTAAAAAATAATTTTTATTTTATAAATTAACACCTCAAACTAGTAACTCTTTTGTAAAGAGACGATTCAGCGATGATGCGCCTTTCGTCTGAGATTTTCAACACTACTTATGGTCGGAAAATTAAATATGGGCTTATGTGAATATATCAGACTACACTGAAAAAAAAATTAACTTGATTTAAGACAAAAATTCTTGAACCAAGAATATAATTTTGAAGAGGGTAATTGTCTTGAATCAAGACGAAAAATTCTTGAATCAAGTAAAATTTCCTTAAATCAAGAATAATTTCTTTAAATTAAGAATTTTTCTACTCAAATCAAGAATATCGAGTTCTTTAAAATTATATACTTGATTCAACATTTTTTTTTCTGTGTATACTAGGGTGTTTCAATTTTAGGCGACTTTTTTTTTCAACGAAGAAACAGGCTGAAAACTTGCATGAAGGTGAGAACAGAAGCCTGTTCAAAGCGGAGCTCTTAATATTAATATTTAGAGGTGTATGTCCCTTATTTTTCATTTCCCATTTAAATAACATAGGAAAAAAAATTCTTTTTTTTGTTTATTTTTCTAGCTCGGCATACGCACCTCATATAAATAAGACCATAGCATATTCTTGTAGATAATTCAACGCTTTACAAAAAAGGTCTCTTACGCTGGAAAACGGTTGACTCTAAAGGCCATCCCTGCAACTTCTGCTAATTCTATATCTAAGCGCTTAAAATTGCACTTATGAGGTTTTTGAGCTCTTCAATTCAAAAGTCTGATAAAAGTTTCAAAGAACACTATTTTTTGAACTTTCGAAGTGCAATAACTCTTGAATGAATTAACGAATAATCGAATTAACGAATAATCGAAACTTAGAAAAATAAACAAAAAAAAGAATTTTTTTTCCTATGTTATTTAAATGGGAAATGAAAAATTAGGGACAGACACTTCTACATATTAATATTAAGAGCTCCGCTTTGAACAGGCTTCTGTTCTCACCTTCATGCAAGTTTTCAGCCTGTTTTTTCGTTGAAAAAAAAAGTCGCCTAAAATTGAAGCACCCTAGTGTATACATATATGGACGTATCAGGTCATATCAAAAAATTTTTTTACAGAATCTAGTTAATTTATTCACATGGATCATAAAATCTTAATATAGATTAATATGACAAGAGAACTGTAATAAGCATAGCATAACATAACACGAATAAATCACAGAAACAATTTTGTCATGAATATAACAGTAAATTGCTGAGTACTTTCCACGGTTCATATTTATACACACATATATATTTAAGCCGTAATTTCCCAAGTGTGACTGTCGAAAAACTTTTTACGCAGCATTAGTTTATGAATGTGAAAATAAAGATGACAATGATTTAATGTTATAAAGCAAGCATAAATTCGCTGCTGGTAATTTATAATGTTTGTAAATTATAACGTACATCATCACGTAATATAAATTATTCTGTTTATAAACTATTAAGATTAAAAAATATAGAAAAGAAAAAGTTTAAAAGAATGAAAATACCGTAGAGCAAAGGTTAAAGTGGTAAGGATAACATTATTCTAAAGCTTGTAACTTTAGAGTAGTAGCTACTAGTTAAGATTAACGATTTCCGACGCCTGATATCGTTCACCAAAAAGGATTAAAGACAAAGCCGATTGTCGGTTCGTCCTGGTGTGGTTTAACACACCATCCGCAATACTTGTTTGTTGAGAATTCTCGTTAATCGTCCTGGCATTAATGTCGTCTTCGATGAGCCTAGTAACCGCGAATCATGCCATTAGTTTGTAACATCAGATAATTGTTTCAACGATCCGTTTTAATGTTAGTTACCCACCACATAATAATAATCTGCATAATAATCTGTATACATACAAATAGATATAGATATAGACATAGATGCTCTTCTCTAATTGTATCACATCTATGGGCGTGCTTTCTGGCTCTCTGGACACAGATAATACAATTACATTTACAAAGATCATCAATAATTACACAATTGTGCAATTCATGTGTCTTATAATGTTGATTTATAACTATATTATCTAGTTTTATAATTTCACTAATTTTACTGTTTTACATTTTACTGTTTTTACATATGAAAAAATTATTTTTATTAATTACTTTCAGAATCTTCTTTATGAGTAATTGATAGATTTATTCTTCAATTAAGTACACAGAAAAAATATTTCGTTCTTTCTAAAAATAAAAAACTCATGTTAAAATTTTTGATTTATATAGAACAGTTGAATTATGGAAGACATAAAACTGAAAATTTTATTAAAAATAAAATTAAAACACGAGTGATTTTTTGGGATTACCTGAAAAGTATTTTTATCAACCATTTCAATTTTAAAGCAAAGAAAAATTAATCTTCAGCAAAAAAAAACATTTTTTTTTTATAAATCTGTTTTCGATTTAATCATATAAATATAGATGGATTTGATATAAAATGAGTTTATATAGATTTTGTACGATGAAATATTAAATTTTTTTTAGATACATAAAAGATGTCGGTACAACAAAAAAAAAGTTCGAATAGAATAAGACTCTAAAAGATTAAATCTGCACGGGAAAATCTAAATAAGATTTTCAGTATCTCGTTTATGGTCTTTGCGCAAGAAACATTAAGAAAAAGAGTAAATCCATTAAATTATTTTCCATAGAATCGATAATGAACAATGCACGTGCCCCAGAATACGATAAGCTTATTTTAGTCTATCACAGTATTATGTGTACTTAGGAGTTGCGAAGAACTTTTTTTACGAGAAAATACACTTACTGTTAGTACAATAAATAAATCAAATTATGGATATACATAATAGATTTTATAATGTATTTTTACTGTAAATAATACATATGACCATATCAGAAATTTCATATGGCCTGTTATGGTCTGATATATCTATCTATAATTTTTAATAAGCTCTGAAAATTTTCATATCAGATCCGATACGGTTATATAAGTCCACGTATACTTTTTCGACCAAAATTAGTGTCAAAAATTTCCGACAAACGGTACATGATCGCTGAATCGTCTCCTTACCAGACAGTTTTTGTTTGATAAAAATTGAAAAAATTGTAATCAATTATTTTATCATTTTCATCTATAGCTTAATATGGCCATATATAGCCATATCAGAAACCTTTTCACGGGATTGATCTTGTTAATTAACCCTGAGATACAAAAAGTTTTTAATCACAATAAATATCTAAATCAAATGAAATTATAGAGAACATTATAGGAATATCCATTCCCGAGTGAAGATCTGTAATGTCGAGAATCTGTGTGGAAGTAAGGATATCGAATAATCTACACGTAGTCTTCTCAGTTGCCATAACGGTGGCGTTCCATGCGCGTTTATACGTGACGTATAATGTAAGCTACGCGCGTATTTCTCTTCTCTGTACTTCTCTGTCTTGTCTATCTCATTCACACATTAACCCTCTCACTCATTCAATTTGCTGTCCCTTACTATTCTACTATCACTCTTACACTATTCCTCTCAAATTTCACTCCTTAGCTATTCCATATATGATCCCAAAAGGATATGATATAACGAATAGACATTTATAAAAGACATCTGTGATATATTAAATGGAAAAACGATCATATAACATTTATCAAAGAGATAATATCGTAACCAAGTGTTTTTTTTATGTACCAATTTTTGGTACTATTACCTCTTTTGACGATGATTATCATGTTGCGTGGCGTTTGGTGAATTTTAAATTTTTTGTTGAGCAAATTTTCAAATTATTCGAATTTCAAGATCCAAATTTTCATTAATTAATTATTAGAATTTACGATATCTTTTGGAGAAATCAATCAATTGGGATCAGGTTGGCGACGTTTTAAAAGACCTATCGAGATTTTTATCTAATTAAGTTATGAAGTTTTTTGTAAATTTTTTTTATGTTATCTAAATGATTTGAGGGTCAAATTTTTTTTTAAGAACCTTAGTTTCCTGGCAATTGATTTTTAAAATTTAATTATTTAATGTGGTTAAGAAAACTGCAATGAGTATTGCAAACCCGGTAAAATCCAATTACTTTGATTAAAATGTTTTGTTGTAAAAAGTTGAAAGGATCAGTCTTTATTGTTCTTTCATACCTTCAAATATTCTAGCATGAAATCAAGCTCTAAACGTTTATTTTACTTGCTTCAGTGTAAAATAAAATCAGTAGAATAAAAATGATTAAGTAGATACATATAGCTAGTGGTGCTGAAAAAAAGATATAGTTTTTGGAAGGAATAAAAATAGAAATTAATTAAATAAAATATGACACATTATTTAGTTAACATAAAAAATTCAATTATTTCATTTCGTCGCTTCCGAATGTAAATATAAAAAATCTATACTTGACTTCATAACTTTTCGACTGTATGAATCTAAATAAAGGTGATATAAAAAAAATTTTTAAGTGTAAATAATTAGGAGTAAATATACTCGAATGTTTTTATAGATTTTCATATTTTTCAACAGAAGAATAAAATAAACATTCCAAAAATTCAACCGAAATAATGGAGAATGCCTGTACTTCGATAAATTCATTTGCGAACTCATGTAAAATGAATTTCATTAGAATTCACAGTGCTGGAGTAACTAGTTTCAGTTAAATTTCCTACAGTTGAAAAATTTATAATCTAGGAGTGTGTTATAGTCTTATTTGTTTTACATAAGGGCTAAAAAATCAGGCTGGCTAGTCACTATAAATGCTCATGTGAAATTCTCTCCATTTGTTTTCAAGTTTTGTTGACAAAATTGTGACCAAGATCTTTGCTAGTACATTGTGTACACCCTGAAGACACATGTAATGCAATATAGTATAAGCTGTGAGTTAAGTTAAATACTTGTGAACATCTGAAAGCATATAAACGCTGGTCAAAAGACCCGGAAAGTTTTTAGCTTTCGGCTATGTCGTAAAAGCTTCAAATATTTCGAATATTTTTAAGAATTTTAAACCTTTCAAAAGTATTCTAGTTTTTACGAAGTAATAATAATGCATTGCAAGGAGAAAAAACAAGATTGGAATGATAAATCAAAGAATTAGCGAAAATGGGGATGATTTATTGGGATTAATAGACGAAGTGAAATAATAATCAAAATGTTTCATAATATAAAATCGATAAGAGGATAAGTATACAGTAATAAAGACTAATTACAGTGATTGAAGTTGATTCAATAGTTAGAGAAGATTGATTTTTCGACCAAATTCAATTTCAGAGCTTTCGTCTGTATTACTGTCTAAAGTGTAGCTCAAGTGCTCACGATTCACCCGAAGAGAGAGAAAGAAAGAGAACCAGGCCAACATGGTTCCACAGCCCACCATCTAGTTACTGAATAGTAGTTGTAGTAGTAGTGGATACTGGTGTTACTGTTAGTGAAGGAGTAAGACCGATAACGCCAAAGAGCCAAAAGCTAGAGCGAGTTACTGCACAAGAGCAAGAGCTAAAGCAAGTACTTGCAAGAGATGCTGCGTTGGTGCAAGCTTCAGTATATACACACCTTTGCGAGAGCTGGCGTATACGTGCCTTGGGTATAAATCGATCGTAACTCTAGTCAGTGTAGTTACAGAGAGTTACCAGCATCCAAGTAAAAGAGAACGAGAAAGAGGAAATTATACGTCCACGGATCGTTGTAGAGTGAGACAAAATGGAAATACTACCGGTGCGACAGTTGTTGTAGTTGTATTAGCAGTACCAGTAGTAGTAGTAGTAGTAGTGGTAGTAGTATAGAGTATTATACTAGGTATAGTAGGTAGAGTAGGTATATAATATATAGAGATGAGGAGGAAAGTTTTCAGGCTCTATGCCAGATTATCCACCCTCCATTTATCTCCAGAGTCTAGCAATGCTGTTTCGAAATTCGCTGAATTCTCGATCAGCCTAGCCGTGTCCTCTTGGGTACACTGATAATTGTTCATTTTCCCTAGAGCCTACCTAATGTCAACATTTAATCCTTCTTACAAACTCTGCTTAGCTCAAATTTAAGCTATGGTACCAAAATCAACTGCCCATTATGTTACTGCTTATTTTCATTTTTTTTTCCTTTCATTACTGCCCGCGAAAACATTTTTTAAAATGACTACATGTGGCTGCATATGAAAATAAACAATAATTTAATGTAATTTTCCAATTTTTTTAAAAACTTGTACACCAATTAACATGTTGTTGAAAACAAAAATTGGTTTTATAGTTGATTAAATTAAATATCAATACCAGATAAACTTTATAGCACACGGAAAGAAATTTTCTTTGAAATTTACTGTTAAATTCACTGCAATTGTGGGACATAATGTAGCCCTTTTATTTATTACCATTTTTTAAATAAAATTTACGGTATAGACTATGGTAAATTTGTTGAAAAGAAGTTAAAAATTATCTTACTTACCGACAATCAATTAGGTCGTACCATCTGTTCCACGATTACCGTGAATTTAACAGTAATTTTTAAAAGAAATTTCTTTCAGTACAGAGTAAGAAAAAGTAAAATTTTTTTTTCAAAATCAACATCTCAAATATGACCAATTTTTAAATCATAAAATTTTTTTACGAGTAATAATTAATATTCAACAAACATTGGATGCTTATTGAATGAAAGTGATTCCACCACCCATTAACACCGAACAGGAACGCTCTCGTCATTGATGTTCCATTCGTCTTTCACTTAGCTAAGCAGCAGCTCTTAAGTGTTCTGGCCTAGTTTGCCGATTAGACAATTCGAATTGGCTTAAGAGAAGATCGTCAAGGGGACAGTGAGTTAACGATCCTTGATTATAAGATAATTATGCCACCTAGACATGCATGGGATTGATTGCAATCCAGGAGCTAAGTACGCTGACATATGTTTGACATTTTAAATGATGCTAATGCTGAAGTTTATTTTGACCCTTCATAATAGCTTTCAAATATTAACAATTAGGTAGTAACGGCATCTTTATTTATTGTTGTCATCTTCATAATCACTATCATAATAATAAATAATCCTTCACTTACCATTAATATTTCGTCGTTTAATGTCGTGCAAATTGCCGGAAATTACGAGTACGTAGCTCCTGACGGTCTAAGTCTGTAAAGTACGTTGGTTGGTTCGTCGGTTGGTTGGTTGGTTTGTTCATTCGTTCGTTGGTTAGCTGCACAGCGGATGTAAAATTTATTACTTTACCCAGGTAGCCGGGAGCGTGCGAGCGACGTCTTCAGAAAGATTCACGTTCTCTATCCTGTCTCGACTTTCTCCTGTTAAAACTTCCGTTTTTCCCTTAAACTTTTTTATTTATTTTCTATTAATTTTTTATCTTTTTCTAAATTCGTATTTTTTCTTTACTTCATTGCATTTCTTTCTCCACTGCCTTCTCATTCACTGTCTTTTATTTGATTTTCAGTAGTTTTCCCGAAGAAATCTCGTCTGACCAGTTGGCCAACTTGCCGCTTTCTTTGGCTAGGTTGAATCCTCTTAAACCGCCTTTAAAATCTATACATATATATTTTTTTCGTTCAACTCTTATTCATCTCGTTTGCTAGCGCGAATCTCGTCGGCTAGCAGCAGATCCTCGTTTAAGGGGGTAGGGGGATGATGAACAAGAACGACCTAAGGAATATAAAGGTAGCTATCGATTAAATTACTTTTATTTCTACTGCTTAGAGTTCGATAAAACGACAAATGAAGAGGCCAAGTGAGAAGGATCCGATTGAAAGAGAAAATGAGAAAGTAAATACAAAAAAAAAAATAGAGAAAAAAAATTGTTGAAGAAAACCTTACGATCTAATAGTTTGTAACCGATGAAATTCATTCGAGTTTAGCGAGCGAAATGGTTGGATTTGATAGTTTCGTGGTGAGTGCAGGTTTGAGGTTATATATATATATACAATTTGATAGAACCAATATTGGTATCCTGTAGACGACAAAAACTCACTTGGATATCAAAATTTCATTATTGAAATAAAGCTATCCATTTAAATGAACTATTCGAAATTTTCAATTTTTATTAGCAAATTTTTTTATTGAATCCTTTTTGTTTTGTTTTTAAAGATATTGTTTTTATCTACAACAACAAGAACAGCAACAATATTAGAAAAAACACGAGTAACATAAAAAATTAATAAATATTCGATGGTTCCAACGAATAGATATTTAAGATGGTCAAACCACGTCTACAATATACAGATATATAACAATATATACCACCATATAAAGAGAACAGCCAAGGCCAAGTCAGACTTTCATGAGAATCGCATCTAGCAAGTCGTACGTGACGTTCTAAATCCCTCGGGAGCTTCCGTGCTGTCTAACTCTCCACGTCTTTTAGTTTTCTTTCTTCACAAACATATAAATATCCACACTCACTCCAGAACTTTATCTTTTTTCTCGACTTTATTTTTCTAGAAATTAGTGAAGAAAAACTATTGCTTCAGAAAACAAATTCAATTTCAGAATAAAGAAAATTTTTTTTTCCATTCATTACATGAAGCACTTTCAAAAAAGAGAAGGTTTGTCAGAGGTAGGTGATTAATTTGCGTTGATTTAACCCCTGAATCTAAAGGACATTGACATTTGTCCGTCGACAAATCAATCTAGCTCTTAAGATTTATCTCTCTCTTTCTCCTCTCGTAAGAGAATTGTCTGGTCCTGTCTGTGCCTATATATGTAGTATCAAGCACGTCGACGAAGGTACTAAAGACACAAACTGTTAAGATATCCAAAGTTATATCGAGTACTAACAGTACAAGTGTAAGTGAAACACACAAAGTACACACTCCTTTCCCTTCACGTTGTTGTATATGCATGCTGTATAGATCCTCCTCTACGATCATCTATATAGTTTTGCCAGTCTTGCCAGTTTGGTTCACGTCCCACTGGGAAATTCTGTGCACGAGTGTATGTACGAGACGTTTACGGTGTCTGATTTGCGACGACGGCGTTTAGAATCTTGTATCTAACAGTAGAGACTCACACTCAAAATAAAAAACAATTCCATTTGTTACTACTCTTTAGATAACAATAAGGCCTGGCGAGCATATCTTGATCTTTATTTGTCAACAATTTCAGTAATATTGACGATAATTTGTAATGAAAACAACTAGTGGTAAAAGTAAAATTTCTTTCAAAATACCATTAATATGTTTCTGTCTTTTTCTCATTACATAAAATTAAGGTATTCCTGCTTATGATTTTTAGCTAACTTCTTTACTATTATCGAATCATAATTTTACGTGAACTTTATTACGTGAAAAATTGTTTGTATTTTTTATTCAATTATTATTTTCTTTATTTTCAATAAAATTAGTGTATGAAGCTTAGACTTACAAATTTTCTAAAAATTTCAACAATAATTATATTAAGTTTTTATGTTTTTTTTCGGTCTAATTATTGATATGTCACTTAAGTAAATGTGAATGGAAAATTTCATATCACTACAGATAGAGACAATTCGTCTCTTCACATGAGTTCATGTAATCCATCTATACTTGAATTAGTCAGCTGGAGGTATTATTCGTATCTGCTCGAGTGTTATGAATAATAATTACAATGAAAATTCATAGAAAGTAAAGAATATCTTTGAAAAAATATCGAGAACAGAACCAAGCCAGGAATCAAACTCTGGTCTCATTGTTTTCATGTCAGGAGCTCAATTACTTAAGCTACCGAACCCCTCTCCACACATCTTTTCCCAGTATACTCTTTAACTCTCAATGACAACTGGTAATTATTAGTCATATCAATTAATGGTAATTTGTTATCATTTATAACTTCACTAATATTTATTTGTAGTGAGCAAAAGAAAGACATTAATTTTCATATATCTCGTTGATAAAGATTGTGCAAAAAAATTAATGAATTTTGATTAAAATTATGGAAAGAAAAGTTTACATAAATTAGTGAAACCACTGTTCTAATTTAATTAATAAACTATGTTAACGAAATTAGAGATGGTAATTACATCCCTTTGATCGTGATATAAACTTTGATTAAAATTTATGTGCAAAAGGTGATCGTGATTGGTGACGAAGCGAAATGTATACAAATAGAAGCCAAGTAAATTCCAGATATATCGTAGGCGTACAAAGTAGAATAACCAAAATTTCCGGATTTAAATAGGGTGCAGAGAGATATTCAGGTATTCATACTTGAGGACTTTGATGCTACTAGTAGTTCTAAAGCAATAGCTTGAGAGTTCAGTTTAATCAATAGCCAGGAAGACCATCAATCAATTATCAGCGCATTCCTCTTGATATCTCCTTCCCTTATTATGTGATTTGATCGTATCCGTCACCTACTCTATATTTGTTAGTGAATATATGGGTTTTGAACGTATGAATGTCGTAAAAGACAAATCTTTGTCATTGACATTTACATGTACATAATTTAATAGTGTTTAACACAAGACCAAATTTATTGGGGTCAATTAATTGCTTTAAATTCATAGAATTTATTCTAATTGACCTTATATGATATTTAAAAACTATAAAAGTTAAAATGTACATTTTCAGCCAGTCCCATGGCTAAGCGGTACAACGCTTGTCATACTTGTTTGGGACTGGTGAGGCGTGGGTTCGAATCCCGGTGTGAGCTGAAATTTAATTTTCAGTGAACATCGGTGCCCGTAACTCACGCCGGACTGTACAGGTTTGGGTTTTTCGATGGTTTCCCCAAGCTCTGTGCTACCGGTGGGGCACAGGCGAATGCGTGCAGTTTCCCCAAAATCGGCCCATCGCCGCATTACTCTCCAGGCTGAAAAAGTATGAAATACCGCCAACGTATTCTGCCAAACTTAATGTACCGATCAGCCTGGAATCCCCCTCCGGTCTCGGCCGGACCCCCATCGAGACAGAAGTCTGAAAAGCGGGGTTATAAAAAAAAAAAAAAATGTACATTTTCAATAATATTTTAATTGTTCAGTATTTTTTATTTAAAAATAATTTTCATTTTTATTGTGTATAAAAATCAAAGTTACACTGATAGAAGAATTTGTTTATAGTTAAAAATATTTGTTAATATTTAACAAATCATTTATTAGAGACCGCTTTTTAGTCCTCAACAAATATTTCTTAGTATATACTAAATATTTAAAAAGATTTATTAATATTTAATAAATGAATATTAGATTTATTGAATACAAAAAAATCATTTTAAATACTAAGAAATATTTATTTGATACTAAAAAGTGGTCTCTAATAAATGATTTGTTAACTATTAAAAAATATTTTTTGGTACAAATAAATCCTTCTATCAGTGTAGTTTATGTTATTTCAATTTTATTCTTTAAATAAAAAAAATATCAATTCTATTGCTCCATGAAAATATATTTTTATCAACTAACAATAAAAAAATCTCATAAAAGTTCACTCCGATAAACGCAATCCAACCAAAAAGAGATTTCGCGCATCAGTTTCTACTGAAATATTTATATATGAATTTTATTTACTCCAATATAAATATACTTGCTAATTATGATTATCATTACTGATTAACACAATTTTTTCTAGAAAAAATTTTGCATCAACTGCTGTCTGTTTAATTGTAATAAAATAAATATTTATAGCGGAACTCAAAATTCCAATTTTAAAAGGTTCTCCACGGAAGTTACATTTTGGCACACCCTAATATATATATATATATATATATATATATATATATATATATATATATATATATATATATATATATAGCTCGAAAAAATAAAGCAGATGTGTTTTTGAGCTTAAAGAACTCAAAACTTCGGAATAGATCATTTCTCGAGCGTTTTAAATTCATAGCGGGAAGTTCTAGGGATAGCCTGCAAGGTTAACCGTTTTCCAGATTTTTTTTTCTTTTTTTGAACAAATAATTTTTATATCAACTTAATACATTTTTAGTAGCCTTTATTTGTGTAATTATTCTTTTATCGAGTAGAAGGGTTAAGAACGAAAGGTCGTTAAAGTTAAATAAGTGATGATAACAATTACAGAGATGGAGAATGAAGATTATTAAATAAACTATAAGGTTTATTTTGTAGAGTAAAGAAAGAATAAAAAATAATAGGGATGGCTTTAATTAAAACTAACTTAGTAAGTTGAACACAAGACATAATCCTTAAATGAGTGAGACTTAAAAAATGAGATTGAGACTTGGGTAGTAATTGGAGAAAGTAAAGAAAAGAGAATGGTAAATAATTTACGTGTGTTTTAAATAATGCATACAGACAAGGGAGACCAAGGAACAGTAATGTAAGGGCTATGCAGAGAAACTCTACGGGTAAAGCTAAAGCAACGCAAGTAATGTGCATTAACATTGCACGAGCTCATTTATGTACATAAATGTGTATTTATGTATTCTCTACAATAGCAAGTAGTGCACCAAAGTCGTGCATTAAACTCGAGGGGTATCGCTGTTGTAACCCCTGGGTATTTCTATCCTACATTTTATGTTTATGTCTATATATGCATAAATATTTATAATGTCAAAATTTGGTTTATCGACTTTATGAGAAAGTCGTTTTTTTTTTCTTCGTTTCGTATTAACATTTTCTAATCAAACTTTTTCAAAATTAAATTAAACGTCAAAAAGTTTTCTGATTCGACCTGGTATGTTCGTACATGGTCTGATATGTGAACAGTGGCTATATCAAGCTATATATAGACATATATCGCTTGATATGACTTAATATGTCCTGATATGATGTGATATACCCATTTCAGGACTGACATGATCATATATGTTCATATATAATTTTTCTTAAGAGAAATCATTTTTTTCTCTCTCCTAGTAAGCTTATTTGACATATAGTTGACTTATTTGGATTATAGTTGCATCGACTACTCAACCAATTTTTGTTTAACATGACACGTTAATTGACGTATACAGTTTTGGAAAAAATAAAAAATTGAAGAATTATAATAAATTTTTCTTTTATTCTCATATATAGCCTGATATGACCATATATAGTTATATGACTAGATCAAGCCATATATAAAGATTGGCCATATATTGCGATATCAGAAAATTTTTTCACGGGTATAAAATAAATTTTGCCATGAATTTGTGATATAAAATTATAAACAATTAATTGTAGCTGTTAATAATGTAGCATAATAGAACCTGATAAACATATGCAAATTTTTTTTTATATTAATAGAGAAACCCAACAGATGAACTAAAAATAAAGAAATTTGTAAGTCATCAATCACATGATATTACTGCCAATACCAAAGTATACATGGGAAAAATCTGTCTTTGAGACATGTGTTTTATAAAATATTTAACAACCTCAAGTAATTGGATTGACACTCGATATTTTGACGGAGACTGTACGAGCGATAACATTAACGGGTGAACTATCGATTAGAAAATTAAATTAACAAGAAGTTAAAATAATCAATATTATTGAATATCTATAGATATAACCATATTAACCGAAGATTGAGTGATGTGCGCTAATACTTGATTTTCCGACATTCTAAAATTTTGAAGTAAACTTGAAGCAATCAATTATATGTGAATAAGTAATATCTGATAATGATAATACTGTGTACATGAACACACATATAACGGATGTGCGTTTGTACTAGTTTGTATGTATTTGATATAGGATCTCATTTAACGCTCATGTCATCTTTGACATATTCAAAGTAAAGTGTATTATACATCCTACTAACACAGTTTGGTTAACTTAGTAGCAAAGCAGATGAAACAGAAGCAGCCAGTAGCAATATGTTATAGCTGTTAGTGTCCCTCCTATATACACATACTACTCTTCTCTTTATCACGGGTTCTCGCTTTTCGTCGTCTAGATGAGAAGACACCAGTCTCTCGGGAGCAGACGCCGCTCTGATGAGTCTCGATTAACAAGTGTTTGCTAGCCGTTCGACTCTCTGACTAATAAGCGGTCGAGGGCGTTGGGCTACAACAACATCGACAACGGCTGCTGCAATGGGAATGTACACGACAGCTTCTATACCACTAAGGCATAAAGTCCAAAGACCATTAAGATGATACGATGTTTACACTTTTCTGCTCATATCATGCCTTTTTATACTCTTCTCTTTTCTCTGACATACACTTTCTTCAAATATTTATTTTCTTCTCTTGCTTCTTAAGTTGTAATATCATTTAATTATTTTTGCAATACTCGTATTTTCGCCAGTTTATTACACTTTATTATTTTATTCTTATCACCATTTCATACTTTTCTAAATTTATTCGAGTTATACTTCCCAAAGTTATTTTTTAAAAATAATTCTATCAGTATAAGGTTTACGTAAATAAAACTTGATTTTAAATTGAATGAAAGAAAATTTCCAATTATTTTGTTGCATACTGAAAAAATTTATAGAACAAAATCATGATAATTTTTATGTTTATATTTAAGGAAACTCGGTGATCTAGAACCCGTGGATTTAAAGAGGATTAAGGAATTTTATTCGTAATGAAATTAATGGAGAGTAATTTTAAAAATTTTTGGATTGTACTTTTGGATTTTCCGTATTTTTTAAAACACGTAAAAAAAATTATAACATATTTTACTTTAAAAAAAATATTTTGATTGATTTTATTCGACTCATAGGATATTGAATAGATAATATCGAGTTATCGAGTAAAGCATAGAAAAGAAAGTGTTATCGCGGTATTAACAGCACGCCTGACATGTTAGTATCATAAATTAACCACAGCACATCAACAACCACGAGAAACGTCGATACAGATCAAAGTAATTGGTTTTCAGCGCGAGGTTTTACAGCATGTCGTAGCAGCCACTTGAAACATGAAACACCGTTTACACACGTGGCGGTTGATATTCTCTTCCAGTCTATACACTCTACGAACCATAATAAAAGCTTTTTACTATTTTATAACATGCTTCTGTAATATTCACAGTGGTATTCTTGTAGTCACTCGCTAAAAGTCTAAAATAACTAAAAAAAATAATACTAGTTAAGCTTTATCTTTCTTTATAAACTATTACGGATATAGTACATATAATAGTATCTTACGCACTTGCCCGAGAAGCTTTAACGATGCGGAAGACATTTACATTTCACATGAGCTACTACACATCAGTATAAAATAAAATTAACAAACGAAATATTTACACTTACCTTTTACATAAATTTCTGTAATTTATAATAAAAGATCAATTAAAACATTTACATACTTGAGTGAAACGACCAGAAGCCGTTGAAACTTTAAATTTTCGTTTATTTGATTTTTGAGATAATTTACTTCGGAAAGACAACCTAGTTTTCTGTAAAAGTTGCTAATAATTGATAAGTAAAATCTTCATGCAATAAAAAATTGATTAGCTTAATAAAAAAAAATCAACTACTTCACAAATACCTTTGATTATATTTTAATAATAAAATGTTATCGAGAAGAGGGAATTCCTTATTATACTGTTCTCTTTTTTTTTCCATGATAAAAGTTTTTATTGGTAAATAATTTTTTCTTCCCTCGAGTTATCTCATAGTGTTATGATCGAAGCCCGCTAATTTTTAAACAAATTGATCATAAGAATATTTTCCAAGATATTTGCTCGAACTCGCTATTACAAAAAATGCAGCATTTATTAAGTACTCAAACAAGAAATAAAGATAAAAAATAGACATAAGAAATTGAATATTTTTATTTAATTTGATAATTTTTTTTTACTTTATCGTAAATATGAAAACAGCGTCTAAGATGGGAAAATCGATACAAAAATAGAAAAATATTTTTAAAATCCTTCTTCTACCGATACTTTAGACTCTATTTATTTCTCAGATCTTCGAAATACAAAGTTTGAGACCCTCTTTCATTGATCCCTAGAATCCTCATAAAGCTCTCAGTATTATCAGAGAGTATATAAATGATATATCAGATTTTACAAGCCCATTTCTCACATAAAGAAAAAAAAAAAAACAAATGAAATAAATAAATAATCGAAAAAAAAAACGGAAAGAGAAAAAATGATGAAGTATAAATCAGATAATAAACTGGCATCTTATTTTCAACTCGTCAAACTTTTATTCGATCGCGTATTTTGACAGTTTTATACCTTTCGTTAACTTTGTATTTGATGTCTATATACCCAAGATCGATGATGAAAAAGTTTTTTCTCAGTACCGAGTACCAAAAACTTTTTAAAGAGCTTGTCTGATATTCATCATCATGTATCTTTCATTTTTCATCGGTTCTTATCGAGTTAAGCCGCGAATTATTTTACCTCTTTCCATTTTTTTCACATCTGAATAAAGTAAAGGGAAATAAGCCGTTAATAAAAGTAACGAGAAACTTTTGAATAATTTAACTATGTTAATGGATCAAAATTATAATTTACAAGTTATTATTTACAAACATCAATTTTTAAACAGGAAATGTAATGAATATATTTAACAGTTTAATAAATAAATAATAAACAGTAGCAGCAGCAGAAACGAAATATTTAATGGCATAAAAAAAAATGGCACAGACAAACATGAAAAAAATGAATTTATTACGATGCATTTTTATTATTAAAAATTATTCTTTATCATTTTCTTTTCTCCATAACTTACATTAGCATCTAGATCCAGTACTTCTTCTTCATCTTCTTCTCCTAGTTCATTTTCTCTTCATGCTATTCTTAGTTCTTCCTTCTCGTCTATTGTTGTCTGGACAGGATGGCACTCTATGTGAATTCTCAATCTACTTTATTATATATACATAGTCAAATATTGAGAAAGCCGTTCTCCGGCGCTCGCATTTATTATCCGAAACAGGTACCACCAAGCCGCAGGCACTTGGCATTTATATTCCAAACACTCCAGCGCCCTGGAAAGCTGTCGTGCGCGAACTTACAGAGCGACCAACCGTTTCAACCTAGACGAAGAATCGGTAGCAAGAGCGGTACCATCCTGAGCAAACGTTAAATATATATTTATACACCCCTATATATATTTCAACTTTATCTCTTTATTTTTTCTTTATTATTTTCATTTCATTATAATAATCGTTTCAAATTTACTTTAACAAATTATTTTATGTTTATTTATACAGATTACCCGTCCATTTAACATTTTCCGACCGTCAACGAACCATTTTTCCGTAAAACTTTGTTAAGAATATATACTTTAAATTATTGTAGAACATAAATTATAAATTTTATTGCAGATGATACTGGAATTAACAGACATCTTACAATTTTTCAGATTTTTCTTCACAAACAAATTATGAAAATGATTTTTTTTTAGTTCTACATTCAGAAATAAAAAAAAAAAAAAAAAAACTATCAATGCAAATTTTATTAAATATTCTTTAAACACTAATTTATTTGTTAAATAATGCAAACAAATTTTCGGGTGACTGCTTTTTAAGTCTAAATCAAATTATGATACGTTTTACTAAAAGGTGCGAGCGTAGCACAAACTACCCATTAGTACTGATTGGCGATCTTGACCATACTAGTTTTAGATGCGAATTCTACCGAGTAAACTTTGTTTTTTCCTTTATCAGTTATATTTTTCAATTATTCATCTGATTACCTACTTCATTTTCTTTTGATTATTTAGATAAAATTATACCTTTAAAAAAAAAAAATTCAACAAATAATCTCTAAATCCTTGAAGATATACGACCTCTTAGAGTAAAACCATTCCTAGAAAGTTTATTAATTTTCTGAAAATAATTTATTTCCAATGAAATTGAATACTATCCAAGTTTTTCATAATTTTGACTAATTTTATCCAGTAAGCTTTGCAGAAAATAAAAGATGTTTCACTCTCCCAAGTTATAAAAATATGATATTTTAAATTAAAATAAAAATAAAGAAAAAAAAGAGGTTTTAGAGAGGTTTGGCTTCTCGACTACCCAAAGTGACAAGCTCACAAAGTCATGTACTCTCGATAAAATTCTTTTTTAGTTTTACTCGTAGAAATTTAATGTATAGAAACACCAAGTAACAGTTTAAATTTACGAGCGATTCTTGAACGGCGTGTAAATTTTCCACTTGCCTGTGCTAACGATTCCAAACTTTTGTGACCCACGATCTTTATTTTAGTTTTTTTAGTTCGTACTCACCTTCTCACCTTTAAGTACATAAATTTTATCCGTTTTCATTTTATTTCGATTTTTTATTTTAATTAAATTTTCAACTTAACTTTAGAAAGTTATTTTTCATAATTAAAAATCAAGTATAATATTTCATAATTCATGAAAAAATATAAAATAGCTTTATTTTAAGTATAATTTATTTTGTATGATAAAATTTAATTTTAATAGTAGGCGTCGCAAGTGTGACGACTAAGGCGGCGAGGATCATTAAGACTAATTTTTCACTCTTACTCATTTTTTCTTAATTCATACGACCTCTTTGACTTTTTTGCAAAGAGTGAATTTTGTTTTTATTTTTTTACTTCGTGTTCATCATCACCATTATCATCATGATCTTTTTATTTTTTATTCTTTATTTCTTTATTCTCTCCTTTATCACTCTAATTTTCTAAGCGGCGAGTAAAACTTGGCGACTGCAATTTTATTTAATTAAATTCTGTGTAGTATCTGTCAGTCTCACTTTAACATCTTTAGACTCGTTTACAGAAGAAAATGATGAAATTCTGGTAAACTTTATCTTTTCTGAGATTTATATATTTACACAATCACATTATTACACTTTTGTTTGTCTTCTAAAGTTAAATTTCACTTTACTTGTAATTGATTTTTTTTCTAATTCAAAATTTTTGTATCAACTTTATTAATCAATTAATTTAGCAAACATTAGATAATGCAAAACAGCAAAAATGAATCCCCACCCTTTTGATAAATAATCCATGCTTGATTCAAGTATAAGTCTATTCACGTTGGTTTATTGAGTAATGGGTAATATAGTTGTATGTTAATCTCAATAAACTTTATCTATCAGTTGCCATGTCAATGAATGAATCCACCTCTTTTAAATAAATTATTTTATGAAACATAATAATATATAATAATAATTTTATTAATAATTTTATGAAACATAATAATAATAATATATAAATTGAATATTGATAAAAAATTATGACATCATGTCACCCTAGTAGAAATGATCAAGTTTTTACTCGATTAAATCTAGTATCTGACTAGCGATCATGTCTAGTAACTGGCTAGTATAATATCCAGCAACTGTCTAGTCACTGACCAGTTTTACTAGATATCAAATAAAACATGGTGACACTTGTAGATTTGGAGGTTATTTAAAATTAAATATGGATAAGTTTGTTACAATTCAAAATAATAATAATAATATTCAGAAACAGTGTAAATAATTAAAAAAAAATTGAGTGTTTCAATATAATAGTATATTATGTGACTAGGGATGAAACAAAACGATTTCAGACCAGTGAAGTTGCCTGCCCGAGCGAAGCGAGGGCTGGCATCACTCGGTCTGAAATCGTGTTTCATCCCGCGTCACACATTATATTTTTCATATAAGTTGCATTAAAAATGCTAGTTTCAATGTCTGGAGCCAACCAGAACTAGATAGTTTCAGACGAACAGCGAAAATACCATTTTATTATGAAACTTATAATAAAATAGAAAGTAATAGTTTATTTTTTACCAAACATTATTCGTAAATTGACAAGTTTTCTTTTATCATTCTTATTTATGCGTAATAACAGAATTATAATATGTCAGTACAGTTAACGGTTAGAATGACAAAGGTATAAGATAAACAAACAATTGATAGGATTGAAAATAAAGCTGCAACTTCACCTCGCGGCTCAACAGGCATTGAAACTCACATTTTCAATGCAGGTTATATGAAAAAATAATTTGTAATATATTTAAAAAAATGGATGAAATTTAAAAAATTGACATAATAACCGAATTGCGGTTGTGGGCAATCAAAACAAATACTCCAGACTGTCATCTAGATGAATTATTAAAAATTTTACGAGGAGTTCTTCCAAATTTGCCAATACGTGCAAAAACACTTTTAAAAATAACTGTTATTTTTATTTTTTTATATTATTAATGTTTTTAGTTTTATATTTAAGAATATAATATAATAAATTAATAACTTATTTCACAGTTCTTAATACTTTTATAAATGAAACTTTTATATACCAGTTAAATGTTAAATTCATAAATAAATTTTATAATTATTCCGTTTATTAATTATTACTATTTTTATTATTAATATTATTACTCTTTTTAATTGTAACAAACTTATCCATAGTTAATTTTAAATAACCTCAAAATCTACAAGTTTCACCATGTTTTATTTGATGTCTAGTAAAACTGGCTAGTAACTAGACAGTTACTGGATATTATACTAGCCAGTTCCTAGCTTAAGTCTAGTTAAACTAGCCAGTTACTGGCCAGATACTTGATTACATTTCTACTAGGGCAATGAAAAAAAAAAAAAAAAAAATATCACTATAAAAGACATCACAGAATCAATAAAATAAATTTTTTAAATTTATAATAATTTATTATTATGCCTACATAAGAATTATTAATAACTTAGAATAATATTTAAAGGAGCTGCTATTAACAATTAAGTTAAGGATAATTAATAGCAAGGTAAAATGAAGTGGTAATAGAGTAAATGAC
This sequence comes from Cotesia glomerata, assembly GCF_020080835.1. NCBI lineage: Eukaryota > Metazoa > Arthropoda > Insecta > Hymenoptera > Braconidae > Cotesia > Cotesia glomerata. The sequence continues at coordinate 23,281,036 of NC_058159.1, read as the reverse complement.
GTGGTATTTTATCAAGTACAGAGAACAGTAGAGCTTCTTGAAATCTAAATTTATTACAACGATCCTCGAATCATTTCCAACTTGCAGCTTTAAGTCGTCAGTAAAATCTCACGAGTTTGATTTATACAGAGAACGCGGGCTAAGCGTGAAAGAGGCGGAGATACCTTGGCGTACCATAATAAAAATTAACGATCATTTTCTCTCACTCTCTCTTTTATTTTTATCTCTTATTTCGTTCTACTCTCTTTCTTTATATACACTTATATAGATTTTTTTACCAAATCTAGATTTTGCGGTAATCACTTCCATATATTCTATCTTACTCTTTTATTTTCCTCTATTTTTTTTATCTCATCTAACCAAGTTCTCGGAACCCTTACGGGAAAATGCAAACCATATCCAACTATTCGTCACAGAGGAGTATAAAGACTATGACGAATTGTCACATCGAAAGCTCAATGAATTATCGTACCGGATTATCCGACCCTCCAGATCTCAGCGAAGAAAAAATATAAAAAATCAGAAAAACTTTCTCACGTACTCCCAGCGGATACTCTATTTTTCATGCAAGCATATTTCTCATATTTTCATCCTGTCATCGGTGAATGAATTGCAATAAAAAAATAAAGTCGAAAATTCTTTTATATTAAGAAAGTTCTTATTAAAATTTTTCATCATTTCTACTTAATTAGTTCTATTAATAAATATTGTTATTAATACATAATAAAAATAATAATTCTTCATAACAAAAGACAAAAATATGCAAATGATTTATTACAGTAACAAATTAATGTTCGTTAGCTTAAGTGATTAAAATTTGTTTGAATGATTAACATTAATTAAAATAAATTGAGAAAACGAAATTTTGAATATTTATAAAATATCGAATTTTAATTTTATATAAAAAAAACTATGAAAATGATAATAAAATTAATTTTGAAATTCGGTTGATAAATTTTTACGACTTCATACAATGATAAAAGATAAAGCAAAAAACTTTCAAGATGAATTTTAATAATCTTAATTATCTCATCAAATTTTTATGATATCATTACGAAATAATTATTTTGTAATGAATTACTACATTAAAAATAAAAAATTAATTTTATTCAAGACTAAAAATTGTTGAATCAACTAAAATTTAGTTGAACTAAGAAAAATTTCTCAAAAAATAATTTTCTTTGTTAAAGATTTTTTCTTATGAATTAAGTTAATTTTTTTTAGTGTATATTTATCATTTTTACCTTATAATAGCCTATGAAAATAAAAATTAATGAATGTAAAAAATATCTACTCCATGACTTTTATTATTATTGTTAATGTCATAAAAATATTTAGATAGCGGTTGCATTTTGCAAGCATACGACATATAAGAAAACATGTACATGCGAATAACTTGGATATATAGGTCAAAGTACAAAATGACTAAAAAAAAATTTCCAATATTATTTTTTCCAGAGTTAATATTTTTTCAGTAAAATTTCAAGCTGTTAATCGATAAAAAATATAAATAGATTATATCAATGCTTGAATAATATCAAGAAAGATACTCAATAATATTCATAAAAAGTGCTCTTCCTGAACTATTGAAAATAAAAAAAAATAATTTGCGTTTTTCAGCACCGCCCCAAACTGTTGAAATCAGCAACTACCCAAATCACAACAAAATCGAGCTAAAAGTAGGGGAGTCTACGAGTTTGGAGTGCACAGTCAGCTACGCAAAGCCAGCTGCTACAATTGTGTGGTATCGCGGGAATCACGCGATCACAGGAGGTGAAACGAGCATCAAGCCAATCTCCATCGAAGACGGTAAGTTTACTTGTAGTCCAGCTTCTTTCTACATATATTTATTCAGTGATTAGAAATAAGAGCGAATGGAAAAAAAAAAAAAATAAATAAATAAAAAAGACGGGATAAAATGAAAAGCGCGGCTGAGGATCAAATAAGGTCACCCTGTATTGCTTTTTCTCTTTCGTGTCAAAGACAAAGGGAATGTGATAAACGTGACGTCAGACGCCAGTGAAAAATCTAAAGTTTAGTCGGGCATGTCTGTCTACACATTTATTCACTCTACTTGTTTATTTATATTTTTGTATTATTATTAAATAATCTATTAAATTGTTATTATATTTTTATTCACAATCAAAACGATAATTTATAACGTGTCACTTTTATCTTTATCTGAATTGAACAATCAAATTTCAATGAAAAAAAATTAGTCATAGCCAAGCGCCCCCGGTGAATCCTAAACAACGGAAGCAAAAAGAAAATAATAAATAACTTGGACATTTGCTAGCATCAGCAATCACGCGGAAATCCCAATGACTCGTGAAGAATATCGTTTTTCCCCTTCTCCTTCCTCTTTCCTCTTTCCGTATAAGGTCGACCACCAGAAATCCTCGGACGGATACGAATTGGGTCGGTTTCAAGTTTCATGAGCACAGGGGTTCTTAACCCTCCATCAGAAACTTTCCGTCACTCTCCTCTACCCTCTTTATCCAGTATACTCCTTCTTGCCATTTTCGCCAGAGATCACTAGCAAGTTGAGATGCGAAATGGATAGCATGAAAAGGGACAAACTGGATGAAAAAAGAAGAATAGACATAAAACCAGAATAAGAATAAGAAAAAAGAAGAACCACCACCAACCAAAAGAACTACCAGTTAAAGTATAAGAAGAGAAAGCACAAGATCCCACTGGAACTCGACGACATTTCTCAAGATTCCCTTACACAGCTATCGATTTATCTCTTCCTCTCTCCCCCCCTCCCTCTCCTCCTCCTCATCACATCAGCCCCACGTCTATAACCTCTCAACCCCTGCCAAAAAATAAAAAGAAAAAAAAATACTATTTTCAAAGTTCTCTTTAACAACCCCGTTCTTCACAACCAACTACTTATTTTCTGGAAGTCATTTTCTCCAGCAGCTCTGTTGTTGTACAGCCCACTCACTTGCTCTACTGGTTCCACACTCCACACTCCACACTCTTTAGTATATATGCCCATCGGATTCAAACTTACAAAACAATGAAAAACGAAATATCACTTCTTGGAAAATTCTCTCTCCTTTAACTCCTCCGTTCCGCCTGGATCCTCCTTCTTCATCTTCATCTTCATCTTCATCTTTTCCTTTCCCTTCTCCTTTTTCTTAATCTTGGGCTTTGTTTTTTCTCCCTCTTCAACTCCTTCCCGGTTCACCTCAAGATCCAACAGCTAGCTTTTATACATAACTCTGGCATGATTCCAACTTTTAAAATCAACGTTTCTGTTTTGTTCCAACCTTTTCCCTCTATTTTACTCCTTTCTTTTGTTACTCGAGTTGTTTTTTATTTCTTCTCATGCCTCTCAACCTTTTTCATTGTTTTTTACTCTTCACCTACTACCTACTACTCACTACCCACTACCCACTACCCACTACCTACAACTACTTCTGTTTCTACCACTATTACTGGTAACAACTAGTACCAATGTTCACCAACTTGTTTTACAGTTCTTTCTTCGGTTGTTACCAACACACGACATTTGGATTTAAATCTTTAGTAGAAATTTATCCGGCAACTGCTAAAAAGAAATGAGAGAAAGAGTAAAAATATAAAATAAAAAAATAAGAGGAAGAGTAAGAAAATTGCTAGAAACAAGAACTAGAGGAAGCTTGAATTTAAGGCGTACAAGAGTCTTGACTGTAACTTAAATTTAAACCCCACAAGTACCAGTCCAAGTCTTGTGAGTTGTGAGTCTTGGACAGTTGGTAAGAGCCTTCAAGCTCAGGCTTTTAACTCAAATTCAACCTTTAGTTTAATCTCTATTCATGTCTCAACATTGTATGCGCATTTATTGATACGCCGTTTTGCGGAATTCCGGATCTTGATTTGTAGTTTTATCTTGCAAGTAAGCTTTATGTTTATTACTCCGTCTGATATCTTGTCATTTATTATTTGCTTCAGATAAAGATGCACCGAAACCCGGTGAACCGAAGAAGAAACTTCAAAAATATGATACGCACAGTTCAATAACTATTGTACCAACTGTCGAAGATGATGGTACGGATTATGCTTGTGAAGCTAGGCATCCGGCTATTCCTCTTGACAGGCCGATGAGAGCGGTCGTTAAGCTCTCTGTTTTATGTATGTATTTTTATTTTTCAATTATTTTTTTTAGAGATAAGAAATAATAATGAATACTCTTAATTTTAATGATTTTTAATTGTTTAACAAATATAAAAATTAAATAATCGGAACAGGAAATAGATTTATCAAAATAAACAGTAATTCCTACAATTTAATCATTTAATTAAGAAATATTAATTGACAACTACTTGCAACTAAATTATTAAAATATTTTTTTTTTGTAATTCTGCAAATTATTAATTTACGGGAAATTCATCAAAAAATTGAATTAAATTTATTGTAGAAACTTTGATATAAGTTCTATGAAGTTTGTATTTAACTATCATTTAAAATTACTTAAAATTTGAGTTATGAAAATGTTCCCTTCTGTAATTTGATTTTTTTTTTTAATTCAATAGAAATAATAACGTAACTCTAAAGTTACTATAATCATAATTACTTATCTAGTGATAATCTTTAAAAACTGAAGATTTATAATGACAAAAACTATTTGATAATTCTCTAACATGGATACTTATGTATTTAATGAATCATATCATAATGGGAATCATGGTTTACCTTTAATTTTAAAAAGACTATCAGTAAAAATCACAAATAATTTTTGTTTAAAATATAAATTTTATTAAAATAAAAGTAAACTATTTAAAAACTATTTTGTATTCAATATAACGAAGAAAAAGTTTCTTGCTCAAAGAGCTTATCATTAAAATCTTATTACAATTTCATTAAAAAAAAGCTTTAAAGTTATAAGTATTCGTCAAAAAAATAAAGTTAACAGAAGAGTATTTAGAGTATAATTTATATTAATGTAATAAAAAAAAGAAAAATAAGCTTAAGATAATGGAAAATATAAAATGTAACATGAATATAATTTATTAAAGATCCACCTGGGCCACCGTACATTGAAGGATATACTGAGGGTGAAACAGTTCAACGAGGGCAAAGAGTTGATCTAGTGTGTAAATCACGCGGTGGTAATCCGCCAGCTCAGGTGGTCTGGTTCAGAAATGACGAAGTAAAGAGCAACTTTTACCGTACGGACGACAGAATATCCCAGAATTTACTGACATTCGAGGCGAAATCTGAGGATGACAAAGCACGATATCGCTGTGAAGTATCTAATGTCATGAGTGTAACACCTCTCAAAGTTCACGTTGATCTCAGCGTTCTCTGTAAGCATAATTATAGATTAAACACCATTTAATACCTGGAATACTCTTTTAATTAATTTAATAACATGCTTACTTAAAATAAAACATGCCTCTGTCTCTATTATTATTGTTATTGTCAACAGTTTCATTTATAACGGGTTTATAATTACAGTCCATCCAGCTTCAGTGATAATAACCGGACCAACAGAAGCTAAAGCCGAGGAAACTGTTACAATTATTTGCACAACAGAAAATTCAAATCCCCCTGCGGAAATAAAATGGACTGTCGCTGGTAGTGAGTTTCATACAAATAACTCACGGACTTATTTGGCACCCCAGGGTGGTTATATTACTACGTCAAATATAACATTTAATATTAATCCTGATGCTAAAAGTGTTGTCGTTATTTGCCAAGCGACTAATAAAAAACTTGCTGATTACACTACGAAGGCACACACTATTAATGTTATATGTAAGTTTTTATTTGTTTATTAAATATTTTCCATTTGAATATTTAATCTATTTTTAAATTCAGTTTTAATGTAAATTATTTTTCCTTTAAATTAACATTAAACCGTCAATAGAATGAAGGGTAAAACGAGGTATCTAAAAGATTTAGTGAAAAATTTTTTTTCTAAAATTACTTTGTAATTTGAAATAATTTTTTAAAAAATCCTTAAAAAAAATAAAAGTGTAAAATATATATACTATAAACCTTTTTAACATCAGTATAGCAATTAATTTTTTTTTTTCAACTTTATCCCAGGTACTTTGTATCTCTTTTCTTTCCCGTTAAGAATATTTTAAAAGTAACCATTTTTTTTAATTTTTATAGATCCACCAGCAAGTTTAATTATTTCTGGTTACGAAGATAATACAACGATTGATGCTGGCGTTATATTAAAGTTACTTTGTATTGCAACCGCTGGTAACCCTCTTGCCAATGTTACTTGGTATAAAAATGATAAAGAGGTAATTAACAACTTTTTTTACATTATTTTTCACGTTATTTTTCACATTATTTATTATTATTAATAAAAAATTTATCAATAACAGATTAAAGGAACTGTTTTTACGAGGGATCACGCAGTAACGAATGAATTAGAAATGCTAGTAAACGCATCGGATAATAACGCGCACATAAGATGTGATGCCATTAATTCAGCGACGACCATTCCAATGAGTAAAAAATTAATCTTAAAAGTCCACTGTAAGTATTAAAAATGACTATTGGTAATAAATAATTAATAATTGATAATTGATGAGTAATATAAATTGATAAATTTAATGAAACAGTCCCAACGGCACAAGTGAAAATAACTCGTGAACCCGAGGAATTTCGTGCGGGTAGAGTAGGCAAATTGATATGTGAATCAAGCGCGAGTAATCCACCCGCAGAGATGTCATGGTGGAAAGGAGGGCTAGCCGTCGAGGGGACTAAAAATACGACACGCGTGGGACTTCACGGTGGATTTGTATCAACCGTTGAGTTTCAGCTTCAATTGACTGAGGATATGAACGAAGAAGTTTACACTTGCGAAGCCCGTAATGCAGTGATGCAACGATCAACTCATGACGCTACTGCGTTAAATGTTTTGTGTAAGTTACTTTCATTAATAATTAATAATTTATAACAACTATTTATGATTACTTATGCAATGGAAACAGTTAAGCCAATATTTTCATCGATGGATCCAAGTGAGTTAGTCGGAATGGAAGGTGAGCCTTACGTAATATCCGTAACAGCCAGAGGTAATCCAAGCACTATCAACTTTACATGGACACGTGATGGCTTGCCATTGAGTCGCGATAACTCGCGAATTAAAGCGCGTGATTCAACATTAAACATAACTCGTTTACATCGGAATGATGCGGGTACTTATGTATGCCAAGCGACTAATAAAGAAGGCTCGTCGTACTATCAGCTGAATTTAACAGTTCAATGTAAGTAAATGAAATAAAAATAAAAATAAAAATAAATAATAAATATTGGCGGAAGCAGAAGTAATAATAATTTAATGGACTTTGTAGATGCGGCTGAAATCAAACGGACATCCGAATCCGGAGCAGTGTATTCGCCAGATACCGAGGCTAAATTATTTTGCGAATTGGATGGCAGTCCCATTGGTGATGAATATGTAACGTGGTATAAAGTTGGCTTGAATTCGGGACTATCTAATCGTTATTCGACCTCCTTTGCAAACAAAACATCCTTCCTGCATATCAGCAATCCAAGTGTAGAAGACGTTGGAGAATATCGTTGCAATGTTAACAATGGAATTGGAAATGTCACATCTAAACCCATTCTATTCATCACTAATTGTATGTTTAATTCTCATCTATATTCTCAATTACTTAGCGCATTTTAAATTAGCTCACTTTTTTTATATTTCTCATACTTTTTTTATTTTTTAGTTGAGCCGCAAATTACTAACAACCACTTAACGAGAAAAGCTGCCGCTAATGTCGGGTCAGAGGTTAAATTACATTGCCGTGCACGTGGATCACCTTTACCTAAATTTATATGGACATTTGGCGATAAAACTTTATCACCTAATGTTACTACAGATAAATATAAAATTGTTAGAAAAGAGGTAAATAATATAAAATAGCATTACAAATTTAAAATGATTTTTGGTATAATTAAAAAATTAATAAAAATTATTTTTAAAGCTATCAAAACTGGAAGCTCAGTCAACATTATCAATACTTCGAGTTACACAACGTGATTATGGAAAATACAATTGTCGAGCATCGAATTCAATGGGTCAAATAACAGACTTTGTACAATTGGATGTAACTTCGCCGCCTGACAAGCCGACAGACCTGCAAGTGTCTAACGTAACTCATGATAGTGTCACGTTGAATTGGAAAAAAGGATTTGACGGTGGTCTACCAACTTCCTATCGCATTCGGTGGCGACAAGCGCTCGATTATCAAGACAATTATGATTACCGTGACATATCGGCGGGACAAACGACTGCAACTATCGACGGACTAACTTTGGGAACTTACTACGTCTTTAGTATAATGGCGAGGAATAGTAAAGGCGAGAGTCCATATTTGCCTGATCTCGTTAAAGTTCAAACTCTCCGTAAGTATTCTATTTAATAATAACAATAGTATCATAATAGGTACATATATAAGACTCTTATAATAAATCAATAAACAGACGAACAAATAAGTGACAAACAACTTCATTGCTATCAAATCATCGTACATTTTAATCATTTATTTCGCTCAATAATTTTCAAATCTTAATAACAATAATCAACTAATAATAATTATAATAATAGTTGAATATAATTATCATCATTAAATGCTATTTTTAATGTAACTTTTAGTAAAGGCAATATTTGCATGAAAAAAAGCTTATACGGAAATTATTTTAATTTTGGGGCTAATGAATGCATTGACCGTTAATAAATTAGTTAAATAAATAATAAACTTCAAATTATAAAAGTTATTATTGCTCAGTAGTAATTTACGACTTTGGTACAGTAGCAAAGAAAAATTAAAATTGATAATTGAAATTAAGGCATGCAATTTTCATGTTTAACGAACGAAATATTTAAATTATGAAATTTTGCATGCCGAAATTATAACTGATAATCATAATCACTTCTATTTAATAATTTGTTTCTCTGCAGTTATTCTTTACTCTGATTTCATAATTATGCAGAAATACGGTTTCATTTATTTTTGTATATTGAAAATCAGTATTCAATTTATAGATGTTTAATTTATTAATTCAAATAATTCAAGCTTGCGAATTGTTTCTCTCGAATCGAATAGTTTGAATAATTTGTGAATCTTCGAGTAATTTTAACTCCCGGATATTTCATCGTTTATTCAAATAATATTGACAAATAAAATAAATTTTGTTTATTTGGGAAATACAACTGTTTTAATGAAAAAATTTTTTGGAAAAGATTTTCAACAATTGAGTGTAAAAAATTTAAGTGAATTTTTAAAAATAAATATTGTAATACAAATTATTAAACAGTGGTTTAAGTAGTACAAGTCAATAATAATGACGGCGTAAGTAGTATTGTGTGTGGAAGAAAAAAATATTTTATTTATAATATTAAAAAAAGAAGACGTAAAAAATATATAAAACAGTAGAATAATTGAAAATGCAATTGAAGTAGTTTGATTAGATAAAACATAAACGTAACTAACGAAATGGTCAGGTGCATGAGTAACATCCGGGTGACGGGGTTAATGGCTTGGGTTACAGGGGAAGCGCCACCGACAGAGTTGACCGCCAGTGAGATTAACTCTTCCTACACCATCGTCATAATCATCGTTGCATCCGCCTGTGCTTGTCTACTCATTGCTATACCCATACTCTATGCCACACTTAAATCCAAAAAGAAGATACATCGCTCTGGTAAATATTTATTTATTTGATTTTTATTTTCTTTTTTTTTATCTCCACTACGACACAAGGACTCGATAAAAGCCATAGCCACCAGGATTTATTGGAGAAAAGTGATTTTCCGATGAATTATATCTATACAGTTGCCGCTACCTCCATCATATTTTTTATTATTAATCTATTCATCATGCTATGGTACATTGTGCGAAAAAAAAATAAAGCCCGTAAGTTTTGAAAATAAATAAATCCAATTTTTTTTTCTTTATTAATCACACTAGCTTACAGAGTTTCCGTCTATCCAGATTACGTTTATAAAGTCACTTTTTATGCTGACATAGAATAATTTATTTTAAATAAATTTTTTTTTATTTATTTTGTGAAAAATGCATAAGATTTTTTCAATAAATTTACTAGCAAACTAACTGATTTGAATTAAGTACCTAATAAGTAAGAAGATTAAAACTACCATCTACTCCCCATTATGATCATGAAAAATATCAAATAATAGTTCTCTGCCTTCTGAAGAAGTATCACGAATTCAAAAGGAAGTTAGTTGAGTGAATAATCGATTTAGAAGCAAAAATCAATGACAAAACTCCAATATCTTTTTAAAGAGCTTTGAGAAATTTCTATTTGATAATATTTCTGTTTTAAAAGACGGTCAATGAAAATAATCATGTTTCATTTTTTTGTTTATTTTAAAAGTAAATATCTCTTGTAATTTTTCTTTCATCATTAAATTTATAACAACTAATTGGAAAAGTAAAATAAAGAAATAAATATACTTTAAGCTTAAAGAACTTTGAATAAATTTATTGCATTACATTAACAGTGAATAGTCGTAATTCATAGAGCGAAAAGAAACAAGATTCAAATTAAATGGGTTTCTAGATTATTTTTCAGTAACTCAAGGAATCTAAATTAAATTAATTAAAATTAAATTTTAATTATAAATACTTGTAACAAAATATAGATAAAAATAATTAATTAATTTTACATAAAAGAAAAATTTGGATCTGTAAGCTAGTGTAGTTGAGATAAATAATTACGTAAACTTATTAAGGTAAAAGATATTTTCTTAATTAAAACTACTAATCTTATGGCGAAATATTAAATGTTTAATTAACTTTCAATAAGAATAAGTAAGTAATTAAAGTTATTTTTTTTTGTATAGACATCAACAAATCTCAAACAGCGGACATGTATGCACCTTCAACCGTGAATGGCGACACGATGACAGGGGAATTAAGTTCAGTCTCGGACGAGAAGAGCGACGTTAATTTCGACGCTAATGATTACGTGGTCAGTGCGATCAGTCAGTATGTTCTTAGTAACAAGTAATTACGGAGGGTAGGTCTGAGTTCTGTTAACACGTTTTTGTTTCTATCATTTAATCTTTTTAATATTTTCTTAATTTAATTTTTCTCTAAATTCTCTTATTTTATTTTTTTCTTATTATTTTTTCCATTTACCCTTCGTTAGTTTATTCATTTATCTATTATTTAATTCTTCTCTAAATTTATTTATTATTTCACTTTTTATGCTTTTAATTTTCTTTCTCATCAGATCAGGTCTATCTTCAATAAACTGGGGGGTTGTAATTAATTCATCATGCTCCAATGTGAATGGCCCGAGTAATTGCAATGCTAATGAACTTAGAATACCGTAATATTAATATTAATCATAATTATAATTATAATTATTAATCAATAATCACTAATAATGAAAAATAGCTATAGTTAATTAATTAAACATAGTAATAATTTATTATAGACGCATTAAATTTAAATTTGAATAAAATAGAAGGTTTTAGGAGAGATAACTAAACATGAATATACTTTTTTTTTAAAGAATACTCAATTATTATTCTATTAAATTTATTATGCAATTTATTGATGATATATTTCGAGAAAATAATTAAAAATGACTGCTACCTTTTGAAATAAAAGATAAGATTCTCATATTTCTTATAATTTTTATATCATAAAAAATTTTATTCTAAATGAAAATGTCTGGAATGCATATATATATATAGATTTAACTACTTTAAAGCTTGAGAATATTATTTTATGAGAGCGCATTCGTATTTGCTTATCATTATGCATCCTAGTATTTTTTGCACGCCGCAAGTGGAATCGCGATGAGTGTACTTTATGATTTCTCATATAATTTTTTGACGGATTCACACATCCTGGATTGTTTTTAAACTTTTTATGCTCAACTAATGTACAGTAACATAAACTGAATATATCGACGAAAGGAAAATTTATGTTAATCATTTATTCGCTATTTGAAATTAATAATTTTTTCTAAATATCAAAGATATGGTTATTTTTATTTAATCAAAAATTTCTTGCGATTCATTTTTATTTTTCCGTTTTTTGGTTAAAAATTTTTGAAAATGTTTTTCAACTTAATTTAAGTCTCTTTGTTAGTACTTTGAATTACCAAGAATTTACTCTAAGAAAACACGATTAATTTCAAATTATTATTCAATCTATAGATATTAGTTTCTCACTAAGCATTTTGAAATTAAATAAATAAAAATATAATCATTTTTTTAACATATTCCGCTAAATAATTATTTGAAATAAATATAAAAAAGTATATTAGAGTTGATAAATGCACGCTAATGTAAAAATTATTTAGAAGGCAGCAGTCCCCTTCGGTAGAAGTTTTTCTTTATCGATAAAATATTCAACTGAATCGATTAAGAAGTTTTTTTTATTCGTCTCAGCTGTTTGAAGTCTAATGTTTGCAATAAATAATAATTTTATACATTTTTAAATCCATTAACAATAAACCATTAAAGTTACATTATGTTATTTTTCCACTTAAGAAAATTTCAATAAAAACTTAGCTGTCATCTAAACTAAAACCTTCTTAAATTAGTATTAAATATTTATAAATAATAGTTTTATTAAACAATTAGTTATTTAGCCATATAGTTTTTAAGTAATTATTAATAATTAATAAAAAAAGACAAATATTTTTTACGCTTGATTTACTGTGATTAAAAATAGGATGAGGGGAGAAAAACAGCGGCTAGTACCTATTTAATAGATCAAAGTATACAAGATTTCAATAAGGGTGGTCTGGAAATGCAAGTACACCATCAAGGTACCCTCGGTAGACGTATCAATCATGTGCCAAGTGTGATGCCATTAGACTCGCCACCGCAACGTACCACTGCCAGTGGGACTCTCTCTGGTGGGTCAACTACTACATGTCAACTAACAACTGCTACTCGTCTTGAGACTCTCAATAGGTGCAAAAACCTCTCAAGTTTATTGCTCTTGATTGATGTAATCCCATCATTTAATTATTACTGACCAGACAATTATTGTAAAATTATTTTCCGCAGCTTCTTTATTTTATTTTTTTTTTTTATAAACTTACTAATTATTAATTTTAATCTATTCTAAAAATTAATAATTCCCCAAGCAAAAATACTACAAAAATTACTTTGATCATAATTTTGAGCACTTAATTTTTTGTTTAATTTTTCACTAAGACTTTAATTAAATTCTCTACATGCATTTGGTAAAGACTGTAGTCAGGTTTTGAGGAAAAATATGTTCTCTTCAGACTCTTTACGACCTCAAATTGCCGCAGCCTTAAAGAAAAAAAAATATGCACGCATGATTTTGAAAAATGTAGATTTTATAATTATTTATTCATACTATATTTATTCGTTCATCAGCTTCATTAAAAATGTCTGGTCAGTCATCATCCCTTCGACTGCTATATCATTAAATGTTGATTAAATTCTAGTGAAAAAATAAGACAAGTAAATAATTAACATTGTCATGAGCAATCATCAACATACATATGTTCATATGAAACAGAATGAAAACGAACCATAAAGAACATTATCCTCAATCAACTTCATCGTTAATTCATTTAATTCTGGCATGAATTATTTGATCAGCTGCTTGTTTAATTAAAATTTACAAAACACTGACAAAAAAGGAAATAATAGTTTGTTTATTAATAATGATGGTGAAGACATAATGAGGCACGCAAAGCTAACAATACACTTGCGAGGTTTTTGTTTTATGCATGCATATATTTCGATAATTTTATTGTTAATATATTTTAAACTTTATCTCTGGTACATATTGCCAGCATTTATTTATATTTATGATAACTGATAACTGAGTATTAACCCATTTATTTTTCAATAGTGCTGATAAAAAAGTTTATAAAAATTAAATTTCATTATTTGATAATTAACTAATGGTGAACGCGATTAAATTATAATAGTATTATATCTTTTAGTATCGATCACATCCAAACTGATTGCAATTTTTTTTCAAGCGGATTTGAATTAATTACATAGCAAAAAATTTTTCGATATTGGGCAAAAAAAATATCAATTACTATATAAACGCTGTTGATCAATAATTAAAGATATTAGTTAAATATGGTTTGATTTGCTTATTTTTTAAAGCATTAAAATACTGTTTGATAAAAAAATTTTCAAATATCACACTGATAGAAAAAATTTATTTTATTCAAAAGAAATAATTTTGAACGACAAAATTTATTCGTTTTGCTTCAAAATTTTGTTCTCTCGGTTCCTGAATTCTTGGATTAAGATATTTGGATTTACCATCGACAACTATGGTGATCCGAATTAAAAAGTACACTACTTATTATCAACCGATGTAATAAAATTCTCTAACCAAGAAAATTAAAAATAATTTCATTTTTTTTTTTTTTTTCCAAGAACTTTACATTTTTGTTTTGAACAGTAATATTTTCATTCTAAATGTTGTCAACTTAAGCAAAAAATGATATATTCATTTAAAAAAAATAAATTTTCATTAAAAAAAACTAAATTTATGCTTCAACAAGTGACGAAAAATATTCAGGGCTTCTTTTTTATCGTTAAAAAGTCTAGTAGAAATCAAAAAATTGTTTAGTTTTTGAACCAATTTCGCAAATCTTAATCCAAGAGAAAAAATTCCAGGAATAAAAATGCTTCAACGTGTTTCAAAATAATAAAATGCTTCATTAAGAATATAATTTTTGAATATTAAATTTTGTGCTCTTCATGCAAGGATTTTATTAATTTAAAATTTAATTAAAAGAGTTGAATATTTTGACACGAGAATGCAATTTTGAAAAAAAATATTTTTTGTGAACTTAATAAATTTTTTCAATTGAGAATTTTTGTAAAAAAAAATTATTCAATTCTTTTTACTCTGTTACAAATAACACTTCAATGTATGAAAATTTATAATTGATTTCCGAAAAATTTTTAAATAAATCAGTGTTATTTTTTTAATATAAACGATTAGTATTAAAATTAATTATTAAATAAAAAAAATCTTGAGCAGTATAAAAAAAAAATGGGTTAATTAATACATGATAAATATGAGAATAAAAACATAAAAAACTAATGAAAAAATTTTCAGTTTCGAAATCGAGTTACATCGGGAATCCCAGTCCAGCCCCGCCCAGCGACGTAAATTTCTACAGTGTGGAGATGGACAGTGGCCGCTATATGGGGTATGAAACGAACCCTAGCCCGGTGCCGGTGTTGAACGAACCCGGACCAGGCGCTTATTATCCGTCCCTTGGCAGCGGGCATCACCACGTTGGTGTGTTACACACGGGAGCGAATACCGGGACACTAACGAGGAATCGTACACTACCGCGTCCTGTACCCCCACCCGACGTCACTGTAATGACTGCAGGAACGAAATCACCCCAGCCCCCATCAGTGCCACCCCCGCCAATCACTTTTGCACGTGCGGGTCCAATCCCCGTACACTCCCACGGCCATCCATTGTCAACTTTCACCTCAACACCTAATTACTCTGACATCGATGGACATCTTGTCTGAGATTCATCCGACGTCTCGGACATCCGCATCGGTCATTACCACCACCACCATCACCACAATCATCATCTTGTCCACTCACCGACGCCGAACTCCGAGACGCGAACTCATTCTGAACGGGTTACACGACTTTAATTTTTTTTAACAGCAACATAGTGAACTAACAATATTATTATTTTAAATAATAATATAACAATATACTGAGTGAGTGTGATATATATAATATATATAGAGACAAAACAGTGCAACTAGTGTGATTGATATCAATCCTCATCGACCGTAACAAACTCTTTCATATTAATCAATTAACTATTATACCTGTACATATTGATAAGATAATCCTCTTACGGCTGATACAATGCGGTTTTAATTGATTTTTTAAATTTATTTACATAAGATTTTTTTTTATTCGCATAAATTATAAATTAACCATTTTTTGGATAATTTGTAAGTAGAAAAGACCAAGTACCCACTTATTAATATTACTTTTATTATTATTAATTATTACTAATATTATTTTAGTTTTTTTTATTAATGACTGATTGTGCTAAAACTTGGCATTGAAAATTGAGTAAAAAGAAAAATTAATAAATAATTGGGCTGTCTGGGAAAATTAGTCATACACGGTCATATATGTTTAATGTTACATGAATTTCGATCAATTATAGGCATATATAATCATATGAAGATTAAAAATTTTGAATTACAAATCATGCAACAATAAGGTAACCATTTAAACGATTAAATTGAAATGATAATTGATTAAATCATTCGTCTTACAATGCATGCATATGTATAGTCACGTATATGACTATCGTTTTATATAAATTCCCATGTCGAAAAAAAAATTTTATATGAGTTTTATTTTACATTTTATTCATAACTGGAATATTAAAAAGTACCGAGATGACTTTTTATTTAATGCCTATTATATTCTAAAGCAATATTTACATGTTACTTTTTATTATATATCTAGTTACTTTTTAAAATTGATATATTTTTAATAATTTTATTAAATTCAATATTTTCTTAAAAAAAATGTATTTTATCTGAATCACTAGTGAATAAAAACATTATTTATTTTTTTTTTATAATTATTGTCATAATGAAATATTTACGTTGCTCTTTCTCTAAAGTATTTTATAGTTGTATCTCAATTTTTCCACATCAGCAAAACAAACTGTAATACATTGGGAAGAGAGCATTGTATATGTCATACAAAAGCGATAGTTACATCTCAATTATTTTTGTGTCAAGTTTTGAAAAAGAAGCAAAATTTAGTAGAACTGAAATAGTCACTGATCGTCTTATATATTTCTAAAATAATAATCATAGTAACAACAATAATTATCATTTCTATAAATAAAGTAAATATTTTTTTTACATAATTGTTGATAAAAATAAAAAAGATTAAATGGTGTTGCAGAAAGTACGGATTTATCACTGCCGCACTTAGTCAATGTATATACATTTAATTACAGAGTGGGTTATTTAAAAAAATTTTAACGAGGTAGTTATATTTAATCCTAAACCTCTCATCAAGTCTGATAGTATATATACATATACATACGTATGTCCTACAATAAATTATTTATTTATCGCTTTCCTCGGTACGTTAATGTGCTTATTCACCGACTGCCTGGAAATCTTACAATAAATGAAATAAAACTAAAAATTAACTTTTTTAAATACATTTTTAAGTTTACAATGTCGTTAATTTAAATTAAATTGATAGTTACGTACAAATGGGATTATAAAAATAAAATCTCTGGACGGTGATATTTTTTTTATTTAATATATTTTATTCCATTTTATAAAAGACATTAATTTTTATAAGTGTAGATATAATAATTAATTTACTATTATTGATTTATAAAAATAAGATTATTTTATAAAAAAAAAGTGGGTACCGTTGGCTTATCGAGACATTTTATTGATATTACTTTGATATATTAAATAGGAATACTAATAATGAATAACAAATTAACTTGTGTAAATAAATAAATGAAACGTAATGCATCATAAATATTTCATTTAATGAATTAAGTATTGATTGCAAAAACATTAAATAAATAACAACGTGACATGTGAAAAATAATGGAACATATGAGGGTCTCTTGTTTATTGAATATACGCTATTAATAAATAAATATACATTTAAATAGTCAGGAATATTTGCTAAGGCATTGAATATTAAATTTTATTATTACGAGTACGTTCAAAATTTATTAGCGTTATATTTAAATAAAATTAAAAATCAATGCGTGATTTTGTTTATTGAAAATTAAAATTAATGGAATGAAGCCTAAATATTTATTAGTCGGCGTATATATTTTTGAAAGAAAAAATAATAAAATTTGTTCTAAAATTTAATAAGTTACATTTATTGATATTTAATACTAATTGTTGCATAAAATACATTATTTTTAATGGCTAATTTTAATATCTGTCAATTACTTACCGTTAAATTTGTTTTAACTAATTATTTTTTTTTTATTAATTAATTATAAAATTTCTTAATCAAAATTACAATAAATTAATTTTCAATAAAAATTTCGAGTCTTAAAATTGTTTATTATTAAATAAATAAAAATAGTGTATTTTATGCACAAAGTATTTTTAAAAAATTTTATGAAGATTAATAAAATATAAAAATAAAAAAAAAATATTTAATTATTGCAATTATTTGTTACAGTAGATACACAGGCTTATATATAATTCCTATTACTATTATTATTAAAACAGATAAAGAAAATAATTAAATAATAACGTGTATTGTTATGCTGTTGTGTGTGGAGCCGCACTGATCGGCTTAGACTGATAAAAACTCATAAAACCCTTAAAAAAAAAAAAAAAAAAAAAAAAAAAAAAAAAAAAAACATTCACGTATGCTCAATTAGAGAACATGTTCGCGCATAATTAAGAATTCTATTTACATATACATGTTTTATATTTGTAATTGATAAAGAAAAATAAAAATTGTCTATACTTAATACTTAAATAATAAAGTGATCAATTAATTGATTAATTACTATGAAATGGAAAAATATTAAATTAATATCCTAATTAGCGTGAAAGATAAAGATATAATTGAAAGGTACGAATAAAGTTATAGATTGTGTAATCTCCAAAGTATTTGCTCATCAAAGTGCTAGAAATGTTAATAATTAATTTTTAAAAAATATTAATTAATTTAATAACGGACCGTTATTCGTCCAGAATGGTACCTTGGAGATGGAGATACCATCTGATTGGCATGATATGTTTAAAATATTTTTCATTTATTATTATTGATACTATTGATTATATTATTAATTATTATTATCACTATTATTCCGTTGATTATTGTAAGGTATAGTCAATCCTAATTATACAATCATTAAGGTATGAAAATACAATTAACTATTAATGAATAATTAGAGATAAATTAATGATAAAATTTAAAAGTAATTAATCGTTTTAATGTATGTAAATAGTGTAAATATATATATTAAAAAAAAAAAGTTAGATAGATATGAAAATTAATTGAAAATATAAATAACGAATTATATCAAGGCTAAAAGTATAAAAGAGAGAGAGAGAGAATTTTTTAAACATACGAATGATGGAGCTTTTCTCATAGAATATCTTTGTAACATTCTTATGTTGTTTTTTATACTTATTAATCTCTTACACTTTAAGAAATACAAACTATTCATTTTTTAAATATTTTTTTTTTAACGAATAAATATTTTTTTATTTACATTAGAATTTTTTACAATGAAATTTTTCACCGTAAATTAAATAAATATTATATTATAAATTATAATAAATACTAGTAAAAATACAAACAAGTCCTAATGATAACTTTTTTTTTGGTAAATTTTTATTTTACACATACCTTTGTATGGTATGTTGCTTCCATTTATGTGCCAACTATAAAAGAAACAAAAAAAAACAACAAGAATGAAACCTTTTTTATTTAAATGAATGTAAAGTTGAATTGAATGATTCGATAAATAAAATAAATATACATTACTCAATAAACATTACGATGATATGAAAAATAAGAAAAAAAATTTATTAACGTGAATTAAGTGTTGAGTGTAATGATTATCAGCTAAAGATTTTTTGTCATCACTTATATAGGAGCAATCACTGTTTTTGAGTACAATGTACACATGTTAAAGAATGTTCTCCATTATAAATAACAACGTATCGTAAAAAATAATTTAATACTCTTTGTCATCAGCATAAATGTTACTGTAATAAAATTGTCTGTTATAATTAATTATTAAAATGATTTATTCGTAAATTTTTTAATCAAAGAAATTAAAAATAATATAAACAAAGACAGATTCACTTTGATCCAGTTAATATAAAAGTATTTATCGAATATTCATAATTATTAAAATTATTTAATTTGTTATAAAAGACAATTTTACTACAGATTGTATAATTAATAATTTAATTAATTAATATATAATTGTAAATATATATAGTATTTTTACATTCTAATTCTAAATTCCATTTCCGATTCTAAATGGTACATTACTCTGTGTGCTTCGCCTGTCATCTCTGTATCACTCGACAATCTCTCTGCATTCTCGATATCGCAATTTAGTTTTTTTATACACGAAAACAAAAAAAAACAACAATTATAATAATAACTTATAATTATAACATATAAATAACAAAAAATGAACACACTAATAATTAGTTTGTTGATTTGATATTGATTTTAAAAAATATTATTAAGTTACTGCCAAATTATTCCTGCCTTTTGTGATAAAAAACAAGAGTGAAATCAACGAGTTTCGCTAATTTTAAAAATATAAATAAAAATAAATCAATTATCTTAAAAAAAAATTTTATAATAAATTTAATTGCGTATGTGTGTCGATATAAATATAAAAATAAACGTGAATATAAATATAAAAATAAAATAAATGTAAAAATTTAATTCAGCTCAATAATTTGTATTATTTTAGTAATTACAATTAATTGTTTCGTTTGTATACTTACACTTATTTTAAATTACGCATGGAGACAGAGTGAAGCTCAGCAGACTAGTCTTTAATTTAAAACCAAAGTAATGAGAAATAAACATGAATGTAGTGATTAAGAATCTCCATCGTATTGTACACTTGAGTGTCTAAAAAATCCAAGATAAGTATGTTTAAATAAAATAAAAATAAATAAATAATACTAATAAAAAAAAATAAATAAAACTCAATCATTGTATATTAGATAACACGATTAAGGAATAGGTTAACCATCTAAGTGACGTATTACGAGTATTTTATATTATTAATTCATTATAAGTTACAACTATATTATTTCATTTAATTATTATCATTATTTTTATTGTTTCTATTATTTTAAGACTTATTTTTTTAATAGTTAACTATTATGTGCATTGTTTATTGTACGTAATTTATCTGTACATCATTTCTTATTGTTTTCTTTTTTAATTAATATTAAATGTAGACATGAAAATAATTATTATTTATTTTAATATCATTTTTATTTATCACTTAATCCATTTCCGATATCCGAGTATCCAAATATTTACCGATAAATTAATTAAAGTAGCGGTAGAATGGCGGTTTTCGACCAGTTCTGTTCCAGCTCAGTTCCTAGGAACATCCTAGCTAATTAATGTAAACGAGCAAGATAATTATCCACTAATCTAGTGAGTTAATTTTGTTTTTGTCTTCTTTTTAATGGCAATTGAAATTTGTCTCTTCTCTTATTGACGATGGGATATCAAAAAAAGTTAATATTGAAATAATTCAAGCATTAAATTACAATTTTTTATAGTTTTTTAATAATAAAAATAAATAAAACAGAGCAGATTCTTTCCATTGGGTGAATATTAACGCGCTCCACTTGTCATCTTCTCTTGAAAGGATATATATATATTTGTTAAAATACCATACATTAATTCATTTTCACTCCCACTTTTTATTTAGAAGGTAACTCGAGTTATTAAAGCCTGCGTGATGATTACTATAACTTCTACTCGCTCTTTTCATATTTACTCTCAGGTTGATTTTACCGAAGAAAAGTTTTCGAAAATGTTACGAAAGAAATTTAAGTGAAAAATATTTATACATATTTATTTATTTATTTATAATAAAATTACATTATAAAATTTATAAAAAATACATGAATTTAATGTAAATTGGCAGAATTTTCAAATAAGGTACTGGCGGGTAATAAGGCCTAGCTAAGGGAGATTTTGAAAAAAATCGAAAATATTGCATTTAATTATTGAAATATATCATTAATTTTTATATCAATACATTAGCCATAAAATATAATTGAGTAATGGTAATTTTCACCATAAACAAACACAAAATTAAATTTTTTCAAAAACCTTGCGAATAGGCCTTATTTAACTACGGTAGGGTAATAAGGCCTGCGGGTTAAACATACTGGAAATAGTTATACTATACTTAATAAAATTTGTATTAGAGATCAATCATCACTTAAATTTAGCAAAAATACTTTTTAAGATGTTGATAAAAATTAGAACAATGATTTTAAATTATTAAATATAAAATTATAAAAAATGTTTACCAATTACTCAAACCGTTTTTTAGGAATTCTTCTGCGCTACTTTAGCATATGACGGATGATGAAATATAGAAGACAGGGAACGTTGTATAGGGACTTGATAAACTTATAGCGATATTTCTATGCTAGACGCTTCTACTAGAGAAGCCTTTAGCGGAAGCGGTTATTTTAAATATCATTTCTATCACTTAGGCCTTATTACCCGCGGGTACCTTATATAATATACAGTATCACCTAAGATTCGCTGATAATAATCGTTAAAAATTATCAATGCTATTGATTAATTAGCTATGTCGTCGTCTGAGTGAGTGACTTTCAGTCTCTAATCAAATTTAATTTTGAAGTTAAACCTAATTAAAAAATACTAACATCCTGTAGTTACTTTGTGATTGTCGAAAACTACGAACTAAGCGTAAAGAACACCTTGATTTAATGATTTTTCGATATTCTTAATCATAATATACATAGTTTAGATACTTTTGAAATAACTTAAAAAAATCATATTGCTATCACAAGATCAATTACCAATAATTTAATATAAAATGGAAAGAGGGGAACAAACTTATAAAACCAAAAAACTATTCAACGTTTCTCCGTGAACTTGAGTTCCTTTTAATTAACACAAAAAATTGAGTACAGTCGCACCTCGTTATAAGACTATTAGTTTCTTTCTCAAGCTGCCACGATGCCTGGTTCATAGATGAAATAGCAAGTAGTTTTATAACGAGGTCTGACTGTATTACTAAAAAAATATATAAAATCGTGAAAAATCAAAAAGTCAGATTAAGGACTTTTCAGATGATACCAAATTTAAGTGTAAAAATCCTTAAAATAAAAATTTATAATACTGAAATTAGCAAACATCTAACAATTCTTGGAATTTTTATAACCAATCGATTATTATAAAAAAGGATATTTAAAAAAATTTGCACATAATTTTTTTTAAATTTTTACATGTGGAATGTTTTTGCTAAATTTTTTTCATTTTAATTTAATTTCGTCAAATAAGATCCATTTAAGTATTTGAATGCTCATCTTATCATGATACTACACGTACGTTTATTGAATCCCAACATCACAAAACTATACTATACATAAGAAAGTTCCAAATAAACCGATCAATTTTTTTACAGTCTAATATGTAGACTTTGCCAAACAAAAAAAAAGACCCCAGTAGCAGCAATGCTGCAATCTAATTACAATACTGGCGCTCGTAAAAATTCGATTTCCTATTGAAGTAACAGCGAAAAAATTTTATTAATTACTATTAATCATGTAACTTAATAAATATAACCGATAACAAAAAAACAGCGGGATAACTTTTACTCGGAAATTCAATGTTCTACTAAAAATTTCTCAAAACTAAGTCTATAAATTGAGCTTTCTTTTTACAAGCTTTGCGTTTGCATCAAAATTGATTTCCGCTGTTTTTACGGCCAATAAGTCAAGGCGCTTTTATGAATTTCAACTGAGCACAATATCATAAAACGCAGTAGTCAGAGAAATTTAAAAATATTTCATCATTTATGAGGCTTACAATATTTTGGAATAAAAAAATCTTAAATAATATATATTATAGGTATTAAAATTGAAATTTAAGACTAATAATATATGGAATAACTTTATGAGTTCATACAATAAAGAAGTTATCAAATGTTTTTTTTTATAAGCAGACATCTTGTATATTCTTACATCGAAGAAATAAGGTATATAAATAATAATAATAATAATAATAATACTCATAATAATAAGCGTAAAATGAAAGAAAAGTAAGAAAAGGTAAAAGGTAACAATAAAAAAAAAGTATGTTTTTTAACAGATTTGACCCGTACCGGTAAATCGAGCCTACGTCGATAGAATTAATGAATACTGGCTCAGGGTTTTCATATAAGTAGAAGTTATCTGTAGTCACATTGCGTTCTGAGAATCTCTAACAACAATCTTATCAGAAAGATTTATCTTCACAAAAAAACTAAAACTTTCATTTTAAATAGTGAATTTGATCATTTGTATTCACAAACATTTATTTACTGCGAATTAAAACATTGAAATACAAACAGTCATCTATATTTTACTCTCACATTTAAATTAAAGTCTATTTAATATTCTTTTAATCCGTCTTTAAAAAAAAAAAAGGAAAGTACTATTTTCTCATCAAGAGTTGACTAATCAAATAAACAAACAGTATAAGTACGATAGAGAATTATATTGTTTCAATTAAACAATTATCAAAGAAAGAAATTAAATTAATTTTATAAAAATTTTATATTTACTTTCCAACAATTTTTAACATTGCAAAATCATGACGAAAAAAAATTTTGATACTAAAATTTTCAAAAATTGATAATTCGAAATTTTTTTAAGGTAAATCATTCGAAAGAAAAAAAACTAAAAATATTAATGCTTAAAGAATTGAAATAATTAAAAGTGGAAAATTTTCAAATATTTTGTCTACAATAAATTATTATATTTAAAAAAAAATTATTAATTTCTGTTTTCAGTATTATAAATTTTCAATAAAAAATATTAATTATAATTTTAATAAAAAAAAATTAATTAGAATGAAAATTATACGGTTTGTTATTGGAAAAAAAAGGTTAACTATATTACGTTTTAACTAATTTATAAATGTTTATTATGCATAATTTTTATTATCATATCATAGGAAGTAAGAATAGCTCAGATAAAATCCGGTCAATGTTTGAAAATAAACATAACAAACTTTTTCTCCCCAATACATTGCACTTTACACTATAACATTAAACTGAGCGTGTATATGGTTAAATTGTAGCCAATGTCCTGGCGTACTTGATTACAAGAAGATTGCTTTTACCTTCTCGTGAAATAAGAAGGGATTACTTGTAGTATAAAATCACCTGGGAAACTGTTCGCTAGCCAGTTTGTGTACAAACCCCGTCCTTTACACCACGGGACAATAAATTTTATTTATTATTTATAAACAAAAAAGAAATATTTTTATCCTTTATTTAAATTTATTTATAACTTTTTTTATTTATGTAAAAATTTTTAACAGTGAAAATGTTGCGAGTGAGTATTTTAATTGCTTAATTTTTTTCTTTCAATTAAAAATTTGATTTTTTTTAAATTTATTTTTATTTTTTTGTTTTGTAGATATTATTAATTGTTTCGTCATATTTAATGACTTCTCATTGCCTCACTGTTAGTGGTAAGTATTTATAATAAAATAACTTATTAATAGAAAAAAAAAATATAAATTTATGTTGAAAATGAGAAAAAAAGTTAAGTGGGTAAATTATTTAATTAGTATCGTGAATAGATAATAAGCATAGAAACGGTGAACTTGAATATTGAGGATAAAAGATTCCTACCAACTAGATAGAAAAATGAGTGTTCTACTTTCTTTGTAATATGTAACGTTATGCATGACACACATGTTCGATGGCATGCATCACCGGGTTCGCAAAGTTAGCTTCATGCCGAAGGATTAGAAAACCAAATGTTATAATAAATACAAAAAATAATAACGCTGAAAAGAAAACAACAACAATGTAACTAATAAAAAGAAAATAAGATAAGAAAAAAAAACAAACGTGGAAATTACATCTGACTTTTTACGACTTTCTCCCAGAATAACTTCTCTTACTCGCGAGTTACTAGATATCACTTGCAAATTGGAAAGGCCGTGTATTTTATTTCATGCTCAGTAGAATCTCTTCTAAATCATCAAGGCTGCAGAATTTTATTTCCATTACCAACTAGTGCATAGTAACCGTTATAAAATAAATCAAAAGTAATATTAACATTACCTATTATCAGTCAATTAAATGTAAAAAAAGCAAACTTCATTTTTACTTAAACGTTCTCTAATTTTTCTTCTTCTTCTTTTCTTCCCATTATAGCTGGTTACACAGTGGGAACACGAAGCCGCGATTACAATCCAGGAAGCTATAGTACATCGGGAGGGTTCGTCGGTCTATCATCATCAGGATCCTCGCAAAGATCATCATCATCACCATCATCATCCTCACAAGGATCATCATCACTATCATCGTTATCAAAAGACACCCACGCGGACTTAACGGATCAATTAACGAGTAGCGGTAGTTACGGAGGAGCCGGATCTCATCGGTACTCAACATCGACTGGCGGCCACTCTACCAGTGGAAGTGACGATAACACTCAGGGACTTGCCACCGGGTACTCGTCCTCTAATACCGATAACATAAATAGTATCTCCAGTCCATACACAAATACCAATACTAATACTAATTCCAATGACATATACACATCTACGGACGTTAATCCATACTCGGGGTCCTCGGACAGCAGTTACGGGAGTACCGGGCATGGATCTCAATCATTATCAAATTATGCTAGTCATTCTATTGGTGCTGACCACAACTCGATTGACTACAACTCTTACGGTGCATCATCATCTTCATCCTCTGCGGGCGGTTTTGGCCCGAAAGTTTCTGCTTTTAATCCCAAAAGTCACCCTCATGGTCACAACGGCTACTACGGAATAGGTTCGGGGATGAAATTTCTTTCTAATCCGCATCCCAATTACCCAGCATCGAATCATTTGAATTCGTACCCTGGACACATTGGTGCTTACTCCGGTGGAAGGCATGGAGGACCAGGATTGCCTAGCCCAGCTGCTTTGACAAATCACGGCAGCCATGGAGGACCTGGTTTAAATTACCCGGGATCGCACGGGTTCAACGACGGACCTCGTTACTCTGGATCGTCAGTTAATTACTTAAGCAATCACGGTAGTGGTCCGGGAAATTTCATCCATGGAGGCGGACCTTCCTCTCCGGTTCATCGCAATATACCCTCATTTTTACTTGGTGCTGCTTCAAGCGTTAACCCGACATTTGTCAAAAGTCCGTCTTCATTTTTCTCGGGTTCATTTGGTCCCAAAGTGGGAAACAAATTCGTAATTATAAAAGACGCCGGTGGTGCTGGACCGAGTCATTTGATGCATCCGGAGACAGGAGGAGGATTTTCCGGAGGAATGTTTGCTGGCGCTGGTGGTTACAAGGTGAGGAGTGCGGGGCCGTACTCTGCGGGATCCACGAATCATTTTAACAGTGGGAACTATCCAAGTCATGCCGGTCACACTTCGTCGTTAGGATACTCAGGTTCTGTTGGACATCACCATGCTCCTGCGGCAGCTTCTTCTGCGACTGGGTCTTATTTTGGATATTGATTTTGGTTATAAATTATTGTTATTATTAATGTTTTATTTATTTATTTATTTTTAAAAATTATGTTTGATTATTTTTTATTTATTTTTTTTTATGCGTGTTTGTATTTTGGTATTATATTTAAATTATTATTAATGTAGATGTTGTTTTAATTGCTGTTATAAATTACAATTTATAATAAAGTTGTTTATAATAATTATACTGTTTAGTTGTGTCGTTTATTTTTGTATAGAATTAGAGTTAGATTTTATTGAAAGTGGTGAGGCACTTTGAGGCGGTGTTCGAAATATTTTTGGTTTCGATGTAAATGCTCCCTCTTCTTCACTGGTTGATATTTCATTTATGATTTTTGATAATTCGCTGACACTAAAAAGAAATTTATGTTTAAAGTCATTTTTTAGATTAAAAATTCATGGTTTTTACTTGACTATAAAAAATTTTTTAAATAAAGCCACAAATATAAAAATATTTAATCGCAAAAATAGATAATAAAATTATATGATCAAGAATAAACAAATAAAAAATAAATTTAATTTTTAAAAAATGATAATTTTATTTGACAAACAATAGTTGCTTTTAATCGAAGTTCAATCAAACTTACAATAATGGAAAAGTATTCAAATCTTCATGAACTGAAACAAGTTTAAAATTTATTGATTTAAATATATTAAAATTTTGGTAATTTTTATTATTACCAATAATTTATTAGGTTTACTGATGCTCATTATTAAGTTTGTCAAAAATACATTTTTTGATCAATTTTAAAACTTTTAAAGTTAACAAAAATTTAATGCTAACCGAACATCCTCTACCAATTTATAATTTTACTTCTTTTTCTTCCTCAGCGTGTAAAAACAAACAATTTAAAAAACTCTTCAAATATATCAATATTTTTTTCAAGAATGATTTTTTAATTAAACCATTGATCTTTTTTTTTCTAATTATTTTATTTCTAAAGAACATTAAGAGAAAATATATGATTATTCAAAAAAATTATAAACTTCATTTTTATATTTTAATATTTTGTGAATCTAAATTACTACCAAATTTTATTTTTCCTCTTTTATTTGCGTTCAAAATATTTTATTCTTCTTTTAAGATCAATACTACAGATATAAACACATTTTATAGAAAAAGTCATAGACGTTAAACTTAATATATAATTCATATTTATTTTATAAGTTTCTCATATAAACGCTCGTATACATATATAAAACTTATAGAACTATAATACTACAACCTATAACTGTAGAAAATAATAATAAATATAATCATTTTATTTTGTCTTACTTACCGATTTCTGTGTCTTCAATTGCAGTTGCTGTTAAAGTTTCATCCATTATTTTTCTGCAATAAAATTTTTATTATTATTATTATATTTTAATAACATTTTTCATTTAAATTAACGAGTAATATTTAATAATTATTTACAATTAAATAATAAAAATAAAATAAATGCACTTATTACCACTAGATAATGAATATTCGCCATTTTTTATTTCTTCAGAATTAGTTATAGAATTGAATAGTCTAATGCATAAAGAAACAAATAATCAGGAATCTATCTTTGTTATATCAAACTGTGAATTAACTCTCTCATCATAAACATTTAGCAGCGATGCTGATATTAAATTAGATTTATAAGTTATAAATTCATCATTGTCATTATCATTATCATTGCTATCAATTGTGTCACTCAATGAAGACAAATTAAATTCTGTTGTTATTGTTTCATGACTTGATAAAGTATCAACGTTAATAGCAGACGTAGAAATTGAACAATTAACTTTGAATTTTTTACTATCAATTAACTCTTCGTTATTTATATTATTTTCTTCTACTGCTGTTAATTTTACTGGGTTAACCATTAATTTGTAACTAAAAGACGATAATCTTGACAAAAATAAATAAATTAATAAATAAACAATAAATTATATAATAATTATATCTAGATAAAAGTAATTGAATCAGTAATCACCTCGGAGACTGATTTAATTCAACAGACTGTAAATTGAAATCTGCTGATTTTGATTTATCTGTAATTTCGACAGGTTCGCGGAATTTATCATCCGGGAACGTGTTCGGAGGTAATGAGTAGCTAGCAGCTAATAATGTTTCGCCAAATAAATCACCCGGATTAACTTTAACCGGGTCCATTTCGTCTAATTCATCATCCAGATTGTCATAATCTTCACGGTCGTCATCCTCATTTATTATTTCATCAATTGTTTCATTGTCGGGACGTCGATGTCTCAATAGAATGTGATCGATATGTTTTCTGAAAATTTAACATCTTTGAATATGAGCTAATGTTTTATGTAACTTATAAAAAAGAATTAATGCAAGCAAGTTACTATTTTTGTGCGAACAGAAAATTTTTTTTATTTTTCAGTATTTCACTCAATTCAAAAATTACAGTAGTCATATCAAAAGTAAATTGATTGATTATGACAGATAATAAATGATAAATTTAGAAAATTATTATTAAATTACTATTACGGTCAATTTATAGGTAAGATGAGAAGAAAATACTTGTTAATGTTACGTAATTTGATAAGATTGAAAATTTAATTAGTATTTAAGAAGAAGTTTTCTTCAAACAAAATTTTGATCTTTTTTTGTCTTAAAAGATTTAATGCAAAAAATTCTGCAAAAAAATCAATACTTTTTATAGTTTACACGTTTGAATATGTAAGTAGAAAAAATAAATATTTTCTAAATAATCGTTTGAAAAATTGTTGCAAAAGAAAAAAAAAGTACTTCTACACTACTTTCACACGCAAGTGTAAGCGATTATCATAATTAAAATTTTATTTTCTATCACTTAAGGTCATTAAAAAAATAAATATTAGTCATTATTTGTGTTCTACTTTCTACAACATTTTGGTGATTATTGTGAAAATATAACTAAACTTAATATTGAAATTAATACAAATGTACAAACAATATAACAATACAAATAAATACGGTTATTATTTTTTCTTCAATATCGAATTCAAAATTAAAATTTCTAAGTTTTATAGATCAGTTTATTATTTAATGATTGATCCATCCGATAATATTTTTATAATTTTTTAATTGAAATTATTTTTAAGCAATGAAAATACGAAAAAATGAATAAGGACCTTATTGATCGAAAATTAAATTTTCTATAATAAAATATTTTTATAATATTGTTATTCTACTAAAATTTTACTCAAAATTTGAGATTCAACTTTTTAAAAATTATTTTTGTATTGTGAAACTCGGTGTTAAAATAATTTTCATACTATTCGTGTAAAAATTTTCACTCCAAACAAGAGACTCATTATTTTCTACAGTAAGTTAAATAATAAATTGGACTTAAAAGTACTGATCAGATATTTGTGATATCTATATTGTTGTTATAAAAACTCGAAAAATCATAATTGAAGCTGTTTTTTACATCACAATCATTTTAAAGATAATTTAACCCATTTTTTTCTGAATGTAGATATCATTAAATTTTTATTTTATTCATTAATAAGTAATAAATTGATTTTTAATAACCTTAATTCACCAGATCTATATCTTCGATGATACTCCAAAATAGATCCTAATCCAATGAGCTTAGCTTCATTATTAATAGTACTATTGGCAATAAAATTATTCAAAGCGCCATTGACATACGGCAAAGCCTATAAAAATAATTTTTAAAATCGCTTATTCAAAAAAAAAAATGTAGGCGTGTTAGTGGATTATTAATATTACAGGCAAGTGTTCTAATGACAGTAGAATGATTAATGTAGATATGAGGATCGTTGGCATCGCAGCAGCACGCACTTGTGCCTCTTTCTGCAGTGATAAATTCATTAAAAGTGCTGTTGCATATTCTAATCTGTACGTGCCCATTGTATGACACTCGGCTTTCAAATGATGAATCAACCATTCTACAAGACCAGCTGCGATCATGTATAATCTCTGATTTCTTCGTAAAGAAAGTTTTTGTAGAGTTGCGATTATCATGTCACAGGTAAAAGCGTCTATTGATTCAGCACTTGTGCTATCAAAGCACTGTACTACCTTTATAACAGTTAAAATTTTTATTTATAATTAATTATTATTCATAATGTCTAAACTAATAGTGATTACTTAGTATAACAGGGTCATTTTACAGAGATCATTCAACTTCTTGTTAAAATAATTAGAAATAAAAATACATTTCAATTTTACTTCATAAGTTAATCACCAATTACTGTAAAATGATCCTTTATTTTTAGATATTATTCAACCAATGAATGAAATTTAAATTTAATTATTACCACATTTAAAATGGCAGGACCGACCGCTAGATAATCCCGGCCAGATTTAAATGAAGCGAAGGCATTTAATAATCTTGCTGCTGACTGCTGTAAAGGATGTGGCTCAACTACATCCAACGGTATTAATAAATACGGTAAAATTGAAGATTTTCCACTAAGATCATTTGAACTTTTTGAATTATGATATAATTCAAGTAAATCATTTTTTACATACTCATTTATCGTTTCAGCACGTTCAATAGGTTGACTCAATGTTATTTTCTAATATTTAAAATTAAATGATTTATTATTATTATTATTATTATTATTCATTAATCACAAAAAATACAGATATAGATAAGACATACAATATAATTATATATATATATATTTATTCATCGACATGATAGAGATGTAAAAATATCTGTACATACACAGCAAAAAATTTTTCGTCAAATTCAACACAAAAATTTATGGTGATTAACTTTTTTTTTACACAAACTTAGTGTTAATTCAACGCAATCTGAGTGTAACGATAGAGTAATACAATTCTATGTTTAAAGTAACACAGATTTATGTAAATGTAACATTAAAAAAGTGTTACTTAAGTATCGAATAACATTTTTGTGTGTTGAAAACGGATCGATCAAACGATTTTGTTAAATCAACACACTAAAATTTTAAATATTCGACGTTAAAATTTTTATATTTTACACTATGAGAAAAATTTTTTACTGCGTAGGACCGATATAGAATTAATAATAAAAAATTATATTGTTTACTAATACTAATAATAGTTCTAGTAATTACCCATCGTAATGCTTGTAGAAGTAATAATTTTTTTTTAACGCTTGCACTAATGAGATGTAATTTAATTTTATGATAATTTAGATACTTTGATAACAGCGGAACCATACTCAGCATAGACTTTCTATTACTTGCAATTGAAAAATCATCATCCTGCTCGGATTGTAGCTAAACCGAAAAAATAGTTTCAATTACTCTTAATCATTAATCCTTATATATATATATATATATATATATATATATATATATATATATATATATATATATATATATATATATATATATATATATATATATATATATTTTTATTTTTGTATCTACTTTGCTTCGTGTTTTCTGTTCAAATTTTGGTTTTGTATTTTTTTATCATTAACAGATAAAATAAGTTTTCGTGAAACATGAAAATATAAAAAAAAAAATTGTGGTTTATATATTTACATATGTTCATTTAGTAATTTTAGGAATTTTCGCTAAGCGTAGAACTTTAGGATATGGAGAAATTTTTATTTCATTATTAAATTGTTTCAGATAATCAGTTGTTTTTTAATTAAGTTGACTTTAAAATTCTTGCTATAATTTTTTATTTATAAATTGTTTGTAACTATAAGATTGTTTTTTAGTTGCTAGCTCAAATGAAAAAAAAATATGTCAACATCCCAAAACATTTTGAACAGTTAGCACGAAAAAATTTAACTTCTAAATAGCACAGTTGCACAAATAAAAATATTTAATTTATATTTAATATGAAAAAAAATTAATAGTAAATAATTACTTGTTTGTGAAAAGAATCGTAATTAAAAACATCTGGATAGATTTGTCGACAAGTTTGAAGTGTTACACGTAAATCAACGGGCTCACCGTGTATGGATTTCTCAATTGCTTCAGTAAATACACTTGCAATATCACGTATTTTCTGGTACTCAGAGTGTAATTTATGAAAATTTTTTTTCAATTTTTGATATTTACGATGTACATTATACAATTGAGATTTAGTCAGCATTAACTCTTGGTTGGTATAATTAGTGCTAGTACTATTTGGAGTATTCAATCGACGAGTTGCTGATGTGTTTATTATTATAGCCGGATGATTAAATCCATTTGTGCGTAATACATTTGGTGGAGGCATCTCATTGCCATTATCGGTTTGTGTACTTCTTCAATATTTCATAAATTAATAATTAATTATTATTATTTTTATTGTATAAAATTAAATTTTAAAATTATGTAGTTAATATTGTCATTCTATTAAATTAAAAAAAAAAAAACTGGAGAGTAAACATGTGGTGCATCCGCCCCCAGGAGATATGTAAATCATAATATTAGAATACTAAGTAGATACTAAAAAAACATGTCAGCTCTGAAAGTTTCAGACCCTTATATCTCATATTATTTCTAGGCGCATTAATAAAAAATTTTACAAATAAATTAAAAAAATGGCATTCAGCAGTAAAAAAAAAATGTGTCACGAAATAAATCAGATTAGTGAAATTACTTTATAAATTATCTTACATCCTTATTTATAATTCTTCAGTAATTGCGTGTTTTTTAGTATCACGCTTCCTTTAATGTGACCTTTTATTAGTTAAATATAATCTATGTATAAAAATAATCTCTTATACATACTCTTTATTTTATAACTTTAATTAATTTAAGTTAGTTGTTTATAAAAAATTCTTTTGACGACCACTTTTAACCCTGATTTAAAACTCATTGAACCTTTGAATGTTTAATGAATTATTGTTATAAAAATAAAATTATAATAAATAATTAATTTTATAAAATTGAACTATCATATCTTAAATTGAAGAATTTTCATAAAATCAGGAGCCGCTGTAATCGTAAAAATAGATTTAAGATATTGAATTGAAACTATTTTTTTTCTAGAAACACTGATAGAAGGATTTCTTAGTATTTAAAAAGATTTCTTTGTGTTTAAGAAATCATTTCTTAAACATCATTTCTTAGTATTTAAGAAATATTTCTTAAATACTAAAAAATATTATAAATACTAAGAAATGATGTTAAATTTGAGAAATGATTTCTTAAATACAAAGAAATCTTCTTAAATGCTAAGAAATCCTTCTATCAGTGAATGTAAGAAAGATATTGATTAATATATTTAAATATCAAGTACTTTTAATAATTTTCATTTATAGTCTCATCGATTTTGAATGAAAAAATACATATTTATTTATTGTTATAATTTTATTTAACTAATGAGTTAAATTAGCAAGAAATCAAAAATTTTCAGGATCTTATTTAATTAAATTAAAACAATACATGTAGGACTTACGTCGCAATTATCTGTTATTTTTTTACAGTTTAAATAAATATAAAAAAAAAACTCTTACCTAGAACATACAATAAACCGTTTGTTATTCATAATATTATACTCTTCACGATTAGCTCCTAAGAAGTCGGGTATATCTCGATCATTTACACTTAACGGTAATGGTATAAATTTACTCTCAAACTTTTCATTTTTATCATTAAAACCACAACTATTATTTTCGCTTTCTAATTTAGCCTCATCAGAGGTGTCTATTAAAGATTTATTTAATTGTATAAAACCACTGGAAGTACTTCGATTAATCATAACTCTTTGATTTTTTATAAATTCTCCGGATGTTTTTACCGCGTTATTTGAATCCATCTTGAGATTCTTGTTTCTGTCAACATAACAATTAAAATTATTATTTGAAATATTAATAAATAAACTATTTAGCTTTAATTCAATAAATAAATTTCAGGATAAATTAATACGGCTTTTACCTGGACGAAATTTCCATTTACTATAGAAATAAAAATCAATAGAATGAAACCAAAACAAATACATAAATTTACATGCATAACAAGCGTTATCGATCGCTTTTTTAATTTACATATTCCATTCTTCGCTTTATATTATTTTATTAATTAATTAGTTTAATCATTAAATTTAACTATTTACTGATAAAATGTAAGTATTTTTGATAATTATTTTATTGTTTTACTATTTTTTTGTTATTAGCTGAATTATGTCAAACTTTCTCGTGTAAACAAATGACTAACCTCACGTCAGTGATTAAGATCAACAATAACAAAAATAAAAGTAAATGAGTAAATCAATAAATATGGAAACTAACTCGACAAATATGTTGACGTCATTAAATTTGATTAAAAATGTAAGTACAATATTTTTTGAAATGATGTAAAATAAATTACTATTTGAAGTTTTAACTATTTTATAGGTTAAGTATTTAACATTATGGGGATTATATTCAATTAATTATGAAATTAAATAATCTACGGATTTCTAACAACAGGTACCACCTTCGGCATACTACGTCCCGAATTTCATAACTGATAATGAGGAAGATGAATTAATGAAGCATGTTAGTTCATGTCCATTGCCTAAATGGACCCAATTGAGCAATAGGAGATTACAAAATTGGGGTGGAATTCCACATCAAAAGGGGATGATTGCTGAAGAAATACCAAAAGTATTTACTTTTTTATATTAAATAATTATTTATTAATTATAATTATCATTGATGAGATGCTTGTTATCAAATCAATAGACGATATAGTTATTTTTTTAAAGAAAGATTGAATACTATCAACGATATATTTTCTACTTCAATGATTATACAAAATTTTCATATTACTGCTTCAGATATAATTTTTTTTACAAAAATTAAATTTAATTTTAAAATTGTTAATACAATTAGAAGATAATTTGGATAATAAGTGTCATGATTAATATTATCAAATACTTAGACTACAATTATTTTAACAACAAGTTTCGAATTTGCTTGTTATTAACAGCTATTATTTAATTGAATAAATTTATTTACAATTATATATATGACTAATAGTTAATTGAATTAAATTATAAATAGATATTTCTTTAGTTGTATATTTTATCTTTTAGTCAGATGTGTAATGAGTAATTATTAATTTTTTATTATAAACAGTGGTTGAAAAAATACATGGACAGAATATCATCATTAAATATTTTTAGTAATGATAAACTGCCGAACCACGTTCTAATTAATGAATATTTAAGTGGTCAAGGGATAATGGTAATTATTTACAAAATAATTTATCTTAACTAACTATTTACATATTAATTATTCACAATATTAGAATTTTTTTTCTTTTTTTCAATTTAGGGACATACTGATGGACCACTTTTTCACCCTATTGTCACAACGATAAGTTGTGGATCTCACACACTTCTTGAGTTTACAAAACGCTTAGACACAGAAGAAGTATATTACAATTATTTTTATAATTATTACTTATTACAGATATCTACTTAACACGATAATATTATTTTCAGAATCAAAGACAGTTGAAACCAGAATTTTCGTTCCTGCTTGAACGAAGAAGTCTCTTAGTTCTTCAGGATACATTATATCACGACTATTTACACTCAATAAGTGAGTGCAATTATGATACAATTGAATCAAGTTACATACGCAATTTAAATTTATGTTCAATCAAGTATGAAGAAAGTGAAAAACTTAATCGTGAAACAAGAATTTCATTGACCATACGTCATGTGCCAAAAACAAGTAAACTAAAGCTTAAATTTTAATTTTATACATTATTTAATATTTTTAATTAATGTCATTTTGATAAAACTTGTTAATTAAATTAATAATTTTGTAAAGATTTCAATACTAATAATGTATTGACCGGTCTTCAATCTATTTACATTAAGTTAAATATAATGTGCTAATATTATTCTTGAAAAAAAAAAAGTATAAAAGTTGATTCCGACACAATACTCATGATGATACTTGCATAGCTACATCATTATCTTCATAATTTTCGAGGCTAACATCCATTATTTCTTCATCAGACTCGTCTAACATCTCTTGTAAGGAATGAATTGATGATATTAACACGTGGAATTGTTTCCTCCGCATCTCCAGTTTATGTTCCAGTTGCTCAGATTTTTCCTAGAGTAAAACAAAAATAATTATTTTTATTTTATTCATTCTCGAGTTTTCTTTAAATTCTTTATACTATTTTAAATCTAATGGGTCGAAGTAAAAGTCAATAAATAATATTATTTAAATTGTAAATTTAGAAAAATTTTCATTAACTATAAATCTATAAGTTCTCTAAAAGTGTATTTTTATCTTTCTAAAATAATTTTCTTTTATTATTAACAGTTTTTTGCTTAATGGAATGTTGTAAACTAGGAAAATGATTGCATCTCAAAACAACAATTTCGAAGAAAGCATAAATAATTCTTTAATTTTTTGCCTTTTGTATGAAATAAAATTTTTGTCAAGTATCTACTAGCATGAGAATCACTATTTTAGAGTAACTATTACAAGTAAACTTATTTTTTGTGTTATTGAAATTCAAGAACATTCGACCCATTTCTGAGATAAAAAACATTCAAATAGTAATAAGATAATATAAATAAAATAATTACCTTCAAAAATCCAAGTTCTTGATTCAAAGTCTCCAATTTTAAATTAGTTTCCTTTCTATTAGGCTGCTCGTTGATAACTTTGGCCAGGACATCATACTCGATCCGATTCTTACGTATTTGTTTGGCTTCTTGCAACTCAGCTTTTGTAGTTTCAATATCCTGTTTGGCCTGTTCTATTTCAGTTCCAATGTCATCGTACAATTTTTTATAATTTTTCAATTCATCCTGACTCATAGCCGACATGAAACGTGATTTTTTTTGAGCAAATTCACACTGTGCAAGACTAGCTAGAATACGTTCATGAAGCGTGTTATCAACATCCGGATTATTAGCCCACTTTATAAATGATTTCAATAACATATTTATCCGTCTGTCATCACCAATACCGTCACCATCAACTAGCAGACGACGTCTTATCACTTCTTCGTCAGACATTTTAATTTATTTAAACTAGTTTTGCACTTACTCACAAGTGATGAGGAGCCCGTTAGTGTAGGTTATGATTCTGTTTATATTTATTTGAGTTGATATACGTGTATATATACAGATTTATTCAAAGGTACGTACCTACGTGTACTAAACTCGAGCGCTAACTAAAGATTTTGTATTAAACTTACGTGCTAATTCAAAGTTTATACGCATGCGCACACTTAGAAACACAAGTCGCCATCTTTTAAGAAAAAACGTGGCAAAAATAAATCGTATTTTTCGGGTTTGAGGCTACAAATCAAAAGCCGACGCAGATACCTTAATATTTAATAATTCATACTTACCACATTTTTTTTTCTTATTCGAAAAGACGTTAGTCATTTTATGCATCGACAGATTCGTAATAAACGTCAGAAGTCATTTACTATAAGTAGGGGAGAAGGGGGTCAATTGAACCAAAAAAAGTTTAGTAATTTTTTACTATTCGAATTAAAACTAAATAATAACTTTTTTTTTCTTGGAATGATAGTTTATTAAGTCTACTATCATTATCAATACATAAATTAGTTAATAAACAACGTGAATTTTTAAAAATTATTAATTTATCCAAACGCGTCGAATGGTTCAATTGACCCCCGCTCGGGGGGCAATTGAACCACTGCTCGGGGTCAATTGAACCAATGACATTTATAACTCAAACCCGAACTTTTAATAAATAACATATTAATTGTTACTTTCTAATATTACTGTTGCACATTTTTAATACACATATATTATATTTAATAAATTAAAAATCGATTTAAAAATAATTTTAATTACAAATTGAGTTTATCAAATTGTTAGGTTATTTCCTGAGTATTTTTCACGTCGAGTCAAGATGCGCGCGCATGTCCCATGCTTCTCCGTATGGTTCAATCGTCCCCAGGGACTGGTGGTTCAATTGACCCCGTATAATTTTAAAACAATTAATAGTAAATAATAAATAAATAAACCATTCTATCACTATAAACAAAGTTGAGGATTATAAAATATAAGTATATACAACTACTATAATTCAAATTTTATCAATTAATTCAAAAATTTAAATATTATTAAACAATTTGTCACCAGCCGAAAAGAAAGTTTGCATGCCTAAAAATAAGAAAATCTCAATTTTTCAAAATTTATCGATCGCAATGATTTCAAATTTTGATCATATCCAAGTTTAACATATTAGAATCTAATTCTAAGAGCATGAAGCGTTTTTTCAATTTTTTAAGTCGAGTGGTTCAATTGCCCCGTGGTTCATTTGACCCCCTTCTCCCCTAACAAAAATTTTTAATTTTTTACAATTTTGTTAACGCTTGGGTTTGCCACGTTTTTTCGGGTTACAGTCAAATAGTCAGATTGATAACATTCCGAATTAATAAATTACTAGAACTTAGAAAGTAAATATAAAATATAATTTAAAATAAACAATTTGACAAATTTTAAAATTCCGAAAAATATAAACTTGAATAAAGAAAAAACTAATGCTATATTAATAGAATCTTTCAAAGTCACAAAGTCTCAATAAATTAAAAAACATAACAACGAAAATTTTTACGCCAAAATAAATGAACAGACTAACACTCATTTAGTCGAAAAATGTGAATATATAGTTATTTGGATGAGTAATTTTCGACCGAATCATTATTCATATAGATGAGTATTCGGATGAATATACGTTGGAACGAACTTTTTTCGAAATTAAATTAATTTTAACTCTTG
The DNA here is from genome assembly GCF_020080835.1 of Cotesia glomerata. Classification (NCBI taxonomy): domain Eukaryota; kingdom Metazoa; phylum Arthropoda; class Insecta; order Hymenoptera; family Braconidae; genus Cotesia; species Cotesia glomerata. The sequence goes on along the minus strand of NC_058159.1, from coordinate 23,241,097 downwards.
AGGAATATAAGATTTATGTTTACCTATATTCGATAGCTCGGTGTTTTATAATTTACAAAATTGTTTTTCGGCTAGTATTCTATTTAAGTTAATGTATTTTATAAACTTTGAATGTAGCGGAATCCTTAATTTTCTAAAGTTTTGATAATTCGGAATGCTTTCGATCTGACTGGTTGACCGCAACCCGTTTTTTCTTTAAAGATAGCGACTTGTGTTCCTAAGTGTGCGCAAGCGCATAAACTTTGAGTTAGCACGTGAGTTTAATACAAAATCTTTAGTTAGCGCTCGAGTTTAGCACACTCAGGGATGGGCGATGTTAGCACAAAAAATCGACATCGGACTATCGATTTTCGAAATTTTTCACCATCGAACCATCGATGTTTTGACAAAAACATCGAAACATCGATTGTAGACATCGATGTTGAAAATGCGCGCGAAAATTCGAAAAAATTATACTTATAACCAAATTTGGCGTAAAAAGAAATTTTTTTTTATTATTTTAATTATTATTGCCCGTACACCCTCAAAATTTTGACTAAAATTCAAAAAACCCTAAATAAGGCAAAAAATTGCGAAAAACTGCAGCCACAGCGATGAATAAAATTTTGTGGACCTAGATCAAGCATGATTTTTATATATTTCAATTCACTGAATCTGAATTTGAACGTTAATTAGCCCGTTGAGCCGTCAAAATTTGAAAAAATAGCAAAAAACTAAAAAAAATGACAATAAATCATGAAAAATCAAAATTATCAGAATAAAAAAATTTTTTTGGATTCAGATTGAGCATGATTAAAATTCAAAAAAATCTCAAAAACCAAAAAAATTGGGAAAATTAAAGTTATAAATAAGAGAAAAAAATCTGTTAAACACTGTGTAGGTCATTTAAAGATTAAAAAAATTCGATACAATCGAACGACAGTCTGAAATTCGAAAATATGGTTATTTCGTTATTTTTGAATTCTAAGATCATATTCCAGCTATGAAAATGCACTTGCAAGTCATTAACAATTGTGTTTAATAGATTTTTTCCCCATATTTATAACTGTAATTTTTACGATTTTTTTTTTGGTATTTTCAGATTTTTTTTTTAATTTTTAGCGCGCGCTAAAAAATTTCTAGTAGAAATTTATTTCGATGTCGATGGTTCATTATTCTACATCGACCATCGATGTTTCGATTCCAAAAAAAATCGACCAAAAAAATCGATGTTTCCTGGAAAAAACATCGATGTACAGTAGCGCTCAAAAGTATTTTGACAACATAAAATTTTTTAATATTTTTTTAAAATAAAAGCCTATCGGAAAATGTATTGAGTATAATGTAGAGTAGTGTAACTGCGACTATTTAAGCGTATCAAATTACAACTTCTTTGTTTACACACCGCGCCACCGAACGTACTTGACTTACCGTGAGCTCAAAAGTATTTTGACACGCATTTGACTTGAAAAACTCTCGCAGATTACTTGTTCCTTAGTTTTTATTATTACATATATTTACTTGTTGTGGTTACTTCAATATGCCTAAGTGCAAGGAATATTCTAGTGATTTTAAAAAAGCCGTTATTAATGCATTAAAACAAGGAATGAAACAAACAGAAGTTGCTCGTTTGTTTAAAGTGTCTCGACAGTTAGTTAGCTTATGGAATAAAGTCTATAACAAACGAAAAACTGTCGAAAGTAAGCCTCGAGCAGGCCGCCCAAGAAAAACTTCTTCTTACATCGATCATATTATAAAAAAGTTATCAGCAAATGATATACGGATGTCCGCTGTAATGATAAAAAATGAATTAAAAGAAAAATATAACGTAGATATTCATGTTTCTACTGTTAAACGACGCCTAAAGGTCCTAGGGTTACATGGCCGAAGACCGGCTAAAAAACCTTTAATATCGAAAAAAAACAGGAAGTATCGTCTTGAGTTCGCGAAACGGCATATATCGTGGTCAAGTTTAGAGTGGTCTAAAGTTTTATGGAGTGACGAAAGTAAATTTAATTTAATGTCATCTGATGGTATCAAGTACATTCGGCGTCCAGTAAACAAAAAATACGATTATCGGTATCAAATACCCACAGTTAAACATAGAGGTGGTAGTGTGATGGTTTGGGGATGTTTTTCACGGTCTGGAGTTGGACCATTAGTTCGAATAGAAGGAAAAATGGATCGGTTCATGTATGCAAATATATTAAAGTCTCAGATGTTACCATATGCTAAACATCACATGCCAGCTAAGTGGTATTTTCAACAAGACAATGATCCCAAACACAGATCAAAGCATATTAGTGACTTATTAAATCGTGAAAAAGTTAAAGTTCTTGAGTGGCCAAGTCAAAGTCCCGACTTGAATCCGATAAAAAATCTCTGGGAAGAATTGAAACGTAGTGTAAAAACCCAAAATTATTCAAACAAAAACGCTTTGTTTGAAACTCTAAAAAATGAGTGGGATCAAATTCCAATAAGTCGATTACAAAAATTAATCGACTCAATGCCGGAGCGATGCAAGGCTGTCATAAAGGCCAAGGGATATGCTACTAAATACTAATATATTTATTGCTGTAAATTATAATTATGCGTTAAATTAGTTTTTTTTCAAAAATGTCAAAATACTTTTGAGCCACCATTTTCCTATTATTTTAAAAATTAAACTTTCTTTTATTACGAATAAGAACCTCTTTGACACTATTCTGTAGTTTATTCAAAAGGTGTTAAAAAAATAAATAAATGATTATTGTGTTTCATATTTATTTTTAATTAAACCACTAAATATATTTGTCAAAATACTTTTGAGCGCTACTGTATATCGCCCATCCCTATAGTACACGTAGGTACGTACCTGTGAATAAATGTGTACATATACACGTATATCAACTCAAATAAATATAAACAGAATCATAACCTACACTAACGGGCTCCTCATCACTTGTGAGTAAGTGCAAAACTAGTTTAAATAAATTAAAATGTCTGACGAAGAAGTGATAAGACGTCGTCTGCTAGTTGATGGTGACGGTATTGGTGATGACAGACGGATAAATATGTTATTGAAATCATTTATAAAGTGGGCTAATAATCCGGATGTTGATAACACGCTTCATGAACGTATTCTAGCTAGTCTTGCACAGTGTGAATTTGCTCAAAAAAAATCACGTTTCATGTCGGCTATGAGTCAGGATGAATTGAAAAATTATAAAACATTGTACGATGACATTGGAACTGAAATAGAACAGGCCAAACAGGATATTGAAACTACAAAAGCTGAGTTGCAAGAAGCCAAACAAATACGTAAGAATCGGATCGAGTATGATGTCCTGGCCAAAGTTATCAACGAGCAGCCTGATAGAAAGGAAACTAATTTAAAATTGGAGACTTTGAATCAAGAACTTGGATTTTTGAAGGTAATTATTTTATTTATATTATCTTATTATTATTTGAATATTTCTTATGTCAAAAATAAACGGTACTGTATTTATAAGACATTTAATGACTCGAACTTTTTTCATAAGAAACAAATTACTCTGAAGTAACTTAAAAAAATTCTACAAATAAAAATTTCTAAAAATTATTGAAGCGAATTTTGTTTCTTAATTTTTTCTCGGTAATTATTTACTTGTATGAAATAATTCTTTAAAAGGGTCGAATGTTCTTGAATTTCAATAACACAAAAAATAAGTTTACTTGTGATAGTTACTCTAAAATAGTGATTCTCATGCTAGTAGATACTTGACAAAAATTTTATTTCATACAAAAGGCAAAAAATTAAAGAATTATTTATGCTTTTTTCGAAATTGTTGTTTGGAGATGCAATCATTTTCCTAGTTTTCAACATTCCATTAAGCAAAAAACTGTTAATAATAAAAGAAAATTATTTTAGAAAGATAAAAATACACTTTTAGAGAATTTATAGATTTATAGTTGATGAAAATTTTTCTAAATTTACAATTTAAATAATATTATTTATTGACTTTTACTTCGACCGATTAGATTTAGAATAGTATAAAAAATTTAAAAAAAACTCGAGAAGAATAAAATAAAAATGATTATTTTTGTTTTACTCTAGGAAAAATCTGAGCAACTGGAACATAAACTGGAGATGCGGAGGAAACAATTCCACGTGTTAATATCATCAATTCATTCCTTACAAGAGATGTTAGACGAGTCTGATGAAGAAATAATGGATGTTAGCCTCGAAAATTATGAAGATAATGATGTAGCTATGCAAGTATCATGAGTATTGTGTCGGAATCAACTTTTATACTTTTTTTTTTCAAGAATAATATTAGCACATTATATTTCACTTAATGTAAATAGATTGAAGACCGGTCAATACATTATAAGTATTGAAATCTTTATAAAATTATTAATTTAATTAATAAGTTTTATCAAAATGACATCAATTAAAAATATTAAATAATATATAAAATTAAAATTTAAGCTTTAGTTTATTTGTTTTTGGCACATGACGTATGGTCAGTGAAATTCTTGTTTTACGATTAAGTTTTTCACTTTCTTCATACTTGATTGAACATAAATTTAATTTGCGTATGTAACTTGATTCAATTGTATCATAATTGCACTCACTTATTGAGTGTAAATAGTCGTGATATAATGTATCCTGAAGAACTAAGAGACTATTTTGTTCAAGCAGGAACGAAAATTCTGGTTTCAACTGTCTTTGATTCTGAAAATAATATTATCGTGTTAAATAGATATCTGTAATAAGTAATAATTATAAAAATAATTGTAATATACCTCTTCTGTGTCTAAGCGTTTTGTAAACTCAAGAAGTGTCTGAGATCCACTACTTATCGTTGTGACAATAGGGTAAAAAATAGTCCATCAGTATGTCCCTAAATTGAAAAAAAAAAAAAAAAAAAAAAAAAATACTAATATTGTGAATAATTAATATGTTTTAACCACTGTTTATAATAAAATATTAATAATTATTTATTTCATAACTGACTAAAAGATGCAATATACAACTAAAAAGATATCTATTTATAATTTAATTGAATTAACTATTAGTTATATACATAATTGTAAATAAATGTATTCAATTAAATAATAGCTATTAATAACAAATCAAACTCATAATTTATCGTATAAATTATTTTTATCTAAATTTTTGATAATATTAATTCACAATAGATGAAACTAGTTATTATGCGATACTATTATAAACTTTCAAATCATATATATTACAAATATATTGATGAGTGAATTAAAAATCTATCACTAAAATTTTAAATTAGATTGTAGGATAGACAGATTTTTGAATTTTCATATTCATACTATTGTAAGAAAATATCGTATACAGTAATTTAATTATATTACTTATAAACAATGTAGTTCAATGATAAAAATATTCAATAACACATATGGATTTGAGAACTAAATTTAAATATATACTTTTGTACTTTCATACATAGATATTTATTTGAATTTGCAAAATAAAAAATTATAATTAATAATTTCAATTACTTTGTAATTTTCATTGAAGAAAATAAAAAATTCCATACAATTATAAATACTTAACATATATAAATTAAAATAACAGTCAATAACAATAATAATTAATAATCATAAAAAAGGTATAAAACTGCAAATAGGATCAAGTAAAAGTAAAGCGGCTTCTACAATGCATAATGATCCTCTTGCAATACTGTAACTACGTACAGATTGTAATGATTTTTCAAAATCAACCTCTTTGATACTTTCGAAACTGATGTGAAGGAACTCATGAATAATAAAGGATCCAGAAATAACGAACAGAAAAGCTCCGATGACACAAAAAGCTGTATTCTAGAAAAAAAAATTATTATAATGTTTTAAATTAACATTTACAAGGTTGAAGAATTAACTTCAATTGATGATAAAAAATAGTAAATTTTATACGTACTGGAATTAGACTAATAGGTGATGCAAACAAACCGCTTACCAGTGATACGAATATAATGATTAAATATGCTACAACAGTACCAGTTGACAGGTACTCGGTTGACATTGATTCAGTATTTATTTTGATGTTTAAATTGGGTATTTTATCAACGACTTCATTCAAAAGACCACTGCTGTCATCGGGTTGTGAATAATTCTTTGTATGCACGTCAATACCAAAAATACAACATACAACAATCTGAAATTATTTTTTTCTAATAAAAAAAAATCAACCTATATTCTTATACTTAAAATATAAATTGAGTGAAGATTATTTTCATACCAATTGCAGAATTTTGATTATTGAAATTGAAGGTAATTTCGATGGAAATATCTGAAAAAACCGAAGTACATGTAATCAATATATCAGACAAATAAATAAGAATTAATAATTCATGTCTTGTACGTATTGATTAAAGTAATTTTTCATTCAACCAAAAAAAAAAATTTTTTAAGTAAAATCACTTACAAGTAGAAAAAGTTATAAGTATGTAATTATATTTTAACTTACCGACTTCCAGATGTTAATAAGACAGCAAGGCATGGTGATGTGAGTCGTAATAAATAAAATAATATGAAATTTTGATTGGTATTGTGTTTATATGAAGGTTAATAACAGATAATTAAAAAATTGTACTTCATTTATTTTTATAAATAGTTTCAATGACACAAATTTGCTTCAATCAACAAACTGTCACTCATAAATAATTTTTTTTCTAACTTGTAGCGGTCTTCTTTCAAACAGAAAAGTATTGCTTTGATAAAATAATATAATTTCTAATTACCTTCATAACTATATTGAAATAAATCAATTCAATTTCTTTGGATGTAATCAAATATCAATCAGAAATCAAGTCGCAAAAGGCCATACGAGAGTTTTAGTATACAGTAAAAAATTTTGCGTCATTGCGACAAAAAACTTAGTGTTAAAAATTTTTGTGTTAAATATTTAACATTTTTATGTGTAAATTTAAGATTTATTCTGTTAAATCAACACAAAAAAGTGTTAAATATTTAACATAAAAATTTTTAACAAAATTTTTTGACCCAATAACGCAAAATTTTTTTTGTTTATTTGTATAATATTGTTAATGATCTTAATTAGTCATATTATCATTTCTTTTAAAAAATCGTTAATGATAAATATTATTTTTAGTCATTCCGTAATGGAGGAAAAATAATTTTATTAATAATATAAGAAAGAAGAAAAAAATTTATATATATATTATACAAAATCTAAATACAATTAATTAATAAAATTATGTTAATTAACAAGGTAGAAAACTACAAAGAGCATCAAGAAGAAGTAAGGCAGCTTCAAAAATACATAGAGGCCCTCTTGCAAGATTTAGATTACGCAAATTTTGAAATAATTCTTTTAAATCTATCTGTTTAATGGTTTCGAAACTTATGCTTTGATAATCTTTGATAAGCAAGGATCCTGATGTAACGAAAAGAAAAGCTCCAAGTGCGCAAAAAGTAACATTCTGCAAATAAATTTTTATTATAGTTTCAAGTATAATTACTAGCTCAGATAATTTGATAACTACATAAATACTTACAGGAAGTTTAGTTAGCGGTGATCCGAACAAACCACTTATGAATGATACGAAAATAATAATAAAATAGGCTACCACAGTGCCAGTCGAAATGTACTCTGTCGGTATTGATTCAGCATTTAATTTGATGTTCAAAAGTGGAATCGTTATGTTGTTCTCTGGTATTTTATCCACTAACTCATTCAAAAGAGTTTCATTTTTTGAAGAATCTGAGTATGCTTTACCCCGTATATCGAGGCCAAATATACAACAGACAACTATCTGCAATTTATTTTCATTTTTAATTTGATAAGTCAATTAGTATGTTACATTCATTCTTTAACAATATTTTATTTTCAACTTACAAATTGTAAGATTTTAATGAATGAAATTGTTGGACAGCAGGCCATGATGCTCTACGAAGATAAACAGAAAAATATTATTACTAGATAAGATTAATCAAATCAATTGTGACTCATGTTTTCTAATAATTGATAAAATATTTATATTTTCTTATATGTAAAGATGATATATTTTTTGAAATTATAATGACGAAAACTATACGGATACGAAATAACAAATATCCATGTAAGAAATATATATTTTAATATTTATGGAAACATATATAGAAAAATATATATCTATACTTAGAAACAAAAATCTTTGGTAAGAAGAATAATATTTTTCACTAAAGAAAATATTTTTTGGAAACGAACTTTATTTTCGCCAAAAATCTATGTTTCATGTGTAAAAACATTTTTTAACATATTACGCTTATGTATTTCATACGTGAAAGTCATATTTATTTTACTTATAAATGAGCCAGATACATTCGTTTATAAAGGAATTATATATAAATGAAAAAAATATGCATTTTTGTTATCAAATACCCGTCATTAAATAAATTAGACAAGTCATTGAGCTTCTATCGATTAGGAAAAATTTTTACTTTTTTTATGTAAGCATTAATCAATATTTTTTTTTTTAGAAATTTTGTCGGGATCAAAAATGCTTTTTAATTAAAAATATTATCAAAAAAAATTTTTGATTAACATAGTACTATTTACTGCCACCTACATCATTAATAAAGAAGATCATTTGTAATAATTGCTTTTTAGGATCTCAAAAGTGAAGATCTGATGAGAACTCGATTTTCGAAAATCGGTGTGAAACCAATAATTTTTCTATTCTATTGAATGGTTAATTTTTTATCGTAGGATGTTAAAAAATATGAAAATTAAATTAAATTATAATAGGTACTTAAGTCTTGATGCCTAAAACGGATTTTGAGTAAATAACCACCAATAATTTTAAGAATATTTACATAAAACTTTTTATCATAAATTCTCTCATTATGCTAGTCTTTCAGTCTATCTTATTAATATTAATTACTTAAAAAACCAATTGATTAAATGAATATTGAGTATTAATAAATCGTTGTCAAGAATGTCATACAAAAATAATCACAGTTATCTATTATTAGTATAGTATATACTGTAGTATAGGGATATAATAACTAAACTAATTTAAAAATCTTACCGTTAAATAAAAATTGCTTTGTTAATATCAAAACTTGAAAAAAGTGTCTACTTCAATATTACTTTGGCTTACTGATATCAATCACTGACGTACTATTGAATCGTTCAACGTGTCAGAGTCATTGCAAAGCTTTGCCGTGATAAGCGTTCATTTTTATTGTTTCAAACTAATACAGCTCACCAATATTGATAACAGAGGTAACTTATGTGTATTAATGAAATCCGCAGAAAGATAAAATAAAATTTGATAAGGTGTTTATATGATGATGCACTATCTTAACAGTTGCGGATATAAAAGAGTATTTTCTGAATTTTATTTTTTTTTATATCATGAAAAAAAAATGTATGAGTAAGTAGGTTAATTAGTATTCTCGGTTTGAGAATTACTGCTAAGAATTCAATGCCACATTAAGATAATGAACTCGTTAAATTTTTAAAAGCGCTATTAAGTAAATATTTTTGTTCTTATCTAAACGTGGAATTTCCCGCATTCATAATTGTACTTGATAAAAATTACAGTTTTTATAAAGTTGTATAAAACTTATCAACATTCTAATTAGGAAATTGCCTCTATATTTTAAAGGTGATACTTTGAAATTTTGAAATACTTTGAGAATAGATTGTTTGAGTAACCTTGACTAAAATTTAAATTTGAAAATTTAAATTTAAATTTAAAGGAAAAAGTGGACATAGGACGTATATCATAATATTCATTATTGATTTAGCGATGTTTTGGTCATATATTTGGCCTTCATCAGGCACCTACATTTTCTAACGAAACACATGTACATCAAATATTTACAAAATACATAAAACCGAACAAAAATAGTTTCACACGGAAAAAAATAATTGGTAGAGGCTACCGATTGGTAATTGATTGAGATCACCGATTTTTTTTTCAGTAGAGGCAACCGATTAAAATCGGTAAAAGTTACCAATTTTTTTAACTTCCCGCTAAAAAAATTGAAAATTTTCAAAAATCGGGAAGTTATTGGTTTTACCCCGTTTTTTGAAAATCGAGTTTTCATCAGATCTCGACGTTTCGAGGTCCTAGGAAGCTTCCCTGAATGTTTTCGCGATGATGTTTGCATGTCTGTATGTACACGGAGAGAATTTTATGTTAACGGTAACTATCCCTATTTTGTAGCTTCTACTATCCAGGATGGTTATTAACTTTTATGGTTATTAACGTAACTATCCGGCGATTGTAATTAGTACAATCAGTATATATTAATTCTCACAATTATGATGATATGGTTTATCATCTAGATGGTAACTTTTATCATCGGAGATAGTTAAAATCATCATGATTGCAATCATAAAAAAAATAAACAGGAAGTATAAAAAACTAAATTTTTTCGATTTTAGAGTCAGAATATAATAACATTCTAATGTTTGACATAAGAGTAAGTATTGAAAAAAGTATATCTATATTATTAAGAGAATAACAAAATTTTTGTCTCCAGGATAGTCATATGATAAAATCGGTTTTTTTTTTGTGAAATTTAGTGACATTGCAAAAGTTTTGACTTGAATTTCCGCCTTTTCAAGGTTTCATATTCTCATCGATAGTCAATTTATCATGATAAGTATTTAGGCTGCATTCGAAAATGCTCCATTTCTAGACACATAATTAATAAATGACCTTTTATTTTGTTAACTATTGACATTTTAAAAGATATAAGCTCATCCCGATGTTACACTCATCGAGACCTTTCATTTGAGTACCCACATCAATTTTTCATATATTTTATATATTTATATATATATTATATGTATGTATATATGAAAAATATATCAAAATGCATGTGGATACTCAAATGAAAGCTCTTGGTGAGTGTGACATCAGGATGAGCTTATATATTAAAAAATGTCAATAATTAAGAACTGACATTACTATCTTGTCAACTATTGACATTTTTAAAGATATAAGCTCACTCCGACATTACACTCATCGAGACCTTTTATTTGAGTACCCACATCAATTTTTCATATATTTATATATATTATATATATGTATACATCAAAAATATATCAAAAATGCATGTGGGTACTCAAATAAAAGCTTTTGATGAGTGTGACATCAGGATGAGCTTACATCTTTAAAAATATCAATAATTTAGAAATGACCTTGTATCTTGTAAACTATTGACATTTTGAAAGATATAAATTCACCCAGACATTACACTCATCGAGACCTTTCATTTGAGTACCCACATCAGTTTTTCATATATTTTATATATTTATATATATTATATATATTATATATAAATATATAAAATATAAGCTTATATCTTCAAAAATGTCAATATTTAAGATAGTACAGTGCAATTTAACAAAAGTCATTATTTAATAAAGCGAAATTATTGTTTATTTATAATTCACAAGTCACGGTAGTCACATAGTGACTAATTATATTACCAGCTGCGATGGTAATAATTACCATCATGATTGTAGAATTTACAATCAACATGATTTTAGCGGTTAACATATATTATGATTAAGTTTACCATTTTTAAGTTACCAGCCAGATGGCCCTGAATAAAAAAAAAGTATTGAGACAAAGAAAAAAGTATTGAAAAGTATTGGATTGACTAGAAAACCAATTCAAAATTTTTTTCTTTGTCTCAATACTTTTTTTTAATCAGGGGGTAATAATTATTATCCAGATGGTAAATGTAACTATCTGGATGGTTCAGTTAACAATTTGGATAGTTCTTGCAATCATTCATACTAAGAAGCCTGTTTTTACAATACTCGGATAGTTGTATTTACCATTAAATTCTCTCCATGTATGTATGTGTGTATGTATGTACAATGGCGTGCATTAATTCGGGTAGGTTTTTATGCTTACAGTTTTTTCGCCACTTCTAAATTTGGCCGTTTCTAAACTCTAATCTTTGAAATCTGTAAATTTAGCGAAACGTAAAAAACGATATCACTAAAATGAGAAAAATATAAATAATTTCAAAAATAATTTATGCTTATAATAAAATATGACAAAAGAAAAAATGTCCATGTAAAAAAAAGAAAATTCCTAAATAATGCCGTTTGTAAAATGAGCGAGTTAAAAACTTGGAATTATTAAAATATCGCTAGCTTTAAAACAGTCGAATTAAAAACAAAGAACTATTAAAATTATTACAAATTAAAATGTAAACAGTTGAAAAAAAGAAATATTTAAAAAAATGAAATTAAAAAATTGGAGAATGTGACGGGTGGGCCTACCCTTCCGTCAATAGTATGATAAATCAAATATATTTCTATAAATCGATGGGCCAACTTGCCCACATGAATTAGACACCGAATTTCCGTTGTATTCCTAGCCTGACCGTTTTTGAGTAATTAATTTTCGAAATCGCATTTTTTACACGTAGATGTATAGAGAGATAGTAAAGTTAGTATGAAATTATTTGGCCCACTCGAGTGGTACGGAAGATTTCATGCTAACTTTACCATCTCTCTATACCTCTACGTGTAAAAGATGCGATTTCAGAAATTAATTACTCAAAAACGGTGCGGTTAATTGATCTGAAATTTTGGTAGTGACTTAATATATTTATCTTTCAATAAAAAAAATTTCATAATTTTCACACACACACACACACACCCGTCGGAAGAAGCCAAACTTCCAACAAGTCTAACAAGAGGAAGGACCGAAACTCCCCAGATGGAATAGATGGGCGATTGACGAAGAGAAAGGACTTGAAACCAAGTCCTCCGAAAAACGTGATGAAACAGAACGCCGAAAAAAAAGACGCGACTGATTGGAAAGATGTCCACACAAGGAAAGAGAAATGGAGGCTAGCCAAAGAACAGCTCCCAAAGGAGCCTTCAAAGAAGCCCAGGCCGGAGCCTAAGCGCAAAAAACCGCTCAAATGGATCAGACCCGACGCACTGATCATCCGCCCGGCCGAGAAAGCAAAGTACGCCGAGATTCTGCGTCGCATATAGAAGGCCGTCCCTGATGAGCAGGTTCGCACAACGGTGGACAAGATCAACAAGACCAGAAGCGGGGACTTGCTGATTACGATTTCGCGGAAGAGCGTGGACAAAGGCCAAGGCCTGCAACAAGACCATCGCAAACATTCTTAAGGAGGAGGCCAAAGTGATCTGCAGAGGGCCACAAGAAGACATCGAGATCCGAGACCTAGATGACACCACAACAAAGGAGGATATTCAGGCTGCCCTGCATACGGTAACCAAGGAGCTCTGCGAAATACCACCAGAGACAATCAAGATCCGCAAAGCCTACAGAGGTACCCAAACCGCTGTCGTGACACTACCGGCTGCAGCAGCTCAGAAGATATTAGAAGGAAGCGGTAAAATCCGAATTGGCTGGGTCAACTGCCGAATTAGAGCCACGAGGAAACCTACATAATGTTACAAATGCTGGCATTTCGGGCACCACGGATCCCAGTGCAGAAGCAAGACAGATCGATCCAAGCTATGCATCAGATGCGGCCAAGAAGGACACAAGATTGCGGACTGTAAAAACCCAGCGAAGTGTGTATTATACGCGGAAAATAAGAGCGCAGAGAACGCTGCCCATCACGCCGGCACATACAGGTGCCCGGTATACAAAGAGGCACTCCAGAGAATGACAAGCAAGCAAACATGAGGATATTACAGCTTAACCGCAATCACTGTGAGGCCGCGCATGACCTGCTCGTGCAGACCGTGCGTGAATTAGAGCTTGATTTAGTAATAATAGCAGAGCCATACAGACACCTGAATAACCAACCTTGGGAAACTGACAGCATTACCAAGGCTGTCATCTGGTCCTGTGGCAAACTTCCCTTCCAGAGCATAGTGAGCAATGATAGCATCGGCTTTGTAGCAGCGTCTATTAACGACATCTGTTTTTATAGTTGCTATGCACCACCTAGCCTTTCCATTGCTGACTTTACTGACTTCCTGGATCGACTGACCGAAGACGCAAAGCAATACTACCCAGTAGCTATAGAAGGGGACTTCAATTCCTGGGCGGTAGACTGTGGCAGCAAGCAGACTAATGCGCGAGGCAAGGCACTACGTGAAGCAATGGCCTCACTGGACGTGGTCCTTCTCAACATCGGTAAGACACATATACCAAGGGAGAGGCTAGTTCGATAATAGACCTCACATTCGTCAGCAGCAGCTTATTGAAAGGAAACTATTCTTGGGAAGTCTTAAACACCTACACCGCCAGCGACCACAGTGCAATACTTTGGGAAATATCGGCTGGCCGGAACCCTCAAAGAGCAACTAGACAAACTAATGCAGCTGGATGGAAAGTGAAAGACTTTGGCTCGGAAGCTTTGGTAGTAGCCTTAGACAGTGACTCGACCATCATCACAGGAAATGCTGTAGAGAAGATGAAGGACTTAATGACGAGAATTGCCCAGGCGTGCGACACCTGCATGCCCCGTAAGCGTAGCATCAATAAAAGACCATCGATGCACTGGTGGAATGATCAGATTAACGCCCTTCGCACAGCTTGTCACAAAAAGAGAAGATTATCACAGCGTGGCCACCGACGACCTAACTCTGCGGAGCTGATCGCAGAATACAAAAAGGCCCGTCGAGAACTGAACAAGGCCATCAAAGATAGCAAAAGACGCTGTTGGAAGGAACTCGTCGATGAGGTAGAAAAGGACCCATGGGGCAGACCGTATAGGGTGGTCATGACCCACCTGAAGCGCCAGTCAATGCCATCACCTACGTGTCCACAGCTCCTGGAAAGAATAGTTTCTACGCTGTTTCTTCGACAAAGTAAGTTCGGCTATTCTTCATTACCAGTAAATCGAGAAGACATTCCACCTGTCACAGAAGAGGAAGTGGTGGAAGCGTGTAACCGAGTAGGGAATAATAAGGCGCCGGGATTGGATGGAATCCCGAATATTGCATTAAAAACAGCTATTAAAGCAGCGCCAAATCTATTCTTAGATACCTACGATTCGTGCCTCAAAGAAGGGATTTTTCCTAGAAGATGGAAACAGCAAAGACTTGTACTTTTCCGTAAAGGGAAGAAGCCACCGGACGAGCCATCATCCTACCGACCACTCTGCATGCTGGATACAGCGGGTAAGATATTAGAGCGTATAATGCACCAACGAATAGAAGCAGCCGTCGATCCACTCCTAGCAGAAGGCCAGTATGGTTTCCGGAAAGGACGATCAACGCTGGATGCGATCAACCTGGTGGTCGATACAGCTAAGGAGGCAATCGCTGGAAAGAGATGGGAACGTGGCAGAAAGAAGTATTGTTTAGTGGCTGCCTTGGACATCAAAAATGCCTTTAATTCCGCTAACTGGGACTGCATCATGCGAGCTCTCGAAGATAAAGAAGTGCCGGGATACCTGCGCAGAATGGTAGCAAACTACTTTACAGACAGAGTCCTCAAATATGACACGAAAAACGGTCCAAGGGAGTACGAAATAACCGGAGGAGTGTCACAGGGCTCAGTTTTGGGTCCTTTGCTGTGGAACATCATGTATGATGGTCTCCTGAGCGTTGCATTACCATCAGAGGTGAAACTTGTTGCATATGCCGATGATGTAGCGGTAGTGATTGTCGCGAAACACTTGGAAGAGATCAATCTGGCTTTCGATATCACATTTAGCCGGATTAACCTATGGATGGAGATGATGAAGTTGGAGTTAGCCAAGCACAAAACTGAAGCTGTGCTCATCACCAGCAGAAAGATCGTAGAAAACATCAAGCTGAATGTCGGCGAGCAGGAGATCGCATCGCAACCATTTATCCGATATCTAGGAGTGACGCTGGATGCCCGACTGAACTTTAAGCAACAGGTCGAACACGTAAGTGCTAAAGCATCAGCGGTGGTAACTAGTCTATCAAGACTGATGCCGAATGTTGGAGGCCCGAAGCAGAGCAGGGACTATTGCTGTCGTCAGTAGTCACATCAGTGGTCACATATAGAATATCCGTTTGGGCAGACGCGCTAGAGACCCAAGAATCATGGAGGAAAGCCGGACTGGTCTACCGATTAAGTGCACTGAGAGTTGCAAGTGCCTTCCGCACAATATCCGAGGAGGCAGTGTGCGTCATTTCTGGAACTCTGCCTCTTAGAGTCCTAGCTGAGGAAAGACGGAACCTATACCACCGAAAGAGGTCATCTACACTGAGCGCTGAAGAACTGAGAACTGAAGAGCGACAACATAGTATAGCAAGATGGCAACAACTATGGGATGCTGCGGAGAAGGGAAGATGGACTCATCGACTTATACCAAGGATTGACGTTTGGCTTAACCGGAATCACGGCGAGGCCAACTACTATCTGACCCAGATGTTGTCAGGACACGGCTGTTTCCGGGAATACCTTCTTCGCTTTAAGCACGATAATTCCCCAGAGTGTCCGTCTTGCCCAAGAGTTGCTGAAAATGCGGAGCACGTTTTCTTTGAGTGCCCTCGTTTTAACCCACAGCGTGATGAGTTAGAGAAGATCCTGAACAAGAAAATCACACCAGAGTCAATAGTAGAAAAAATGCTGTCATCCGAAGCTGCCTGGAACGCCACAAGCACGTTTACCACCGAAGTGCTTACAGAGCTGCGTTCCATTGAAAGAAAAAGGGCAAATGACAGAAACTAGAAGGAAGGAAAAATAACACCTTAGCCACCAGAAGGAATAGCAGTAGCTAGATCCTTCCCTCACGAAGTAATGCCTGACGGCGGTTTCCATGAGGGATTAGAGGAAAGAAGAAAAGGGGTTTAGGGTTTAGTGGGTAGGGGCGTTAGCGTCGAATTTCAGTATGACGCTGCGTCGAGTCGCCACATATCCAGGCCGAACAGCTATGCCTGGAATCCGTAAAAGGGATTCTCCCCCCTAAGTTAAAAAAAAAAAAAAAAAAAACACACACACACACACACCTATACATACAGACGTTAACCCTAGAACTTCCGGCTAAGTTTGCATTTCAAGCACCTTGAAATGTGTTTTTTGATTAATATTTGAACTTTTCAAGCTCAAAGCACAGTTTTTCACATTTTGAGCTCTTCGAGAAAAACAAAATTTTACGAATTTTTAAAGAACTATAACTTTTGAATGCATCGTTCGATTTTTATTTTCAAAAAAGCATTCGACGCAGTTTTTTAAGAACAAAAAATGTATGCATAGTTTTGTTATGATTTTTTCACACGCTTTAGAGTTATTTTTAAAAAACATAAAAATTCAAATTTTTTTTTTAATTTCTTCGGAGTGGCTTGATGAATTAACTCTTAAATCTAATCGGATCTACGTTTTGATAGACCGTTTCGAATGACGTGTCGCCATTTATATACATAATTATATAGGACCATTTTTCATTTATAATTATGTAATATAATGATATATAATTTTTTTTACCGGGGCGGGTACATAGTCTGATATACTTATATCAAGGCATATATAGTCTGATATGGCCAATTTCCATATCAGGCCTGATATGGACGGTTTATATCAGGCCTGATATAGTCTGATCAGAAAATTTTTTCACGGGTAGACATATCACCATCCATGTAAATTTTATTAAATGTATATAGATATACAGTCTTCTGGCTTTTTTATTTTGTTAATTGTACATGAATGATACTGAATTACCTAACCATTCGCATTCGGTGGCCTACAATTATCCTAAAGAATTAAAAAAAAAAAATTTAACTTAATTGATGCATTTTTTCGCAATTTATAGTGTTTTCAGAGTTTTATACATGAAGGACAGGAAAATTTTTTGACTTATTTTGAGGTTGTTTCTGTTTCTAGTAAACTAAATCAATTTCTGAAAAGTGTCAAATTAATCTCCAATTAAAATCAAAGGAAGTTAAATTTATAAATTAAAATATTAAATAATTTAAGTTATAATTAAAATAAAATTTATAAAAATCAAATTAATTTCAAATCAAATCAATGGTTAAAAGCAAAAGTAAAATCCGCTAAATAAATTTTAAAATAAATTATAATTAAATTAAAATTAACGCAAAATATTATTCAAGTTAAAATTAAATTAATAACTACGATTAATCTCTAAAAATTAAAATAATTCTAAAAGTTAAAAGTAAAAATTACAATTAAAATCAATATTCGAAATTTGAAGTAAATTACAAATTAGTAAATTAAAATTACAGAACTTATAAAAGTAAAAATTATCATTAATTTAAAAATTGTTCAAGACTTCGATAAATAAATTTTTCCAAGTTCCAGTAAAAACTTATTGAAAAAAATTTTAATAAAATTTTGACCTTGCAAAATTTAGCCAAGCTGATATTCCTGTCTCAAATCCACTTTGGAATTCAAGATGGACGCTAAGCCGAGTACTCAGGCAGATTAAATTCAATTGAAATGAATCTAAAATTTTTGGTTTCAAGAAAGTTTCTGTGACAAATTAAATTAACAATAATAAGATTTAAAATTTAAATTTAATTATTTATCGAAGTCAAGGTTAGGAACCGGGAGAATTTGAATTTGATTTCCAGGAAGGTATATTATAGAGTGTCAAGATTAATTAGTATTGTTAATTAAAATATAGTGGGTTATTTTAAATATTGTTAATTAGAAATAAGTGCGAATAATTGGCCAAATTGTTTTATTAAAAAGTGTGTGTGTGTGTGTGTGTGTGGAAATAATTTACATTATATACTCCTCGTTCACGGGCTGTCGAGGTGGTTAATATTAGCAGGTTGTCGACTAGTTTCATGGTATCCTCCTCTGTCCTAGTCGACTTCAGGTTCCTTAGTCCCGTAGTGAGGGTCCAAGCGACCACCCAAGGTCAGATCTAGTCATAGAGCGTGAGGGTCCGGTGGACAGCGCGATTTAGTTAGAAACTGCGGTATAGACGCTCCATAAGAGGGTACCGTCAGGAATAAGGGATTATGATAGAAACTGCAGTATAGGCGCTCCATATGAGGGTACTATCAGGATTAAGACATTTTTTATTAGAATTTATTGTCATGATATATTTATGTGTCGTTTATGTATATTATATTCACTTTCAACCAATCAGAATGAGAATAAATATTTTCAACCAATCACATCACGAATAGATTGGTTTCACATACATTTCATCTCAATTTTATTATGGGACTGCGGTATAGACGCTCCATATGAGGGTACTGTCAGGATTAAGACTTTGGATATTTTATAAGAGTGTGTGTGCCCTGTTTAAAATTTCCAATAGGATCCCATCAAAAGCGACAAAAGCCACTTAGAAACCCATAAATTTTATTGGTTTCTAAGTGGCTTTTGTCGCTTTTGATGGGATTTTATTGGAGTTTTTCAACAGGGTGTGCGAGTTAATATTTCATTATTGTGAAAGTAGTTGAATAAATTTGGAGTTAAATTTAAAAATAATTGTTATTATTTTTGTCAACCTAATTATAATTTCTCTCGACGCTAAGATATCTCTCATTGCTTGGACCGGTTCTGGAAACCGTGATAAAAATTCCAGTGGCGCCCTTTTATTTTAAAATTAAAACAAGGGGTGACCAAGTAGCAGGAGCCTTCCGTTACAATGTAAAATGTTAAAATTTTGTGTACAGTTCTTGAATAATTAATTAATCTTTAGAAATAACTACCAGAATTGAATTTACAGCTTACAACAAAATCTGTAGAAAAAACGTGAATCAATGAACGACAACTTAATATATTGAAACGAAGTAACGTTTTGAGTTAAAATAACCTTCCTGTTAACTTTTTTACCAACTTTCTATCAAGTCCCTACTGAAGTACATTGTAGTCAACAATTAGAATATCAATAAATCTCATCAGTTCAACATGAAGTTTATCAATATGTAGCATGTTTTTCGACAGTAATAGCATTGAAGAATTAATGTCGTATTAAAAGATAAACTTGATTCACAACTATTCAGTCAGCATGAATTGACAATTAACTAGTTTATGTTCAATGGTTTACGTCAAGTTTACGTAAAGTTTGCGTCAACTTTCGCATTTGCAACAATTTCACAGAAGTTGACTTACGCATGAAGTTAGCGTAAACCTACTGCCGGAATTGACCGAAAGGTTCACTTAAAGTTGACGCGAAGTTTACGAAAAGATGAAGTTAACTTGACGTAAATCAGTTATAAGAACAAATATTGCCTTACTGTTCCCATAAACTTTGCCTCCTATTCCAGCCGCAGGTTTACGTCAAAACTTGATTTCCCTGATAGCTAGAGTTTCAGACCAACAAAGTTGGTGTCAGATAGTTACCACAAACTTAGAGGAAACTTGCGGTCAAGTTCCGAATTTGTAACTGTTAGCATCAAGTTGACTACAAGTTTCTGAGAAAAAGACGACAAATCTACTACCGCAATATGTCACCCAATTTCTTGAGAAACTTGTCGTCAACTTGATGTGAAAAAGTTTCAGAAGCAGTTTTGACTGACCAAGTTGACACCAACCGAGTTCATTTCCAAGACTTGCTGCCAACTTGGTGACAAGTTGTGGTAGTAAATAGACAGAAACTTGCGGGCAACTTGGCTATCAGGGTTCATTTGTGCTAACTAAATCACTGTCCGACGATAAAGTTGTTTTCTGCTCACTCTAAACTCTACTACTGTCCGACCACAGGCTACTCAATCTACTGTTTGTTCCACCGAACGACAGAGCTCGCGCTTGACACAACTTTTCAATCAAAACCGAGAAGTATGCAATTTCGACATTTCGTCTAAATTCAAAAAATAATCTTCAAATCTATTGAACCATCAATTATCAATTTCCTATGACACGAAAAAAAAAAATTTACTTCTCGATTACCCTACAAATAGCAAAAAGTTTTTCATAATTATCTTGAAACTCCATTTTTATAAAAACGTTATTCTTATGGCTCACAAATCTAGCATCTTATTATGCAATCATACAATTGCGAGTAGTTTCAGGATCTTGTCCTCTGCTATCCAAAAACAAAATAACATACTATGAAAAACAAAATACATGTATATTATCTAAAAAGGGGGATGGGTATATAATCATGCGCAGAACTATTGACTCTGTAACCGGGAAAGGAAGGTTATAAGAGCTAACATGGTATCATTTTAGCAGTTTCGGCCTAGCAGCCCGTAGTGACGCGGTTCTGTCCTTAGCCTCTTCCGTACGAAGCACATAAGTATTTAGTACACATACATCTAAACATTAACATATATAGAGGTGCTTTTTGTACATAGTCTGATCTACATCACGCCGTTGCGCTCTCTCGTGTCATCCCCAGAAATTGGCTGACACCTCTCACTCATTACTATGGTAAGTACTGCAGTAGTACTAGCGGCAGCGGCACATCACAGCCCCCCGATAGTCAATGGCGAACGTTCGATCGTCCTTGCACTGTTAGGAGCTTGCGGTTGTATCCACCACCCTTCTTCTCATTCTCATCCTCATCCCCCCTCTCTTTCTCTCTCTCCCACTTCACCTTTAGCTTCCACTTCCACTTCCTCTTCTTGTACCGGTACTAATACTACTCGAGAATTTTGACTATGTATAACTCCTTTCTCCTTTACTTTGTACTACCGTACGTCCTGAATCCTGACTAGGATATTGAAAGGAAAGAGGGTGGTGGTGCACATTTGCAAGTTCTACTGGCTTTGCACCCTGGTTACCAACTACGTACTTTCGACGTTAAATCTTATATTAGTATTTCTACTATATTTGTATGTTCAACTATTATTATTATTATTATTATTATTATTATTATTATTATTATTATTATTATTATTATTTCTTACTTATAATTCTATGGCTTATTTACCGCTCAATGTTGTTCACCCGAATGAACTAGACTCTGACTGATTAATGTTTACTTCGTGCGATAACCTCTAACGTCATTTCGTAGTCTCAGCGTTGTTCCCTACGGTAATTACTTGCCAAATATATTAGCCATTAAATTACCCAAATAATTTATTTACTTGATCTATTTATGGACATTTATATATCTACGTCAAATAACAGGTGCGTTTTTTATCATTAATTTTTTATTTCGACATTTCATTTACGTTATGAAATTCACGGGGATGTAAAGTGAATTTTTGCTAATAATTTTGACAATAATAATAAATATACTTTTGTTTATTTTCATTAGAAAAAAATAGCCGAATTTGTTAATTGTGTCTAAAAAAAAATTTCATTTCGAATTTCAATTACTATTTTCAACTATTAAAAATAAAAATAATGATTATTTCCCATTTTGTGAATAAATGAATTATTTTAAATGTTTAACAATAATTATTAATCAAATTTTTTATATGGATAATTTTATTGTTAAGCATATAACCCTTAGAAAAAATTACTTACTTTAAATTATAAACTTGTCCAGTTTATGATAAAAAAAATTAGGAAAACGGTTGACCCTGAAGGCCATCCCTGCAACTTCCCGCTAATTCCATACCTAAACGCTTGAAATTGCACTTATGACGTTTTTGAGCTCTTCGAGCTTAAAAATCTAATTTAAATGTTATTTCGAGCTCTCCGAGCTCATATAGTTAGCTGTTCTAAGTTTTTGAGCTCTTCAAGCCCAAAAGTTTGATAGAAGTTTGACAAAACAGTATTGTTTTAATTTTCAAACTGCAATAATTTCTGAATGAATGAATCGATTTTCACGCGGTTAGCAGTATTCCACGCATTTTTTCAAATTCTATGATATACTTTTGAATACAAACTGATCAAACCGAAAATTTGAGAGAAATTGGAAAAATTCTTTTTCCGAATTTTTTCGACAACGATAACTTACGAACCAATCAACCGATTTTCACGTTTCTGGCAGCAATCGATGTGGTTTTTTAAGCTCTAATAATTTTTTTATTTCATCAAAAACGATCCGAAAAGAAATGTCGAAGTTATGTGAAAAAAACACTTTTTTCGAAATTTGTCGTTTTCGATAACTCTCGAACAAATCAACCGATTTTGACGGGACTGGTGGCAATCGGCGTGGTTTTTTAAACTTAAAAGCCGAATAGTTTTTGGAATTGATCGGTGAAGCCGTTTAGAAGTTATTCCAAAAAAACGATTTTTTGAAAATTTTATTTTTGAGATTTCTCAAAATCAAGCGAACCGAATTGATTCAAATTTTCACGAAATTTAATGGCAATGATACTCTTTGGATTGCCACCTATTTCGATCCGATTGGTCGAGCCGTTCAAAAGTTATAAGAGGTTTACATACATACATATACACACACACACACACACACACACACACACACACACACACACACACACACACACACACACACACACACACACACACACACATACATACATACATACATACAGCCGCACGGACACCATCGCGGGAATAGTCAGGGAAGCTTCCTGTGACCTTAAAACGTCGAGATCTGATGAAAACTCGAATTTTGCAAAACGGGGTAAAACCAATAACTTCCTGATTTTTGAAAATTTTCAATTTTCTTGGCGGGAAGTTAAAAATGATTTATAATTATCTTTAAATCTTTTTTTGCAGTTCGACTTGAGCCTATATCTAATGTAAGAAATTTTTTCGAGCTTGTAAAGTTGAAAAGCTTAAATTTTTTTAATTTAAATAAAAATTTACACAAAACGATCTGATATACTGTAAAAAATTATAAGTGAATTCAACGTGAATTTTGCTCCGCATTCACTCCCATCACTCGAAGTACCGAAGTGAAGTCATTAAACACTCCGCGTTCGGAGTGAATCCGGAGTTCTTTCAACGGAGTGAATTTGGAGTGATTCCGGATTAAATCTGGATTTTAATCCGGAAAACATTTTACACTGAAAAAAAAATTAACTTGATTCAAGAGAAAAATTCTTGAACCAAGAATATAATTTTGAAGAGGGTGATTTTCTTGAATTAAAAGGAAAAATTCTTGAATCAAGTAGAATTTCCTTAAATCAAGAACATTTTTTTTCTGTGTTCGGAGTTCTTATACTAAAATCAATTTTTATCAAACTGAAACAAGTTTCATGTGCCAAATAATTTTTTTTCGTCGGAATAAAATAAATTATACTTAAAAAAAATTTTTTTTTCACAAGCTGAGAAATTTATGGTAATGATTATCATGAAATGATGGTTAAATTTCAAATTTTGGCATGATGGTGATCATTACCATCAATATTATAATATTTACAGTATAAGATAGCCATAGTTATCATTATGAAATGCATGTCATGAGTATACATATATATATATTTGTGGAATATATGAAATATATCAAAAATTAATGTGGGTACTCAAATGAAACGTCTCGATGAGTGTAACATCGAGATGAGCTTATATCTTTAAAAATATGATTACAAAAAATTTTTGATCAATAATCCGAATTGAAAAAAATTTTTTTTTTTTATTTATATCAAAAAATTTCTTAAGTTCGAATTTTGACAGAAATTAGAAAAAGCTTTCTGAAATTTAATTTTTTAAATCTCTAAATACGCATTTTATCATTTTGAAACGAATTAAAACTATTTTTTTATTGGTATGCGATAAAAGAAATAAAAAAACTTACTCCCTGGAATAAAGTCTATTAATAACATAATTTAAATCCATCTCGGAGTGAATTTCACTCCCGGAGGGAGTAAATCAATTGAAAATCATCCACTCCGCATTCACTCCAAAAATTTTACAGTGTATTAGATGGATTATTTATTATACTATCAAAATTTGATTTAACCAGTGACGTTAGCCGAGTGGTCAAAGGCGCATGGCCTATAGAGCACTTAAACTAACTCACTGGCCAGGCGTAGGTTCGAATCCCAAGTTGGTCTTACAAACCAGCTTGGTTGAGATTTGACCCTTGCCATGCAGGTTAAGATTTTCACAACCCAAAAAGACCCTAACGTACCACTCCCAACAGTTAAAAGTCAGCAATATGATCACAGGTATTAAAACCGACTCTAAATAAAAATTGAATAAAAAAAAATTAGGAAAACGGTTGACCCTGAATAGTAATATTTAATAATGAAGGCCATCCCTGCAACTTCCCGCTCATTTCGTACCTATAAGCGCTTAAAATTACACTTATGATGTTTTTGAGCTCTTCGTGCTCAAAGAGATAGCTTTTCTATGCTTTTAACCTCTTCGAGCTCAAAAATCTTATCAAAGTTCGATGAAACACGATTTTTTAAATTTTCAAACTGCTATAACTTTTGAGTGAATTAACCGATTTGCACGCGGTTAGCGGCAATCGATGTAGTTTTTTGAGCTCTATAAATAATTTTGAACAAAAAAATTGATCTGATGAAAAATTTCGGAGTTATTACAAAAAAACACTTTTTTCGACAACGATATCTCACGAACGCATCAACCGATTCTAACGCTTTTGGTGGCGATTGATGCGGGTTTTCAAGGTTAAGAGCTGATTAGTTTTTGAGGTCGATTGGTTTAGCCAATTCGGGGATATTTAAAAAAAATGAAAAAAAAAACAACTTTTTTTTTCACTTTTTTTGCGATTTCTCGAAATCTACTGGTCCGAATCGGTTCTAACTTACAGGAAATCTAAGTTTGGCGAAGACCTTTCGAATGACATCAACTGCTATCAAATCGGTCAAGCTGTTCAAAAGTTATACGAGGTTTACACACACACACACACACACACACACACACACACACACACACACACACACACACAAACGTACGGACATCATCGTAAAAATAGTCAGGGAAGCTGCTTAGGGCTTCAAAACGTCGAGATTTGTTGAAACCTCGATTTTTGCAAAACGGGGTGAAAACAACCGATTTTTCGAAAATCTTCGATTTTCTTAGCGGGAAGTTAAAAAGAACAAATTTGATTTCTAAGTTTATATTTATTGTACAAGTGGAACAAAAATAGTATCGGTTCTCTCAATGAGTACGAGTAAAGAAAAAGATGATAACGGTTTTTAAATGGAATAATTGTATTTATCTATATAAACAAAAAAAAATTACACATCTTTTTGTTTTCAAAGAATTCCTTTGTAATTTTAAACTTTATAATAACTCTACCAATAGATTGGTAGAAAAAAAAAATATATTGTACGGCCTTTCAGTTTTATACGTGGGACACGATATATCTAATTAAATTGAAACGATGGACTTTTTAAGTCGAGACAAATAAAAATTTATTACAGTAAATAAGCAAATACTATTTATAAATTTATGTTTAACTTTGAAATGAAAATTTATTTAGCTAACATCTTTGTCTCTTGTGTTTGAACGATTGTTATGTCAATATTTTATTTTTCAAAGATCAATAATATTGTTTAGATATCATCTTATTTTATATAACGACCAAGTTTCTAAGCTGAAAATATTTATAAAATATTCAAGTTCGCAGTTTACTGAACAGTGAATATCAGAATAAAATTTCTCAAGTTTTTCTTTTATTTTAATTTCAAGTTTTTTCGCTTCACAAAATCCAACGTTTAGACATACTTTCTTCACGGAACCTACTTTTAAACTTCGACTAAAATAAAAAAAAAACTATGTTTTTCTAAAACTGTTAAGAAAACATTGAAACATGCACTAATGTTTAATGATTTTTCCCCACCAATAAAATAATAAACATAATTCCTCGTTGCGTAATTTATTTAAATGACGTCGAAAAATGTATTTAGCTAATAGTCGATGTAAGAGTTGACATTTGACTATAATCTAATACCATTAATGTCAATCCTCAATATTCTACCATGGGTGGATCAAATCCTCTTAGATCGGCTTACGTTGATCAGCTTACTACTGGCAATGTGACGCACTGTAGAACGCATTCTACCTCATATCTACTTGCTACTCCTACTCTAGTCATTTCCCAGAATAATAATGACTGTAATAATAGACATACGTCTTCTTACTTTCTACATATTTTTATCTTTATTTTTTTTTACATTTTTAGTTTTATTTCAACTTTTTCGTCTCAAGACTTACTCTGGCAGATGACTCTCAAAGACACTCGCACTTTTCAGTAGCAAGCCTCTCGTGACTCTTTAGTTCGTTCCCTTGCGTTCGATAACATTTTCTACTCTATACCTTTACAACTATCAAGAGTCTCTCGATATTTCTTTCATTTTTTATACATCATTTCTTTCATTTTCATCCATTTATATTTATTATTATTATTAATTATTACTGTTGATTATTGTTATTATTATTAGTGTTGATTATTGATTTTTAAAAACTCAATGGTAAAAAGAATTCATATTAACCACGCAAAGAGTAAATCGATTGAACAATGAACGCTGGGAAATAATTAATAAATTAAAATTATAGAATTGCGCATTAATCATGTAGAATGAATTATCAATTAATTTTTTTTAAAATATTTTTAAGCGCATTTAATGATAAATGTGTTTCATACTATGCTGTAAATTCATATTTAATATTCAACTCTTGAATCGTGATTAATTTATCATTGACACTGATCATTACTTCATAAATTGATTGTTCATATAATTAAAATAAATTATAATTATTCCTTTGTTTAAGAGGGAAAGAAAGAGTGAGTAATTATTCTATTTTTTTTCATTCAAACCAACTAAAAATAGAAATTCAATCCACTCATCACTCGCCAGTTATTGTTTAAATTAAAAAATGAAATTCAAAATTTTAATTACAATCTGAATGAAAATCACGAGTTTAATTAATACAATAATTATTTTTTGACAAATTTGACGTGTAATCAGTGAATATAAATCAGTTAATTACGTAGACTAATTACGTCAAAACTATTACAAGCTTTATACGTTGGTTGGAGCTTACAAGCTCATTTGATAAAATTTAATACACCGTTAAAATTTATTTATAATTCAACATTCCTGTTTTTAATAAACTAAATTTCTCATAACCTTTCGAAAATATAAATTTTTTTCTATTCTTGACTTGATTAAAAGTTTGATCATTTTTTTGAAAAAAATTAGGAAAACGGTTGACCCTAAAGGCCATCCCTGCAACTTCCCGCTCATTTCATACACAAAACTGCATTTATTACGTTCTTGAGCTCTTCGAGCTCAAAAATATAATTTTCGTATCATTTTGAGCTCTCCGAGCTCAAAAATCTGCTAGAAGTTAAATAACACACTATTTTTCAAATTTTTAAACCGCAATAACTTTTGAATAAATTAACCGATTTTTACGTGATTGGTGGCATTCAACGCAGTTTTTTAAGCCTCAAAGAACTTTTAAGTTTAAATCGATTGAACATGGAGTTTCGAATTAATTCCCAAAAAACGATTTTTCGATTTTTTTCGTTAACGATAACTCATGAACGAATTAACCGATTTTGACCGGGCTGGCGACAATCGACGTGGTTTTTTGATGTTAAGAGCTGATTAGTTTTTGGAATCGATCAGTAAAGCCGTTCAAAAGTTATTCTAAAAAAACCACATTTGAAAAAAATTTTTTTTGCAGTTTTTTCGAGATTTCTCAAAATCTACTGGTTCGAATCGATCCAAATTATGGTCAAAATCTAAGTTTGATCAAGCCCTTTCGAATGGTGCTAACTGCGATGAAATCGGTCAAGCCGTTCAAAAGTTATGAGAGGTTTACATACGGCCGTACACACACACACACACACACACACACACACACACACACACACACACACACACACACACACACACATACAGACGTACGGACATCATCGCGGAAACATTCGGGGAGGCTTCCTAGGACCTCAAAACGTCAACATCCGTTGAAAACTTGATTTTCAAAAAACGGGGTGAAACTAATAACTTCCCGATTTTTGAAAATTTTCAATTTTCTTAGCGGGAAGTTAAAAATTCACGCTTCTCTTATTTTTACTTACATGATAAACTCTTATAAAAATTTCTAATATTAACAAAAAGTTTTTTAATTTTACATGAAATTATTTTTTGCTCTCAATTTATCGCGATAATCTTTTCTTTTTCATGTCTAAAAGACGTAAAAAAATGAATATATTTTTTATTCAAGAGAGAATTTCCACTATTGAATTAATTAAGAAAAAAATTAAAATTAAAAAAATTTTTCCAAATAAAACCATTGTAATGTTCGTGATAAAGTCTTCTATTCATCAGTTTTGTTTGTTATTTTCATTAATTAAGATTTTCACTAAATAACAAAAAGGGTATTGGATACCATTGACATTATTAGTTACTTTTCTCTCCGATATATTTTGTGTTACAGAATCAATTTGAGGTTTACAATATAATCAAATATAATTGTAGAAGGCTAGGAATTGAGTCAAAAACTAACAGAATACGAGAAAATACGTCAGTCTTTTCCTCTGGGACAAATCGATTAGTTTCCACCAGCTAATTCGCATTGATCGGAAATTATCTTGCTTCAATAGATTAAGCAAACATTACAACTCAAATTTCACTTTCAAATAAAATCAAATCGAATAGTAAAAACAATCCCCTGATATTATCTATGAGCCTCCGCTGCTAAAATTCCCCAATAATTCCCGATAATCCCGGTTTATTCTACTTATGGTCACTCAGAAGAGAATACAAGTAACATATGATATGTGTACGTACATATAAAATATATTCTTCTTTTCCACTGTTGGTTAAAGCTAATTTTTAACTGTCAGACTAAGAATCATTAACGACTTCTGTGGGATATGGAATGTGGGGATAGTGTTTTTGTGAAATCGACGTCAGGCAGACTCCGAGGCTGATAAGCTTTCCGCTTTGTGAAAAATTCTACCCAGCGACCACTAGTGTTGAGTACGGGGTTCGAACCCACGCCTTGCCAGTGATTAAGCTCGAGAAGCTAAAGTCTTACGCTTAATCCCAATGGGCCATCAACCCGGCTCAAAATGAAAAATTATTCCTTTAGCTTAGAATCCCTGTACTTTAAAATAACTGAACATATTGATATTCGTCTACTTTCAGAATATTCGATACAATATCTATCAGTATCAGAAAAAGTTTAGTATATGTTTAAAAATGCTTTATGTTGATGTTACAAAAATATAATTATATATTGGAAGACTTCTTGAATATGAATTTTGTATATCAATAATTAAAACAAAATTACTGCTTTGTATTATGTCAAATAAATATTAATGAGGATTAGAGTGGCCCAAACAAGCCGACTTTTTCTATATATACTGGTTTATTATGTTGATATATCCTGATATATCTTGATAAGCGCATATGTCCTCATATGGCCTGATATTAAAAAAGTTTGGAAAATCCAAAAGTGCACGACTCATAATGCTCATTTAATTATGAAATATTTAAAAAAAAAAAAAAACACATAAGTCGTTCAAAATTAGTTGCCGAAAAAACAGCTGTACTAGGAAGGTAATGCACAGGCGCCCCTGGTGGAATAAATGTACATGATATGTATATCACCATCCATGTAAATTTTACATGGATATATATAGACATATAATCTTCTTGCTTTTGCACGACTCATGATGCGAAGCATCAGAGAGTGCTTTACGATCGAAAAATTTTTTTCGCCTCATTTTAGCAACTATTTTTAGTATTATAGCCTTGTTAGTTCACGGAATCAAGATATTTTGCATACTATTGTCGAGATAATTTAATGGAGATTAATTCTATACTTTCTAAAAATTGATTTACTGCAATAGAAACGGAAAAAAACATCAAAATAGGTCAAAAAATTTTCCTGTCCGTCATGTATGAAACCCCGGAAACACTGTAACTTGTGAAAAAATCAATTATTTGAGTAAAATTTTTTTTTTTTTTAATTCTAATCGACGATTGTAGGTCACTGAATGTGAATGGTTAATTAATTCTGTGTCGTTTAAGTACAATTAATAAAAATCGAAAACTACAAGGCTGTATATCTGTATATATCCATGTAAAATTAACATGGATGGTGATATATCTAGATCTATAGATATTATGTACATTTTATTGCACCAGGGGTGCTTGTGCAGTACCTTCCTACTACAGCTGTTTTTTCGGCAATTAATTTTGAACGACTTAAGTTTTTTTTTTTTTTTTTATATTTCATAATTAAATGAGCATTATGAGTCGTGCACTTTTGGATTTTCCAAACTTTTTTATTTTATTAATTGTACATGAACGACACTGAATTACCTAACCATTCGCATTTAGTGACCTACAATTCTCGTCAAGAATTTGAAAAAAAAAAAATTTTATTCAATTGATGCATTTTTTCGAAAGTTAGAGTGTTTTCAGAGTTTTCAGGGTTTCATACATGACGGACAGGAAAATTTTTTGACCTATTTTGATGTTTTTTTCCGTTTCTAGTGCACTAAATAAATTTTTGGAAAGTCTCGAATTAATCTCCATTAAATTATCTTGACAATAGTATGCAAAATAACTTGATTCCGTGAACTAACAAGATTATAATAATGAAAATAGTTGCCGAAATGAGACGAAAAAAATTTTTCGATCGTAAAGCACTCTCTGATGCTTCGCATCATGAGTCGTGCAATTATTTTGATCAAGATATATCAGGTCATACATGGCCATATTAAAACAATTATTATATCAGGCGTATAGTGATGCAAAGCAAAGAACGTGCTCGTCAATTGCTCGTCATTTAACGTCAATTGACTAACACTGAAAAAAAAAGTTTAAGTCCTATCGCAATACGTTTAAGCGTATGACTTATACAGATGGCGCATTTAACATGGGTTTAAGCCATACACTTAAACGTATTACGATAGGACTTATACTTTTTTTTCAATGAACTTGAAAATTGACGATTAGTCATTTTTTAAATGTAATGGAAGCTTTAGCGCAACGAATTATAAATAAATTGACCAAAAATTTTTTAATGATCATTTCACATCCAATTTTTTGTACAAGTCAGATTTTTTTTCTAAAAACTTTGGATTTTCTAAGAAATTACCCTTTAAATGTCTTAAATATTGAGCATATAGTTGGTTACAAATAATTGATTATATTTGTTAATAAATTTAAATTCGTAAAAAAGTATTGTTATCATTTAGTTTGTTTTTTTGAAGTTCCGCTCGTATTTCGGTCAAACCGAAAAGAAATTGCTTAAAAATATTTGTGACTAAACAAAAGAATATAACGCACGGACAAAACTACACTAAAAAATTTACGCAGCTTAAAATTGAATATTACAAAGCATAAGATTAAAAAAGTGTAAAAGCCAAAATTTATAATTTAATATTAAATAAAGTGTTTTGAAGTGTTTACTATAATAAATATCAGACTATCACTTGTTAAAAATTATTGTTTCAAACAGTAAAAAGTACTAAGTTAATAATTATAGTTCGTATTTTAACATTGAGGTTAAAATAAATTATTTCACTTAGTAAATATTAACGTTGGTAATATTAAATTTTAACTCTTACTATAGAATAGTATAAGCTTTCTCGATCATTTTCACATATCATACTATAATTTTTAACGTGCAAATGATTATCATTCAAGTTAAAATTATCAATTATTATACTTTAATATTTAGACATTCAGATATCATTTATTACTATTTAAAATTATATACATTATTATTTGAATAGTATTTATTAGAAATTGATTAATATTTATTTTAGTTTAGTTTTTTCTGTGCATCAATGGAGAAAATGATCGTGATTTGACCGAAGTAAAAAATTGAAGGTCATTTCACGTCACTAATCAGGCCATATGTGGTCATATTCATTCTGATATGACCGATTTCTATATCAGGACATATTGAGCCATATTAGTAAATTTTTTCACGGGTAGGTTAATTTTAATGAAAAAATTCGTTGATATTGATATTCAGAAGTCACTCGAAAACATTTTAAGCACTCAACTTTGAAAGTCGTTAAGATCTTGAGCGTCTTCTAAAAATTTTTTTATCGAACTGATTTTTTAAGAGGCATTTTAAAACATGATAAACTAATATACTTTCATAGAAAACGTAAAAAAAAATAACAATCATATTAAAAGTGATGAAAAATCATTATATATACAGTAAATATTACTTTAAGATAACGTCTTGAATGAATTTGGTTATTTAATAAACTAATTAAAATTTAATTCCTTGTTTGTGTATTATTATGGAGAGTATACTCATTTATAAATGCATATTAATTATATTTGTGTACATTTTACAATATTACATATTTATAAATGCATTTATATGCAGCAAATCTATCTTTAATAACTCTCAGAAAATGTAGATACGTATGGCTCGAGCGCAGCTATCCATATTAAACATTTATCCTTTGGGAAATATCGAATGGAATGTGAGTTGAGCGCAAATATTGCCACGTCTATCCGATTATTTGAAGTACTTTATATTATTATGTGGATGTTTATATTTATTAATCTGTTAAATACTTTAAAGATTAACATACAATATTTAAATTTTATTCTTGTATGTTATTGGATGGTTTGTACAGATCTGAGTACCAAAATGTTATTTTATTTATCGGATGTTTTTTATAGAGTTAAATTGAATTCACTAAATAACGGTAACATTTTGTTCGTTTAATCGGTTTTCAATTACGAGCATTGGAAAATAACGATTAATTAAAGAGCATTATTATAGATGAATGTAAATAAAATAAAAATATACCGCAAGTGTTGAAATGTTTATTTGGCGGACGATGTGTAACTGTATTCCAATACGGGTAATCACATACGACACAATCAAATATTTGCTTACCAGCGTACTTGTTGGTAAATTAAATCGCCCTATTATTTCGAATCCCATGCAAAGTAATGCAAATTCGATGGATATGCAATATTTCATAAAAATGCAATTTGATTTAAACAACCAAATTATTCGTTTATTGTTTATATTTTTATGAATTTTTGTAAAAATCTGAAATGTGTAAAATTTGTTGATGAACAAAAGTGCAAATGTCAAAGTAGAATACTGGCATTGCGATTAATGATAAAGTTACAACTTCTAGAGTTTGCTGAAAATAAGTAGAGCTTGAGTAGAGAGAAGGAAGAGAAGGAGAAGAAAAAATAAAATAAAATAAGAAAGATGAGTTTGGTATGTCTCATGCACGCTCTTGTACTTATTGTATATATATATTAATAGACGAAAGCTCCTAAGCACTCTCTATGTACCGAGAAGTAAGCAGTTTATACAATGGAGAGAAAGAGAGAATAATAGACGAGAAACCCGTTATATACATAAATCATAAACATAATCCTTGAAAATATATTTATAAATATATATTATGTACTTTGTATAATTTTCCTTCAGCAAAAGAGAATAATTAATAAACGATAAGTCAAGTTTATTTATAGCTTTGTGTAATTTAGCTTCCGTGAGAAAAGTATTAAATAAAAAAGTTCTAAGAATAAAATAAAAAATAAGTGCCATAAATTGGTTCTTTGCTCACTCTCGGTCTTAACGTTACTTCCTTTTTTGTACTTTTCTACTCTAATTCGAAGAAACTTGGACAGTGATACAAGGGTAGAGGTAGAGGGTAGAGAATTAACCGGGGTGGAAGTTGAAAGAACTATAAGGGTAGGGATAGTTAACAAGCAAAGTTTCGAAATGGTAGACGCGGATGGGGTATTGAGTTCGTCTGCTCGTATAACCACCGAGATTGAACGTTGAATTGCACTTCTATC
Organism: Cotesia glomerata; assembly: GCF_020080835.1. NCBI lineage: Eukaryota > Metazoa > Arthropoda > Insecta > Hymenoptera > Braconidae > Cotesia > Cotesia glomerata. Next base: position 23,206,644 of record NC_058159.1, on the reverse strand, counting down.
AACTAACTTTCTATTTATTTATTTACTTTTTTTTTTTTAATTTTAATTTTCGCAAACTTACTGCAGAATAATCTTTAAAGTATTGGTTTATCTTGTGTATATTTGGATTTTACGATTAAAAATTTTAATACTACTTAAGTTTATAGCTTATTTTAAAATCGAGTAGGATATTATAAGTATTATAAACTTTCTTAATAATAACAAGATGGAGTTGGAATTGTCGCTTGAAGACTAATTTAATCGGGGAATTATGCAATTATATTTTCTCGACAATTCAAATGACTCTATTTTTTCGTCTCTATAAATGTATAACTATGAGTTCTATAAGTGTGCAATTGAAGATAAATATTTTCATTTTAATGAAAATAATGCATAATTTAAAGAAATGTTTTGAAATAAATTTGAAATTTTCAAAGTATTCAAAAAATTTAACAATTTCTTAACTTCATCCCAAAAAAATTAATTTCATATGAGCAAAGTTTACACTCTATAAAATTCATAAAGCGAATGCAGAGTGGATGATTTTCAATTGATTTACTTACTTCGGGAGTTTAATTCATTCCGAGACAGATTTAATTTATTTTATTAATAGAATTCACTCTATGAATTTTTTTTTAGTGAATAATAATAAAAAAATAATTGTTACTTGTTTTGAATTCATAAAATGCGTAGGTAGAAATTTTTAAATTTATAATTAATATAACTTTTTTACACGAAAAAAGAAAAAAGTAAAAATTACATTATATTATATTACGTTGCGCTTCATGTAAAAAACTGGAAAAATTACAGTTTGAGATTGTAATTTTTACAGATTTTGTAAGCTGTGAAAATTAACATTCAATTTATAAAAATGTTATTTCGAACTACAATTTATCTAGTTTAAAATTTGTAATGACACATTACTATTTATAATGTAGTTTTTTTTTTTTTTTTTTTTTTTGTTTTTCCGTGTGAATGCCTGTCAAAAATTGTCATATGTTATCTTTTAAATAGTTGAGTAAAGTTCGAAAAAAGCAGTGGTCAAAAAATTTATATATGTATGTATTTATATATCTATATATATTTTGATTTGATCTATAATACTCTCACTTAGTAAAAATTTTTACCTTAAATCTATTCTATAAAATCTACCTTCCACCTTGGGTGCGGCCGAATGGCGTTATTTTTAATTTGAATTTTTTTCATACCAAGGGAAAATTGGTATATGAAACTTGTATCAGCAATATAAAAATTGATTTTAGTCTAAAAACTCCGTACTCGGAAGTTTATCGGATTAAAATCCAAATTCATTCTGGAATCACTTCAGAATCACTTCATTGAAAAAAAATTCCGGAATCACTCTGTACGCGGAGTCGTTTATTTATTTACTCCGGTACTCCAAGAGATAGGAGTGAAATTCACGCTAAATAAACTCACGATTTTTACAATATATAATTATTTTTAAATTAAACAAACTTACTTTAAATCTCTATCTAAACAGATTTTAAATCAGAAATATTTTGTTAGTTTAAAATCTTAATTAAAGCAAACACACATAAAATAATTGGATGAAATTTATAGCTGTTATTTTCCTGTAAAATTAACGATGCACTTAAACTAATGCAGATGAGAAAGACCAAAATATTTTCATTAAACCACAAGATGGAATTCTTGATGCATTAATCACTGAGGATTTTAGCTATAATTTGAACAACCCCGTGTGATAGCTCATACACTCTAAAGTCATTCGAAACAATTTCCAACCCCTTTTACTATATATGTATATATATTTCAACGAGGAAAATTCCTTTGCTAACATTTAAACTTATGAATGTTGCTCTTGATAATCTGCCGCCTGCATATTCTATATATCTACGCCACTAATGAACATACATCCGTTACTACGCTGATATTCATTTTTTATCCTCAACATTTTCTTTAATTAAGAAAAATAAATATTAAACATAATGAAATGAGAGAAGATTCAAGAAAAAATGAGTAAAACTCGTCCTTATCAGATAATACTCTTATATTCAGCTCTATATCTCTTCATATGTAGTTACGCTATAAGCGCATACACACTTATAGCTGAGTATTGTACAGTAGAGAATGTAAATGAACATACAGACATTTCAGTAGGTGTCGAAGCATACACGTGAAAAATATTCTCTTGTCGAAGAAATTCATTAAATAAAAATAGTGAGAGTTAAAATTGTCATTTTTTTTTTAACTTTATTGTCTTTTTAATCTCCAAGCAGACATAGACTATGGATATACGTATAGAAAAAGGGATTTTAATTTTGCGTCAGGTAAAATAGACATTGGATGATGAAAATGTAATAAAAGAAGGTAAGGAAATGTCAAAGGAAATAAGAGAAATTATAATGAAAATGTTTAAGTGAAGAGATCGAAAAACAACCTTCCCGAATTCAACTCTATTGTAACACATTACATCCGAATAATTTGAGTTTTTCATTCACTCAAAGAACGAAAGGCTTACTAGACAGCTTATTGGATTACTTTGTAGAAGTCTTTGACTTTACCTCTGCTTGATATATATTTATATTTATATTATATATAAATGCTCACGAAGCAATCTGGAAAATGTCTCGTTGACTTCGTCTACACTCGACAAAAAAAAAAATTATCAGCGTCGTATCCTTGAGAAAAAGTACTTTGAAGTTACAAAATATACATATATACATACATAAATGAAGATATACTACAATATATATGCAAAACGGAGAAATGGTGCAAAGAATTACGTCGATACATTCTATATTGAGAACATGCTACCTACATCTTTTTCAATAGAACTTATATACGCCCAAAATAAAATTCAAATAAATTGAAAAAAATAGTCGCTGATAAAAAGAATATGTATATCTACATCATAGGTATTGTTACATTTTTATTACATTTTTATAGTGTGAACTCTTATACGGATCTAAATTTTCTAGTTTGGTATTTTTACAAAAGATTCTTTCCACCCACTTTTTGTTTTTTTGTAAATATGGTGAATCGAATAAATGGAAAAAGAGCTTACTGATTACATAAGCAAAGATATTTATAGAAAAATTTCTATTTTAATAAAAAATATTTATTACATTTTTTAAAACATGTTGAAAAAAAATTGGATGTGTCAGTTCTTTAAATTATTTTCAATATTTTTTGTTTAAAAAAGGTTAATTTTTGGAACTTAATTACATTTTACTTACTTCAGCGATAAAAATTTTTTCTGGTAAAATTTTTTGTGATATCGGTAAAAAGAAAAAAATAATTTTATTCATGAATAATCAATAAATATGATAATAATATAATATCAGGTAAATAGCAAAAAATCAAGTTGACAATTTAGAAACTTTTTCCAAGATTTTAAAGTTGACTTCTATAAAGTTCGACATTTTAATTCAATAAAAATGCCGTTATATCTCGGGAGCATTCGGCCACGTGTCGTTCCTCCTTGCGGTATCGCAGTGATATTGCGCTTTCGCGTTATATATAAACATAAAAAATCTACAGCAGCGACAGCAACAGCAGCAGCAGCAGTAGCAGCGAGCTCTTTTGCTTGAACATCGATTTTATACGAATGCCACCACCTTAAATCCTATCTTAACTAGACTCGTGTATCAGATATACCGTCAGCTTAACTTTTATAGCTTTCTATATAATAGTTATCTAAACTATCCGCCGAGTAATGGAGAAAACAAAACACCGTGCAATGTAAATGGGTTTGTATTAACTATGCACTGTATAGCAAATACAACATTACGCTTTAGAACTAAACCAATCGAGTACGAATGCACCCCATGTTTTCAATGTTTCGTTAGGATTTGCTAAAACGTGACAAGACTTGTAAAACTAACAGAATAGTGCTCGCTATAACTACCACAACTGTACCCGTATATATGCACTTTGTGTAGTAACAATGTAGCTACTAACGTTTTTTTTTATCATGGTAATGTTCGCAAAGATAATAGTCACGAAACTAGATACATTTTAAGGCCGCTATACAGGCTAGATTCAAGATAATACATATTTAATGCACTCACATGATATCTGCGTCAATTACTTCTAATCTAAGATCTTTTTATCCGGGGAACTAAAATCGTTGTAAAGTTATACGTTGATGTTACACTGATGGATTAATAATATAATAAATGAGTTTGTTTTTAACTACACTGTAAAAAATCCGGAGTGAAACGGGAGTGAATTTCACTCCCATCACTCGGAGTTCCGGAGTGAAGTAATTAATTACTCCGCGTAGGGAGTGAATCCGGAGTTTTTATTTGCGGAGTGATTTCAGAGTGATTTCGGAGTGATTTCAAATTTCACTCCGAAAAACATCCGCGTTCGGAGTTTTTAAAATAAATAAAATAAGGATGAATTTTCGTTCTACAAAAAAAATCTCAAAATTAATCTGTATATATATATTTCTTCTGTGCGTGTGTTTGTCACTAAACTCCTCCTAAACGGCTGGACCGATTTTAATGAAATTTTTTGTGTGTCTTCCGGTGGATTCCAGAATGGTTTAGATTCACAATTCAGTCCACGGGAAAATGTATTATTTAATAGATTTTTTATTTATAAATTGTTGTTGACCTTGACTACCCACATGCACTTTTCATATATTTTATAAATATCATATATATAAGATATATGAAAAAATTCATGTGGGTACTCAAATGAAAGGTCTCGATGAGTATAAAATCATAATGGACTTATATTTATGAAAATGTTAATAATTAACGAATGATAATGTATTTTGTTAACTAATTATATTTTTAACGATATAAGCTCATTCCGATGTTACACTCATCAAGAGCTTTCATTTGAGTACCCACATGCATTTTTGATATATTTTATATATTTATATATATAACATATATAAATATATAAAATATATGAAAAATTGATGTGGGTACTCAAATGAAAGGTCTTGATGAGTGTAACATCGGGATGAGCTTATATCTTTAAAAATATCATTAGTTGACAAGATACAATGTCATTTCTTAATTATTGAAGTTTTTAAAGATATAAGCTCATCCCGATGTTACACTCATCGAGTTCTTTCATTTGAGTACCCACATAACATTTTTTATATATATGGTATTTGTGAAATATATAAATATATAAAATATGTCAAAAATGCATGTGGGTACTCAAATGAAAGCTTTTGAAGAGTATAAAATCACAATGGGCTTATATTTACGAAAATGTTAATTATTGAAGAATGCCCATTGCATATTATTAACTAATGATGTTTTTAACTACACAAGCTCATTCCTAAAATTTCTAAATTTAAGACGTGTGTACATGACAATGTCTGTCGGGTCCGCTAGTATATATATATATATATATATATATATATATATATATATATATATATATATATATATATATATATATATATATATCTATATATATATATCTACATATTTTTCTTATTAACTATTTGAGATATTGAATATAAAAAAAAATTTCAAATTTTATTGTTGAGACATTTGACAATTTTTAATTATAATTAATTTATAAAAAAAAATAAATAAAAACATTATAATAATAATTAAAATGAAATATTATTAAAAATAATAAATTAAATTTTTAATAATTAAATATAAAAAGGGCTTATAAAAATATTTTCTTTACAAAAATTTATTTATTTCTAAATTCATTTATTTTGGGAGTGAATGCGGAGTGAATTTTATTATTAATAAAAATTAACTCCTCGGAGTAAATATCACTCCCGCTGGGAGTGAATCAATTAAAAATCATTCACTCTTCATTCACTCCGCAAATTTTTTACAGTGTATCATGGCAAACGGTATGTACCATGGCATGGCAAATGGTAGTGGTGTTAATTACTTAGTTCAATATTTAAATAAATGATGCTAGCAATCAAAGTAAACCAGAAGAAAAGAGAAAAAAAAGCTTATTCGCTTTTATTTGATTTTTTTGATACCTCAACTTCTTTTTAGTCATCAAATAAATATCTGATATCAATATGAACTAGCTGATATGAAAAAAAAAAAAAAAAAATTGAAAACCTATAGCATCAGAACTCCACATATATTTTTCGATATAACAAAATAAATAATTTTAATTATTTTTTTTTTTTGTACTGTTTATCGTGCTTTAATCATGAATTTATTCATCTAAAAAATTTGATTTGAACACAATAACAAATATATCGCTTTTACAGTATAAAAATTACAAACAAATCAATTGTAAATATAAGTTTTGAAAATATGTATTCGATAGGTCTTACAATTGGATTTATATCTGTTGGGTTTTTCACTATAATAAATAAATAAATTAATAAATTATTTGGAAGTGATAAACAATATTAATTAAATTTATTTTGCGTTAATTTTATGGGTTGATATGATGCCAAAATGAAATGTCTGCGTGAAGTATCACATTTTCATTTTTCGCACGCTAAATTAATGGTAAAATGATTCAGTTACTACAGCTTATTATTACGTGACGTTTCATAATAATTTATGACTTCTTCAGGTTCATAATTTTCTACTAACATTGTCATAATTAAAGTTTTATGGTGAAAATAATTTTACTGTTTATTTCTGGTTTGATACAATAATGATAATAATAATAGTTCTGTAAGTATCACAAATTTTTATTACGACAATTGCAATAAAAATCATCCTGTAGCTGCGATGTTATATGTATAAAAACATTGAAGTTACTGAAACATATTCCTGCTGAAGCTACAATTTTTTCGTGACACATTTATCAGAAATCTACTAACGGAACAAAATAAATTCTAAAAATGATTCTTTGCTTAAAAATACTCATCCTCGATATGCAAAAACACACCAAGAGAATATCGAATGTTCTTATCTTCAAACTGAATTATTCATAATCTATAATACTTTTGGTCATTAATTTCCTTTCTATAACAAAATTCAAGATTCTTGATCTCCATGACATAGACAGTTGAAAAATCACCTTAATTCAAATTTTCATGTTGCGTTAATTCAACATATAATTTACCGAAGCTATATACTTTTAATAAAAACAATATATAATTTCTGGAATTAAATCTATGAGTATTTGCATGATCATTGATAGAGTATTTTTTGACGACCTCGTTTGAAAAATTCTGATGCAAAAATAACAATTTAAGTAGATTGCACTTTATTAAGCTTTTTTCTTGACCTAATTAATTTAAAGAAGTAAATATTGATTTATTTCTGAAGTATACTTACAGTTTAATCGTATCAACTCGATAAAATTAAAGAGTATTAAATCCTCGTTATTAAGACGTGAATGCTAAATACTGATGGCAGATATCTGAAGCGTAAGTTAATGCACAACAATAACTGTAAAAGTGCCCATTTCAACACTTTTTTGCAGCAATATTTTATACGGTGCGGTAGTTTTGGGTTTACGTGCACAAATGTTTATCTTGTACTTTTATACTTTTTTTTTCCAACTTTCATGCAGCGTGTAGTGCATTCCTGGATCAATGGCTACAAACGTTTTTTATGGCCGTTCGTATCTTGCTGATACCAGTCTCGGAAATTATACCAATTCATTCATGTCTCATGTCAGGAAAAGTTTTTAAACTGTACATTAATTATTTCAAGCTATAATTTTTAACAACATTAATTACTGCGGGTATTTATATTAAGTGATCATGATATGACCATATAAAATAAATATTTATTTGGTTTATTTGAACTTGGTTTTCAATATTAATAAACATTTACAAACGATGTTAGCTGATTGATATTTAATTAAAAAAAGCAATTTCACTATTGGTAAAAAGACATTCATTCAAAGCGGCAATTTTACATTTAGAGCAGGCTTTTTATACATAAAAATGTAAATAACTTTAAAACTAATATCGGCAAAGCGGACTTTTTTATTTGAACATCAAAGTTGTAAATACGTTTGAACGCTGATGTTCTATAAAAAGTTGCAAAACAAAAAAACAATTTTATCGAGTGTTAAAAAATTTAAAAGCGATCCGTCGAATTTATATTTTCTCGTTTTTTAATAATAGAAATACTTGATTAGATGAAATTGCTGTTATGTTACTTTTTACTTATTAACTACTTTTTTCAACAATATTTAACTTTTTAACTTATAAATTATGAACCAATATTTTCAATTATAAAATTTAATTTTGCATAAAGTTTTAGTTTCATACTTTTTCGTATTATTGAAATGAAAAAATATAAAGAAAGTCATAAGTTCAGATATAAGTTATGAAATTCTTAAGTTAAATTAAACATTGAATTATCGATAGTAAATTTTAATTATAGATGTATATACAAAATGCATAACACCATCAAATCAAATGAATGATATTAAAATTTTTTTGTAATACTGTGATAAAGTTTCTTCAATTTTTTTAGTAGATCGATTTAATTTCTTGTACAAAAAAATTCTATTCAGTTTTCAAATAGTATAATATAGAGGCAAAAAAAACATTTTTTGTATTTATTATACATTTAATTTTATATTTATGCGCATATAGAATATGAAATGAAAGAAAATGAAAAATTTCTTTTTTATAATAAATCCGTCTTGCTTCACATATTTCAATCTTTTTAGCGGTTTTTTGTCACGTCATTGATCTTTGCAGCTATGAATGCTTTTCTATAAACAGATACCATTAAAGTAATATTATAAGGATACTAATAAAATTTAAAAAAACTCCAAATTTATAAGATAGTTTTTCTTTAATCCTGAAGCTTTACAATCAAAACTATTAAGTTTCATCTTTATTAATATAATATTTTATTGATTTTCGATATGAGTCCGTCTAAGATCGATTCTATATATATTATCAACATGAAGTTGAAAGTTTTCGAGTTTCAATATTAAATATAATCGAATTATTATCACTTGGTTAATCGGTAGAAATAACGAAGAAAAATCGTTTTGATCGAAAAATAATTCCTAAAAAGTCAATTTTATTTTTTTATCTTCCATTATACTAACAGTACAATTTTATTATATCATAACTTTTTCAAGCTTGGAGTAATGGATACTTTTTAAAAACGATACACTTTGTAGAAATAAACTATTGTGCGCATAATAATAAAAATATAAAAGGAAATTTATTTTTTCTACAAAGTACTAACTAAGTCATACACTTGGCTATTTTCAGTTAAACTCCAGGACATAAAACCTTGAAGTTTTATGTTTTTAGCGTTTTATACATAACAGTCCCTGAGCAATTAATTACAATCACTTTGCAAGAAATAATAAAAAATTAACCTCTAAATAATAAAAATACTAAAAAATTTTAAGGCTGGCAATAGCCTGGTCGGTTCGGTGCCCGCTTTTCGAAAGAATGGGACCCGGGTTCGATCCCGGCACGCACCAATATTTTTCAGCGATTACAGTCAACGCTCTCTGTGTTTGACTCGCCCGTACAGGACCATTCTCTGTATTTGACTCGTCCTTGTCCATAAGAGCTGTGTAAAATCGTCAAATACAAAGGAAGAATGTGGTCAAATACAGAGAAGTCCAATACAGAGAGCGTTGACTGTATAAATAAAAATATGTGCGTTATGTTGCCAGCCTCTGGAGGTGGCAGAGATAACCGGGCGGCACACGTCTGACTTGGGCGATCACCCATTTAAGCAACAACTTGAATGAGTGATCACTCTAGTCAGCGTTGGCTAGCGCGAGGGATCTCTGCACACTAGGAGAGGGGCCTTAATGCTCCAATGGTCGATAAAGAAGAATTTCTTATCAATCACTGTAGACTTAACCCAGCTCCGACTGTACTAACATGGGTTTTCTCTGTGGTTTCCCCATGTTTCTGTTCCAATGACCGAGTTGTAAGGACCAGGGTGAATGCGGTACAGAATGCACAAGTTGGTCCACAGCCACATTAAGAAGTGTGTGTTGGGAATGAAAAAATCCTGACATGCAGGGGGGTGGGGTCAAAAGAAGTAGTGAGTATAATGAAGTGATAATAATGATGGAAGTAAATACAAAGTAGAGCTGGGAAAAAAGTGTGTTGTGTAACAAAGGGAACTGAGAAATAATACCCCACCCACCCTTGTAAAACACTGCCCAGGTGATACAAGTAAAACCTCCATTATTATTACTAAAAAATTTGCTTTTAAATATTAGTTATGTCGCGAGAAGTTATCCCATGAGTAAAAATATAATCTTATATTAAACCTTGCGACCGGAAGGAAGGAACAGTACTCTGTACTTTTGAGAACAAATAACTGCAAATAATGAAACACCAAAGCAAAAGTACTGCATTGAAGTATTTTCCGTATATATATATATGTCGGAATAGCGTTGGTTTGAGAAGGGCGCACACTATTATTATTATCTTGAAACATTTTATTATTTGTAGGGGAGAAGGGGGTCAATTGAACCAAAAAAAGTTTAGTGATTTTTTACCATTCGAATTAAAACTAAATAATAACTTTTTTTTTCTTGGAATGATAGTTTATTAAGTCTACTATCATTATCAATACATAAATTAGTTAATAAACAACGTGAATTTTTAAAAATTATTAATTTATCCAAACGCGTCGAATGGTTCAATTGACCCCCGCTCGGGTGGCAATTGAACCACTGCTCGGGGTCAATTGAACCAATGACATTTATAACTCAAACCCGAACTTTTAATAAATAACATATTAATTGTTACTTTCTAATATTACTGTTGCACATTTTTAATACACATATATTATATTTAATAAATTAAAAATCGATTTAAAAATAATTTTAATTACAAATTGAGTTTATCAAATTGTTAGGTTATTTCCCTGAGTATTTTTCACGTCGAGTCAAGATGCGCGCGCATGTCCCATGCTTCTCCGTATGGTTCAATCGTCCCCGGGACTGCTGGTTCAATTGACCCCGTATAATTTTAAAACAATTAATAGTAAATAATAAATAAATAAACCATTCTATCACTATAAACAAAGTTGAGGATTATAAAATATAAGTATATACAACTACTATAATTCAAATTTTATCAATTAATTCAAAAATTTAAATATTATTAAACAATTTGTCACCAGCCGAAAAGAAAGTTTGCATGCCTAAAAATAAGAAAATCTCAATTTTTCAAAATTTATCGATCGCAATGATTTCAAATTTTGATCATATCCAAGTTTAACATATTAGAATCTAATTCTAAGAGCATGAAGCGTTTTTTCAATTTTTTCGATTTTTTAAGTCGAGTGGTTCAATTGCCCCGTGGTTCATTTGACCCCCTTCTCCCCTATACAATATCAAGATGACACAAATATCGTACAACTTTATTAATACTTAATTATAGTTTTTTGCAACAATGTTTATTTAAACGTAACACACACACACACACACACACACACACACACACACACACACACACACACACACACACACACACACACACACACACACACACAATATTATATAGTCACTACACGAAGTATAATTTAATATTCTCATAATTTTTTAACAGAAGCTTAGTTTGGGCATTTCCGGTGAAAATTCAAAATTTGGCCGAAAGTACCCAATTAAATCTCCTGTTAAAAAATTCTATGAAAATCAAATATATCGTCTCACACCAAAATATCTCAGGAAATGCCCAAACGCAGCCCCTGTTAAAAGCGGAACTCAAAATTCCAATTTTAAAAGGTTCTCCACGGAAGTTACATTTTGGCACACCCTAATATATATATATATATATCGAGCTGCATTCTAGTGCATTCAGTTGAGTAGCTCGCGAGAATGCGGAAAGTACCACTCGTTCGGTTCGGTTTTGGCGATCATCCTGTCGATAGTATTTCCCATGTGAAATACTCTATGCTTCTCTAAAGCAATTCGGTCAACCAACTTCTTGTGGTGCGCTACTAGATTAAATAACTGTCAAAACATTTAAATAACAGTAAAATTCTCTATATTCATCGTTCAAGAGACATATTGTATTCATAGTGATAAGAAAATTTGAGAAATCCAAAACCGCACGATCCTCAATGTTCTTTCAATTTTTCATAACCAGGACTTTCAGGTTGTTATAATAATTTATTTGTTTTAAAAAAATTTCAACTATTGAAAAAAAAAAATAGTCGCCAATATTCGACTCTTAGTTAATTTTATTTCTATTCTGATTCAACTGGACTATCAAGATAAAAAATTAATATTAAAAGTGAGATAAAATTTGAGACTATAGCCAAGATAAATAAATCAATTCTACTGTTAATTCATTTCTCAAGTAGAACAAAAAAACGGAATTTAATACTATCGATTTACTTAACCGATAAAGAAAAAATGTTGTCTGAATTAAGATTATAGCTTATTATACGGTGTAAGTTATAATTTAATGGCATTTTACTAAATACAATTAAGTTTTTTATCAAATTTTTTTTCTTTAAATTAATAAAAATCATATTATAAAATGTACATGTTATTTTTCATAAGAATATTAAATCAAATAAAATTACTTAATATATTCATACAATATGATTGGATCTCAATGGACATGAATCATGAAATAAAATAATATAGTAACAATATATAATAAAATATCAATGAAGTATTTTTATAAACGAGCATCACATTGAATTGATAAAAATTTTCGATAGCAAAGCATTTTTGACGATCACGATAAACAAGACTATTTGATTCTCTGTAATAGAACAGATTCTAGGTAATCATAAAGTGTTGAATTAAAGAGACCCAGCAAAAAATAAACTGATATTTTATTGCCATGTTATTACTTGATTCCGATGTGAATATGACAAATAAAAAGGTATGTAAAAAGATATAAAATTTTTATCAGAATATACAGAGGGTGAGATGTAGTTGAGTGATTGCTTTTCATTTCTCATCCGTTGACAAAGCTTTCATCATCGACCTTTCGATCTCCCCATCCTTACATTTTATCTCTCACAATCGTTCATCTACTGTATAGATTTTACAACATGAATTCGGGCATGAGATTTTTTCTCTTTTCTTTTGTCTCTCTTTTTTTTGTCCACATAGAACAGTGAAAATAAACGATAAGTGTCGAGAGCAAGTGGTTTATTCTTTCCTGTATAGTCTATCAATATTTTATGAGTTATATCTTTCTTTACATTCATATTCACGAGGTAACAACTCGACACAGAATATTAATTTCAACTATTAGTTATTTTTTTAGCTTATCATCTTCTCAATTTTATTTTATTATCTTGTTATTATTAATATAAAGCATTTTAATATTTCTTTGTAAGGAATTTATTAAAATTATTCTTTTATCAGAAAAAAAAATTCTCCTTTCATCTATATTTAATCCTGTGAAGAATAATGATGTTTATATTGAATAGGGAAAAAAAATAGTTAAAGTATGACTCCACGTTGTAATGAAATTTATTTTATTAATATTAAAATTAAAAAAAAGACAATCTTCATTTGTGAAGATTCAAAATTTTTAATAAGAAAATTTAGTTTTACTAAAAAAGTTTTTTAGTTTTCACAAAATCAAGTCATAAACTAGTGAATGCAAGTCCGCGTCATTTTAGTAATCCTTCATTTCTCACTTAAACATATGTTAATGTAATTTTTCTATGTAAGCTGGTTAGTCCTTCATTCAACAACGAACCCGGTGTTAACAATGTAAGCTCCGTTCTTGCAATGTACTTATACATGTAAATGAATGAATTTTAAAACTGACGACCAACCCCAGCACTCATACTCTGCATAACCTACTTTATTTTCCTAAACCAATCAAACAGCAGAGTTTTTTCGTCTAGGGATTTTAAAGGGCTTGCAATAAAAAATCAGAGTTCCATGTTATTACTTTTTTGACTCACATTACAAGCAGCACTTTGCTAATAAACCTCTAAGCCATTTCATGTGAATTTCATGCAACAATATTCAGATAATTAACGTATTCAAGTATTCAATTTATACAGCTACAAGTAGTGACAGGTGTTTCATACTGTGTATGCTATTGATAATATAATAACGGTTATGTATTATGAGTGGATATTTACAGTGATTGAATTTATCTATGATTTAGGATAATTTTATTACTATAACATGGTATCGATATTCCGCTTCATAGAAACAATTGTAAAAATACCGTTACCGCTAACCTTTATAGTACGATTACACAAATTTGAACGTAATCTAGCAACATAATTATACACAGAAAGAATGGATGATTCGGTATTTTTGACTTAAAATTATTCTGTCTCAATTTAAAAATTAAAAAATTGCTCTTGGATTAATTAAAAAATTTCTTACATGAAAAATCAAAAATATTATTGAGTCAATTTTTTTTAGTTTTTGTCGAAAAAATCAATCTTAATTTAAATAATTTTATTTATTTGGAGCAAGAAATATTATTTGAAATTAAGATAAAATTCCCAAAAAAATTTAGTGTACTCCATACAAAATTCAGATATATTTGGTTGAAGAAGATGATGGATCAATTTAAGATTGTATTGATTTATTCCAAGCTTTGCGCGTATCTGGAGTTGAGACATTGTTCACTTGTTCTAGAAAATTTTTTACGTAAAGGAAACAGAAATAAAACAAAATTCCGTCTAAGCTGAGAATTGAATCTGCGAATTATTCGTTTTGTGTTACCAAACAATCTGATTGACTTGTTATAATATCACGCGAGAGCAGTATTTTCAGTTCTCTGTAGATAATCATGCACTCTGCGTAACAAAACACTGCACAGACGTGCTAGATACTTACTTCAGCGAAGAAAAATTTTATATTCTGTCGAGGTATACTGTTCTTGACTGAAAACAGCTTGAGATTAATTAATTATTACAGCGAAATTTTTTTGATTTAAATTGAAAAAAATATTTTTTACTTTAATAAACTATTTTATTGAATTGAGATAAAATTCCTTCAAGTCAAGTGTGAAATTATAATTGGCTCAATACTAAAAAAGTTTAAGGAAATTATTGTTTTGTTCTAAAAAAATGTCGGTTTACAATCCAAAATGCAGAACATTTTCTGGCCACCTTTCAATTTTTACTATACTGGTAGAAAAGTTAGCTTAACTTAAGACAAAAATTCTTAAACCAAGAAATATTTTTTTAAACCAAGAATTTTATCTGAGCTCAAGAATCTCTTGACTCAAGAAATTTATTCTTTTCTTTATTATAAAATTTTTAACTTCCCGCTAAAAAAATTGAAAATTTTCAAAAATCGGGAAGTTATTGGTTATACCCCGTTTTGAGAAAGTCGAGTTTTCATCAGATCTCGACGTTTTAAGGTCACAGGAAGCTTCCCTGACTATTCCCGCGATGGTGTCCGTGTGGCTGTGTGTGTGTGTGTGTGTGTGTGTGTGTGTGTGTGTGTGTGTGTGTGTGTGTGTATGTATGTATGTATGTATGTATGTAAACCTCTTATAACTTTTGAACGGCTCGGCCGATCGGATCGAAATAGGTGGCAATCTAAAGAGTATCATTGCCATTAAATTTCGTGAAAATTTGAATCAATTCAGTTCGCTAGATTTTGAGAAATCTCAAAAATAAAATTTTCAAAAAATCGTTTTTTTGGAATAACTTCTAAACGGCTTCACCGATCAATTCCAAAAACTATTCAGCTTCTAAGTTTAAAAAACCACGCCGATTGCCACCAGTCCCGTTAAAATCGGTTGATTCGTTCGGGAGTTATCGAAAACGACAAATTTCGAAAAAAGTGTTTTTTTCACAAAACTTCTACATTTGTTTTTGGATCATTTTTGATGAAATAAAATAATTATTAGAACCCCAAAAATCACTTTGATCGCCACCAAGAACGTGAAAATCGGTTGATTGGTTCGTGAGTTATCGTTGTCAAAAAAATTCGGAAAAAGTGAATTTCTCAAATTTCTCGAAGATTTTCGTTTCGATCAGTTTGTGTTCAAAACTATATCATAGATTTTTAAAAACTGCGTGGAATACTGCCAATCGTGTGAAAATTGATTCATTCATTCAGAAATCATTGCAGTTTGAAAATTCAAAAAATACTGATTTATTAAACTTCTACCAGACTTTTGAGCTCGAAGAGCTCAAAAGCTTAGAACAGCTAACTCTATGAGCTCGAAATAACACATAAATTATATTTTTAGATTCTGAATACAATTTGGACTGATTCCGACCGATGGATTTCGAAAAATCTAAAAAAATCTGTAAAAAACATTTTTTTTTAAAAGTGGTTTTTTTGGAATAACTTTCAAACGGCTTTATCGATCAACTCCAAAAACTAATCAGCTTCTAACCTCAAAAAACCACGTCGATTGCCGCTGATCCGGTCAAAATCGGTTAATTCGTTCGAGAGATATCGTGCAGGAAAGAAAACTCAAAAAAGTGTTTTTTCGGAATTACTCCGAAATTTCTAGTTTGACCAATTAAAACTTAGAAATTCTTTATGAGGCTTAAAAAACTGCGTAGAATGCCGCCAACCGCGTAAAAATCGGTTCATTCATTCAAAAGTTATTGCGGTTTGAATATTCAAAAAATAGTGTTCTATGAAACTTTTATCAAACTTTTGAGCTTACAGAGCTCAAAAGCATAGAAAAGGTATCTTTTTGAGCTTGGAGAGCTCAAAACAACACATAGATTGTATTTTTGAGCTCTTCGAGCTCAAAAACTTCGTAGGTGCAATTTTAAGCGCCCAGGTATTAACGGAATTGGCGGGAAGTTGCAGGGATGGCCTTTAAGGTCAACGGTTCTCCTAATTTTTTTTTTCCTGAGTCAAGCTAACCTTTTTATCAGTGTATGCTTTCGATTTACAAATTTAAGTTATATTATAATAAAAATTTGTTGGCTGATGACTCGATTTTATTCAGTATTTTAAGTCCTCGAGCGCTACTCTAAATCTCACAAAGCTAGCAATTTTTAAAGTTTAGATTTGGTCAGAATCTCAAGATTACATCGTCGATTTAAATACTTTCGTGCTTTTTTACGAGTTTGTTCGAAGTTTTTCAATTTCTATTTGGTACTTTTATTATCATGTATTACCGCCGGCATCGAAACTAAATATTCGAAACTATCCATGGCCATGGCTATAATATCAATGGTCTATTATCGGCTGACCCATTTCAAAACACGGTAACTAATAATTTTTTGATTTTTTTTAATTTATTTGAGAAGGAAAAAGCTTACACTCTATAGTAAAAAATGCAATAATACCGCAAAAAATCATTTTTAAAAAAAAATTTTGTTTAGAAGTCTTTCTTTCTACACAAACTAGGAAAATTAACAGTATTAACTAAAACAATGATTCACTCTATTAATTACTTAATTTTATTACTTATTATATTTAATTACTTAATTTTTAAGATATTCTGGTACCACGTTAAACGTCCAAAAAACATTATTTGCAATTCAATACGGAGATCCACTTCTTTTATGTTCGAATCTTTTTTTTATTTTTTTATTATAGACCAATGTAACATCAATACTTTATTTCATTCTCCATTAGTTTGATAAGAGGATCATTCAGTCTTTCTTTAGATTTATAAGCTCAGTGTGCCTTTTAATTCCGGTTAGGTAGAATAGGGATCCTACTTGATTAAGATCTGAAGTGAACGAGGCTCAAAATTTCACTCGAGAAGAGATACTCTAAATTAGTTTTATCAAATTTAAGCTGTTATTCTACGTGATGAAAATAAATATCTAGATAATTTTGATCTCTTGAATAAGATTTTTCTAACAAACATTATTTTTTTTCTACACACTTTACTTTGCTTTTACGATAGTAAAAATGCCTTATTTTGTGTTTTTTTGCATTAAAAAATTAGCCATTCAAGCACAAGAAATATCAAATAAGCTCTAGCGAAGTAATTTATCGTTAATTATTTTTAACAAACTTTTTCTATTTTATCAGATGTGAATACATGAAAAAATTTACTGCTTTGAAAATTGTTATTTATTAAAAAAGATCAAATTAAAAAGTTCTTTCGCAACATTAAAAAAAAAATCACGATGGCTTCATAAAGCCAAGCAGGTATCTTAATTAATGATATTAGATAGAAAAGGAAAAGAGCTTTATGTTAACTTTAATTACGTTTCTATAAAATTAGATTTTACAAAAATGAAATTACTAACTGACATATATATATAAATATAGAGTAGACTGTCTATGACGAAAATTTATTTATGAGGAAAAAAAAGCTTTTTGGATGAGATAAAAGCCTTTTAACATGAGATAAATTTGAAACAACATATACAAATAATAATTTGAAGAGTCACAAAAAAAAACCTAAACGAGAAGTTGAGAGGCGGAAACGAGGTTGCACACAGAAAATAGAGAGTAATGGTTCGTACTTTAGTACGTGCGACCGAGAGCCTGAGGCTAGCAAAAAGCTAGCAAAGTGCCTGAGCGTTCACAGTTTTCAGCAAAAGTCCCACATTTATGGTGTGGGTGTGTGTGTCTCAAAAGTATAGAGTACATACCGCTACAAAATATATCTATATATCTGTATAAAGCCCGGTGGTGGTTTAAAATCTCCAATGGAAGACCCTTGTCATGATCTCTAAAGTTGGTTCTACCGCTGGCTCTGTCTCACAACTTCTCCATAACCACACTAAATTCAAATATATATTTTCCTGGAGGCGTTGTATTCTAACCACATTATTTCTTCTTGTGTTTACAGTAAAACATTTATTAATTTGTACCCTTATTACTGCTTCCAACAATGCAAATAAATAATTTAAAGTTATATCAAGAGAGTGATGAAAATTGCCAATCGATTTAAATAATCACAACATAATCGGAAATTTGACCACATTAAATTTTTACAAATACTTTCAGAGTACTAAAAAAAATTATAAATTCAAGCGAAATATGTAGCATGCATTTTTATGGAACTGAGGTAAGATGTATCCGGAGGTTATTTGAAAAAAAAATTTATAGGAATATCTCATACTTTGAAAAAATTTTAAAGCTATACATTGAAAAAAAAATTTACTTGAATTAAGAGAAAAATTCTATAACCAAGAAAATAATTTTGAAGTTTCATTTTTTTGCATCAAGTAAAATTTACTTAAAGCAAAAAAAATTTTTAGTGCAAAAATTTTTCTACTCAAATCAAGAAGATGAAGTTCTTCAAAATTATTTACTTGATTCAAAGTTAATTTTTTTTCTCTGGAGAATAATTAGAAAAAAATGATGAGATAAATGAAGTTCGATAGCTTTAATCACATTAACTTTAAAAATTATTTAAGGTTTCAAGAAATTTCAGTTTCCTTGATTGAAAAATTTTTTCAAACACCCACAACTTTTGAACTTATTGAATGATTCAGTTCATTTTCGAATTTATCCGAGATATTTTCTCATAAAATAAATGTATTTTTCGTCAAGATAATCAAGAATTATCGACGTAATTCCGCATACATACAATGCATACACTTTTGAATTGATGCTATTTTTCAAAGTAAATGAATGATATAAGATATAAGTCATATTTTAGCAAAGTTTTATGTAAATTTCGACATGAGAACCTTTACAACAAGCGGATTTCTATAGAACTTATAAAGTAACAAAAAGTAAAAATTTTGAATGAATGAATGAATAAAATAATTCCGCGTAAACCATTTTTTGATGTAAGGAAAAAACATGACATCAACAGATGTCGGAATGAGATTATTCGGTGTGATATCGAGAAGTTGGAGTTGGAAAGAAAAAAAAGCTTAAATGAGAGAATGTTGAAGAACGGTAATGAAAAAAATGAAAAAACTGTGAATGAATAAAGATAGTTGAGGGTTGGAACTCTGTTAATATATATATATATATATATATATATATATATATATATATATATATATATATATATATATATATATATATATATATATATATATATATATATATATATAAATAGAACTTGAAGCAAATGGAAGTAAAGAAATAGCGAAACGTAATTATCGACCAGAAAGGAAGTCGTCGGTTAGAGTAGTGCTTTCTTCGATATAGATAAAAAATAGTATATAATAGGAGACGCAAAGGTAAATGGTATGTATTATGAGAATTACCACGTGATTTTACGATGGAATAATGAAGGTAAAGGGAAGTCATAACACCGTTTAATTACATACAGAAGCGCCTTTGTTATATTACAGTACACCTACCAGCCCAACGCGGTGTCGTGGCAATCAATAATATCTGAAAGTCAGCTGTATAGACGTACATGTTCAATGTCTCGATGCATGGTTTTAAAATGCTATGAAATGTAAATGCGAGGGTAGTACATATTTATTGATGTTTGTAGTCTATTACGGTAATCATTATTATTATCATAAATGACTTTGAAAGAAATATTTAAGCTTTATTTATTTTTATTTAATTGATTTGTTTTTCGTAAATTTAAATGTTTTCAAATGAGCTACTAAAATTAGCAGAAATCTCATAGTTTTTTGGGTCTTATTCGACCGCTAAATTAGTGCTAAAAAAATATTTAAAATAAATTTGCAACTGTAAAATGTTATTCAATTTTCTTAAAAGTAATGTATTTATTTAAAAAATTCTTGAAAATTATTAAACTTCTGTTAATTTTAGTATCATACTTTTGAATAATATAGTTTTTATTATAATAATAATTATAATTTATAATATATTGATTGAAATTGAATTTAAATTTGACTCTAGAACGAAGTCAAGGAAACTGAATTAGTTTGACAGATATCAAAAACTTAAATTTATCTAAAACAAATTATAATTGATTTTATTATGAAAGTTAGACACGTGGAAAGTGAAATAAAAAAAAAAGACGTATGATTGACTAAATGAATTAGTCATTTATTTTAGTTAATTTAATTAAGCAAACCAAGCGTAAATAGTTGCAATTTAAAGTTGTTTAATAATAAATAGTGATGGTGATGAATAGCCGGCTATAAATATATAAATATGTCAGAATAATTTGGTAATACAAGAGTAAAAAGAAGAAATGGAAATAAAACAATAAGTTATCGAATGATATCTCCTTGTTCAAAGTTATATCGCGTGATAAAAAAATAAGGATGCAGGGATTTATGACTGGTAAAATCAATGTTTCATAAAACTTGAGATTTTAGTCGGTGAGTTAGTCACGCGAGCGTATAAGCTTTACTGCTTTATACATCATATTATAAGGATACAATTAGATATAATATCGTATAAAACTTTTAGTAGTTTTTTTTTTCCGTAAACAACAACTTTATCGTACAATCAATCTTCTATTGTTAGGAAGTAAATACACCTAGGTTGCTTTTTATTTTATTATGTAGTGTCTATTTACTTACAGTACTTTATCTGTTAGTTTTACTTGAACCAGTTTTTCGATTACTTATTTCATTATAGTAACTGATACGACAATCACTTCAGATAATTTAATTAAAGTTTCATAATTTTATTAATTAGCAAAAAAAAATATTATTTCATAAACTTTTTAATAGTGTCACGGTCTGCGAGTGTTGGAAAAACTTTAACGAAGCTAGTTGTTGGAATACTTGGTTAAGAAATGTCACTTGATTGGTTAATTAGAAGACTGGCCATAAATATTCCCTTTTTTTCACACTAGAAAAGCAGAGATTAATTTTTTTTACAAAAATTAACGATTGTATTTCGAATAATAATAGACTTTCGGCTGACCGAGTGGCTTATATCCTCAGCCAGCAGAATAATCGTGCACGTACGACCCCTATTTTCAGATCAATTTTCCCTTGAGTCACAATGGTAACCCCCGCTGATGAGTCTTGGTCACATGCACACTGCAGATAGATCTAACTGTTGGCAAGCGATAGCGTGATGCATTTTATTCAGGGTCACCTACATATTACGTTTCTTTGTCTGTATCATAATATGTGTAATACATTATATATATATATCATGATTTACGATTATTCATTTATCCTAGATTCTTCGGTACTACCGTTCCATTTCTATCATGTTTGTTCCCTGGCCTTTTTTAAATATTCCATTTCGTGTGGAAGCTGAATCTCAAGGGTGAGCACATTAACAAAGTATATGTCTGAACCAATACCGATCAAATTAAATTGAAATATTTATGGGACATCTAATAGAACATTTAAGTGACACAGATTCTGCACGTGCGCTTTGAGAGTCCCTCAATACCGCAGGGCAGCGGTTTTCGCATTGACCTCTTAACAAAGCTGTTTAATTATTTTTTTTGTATAAGTCTCACGAGACAACCGCTAATTTATTAACTAGCTTTATTATTGCTCTTATATCAAATGATTTCATTTAAAAAACATAAAAAATTGGTAAATCTAAATATAATTATTTTAAGAACTCATTTTACAATGAACATGATCTAGTAAATAAACGAAAATAGTATTGGAGACTAAAAAAAAAAAATCTGAAAATCGGTTGACCGCGCAGGCTAACCCTAGAACTTCCCACTATTTGGATTTGAAGCGCCTTAAAATGTTTTTTTTTTTTGGTCAATATTTGAGCTTTTCAAGCTCAATGAACAGTTTTTCACATTTTGAGCTCTTCGAGCTCAAAATGTATTTATTCATTCTTTAAATTTTTTATTTGGCAAACTATTATTTTTGGCAATTTTTAATTTGAAAAACTTGATCTTTTGTAAATTTTTAAATTCTTCTAGTTCAAAGTATAATTTTTTACATTCTTTGGAATTTTTAAACCACTATAACTTTTGAATGCGTCATTTGATTTTCTTTTTTAAAAAAGCATTTGACGCAGTCTTTAAAGCACAAAAAGAAAATATACAGGTTTATATTGATTAATTGATAAAACTGGGAGATATCTTAAAAAAATACCAAAAAAAAAAATTTGTGAATTTTTAAACTATAACTTTTGAATGCGTCGTTCGATTTTCGTTGTTAAAAAAGCATTCGACGCAGTTTTTAAAGCACAAAAAGTTTATACATGGCTTTATTATGATTTTTTAGCACGCTCTAAAGTGATTTTTAAAAAACATAAAAATTCAAATTTTTTTGTTTGGTTTTTTTTTAGTTTCTTCGAAATGGCTCGATGGATTAACTCTCAAATCCAATCAGATCTAAGTTTTGATAAATCCTTTCGAATGTTGTTTCGTAGAATTTAATCGATTGACTGGTTTTTGAGAAACCGTACGACAAAAATTTATTTACACACACACACACACACTCGCGCGCGCGGCCCGACATCTCGGCGGAACTAGTCAGAATGGCTTTCTGGGATTTTAAAACGTGGAGATCCGATGAAAACTCGACTTTCGACAATCGGACCAAAATCAATAACTTCTCTTTCTTCGAAAATTTTCAATTTTCTTAGCGGGAAGTTAAAAAGTTATAAAATGAAAATAATGTTTCTCAATGGAGTACGTCGAAAAAAAATTTTTTTCCTAATTTGATGGTATTACAATTTGTAACTTATAATAAGAAAGAATTTTTTCCAAAATTTGTTCAATAATTTGAGGGAAATATATGTTATTTTGATTTTAAAAGAAATTTTTTTTTTACTTCATAATAATTTGAAATATAGTAGATTTGTTGAATATGATTGTTTTCAACTCAATTTTTACTTTAATTTAAAAAAAAGGAACACATGTTTTTCTTTTTCAATCTTTCTTTAAAAATGAACAGTTTTATTAGCCATTCTTAGACAACTTTCTTTAACCGCGCTTTTTAATCAATAATCACTATGTTTTTCGAATAACATAGGAACGGAAGGTCGTAAAAAATATTTCAAAATTGTTCTAGATACTACAAAGTGTTCCCGTTAAGGTCAATTGAAAGACAAAAATAAAAAAATTTTTTTTCATTATTATGATAATTTTTAAAAAAGATGAGAAGAATGCGTTCTCCTTTTTTGGTATTAAAGTAAATTAAAGTAAAAATTTATTTGAAAACAATGAAATTCAACAATTGTTAGATATTTTTAATTGACATAAAATCAATATAAGTTTTTAAGGGGATCAAAATGTTAAATTCATCATTCATTTAAAAAATTAATGGGTCTCTTTAAAGTATAGAATTTAAAAAATGCCGACATCGATTTTTAGATTTTTAAAGAAAAGTAAAGCTTCTCACTCAAGACATGAAAAAAGCTCAATTCAAACTTAAGGGGAGTTTGGTAAACAGTTTATATTCTCAATTGATACGTCTCAAGGACACGAAGGACCGGAAACGATTTCGGATGTTGAAAAGTAGTTATGGCACCTATAGTCTTGTCTCGTTTGGTCTCAAGTCTTCGAGTCCGAGTCTATCAGTCTAGCAGTCTTGTTATTATACTGCTTAAACGAGATGGGGATGTGTGGTCGGGGGTTTGTATCTAGTTGTAGTAATCTTTGCATAAACACGACGGTCGTCAGCACCACGTGATTACTGCACGTGATGTTGACCGTACCCAAGTCAATTGCCGCGGTATAAAAGCCGGTACTTGCTATACGCTACTACTAACAACATACAACATATACATATATGTACACTGAGAGAAAAATATGGTCAACTGAACTAGGAAAATCTAGTTAAATAGCATCACCACTATTTAATTGCAGTTCTTGTACCTAACATTATTTATTATATTGAACCCCAATGGATAGTTACTTAAACTATTTTCAGTTAAATATCAGCTTAATAGCCATCTTGATTAACTTTAACTCAGAAAACAGAAAAAATAATTCGGATAGCTCGGACCGGGAATCGAACTCGGATCTTTTGGTTATGCACGAAGGGCTCTTCCAGTTTAGCTATCTGAGATGTTGTCCGTAAAAACCTTTCAGTCACCTAATAACTTTTTGTTTAACACGATAACAAAAACATATTTATTAAAATATAGTCGATATAACTATTTATCAATAGTTACTTAAACTAATGCATAGTTTGAGTAACTACAAAAAAAAAGTTCAGAAAACTATATTTTCATAATTGTGATGTTATGATTCAGTTAACTATGCACTTTTCTCTCAGTGTATAATAATAATGATAATAAAAATAATAATAATAATAATAGTAGTGCACGGTTTTGAGCGGTTGCTGTGCCAGATGTACTAGATGGTGGGGCGTTACACATGACGGTGCATCAGTACCCACTACCCATACACCACCACCCAGATCGTGGTGGTTCTTATTCAGTAGTGAGCGCGGTTCGCGTCGCTTCATCTCACAAAATACCCTTTACTTATACTACTTATATTCGAGACTTTATTGTTATTGCAAGCTTACACAAGCATTTTCACAACATGTACACTTTTACTTTATTATTTTTTACTCGTGTTTTAATAAATAAAAAGATCTTTTGCTGTTTAAAATTAATTAATTAATTAATAAAAAATAAATTTTTTTTTTAATATTGTAAAAGAATTTTTGTGACAAAAAAAAAAATATTAGTTAAATAAATAATTAATTAAGTTAATAAGAGAGACATTTAAAAATGAAAAAAACCAAGGGTTTATAAATATGTAAGACATAAAATCGACTACTTGTAAATTTTACATTTTATATGTAATAAACAGTTATGATTATGATTTATTAAAGTTCTATAAGTGTGTTATTTATGTTTTTAAATTTCGCGACAAAGTGACACCTGTGTTTAGTCATTTGGAGAATTGTTCACAGTGTCGTCCGAATGTTACGTGCTTCAAATCGACGTTTCTATAAATGTTAAAAAATAAAATAAAAATGAGAATGAAAAACAAAAAATATATGAGCATGAAAACTAAAGAGAAATAAGAGTAAAATAGGACATAGAACAATACTGCATAACATTGCGCGATAGCGGTGTAAATAATTGTAGATGAAAACGCTAAAATGTTATTTTGAGTGAGTAACTCGTTTTATAAAATCACCTATTTTTGGGTAATTGAAATGCTTAATTAAAAAAAACACAACATTGCTAAACGCGTATGTTTTTAATTTAATAAAAATGGTTAGATTGAAATAAATTTTTAGCGAAGGCTGATGTAATTGATAAAAAGTTAATTAGTTATTATCGTGAGTTCATTAGTTATTATCGTAATATAATAAACGGGTATAATTGTTTCGAGTTTTAATAAATTATTTTTAATTAATTAAATTTGTTATCAATTCATAGCAAATTATTCGTCTATAATTTACCGGCGTTTATCTTTTATGAATTATGGTAATTAATAGCACCGGATTGTGAGGATATTAATAACCTCCTGTGAGATACATTTAATGCTAATTTATATTTGATGATACTTTAATTAACTGGGTTGGATTAATTTATGAAGTCATTGAGAATATAGTTATTTGTGTTTGTATATTTATTACATACACTCCGATAATTTCTGTTGATATTAATATTATTTTGTGGCATAGATATATATAAATTCATATCAAGGTAAATGCTTGATAATCCTTTGAAATTTGCAGAGGAATTTCAGTGGGTACAAAGTTAATTGCTGATTCTCTTTACAAACTGAGCAATAGAATTTCATGTTTCAAGAATGTTAAGAATTTTAAAATAACCGACTCGATATTAAATTGTGAACGGATTAAATTTTTCACGTCTATTATCGGGTTTGTGAAGAAAAAATTTCATTTAAAATATTTTTTTTTCTATCACGATTCAAAGATAAATTCACAAAAAAAAGCGTCGAGTTTTTTTACCGGTTGTATCATAAAAGTAACATCATAAAATATTAAATTTCATCGACTTTTTTTTTTTTTATTAAGAAAAAATATTTTTTGTTTATTTGCAATAAAAATATTTAATGTCAATTTCACATGTGTTTTTTACGCAAAAGAAACTTTCCTAAAAATGAAATTGTATTTAAAAATTTATGTAATGTAAGTCTATATTTTTTTTAATCAAATAAAATAAAAATAAAAAAAGTTTGTTTATAATTAAAGGAAACTCTATAGTTGAAAAAAATGAATTAAAACAATTACGCGTCCGAGTTGAGTGGAATAGAAAATTACAAAGTTGAATTTAAAAAGTCGTCGAAACAAATTGAGTAGACGACTTGCTACGAATTCAATAAAATTAAATTAGTTTAATTAAACTTAATCAAATAGCTTTTGTATATAGTTAAAATCAATAATAGTATTATATTTAATTTAATTATCATAAAATAAGAGAGAGAGAAAGAGAGAGAAGGAGCAACTGAGTTTTTAGGATGATAAAAAAGTTTTATACCTGTCATGAAGTCAATCCCCGTTGACATGGCATTATATTTGCATAGTAGATTATTTTTGACAGCATATTATATATCATTATAAATAATGAATAATGAATGAAAAATCGATTTACGATATAACAAATCTCTTTTGAAAGAAAATTTATGATAAAAGTGAATAAAATAATAAAACAATAATATTGCAGAC
The DNA here is from genome assembly GCF_020080835.1 of Cotesia glomerata. Classification (NCBI taxonomy): domain Eukaryota; kingdom Metazoa; phylum Arthropoda; class Insecta; order Hymenoptera; family Braconidae; genus Cotesia; species Cotesia glomerata. The sequence goes on along the minus strand of NC_058159.1, from coordinate 23,179,444 downwards.
AAGGAAGCTATTGAATTTACGCTTACCGTTTCGAGGCATGAATTGAATGATTCAATACTAACACGTTTCGAGAATGTTATATTAAGCACGCTAGGTATTCCCGTGAATACATAAACCTGATAGCGATTACTGTGGTCCAAATGGCTTTCATCCAATCATTTGTGCGTAAACCAGATATGCTATTTATGTTTACCATTGACCAAAAGAGAATATACGTACGCAGCGTTTGCATATAGTCAGATATATGAATATTTACAGACGCGTAACATGTGCGTTGGAAGCTATACGATAAAAGATAAACACAGTCTATCTTCATTAGTATACATTTACAGAATCCATTCATTTGAGGCAAAAAAAAATAAATAAAAATATTAGACTAATCTGGGACGTCGTCATTTTTTTTTTAATTTAAAAATTATTTTATAATTGAAACTGTATTGGAATATTTGTGAAATAATTAAAGTCTAAAATATGTTCTGCTAAATTGTCTATCCTTGTGATAAAAATTTTGAACCAGCTTTATTGTATGTACATCCATTGATTTTTAATAAGATAAATTATTTTTATTGCTAAATTCATAATGATGACATATGAAGCTCGTTAAAAAAATATAAACTGTTGTTTATCTTTTTAGCCTAAATCTGTCAATTGGTATTTAAATATAAAATAATATCGGTATATTTTATCACATAAATATTACTACTAAATATTTCATGTTTCGAATTGTAAAAAAAAAGTAACCAATGAGATTTAAGCAATTAACGACACATGCAAACATTTTCAACAACATGCTTTTACGATGAAGAAATATATAATTTAGACTATATGTATATGGCTGTCAAATTTCATGGTTAGTGACAACAAACAGAGATGTATTTTCTTTATGACAGATTATATACTTACATTTTGTCACAAGAGAAAATTATTATATGTAGCTAAATAATTTGATATGATAAATGATTGTATATTTTCAAGTTTTTTATTAAATTATTTAGGATCAAATGCTTATAAATAATTAAGTCTAATTATAATTATATAAAATTATATGCAACTATATTGTCACAAAAAAGAATAGTTGCGTAGCTGATGCATACTATAATGTATGGTTATTAGCCAGTTTTATGTAATTATATTTGATTATGAATTATGATTATATATAATCAATAATCCTACATTTTCATGAGGGATGTTTATGTAGAATTATATGCAAATAGATATCGGTATTTACAGTTATATATAAGAAAAGTTGATAATACGTTTCTAGTTTAATGAAATTATAACTATCCTCAATATATACGTTAAAAAAAGGTAAAGATTTTTCAATTCAACGTGGTAAAAGCTTTAAAACGGATTCGTCAAAATCTATCTAGAAACAGACCGTGAAATTATTAATACCGGAAAAACATAATTTCCGACTGAATACTGCATTTACTCGTTATTGGTCCAATCTAAAGAGAGAAGTTGATTTTTTTTTTATTTTAAAAATAAAACTACAGAAATGCAAATGTACACGATAAAAGGGAGAGAAAATAATGTATATAGTTTTCTTTATATATGAATCTTATTCATGAATTGCCTTTCCAATAGTACTGAGATTTTATCGAGCTTCAGGTGATTGTGCAATGTACTAAAAGAGCTTTTCTTTGACAATGCAGCGAACAAAAGCATTTCCATACAATAAAATACATATTTTACGGTTTCATCCAGCTCATAAAAAAAAAACAATTATATATTATAAAATATATAATACATAATATAAATAATAAATAATTATAGTTATAGTACATATAAAACGATATATATTATATAATAATGGAATAGTGTTATATGTATAGAAAATTATAGTCTGTAGTTTTCTATTGATATGCTAAATCCATTGTGTCTCTTTACTTAGCAAATACATTTAACTGATAAAATTTATTATACGATTTATTTTTTGCTCTAAACACAAATCCATTAAGATATTTATGCAGTTATTATTATCGCAGTAAACAATAGCTGTTACTATTATAATTATGTTAATATTTTTAACTCTTGAAAAATGAAGATAAATGTTATTGTGAAACGCAATTCTAATGATTTGATTGATTGTTTTATTTAAATGAAAATTCAATCAATAAAAATTGCTACCGATAAATAATAACAGACGGGGATAATTTATTTTATAGTCCAATTATGTATGTTACCATTTTTCATGCCTGTTCTTTATACGAAATATATTACATGCCATTGTTGTTAAGTATACAGTAAATAATCAGTAAACTGATATGCACTGTAGTCGATGCTAATTTTTTAATTAAAAAACAACCGATAACATTTTAGTCTAAAGTAAAAATTGCTTTAAAAGAGTATGAATTTTTTAAGTAATTTTAAGTAAATTTTAAATAATTTTTAAGAAAATTTAAACTATTTAATTGAATCTAAGACTTTAATAATGGAAAAAGCAAAGTAATTCATCGATATAATTTACAATTATATTTGACGAAAAGAAATTAATTAACTTGATGCGGCTAATTAAAAAAAGTCACGTAGACTTAATTAACTACAAAAAATCTTGATTTTTATTGTTATCATCGTTATATAAATTAAGTTTTCATGATAATTATCATTTTATGAAAAAGGATGTATATTTCCGGCTATGCCATATCAACAGACGTTCTATTCATATTAAACACAAAGTTTAATCGCAAAAACGAGTCTGAGTTTATTCTTTATCTTTATTGCTCATAAAAAAATTATACAATAATTTTTATAGTTATCCAATAACTAAGTAATATTCATAAATATTTTTTATTTACTAATAATCGAACCATATATTATGAATTATGAATCATGATAATTGCTAATTATTATTATTATAATTATAATTTAATTATTAAAGAAAATTATTCTTATCAACAGGAAAAAAAATTTGATTTACGACGACGGCGAGACGGCGAGAGACGAAATATCAATCAAATATAGCATATGGGTATGTAATACAGTAATAAATAATTTGCATGACATAATAATAATAAAAGTAATCGAGATTACATTTCACCAGGTCAATGTTTATTTTATTTGACATGATCGTTTCGGTTTTTATTATTATTAATTTTTTTTATCAGTGATAAACCTTTCCATGAGGTTTAGAAAAAAAAATCAAATCTTGAATTAGAATGTTATAAAATTAGCAATGAAATTCAAAATTTCTAAGCATACTTCACTGACATTCTACTCATAATAATTACACGGTATAACTTTGATTAAATTTTATAATTTTCTCTAATTAATCAAATTAGAGAGTTTTCTAACTTTCTTAGAGGTAAATCTTAGATTAGAATATTCAAATTCTCTAACTAATCAAAATTCACAAATTCTATTAAAATCTTACATACAGAATGTAATGCATCTTTATTATTATTATAATTTTTTTTTCAATCATTGTAGATAATTCTAATTTTAAATTTAAATATTATAGAAACTAAATATATTACATGTATGCATTAACAATATCCAAATGTAATTAATAAAAATAGAAAATAGCGGGTGAAAACGAAAATTAGGCAGTAACAGAATTAAAAAATCGTTAAATTGTTGACGCGAGATACGAGCGAAAGACCTAGTCTAAATCGAAATTCGATAACCCTTTTACTCATAGTCTAATTCATTCAGTCTCCTTGACTTTGGTTACTTTTTTTACTATTTTTCGTTCCGTGTGAAACAGCATGTGCTAGTTTAGTTATTTTAGTTTTTTTTTAGCCGACTTATCAGTTGACCTCACTAACCAAATAAAATAACCACCAATTATTATTATTATTATTATTATTATTATTATTATTATTATTATTATTATTATTATTATTATTATTATTATAACTGAATGTGTTTACTATGTGATATTAAATTTCATTATTTGCCAACATTCAACCGCAAACAGTACCAGAAGCTTCATGCTCGTTATTAATTAAACATATAACTATGACGTTAACGCAAAAAAAATATTTAATTTTTTTCCGAAAGATAGAAAATTCTTGGAATAGGTCAAAGGTCAATTAATTTAATGCATATATTATACAGCAAACATTTGATAGAACAAAATACAAGTTGATTGAGTAAACAATCGACAAAATTACGAATTGAATTGTGTGAATGTTTGCGCATAAGCAATATCACTGTTTACAGGAGTATATTATTACAGGCTATGTTTATACACTTCAGGGTCAATGAACTTTGAGATGTTTAATTAAATTTGTTATTATAAGAAAAGTAGTTAAATTCAGCTCAATTATTTAAGTGTAGAGCTTTATAAGTAATTTAATTTTATATTAATTGCCTTTTTTTCTGAGGAAAAATAACAAGTCTGAAAATTACGTAATGGGCTTATGATAACTAATAACATTTATTTTTCCCCAAGTTAACAATCAGATTGAAGATAATCAATTTTCACTTTTACTTTTAAAAATAGTAAAAATATTTTTCAAGTAAAGAGAATATTTATATAAATATTTAAAAAAGAAAACAAGATCTATTACAATTAAATTATAATAAAGCATTTTCATTCAATCCTGAAATTTATAAGAATTTTAATTGTTTAACTAAACAATGAAATGTTTTATCGATCAATTCTTCAAATTAACTGCTTCATTAATCTAACATTTCACATGGATACAGAAAAATTTTAATTACTTCCACGCGTACTTGACAGTTACTGGATGGAAATTCCAACCAACCGAGCTATGCTGTCAAACCTAGATTAATTTATTAAACAATTACAATCAAAGGTTGAAGATTTAAGGGTATATTTAAGTTTATACCTCATATAAATTTATAAAGCTATACAATATGTAAAACGAACTATCAATTGTACGTTTATTTCGGGCTGAAACTGTATTTACTTTAATATGTAGGATGGACGGTGTGGCTTAATGTATATAGAATAAGCGAAGGAAATTTAGTATGGACCGGATAGCTCAAATGGTAGAGTAGCCGACATGTCTTCGGAAGGTTCTGGGTTCGAATCCCGGTCCGAGCTATCTAACAATTTTTTCTCGCATATTCTATAAACTCACATTAAGGTAGTTGTAGCGTGATAGGAATTTCAACAGAAAATTATGAAATTTTTTTTATTGAAAGATAAATATATTAATAATTCACTACCAAAATTTCAGATCAATTGACCGCACCGTTTTTGAGTAATTAATTTTCGAAATTGTATCTTTTACACGTAGAGGTATAGAGAGATGGTAAAGTTAGTATGAAATCTTCCATACCACTCGAGTGGGCCAAAGATTTCATACTAACTTTATCATCTCTCTATACCGCTACGTGTAAAAGATGCAATTTCAAAAATTAATTACCCAAAAACGGTGCGGTCAATTGATCTGAAATTTTGGTAGTGAATTATTAATATATTTATCTTTCAATAAAAAAAATTTCATAATTTTCTGTTGAAATGCCTATCACGCTACAACTACCTTAAGATGATCCTCTCCACATTCCTTTCTCAATCCTTTCCGACCAATATCCTGTTACGTGAATGTGGAACGCTTCACGTAATAATTACCGTAACTCCTATTCTTTCCCGCTTCACAGCATTATTTATATTTGTAAAAAATGCTTGCCGTATGATGGACGCAAGGATGACACGCAAAATCGTGAAGCGTTCCACATTTTTATAAATATAAATAATGCTGTGAAGCGGGAAAGAATAGGAGTTACGGTAATTATTACGTGAAGCGTTCCACATTCACGTAACAGGATATTGGTAGGAAAGGATTGAGAAAGGAATGTGGAGAGGATCATCTTAATGTGAGTTTATAGAATATGCGAGAAAAAATTATTAGATAGCTCGGACTGGGATTCGAACCCAGAACCTTCCAAAGACATGTCGGCTACTCTACCATTTGAGCTATCCGGTCTATACTAAATTTCCTTTCGCTTATTCTATATACATTAAGCCACACCGTCTATCTTTAATATAAATGTATATCGACTGAAAATAGCGATTAACTGAAAATTGTCCTAAAAAAATATATTATTCATTGAAATGTCTTTTACTTTTATAGCACACGTAAATAATTTAAGCAATATCTACAAATAAAATAAGTTACTTAAATATCAGCGTAAGAAATGAACGGTTTACGGAAATCTTATTGTTAAAATAGTTTATTTTTTTTTTTTTTTTTAAATAACTATCAACTATTAACTGCTTTGAAAGAGATTGAGCATTCAAGGAACGCGATTATTTGTTATGTAGTTAGATATCTCAAAGTTTACAAGAGAGTTACTGTGAACGTTTAGTTGAGATTCCAAGGAAGTTTGAACACGCTACCATTTTAGTAATCTTAGTTATTGATTTTTATTCCTTTATAGACGAGAATGCTTATAACTTATAATCTTACAGAATATTAATAATCCTAGATACTATGATCTATGTCATTTTAAAAATAATAATTAAATATAGATTGTATTGAATCAATTATCGATATATACTTAACTATTTATTCGATCATTGGAGTTAATGCTAAGTCTCATAGCTCAATAAATTTAGAATTAACTTTAGTTTGAAAGTTATACAGAACTTTAATGCAAACACTAATACTTGTGCAAATCCGGATTAAGTCTTATCTAAAATTCAAAGTACTCAATATAATAGTATTGCTGATACATGGCTTTAGAAGACTAAAAAAAATTTAATTAATAAAACCTATCGGATCAGATTGCTCGCTATTATATGGTATACTATAAAGAAAAGATTGACGATTACCGTGACACGACAATAAAAACTTAATGAAAAATGCTTACTATGTGTTCTCCTACTTTTTTGACCTGATACACGTATACTTACGTTCTAAGCACTTAAACGTTTCAGCCATGATACACATATGCTGACTTGCAAATTTTATTTTTTTTATATAATATTTTTAAATAATTAAAATATTTTTTTCACTTTTGTAACCATCGTTTTATTTTTTTTTTTTGAAAAAATAATTTATTAAAGGGAAGGAAATTTAATATGAGTCGATATGAAGAATTCAAGAGTCTAGATCATTTTTTTTTTTTCCTTTAAAGCTTTTAGCGAAATAATTTATTCAACATTCTTTTACTGATAAAAATTTTTACCTAATTAAGTATGAAATTTAAAGGATGGAAGACTGATTTTTTCATATTTTTTTCTACAACCTGAGTTCAGTAATTAATGTAAATTCATAGTTCATAAAAAATTATCTATTTATATTTACAGAATTATATATTTTAATTAAAAGATAAAAATTTTCATCAGTAAAAATATCAGTTATTTTTATAAATTAGAAGAAATAAAAAAAATCATTAGTTTTAATTAAAACACGATACTCAGTAAAGATATTTTAGCGAAATTCTGGTAGGAAAAATATCAATTTACAATGAAGAATATAAAGAGCTGTATTTAAAGTTAGATAAAAATCTTTTAATTTCCTGTTGCCGTACAAAAGATTTATCATCATTTCCAAATGTTTGATACATGATAAATACCAAAATTCTTGAACAACTTTGGCTGAAATCACAAAAATTTCTATAAAAAAAAATAAATCAATATATTTTCAAAATATGAATTAAAAAAAATTTTTTTAATTAATTCAAAAACCGATCTTCGTAAAAATTGATCGAGTATTTTTGAAAGTAATACAATTGTGAGAAAAATGAGAATTATACATCCAAGTGGACACAAGTGTTCAATTACGGACACACTAGAAATTGCAAAGCCGACATTGCTAATGAGTTTAGCGTGTACCATTAAAAAAACTAGTACGTGACAAGTCATGCAAAAATATAAATAAAGCAATATAACGCTGAATAATTAATGAATAAATTTAATAAAAATAAATACAAATAGTCACAATATTATAAAACGGAAAAGCTAACATCAGAAAAAGTTTGAAAGTTAGTAGGCGGCGACTCTTTATCTCCGGATGTTTGATAATAAATGATATAATGCGCTTGAGAATACCACTAAACCAACAAACCATCGGTCACTATACATCGCCACTGAATCAACAAACATCTATATGTATATATATTATATTTAGACTATCTTACTTTTGTAGACTGAACCGGATGAGAATATTAAAGTTGCGAAACGTAAAAATAATTCAAATTTTTAGTGAGGTCGTATCTTTACAGATGAATCAACATTGGATTGGAATAGTAAACATTTAGTTAAACTCTACTAGTAAAATCGAGAATTAGCTGCAGAGCTTTTACTACAACTGCAATGATCAGATAGAATAATGAAGTAGAGAGTAGTGAAGTAGTGGACTTGTTAGAGGATATTGTAAACACAAGCTTGTGCTTTAAATTTCAGGTATCGATACAATGAAGCCCTCAATGAAGGTTGGAGTAGTTGCTTTAGTCGGCGTATGTGTTATCCTATACCAGTACCACTTATCAGCAGGTGTAAGATTTGATCAGTTAAATGCTGGTGATCCTGGTGTATCTTACGGCGCTGCTAATGTTCCTAATAATGAGCTCGAGGACGATGATAATAGTTATAATAAAATTATCGAAGATAAGGTAATATTTTTTTACATTCTAATTGTTATCTTTATTTTTACAATTCAATATTTTTATGACACTATTGTGATCAGGTGAATTATAAATTTCACTTTTTAAATCTGGCTAGGGCTCTATCTGATCAATTTTTAATATTTATAATTATTTATACGAATTTTTTTTTCTTCAAATAAATTTCAAAGAAAATAATAAAAAAATCAACTTGTAGATATTTAAAAAAACTGAATAAACAATTTTTTTAGAATACTTATTTTTATATAAATTTAGTTTGTAAAAACTTTATTCGTTTGCTGATATCAGTCTCATAGTTTCGCGAATAATTTTCAATGCTAAGCTTTAAAAAGTAAATTTTTTTTACTCAATGTATACGTTAAGTAATCGATATTTTTTGGAACATAATTTTTTATATTTATTGACTGAAAAATTTGTACTTCTTAATAATCAGCATTTAATTAAATTTTGGAGTTGCATGAAGAAAAAAATGTAGAATTTTTACTAAATTTCAAATGAAAATAAAAATCTGAGAAAGTAATCTTGAACGCATAAAAAAATTAGGATTTCGACAAAATTTAAAGTAAAAATTTCAATTCTATTACCAACAAAATGAAGATAAATCAAAATTACCGTCTAGTTTATAATTATATACTACTAATAATAATTTATTTTTAAGAGCTATAGCAGTTTTTTTTTTAAGATTATTGATTTTTATCCAACACGGAAAAAAATTAACTGTTGCTGCAACAGGAAAAAATCCTGTTACAGCAACAGGATTACTACTGTTATTGCGACTTAATAATAAAATATAGTTGGGTCATTCCATATCAAATTGACTTACAGTTGGAATTGACTCCTTTTGATTTGGATAAATTTTGGTCAGAAATTTTCTTTTATCATATAACGAACTTCTGCCAGAGGAAAAAAAATTAAAAAATTTTATTCAAAAGATTTGCAAATTCAAAATTTCGCTATTTTTCCAGTTTTTCAATTTTGTTTTTGGAATATCTCGAACGCTATTATAGATACGGGAATGGCCTTTCGTTTGTTTGAAAGGGGGCACTTGGGGCTATTGAAAAAAAAAAATATTTTGGAAAAAAATTTTGAAAAATGCCAAATTTGTCAAATTTTAAATATTTGAAAATCGTCAAAAATGTCGATTGACACTAAAATTTTGGCTCAATTTTTTTTTGTATCGTACCTTGTACTGATCTTAAAAGACCCTGAAATTTTTAGAACTGTGTTTTTTTTAAACATGAATTTTGGAATTTCAAAAAAAAAACTTTTTCTTCTTTTTTGCAACTTTTAAATAAAGTAAAGTTATGCAGGTACATAGTATTGTAATTTTGAGCATTAAAAAATTAAATGCACGACGTGGAAATATTAAATAATAAATTTCAATTTTTTTTTATTTTTTTGGAGTAATTTTGAAGTCAGGCTTAACACATGATAAAGTTTCTTATTTTTTTTAATGCATGATATATTTTGTCCGTTTCTTCACTTCAATAACAGTTTTTAACGTCAAATAACTCAAACAGATATAAATTTCCAATAAAAACCAGAAATAATGTGATGAGAATATCAATTTTGTTTTGTTTTTTCGAATACTTGTTTACTTACAAATTTCTGCACATTAATGTTGCTCAATCTCAAATTTCAAATCATTTCCATCTTAAAAAGACGATAAATGACGTCGAAAATTTTAAATGAAGTAAAAAAACGACGAATAACAATTATATCATGCGTTAGATTACTTTAAGATGACTTTAAGATTACTTCAAAAAAATAAAAAAAAGTTAAAATTATTTTATTATTTAATATTTCCACATCGTGAATTTAATTTTTTAATGCTCAAAATTACAATTCTATGTATCTGCATAACTTTACCTTATTTAAAAATTGCAAAAAACAAGAAAAAATTTTTTTTTGAAATTCAAAAATTCATATTTAAAAAAAAACACAGTTCTAAAAATTTCAGGGTCTATTAAGATCAGTAAGGTAAAAGCCCCAATATATGATCATGTACCAGTATATGATCACTCCATGTATTTGTATACTTATATTTGTGAATATAGATATACAAATACATGGAGTGATCATATACTGGTACGTGATCATCTATTGGGGCTTTTACCTTACAAGGTTCTATACAAAAAAAAATTGAGCCAAAATTTTAATGTCAATCGACATTTTTGACGATTTTCAAATATTTAAAATTTGACAAATTTGGCATTTTTCAAAATTTTGTTCCAAAATATTTTTTTTTTTTCAATAGCCCCAAGTGCCCCCTTTTAAACAAACGAAAGGCCCTTCCCGTATCTATAATAGCGTTCGAGATATTCCAAAAACAAAATTGAAAAACTGAAAAAATAGCGAAATTTTGAATTTGCAAATCTTTTGAATAAAATTTTTTATTTCTTTTTTCTCTGGCAGAAGTTCGTTACATGATAGAAGAAAATTTCTGACCAAAATTTATCCAAATCAAAAGGGGTCAATTCCAACTGTAGGTCAATTTGACATGGAATTACCCAACTATATTTTACTATTAAGTCGCAATAACAGTAGTAATCCTGTTGCTGCAACATGGCTGCCTCCTGTTGCAGCTACAGGAAAATCCTGTTGCTGTAACAGGATTTTTTTCTGTTGCAGCAACAGTTAATTTTTTTCCGTGAAGAAAGTATTTTTTAAATGATGTAGGAATTTAACACCCGTATACTTATGAATACAACTTATTAATTATTATCAATGTTTGAAATTGAACAGCTATAATGATAGTCAGATGGATGAGTAAAATTATTATTATTATTAATCAGTATATCAGTAAAGGGAAAAAAATAAAACCTCAACCGGCAAAACACTCTTGCTATTTTTTTATCGGTGTTTATTCTGCTCGTGTAAAGTGATTAAATGGATTCCGTTTATTGATAAACTAAATGGATTAATTTTATTGAATAATCCAATTTGCCAATTATCTACCCGTTATTTCAATAAAAAATTGTTGAATTATTTGATGTAGTGATATTTTTTATTACATAAGTAAATAAAACTCTAGTTTAGAAATTTTTTTATTGTTATAACAAAAAAGATAAAAAGTTCTGAGACTCAGACCTTAAAGCCCACTATGTGTGACCACTGTAACTAAAATTTTTTTATAAATGAACTTCTTTCCTTAGTTCAAAGTTGTTAAAAATAAATGTAAATTACCTTTGGGCTTGGGAGTAAAGATTATTCGAAAACTGATATTTTTTTTTTAAATAATTTTCATGAGAATAATCAATATTAAACTAAAAGTATAAAAAAAACCTATGCTAATCTTAAAAGAGATAAAAATAAATAAATAAAATATTTTTGATAAAAAGTAATAAATTACGGCTAGAAAAAAATTTTCGAGTGTCGCTATTATCTCTATTTTTAAAATTATTACTTCTGATATAGCTTCTGTCTGTCAATTTTATTTATAATTTACAACCATATAATATAATTATTTACTTTATCGATCGGGTGCATAAATTAAAAGTATATATTAACATTGGACTGCTACAGTAAAAGATTAATGAGTGGAAGTATTGAACATTTGATGATGATGAATCGAATAAAAATACCCAATAATATTACGTGCTTTAATCCCTTGATTAATATAAATTATTAATATTTTTAATCAAAAGTAATTTATCCGGCTTTAATCAATCACTATCAACTATTGATAGCCTTTTTCTATTTCTCATTATGATTAATGATTTTGTGGCCTGAAATATAAAATTTTCAATTGAATCTTTATTCCTCAAGCTTTGAGCTTTCTATAAATATACTCGAATCGATAACTAAATATTTAAGTATATTAAAAAGCTAAAAGAATAAATTTAACTTTTATAGATTCGGGCGGCAGTGCAGTGGGTTCAAAATGTTCACGGTCTGAGCCCGGATTTGCAAAATATCTTAGTCGCTGAACTAATAAATCAATTTCGAAAAACCAGAATACCCTCGCCGTTGCATTTAAAAGCGTCTGAAGATTTCAAGCTCAAGCAACGGACGCAAGAAGTTACGACAATCAATCCAAGTGAAAAAATTCCACCGCTTTATGTAATAACACCAACCTACAGAAGACCTGAACAGATTCCAGAGCTTATAAGAATGTCTCATACATTGATGTTGGTCGAAAATGTTCATTGGTTAGTTATAGAAGACGCTAAAGTACCGACAAAGGAAGTTACTAAGTTTTTAAATCGTACTGGTCTCAGATTTCAACATTTAACTGGTAAATTATAATAATAAATCTATAAGTATAAATTTAATAAATAATAAATTAATTAATCAATCAATATTAATATTTATAGCACCAATGCCAGCAAAATACAAACAGAAAAAAGGTGTAAAACCAAGAGGTGTCTCTAATAGGAATCGTGGCCTCAAGTGGATTCGCGCTAACGCAACAGAAGGAGTTTTTTACTTTGCTGATGATGACAATACATACGACCTTGATCTTTTCACCCAAGTAAGATTTTTTTAACTTCCTGCTACGAAAATTGAAAATTTTCGAAAATTGGAAACTTATTAGTTCCAACCCGTCTTTCGAAAATCAAATTTTCATCAGATCTCGACGTTTTGAGGTCCTAGGAAGCTTTCCTGACGATTTTTACGATGTCATGCATGCGCGCGCGTGTGTGTGTGTGTGTGTGTGTAACCTTTCATAACTTTTGAACGGCTTGACCGATTTGATCGCGGTTGGCGCTATTCAAAAGGGTTTGCCCGAACTTAGATTTTCAATACAATTTGGACCGATTCGAACCAAAGAAATCTCAAAAGAACTACGAAAAAAAAATCTTTTCAAATGTGGTTTTTTTGGAATAACTTTTAAACGGCTTTACCGATCGATTTAAAAAACTCATCAGCTCTTAAGATAATAAAAAACTACGTCGAGTGCCGCTGGGCTGGTCAAAATCGGTTAAGGGGGGAAATACGTGTACAGGCTTAAAAAATTTCAATTTTTTTTTTTTTATAAATCGCTTGTAAAACTATTAAAAAATATAGATTTTTAATTTCAAGTCAAAATTCCTATTCGTTCAAAAGTTATAAGTGATTTAGTAATTACTTTAATACTATTTTACATTAACTTTTTCTGTCACTTTTTTTTCAAACGGGTTTTTCTCGAAACGAGTTTTTTCAAAACTGGGTGCAGTCTAGCTCAAAGAGTATTAAGCCAATCATCTTGCGATATGGCTTATAATTTTCTTTATACAATTGCCTTGAATATGAACCTCAATCGAAAGCGATATTTTTATTTAAACTATTTTTTTTTTTTAATAAACAATGTATGAAAAAGTTGTTAAAAATCACGACTTAATTTTACAGTCCTCTAAAAAATGCAAGTTTTTACTTTTTTTTTTTTGGAATTGAGGTTCATATGGAAGATACATATAAATGAAGTAACTTTTCTGTGCCATTGATTTCAAATAAAAATTGTGGCTTCCATACTGCACACAGACTGCTAAGTCGGATGACAACCTACGATGTGTATCAGCTGATATCTCCGCTATTTGTTAACTTATATTGTTGTTTAATACGAAAAAATACTCATAAATATATGTATAAAATAACCTGATAGTTTCAATAAATAATATTAATTTTTTATACCTTAAAAAAATTAATGAAAACAGCTTTCTACACGTATTTCCTCCCTTAATTCGTTCGTGAGTTATTGTTGACGAAAAAAAATCGAAAAAAAAATGATTATGTCAAATTACTCCGAAATTTTCGGTCTGATCAATTTGTGTTTAAAATTAAATCATAGGATTCAAAAAACTGCGTCGAATGCTGCCAACCGCGTGAAAAACAGTTTATTCATTCAAAAGTAATTGCAGTTTGTAAATTTAAAGAATAGTGTTTTATTAAAGTTCTATCAGACTTTTGAGCTCGAAGAGCTCAACAACGTCACAAGTGCAATTTTAAGCGCTTAGATATGGAATTAGCGGGAAGTTGCAGGGATAGCCCTAAACGCGAAACGTCAACCGTTTTCCCAATTTTTTATAATTATTTCAGACTCGATTTAAAGTATATATCAAGCAGCACTTATAATCCTTGTCCTGAAATATTAGATCCATAGAAAATTTACGGATAAAAATAATTCCTACGTGTGTTTTTATTGTTTCAGATACGGAGGACAAAAAAAGTGTCAATGTTTCCCGTGGGATTGTGTACAAAGTTTGGGTTGAGCTCTCCGGTCGTAAAAGACGGCAAGTTCAGTGGATTTTACGATGGATGGGTAGCTGGTCGTAGATTTCCTGTTGACATGGCAGGTTTCGCGGTCAGCGTTAAATTTCTTCTCCAAAGGCCAAATGCCACGATGCCTTATCGTGCTGGATTTGAGGAGGACGGTTTTTTACGTAGTTTAGCCCCCTTTGAACCACGTGAAATAGAACTACTTGGTGATAATTGCACGAGAATACTAGCGTGGCATACACAGACGAAAAAAAATGAACCAAGTGCGGCACTTGATATGAAACTTTATCGCTCAACAAATCTTGTTGAATTAAAACAACAAATAGTATGATAATAATAATCAGGCTTGATTATTATAAAAAGGTTTTAATAATTTTTTTAATAACTAATTATTACTGTATCCGTAATATTTAGTCTCTCTGATAACTGATACGAGTGCTAAGCCACCAACTGCACTTAATAATGTGATCCAGTGCCTACAAATGACCCCTCTTTATTCATATTTATTAATTTATATTAATGATAATAATATTTATTAGTTAACTTTTAATAACTACTACATAGTATTTATAATTTTAGAATTATAAATTTATGAGGCTTGTAATTTCTCACTCATTTCAGTCTTTTTAAGTAAATAACTACTTTTAAGATTGTACTTTGTAATAATATTAACTATTATTATTATTATTATTATAGTAACAAATTGATAAAGTTATTGAAAATAAACCAGTGATTTAGTTTAAAGAACAAATAAAATAACTTGTTAATACTTATTATAGATAAGATAATTTTTTAAAAGTGATAAAAGTTCGAGCGCTTCCGAGTTGTGCAGCAGCTTCTATTGCTCCTTATTAATTGAAAAACTAAATTATTAAAAATTTATACTCTAAATACTCAGACACTTGAAAAATGTATTCCCGTGACTAGATTTAAGATATTGATGTTTATGTTTTGTGGTTTGAAAATTTTTTAACATAAAAATACAATTGCTACAAGAATTTTAGCTAAAAAGGAACTTTAATTTTTTTTTTATCTCTAAATAATATTCAAATTTTAAAGTATTTATCCTATATACTAATTCTTCAAAATTAATAAAAAAAAAAATTTCCAATTTATACGTAAAAAACATAATAAATAAAAATAATAACACTAATACTATTTATAAACAAAAATAAAGCAATAAATAAATAATGGAGCTTAGAAATTAAATATGATATGTAATGAGTTGTTACATAACGCATTTATAAAATAAAAATGCATACTTGCATATTTAATAGTAGCAAATGCATCGAGTCCCTTGCACAACTATGACATTTTATTATAAGAGTTAGTTGTAAGTTACTTAATTTCTTAACAAAATAATTTATAAATTTATTAATAAATAAATTAAAACACAGGATAGTGGATTCAATTGGGAGACAATACTTATTAATAATAATATTTTCACTGCAATAATATTAATTTCAATATTTAATGAAAAAAAAACCTTGTTATGTGCACAATAATGCAAAAATAAATTCAATTGCTTACTTATTTATTCATATAATTATATGTTGTTAATTTGATTATAATATTAATGAATTTGATTTTAATGACGAGTATAACATATGATAATGAAAAAATATAATGTATTATATTTGTATAATACACAAAGTGTATACTACAATGTTACTTATTCTTATATTTAATTATAAATTTAGTAATTAAAAAAAAAAAAAGGTGATTATAATTATTAAGATTAACTTTGTTTTAATGATAAAATGTAAAATATTGAAATATAAGATCTCGCTTAGTCGTAATAAACTATTATACTCTTTCTTAATTTATTATTAATTTTTTAACCATTTTACCTTATCACTACTGTCATTATTATTTATAAACTTTTCTACAATACATATTTTATAAAAATTTTATTATTCATTATCAGTCGTATGATAATTTTGGCAATCTTAACCGATTTAATCGATTGTGATGGATAAAGCAATCAAATTATTAAATTATTGAAATAATTTAGTAATGTAAGCTAAAAATTATTCATTTAAGCATTAAATAATTTTCTTGTAATATATTAGATCGCTAAACTAATCGATAAACTAAAATTATGTAATTTAATTATCTAAATATTCCTCCTAACGTTGAAACTTTTTTTTAAGCTCTTCAAGTGCAGACGGATTAAATTACAAACATGATTTTACAGTGTCAAAAGAAGTTTGACGTGAAATAAAATTTGAAATATTGTACTACCTAAGAAATTTTTTAATGATTTTAACTGAACAAATGATCTAAATTAAATTTTAGTATACAAAATCAAATTATATTTAAACCTATTAATTTATTTCAATGGTCATTTTAAATACTTAAATATAAATAAATTATCACCATGATAACCGCTGTGGACCTTCTTGGTCAGTCCAATAAAAAGTTTTAGTAACAAATATATAAAATTGTAGAAAGTTAATAACTAAAGTTGTCATTAATTCCAAAGACATCTGCCATAATTTTGGTTCTGGCAAGCTCAAACGTACTAATATGTACGGTATTATAAAGTAACGGGGTTCTAGTAATAATTGTGGTATCAAAACAACAGCGATGCATCCTGCATATAACACTTTTGACAAGTATCTCATATCCTGGAGACACATCACCGTGGCGTAGATTACAAATCCATATAAAGGTATTAAAGCGTATTTGGCAAAGTAATAACGTCCTATAAATCTGTTCCACATATAAAAAACGTAATGTCTATTGTCAGCTAACAAATACGGATGTACTAGCGTATTACTGTGAACAATCGCTGTCACAATTGCTAAACATAAGCCTGTGATGATCCAGTGTTTGCAGATCCATTGTACGAATGATTTGACATGTGGCAACATATAAGGCCAGGAGAATGCCAAAATAAAAATGGAGAAATAAAATATCTGAGGCAGATGAATTGTTGCTACATGAGCGCTACGGTCTCCTAATACAATGCCTCTATTCCATATAACAAATGCTACGAATAGTAGGATTACCGTTAATTGATACTTTAAATATGAGATCATACGCATCACAAATGATCCGAATTGACCGATCCCACGTTGAACATAATGCCGAACATTATTCCAGATTAACTGTAAGTTAATTACTTAGTTTTCGAATTGCTATTAACTAGTGCTAATAATTATAGATTTATAAACAGAACTTACCCTTGCGTGAATTGACGTTCCATGGATCCCTCTATCCTGTAATGCTGATATACTCTGTGGAGTTTCGGCTTCAATTATGGTCAGAATTCTTTCACCCATGAGTAATATTAACCATATAACATTTGTTTGTCTCGCTAAAATTGCCAAGGCACCTGAAATAAACATTACATTCAGTTTAATATTATTATTAAATATTATCACAGTTCTTATCATTTTAAAAATAAAAAATAATTTTTATGTAGACATTTTTTTAGTCAAAAAATGATTGATACTTGATAATTTTATGTTAACTGATTTTTAAATAAATTGTATTTTAATTTGTTAATGTAATAAATTTATCTGAAATATTCTATAAAGTTTTCAAATTTGACATTGATAATTATACTGTTTAAATAATTATTTTTGTCATGACCAAATAAAATTATCAACTTAATGAAATACGATGCATATTAAATAAAATGCATGAAAACATTTCTTTTTAAATTATTTTAAATTAAATTTTCTTCAACTGTAATTGATAATTGATAAAAAAAATGTCCATAAAATCTAAAGAATTGTTTTATGGTTTAAGATAAATAATGCCTTAGGGTTGATAAAAAACGATTTCAGAATGACCTAAAAAAATTTATTTACTGATAATGAATTGATGAAAGGAATGTGTTAAGGGGGATAGCCACTGTGAAATTTGAAAAAAAAAAAAAAAAAAAAAAAAAAATTTTCATTAAATCAAAGTTTATACATTCAAAAATATGTATCTAGAGTTTTAGATGAAAATTCCGAATATTTTACGAATTATAGTCATTTTTGTAACAGTCTGTTAAATAACCATTGCACGTGCGGCATCCGATAAAAACGCGTTTTTCTCGAAACTACTTTTTTTGAACTGGTGCAAACTGTAATTTGTATAAATATGAACCAATTTGCAACTTTTTTTTTCCCCGTATTCGTCTATTCAGTAGCTATCGTTGCACGTAGAGGATTTTGAAAATTTTGATTTTGAAGAGTTTTTAGGGCTGTTTGAATCCAAAAAAATTAGAAAAAAAAACGAAAAAATTTTTAATATGCCGCCATTTTTTTTAAATCCAAATTTTCAAAATCCCCTACGTGCAACGATAACCACATGCATGCAGATTACAACGCTGTTTCGTTTTTTCGTTTTAGATAATCCGTTTTTGAGTTAAAGTTCGCATCGTAGTGGGGGAAATTTTTTTGGTTCTCCACAAAAATGCTAATAACTTTGTAATAACATGATATTTTTTAATAAAAATTTAGGAGAATATTCTTTAATGTATACTTTATAAAACAAAAAAAACCCGATCCCCAAATTCTTTTATTATCCCAGTCAAAAAAATTCCCGAAAATCACCTATTTTTTCGATCCTCACAATGGCTATCCCCCTTAAATCTCATAAAAAAAAAACATCGTTTTCGATCATTCTTTTGAAAAAGAAAAAAATTAGCTCACTAAAAATTATATTTGAACTTACCTATGATCGCAGAATTTTTATAATATTGGCGTTGATGTAACAAAAACATCATTAAGACTAAGTTTACAGATAAAACGTCAGTATAATATAGAAAATGCCAAAAATACAGTGGTGGTAAAAGTGTTACACTTATTGATACCATGAACGGTAACCAGGTTCTATTTTCAGCTTTGCATTTTTGTACCCATTTTTTTGTACTCAATATTTGGTAAATTAGATACAAATTAATACATGTACCGGCTAGATTAATACTACGTAAGTATATTGTGGTGCATAGCTGAAACGGTGCTAATATTATAGCTGATAGTATATAAAGTCCGGGAAGTGTCGTGATTTTTTTGTCCCACTGAAAAAGCCAAATTTATTTCTATAATTGTAAGACATTATGTAATTTAAACAATATCATAAAATTGGTTACATATTTACCTCAAAGAAGGAACCATTGCAGTATTTTTTTGTTTGAGGAATATGAAAAACTTCGTCAATGTAATGGTCCGGTTGTATTTTATTAAGAAATAAAAATAATAATGTTGTCAATAAAACAAAAGTAAACGATACAATTGATTGATAAATAATCGGTCGATTGATCGCCTCCAGAAATAAACTTTTTATAATAACCATTATGGATAAATTATTAAAAAAAAAAATATGTTCAATAATTTAAAAATATATAATTAATCCCGTATATAAATACAAAATATGTTATTTCATAAATTTTAAGTCAATATTTAGTAAACGTATGTGACAAATTAAATAATCAACACAATAATGACGCGTATACATAACCAAAAAAAAGAATAAACTCCCAACCCCAAAATTAGCCGGAAAACTTATAAATAGTCGTTCCAAAATAACTTTCCCACCGTTTTTCAACAACCCATCAAATTAACTTATTGACACAAATCTTATTCGAAACATTTCTCAAAAACCAAAACAATAATACTGTACGTCAAAATATATAAGTATATATTTCTTTGTTGTTTACGTATTTTATATTTTATGTATAATCAGTAAAGCCGGATCGCATTTATCCTTCGATGCTTGATTATTCAAAATGGCACAAATATTTCACTTACACTCGGTCATGCGCATTGATAAAATTATTTGTATTTTAATTGGACTAATCCGACCAATCAAAGCTCAATTTTTTCAGTGAATCTCCAATTGACTTTAACCACGACGGGATTTTAAAAGCGCGCGTAAATTTAAACATATATTTTTTAATTATGAAAGTGAATATTAATATCAGTGTTTTTTTTGTTAGAGTTGCAAAAAGATTATATAATTCGATAAGCAAAAAAATGATAGAGATTCAAAAACTTTTATGACATTACAAATAATGCAAAAAATATATTAATATAATCTCCTAAAGTTTTTCAAATTTTCTTGTAAAAATTTAATTTTTTAATATTATATTGATTACAAAAGTTAAAAATGTGTCAAGAAGATGATATTGAAATCAGTAGACATTTTATTTCTTAAAATGAACAGGAAGTTTGAAATAAAAAAAACAAATTTTTAAAACTGCAAGATCAAATTTACTTCTTAAATTTTGAAAAAAAAAATTTTTTTTTTGGTTAAAAAAACCAAAAATTATCAAAAAAAAAAATAATTTTAGTAAACAATTGTGAAATATTTTTTATTGATTGCCTTAACAATAATAATTTCAAAACTACCAAAAAATGTTATTTTTACTAAAACAATAATTTGTTTATTGAAAAATAAAAATATCATTGGACATTTGATACCTGTCACTTTAAATATCAATATTAATGAAAATAATAAAAAAAATATATTTAAACGTAAAAGTCAAAGTTAGCCCTTTCGTCGATTCGATGATCAGCATCCGGGTTCTATCTCGTATACTCCTTCCTCTACCGGGTCTTAACTTGTAAATTCAGCAGCATACAAACGAAAAGTGCCGAAGGAGCCCGGGGACGGGGATAAATAAAATGAGTATGTGAGAGAGAGAAAACAATAAAGCGAACCCAGTTCCCAGTTTCCAGTGTCAGAGTGGGGTAGCAAAGCAAGCAAAAGTTAAATAGTATAGATGTGTGTATAGTATAAGGTAAAAGCCCCAATAGATGATCACGTACCAGTATATGATCACTCCATGTATTTGTATATCTATATTCATAAATATAGGTATAGAAATACATGGAGTGATCATATACTGGTACATGATCATCTATTGGGGCTTTTACCTTATAGCAGCTAGCAGCGACAGCGGGTACATTATTATAAAGCAAAAGCAAAAGGGAAGGAATGAACCAAAGCCAAAGGAAGGGAAGTTAAGAGAAGGGATAACAACGTGCGCGTGTGCAAACCACGCCGGGGGTGGTTGGTCGGTCGGTGGTCCGAACTCCGAAAATCATACGATCTTGTCTTTATTAAAATTTTGTTCGGCTCCATTTTAATTCCCATTTCAATCATCAGTACACTTATCGTTTAACAACAATTATTTAAACGATTCATTATTTTAATTGTATTTATAAAACAATAATTGTATCAATTATCAGTATTTTTTTATTTATTGTATTTATATTTATTAATATTTGTAAGAGAGAGTTTTACTTGAAGTATATAATAGTATATATGTTTTTAAGTAATTAATAAAAAAGATTTACAACGCCGGTTATTTATCAGTGTGTGTGCCGCAGCAACAAAAGGACAATAGGAATAAATAAAAAAGAATAAGAAGAAGAAAAGATAAATATAAAAATAAAAAAACGCCGCGAAAGAAAGAAAGACTGGAGCGCACAAAAACGCACGCGGTGTCTATATAAAAATGGCGAAGGCGTTTCGCGCGGTGACAGTTTCTACTTTGTCAAACAATGGACAGTCAACGCCAAAATTCAACAGACCGGTTACACTTAACATTAATTATGATCCTCAAGGACTCAGCATTGAATTGTTATCAGGTATTTATTTATTACTTATATAAAATACGATCAATATCTGTGTTGATCATGTCCGTATCTCTGTGTGGGTATCTATGTTGGAACGACGCGACCTAACCACACTTAAAATAAGACGCTTCAATAATTATTTTTATTTATTTATTATTACTGTTATTATATTTGTTTATATTTTAAGTATCATTTATGATATTTTTATTGTCATTAATTGTCTGATATTAATTTAATTTTGGTAATGGTATTTTTAAACGGTTGCTGATGAAAATCAATATGAATAATTTTCATAAAGCAGGTGGAAATGGTTCCTTTGTATCGACGGTTGAACGTTTGATTTATGTATAAACTATTTTTTTGTACAATGTAATAGTCAAACGTTAATTCATATTTGATCATTTATCTTTATATTTTATGGTAATAATGTTTTTACATTTCTTTAATTCCAGAGGATTTTACCGAAAAAGAACCAAAACAATTATTGGAATTTCCCATAACCCATACGACTGAGTGCTCGCGAGTTGCTACTAGGAGTTACGTATTTACTCTCGATGCTGAGAGTCTACTTATTACATTTTCTAACGAACCAGGTAATTGGAAAAAATACTATCAAGTTGTATATTAAAATTATATTTAAGGTAAAAGACCCAGTTATTGACACTTGTAATTTTATTTTAATTAAATAAAACAAATCGACTCTTATTAGTTTTTTGAGAACATTTTATTTGTTTAATTAGAATAAAATTGCAAGTGTCAATCAACTAGGCCAGTGTCAATAACTGGATCTTCTACCGTAAATCATTAATTATAAATTTAAATTTTAAATTTAAAAGTACATGAATAACTATTATACTAATTACAAATGTATTTAGATTTCCGAAACTTCCATTCCCAAGTGCTAAAACTTAAAAATGGAAAAGGCATGTCTGCTTTCAATGAGAGAACAGAAGACTTATCAGCGATGCAGTATTTTCAGTTCTACGGCTATTTATCACAGCAGCAAAATATGATGCAAGATTACATTAGAACGAGCACATATCAGCGTGCGATTCTTGGAAATTTATCAGACTTTAAAGACAAAATAGTGTTAGACGTAGGTGCTGGATCAGGAATATTATCATTCTTCGCAGTTCAAGCAGGTGCTAAAAAAGTTTACGCCGTTGAAGCCAGTAATATGGCGAATCATGCGGAGCTTCTTGTTGCCGCAAACAATTTGTCGGATAAAATAGTTGTTATTGCTGGCAAAATAGAAGAGATTGAACTGCCAGAGCACGTTGATTGCATTGTCAGTGAACCCATGGGCTATATGTTGTACAATGAGAGAATGCTCGAGACATATCTCCATGCTAAAAAATGGCTCGTACCAGGTAACAAAAAATAGTATCCCAACGTTTGATATTTTAAAATCAACTTTTATTTGATATATATCACATTATTAATACTCATAATTAATAGGAAGTATTATATTATAATTCCTGTAATATTTATTTAATATGTAACAGGTGGAAGAATGTTCCCTTCTCGCGGTGACCTTCACATAGCTCCATTCTCTGATGAAACACTTTACATGGAACAATTTAATAAAGCTAACTTTTGGTACCAGACGTGTTTCCATGGCGTTGATTTGTCATCACTGAGAAATAGCGCAATCAAAGAGTACTTCCGACAACCTATTGTTGACACATTTGATATACGTATTTGTATGGCCAAATCTGTTAGACATGTTGTTGACTTCCAAACCGCTGACGAGACTGATTTACATAAAATAGGTAATTTATCTATCTTTATCGTACTATTACTACCAGTCTTTTATGCTAATTAGTAGTGATAAATTAACTTATAAAATACACAAATAACTGAGTTATTAATCATATTTAATTTATTATATTTGATTACAGAAATAGACGTTGATTTCCATATATTGGAGAGTGGAACATGTCACGGTCTTGCATTTTGGTTTGATGTTGCATTTATTGGTTCAACTCAACAAGTTTGGTTGAGCACAGCACCAACGGAACCTCTCACTCATTGGTATCAAGTACGGTGTCTCTTGGAAAATCCTTTGTTCTGTAAAAGTGGCCAATTACTTTCTGGAAAAGTCATTTTAATAGCTAATAAAAGGTAGTGATTTTTTTTTTAATAATTAATTTTCAACACTCGCAAATAGTGACATTGAATGATTTAAAATGTTTATTTCAGACAATCGTATGATGTGACGATAGATTTGAAGTTAGAAGGAACAAACATCGAAAGTAGCAGCAATACTCTAGACCTTAAAAATCCTTACTTTAGATACACTGGTGCTGCAGCACAATTACCTGCCGGATTAAATAGCACATCACCAAGTGAATCATATTGGACAACACTTGATGCTCAAGGTGCACGACAGGCTGTTAATATGGTCAATGGAATGTCCGTTAATGGTTTGGGTGAAGTTTCAATGGATACAGGAACTGTCAATCCCAGTAATTTACTAGCACTAGGTAAGGTTTGGCTTGATCCCTCACTGTATCATTACTCTATGTAAGAAAATACTCAAATACTAAATTTTATTATATTTCACGGCTTCAATCTAGTGTAAAAAATAAACAAAAATATCAATTTATTTGCATTATTTGCAATAATCGACGTGTCAATTTCCATAGTTTGAAATCAGGATACAAATAACGTTTTATCAAATGGATTGTAATTTTTATTTTTCGCTTAATATTTTAATGATTGTGTAACAAGTATAGTAGTACGAGTATGTGTGCTCATACTCGATGTATTTTATTAATTAATTAATTGATTGAAAAAAGAATAAAAATAAAAATCAAGATAAAAATTATATTTAAATTGTAAACAATTATGACTAAAATAAATTAATTAAGAAATGCCATAGTTCAAGTTTAATAATTAAAATGAATGATACATATTAAAAAAATCGTTTCGACAACAGGATTTAATTTTACAAATATTTCAAAATTAATTATCCAATTACTATTATTATTATTATTAATATTATTATTATTACTATAATTATATTGAATTAAATACTTTTAATGTGTTAAGATGATGAAAATTAGTTTATTAATTTTTTTTATACATATATATCACAGTAAAAAAATAATGTTAATAAGAAAGAAAATAATAATTTAATTTTTTACTGAACATCGCGTACATATATTTTTAAAAATAATAAAGGTAAACAATTATTTTTAACAAATAGTTATTATTTTTTCAACTTATCAGTAAATAAAATAAAATAATAATTTGTGAAGTATATTTTTCGTATGACACTGTATTATCAGAAGAATTTGTAAATATTTCAGTAAAAAAATCCGTTGTGATAATATTTTGTAAATTTGTAAGACTGAATCCGTGTCAATAAACGGCTCTTTGAAGATGACTTACTGGTTTAATTTTAACCATTCAATTTGTTTCATTTATGTCATTGTATATTAAATCCTGCATGAATAATTATTTATGATCCCCTCCACTTTCTAATTTCTAATTATGATTTTAGTCATTTTAAAATATGGATTATACATAAATTTAATTTGCTTGGTAGGCGGTCAACCGAATATACATCCGGGTTCTATTTCAAGTACTGGAAGAGGTAGAATCGGAGGAACGGCTACAAGTACACAAGCAGCACAGCTCATTGGTGGCGGTATTACACCAAATATGTTCACATCACCGGCAACTGTAAGTATCGAGTACAATCGCTATCAATCCATGACGAGATACTTGTCCGCTTGTAAGATTATTTTACATCATCCCTATTTTTTGCTGCAGTAATTGTAATTACAATATCACTTTTAATGCTTCCATTAATCTTTATTGTAGTTATAAGTACAAGTATAAGTTAATAAGTAGTTAGTTATACATTAAGTAGATAGTTAAATTATAGAAATAGTTTTCATTTCTACTTTCGTTAATTATCATCATTTTTATTTTTAAAATATTAGATAGCGCTCAATAAATATTATTTATAACGTTTAAAAATAATGTTTTAATGCTTGATATTGGTAGAAAAATTGGAGGAATTTTTTTCAAAAAAAAAAAAAAATAACAGTAAGATAAAATAAAAATAAATATGTTAAAAAATTTTAATTTACTTTTCAGACAAAAATTCATTTGGAATTTAATTTCGTTCTAAAAAAACTTGAAAAAAATTTCAAAATTTTAATAGTAAAATAATATTTTGAGTAAAAAGCAATTAATCGTATTTCAGAATATTAATTATTATTAAAAAACATGCTTTAATAATGAAAGCGGTAGAGTAACTCAGTCATAACGGTGAAGGTATTACAAAAATGACATAGAATATACTAAATAAAATTGGTGTCTGTGTCTTTCGCGGCTACAGCTTGGTGTTACTTTCCAGCAATCGCTGGTACTCAGCAATACATCCCACTATCCGGTGAATCCAAGTCTGATGATTGGTGATTACGTGACGCCTGGCAATGGAATAGCACCCCAATCGTACCGTCAATGATCTACGGCCAAATTATATCGGATTATGGAATATTCACGGAAACTAAAACAACATCAACAACAACCGCAGGACAACAATCAACGTCATTCAAACACCAACAGCAGATGTAATAGTGGTAATATTAATACCATAAGTAATCGTCAAAATCGTCGTTTAGTCTTCAGCTCACCTACGAGTAAATTAAGATTATCATCAGCTGTATGTATATTACATGCTACTAATTTAAATGAAATTAATTATGACTTGAAGCTAAAAAAAGCGCGAATGCGATTTATCGATAAAACTCTTGATAATTCCATTGATTTTGGATTACCTTCTCCATTAATAAATTATAATAATAATAATTATTATTATTATTACAATAATCTTAATAACAATAATAGTAGTAATGATAATAATAATTATTATTATAATAATTTATCATGGGATTTGCGTTGGAGAAAACTTCGCGCTATTTTCTCGTAGCCATTTATAAAAATCTCTGACAATGATAAATATTTAATCAGAGGAAAATAAAAAAAAAACAACACGCTTGCCAAATGTACCCAGGAATAATAATTATCAAATTAATAACAGATGCGATATTTTTTAATGACAATACTGTTATATGCGTTTAATGAATGTTACGAAAATTACGGTAGATTTTTTTTGTAATGTAATTTCATTTTCCTCAATTAATGATTTATAATTTTTTTATAATCAAAGCTCAAGTTTATTGAACTTGTATTTAATTAATCTCTTTTTAGAGTATTAAATCTTATCTGAGCGTTTGCATAGACAATGTAGATTTTTTTGATCAAGTGTCGGTATTTTAATTATCAATAAGATTTGTAATACTTTTAGCGCTAACTAGTATGTTTTGTGCATTTATTTAAAGCTGTAAATATTTTTTAAACTATAAAAAAAAAACTATGGTAATTTTTTTTATAATTAATACTCTCAACAAAGTTTATTTAAGGATAAAATTACTTGACGTAAATTGATTTTTTTTTCTTTTTTTTTTTTTTTTTTTTTTTTTTTATAAACTTATAATCATTATTTATCGGTTTTATATAGTCTAAAAAATATTTCGAAAGCTTGTAAAAAAGAATCACGAACATGTTATGATAATAATTAATTTAAATCAAGTGAGTTATTATGTAAACAGTGCAAGAAGTAATAATTTAATCCAATCTATTGATAAAACGTATTTTTAAAAATGATAACAGTTTAAAGAATTACTGTGTGGCAGTACCTGTCGCTTTATTAATATATTTATTGCATACAGCGTGCACTGTCCAATTTATTTGTAAACAAATTTAATTAAATTATTTAAAAATGTGAATTTTTATTTTGTTCTCTCGGATTGGCTAAATCGAAATAACTTTTATTTAAATAGCGAGGTCTTATTTAATGTAGACTAAGATACAATTGCCTATTGCATAATAAACATAAATTAGCTTAATGATTGCAACGAATCGAATGGTATTGGCGTACAACCAAGTGTCGAAAAATAATTTGTAAATACAACTACGGCACCATGATCTCAAAATCATCACTTTTGCCCATTTACATATAATAGCATTTAAGATATTTTAACTATTAAATACTTTTCTTTTTTAAATTATTATTCATGTCGTGTTCGCACAAACTTGCCATTTGATTCTTTTTGCCATTTTTACGTTACTTTATGTAATTTAAAAATAATTTTATTTTATCCATTTGTTGTCCTGCTTAATGTACTTTAAATAAGTTTTTGTGTGTTTATTTAATTGGTATACTTCAATTACAGTAATGAATTATTTAACACTCTTATAATAAATTATTAGTTTTATAAATCTTGCGGTACTTTTAACAGCCACTTGGGTAACAAGCATTCCACGAGTGCTATTAATAATTAAAAAAAAATTATTATTTATATGATAATGAATAAATAGGTGAAAAAAAATTAAAATAAAAAAATGAATGATAGAATTACAAATAAATGTATGTATAGTCCGATGAGAAAAAATTGAAAATGTACATATACGAAATATCTTCCATAAATTTTTTTCTGTTCTGTATGCGTGTGTATGGATGATTTATGCATGGGTGCTTTTTTTTAATACAATAATAAAATACTAATACCCAAATGACTGAATTTTTTCACTCAAATATGATAAATATACCTCAGAATGCCGATCCGAGCCGGTTATTTTTATTGTTATTGTTCATTATTCTCATTTTACTTAATTCAATAAATTTTTTTACTCATTTTATTTTCAAATGAATAGTTAGATTTATAGTTTTTTAATCGGTAACATTTTTTCACATTCATACTATTTAACAATCAATAATTTATGAAGTCATTATTTATTATTTAATTAGTAAACATAATTAGATTGAAATTCAAAATGATGTCTATTATAAGTGTACTTCTTAAATTCTTGTAAGTATTATGTCAGAAATAAGATTTTTTAATAATTATAGTAGATAATCACTTGGACGATCCTTGAAATAATATAATTTAGACATTTTAAAATACAATTTCAGTTAATCAGTTATTAACTTGAATTTTTTTTTTTTTTTACTAATTAATAACATTTAATAATTATTAAGAATTAATGTTCATAAAAAAAGTTATTTATTAAATTAAAAAAAATAATACTATTAATTAACAATGGGCTGGATCGGATACTTGTTCATTTTTTTAATTCATGTCCCTAGGTAAATTAATGAATTAGGCGATTTATTCATGAATAAATGTATGTTTATTTTATAATTATGTACACACGTGTATGCTCAATTATGATTGTTTTTTTTTTTGTTTAGTAATATTCATTAATATTTAATGTGATTATTCATTAGAAATAAATCATTACTGACGATACGGTTAATTGGTCTTTTTTATTTATTAAAAAAAAAAATTAATTAAGTTTGAAAGTAGTTTTTTTAATAATTTATTTCCGTTTACTTTGCTTCTCACTTAATTCATCAGCTTCTTTTAATTTAGCACCTCTTGCCGCTTCTTCTTTCCTGAAAAAATTTTTTGTCCAAAACTAAATAGATATACCGATTTTAAAACTCAACGAGGAATCCTCCAAGTGCAAAGAAAAAAAAAACAATATTAAAAGACTTGATCAATAAATATCTTTATCGTTCATAATTCATTGTTTTTTCCAGTTAGTCCTTTTAGATGGAAATAGTTATTATATTTTATTTATTTATTCTAAAATAATTAAAAACTTCTCCCAGTTAATTAATAAAAAATTTTGTATATTTTTTACATTTAAAAATGATACATACCTTTACTAAAGATAATATCTATACAAAAGTAATATGTAAAGTATTTACAGAAATAAATTAAGTTCTGGGGATTATATTGTCAAGATTTACATTACATAAATCCAATTTTATCATTTTTTAGATCTACTGAGATAAATTTTAAATCAAAAGATGAAATTTGATCTATATAAATCTAAGTTGATCATAACATGGTGAAATTAAATAAATAAATAATATATCAATGTATTCATAAATAAATATAACAGTGGGGTAATTAAACTACCAGATACTACACTTATCATTAGGATTCATTCTGCTTCCTAGAGGACAATTGTATGTTTCTGCAAATCCTTCAATATTTGAGAGCGTACCTTCTATTCTAATCGCCGCTGGACTATGATTATCATTTCTCAGTTGGTACATTAATGAATTTATAGGTAAATTCGAGCAGAAAGACTAAAATAAAATAAATTCACAATCAAAATAAAATATAAAAGTAGTTAGATACATATTCTGCAGTATAATTACGTGTGTATAAGATAAGAAAAAAAGTTCATTTCCATTGAGATGTTCAAGACCAGGTAGCTTAACATCTGGTGTTGAGGATTTTTTATTATGAGTTTGGAAAGCCTCAAAGACAGATTTTACACCCGTCGAATCCGCAATATTTTCCGACAATGTTTTTCGTGAGTTTACCTTTAATAATGCATCAAATAATTCAAAAAATTTTTGATTGGTTAACAAATAAATTAAACTATATACATACTCTGTGAATTGTATTATTGTACGTAATACTAATGTTATTAAATTTATCAATAAAACATTGAGCACGTTTTCTATACTCGGATATTGTTGCATTTGACCACCAATTACGTATGTTACCATTTTTATCAAATTGACGACCTACATTGTCAAATCCGTGTGAAATTTCGTGGCCTATTATTGAACCAAGAGCACCGTAATTGAGAGCACTGAAAAATAATTATTTTATGTATTTATTATAGTTGATGAAAATAATTTAAACTTGTTAGATTAACATTAATCATCTTCAACATTTTGTCTAGATCGATATTAATTCATCTTAATAAATGAGTTGTATATTATTAAAAAAAATTTAATACTAACTCGGGATGCTCGTCTTCAAAGAACGGAAGTTGCAAAATTCCTGCTGGTATAGCTGAAAAAAAAATTTAATCATTAACTTTATTCACAAATAATTAACACGCTACTTTACAGTGCCATAATTTATATATTAATTTTACTTATTGCATTAGATGGGTAATAATAAAATGCGTTGATAGCAATTGGACTTCCAACCCATCTGCAAATAATTTTATTAAAATATGTTTCAGTAAAAATAAAAACAAAAAATTATTATTTTACATACTTTTGGTCACTGACACGTTCTCGTAACAACTTCAATCCTTCTTTCGCCCTGAATTTTAACATCATCAATACATTTTTGAAGTAAAATTTGCTTGGTACAACTCTTTTGTAATAATCATCAACAGAATTGATATCATTGTACCAACGGGGGAATCCAATGAATTCTCGCATAGCTTGAACTTTTTCCAAAGCTCCTCTTTTTGAATAATCATCTAACCATTTGCTGTTTTCTATTTCTTCTCTCATTCCGTTTATTATTTCATGGATCATTTCTGCAGCCTGCAATTTTTTAAAATTCAATAAAAATTATTAATTTAATAGAATAAAAGACCCCATTACTGACACATTCTTTGATTTTAGTACTTATTCAATTAATTAAATCATTAATTTCAATAATGAATATATTATTTTTAATCTTTAAGACTTTTAGATCAAAAAAATTATTAATTTTTATTCCAAGTAGAACATTTCTTCATTGAAAGAAAAAGTGCCACTAATAGGGTTTAAAGGTGCCACTAATGGGGTCTTTTACCTTATTTGACTTTAATAATTATTTTAATATTAATACAAACTTACCACTTCTTGTGAACGTTTTGGTAAATGTTTTTGTACATAAGCATAAGAAAAAGCATGCATCATTTCGTTTTGTTGGGTACAAATTAACCATCTAGG
The DNA here is from genome assembly GCF_020080835.1 of Cotesia glomerata. Classification (NCBI taxonomy): domain Eukaryota; kingdom Metazoa; phylum Arthropoda; class Insecta; order Hymenoptera; family Braconidae; genus Cotesia; species Cotesia glomerata. The sequence continues at coordinate 23,147,335 of NC_058159.1, read as the reverse complement.
AGTTAATTTTGAATTTTAATTTGAAACAGACGTCAATTCTCCTGGTAAGACGTCTTTAAGGAGATTATTCATTTGTTTATTTGTAAAAAAACCGAGGCTTCTTATTAACCACCAATGCATTGCATTTACTACAGTTAAAAAATTGAATCATTAATTTTAATCAGGAATTCAATAATAATTTAATAACATAATTATAATTATCAATCAATAATTACCAACAACTCTGACCGGAGTTCGCCTAATAAGATCAGCTAATTTAACAAAGTAATCTTTATTTATTATTACAACAACTTCTGATTGTTTAATAGTCACGCTAGGCACTGCAACAAATAGATTTGCTATCAAGTCATACCAGTTGATCTGTAAAAAAAACTTTGATTAGAAAAAAGTTTCATTAATCTTGAATATCAAAATAAAAAAAAAAATATTACGCGTGTAGCAGAATTCTCGGGCAGCGATGACTCATAGAATTTTTGGAAATCACTGATCATCATTTTTTGATAAATAGAATCAACTTCACCGTTTGATGAGTTGGGGTATGACGATAATAAAATCTGATTATTTAAATATTTTTTAAAAGAATAATTGACAAATAATAAGCACATCATTTTTTATTAGTTAATTTTTCAAAATCTTACGAGTTTCAAATTCCACTCAAAAGCAACAATATCTTTAGCATCCTCTTCGATGTCTCTTTCTTGTATGATAACACCTCTGTTGCTGGCAAATATTCTACTGACGTTTGCAACAATATTTCGGTAATTCATAACATTTGGTAAATTTAATATTCCATTTAATGGTAACAATGCTGCTGCTTGTCGACTTATGTATTTAGCGATACCGTCTAGAGGTGGTGAAAGCTGAAATAATACATTAAATATTAAATATTTAAAGTAAAGTTATTGAAATTTGGTAAATAAGAAGATTAAAGCTACAAGATAATAAATTATAAGAAATTTTTTTTGTATTGATACTGATTCTAAGCTCAAAAAATTGAAGAAAAAAATCATGCAAAAAAAATCGGACTGAAATCAATAACTTAAAAATTATTAATTTTCAAAGTGGAAAGTTAAAAACATAAAAGAAGAATGTATTCGTCGATGATACTTTTTTAGCTTCAACACTTAGCACATATAGTTTATTTAATTAAGCATATTCATACCTGTATAATATAATTCGTTGAATTTTTAACATCATCCGTAACTTTTAAACTAAACAATGGTGAATTTCCTATTAATTCTCTAAAACTTTTGTCGACTTCTTGCCATGATTTGTTCTTGTAGGACCATTCAGATAGAGTCATTGCCATTGGCCAGCCACTTATTTCATCAATTAAGTTTACGAGATCCTTCACTCCTCTTTTTTCAATAGAATCTATTTTATTTTTCGTATAAATATAAATTATACTTATTGATTTAAAACAACTATCAAATAGTAAAAGAAATTAAATTACCTTCATCCATACAAGCTTTATAAATTTTTTTGGCTTTGGTCAATGCCGAGCTATCCTGCGGTGTCCAAGGAGATTCAAATATTTCTATTTACAATGTAAATATCATTTAACAACTCGTTTAATTAAATACAAATATTTAAGTACTAAAAATTCAATGTACCTTTCAAACGAAGATTAGTTCTATTATTTAAAATATGAAAATGACTTCTATGTGACATACCACTATGCCAATTACCACATGCGTATTTAAAAAAGTTTTCACACGGGTCCATTGTTTGGTTCATGGCACTTATAATTTCATCAGCTAATTAATTAATTTTAAAAGTATCAGTAAAAATATAAAATATTAACGACACAAAAAAAAATTAACTTGATTCAAGAGGAAAATTCTTGAACAAAGAAAATAATTTCGAAGAGTGTAATTCTCTAGAATCAAGACGAAAAATTCTCGAATCAAGTAAAATTTACTTAAACCAAGTAAAAATTTCTTAGTTTAAGAAATTAACATTTTTTTTCTGTGTATTAACTTTGATTTATGTTTCATTCAATTTTTACCTGTTTTTTTACATCTTTCACTTTTACAAATTTGGACGTTATTATTTTTTATCGAGTACGAAACTACTTGTAAATCAAATATCACACAAATCATACCACAGAAGCTGTAAGAAAATTTTTTGGTTTTAGTCGAAAACATAAACTCATATTGAACTGACGTAAACTTGATTTTATCAAAATGCACTCTATTATTTTTAATATATATAATTAATCTCGATAAAAATTAACGATTGTATAATCATTATTCAGTTTTTTTAAGTTAAAGTAATTTCAATTAAAATCGATTAAGTTTTCGTAAGTTCAATACTTCAACTAAGATAATTACAGTTTAAATTTAAAAATATTTGATTCCATTTTTACTAATAAAAAAATTACAACGATGCGTAAAAAGTCCTAAGCTGTAAAAAGACTACAAATATTTTTTGTGGTGAATTGTTTTTATATGTGAACCTGAATTAAATTCTAATTAATTGGGTCAAGTGCAAAAGTTGTTAAGCATCTCGATCTGTTTGATTGAAGTAAATTAAAGTTATTGATGATTCTATCTCTATAGTTTAAATCTATAGATTAAAAGAAAGATGCATAGAAACAAATATCTGAATGTTTTTTAGTATTATTTTTTATTTAAAATAGATTGTTCTATATATTTTTCTAGTGCATATAAATACATATTTATAATAAAGCTATTATAACTGATGTGATGACAATGATTCGATGAGGTGTTTGTTTATACTTGAGTAATTTATGATTGTTCTTGAAATGCCGTGATTTATTGACAAATTACGTGTATTTGTACACTTGTGTTAACTTAATTATAATAATGGTTTTTTTTTCTCATTAATATTGTCAAAAATTAAAAAGTTATCGCTTTTGATCTAATCAATCGTAGTACTGATTTTTAAACTTCTCGTTAAGAAAATAAAAAAATTTATTTTAAACAAATGACAATCGAATAGCATAAATTTAGTTACAATAAAAATTCATTATTTATAAGTCAAAAAAATATAGGTTCCGGATAAGTAATCACCAACATATCATATACTAAAACCTTCTCCGAAACACGCTTCATCTTATGGTATTAGTATTGTTCCGATCAGTTCAGTAGTTTTCGCAGCATAACCGGACAAAAAAAAAATTGGCTTCCCATTTATTAGTATAGATAGAAGATAGATAAATCAATTGCTGTTCGTTTGTCTCGCTAAAACTCGAGAATGGCTGGACCGATTTGGCTAATTTTAATTTTGAAATATATTTGAAAGTTCAGGAAAGGTTTAAACGGTGAGAAACATACATAATAAGTAACAGAAAATACTAAAAATGACAATTTATCTTTCCGATACAAAATGTTCCTAGTTATGAAATGAGGTCCGATCTTTTTGGTTTGTTTTGTTTTAGAAATAAAAAAAGGTGTCAGTTAGTTGTCAAAAAAAAAGCAATAAATAAATTTCAAGACGATTAATAAAATCTATCATCAGTTTGTCAGTGCGCGAGAAGTTTTTGCACGCCTCATAGCGCGAAGCGCGTGAGGTTGTGCTTTATACTCGACTCGTCAAGGTCAAACAATTTTGTGATCTTTAAATACCTCTATCACAACAATATTACACTTATACAATGATATAAGTAGATGTACACCGAAAAAACACTTAAATTAAACCATTTTTTACTTCCTAAAATCATTTCATGTTGCTATTTCGAAAAAAAAAAACGTTTTGAAAAAAATTTTACGTGGACGTCCGGATGTCACCCCATTTTGGATGTACCAACGATTACTCCCGAACAAATTGATATTTCAAGACCGGACCTTTTTTATTAGTTTAAGAATTCAATGAACTGGGTCCGTATTTCATATCAGTGGCCTAGTTTACGTACTTTTTTTTTTTATTGAATTTTTATTAAAATTCACTACGATACAACCGTACAAAGCCAAATGAACTTTTCTTATTTGTCACGTGAAAACTCTGGCGCCACTTGATCAAGCTAGATTTTTTTAGACTGCGTGCGTATATGACAAAAAATAAAGGGCACCGATATTTAAAAAAAAAAATAAAAAATACTCTGTAAAAAATTACTTAATTATAATTATTTTTTTTAATCAATTACACAATTAATTTTTTTCTTAAGAATTGAATGAGCGTTATGAGGCGTGCACTTTTGGATTTCCCAAACTTTTTATAGTTATTGTTTTAAAATAATCTGACTTAGGTCGTCGAAGTCATTCAAATGTGCGATGAGCTACCTCACACTGATAGAAGGATTTGTTTATAGTTAAAAATAGTTGTTAATATTTAACAAATCATTTATTAGAGCCCACTTTTTAGTCCTTAACAAATATTTCTTAGTATTTAAAAAGATTTATTAATATTTAATAAATAAATATCAGATTTATTAAATACAAACAAATCATTTTAAATACTAAGAAATATTTGTTTGATACTAAAAAGTGGTCTTCAATAAATGATTTATTAACTATTAACAAATATTATTTAATACAAATAAATCCTTCTATCAGTGCACGTTCAAACCGCACTGACGACCATAAATGAATCGCAAGATCAGTCGTTGAAAATTCGTGGAATCAACTTGGAGTTTCTCTGTTTCACGTATGGGCAGTTATACGCTGCGTTTTCGTGAGTCGGAAAATCATCATTTTTATATATTTACGCAACGCAACGCAACGCAAAAAAAAAAAAAAAAAAAAATATAGTAGATCAGAAAGCTTTAAATTGATCAAGTGTTTAACTGTGTTGCATTTAATGTAAATAAAAATTTTGTATCAAGTTTTGACCATACTTTTCATAAATATATGTCGGTGATATACGAAGTTTACTGGGTCGTCTAGTTAAAAATAAATTATTGTTGTCAGAGTTCAATATTTCTCTCATAGTTTTATACCTGAAAATAAGTTTCTATATTATTAAAAATGATCAAATATTGATCAAATCAATATAACTAACACAACGAAGGGATTCATATTTTTTAAATGATGGGTAACGTCACTGGTTGCATCTTTTCATAATCAAAATTCGTCCTTGTGTTTTCATCGTCTACGAACTTATCCGAAATCATTTTGCGCGGCTTTTTTGAACAGAAAAAAATCTCAAAGTTCAGAATTAATGATTTTTTAAAAATAATTTTCATTAATTGTACTTTGTTAAAAAAATATTCCACAAATTTGTATTTAATTTTGTATTTTGTATTTTTTTTTTTTTTTTTTCAGTATTGATATTAATTATATTTTTTCGTTTTAAACATTTGCCGTAAAAAATCTCAGCTGCGCGCGCAATTTTATTTTGCCGCGAAAATTTAAATTAGTTCAACAACATCAAACGTCACAAGCAGTTATTTAAAATCTAAAATTAACCGTTTATTCAAGGACAAATTTATTAGTAATATCTTTTTAGTACTTTTAACTATCAACTCTGAGATTATAAATTCGATTTTTCATGTATTCTAATCAGTAACAGTATAATTTACTTGGCTGGAAACAGCAACAAAAATTGCGGTTATGTTGTCATTTGTCACTCGAATCAGACAATTAGCCAATAAACATGACAATTAGATTAATTACTAACAATATCAATTTATATTTTAATTTTAAAATTCAGTATCAATAATTAGTTTGTTATTTTTTAGCTAAGTATCAAGAATGTGGAATGTGATACCAGATGATCTGATAATCTTATTATTATGCATATTTCATATAATATGAACGTCATTGGATCTTTTAATTTATCAAGATGAGAAATCTTGGTCCAAAGGTTCTTGCGATAACTGTCCAGTTATAATATGAGTTATCAAAATTTTAAATTGTATCAGAAAAAATGTCACAGTAAGTATTAAATTTTTATATTTTAAATATTTTGTTTGTTCTCAGTAAATATTGTTATTAAATATAATTTTCAATGTCTTAATAATAAATTATATTTTGACTATAGACGACTCTGCATAAAATAAACTTTGCAGAAAATACAAAACACAAGTTTGTATGTACAGTTGGTGATATATATACAGAGTGATATAAAACATGCCAATTTCGCGTAAACAAAAATTAAATATCAATAGCAGTTGAATGAATAACTGACTCATAATTTAAAGTTGTCAATTATAAGAGACTATCATTAAAAAAATTCGAATGTACATCTAGATTGATATAGACTCTAGCTAAACATTACAAACGTTATATTAACAAAGCAATGGACGTTACTCAAGAATCTGTGGTCAAGCGTAAATTCATCCGTCGTTCACTGAGACGTATACCCCAATATATTGCTACAACTGTTGAACATTTTTTCTACAGGTAAGTTTAGTTTAATTTATTTATTTTTTTATTTATTTAATTGATAATCGTATAGTTTAGGAGTAAAAATAGCAAGACAACCAATAACATGGATGATAGGATCTTCAATAGTAGTTTTGCTATGTTTGGGTGGCTTGTATCGCTTTCGTCAAGAAAAAAATCCACTCAAATTATGGATACCACCTGATTCAGATTTTGTGAAAGACACAGAATGGCTAATGGAACGTTTTGATAAAGGACAGCGTGTTGAAACTGTTATTATGACTGCTGACGATGTTTTGCAACCTCATGTTTTAGTTGAAATGAATGAAATAATAAAACGTGTTTTTGCTATGGCAACTGATAGTCAACCTAAACTCTACTGGACTGATGTATGTTTTAAGTGAGTATTTTATCCATTTTAGAATCAAATCTTAATAAGTATATTTTATTAATTTTTTTATGAAATTTATTTGTTAACTTTAAAGTTGCATCATTTTAACAAATTGAAAAATAACTATATTGATGTTAGAAATAAAAAAAAAAAACTAAATTATTTTCAAATTAAAATAATTATATTGATTTTTTGTTAAAAATAATGAACATAAAAAATACCCAACGAAATGAATTTCTCTGAATATTTCTTGATAAATAACTTTTATTACATCTCTTTAAATATCTGAGTCATAAATTAAATATTAAATTCAGGATTCCAATAATATCCGGATATACGAATCACAGAAAGCGTGAGATAGAAAACGACGATTTTTTCGAAGAAGAACCAGCAGCACATTCGGACAAAATAAACTTCGATCCATCAGTTCATGCTCCGACTAAAATATACTGCGATATTTTAAATAATTTACCGACTGGCTGTTTTATATTTAGCATTCTCGATTTATGGGAGTATAATTCTCATTTGATATTAAACCAAACCAAAGCTGATATTATTACGAAAATAAACTCTATTGAAATAAGTCCAACTTTGGGACACCCTATGAATTTCACTGAATTATTAGGCGGAGTTGTCATCGATGACGCGGGTAAAATTGTCAGCGCCAAAGCTCTCAAGACTCACTGGATGCTGCACGTAGATTTTAAAAAAATAAATATGAATGATGCAGGCAACGATGTTGGAACTTCTGATTGGGTACAGTAAGTTTTTAATAATTCATCAAGCTTAATGACATTTACTGCTTTAATTTAATTATTATTTCACCGTTAATTACCATTTTGATTAAAATCAAACAATTAATAATTAACATTAATTATAAAATGTGATAAAGCACACTTTAATTTTAAATATTCATCAATCAATCAGTATTGGTTAATCAATAACTAACATTTTTAGGCAACAGTTGATGTATTAAATTGGGAGAAATCATTTTTAAATCAGCTTCACTCAAGTTCTGAGCATCTAAAAAATGAAAATTCATCAATAAAGATATGGTACGAAGCAGGTCGTAGTTTTGGTGACATTAGCGCGTCGACAATGTTTCAAGATATTAAAAAAGTTATTATAGGAATAATATTAATGACTCTGTACGTCCAAATTATTTTGTCACGTTTCAATTGGTTAGAGTGGCGTGTAAGTTTTTATTTTTAGTAATTAATTGCAAAATCAATAATCAATAATTGATAATTGAATAATTAAAGATTTTTTATAATTAGTTTTATCTAACGAGCGCTGGATTGCTGTGTGTTGGAGGAGCTTTTATTGTCGCAGTTGGACTCTGTTCTCTATTCGGTGTTCCTTATGGACCCGTACACTCTTCACTGCCTTTCATGCTCATGGGTCTAGGGGTAGATGACATATTTGTAATGATGGCATCTTGGGAAGAAGTATTATCTCATCAATCAAATCGGGGTAAGCCGATAGAAGAACGAATTGGCCGTATGTTAAGTCATGCTGGTGCTGCTATTTCAATCACATCTTTAACTGATGTCGTTGCTTTTATTATCGGTGCATCTACGGTAATATATAAATTTATAATTCATACAGAATTATAAATTGTTAAAATTATTTTATTTTCAATTAATTCGATATTTAGTTTAATAATTTGAAATAAAATAAACAATTATTTTTTTTTTTAGATTCTTCCTTCATTAGAATCATTTTGTATCTACGCAGCAGTTGGTGTTCTGGTAACTTTTTTGTTACAAGTTACATTTTTCGTAGCAGCATTTACGCTTGACGTAAAACGAATTGAAAGTAAACGCAATGGACTGATACCGTGTATAGTACATAAAAATCATCAATCATTACAAATTGATCCAAGTAAAACATTATCATGGCGTATATTCAATTGGCTTTACTCCAAAATAGTATTAACATTATCAGGAAAAATAGTGGTATTAATAATAACTGCTGCAGTGACTGTAGTGGGTGCCATCGGTGCTTATCATTTGAAACAGTGGTTTGATCCCAATTGGTTTTTACCTAAAGAATCTTATCTCAGTAATTATATTAGTATTAACGATCAACAATTCCCAAACCGTGGTAATCCAGCGGCTATTTATATATCTGATATTGATTATCTTAATGAATTTCCAAAATTAATAGCTGTAACCGAAAGATTCAACAACATGACAACAATTATTGATAGTATTGAATCTTGGCCACATGATTTCGCTGATTTTATTAAGCTTCATTACAATCAAGGTAAATTCAATGATAAAATATTTATAAATATTATTAATTAACGTTATTTAAAATTATTTTCAGATTTAATAAATAATAATACAGTTACAATCCATGACTTTAATTTTTACCTGTCAAAGTTTTTATTTAGCCGAACTGGAGGTCGTTACCAAAAAAATTTCCGCTTCAATAACACGCTGACATGTGGTAAAAATACACCAAAAATTACGCTTTCCAGTATAAGTTTTACATTTAAAAAATTCACTGGACCAGATGAATGGATACCAGCGATGGATAACGTTAAATTGGCAGTAAAAGAAATGAATTTTAGCAAATACGCTACAGTATGGAGCAAAATATTTGCAACATGGGTAACAGATAAAGTAATTGCCCGTGAAGTAACGCGAAATATAATGCTTGCGCTTATTTGTGTAATGGGTACAACAGCACTGTTGATTGCTGAACCACAGACGTGTATTTGGATACTTTTGTGCGTTAGCTTAACACTTGTTGACATTTGTGGATTTATGTACTACTGGGGATTATCTGTCGACATCGTTTCCTGTATAGGTAAATATTATTTATAATTATTCCATTTGTTAATTAATTTAACGATAACCTTTGACGGTAAATTTAATTGAATAATTCAAATAGCTTTGTAAATTAAAAGTTGAAAATTAAAATGAAAAAAAAAAAAAAAGTAGAAGTAGAATAGAAAAAATAAATTGATAATTATAAATTACAGGGCTTGAATTAGCAGTGGGTTTGAGTGTTGATTACGCAGCTCACGTAGCCCACGCGTTTTTAAACAGTAAATCACTTAATGATGCCGAGGGCGATGAAAATAATCGTACTGAAAGAGCATTAATTGCTGTAAGACATATTGGTGCAGCGGTACTTTACGGTGCTGGTTCAACATTACTTGCTCAATCGCTTCTAGCATTTTCAGAAGCATACGTTTTCCGTACATTCTTCAAGATTTTTTTCCTCGTTATTTTCTTTGGCGTCTGGCACGGTCTCCTTCTTCTACCAGTAATTTTAAGCTCCATTGGGCCACGTAGTCTACAAGTCGATAAAACTAAAATAACCAAGAATATTAATAGAGAAAATAAAGAAAAAACAGACGTATTAGACAGTGATATTGATCCACAGGATTTAAGTGTACAAATTTCTCTCAACACAGTGGAAAGCGATTAATTAATCATTTTTTTATTATTTTTTTTTTTTTTTATTCATTCATCTTTATCAATATTTATTTTTGGTTCAATAAACATACAAAATTATTACACCTATCCATACTATTAATCACACATTTATACAAAAAATAATAATAATAATAATGGAATAAATCAATAAAAAAAATGTATTACTTGTATGTAAAAATGAAAAACAAGTAAAAAATGAATAATGGACCATGTGATGATTTTGTTTATTGATCCATCAATTTATTTTTTATATAATTATCAATAATTGTAAAAAAAGATAAAATAAATGAAATGACTATTATAAGACGTAAACGTAAAAATGATGTATGCATTATTTATATATATTTATTAATTTTTATTTATATATATTTATATTTATACTCGTAATTAATAATGACGTAAAAATGAGCGGCGAGGGGAATTACCCAATCGACAGGTAGTCAAACCCCCATCGCTGTCTCTCTCAGTCTTGCACAGTTCAAATTCATTCATTCGTCCACTCATATATACCCTTATCAATTATATTTCATTATTACTTTTATTATTGTTATTATTATTATTATTATTAGTAGTAATAGTAATAGTAATAGTAGTAGTATTAGTATTTTAATTATTTTTGTTATTTATTTTTTCACACCCCTTTAAATCGTGCTTGAAATTTAAATAATTAAATAATATTTATTAATTTGTCCGTCTCTCTTGATCGGCCTCACGGACGGAGCAGCAAGTGATCCTCGACAAATGCACGATTTTAAATAAAATAATAATTTTATTACACTAGGCGCGCACAATAGTATGTTTAATTATTTATTTATTTACTTATTAAACGTTTATTTATTTAAATATATGTTTATTAGCGCACAAGACGGTAGACTGCTGGGCAGAAAGCTGCGCATTGTATTTCGTGAGTACACATTACAATTATTATTTTTTTATTTAAATATTCTGTTTATTGTTAATTCGGGGCCATATATTTTTTTAATTATTATTTATTATTATCAATAAGGAACCATCGATATAATAATAATAATAATAATAATATTGATTTATTAAAAACGTTTTAGCATAAGGTGCCAATTAGTAAGTGCTTTAGTGGGAAAATTGGAGGACGTAGCACGCGTGGCGTGAGCACAGATAATTATAATCAACGCGACAATTGGGACAGCCAGGTTAAATTTTATACGTTTTTTTTTTTTGTTATTTTTTTTAGATTTTTTTTATTAGTTTTTAATTGGAATTGGGAAGGATATGGAAAAAAGCTCGTCGTTACATGACAATTGTCGTGAACTCAGGGGCCGTCAGACGCCGCGGATTTTTAAATAACTTTCATATTTTTATACTTTTTTACAAATAGACGATTATTATTTTTATCAATGTAACATTAAAAGTAATAATATTTAAATATTTTACAAAAATAAACATAATTAATTGAATAAAAATTTTTAATATGTTTAAATGTTACATCAATAAAAATAATAAACTTAATACAAGCTTTTAAATAAAATGAGACACGACATGTAATAAGGAAAATTGCAAATAAAAATAATAATTATAATAATAACAATAATAAAAATAAATACGTAAAAAGGCTGAGGAATTGACGGCCGGGGAAAGACACTTCGGGGTACAGACAGACACACAGATACATAAGACTAGGCTATTATCAACTATCTATCTATCTATCTATCTATAATAATCCCTATTCTATATGCACATGCACACGGTATACATACACGCGACAGTACAGTAATTATCATGATATGTATACGCATGTGCACACGTTGTTACAATTTAAAACCCTTGTCCTTAAGAATTTCATTCGTTTTTTAATTCGTAATCAAATCAGCAATTGCTCATTAATTGTCTCTCTCATAATTCATTATTGTTATTAATTATCATCATTAATATTTTTTGTTCTCAATTACTCAAGCTTATGCCCAAAAATCTACCAGAGGCACTTTGGGTTTATTAGTACCATTAAAAGTTGGCGTGCGCGAGGGAAGGGACACATCATACATTTGATCGGGCGAATTTACCAGCACAAATTTTCTTCCTTTATTTCCATCTCAATAGTTTTTTTTTACTATTGATAAATCATAATCATTGTTAACTTTCGTACATTTATCGTAAATCGTTTGATCGGTCTTTCCCCGACTTTCGTATTCAGATTATGTATTATTTTCTGGCTATCAAAGACTCCTAATCTCCTTTATCTCTTTCACGTTCTTATTACATGTCCAATTTAAAGGTATTATCTCTCTCGTACTTGGTTTCTTTCATCCCTTTTTATTCCCCTATTATCTATTTAAATAATCTCGCTCGCTTTTAATCACTCTTCCGTAATCTCCCTCTCCACGTCTTGATCTTAAATCATTTTTCATTTTATTATTTTTTCCAAATATTTTTGAGCAATAAATACTTTCTCCACTTCCATGCACATTTTAAATTGACGCACTTGGAAAAATAAAAAAAAAAAGAAATTAAAATAAAAATATAAAATAAAATAAAAAAACAATTATTTTCATCTTCATTTATAAATAAAACAATTCATCCGTACATCATCATTGTTATTATTAAATTATAAATAATCCATTTATACCGATCCATTTGCACAGCGACTCGAATCGACAACTTACATAACACACAATCACTTATTATGGCTAGATTAATTTTACTTTTATTACATAGTTTCATTATTAATTTATCAGTATTATTTTATATTTGTTTTTTTTTTTATCTTCTTTTAATTAATGATTATCAATTCATATCAATTCAATATCAATGTATTACAATCAGACAATACTCAACAGTTATCATTATTATTATCATTAATAATAATAAATATAAATATATATATTACAATAATTAAAGAGTGACAACAATCAATGACGACGGAGGCGTAAAGCATTGTTTTTATTTTTAATTACTTTTTTTTTGTTTTTGTTTATTAGGAGAAATAGAGTGGCACAAAGGTGGTTTGATAGATAATTTCATGCGATTTTATACTGTCTCATATAACATGAAATTTTAATGATGATAATAATAATAATAATAATTATAATGAATAATGATGACAATGATAGAGTTATTGATGAAAAAAAAAAATTTATTACGATTATATGGCATTTCAGGGGACGTTTATAAATTGTCAAATGGGAAGCACGCACACTCGTCACAACCGTCACACTTGGAGTTGGTCTCACACGTGACCATCGTCCACATAATTAATAACTATGAAATAATACACCGTTCTCATGTCACTGTAAACGACAATATTATTTTGTTTTGTTTTTTTGTTTTTTTTTTAATTTTTTATTTTTTTTCTTTAATTATTTATTGTTACTTTATCGTTTCGTTCTTCATCGAATGTGTGTGCGTCTATTTATAAATTACAATTACAATTACAATTCAATTTAAATTTATATTTTTATATTTATATTTATATATATATATATATATATATATATATATATATATATATATATATATATATATATATATATATATATATATATAATATAATTATTATAATTTATAATAATTATGTATAATATTTATATCGCGTAATACATTCCGGAAGGGTAGACGTATATATTTATGTACGTCACACCACTTTTAATTAAGTATATATACACATATACATATGACATTCATTGTATAATATTTATATTTATATATATATATAGATTTGTTTCATTTATTTATTATTTTTAATTCATTTATTTATATTTATTTCAATTACTTTAGCTAATTACTATATTAAATTAATCGCAACCCGCCAAGACCTAGCTGTTAATATTTAATAAATAATAATTATAATAATAAAAGCTGGGGTCTTCGGCTGTTTATTTATTTAGCAGTGGATGGAAATGTTTATTCGTTATAAATTCGACACTTATTATTTATTAAGGTCGTCAGTCGCTTGCTCGGCACGTGGCGCGGATCGATCAATTATACATTTACAAATATATCGTTGAACAATGTTCACTCGCTCATTATTATTATTGTTATTATTAATACTAATATTAATCAATTAATAATTATAATAATTTTTTTTCGTATTATTTAAAATTATCAGATGTCTTTAGACTGCATGTCCGTTGGGCCGCCGGAGTGAGCGTTTACAATTACAAGTTTAATTAATAAAAATAATAAAAAATGTCTAAATTTTAAAATAAACAATAATAATAACAAATTATCCTATTGCAATAGATAATAATTATTTTGGTACTTTATATACATAATAATCTGGTAAGTGCGATGATAACTCGCACATTCCAGCCAGCGGCCTACCCGAAGACTTATTTATTTATTTATTTATTTACGTGATTTATTAAATATATATCTGTATATTATAAATAATATACGTTCTTCGCACACTCATTCACATATCCTATCTAATTATTAAATTATTTATCATGAGTTGTCTCAAATATTTTTAAATATATCGCAATAAAAGTCTGTGTTTTTAAAAAAGTTAACAAAAAATACGAGATAAATAAATAAATAAATTCACATCGCGTACAGTTGTTATTTTTAAATGGTTTAAATGTCCAATTAGGCCAGTTGACGTGGCATTATTTTAAAATAGTGGTATTAATTATAATTATTATTATTTCTAATTATTTTTATTATTAAACATTAAATATTAGTAGTTGTAACCAGCCAAGAGCATAACGACTCAGCACGGCCATTCATGTCGAAGAGGCTTTGTCGGATGCTTGGTTGGAATCACAGGGCATCAGGGATTAACATCCGCAGCCATTATATTGTGCACCTGTTCTAATTTGTACGCCAACCTTTGCTTCTGTGAAAATTCATCCTCTTCAAGGGTCACTATTAATTGCTCGTTGTATTTACCCGCATACGTATACAGCTCGTACAGTGCGCAATTAGTATTAAACTCCGTCGTGTGTGACTGTAAATATACCACGAAATTCATTATTATTATTATTATTTAAACCACTTATATTAGTTTTATTTTAGCATTAACTATTATTATTTTTTAAAAACTTACCCTCGACTCTTCAGCCAACATCGCATTCATGTCCTGATCGGATATAGCTGGCATTATTTTAATATCCGAGTAATAACGCTCTACCCACTCTTTGTACAATGGAATGTCTTTTGCGTAAAGCAGCTTTGAACTCGGAGAATCTTTACCTGTAATTAAAACAATTATTTTTATTTTTTTATTTCAGTGATTGATCGTTAATTTATTTCATTGAAATGAGATCCTTAAAAATTCAAATTACTCTTATAAATTGTTTACTTTAAAGACTATCATTTTTATTTGATATTTTTTTTGCTAAATTAAATTAGCTTTTATATTCAAGTAAGTACCTTACTGATAAAATCAATAAGTCAGAAGACTGAGGTTTTAAATACTTTAAGTATTCATTTATATTTAATTGGATACAGAGTATTTAAAAGATCTCTGTTTTATTAATTTATTGCAGTATTATTAACATTGATTTTATCTCTTGTATTTAAATTCATCATAATTTCCTCAGACTATAAAATAACTGAAAATTTTTATTAATTTTTTTTTTTTTTTTTTTTTTTTTCAATTTATGATTAACTAGCTGTTACTCTCCGCTCGCTGGGCGCTTTATAGAATTTCATTTTTAGATCTAGACTTTAAATTTAATTAGAGTATTGTTTTGACTTGCACAGATTCCCAATTCTATCAAATTAGCATGCACCTTTTATCCATGTAATTATTCTAGCTAATATTCATTGTAACTTTCAATGTGCAATCATTATAACATTCCCGTGTCTTTCTTACAAAAATGAATAATAATTTGTATGAAAAAAAAAATTTTTAATGAGCATTGAAAGTTTCAGTTAAAGAAATTGCAGGTCTCATAAGTGAAGAAATCTGCCTAGTATATAAACATAACCAATAGAATTAAAGAATTTATTTTAAACAAATGACAATCGAATAGAATAAATTTAGTTACAATAAAAATTCATCATTTATAGGTCAAAAAAAAAAAATAGTTTCCGGATAAGTAATCACCACCATATCATATACTAAAACCTTCTCCGAAACACGCTGCATCTTATGGTATAAGTATTATTCCGATCGGTTCAGTAGTTTTTGCAGTATAACCGGACAAAAAAACCGGCTCTCCATTTTTTAGTATAGATAAAATAAACGAAAATATTACCTAATCTATGATCAGACGTAGAACAGCTGTCCATAAATGTTTGTGCGACGACAGACAAGCAGGAATCAACAATATTGGATTTATGAATATCAAATACAAAATTAGGGTTTTTGATAAGATTAACCCAAAATCTTAATGGCAATGAATTACTCTTCCACGTGTGTACAACTTCTGGATCCGATATGCCGTGATGTAATGCTTGATCATCAAGAAAATCAAACATATATTTAATAGCTAATGGCAGGGCAGAGCCACGATGTGCCGTACTAAATATAGTCTCGAACAAATCGTCAACAAATTTCTGAAGAGTACCCTTTGTTGCTAATAACCTCGTTAAATATATTTCCGACACCATTTTATTGCCACGTTCTCCTTCCTTTTGTGCATCTGTATCGTGATGTTTAACTAGATGCCAAACTTTTAGACCCCCGTCGTGGTCGTGGTTTAATGGTGATGTTGCACGTGACAATGGTGGACTTGCAGAGCTGAATTTGCTTAGATTTAATGTTTCGTACTTGTGTGATTTGTCAGTCTTCTCCGATAGTATTGAGAGATTATAAATTGAGGATTGTTTAGATACTAAGCTCAGTGATGCACTATCCGGTACTCGGTAGTGATTCAATGTATTTCTCTTCTTCCATTCCCCTTCTGTTTTAGTTGTTGAGTCTTCATCATACAGAATTAATCTCCCTGATGCTCCTGTTCTCCATTCTGTTTCAATAATAATCATTGTTAGTATTATCATTAATTATTGATGTAGTTATATTATATAATTTACAATTAACAATTTGGTCATAAAAAAATATTTTTATCCTTTAGAGTATCAGAATTGATTCTGATTTTTTATAAAAAAAAAAATTTAATATTTATAATTCTATCTGTAATTATAATTAATATTCTATTATCAGCACTTTTTAAATAAATAAGAGAATAAATTAATTATTAAAGTTTTAGTGGAGCTGGATATTAATAGTTACTAAGTAATTTATTATTAAATTTAAAAAATATATGATGTAGTAAAATTTATATAAAAATATTTCCAACATATTAAACTCTAATTTTAAGTATTCAATTAAATGAAACTCATTTAAAATTTTCGATTAAAAACTAAATTAAGGTTAAGATATCTTGACTTTTCTAAAACTAACTGCTATTCTCAATAGGTTTGTTTAATGTAACTTAATAGTACAATATTCTCATCGTAATTCCAATTCAAATTTGTTAGATAATATTTCGAGTTGAGAATAAATAAATATACGTGAGATGTATTTTAAAATATTGTTATGAAAAACTTAGTCGGAAAAATTATATATTTTTTTCTTTAAATGCTTTTTTATCGTAATTCAATAGAGAAAAGTATGCCTAATAATGTATACTTATGGCAAAAGTCCATAAGAAAAGAAAAATTATAAAAGTATTTCTTCAATCAATTTATGAATACTACATTTAAATTAACGTTTTATATAAGTAAAGTTACTTGAGTCGTATTTTCAATACTATTAGTATTCCAAGTACTTTTGCTCTGATAAATAAATATTGTAGCAGATAACTTTTTTTATTTATCATAAAAATGGTCTAACTTTATTATATTTTCCAGACATAAAATAGATATCAAATTTCCATTATTAAGATAAAAATATTTTAAATTTAAAATCAAATTCATGATTTAAAGTATTTATAGAATATAAATAGTTCTAAAAAGTATTTTATATGTATTTAAAATTTTTCTAAGCCTTAAAAACTTTTTATATAAATTTTATAAATCACATATTTTTTATTGTTTCTCAGTCAGTAACGTTGGATTTAAAAAATCTCAAATAATAAATTTTAAAGCGTAAATTCATATTAATAATTTAAATCAAAACTAAAAATTTATTTAAAATATACCTAGATCAAGATCTTCTTTTCTAGGACGTTGACTATAAGGTGTAGAACGATAAATAGTATCCAGTGCTTTTTCTTTAACTTGAGAAATAGTGTCGCAGTCAAGTACTTTAACTGGAACATTCTCAGTACTTGGATCCAAACCACTGAAGACTGTTTGTTGAGCTATCGTTACATAGACGGTCTGAAATAAAAAAAAAAAAATATAAGTTTTAATTAAAATATATTCTATTTAAACGTTAAGAGGATAACTTTGGTTACATACTTTGATGTTCAATAATTAAGTTAATATAGATAGATAATGACCAGTATATTAAATTATTAAAAAGTATTAAAGTTTATATAGTAATTGATTAATTAACTTGATGAATAATGTAATAGCTTGAGTAATATCGCTTACCATTGCTTTAAAGTCAATTGACTGTCTTATAAGTTTCTCCTCGGAGAGTGAGTATCGTGCTTCAGACGAGATAGCGTCCACAGGACCCTTGTCAACCTGCTGCTTCATCGCACGGAACAGCATATAAAGTGGTTCGCCAGCGCACTCGCGCATAAATTTATACAGAAGAAAAGTGAACCAAGCGGAGAGCATTTTTTCAGCTACACTTTCCGTTCTAAGGACAAAAATTAACAAAAAAATATTTTAGTTATTATTTATTATTTTCACTTTCCCAAGTTAATTAAACCTCACCGAGCGTAACCAGACTCAAAGGTACAAAACTACTTTTTTTTTTTTTTTTTTTTAACTGACCTATTATTTTATAATATATTTTTATCTTTTTTCATGATAATTTATTTTCATTTTTTTAATACTATTATTAATAATTATTACTACTACTTTTATTATTTTTATTTTTACAACAATATTTCTTATGTAAGTTAAGAAAAAAATAATACGAAGAAACATTAACTTCAGTTACGAGAAAAGAAACAAAGGATTTAACATTTTACAGTCTGGTTTATATGCAATTTTTCCAGAATAGTTTTTACACAATCTTAATTATGAACTCATGCATAACAAAATATCTTACAACGACATTTCTCTGTGAGTTTTAAAATGAAAATTTTAACGATAAACTTTTCGCTATGAAATTAATTATGCAGGGAAATTAATAACAAAAAAAAAGTTATTCAACAGTTAAAGTTAATTAGTTGTTATTAAGTATTAATTTAGAGAAAAGTGTAATTGTTGTTATTAAATTAATTGTAGGTAAAAAATGAAAGTTGAGAGTAATTGTTGGGTTAAAACAATACTGAATACTTTAATAATGAATAAATTTTTAAGAAGTTCTCTATAATAACGCTGGTACAACAGAATAAAACCGACGTTATATATTACTCTTAAATAACTTTATTTTGTGCTAAGAATTTAAACGCGGTTTCACTGTAATTAAATATTTTTTTAAGCGCTAGAACAAAAATAAAACTACTGACTTATAAAGAATTAATAAGATTATGTAAAAAAAAAAAACCTCGCTCTAGAGTTAAATTTTGCTTAGAGTTAGAATATCTGTATTGATACAAATTAACTGACAAGACCGAGTGAGTTAAATCCAAATCATGAGAGTTGGTAACTAACAAATAGCCAGTAGTTGAAACAAACCGAATTGAAGCAGATTAATACTTATCAAAAGTTAAATACTGTAAAATCAAGCTATCACAAATTTAAACTTCTTGTAGTGATTTGTCATTTTATGTGAAGTTAAATTTATCGTAAAAAAAAAGATCCTCTGTAAAAACTCGCGCCAATACAATTATAAATTAAAAATTTATTTCATATTATATGAAAAATGGATAAAAGCAATGAAATAATTAAGATATTTTTAAATTAGTAAAGAAAAACTCAATACACTGAAAAAAAAAAATTAACTTGATTCAAGAGAAAAATTTTTGAACCAGGAAAATAATTTTGAAAAGGGTAATTGTCTTGAATCAAGACGAAAAATTCTTGAATCAAGTAAGATTTCTTTAAATCAAGAAAAATTCATTAGTTCAAGAATTTTTCTACTCAATTCAAGAAGATTCAGTTCTTCAAAATTATATACTTGATTCAAGAGCATTTTTTTTCTGGGTACAATTAAAAATGATACCAACAGCCATCGGATAACCTTTATGATTTTTTTGAAAAATGAATTATCAATATTTGTTAGAAAATATTTTGTTAATGCTGATTGATCTCTAAAAAACGACTAGATGTCTGTTAATTTTAGTATAATAAAAAAAGTTGTAACTTACCGTCTAAGTAACAATTTAGGATGGCTCTTTCCTTCCATACACTTCTCAATAAGCTCAGCCAATAGAGTCTTCAAAATGTCAGTGCAGTATTCCATCTTACTCTGAAGTGTAACCATAATGAGGCTTGCGACATTAACACGATCACGCATTGAGAAATAACGATTGCTTTCAAGCGTGCGTACAAACAACAGCAAGAATGTTTTATTCATAATAAGTTGTCCAAAGAGTCTCAACCCCTTTTCTTTTCTCGACAACTCAGGTCTATCCCACTGAAGAACTACATGATTCTCAACATTCGGGAACAATATCTTCATAGTATAAGTCCTGTAATCCAAAAATGGAATACCAGAACTAGTAACGTCGCCCGTTAGATCAGTCATTTCTGTTTGTAATTCAGCGAACGCTTCTTTGCACTCAGCAGCTACACGTAATTCCAGTATGTCCATTTGCTCCTGCATGTTTTTCAACACCCGGTTGCTCTCCGTCGATTTCCGCCTGTACGCTATCAAAAATGCTATAAATATAATGATGAGAATAACTATTGCAGCAATAACACCGATCAACGCGGGTTTCGATAGCGGTCCGTTTAATCCAGCGGGCAATGCATAACTGAGTTTTCCGATTTTAAACCTCAATGTATTGCCGACGATAACGATCACTTCCGGTAACTCTTGTTTATCAGGCAGCCCCTCGGCATTTAGCGCCGGAGGTTGCGAAATCGGTGGCTTGCACGTTAGCTGCTGTCTTGACAACGATGTTACGTTGCAGTATGTGCTACCAATCTGGACTATAACGTCCGAATCCTGGCAGGCGCGGTCAAGGTGCTGCCCATTGATCGTCAAGTAGTCGCTCTTGTAGTATTTTATTTCCTCGTCAAATTTGTCGTAAATTGGATTTGGGTAAAGCAGAAAATTATTTAACAAAATACGAGATAAATTTTGCACACCAGTGACATTGTCCATCCGGAACCCATACTCCAGGTTCATGGGTCTATCAGCATCCAGGACCACATGCTCGGGAACATCTATTGTCGGGGAGCTGCATTCCATGCTAGTTTGACTCAACACGTCACAATGCGAGATAAACATTTTGTCGTCGTAGTATACGTACATTTGAGGGTTTTGTATGTAGCCGAGATTCTTCCCAGAAACAGACATTTTAATCCCACCCGCTGGAATACCTTTCGGAATCTTCATCTGTCCCGCAACCCCGCTGCCAACCCCCTTGATCGTCGGATCATCTACGTACTCGAAGAAACCATTGTAAGTCCGATTACGCCCGTCGAATGTTATAAGCAGGGTGCCATTCCGGTTGACATCGCTGGCACTTGTCATACACAGAGTTTCATTAGAGTTGGTGTTGATTACCGAACAAGGTAGCTCGTCAATCATCACCTTGATTTCACTTCCAGCATTCATGTAACGTCCTGTTATTTTTACGATGGTCCCACCACTTTTTGGGCCGTAACTCGGAAATATATTGGTGATCACGGGGTTGACAAATTGGTAGTTGTGACGAGATTGTCCGCGGAAGTTTTCGATTTTAACTATAACTGGTCCCTGTTTCGGCTCTTTAGAACCGGGACCGTCCACTCGGCATGTTATCTGCTTAGTACGAATGTAAAGACTCTCATATGGCTGGCATGGCATTCCGGCGACACTGACTCCACCGTAGATATCGTTGAATGTTTTACCGAGATTAATACCCCGTATTGTGATGTTGGTATTACCTTCCCAGGGCCCCATCATTGGCTCGAATGAGTGAATTTCGGGATTTGGGCATGTCATATTTCTGTCCAACCATATGCCAGAACCACGGTCGCACTGCTCTTTGACTTCGCACCGGTCCGAGCTTTGACACCATCCACAACCGTACTTAGGTGGAATTGCTAAACACATTCCACAATTGTCCGCCATATCACGACATCTATAAATAACTACATGAATATTGTCTGGATTGTCGAGGGGCTTTGAGCCACCCCATATTACTGCGAAGGGCACTGTGATGTTCGGAGGCTTTGAACTGTATGAAAATTCCATTTCATCACATAATATTGTGTCGGCTCTTAATTTTGCGTTCACACTCGTTACTCGACCTTCTATGTTGAATTGGCATACGAATCGAGTCTGGATTATGAATTGCTGAAACAAAAATTTATTCTTTTGTTAGTTCATTCAATTATGAGTAAGTTATTACTTTTTGTTATTTTTATTCTATTAGGGTAATGCTTTACAACTTTAAAGATATTTTTTATCGATTAAATTTAATAATAATTATCAATTTTTTATCTTTTAGATTACTTTTTTTAATAGTTTGTACAGTTAAGATTTTACTCATTGATTTATTTCCAAGATTTTCTTTTGTATAATATGTGAAGAAGTTAGTAATCTATTGCTTAGAGTTTGAATATTTGATAATGATAATCAAATTTACTCGTTAATTAATGATCCTCTTACAAGTAAGTATAGTTTCGGCGTAATACTGATAAGCACTGAAATGTTTGCGAAACGTCGGCGAAAATCTAAACGCGGTAACTATTTGGAAACTAATAACCGCTATATTAGTTCGAAGAACTTGTGGCCAGTAATTTAAGTAGGAAAAATTCTTTATTCAAACTAACTGAGTTACTTTCAAAATTTTCTAACGTCAAGGGGCACAAAAAAAAAAAAAAGAAACATGATACTTACAGGATTACTTTCAGGTTCAGGTTTAATGATGTCAAGAAGCTAGTTCGAAATGATTTTATTATTATTAATTTTAAATGATTATTTTAATTACTTATTTTACTATTATTAACTTTAATATTAATTATTGTGTTAACTATTTATTTAATTATTATTATCATTAATCATTAGTATTACTTATTGTTTCTGTAAAATTAAGACAGATTTGTAGAAAATTATACGAACTATATATATATATATATATATATATATATATATATATATATATATATATATATATATATATGTATACTGTAAACTGTATTGATTATTTTAGTTCCCGAGTCACCGCTGCACGGAAAAAAAAATTCTACAAAAAATTGCGATTGTCACATTGTAATTCAAGACCAGACTTTCAATATCCTAAACTTGACTGTTTTTACGATGTAACATCGTAAAATTTCGTATATAAGTATTAAATTTGAAAATCTAAAATTATGAAAATAAGAATATTGAAAGTCTGGTCCTGGATTGTAATGCACACAAACATTTCTGACGCATCACCTCGTACACGAGAAAAGGACGGTTTTATAAGCCAAAATTATATGACGATTTTAAACTTGTACCTGAAGTGTTATTAGTTGCTGGATTGATAAAACTCATCAAATTTACCTTGCTATGATCTACTGCAAATTGCAAGGTAAGTTTGAGTAAATAAATCAGTTAATTTTAGTTAATGTGTAACTCTAATTACATATTAAATTATTAACTGGATTTATTTCTACAGTACTTTTACCTTCTGTGAAAGTACTCTAGGCAACCCAAACCGTGTGAGCGGTTCAAGGATACTAGACGCTCTTGGCCGGCTAAAATTTAGGATTCCTAGGGGACGACTAGTCACCAAAAAAGGGAGGTAATTAGCATTATTTAAATAAGACCGCGCTTTTGCTAATCAAATCTTTCTAAATATTACCGACAGATCGTATTATTATCACTCGAGTATTTTTATTACTTTTAACTTTATCAGTATTATTTAAATCTTTGTTACTGTTTCATTTTTACTTTAGTATTTCATTAAATAAAACTTTATACAGACAAGGCAAATAAGTTCGTTTCATGATAAATAATAAATAATTAATTATTATTATTATGTTAAATAGTGATTTTCTCATTAAAATTCGACTCTGAACATAGACGAGCTGACAAGCAGAGAGAATACCGGCACATTGAATATACTTACTCCAATAATGTGAACTTGGACAGATATTGCTTTTTTAACACCAGAAGGCACTAATATCTCCTGAGAACCAGTTGCATTTATTGTAGGGCAGAAAGCTGGACCACTTCGGTAACTTGGTCCTATTCTCTGTAATTAAAAAAAAAAAAAAATTTAGAGTTGATATACAAAAAAAAAGAGAATAAATCTTGAATCAAGTAAAATTTACTTCAGAAAAATTTATTAGATCAAGAATTTTTTTACTTAAATCAACACGATGAACTTTTTCAAAATAATTTACTTGATTCAATAATTGTTTTTTTGAATCAAGTAAATGTTTTTTATATTATTAAAAATTTTGCATTCAATTCATAATTATCGCAGAGCACAAGGTAATAATTTTAAGTACTTTAAATATATTGCACCGACACGACACAATTCTAAATATTAAATTTTCCAATTCGATATCGGAGAAATGTCAGAAAAAGTTTATTTTAATATTTAATAATGAAATTGACGTGTTAATTCCATAAATCCATTAAATTATGTAAAATTTTACGATTTATTATTAATATTTCTGTATAATTATAATTCCCTGAAATTGACAATAGCTTGATATTAAATCGAATGGGAGGCGTATAAATTTTCGGACAAAGCCTGAGGCAACTTTTTATATTTCGTAGAATTTAATGATACGTGAATGTTGAGAATAAATGCCACTTTCAAAAAAAAAAAAAATGATTTTTAAAAAAAGCAATTGGATTTCAAACAAAAATACTACATTCGTTTAAAAGTTTTTAATGAATATCTAGAGACAACAATGATATACTTTGTTACTGAAATTATGCAACGCATTTTGATAGTCAATACAGTGAATTAACACGTATTATATACAAAATAGATAGATTATGAAAATCACAAGTGATTTGAACCTGATTTGTTCAATACTGATAGGAATTAATTTTTTTCTGTACTCTGCCGATAAATTTAAATTATTTATTTTTTGTTTGAATTTCAGTTTTAATTGAAATCTGGTTTAATTCCATTAGTACTAGAGATAATTATATAAAAATTGTCATGGCTACAAATTTAATTGATATCGTTTTTTTAATTTGAATATGAATATTTTTTTTTTTTTTTTTTCAAGTAAACAAGGATATTTTTTTACTTTCCAATTATTTTGTTAATTTAATTATAAAAATAATGAAATAAAATATTTCTCAGATAATTTTAATTATGACTTTTATAATGAAAATTTTAATTGTCGGACATACTTTTGTTAAAAATATGTAGCGCAAGAGTTGGTGAAAGGTATTAACTTTTTCGGTTAAAAAATAAAAATTCCGACGCTAAAAAATATAATAAATATAATTACGTGCTAAAAAAGTCTTTATTGTGAATATTTTTACTATATGTTTATGAATGTAATTAGTGGTACGTAAAAAGTTTAATGAATGAATAAATAAGTTAAATAATAAAAAGTACATGTATAAATATTTTTACTATACGTTTTCCAAAGTATCCTAAGGCGTAAACCTGGCGCATATGCATTCATAATTTTAGTCACGCGATTTATATTCAATGGTTTGAATAATTAACTATTCTATTGCATACTTTAGTCAAAGGTTGGTACAACAACAAACTTAAGTATACTTATAAAATATAAATTAATCAAATAATTATTTGAAATACACGCGACCATTTACATCAATCACACCAATTGTGGAACGAAAAATATTGTGCATCTTTTGTGTATTCAAGGGAATTTTCATAACTTTAAAATAATTAAATGTTTATTATATGCTTGTCAGTTGATTCGAAGACGAAAATTTTTTATTTTACTGTCTTGCAATTTTATTAGCATGAAATTTTTAAATGATTTAGAAAGAAACAGTTTAAATTAAAAAATGATTTATATTAACCCTTTCAAACAAATAATCAGATTAAGGAGCGGTCGCTATAAAATAAATGGTTTGCACTTTAAAACAAATAGTTTTAATTGGCCTGTGACCTTCATAATGGATAGTTTGCTCTTTTAAATAAATGGTCTCATTTCAGAAAGTTAAACACAAATTTATTTTGATTGGATAATTATGTAATTTTATCGTAAAAATTCTTTTTTTTTGTCAGTAATTATACTGAAATAATAGTGTATATAATTTCAACCCTTAATTACCGTTAACAATAAGCTTTTTGAAAGTTATTTTTAACATTAGAATCGTTTACAGTTAAAATATTATTTTTTAAAAAGTTTTAAAATTGAATTCGAATTGGGTTGAACAATAAACACTGAAAAAATTTTTTTTCAAATAATGCTGATTGGTTTTTGACAGTTAATAACCTTGGTTTAAGTAGGTAATATGCTTTGCTTGAAAAAAGCGTTTATTTTATTAAAAAAATGCAAATTTTTTAAATAAGTAATTATACTTTAGGCCAAGTGTGAAGGATGACTGGCTCAATATTTTTTTTTTATTCAAGATAAAAAAACAAGGGATTATTTTACTTTATTCAGAAAATTTTTGGTTTCCAATTAACTTTGACATGAGATGGGCAATTTATTGAATCAATAAAAAAATCTGGGAAAAAATTGATCTTTTTTTAAATGTCATATAAAAAATGTTCAAAATAATATTGAAATAGAAAAGCACTTGACGATTTTCAGGATCTTTCTAAAAATATTATTATTAAAAAAATTTTCTTTAAAATTATGTGTAGAAATTAAAAAAAAAAAAAAAAAAAACTGTAAATGCAATTTTAAAAAAATATTATTTCATACTAATTGATTTCTTAAATAGTGAGATGTCTGCACTGATAAAAAAATGAACTTGTTTCAAGAGAAAAAATTATTAATTTAAGAACATCATTTTGAAGAATTCGATGATCTTGAATCAAGTAGAACAATTTTCAACGCAAGAAATTATCTTTGATCCACGTAAATTTTACTCGATTTAAGAATTTTTCAACTCAAAATAATCAAATTCTTAAAATTGATTTTTTTTTTTTTTTTTCAAGAATTTTTCTTTTGAATCAAGCTAATTTTTTTATCAGCGTGCTAATTTCAATTATAAAAAATAATAATGTATATTAAAGATGATAAAAATACTTACACTAACACCAGTAACAAGAATATCATTACGGCAGTTTGCGGCAGTGTCGTGCGTGCATCTGTGACCGTCAACGCACCAATCACAAGGAAAACTGGAAGAAACGCACTCAGTACAGGATGCGTATGTATTGCAGTCAAAGAATGTAAAATCAGTCGTAACAAGATCTGGGCCATTGGTCATTCTGACGGACAGTTTAGCGGTGAAGTGATGATGCCCAATAGGAATCGAGGGTAATAAATCAGTTCGAGGTGTCGTGCAATTAACACCAAATTGTTTTCTGGTGGCATTTGTAATCAATGTTTTGTCAAGGACTGAAAATGCGCATAAAAATTCCCCGCTGAGAGTTGGTAAATTGTCAATACTGAGCTCGAGAGTTCTCGCGGTTGTTTTTTGCAATTTTTCCGGTGTTACCGACGTGATTGTCGTACACTTTCCACTTTTATACGAAATCCAGTAAAGTGGATCTTTGGCAGCATCCTGACAGTCACTGCGTAAATTACATTTGTTTTCAAGTGAGCACCACCCACAGTATGGATCTTTGGCGCCCAAACAGTCCCAACATGTTTTGTAAACTGAGCACTCTTGCACTTTAACTTTTGATATTTTCTTCTCCGTCAGCACGTAAAGATGCATTGGTGGCTGCTGGGAGTCAAAAAGCAGATCTGCATTTACCGTCGAATTAGTATCGATTTCCAAATCTCCATACTCTTGCGCAAGCATTGCACTTTCCACAACCACCTGGAATCATAAAAAAAACAAACGTTATTTTATAATTATCTATATAGTATAAAATTTCATAGATTTATACCTAATGTTTGTTATTGTTATTATTAATGGTGTTGTCAGTAAACTTTTGTCCAACAAATACAACTCCTTTCGCTACATATAAATAGTACCAAGTCATTACTATCATTCTTATAAATATTATAATAGTAACAACGGTATAAACTTTGTACACTGTAGAGTAATTTATATACATAATAGTGATTTTATATTGTTTTATACTCACAAGTATACATACATGTACAATAACAATGCAACAGGTTTTAAAGGAGGACTTAAAACAATAATAAATGCAATAAAGTATAATATTGTTCGAATTTAATCGATATACAATCAGTGATTTGTTAAATTTTACCAGAGCCAGAGCCTCAGGACTTACGGAACAGGACTTATGTCAACAGTTCAACGGCATTTACTATTTACTAGACGCATTTGTTTGATAATTGAAAAAAAAAAGGCTTAAAAATGTCTATATATATACATACATAGATTTATAATAAATGTAGTTGCTCAATCATAACGGTATTTATTGACTCGACAAAACAAAGACCCCTGATTTCTCAACTCTCAGCACGAGCAGCATACTATGGATATTTATATATTTTTATTTTTATTTAGTTTTATAAATATAATAAATTTAAAAAGTTCTTTTTGCGTTCTGTCGAGAAAACAAAACGCTTCGGGAATTTTTGAAGAAAAAAATCGGTTCTGTTTACTGCGGTGTATTTATGTATTTGTATTATATATATTAGTTGTTTGTATGTACGGCTGAGAGTGACGAGAGTTGACAGTAAGAGAAGTAATGAGGGAGAATAAGAAAGAGAATGTAAGTTTAACGTGTTGAGTGTAATAACAACAGAAGCCAAGTCCAAGGGGACTAACGATGTCGACAAGAAGAGAATATTGCTTGGTGTGTGTGTGGGTTTTAGAGTCTGTGACCGCATTTGCACACCCTTGGGTACAGACATTTTTCTTTGGTTCCTTAAGGACTAAACTACGTGTAGCTTTCAGTTGTACCACCGGCCATCTATCTTGAATTCCACATAACACCCTGGGTACGCAGAGAAGAGAAGTAAGGTGGAAGAAGAAATAGGAAATCCAAAAGTTGTAGAAAACCAGCGCCAACTAGTGTAGAACTGGAGGGTAAAGAGAGCGCAAAAACCATTAGTCGAGACGAATGTTTCAT
Source organism: Cotesia glomerata (assembly GCF_020080835.1). Lineage (NCBI taxonomy): Eukaryota > Metazoa > Arthropoda > Insecta > Hymenoptera > Braconidae > Cotesia > Cotesia glomerata. The sequence goes on along the minus strand of NC_058159.1, from coordinate 23,117,958 downwards.
CTTCTATCTCGGTGTTATGTGTATATATAGTATATGTGTACATAGATATATTATCGCTTGGTCCCTCTATGCCCCTTTAATTCCCTTGAATTCGAACAATAGAAACTGCGAACGGTGAATTCTATCGTCAATGTAATTCCTAGGGGCGCGAAGATAAAGACAGCGATTCAACGGTCGGTATAGTATTGGTAAAGCGAGAAAGAAGCCAGACAGTAAATCGATTTGCAATAATTTGCCCGGATGAGAGAGAATATATATACAGACTAAAAGTTGTAGGAGTATGGTGGGATATGTATTTATATGGATATGAATTCATTTTGTGTGAATATGTAGAATGTTGTATGAGTGTAGAGTACATAGAAACAGAAATATTAATGCATTTATGTACATATATGTAGATTATATATGAATGTTATTGAGCGGCGAGTATGATATTTGTGGTCTATCCAACTGGTATGCAATGACTCATCCAGGAAATGAGATAATAAAATAATGAGTTGTAAAATATATAAATCCGTTGTGCTGGTAATTGTCATTTATTTTAATAAAAAATTCGTCTCATTTTAAAATGTCGGGAGGTTAACACTTTAGTTCTACTTACATTTATTGAATAAAAAAAATATATTTTATTTGTACCAATTCTGAAAAGTATTTAAGACTTATTTTTGGTGACAGAAAACAATAGAAATTTAAGGATTGTTAGTATTTTTGAAACGATGATATCAATATTCAAGAAAGAAATTTTTGGTTGAAATATTGGTTATTTTGTTTAAAAAATAGTAATTTCTTCGGTTAAGAGTGAAATTTTTGAATTAAGAAAACTGAATATTTAAAAGCAAGGGTGAAATTTAGAAGAATAGTATATTACATACCTAGGGAAGTAAAGTAAGAAATGTCTCAGATCACATGTAATTGTTAGCCGAGGCGAAGCCGATAATATACTATTCTAGTATTTCAGTAGAAACTTAGAATATATACTTGAAAGTATTTTCAAACTAAAAAATAGTAATGATTTTTGCTCCCCCATGAATCATGATCCAAACTCAAGGAGATCTTTTCTAAATGTCTCACAAAAATCTAAACAATTCCCGCAATGTATACTATTGAGATAAACGTAAAATGTAATTTAATTAATGAACGACCAATTGAATTGACCACGCGGGTGGGATTAAGACTAATCTATCTATGTAACTGTACATTTATTACTACACTGATATTTTAAAACTATACAATATAATATGTATGAATGATAAAGAGAGTGGTAATAAAAAAGTTAGACAATGACAAGAATAATAATTCAATATAGCGTGAGGAGAGGTCATAATAACTGGCGGTCTCACGTCGAGATCAAAGTTCTTTTATTCTTTTTAAAATATAAAATATAATAATAATAATAATAATAATAAAAATAATAATTTTATAAATCAGTTTATGATTGTATTTGTTGTGAATTTTAAATGCTGACGTGACTTGTTAGGCATAAAAGATTGAATTTGCGGTTTTAGGGTAGCTGATGATGGTGATGAGGGAATATCAAATAAGTGGAGATTTGGGTCGCCGGGATGTGCTATGGAATGTGATGTAGTTTGTGGTATGTGGTGTTCCCATACTTGGATGATTGTTGGTAAAGTACTGCAAGAGAAGAGTTGGGATAAGAGGAAAGAAGAGGGTGTTGTGCCAAGGAAGAAATAGTGGAACGAGAAGTAGAGAGCTCTCAGCCTCAGTCTGGCTAGGTATACCATGCCCTCACTTATCCAACAAAATCTCAAACGATGATCGAACTCTGCAAGCAAAAGGTCAAGATCGAGAACAAAGGGGATCATAAGCTGGCTTACTCGTGCCGTACCGGTGATTTCCCCGGATCTTGTGTAAATATATGCATAAAATGGTGCATGGCCGCAATATAAATAATAAGAATAACAAGAAACTAGGAGAAGTAAGAAAAAGGAATGCAGACGAGAACAAGAATTGAAATGTTAACTGATCAAGATTCCTCACTGGGTTATTTAATTAAACTGCAATATAATTTTTAATATTAATTTTATTAACTTCCTTTTTTTATTGTCCAATAAATTTGTTAATATTATTACTGTACCGTGTTATATTTATATTAATATTAATAATAATATAAAATTCATTGAGCACTTTATCTGCAGTGGTTGTGGCGTTAAATGGACTGTGATTTATCAAGGTACGCCGCGCATTACTTAGTAGTTATTTAAAAGTTAGTTCCCTGGCTGTAGCTGGTGTATATCAAGGTTCATAGCAATAAATAAATGGGTAAAAAGCTTACAGTTTATATATAGATGTATATATATATATAAATATATTTATGTGCAGTGTTTATGTATACTGGTCTATAGAGGAGTATAGAGTACGGCGATTCCACGCCAATTTCATCAGAAGTCTCGGACGATTAATAATGAAACGCCACTTGCAACGGAAGGCTCAGCGGGACGTCTTAATTATCGGGATGGTAGGTACACGCGGTGAACGATTGACGGGTAAAAGATGTTGTTTGTAGTGATGTGGATGATGATGAGAAAGAAATCGTCGAGATTCCCGCGTCGACTACCGAGGACACGCTGTATAGAAGTGAGTTAAAGTTAACTCTTTTATGTTCTGCCTCACCTCAGCTCAACTCAACTTAACTTATGCTATATTATACGATAGGAGTCAGTTTACGGTTCAGTCTACGGTGTATTACTGTAAAGTAAATTAAGCTTTTATTTATTTGATGGTTTTATTTTGAATCTGTCAACGGACATTGCTACTTGCAACCGGAAGTTTTAAGAGATTCTTCAATCTTGTTAATCACCACGGTATCAGATTAAATTATTGTGGATGGTCGTTTCAAACAAAATATTTTTTATTTATTGATTTTTACTTTTCAAGTGCAGATCTGTGTGTTTATAAATAATTGGACGAGTGTAAAGATGAATGATTATTATTAAGTTATCTTGGTGCAAATGTAAAAGTATGATCAGGGGATCAAAGAAACTAAAAGAAAGAAGTGGAAGAGTAGAAAAAGTGACAAGTATAAGGTAAAAACTAGATGTTTGCTTCGAGATTCATTTAACTGATCGGATAGACGGGCAGAAGCAGGAGGTTAAAATTCTCTTGACGTCTTAATTAAGGTCGAGCGGAGTGTCTCGACCAACCACTCGAGATGAGTTTGTCAATGAAAGGAAAAATAAAGACTAAATCCTAGGCTAACTTCTTTACTTCCTCTCCTCCCTCATTCTTCGTTCTCTTCCTCTTCCCCCTACCCAGAATGCTTGGGGATGAACGCCAAGTCCTTATAGCTCTTTCTCATCTGCAATTTTCTCGTAGGCCAATTAATTTTCCCTCGGGCAACGCCGGTTCGAGTCAATCTTTTTATTCACAGAGCTCTTACTCTATTTTACTCAAACACTGACGCCGTTTACTTGCTTATGGATATTAATAGCAATAGTAATAATAATATTTTTTAAATTTATGTAAAAATAAAGCTGTTGAGTGAAATAAAAATAGCATGCTGCATGTTGCCGGTATTCAAGTTTTAAACGTCTAATCTACTTAGCTAGGTCCACGCTAATGAGCTTATGTTTATTTTTATAATTTGTTCTTTCATTAATATACACTGCATAAACGTTAATTCATGAATATTAAGATTATCTTTTTAGGCATTTATTACCGGGTAGTTAAATAATATAAATATCGTAAACGGTCAGTGGAAAAATAATTATTATTAAGGATTTTCTGAATGTACTCAAGAAAAAATAATTTTATTTAAAATTATTTTTTTAATAATTATCCAAAGATACGGTCGTGATTTGCACCGAGTATGCGCTCAAACACACGTTTTCTTTAGTCTACACATTTCATTTCAATCTCGATAAATTAATCTTCGGTTTAACGATTTAATCGTCAAATAATTACTACCGATCGTTCATTTTGTCGGTGAAAAAATAATAATAAGAATAAAAATAAAGAAAAGCAAATTACAAATACTGGGTATAGTAAGAAATAATGTAGCTATAAAACGATAAGCGGTGAGAAAAGAGTATTGAATTTTTTCGAGTCATCAATCATCTGAGAAAAAAAGTAATAGATAAAAAAAAAATAAATAAATGAAAAAAGAAAAAACTATAATTGATGAGAAATAAGGATAAGAGATGATGATAAAAAATTTAAGTGTATATATATTATACATAGATGTACAAAAGAATGTAACTTGGAGAGAAAAGCGGCGCGTGACGTCAAAACATAATACCAGCAATTACGGTCGTCGGCGATCGCTAATGGCATAACCTTATTTATATGCCGGATTTCCAATAATGCAATTCATTAGTTTCGATACTGGCAGGTGACCCGCAGAAAACAATAGCTTATTCTGAGCTGGTATCTGTGCCTATTTCACCTTCTACAGTATTCGCTTTTATCCTTTTCACTTACTTCACATACTAGCATATTTTCTATCATCCCCTGTACTTATTATTCGCGGACCACAAAACACCAAATTACCTTTATCTTTACTTGACTTTATCTTTTATCTTTTACATTTAACTTGTTATTTTTATAACTGAATACCCTTTAACGTATTCGGTGCTAACTAAATCCATTTATATAGTTTAGTTATATAGGTTTAGTAGTTAAACTAATGTAAAAGTAAGAGTAGTTCTAAGAATATAACAAGTAGAAGAAAACAAGTCAGGAAGCTTCGAGGACTTAAGTTTCAAAGCAACGCTTCCGGTAGAAGAGTGTTATGCTTATGGCAAGTTGTTTTACTTGTTTTATATACCATGTAGTACTATACTATACTATACTATACTATACTATACTATACTGCAGGGTGCAAGAAAGTTACTCGGAGAAAATGCAATAACTAAATAAAATAAAATAATAAAAGTAATGCACGTGCTTTTATACGTATATCGATTTTACCTAAAAGATTTACGATTAACCAGTTCTGTAACATGCTACTGGTCTTATGTGCTGTACATTACTTTACTTACATATTTATATGTATATATAAATATAAAGATATGTATGTATATTCATTTTGTGCATACACTTTGCCCTCGGGAAATTGACATAGAGAATGAGAGACCGGAGAATATAAAGTCTGGCACACTTTTCATCTACGTGATCTACGCGTCACTAACGATCCCAATGGGAAATAAGTTTGAACTACACGGCAGAAATAATTTTACCTGAGACAAGAAATAAATAATAAATATATAAATAAAAAAAGTAACGTTTTAATTAATTTTCTTATCAAGAGAAATTTTAATGATTCAGTTAATTCTTTTTTTGTTTTGTTAATCAGAAATTCGATTGTATACCAATCGGTTAACTACTTTTGTGATAAGGCTATATATATGGTTTGATATGAAAATTAATCATATCAGGATATAGATGGGTATATCAGACCATTTCAAGATATGCCTGGCTTGATATGACTTGATATGGTCATATCGTTTAGTCGTTAAGTTCTAAAATAATAATTATTTTTTTTTACTCTCCTAAAGTACGTATCTGACATTGATTTTTAATTTAAAAGATTACTAAACCAATTTTTGTTCAATACGACATGACAATTGATGTTAACTTTGTTAGAATAAATTATTTTTTTATCCCCATACTTGACCTGATGAAGCCATCATGAACAGATCAGACAAGTTTTTCATGGAAACTTCAAAGGATGACTGGTTATTGACATGGACAAAATTGTTATTAATTTTTGAGTCATTTAATGGTTAAGAGTAAATTAATATATGGTTTGATGGTTGCTCAGTTAATTAATGTTTTTGTCATGTCCGTCAGGTGTCAGTAATGTTACACGTTAGGGTAAATAATTAAAGCTATGTCAATCTGTTGGTAGCATGTATTAAAATGAAAATTTTGTTGGAAATTTAGTATAGACATATATTATAGGTAAATAGTTATTGAATATTAAATCAAGATTGCCTTCACTATTAATTATTTATATTTATTTTTTTAATGTCCTTGTTTTAAGTATTTTGATTACAAAAAAAATTTTAACAAGTACAAAAATATTTTGTGTTATTTTCTCCAGTAACAATTGAAAAATATAAAAAAAATATTTACCAAAGATACTTTGTTTGAAGATTTAATACCAACGATAAATGAGAAAGAAGTCAAAGAAAAAGTGAACATATTTTTGGTTTATAATTCAAGTGGAATACATGTGATATACTTGGATGTTAAATATATATATGAATGAGGACAGCGATATCGTTGTCATATATCCTTTGATATTACTTTCAAAGTCTTGTCTCTTACCATGCATTTATCTCTTGGATAAACGACAAAGAAAAGATAAATGCAAAAAAATCCTAAAATAAAAATGAATAATCAAAGAGACGGGCAAAAATGCTACCCTTGTTACTCTCATATTTTTTATTTTGTTACATGGAAACGTTTTATCTTTTTGATGAAAAGCATTGATAGTTATCGAAATATCGTATTAACTTTCAATCTCGTTATGTTCTGTTTTAAATCAAATCAAAAACTAAAAAAAACTACTGAAATTCAATTCAATCTATCCGGCTTCTCTAATCTAACTTCCGGTTTCATATACCAACCGGAAAGAGAAATAAACCAGTAATTTTGCTTTTTTTTCTTTTTCTTTTCCAGTGCCCTTCGATCAATTTTGAAATAGTTCATCAAATTTGCTTTTAGTTATTTTTTCAATTAATATTTCGAAATTCAAAATATTTCTGAAATATTGAATCCAAATATATTTAATATATTTCTCCTTCAATCTCCTTTGTGAAGTAAATAAAATTTTTTATGCTCTAATAGATGAAGTTAATCAAAGATAATAATCTAATGAAAAAATTATTTCTAAGAAAATCTCTGACCAGAATTTATCGTATTGGTTTTGAAGTTCTTGATTTCAGGTCTCTGTGTCTCCAGTTGACAACTATTATCAATCAATTTAAAATCATACTATCTCCAGTCCATATAATAAAATTTTTCAATCACGAACAATTTACTTTGATTAAAAATAATTTCGTTATCTTTAAAGAAGTTTATACTTTTGTTTGTTTCCATCAAAGATTTGTAATTTATTAATTCAAAAGTAAATTTCCATTTTTGTACGCATGTTGAATATACGTTTGGAAGTAGAAAAATTATTCGTGTCCAATAGAATTCAACATTTAAACTTGTAAGATAATATTTTTTAGCATTAGTGTAAAGTGGAAAAAACAATCGAGTGCTAATAGTATTTCTAATGCAAGAGGGTAATAAATATCATTTATTGATGGTACTAGTTACTACATTTTTTTCCATCGATGATGGTAACTATTACTATCTTGTATTGACAATATTAATATCAATTTTTATACAATATATTTTCTGTAGACTGGTTTTTATAATACTATAAATCTGAATTTTTTTATTGGCTGTCCAGTCTATTGCACGAATTTTTTAACTAATTATTTATCTAATAATTTATAATATCGTTCGCCTGTAATCCCTACAGGCATAAACGATTTTAAAATTCGTATATAAATTTGTCATTAAAGGTAAATTTGACTGAAAAAATAATTCGGACGGCCCAGACCAGGAATCGAACCTGGATCTTTTGGTATCGCGCCAACTGCTCTTCCCTTAAGCTATCCGAGACACTGTCCGGGATTACCATTCAGTCACCTCTTAATGACGAACTACGAACTTTAATTTTATTTACTTGACTCCTGTCAATACATCTTTAACGCCATCGATATTTTTATACAATATATAAAACGGTCTGGGCCGTCCGAATTATTTTTTCAGTCAAATTTACCTTTAATGACAAATTTATATACGAATTTTAAAATCGTTTATGCCTGTAGGGAATACATGCGAACGATATTATAAATTATTAGATAAATAATTAGTTAAAAAAATTCGTGCAATAGACTGGACAGCCAATAAAAAAATTCAGATTTATAGTATTAATATCAATGTTTTAAATATTATAATTATGATGGTAATGATTACCATCATGCCAAAATTTGAAATTTTACCATCATTTGATGATAATCAATATCATAAATTTCTCTGCGTGTAGAATCAAATAACTTTATTTTCAGTGAATAACAACATAATGTAGTACTTGTATTTATCGATAAACAAGTTAATTTTCCGTTGCATCAAAGACTCTCTTTTCATTTCCGCATTCGTAAAACTTAAAGCATTTTCATCATGAATGAAACGATCGCATTTTACCGAGTAAATAGCTATTTTATTGTAAGCCATCGAGCCGTAAAAAGTCAGTAGGATGACAGTCTTGTTAGATGTATTGCTCAAAAGGCACTATTCGGCTTTATATTGTTTCCACAGTAATTAATTAAAGCACTATATATACACGCAGCTTTCTACATAAATAAAACAAAAGAAAAAACCCAATACATGTATTGCAAATTTGAATCAGAATTAATTAATTAAATCAATGTGCCATTACTGTGTATACAAAAGAACGTTTATGTATTAATTAACAAAGAGGTCTTCTGACGGTTGACGAAAATCTGAGCGAACTATGTACCAAGCATTTAACGACAATTATTGGAGAAACTATCGTCGGAGTCATAAGATGTACTATACCGTTCTTATAAGTATAGGTGTGTAGGTGGTAAATTTCACACTCAAAGCAAATCTCACAATTGGGAGAGTTAGATGAGGAAGAGTTATGTCGCGTCTAAATCGTCATCGCACAACGAGAGTTCGCACAAAGGAGCCCTTTATTCGTATACGCGAATTGACTTGCTCGTTAGCAAAGTTCAACTTACTTCTACTACTATGACTAGTTACTGCTAGTGCCTACCTACCCTCGAAATCTGTTCACCAACACAACCGCTTAAAGTAGCTAAATTTGCTAACAAGCTACTCAAATTCTTCCCTATTCGATTTTTTATTTATTTATTTTTTTTTTATTTTGTAGGTACTTCTATTTTCATTTAAATAATTTTTGATAAGACTTGGGAAGATTTAAGTAAACTTATTATTATTTATTGAGCAGATTTAATGTATTTATTGCTCTAAATGACATCAGTCAGAGATGGCAAACTTGACGATATAAAGTTAGTGGAAATGGTTGTTCCGCGTGAATCAAATTGAGGGACTCGTGGAATTACACTTTGGATGTTAGTGCGATGACATGGGACACAAGTGAATACGACAAGAGCTACCAGGTACATAAAGGAAGAAAGAGAAGAGAGAAAAAGAGAGAGTAACTCGAAGTTTGTGAAAGTGTGAGAGAGTGAGTGAACAGGACGGTTGGAAATTTCTAAACTAATTTCTGTCGAGCTCAGCGCTCGTCAATAAACCCTTACACGAGAAATTCCGAATCGAGTCACACCCAAAGGGGAGAAAAGCGAACGAGAAGACCCGACGATAAAGAGAAAGAGAAATGATAGAGAATCCCGGGCGTTGCCTCGCGACAACTCTCTCTACTCTCTGCTCTCAACTTGTGTACATCTAAATATATATATATATATATATATATTTTTTGGCTGTGCGTATATTCAATAAATATATATATATACCTAGTGAAGGGATAGAGAAAGATATAATATAAGTTATACAGTAAAAGGATCTCCAGTTCTCACAACCTCGCGTAAGTTTCCAATGATGAAGAAATGAAATTCGCGACGTCTCGGTCTCTTCCAACGATTCCACTTAAATCTTTGCAAACTTCCTCGCTCTCACAGGGTATACGGCATTCCTCTTCAAGAAATTCGTTTAACGAAAAACCTATGTTACTGAGTGAGTATAGATAAATCGATATAGATAGGTCCCTTTACCCTTCTCTACTCCTTTTTCGTCCATACATAGATAGGCAGACAGATAGATAGTTTGATAAAAAGAATGAAAGATAAAGAGACGTAATAGAAGACTAAGTAAATAAAGTTTCTCCAAAAGAATTTATTTGTTTCTCTTTGTTTTTCCAATTTAATTTTTCTACCTTATTATTATCATTGTTTCATTCTTCCTTTCTTCTTTTCTTCCCTTAATTTTATTCAATGTACGTATTATATCTATATACTTTAAGATATCGTCTCTGTCTTAGTCTTTTTGGTCTAGGTGCTGCCTGGAAAACGATATAACTTTTATCAGAGTTATTTTTTACTAGTTTGGTTTCTCCGGCTCAACAACTCACACTTGGAGACTTGCACTTGCACACTACACCTACTACAAGTTTACATTCCGTCGTTCTTCTCACCTTCTCGCTTCGGCTCTTGTTTTCTTCTTTTTCCTCATATATTTTGCATAGCCACTTCGTGACCCGAGTAAAGATCGATGGGTAGACGCAAATGACATCGTGCGAACGAGTTTCCAACGAGAAGAAATTCCACGACCAATTTGTCGTACTATACTTTTCTTTCTTCCTTGTTCATCTACATTTACAGCTCCTGTTACTGTGGTTAAATTTTATCATGACACCCCGACGGCGTTTGGTGCCCGTCCATCAATCAGAATAATATTTAATGCATCCTTAAAGACTAAAAATATAAGACTAATATAAAGAGTAAATAACATTTTACTGTTACTCTTTATCCTCATTTCACCCAATAAATTTAGACTAATAAATCACGTCTTTATTAACCCTTTATCTTAACTATTTATCTTACTTTATTTCTCACTAAAACCGACTTTTTAAAATAAGATAAAAAAGCGCTAAAATAAATAACAAATACACAGTTGCATTATTTGTCGACTTGGAAAGAAAGAATACAGAGACAAATCTGAGCAGACCCTCTATACTCTTACTCTGCTCTTTCTTCCTATCCCCTTTCTTCCCTGTGAGCCATTCTGGACTAGCTCAACACTCTTTTATACTTTATATATATATATATATATATATATATATATATATATATACTATACTATACTATACTATACCATATATCGTACATTATATGATATATACCTAGTAAATATAGTATGTATGTACTACTATGTACGTTGTATATACATATATATAAGCCTCGAGGAATCAAGTCAATGAGACTTTTGTCCCTTGATTTCATTCAGTGCCCGGTGCCCGGCAAACGAAATTGTCGATTACTTTTTATATGCCCAACGAATGCTTTGTCCGAGTTATATTCAACTTTTAAACTCTCATAATTTTTGTTCATTTTATTATTATCTTTTTCAAACTAAACTCTTTTTATCAACTACTCTGTTACTACTACACTGTTCTCAATGAGTTTTGACAGGAAGTGCCGCGCCCCTGGTACTCCTACTCCAAAGAAAAAGAGTAGACCCGATCGCGATATCGAAGAATGGACAGAAATAAATAAATAAAAAAATATAACAAAAAGGAAGTACATTTAGTTGTATTCTCTTTAATTATCAACTTGTATCCTGGGGAGCTAAAATCGTTAGTACAGATGAAAATGAATAGAGCACGTGTTCTCTCTTCTTTTTATTAATAAAACATTGTAAAATCGGCATGGATGCACGGAAAATAGAAGATAGGAAGAAGGAGAAAGTATAGGAGGTAGACGGCAGGTAAATCTGACTAGAGGACGGAATTGGTAATGCTAATGCTGATCTGATGAGTGACATGAGAGAAAGCTGGCGCTTGTAGTGGTGTCAGTGGTTGCTGGTAGATAACTCGGAGGGAGATGATGCAGGTAGCGAGGGGGAGGATTGGTAAAATTGCGTTTCAACGTTTGCCCACTGGCGATGCGTGAAAATTCAACGAGAATCACTCGCTCAGTGATGCGTGTACACCATCAGAGCAATGTAGATTGATCAGTTCAAACTATTGATTCGTTCGAGAGGGTGAGATTATGTCAGCACGATAGACTGAATATGCGTGATCTGTGGCTTTAAATACTTTGTATTATTATTAGTTCATTTTATTTAATAACAACTCATTTTGTAATTAATTTATTCATTAATTTATTACTTTTTAAATTAAATTAGCATTAGTCAATTATTTTTAATTATTTGAATCAAGAAAACTCTTTTCCCTTAAATCTTATTGTTGTTTTAAAATATCATTATCTATCTTATTTTTTAGAAAAATTTTTTGTATTACTAGATTACTTTCAATTTTTACCAAACTAAAAAATTCAAATATTATATTAAAGCTTGTTTCTCGCTATTTTGACGATAATATGCAAAAATTTTTTATTGAAAAAAAATACGGCGTCATCTGTTGACAATACATTCAACTATGTTGAAAGGCTGCAAAGTGCGCCATCTCTTAACAGTCTGTTTAACAAACGTAACAGCTTTTGAATTGTTTATATTTTATGCGTAAGTGTAATTTATCGCGCAAATGAATTAAATAAAATCGACACGTTGTTAATGAATATGATATCGATTATTATTTACAATTCTACGTAACATGATAACACGTAACTGAGTGATTGAGGATTTTGGATACGGGTGTGTTCGAGTAACGAGCAAAGTGAGTGTGCCGACACATGAGTGGCAAAAGGCTTATCCACTCAGTTTATAATTACATAAATGTAATGATAATGAACTAATGTAATTCATTTGATATTTTGCAAAATTAGTAAATATTTATTAATGATAGATATTTTGTTTTTAACAATAGTAATTAATATCAGTCTTATCTTCACATTATAATATGATCATTTGTTAATTGATATCGATAGTGTGGGGAATATTCGCACAAGTCAGCTAATTCGTGGCTTACTTTTTAAAAATAATCAATATAATTGTTTATAGTTGAAATCAATGGCATTTACATTGAATAAATTTAACCGTAAAATCAATAAAACGCTGGGTTGAAAAATAAATGATTTAAACTAAAATTCACTATTGAATTTAAGTGATGGTCGCTCACAAGCCCAATCCACATTTAAATATTTAAGAAAAATTTGAATAAAAAAAATATTAGCGTCGCATGACAGCGGAGATATAAATTTAATAATAAATGATTTGTCATGTTACAAATTTAAAAATACGCCGTAAAATAGTATATAGAGAAAAGAGAAACGAAAGAAATGGTTGACGGACTTAAAACCACTTATTTTATTATATATCCTGGAGCTTCTCAACGTCACTGAGACCGGGACAAAAAATTATAAATTTATTCAAGGCATCGCGAAGCATCTCAGTCGTAGATATTAAAGTACTTTTATTTTGCCTCGAGACACATTTGTACAACAGGACTAAACATTAAAAACCATTAGAATTATTTAATATTTTTACAATATAAATTACTAAATTCAAAATTTTCATTTTATCAAATCTGATTTAATAAAAAGATAAAAAATTCTTACGTAACTAGTTCGTTGTAGTTTTAAATAATGTGTCGCATAATTATTCAAACATGATTTTCCAGATTTTAATAAAATTTTTAAAGAGACATGATTAACATAAATATCTTACTGAAAGAGTATATTTTGTCGCAAGGGATGAAATAAGACCATTCCAGACGAGGGTGAGTGGTGACTGCCAGAGTTTCACGCAAAGTTTAAGAATCGTATTTCATTTCGCGCCACGCACTTTATGTAAATCAAAACAAATGCTTGGGTCGTCTAAAAAAAAAAAAAAAAAAAAAAAAAAAACTCAGAACCATCAAAAATCCAAAAATTTATTCATTTATTTAAAATCTTCGATAAGAGAGTTATGCTTCAAGTTATCATATTAATTTAATTAAGTAAAAAAATAATATTTACAATTGTAATTACATTTGCTACAAAAATTAAAAGTTGAGTAATCAAAATTCACTTCATCTCTCAGAACTTCAAACTTTTTATTAAATTAAATTCAACAAAACCAATATCCGAAGATTTCAACATTCCGTAAATAAAATATTACCTAAAGTGAATATCGCTTTGAGAGTATTAAATAAATAAATAAAAATTCAATTCCTTTGTATCGCAATCAATCCGTGCTTACTACAAAGACTTTTATTTTTACAGTACAGTACAGTGAATTATCAAAAAACATATTAAACGAAATAATGTTTTTTTTTTCCTTAGAATCAAAAGTTACAAACCATAAGTAATCCAATCCAAGCACTTAAAAATGACCCAGTTGAAGTGTACTATTAGCAATAGTAACAATTCGAGGAAGAGTATTAAAATTACAATTATCCAGACAAGACTAAGTCGAGTTGCTACTCAGCAGTAACGTCGGAATTAAATCACCCGGGCGATTTGTACAGGAAACGATATCCGGGCAGTAGAGGGTAGAGAGTGGTTGAAATTCAACACGAAGCTAAAGACATTGACCGACCGAGAAATGCAAGTCTGCATAGCGTATTATTGCTGTAGTTTGGTAGTGTGTGGAGTAGTTTAGCGTCTTGGTAGGTAGAATAGAGCATGGAGATCGTACGTTATGCCTTTCGTGGCATTTGCCCTGTAATATATTAACCAACCAGGGCCACCTCGTACTCAACTCACTACTCTCAGTACTCTATACCATTTTACTCTAACTCTCTTTAAGTCTGTATGCCTGTACGTTTGTACGTCTCTACTGTTTCACTACATTCCCTTGAGTAGAGCCCGCAGTAGTGCAACTCTATATATATGCTACTTGCTAACGTCGACGAGTCACTCTTTCATCTACTAACATTCACATTTACGTTCACATATAATATTGTAGCAAGACAAGAACTAAGCAAGACCACCCTTCACCACCCACTTCACCAAACCAACTCGAAACCCTTTGTCGCGACGGCCTGAAATATGTTGAAACGCCCGTCTTTATCCTTGTTCCTTTCACGTGCTTTATAACTATTTCTCCATCTCTATCTTCATCTTTATCACCATCACCACCTCGATTTCTCTATTTCCACTTTTACCTTTACCTACTCTACTCTCGCGTATGTATTTGCTTCCCGGTGTGTACCTGCTACGAAATCCCTGGGCTTCCGTTTTAATATACCTCAGCTCAAACTTGTGCTGCTGAAGCTGAAGGTATGAGAGCAGAAAATAATATATAGAAAAAAAAAATAGAATAAAAAATAAACCTCGGTACGTTAACATTTTCCGTGTGTTTTCAGTTTGTACTGGTTGGTTTTTTTTTCAGCTTATTTTTTGCTGTATATTGTGTTACTTTTATAGATATTTGGGGGCGTATTGCCAATACATGCGGTGTTGCGTAATCTACCGGTCGTTAATAAATTTTTATATTGTCATAGGTGTTCGGGTGTTTTTTATTTTTTAATGTTAGTAATAGCGGAAAAAAAAATAATGTAAATTTAGGGTGAAGGTTGGAGGTGGAGAACGAAAAAGAGAATAAGAGGAATAAATAATAAATGTAAAATGGAAACTGTGGGTAATGAAAATGTTTAATTTTAGTACGTATAGATGGAAGAGATGGAGAAAACTTAATGAAATTAGTAGAGTATGATGAAAAAAAATGAAATTTGATTGATGTTAAAAATAATAATAAAAGTTTCGAAGCTAATTAGAGGGTACTTTTGCCGGCGGGTATTTAAGTGTGAAAATAATTATTTAATGTACCTCGGTGATGGATTTTGGAGGAAAAAAATGTATATTTATTTTTGAATACGTATATGTGGAGAAAATCGTATGTATTGGAAAAAGGATGGAAAATAAAATGAGATGAAATGAAAAAAGGAAAAAAATGTTAAATGAAATGAGTCTAAATGAAATGAACACTTTTCGGATGGGCTATTTTTCGCTTGTATGAGACTAGTACTGTGGCGGGTGGTGGTTGCACCAGCTGAGGATATAGGAAAAGACTTTTAGGTTCAACGAATCGAATGACATTTTCGAGAGACGGTCTCACTGAACACGAGATGAAAGACTCTGTGGGAAATAGACGTTAGACCACTTTGCCACCTCATCCCTTCTTTTATCATCCCTACTCAGACGCGGTGGAGTCGTTGTATGATTTCATTCGTAAAATCTCTTCGATTCGTTTGAGGATTTTCATGTAGTTATAGTAATACTCCGAGTATACTACTATACTTTCAGTTTCAATAGTTTCTTATAGTTAATATAATATAATAGTCACGGGGATTACTTCTTAGTCTCTATTCATTTTATTTTTTTAGTATTAATCTATTTAATAATTTATTCTAGTACTTTCTTCTCAATTCTTTTCTGCAAAAATTGATACAGTAGATCATGGAATATTTGCATTGTAACTAAAGTTCAATTATCATTCACTTATATTCATTGATATAAAAAATTAATTTGATTCAAGAAAAAAAAATTCTTTAACTGAGAAATTTAACTTAAATCTTCGTTTATGTAAATTTTACTCGATTCAAGAATTTTTCTACTTAATTGAAGATAATAAAACTGTTAAAAATAATGTTCTTGATTTAAAATTGTTTTTTTAAATTAAACGATTTTCTTCAAAAATGCATTCTATCTTCTTGATTTCTTATTAATAAATAATGTGGATTTTGAGAAGAATCTTAAGAATTTTTCTAAGATACATTTTTTACTGTTTTCTATATTATTATTAGTATTGACGTATTTAATAATGAACAAAATATCCGAAATATTTTTCAAAAGAATCTTCTGAAGCTAAAATAATAAAAAAAATTTCCAAGCTAAATGAATAATAATTAAAAGTTACAAAATGAACAAATCATTGTCATAAAATGTTTTTTTTTTTTTTTTTTTTTTTTGAGTTTTGAATCTTCATAAATTCAGGGGAAGTTATAATTAACAAAATTTATTTGAAATGATTTAATCAAAGTTAATTCTATTACATTCTGTGTACTATTTACAGAAGCGAGCTAATTGAATTTATTCAGATGGAAATAAAATGTTTCATTATTACGGAAATTACAAGTCGACTGAAAAAAACAAAATAAACTTCACGAGTATTTGATGGTTCTGAATATTCTTGAAACTGTACATACACAAACTTTGTTTATTGAAATTATATAAAAACATTGTTTAGAAGTAAAAGTGTCTTTGATCTTTTCATTTTGGTCAACCAACAAAAATTATAATCACAGTTAACAAAACAAAAAAAAAATTACACGACTTCTCATGGTAGCAAAACAAAAATAAGCAAATAAATAAAAAATAATTGCAAATTCGTTAGAAATAAATGAAACCGAATTATATACGGTAATTAAAATCACGAGAAATAAATTATTCCCTTAGGTACCCTGTCGTGCCCGGTTTCCTTTGTATTATATGATTTACTGTCGCGTAAACATGAAATTAAATTTATTTATTTTTTTGGTAATTAAAAAACAATATTTTTTTTACTGTCCCACTTTCGAAAAGTATTTATTATTTATGTTTCATTGTCTTTAAAAACAAAAAAACTACTTAAATTTTTTTTCCAGCGCTGCTATAAGTCCTAATTAAATAACAATTACTATAAAATATAAAATAAATAAATAATTATATAAAATAAATATCAATTAAAATGATATCAGTTGCGAAAAATTAATTATAATAATGTCAGGATTTAAATTGACAAGCTAATTATCGCTTCCACTGATATTCGTATTCGATGAATAATTAAATAAATATTTTTTATGTATCAATTATCACTGAATATATTCACCAAAAATAATATTTAATAAAATCCATACATGTCGCGTGTATTTAAAACAAAATTAATTTGCTAATTAAAATTTATGCACAGTTTTTTTTTTAAATAATTTGTAAATACTGTATACTTGTAACTGTAAATTCTAATGAATTGATATACATTGTAAAGTATATTTAGTATTATACTATACTACAATACACTACACTGTTTAGTAATATGAAGTAGGAAAAGGAGTAGAACTCAAAGGTCAAATGACTTCAGCAGGACAGACAGACAAACAAACAGATACGAATTACTTAATAAAAAAACTCGAATTATTCATTAATGATCCTACTTTCAATTATTATCATTGATTTTAATAAAAAATGAAAATAATAATAATAACTATCGTTACTGTTATTATTATTAATTTTCAATTGAAATCTTACCAGATAAATCATTTAAAGAATCGATTAGTCGCGTGTGCCTCTTTTGTACGATTAATCGCGTAACACTCGTGCATGTACTACGTGAAGTAAAGTACTATATAACCATATACACGCATATTGTGGTTTCTCCATACATACACATTAACAATCCATTCGCACGCCCGTCAAACCGGTTTCCTTGGAGAATTATTTTAGCGGGTGGAATTCAATGCTTTTGGCATAAAAGTAAATTCCATTCCTGCTGTTTTTTATTTTATTTTATTACAAGAGTACTCTGCTTGCTATATTCAACGATAAGATAACTAAGAATAATTATTTTAGATAACCAAAATAATAAGGTTAAAATAAACATACACAGTTACATTATTTCCGTATTAATTTAAATAATTATTTTTGTATGTTAATTTTTAAATACTTTCATTTTTTTTAGTCTTTAAAGTTATGTGAAATTTTCTTTTGTGATTTTTAAGAAATTATTTATTTTGAAATTTTAAGTTCTGGCTACGTATTTTCGTGTTTTCTTTTTTTTTGGATTTTGTATTTTTTTGGGAAAAACTCCCTTCATTTTTTTACCAATAATAAGCTTCTGTCTTTCAATCTTAAGATCAACATCCCCTTTGTGGCTCCGCTCGACATATTTTGTACAGTATTAAATTTGTAGAGGCCTTTATTTTACTTTTAACCCACCACATGTTTAAGTGGAACCTTTTTATTTTATTTTATTTTTTTAAATCCGAACAACGGTAGAATGATTTGGAAATAGCTATGGAAATTTATTTGTTAAATCAAATGGAGCATCATCAGTTAAATGTCAAATAAAATAGTGATCAAGTTGTAGCATTTCATTCAATAATTAAATTACTTTTATTAATTTAAAAAATGCAATTGGTTGTTTCCATAGTTCAATTAAATGAAAGGGTATAATATAAAATTTCAATAAAACTAATAACAATTAAAAAAAAATTTTTTTCTACTTTTTTATTCCACAAGCAAAATTAAAAAATTTTTCTTTATACCTCGGTCGAAAGTACGCAAATTTTGCACCTTTTTAAAGCAGAAAGTTCAACATTCGTGCATTGGTAAAGCTGCATATTCACACTCTGTAACAGCGGGAGCAAATATTATTTCATTATCCCAACTGACATTAGTCATTTGTTACTATGTTTTGTTTACGCTGGTTATTTAGGATTGATGACAGTAAGATACAGTTATTGATAGTGACGGGTGTAAAATAGATAAAATTTATTTATTTAAAGTATCATTGAAAAAAAAAAATGATCTCAACTGACGAATCTGCAGACGAAGAGGAGATAGTGAGAAATTTCGATAATGAAGCGAAACTAATTACCCAATCAGATACATTGCCAAAAAAGTCCG
The DNA here is from genome assembly GCF_020080835.1 of Cotesia glomerata. Lineage (NCBI taxonomy): Eukaryota > Metazoa > Arthropoda > Insecta > Hymenoptera > Braconidae > Cotesia > Cotesia glomerata. Next base: position 23,098,672 of record NC_058159.1, on the reverse strand, counting down.
CTGATCGGTATAAATTAGTTTATGAAAATTATAAAATTGGCAATTAACTAATCAAGGCTCTCTATCAAGTTCAGAAGAAACAAATTTAGTCGTATATTTTAAAGACTTGAGTAAAAAACTTAAACCTTCCACTTTATGGAGCATGTGGTCGATGCTGAAAAAACACCGTAGACACAAGAGGATATTGATATTACTAAATTTTATAATTTAAAAAGCCTAATCAAAAATAATTCTAAAGGTTTTAAGCCGAAAAATCGTTGACCCTTAAGTGGGATGAAATTTCAAGATTTATGAAAACAGCTCCAGATAACAATCATTTTGTTTCAAAGGTTAGTATTTATAATAATTTTTATCAATTTTTTTTTTATTAATTTATATGTTAATTTTTCGAATACTTCAAGGTTATACTGATATTTGGAGTTTGTGGAGCTCTGAGATGTGACGAGATCAGCAAACTTAAAGTGCAAGATGTCGAAGATCGTGGTAAAAAGTTCCTGGTTTCTATCAATGAGACAAAAAATGATGTCCCTCGCCAGTTTGTTATCGGAGAACCCTTTTACAATAGAGTCAAGCAATATATTGAAAAGAGAGCCAAAGAATCATTCACCGACAGATTTTTCATCAAATATCAGAATGGAAAATTTTACCAACAAGTAATCGGCAGAAACAAAATTGGGGAGACACCGCGCGCTATAGCTTCACATTTGAACTTACCTAATCCCAAATTATACACCGGACATTGTTTCCGAAGAACTGGCGCAACTCTGTTGTCTGACTCGGGTGCTAATGAGACAATGTTAAAACAACTCGGAGGTTGGAAGTCTACAGCAATCGCTCTAGGTTACTTTTTATTTATTTAATTACAAAATTTTATTTAAAAATCTAAATAACACCCTTTTTTTTAAATGCAAATTTTATTTATAAATAATTCGTTAATCAACAGCGTATGTGGAAAATTCAATGAAGAATCGGGAAAAAATATATGAGAATATAACTCATGGATCAGAATTCTCTCGAACTAATCATCAATCATCGAGATCAACTGATCCACCACCATCTACATCAACTGATCCACAACCAACTAAACCATATACATTAACAAGTTCATCAACAAACATCATTGAAGCTGAAGTGATAATTCCAATGAATGATAAGACATCTCCAGATGGTGAAATGGAATGCGATCACTTCTCTGATGGTTTTGAGATTAACGAGGAGGAGTTACTTGAAATCGATAAACTAGAACAACCTAAACTTAATTGCAGATCACCTACACCTGTTTTCACAACAGCTAACAACAAAAAAATACTTGTAATGCACAATAACCGATCAACAAAACCACCAGTTACAGTTTTCTCAGAAAAATCAGAGAATACGCCACCAGGAAAACAAATCGAAGCTATTGGAAGTGGAACCCAGCATCATTTAAATAAACAAAAATCAAAATGTCTTTCTGTTGATGAAAATCCACCTAATTTATTTCAAAACTGCGTATTTCATGGCGATATAATAAATAATTTTTATTATACTTGTAACCATGGCGAAAATGAGAAAAAAATGTACGCAGTAGCAAAAATTCAATTTAATTATTATTAATTATTGTTAATTTTCAGTTAAAATGCTCTTTTTTTTATTTTTATATTTGTTGAATTCCAGAAATTTCAGTTTTATTTAAGCTAAAAACGTTTCAAATAAAATGTTGGTCAATTATCTACATTGATTTTTTTATTTGATGCCTGCCCCCCCGACCAGCAGCACTCGCTTCGCTCGTGCCGCAAATGTCGGGGGCAGGCATCAATTTTTTCTCAATCCAATACATTATAATATTTACGTACTTTCGACCGGCTATAAAGAAAAATAGTATACACCACACGGGCAGAAGTTTGAGAGCTCTGAACTGAGCGCCATGATGCCCTCGGCTACGCCTCGGGCATCATGGCGCGCAGTGCAGAAATCTCAAACTTTCTGCCCTGGTAGTGTAATATACTATTAATATCATTTAAATAATTTTTTTTTTCAAGTTTTTTAAGCTCCAAAAAGTTTTACACAATATTTTATTAGCAATCGAATTACAAAAAAAAACTCCAGAATATCAAAGCATGAATTAATAAAATTTATTAAAAAAAAATGTTAATAAAATTTTCTATACTCGCATAAAAAATCAATAATATCAAAGAATAAAAGGATGCACCATCAGCTTTAATATTGATAAAAAAAAGTTTACCGTGTACTTAACCAAGTACACAATATAATACAAAGAAATAAAATAATGACACGGTTGAGAGAAAACGATAGTGAATTAAACTACTGTCTGTTGTCGACGCTTATTACATACGTTTTCTATGAAACATTTATTTTTAGCACGTGTAACAATGGTGTCTATGTACTATGTACTATACTAGGAGGATTATATTTTTTATTTGAGCTCTCCACGGATAGTGCTCCACCAAACTGACCGGCTTTCGTGTGTGTTACAGACTTAAACTTACCCCCGAGTGTCGTTATACGAATTTGCGAGTAGTATAGCTGGTGTTTAGCGTCGTGCAAGCTCAATATACACTTCCGAAGTTCCCAGTCCACTCCATACTACTCTCCTCTGTATACTGCACTGTATTATCGTGGATACTATTCTTACTTTAGCAAGCGCAGTATGTCTGTGTATGGATATCAACTTGCATATACATGAATTATTTTTTTATTTGTTTTTTCTTAAAACTTTCTCACATACATATAATACATACAAGTTTCAGTGGTTTATTCTCAAAGTTTATTAATAAAAGATCTAATGAAATAAAAGTTTGGATAAACTGTTTGATTTAAAACTTTTTTCCCCAAAATAATGAAATTTTTTGTTTATTATTTTTTATAACTTTCTAAATCAACTATAAATTTATTCCAATAAATTTTTTTATTGATTTTTATTCTCCATAAAAGTCGATGTTTATATTTATAGTGAGCAAAAAACATTTAATAAAAAAAAAATACATTTAATAAATTATAAAGTTTGTCAATAACTGTCAACATCTAGGTAGGAAAATATTAAGTATAAAGACTTTCGATGAACGAGAGAGTATAGCTGCTCAGTTGAATAAAAGAGGAAAAAAGAAGAGAAGAAAAAAGCTCTACTCACTAAAAGTTATAATGATCGTCGAGTCAAGCATAAAACGAATCCCAATAAAATTAGATCTAACAGCCCGATTAAAAAGTTTTCGTTATTTCCAAAAAATTTTCCACTTAGTACTTTCCACTTTTTCTTTAAATTATATCAGCATCAGTATCGGAGACTCGCATATATATTTACTGTTTTATTTTAAAACAGAATTTCAACTTCGTATCTGAGTAAAATATTTAAAAAAAAAAAAAAAAAAAAGAAAATAATAAAATAAAAAAGGAAAAAGTAAATTATGAATTTATTTAAATATAAAAAATTTATGAAACAAAGTTTTAACATCTCTAACAACCGGAGTTGATTCGCGTCTGAAAGTAAATGCATACCAACAAGTTGAGAGAGTAATAGAAATACAAACACAGAAGTTTAGGTTATGTGTACAGTACAAGATGTCGGGAAAGTGTAATAGCCCGAGTAAAATCCTCGCGTGAAAGTTAACCCGGGTTCAACGCCAAGTTTGGCTAAAATCCTGGTGGGTTATAAAACCAACTTGCAATAAACGACGTGGTGTCGCGTACATTAAACATGTCCACCCGCCTCCTTCTCATACATGTCTTTCTCCTTCTCAAACACATTTGTCCCATTTGTGCAAATATCTTACAGCTACAGCTGGCACTGAGTAATCTAAGTGCATGATCTGCTTTCTCTCTCATCTCAATCACCAAACTCTTGAGGTTCAGTCCGTACTCAGCATATACATATACACATATTTACGGGAATGTGTGTATAAATATGTAGCATATACACATAAAGATTAGATAAAAATGCCTGACATATATGTCCATGAATAAAACGAACCAACACATGAATAAAGTCACAATAATATAAAGGATATTGCGGCTTATGTGGGAGAGTAAAAAACTAAACATAAGATGAGATTAATCACTGATACTTGTTTCTGGTACATAGTTATACACATATAAATGTGGATACAGATGTTGAAACTAGAGCTATGGATTTTTCACTGACGTGTAAATTCATCACAACGCATAGCAATCAACGTGAAGCATGACCTATTGTCTTTTCATTTTTTTATTATTGTTTTCTTGTTTCGTTACTGTTATTGTTGTTTAGTATTATGACGTGTTTTTATTTTTTTTTTTATTCGTAAAGCGGTAATTGCTCCGGTTGGCAACGTCGCGAATACGGGCCACCTACTTTCGTCTTCTTGTTCCCTATCAGGTCAGCTCAAGGCCTTGTGCAAGTTTTTTCACGTCAACGACGGCGCCGAGTATGAGGGAGAGGCGTTGTAAAAGATCCTTGGACTGTTGTATGGCGACATCCTCGTGTGTAATAGAAAGTTATTTAAGATATTATCAATTCCTCTAGTCATTTTTATAACTATATTGATATATTGCTGATTTATGTTCTTAGATACGGAAAATTATCAAGTTCCTTTGACGTACTACGTGGAAATTGTTTTTTTTTTTTTTAAAGCTAACGTTATAAAAGGTACTCTTTTTTTTTTTCTTTTTTTTTTTTTTTTTTTTAACTGTCAGTATGAGTGAAATAATATACACTATTTTACTTATTATTGCTTATTTTTAGGATGTTGAATTTTTTATTATTATTTATCTTGTAAGCATTGATGATTTATTTTATAATGATTTTGTAATGATTTCTTCGATTTTTAAAAAAAATGATAAAAATCTAAAAGTTCATATAGACTATTAAAAAAAATCGAATTTAATCCTTGTGAGTATTATTCAGCTGTAGTAGTGTCCATTAACCATCTTAAATATTTGATTAGAGAAAAATCATTTGCACGAGCATTCACATTCAACTGAATTTTTCTCCTTCTTTTATTAAGTAAGTACCGACTTTTTCATTTGTTTTTTGCATTATTCAATATTAAAAGTGGAATTAACTATCGGAAAAAAATCCTTGAAAGCCACAAAAATATTTTTCTGGTCCTCTGCCTGGTCCTGCACATTTACCATACTTCAGTGTAGCTGGATTATGGGGTGATGAAAGAGAAAAAAAATACTACTTAAGAGATTTTGTATGTTAGACTGACATTTAAAGTAGAAACCAATTTCAAACAGTAAAGTATTTAAATGACAACGGTTTTATTGAAGGTATTTTTTTTCTCCACTTTTTAGAATTTAATTTTTTTATTTTTGAATGAATCTTTAATGGTTTCCATGATCCTGCGAATAATAGAACATTCTGAGACTTTAGTCTGCAACGTGTGACCTCATTTCATGGAAATCCACCAGAAGCTCATCCGACTTTTCTCGAATTCGTCGAAGCCCCAAGAATACTATATATGTATTATACCTATGGATCTATACATATAGATATATTCAGGACCTTCACTCTTTACTATTGCTGGCAGTTGGAAGTGAACGAGAAAACGATAGAGAGAGAGAAAATGAGAGCAAACTAAAGTATTATATATAGAGTGCAAGCAAGCAAGTTGCCCGTGTCTCCGTTGGGAAATTTAAATGCGCTTAAATCGAATCCTTTTTTTTCCCTCGAATACCAAGAAAAGTACAGATACTACTATTACTCTGTGACCCGTTCAAATTCAACATTCCGTAAGAAATTTAACGTATACTATTGTTCGACTCAAATCAAGTGCTCTAAACTCTAAAACACTCACATTTCCAAAGCAGATATCCAGCTATCAACAAATTTGGTTCCTTTTGTTTTAATACATCCACTATTGGCGAATTCTCGTCGGGAGAGAAAATAAACGAGTTTCATCAAATATATTGCACCGACAAAAGAAAAACAAAAAAAAAATTAATCGATTATCTGTCGTTAAATTGTAAATAAATCAACATTAAATATTTCTGCATCAAGAAAAACCGGAAATTTAGCTCTGTATAAGCGCTCGCGGTTCTTCAGGTAAAATATAAATAGAATTATTGTAAATCGAATCGAGCAGTAACTGAGCAACTAGTCGAGACTGAAGACAAAACAAATAGAACTAGACCAAAAAGATAAGAAAATGAGTAAATAAAACTAAACAGTTTTCGTCCATTTCAACAGGAAGAAAAAAAAAGGGGGCTCGTCCTCGTGCTCTTATTTCAACATCGAAGTTCCGTCTGCAACTCTTCAACGAAACCTTTTTCAATTTCCCTTGGCCGTCATCATTTCCAGCAACCTTTCATCTGGTTCTCGTCTTATTGAGTTCCTTATATAATCCAAACTACATTACCTTTTATGTTACAGAGATTACTACTAGAACCAGTACATAGATATAGAATACATGTATATTCGAACTTCATCTTATCTTGCATTTAAAAAAAACACTTTAAATCTAATATACTTTATAATCTTTGCTCACAGGCAAAAGTCTGAATAAAATCTCAAGATTAAATTTTTCCTGTTACACATAAAAAAAAAATAATAATACTAAAATAGTATATCATAATAAAAATAAAAAAAAGGTCGTTCCTTAAACTTGTTCGTAGAAAATATTCGCATCCTCTTTTTATAAATAATGTCTATATACATTATTCTTCTTTTGCCATCTTCATTTTTATTCCACTGCATTCTCGCGGAAAATTTGCTGACTAGAGTTGGAAGCAGTAGCGGTGGCGGTATTCTGTGGCTTCTCGCCTGGCAGACTATCCGCGTGATTCGAGTGGGTTTAATGGCAGCAGCTTCTACAGGCATCTTTGTTGTCTTTGTTCTCATTTCTTCCTTTCTTGCAAACATACCTTCTACCTTCAACCTTCAACCCTTTTCTTCTTCTTGAGTTGTTCCCTCAACTTCTCAGCATCTAGCATATAACATAATACAACGTGGTTCGTTCTTCTCTTCGCCTGTACCATTAACCTGAGGCGTTAGCGTGCTTTTTTTTCTTGAACAGTTGGTGGCTGGGGTCGGACGTGCATGTATACACTCGGGAGTGATATCAACCTGGAAAATACGTAATGTACCACCGTCAAGAGACATAGGCATGCTTGCCACTCGATTGCGTCGGTCTAGTGATCGTACATTGCACTGTGCATCCATAATATATATACGTCAGCGTCAACACCCATAATACAAACTGCAGGCCAGAGAGAGATGGATAGACAAAGAGATGTACTGCATTGTAGATGTTAACCAGATAAAGATGAAATAGACCGTGGCCAAAGGAATCATCGGTAGAGAAGATAGAAGATAGTTATATTGTGTTCACCTTCCGTATGACGTCTCGTTGTTTTCGTGCATCCTGCATCGTATTCCATTCAGATTCCTATCCACATCCCCAGGGACGGAATTCACTGCTACGTTTCTGCTCTGTTCATCCTTCGTTCGTTGGTTCTATCCTCCCGAATACGACATTAGAGACGTCCAATTTCAAACAGCGCACGCGTCTCTCTACTTTGATGTTAATACGCTTCTCAGTGCATATACATAGATATATATCTATATATTATTACTAGTTTCATTTCATGTGCATACAAATTCATTTCCTGCATTTATATTACGCTTATTATAGTGTGGTTATGATGATGACACTTGATGATGATGATGATGATGATGATGATGATGATGGTGAAAATCTAAGCACGTGCGTGTGTTCATTTGGACGTGCGTGCGTTTTCACTAATACATCGACTAGTAGTTCTATTTATGTTTATATGTGTATGTGGGTAAACGCGGATGTAAATATATATATATATATATATATATATATATAGCATATATATATATATATATATATATATATATATATATATATATGTTTATCCTTATCACGTTAACGCCATCGGATTATAAGACTGCACTCTCTTGAGACACGCGTGAGACCGTTGTGATCTGCACACAATCCTCGAGAGAGTATATAGATAGTAATCGACAGAATAGATACCGGCGATACAATAGAAGCTGGGTACAAAATAAAAAAATTATTGCGGTAATAATAGTAATAATAATAATAGTAAAATAAAAAAAAATACGAATGTTTATTTATTCGACATACGACAGACGTATTGACGGTGCAGAAAAAATGGAACGAGGAAAGTAATTGTTATCTGATATTGATTATTGCATTATTTTGTATTTGTAGGGATGTAATCGGTATTAGGTGTTGGAAACTTAATTATTTAATATGATGTGGCCATACATGAGAGAGGGGATTAGGTACTCCGGTTTGTTGAGGTTGTTGTCGTTAGCCATTGGTTCCCCGATGTCGAGAATCAAGTTAGTAGTCCCATGTGAGAGTGCAAGTATCTCTTTGACTAATCGCCAGTAGACCTGACTCGAGTGGATCCTCTACTGGCTGAGGCAATAATAGTTCTCTTGTATATACAAATCTATATGTATGTATAACCTCACGAGGATTGTCTAACGAGCACCTGTTTATTCTCGACGGCTACTCGGGTTAACAATGCCGCGGCGATTGATCGATCTCAGTGACCCCGATGGTCGTGACCTTGCTTCACGACTTATTACTATTATTAAGTAGAAATATGATCATGTAACTCGATATACGTGCCGTGGAAAGACTAAGAGACTAGTTAAGATTCTTTCGGGCAATATTAATTATAACTTATTTATAAATAAATACTATTTTTTATTCAACTTTTATATTAAGGATTAAAGGGATCCTTGGATTGAAAAATAACTTAATGTACGGTTGTACTATTTAGAAATAAATTTTGAGAAGTAAAAATGATTGCATATACAATTTTATATTTAAAATTTGATTTGAGTTATTTAAAACTAAGTTATTTTATTGTGAAACTTAATATGTATGTTTTGAAATTTAAAACTGAATTTTTTATATCTTCAGTACTATTATTCAAAAAACTGTTTCGAAATTCTAATCTTTCGTAAAACTCTATATACATTTTTTTATTTTTACGTAAATTTTATAGAAATGTATTTATTACATTGACCTCATCATAAAATTTACTTAGAATTCTATCTAATATTTTTCAAATAGTTGAATAAGTTTAAAAAAAAAAACTTTGATCAATAAATTTATGCATATCTGTACGGATTTCAATACTACTTGGTAATCTAATTCTTGGGAAAATCACCTTGGATAACTTTAAAAATTATTATGACATTAAAGCAACTAACTTTTGAGTAAAAACTTCACTTATTACTAAATGAGTACAATTATTCAAAATTTAATGATAGTAGGGTAAGGCGGGGTTAGTTGATCGTAGGGGCAAGTTGTGCAATCGAAATATCTCGAAAACTAAGCAACTTACAACAAAAGTGTAAATGGTGAAAAGAAAGGGTTACGAGAGGAGAACACATCGCGCGAAAGTCAATTGCCGTCCGATGTTTAGACTAACTGACAAAACGTTTTCTTTTTTTTTTTGCGTCAAAAAAAAAAACTGGTCTTTAGAATTTTTCTCTTATACTCGCTTAAAAATGCTATTTCGTGATCACGAAAGTATTCAAAGATGACTTAATGTTTGCCCTTTCGATTATATATGATTGTTTATTTTTAATTCTTATCATTCTTTTATAACCTAACTTTTATTTTGTTGCCTCAATTGGGGCTAGTTGAGCAAGGCGCTGACTGCGTGTTAAACCAGTCCTACTAGATTTTCAATATTGAAAAATGAAATTTTTCTTCACTAAATTAATAATTATCAATTGATTTGTACATGTGATGATTTAATATAATGTGTAAAAATTAAAATAACTCATATTGATATTATATTAATAAATATATAACATAATTATAATTAATATTGTTATGTTTATAATTATTATTATAATCATAACTATACGCATGTAGAATTATAATAAATTAAATATTTGCTTGTTAACTACAATTTTATTTTGTTTTCATATCATTCTATACAGTCATTCCGTCTATTTTAGCCATTGCACAACTAGCCTCATACCCATGCTCAACTAGCCTCACTAGTGGGGCACGTTGAGCAATTTGAAGCGCTCGCGTATTTCCGGAAATAACTTGAAAATTTGGACTCGGATTTGGTTTTTGTGTCGCTAGACCTTTTGAAGAAGACTAAATTACGAACCTAACAGTATATGACTTGATTAAATCCGATACATCGTCTTAAAGTTATGGAAGGTCGAACCAAAAAGTGATCAACTAGCCCTACCCTACCCTATTAGTTAAAACCAAAACATCCAAGAAAACCAATCGTCTAATTTTTATTACAATCTAATAACTTTTATTTACTATAATCAGTGATTGAGGCTTTTTAAAGCATAATATATGTATTTGAATAGGCATTATAACTCGAAACGACCATATCATAAAATTAAACGTCGCTTTGATCGATCGAGCTTTTAGACTTAAAAGTGACACTTGAAATTAGCGATGAATAAGGGCGATAAAAGCCAGGGTGAATGAAGATAGGAATCGCGACACGTCTCTTGGTATGACGGATTCCCGGCACGGGGAGTTAAATTATAAGCAAGAGCAAGAGCAGTAGAAGCTGAAGGCAAAAAGCAGGAGCACCACCAGCACTAACACAGCATCAGCATCAGCAGCAGCAGCTGAGGAGATGAAAGAGAATAAACAGGATGAAGTGTAAGTAGAAGGGGATTAATTAAGAAGAATAAAAAGCACGGGAGATGAGAGTTGGCTCTTGGTGTTCACCTTCGACCGGTAGACTGTTAAAAGTACCAAGTACTTAGGTTCCCGTTGTTATTCATCGAGTGTATACTACATTAGATCGGATGGAGCTATACTAAAACTATGGTTATATTCAGAAAGGATCGATCGTGCGTTATGCGATTAGACAAGGCTTTGGGTAATAGTATTCGTGGCAATGCTACAGTATTGATGATGGTGATCTAAACTTGTGGTTGTACTTGTAGATGTAGATGTTACCGTTGTAGGCGGATTAAGGATTATTGTAGATGTGGATGCTGAATAAGATTGGTACGGTGAGACTGTCCTGATTGGAGCTAGAGCTAGAGCTGAAGCTGGAGCAAACAGGGCATCGCGGAAGTTAAAATTTTAATGCCATGAGAAAACCGTTGGATGTGGTAAAGTGCTAGCACTGGTACTTGGATCTTGGATCTTGGATACCTGGATAGCGTTAGACTAAAGACTAACTTGTAGTTGGTTAGACAGATTCGATGCGGATACAACAACGCCATGGGGTTAGATCGGGTCAACCGAATCGCTTAGATCCACCATAGCAGGTTAAAGCTAAACTATAACCGTTTTATATTATACATAGCGTAGAATGTACATTGTTCCCCCATCACTTTGTTACTTTATAATGTATCAGTGTTTATATTATATACTTTAAGTCTTATATGTATATGGATGTTGTTAAAGTTTGAATTTAAGTACATCCGGTTTCGGGTTGTCTACATGCACGAACACTATACCAGACACGAGACACAGTAACTAAGGATAAAGTATTGGTACACGAGATATGACGAGAGTTGTGTTGTATGTTGAGAGATTTACTTAATCTTACTTTACGATGAGGCGTCTTTATTATTTTACTCAACTTAGAGTAATACTTGTAGTTATAATTTGTTGTTAAACTCTACTCCATAAAAGTACCGTTTTTATAAAATATATGTAATAAAACGTCCAGTCTAATGTACTATAATGAATAATTGCTTAAATATTTTGTGGTAAATTATGAGAAAACAGTTACATTTTTAACTTAAATTCATTACTATTCATTTTCACTGTAAATGTGGGAAAATATTTTATAAGGATTGCACGCACTAACACTGATGCTAACTATACTTGGTTGAGAGAGAAATTTTAATTGTAATTGAATTTAAAATGTTGAGAGATTTTTTTAGAAAAGAGCTTTTAACCAGCGAATGCTTTGCTATGAAATTGACGGACAAAGAAATATTTTATTTTAAATTTATACATTGTGTGGTATAGGTATGTTGTATTATGTAGTAAGTAGCGTACAAAGAGAAGTAATAAGACAGTGGTTGTTTGATTGCTTACTTGCTTGCTACTGTTGGGTTGCTTGTGACACAGAGTGATGGATAAAGCAACTGATGGTCTCTTTAAAACTTTAATGCCTTGAAAGTTAAATCGGGTTACTATGTTGCTTTTTATAGTAGAGGATTTTTAAATGCTATTTTATAAAACTTTAATCACTATAATTTTAATAAATATTATAAATAACATTGATAGATTTTTCTAGTACATACTTATTGAATGACATTTATTTTTTATGACGACGGTTAAGATGTTTGATCTGTTAAATTCATTTTTTTAGTTAGTCTGAGCTTTGAACTGTGAAGTTTAAAAAAGCCAATTACACATTGCAAAAAATTGAATTGTCAGATACATCAAATTTATTCCAACAATAGAATAGAATCTTGGTAAATTTTTCCTCCATAAAAGTACTCTCTCGGAATACTTACAAAAATCTTCTCTATATCTTTGACGATCACTTTGCTACAACGATTTTTTCGCAACCAATTAAAATTCAACAGAGTCTCGAATATTTTATAATTCTATTATAGAAACGTTATTATCATGATTGTATGTCCCTTAATCGAAAAATGTTTATTTTTTTAAACAGCCGATTTGAAGAATGAAAAAAAAAAATACTGTTCATTTAATTTTTTACTATTGGACCAATTTTTATGTTGATATTCGTATCAAAATTATTAAAAAAAATTCTTTATATTAAAAATATTTTTTTAATTTTGACATGCTTATATATGAAGACTAAATTTTATAAATAATTCTATGAATAACAAAATAACATAAAGCATTTTCTTTACCATCCAATTTAAAACGAAAGACAGAAAAGTAAACTTAATGGAATATTTATTAGAAAGAGTTAAGTAAAGTAACGTTAAGTTATTAAAATGAATTAAAAATCTCAGTAAAAAGTTCTCGGAGGTTACTTCCAAGTTAGTTTGTCAAAATTTTGCTATGTAATTTATACTATATCAACAAAGAAAAGATATCGAAAACTGAAAATAGAATAACAATTGTGAAGAAATCGATTAAAAATAATAATTCCGTGAGGTAATCGTTTAATGTTGAGTAATTAATCTTGTTTGATCAACAAAACTCAATTGAACTTATCAATTCAACGCGTTAGCTAGTTCTACCAAAGTTTAACCATTAACTAAAGAGGCTTGTGTTCGAAACATTTCGGATAAGACTTTTAACACATCTTGTAGTTTTTAACTCCTGCCGTGATTAATCTGTGCTTTTAACACGATTTAGGCGGAAAATATTTTTTTTTTAGTTTGTTGCTGAGGTTTAGTTGTATAGTTAGAGTTGAATTTAGTTATAAATCCAATTATTATTACTTATAGCCCTGTCTGTAATCAATAATTTATGATTTATAAATACATGAACTTTAAAAATACAATTTTATTTTTATTATTATTGTAAATTCACGATTAGACGTTCATTATTTATGTATTAAAACATTTATTTATAGTGCCACAGTGCACGAGAAGCTGTTATACCTCCAAAGTGAGTCGGCATTTTACTGTGAATGTACATCAATTATGTAAGAAGACTATTCTTGTGGTTATAAGATGTAAGATCAACTGAGCAGAAAAATAACTCAACATTCTCCTAGACTTCTATATAATTTTAAGCCTCCCAATAGATAAATTAATCTCGTCAATTTAAAAGTAAAAGGTGTATGCTTTTATCCGAGATACAATCAAGGATATTATTATAGATAATATTATTTAGATTTAATCTATTAATATAAACAAACCTTTCATTTTATTTCAGTAGTTTTTTACATTAAATATTGCACTCCTCAGATGCAAAAGCCTTTACTGTCGCTGTTAGTCAAAAAATATACTTGAACACGATAATATATTTTCCAAAAGACTTTGTAGTGATCGATCTTGTATTTGTTAAGGCTAAGATATTATCCTGCAATCCAATAAATAAAAATTTCTGATGTGAGAGACTTGAAGTCGGTCAAAGGTCCAAAGAAATGAGCTCTGATCTTTTATCAGGGATTTTATACTCTGAGCGCGGTATTGGTTGCAGTAAATTATAGATATTTATGTATTGATCACAAAACAGGATTAAACTATTAAAGTCAATCACAAAATTATCGATGCGCGTGTTTACGCAAGCGCAGTGAACTTTTGGTAGCAATAAATAAAGCTTCATTGAATATCGTGTTTTACATTTTATATTTTATACCGTGTAAATAAATCACGATGTATGACTGATAATTTTTCACGATTTCTATAAAACTGTTCATTAAAGAAACTTGAGTCTTTTTACCAGCTAAAATTCTTGATAGTTTTCAAAATTTAAATGCAAGCAGTCGAGAATTATTGATTTTTCATTCAAGTATATAAATAAATTGTCGAAAAAGAATAAAATATGCACTCGAAAAAAGTGAGGGAAAGATATATAAACGCAAATTTTTTGCATTTTTTTTTTTGTTTTGATTAATAATTTTTAAGAAAATTTTAATTTATCAGATATTGGCTATCTTAAGTTATGTTGGTTTATATATAAGTATTTTCTCGATTGGAATTTTAGACGATTAAAGGTATGTTATTTATATTAATCACACCAATAAAACATATAGATATCAATCTTCCGTCTTTTGTAAAAATCGAAACTTTCTTTTTTAAAAATACATTAAAAAATAATTTTTCTTCCCTCCGGGCGGAAAGCGTCAATTCTCCGCCCGCTGCGCAAAATGAAAATGCCGTTTTCCGCCTCCGCCGAGGAGAAAAATAGTATTTTCACCACGGGCAGGAAATAAGAAAGCCTCAGATCACATGTTTGCCGACCTCGGCTTCGCCTCGGTCAACAATTACATGTAATCTGAGACATTTCTTATTTTCCTGCCCTAGGTAAGAAATATACTATTGATTTTTATTGAAGAAGCTCATGATGATCGTAATTTATATTTTTATTAAGCTATACGGACCGAAATTTTTATTTTTAAAATAATGAAAGTGACAAGTATAAAGTTAAAAAAAAAAAAAAGAAAATCAAACAACAAGATCGACGGTCTAGTTAGCAATTGGTCTAACTCCTTATTTTTTAATGGGTGATTTTTTAATATTTTGATGTAGCAATAGTCTAACTATAAATTAATTGAATAATCCAAACTAAAATATTATACCTCTATTAGATATTAAATTGTTTTTTAAAGTGATAATACATTTTGAACTAATTGTTTTTTCGGACAAATGGAAGATTTTCTGAAATGCAGTTAGACAATTTGTTAATTAGAACGTCGAGATAATAAAATGTTTTCTTATAGTGAGAAGATAAATAATGTTAAAGACTACAAATAATTGTAGCAATGCAGAATAAAGAAATTTTTTTGGTAGGATAAATAACTTTAATGAACCAAAATACGTTCGAATTATTATATATATATATATATATATATATATATATATATATATATATATATATATATATATATATATATATATATATATATATATGTATATATAACTGATAATTACTGAATCACACTTGTATGTTTTTAAAAGAATAAATTCTTAGTAAACTCTACATATTCGATTGATAATCTAAAAATACACATGAAATGAATCTACAGAGGTATAGTATATAGATAGATCGATCGTTAAATAAAATGTAATAGTATTGACACAATATCAAAACGCGTCATCCAGTGACGTTGGAGTTTGACTCGAATATAATAGGCATGTTGAATTTATTTAAAAATATATTTCCAGTGCAACATAAAATAAATAACGCGTTTGGTTCACGGGAATTCGTGAGGTTCGCACACTCAATACGTCCAATTAAAACAACTAAAAATTTATATTCACATAGAATAAAAAGAGAAAGTTTTAAAGCTGGCGGAGCGAGAGAGGGCGGGAGCTAAAAAAATAAAATCCGTAGTAATTTTAACGTGATCGATCATCCGTTGTTTTCTGTTTATGTTGTTGTATCCAGCACTCAGCTCTTTCACCCTCTGTTAGTATGACGGAAAAAAATTACGACATGTATATACACTCTGCGTTGGATTTAAACCCGCTGATGAACAAAGAAACATGTTCATGTGAGTACACGTGTATGAGCATGCTTTTTCATTTTAGAACCATTATATGTTCGGGCTGATTTCCTGTGCGTAACATTGTATTACATATAACGTAACACAAAGGGGAAAAAAAGAGAAGGAAATCGATTATCCATTATCGAAAATTGGTGGGATTAAAGTCATGAAATTTGAAATTACGCCATACTAAAAAAGAAATGAACTATACGGTATTAATTACCTATTTTTAATTGCCAGAATTAACTCTACTGATAGAGCTACTGGCAGTGATTCTATAAAAGTAGATCTGCATTTACCTTAATTATACTCAATGATTGAGGGATTAAAGCTAAATGAACTAAAAGATTAATACAAGTAGAGCTTTTATTTTATTTTTATATTCTTTGAATTCGATAGTCATAAAAAAGCCGAATAGTTGTTTAATTAATTGGGAAAAAAATAATTAAGAATAAAAATGTAACGGGGTGAAAACGAGGACGAAAAAAGTAAAATTTAATTGAAATAAATAAAGTTAAGTACGAGTAAATCAACTTTAAGTACTAGTTTATAAACTGCGGACTTATCGAAGCAGTGCTATTAACTCCAAGACAAATAAAGCTAACTAAGTAGACGCTTGCAGTTTGTATAATACTGCAATAAAGTTCATCTCGCTGAATAAATGGACAATCTATTGTTATTTATTACACCCGATTATTTAATAAAGATATTTTCATCTTTCATTTTTAAATATTTTGTTTTATAATACTCCTGTTTATTTGAATATGCTAATTTTATTACCCTGTTATTGATCATGATGTTGGGTTGCAATTATTGTATAGGATATAATTATGAGCATGTTCTGTTGTAGATTCACACAGTAACTTTCTTTTCTATAATAATTAACAACAAAGTCAAGCTAAATTATTTTAACGTAATTTAAATCTCATGTCGTTGAGGTAAGAAAGTCATTTTTAATTAATGTGATTCAAAAATTTTAAGTTAATTAAAATGCAATGAATTTTTAAGGACTTTACGGTTCAAAAGTTGCATGAAGTTCTGTAACTTTGATGGAATTTCAGGAACTATTTTAAATATTCATAAAGAAAATTTAATAATTTTGAATTAAAGGTTCACAGTGAAAACAGTTAGAATTCTGACAACCTGTTGACCCTGTTTTAGCGTTGGAGAATAGCCTCAAAGTTAATAAAAATACCTATGATATTTTACAGTATTCTGCATTTCAAAACAATGTCAAATACTTCAGTAGATCAAATAAAAATAAATAATAGTTCGAAGTGATGAAAATTTTACAGTATAAAGCATTGAATTTTACAATTCAAACAACACTTTTTGCAATTTTTTTTTCTAAATTGAAATATTAAACATTCACAAAGAAAGCAAAAAATGCAAGTGAAGGCATTGAATAATTAAATACTTGCACCACAGCGAAGATAATGTAATTTTCTCAATTTTGAGTCTGAAGCATCAATGCTGAAGTTTAATGATGTTATACGCACAATTTAAATTTATTAGTTCAACTTTTTAAACTCTTAATTTTCAAATGCAGTTTTAGAATTAAATAGCATATAAAAATCAAATTTAGTCATTTGAGTCTTTAAAAGTTTTTATTTTTTTTTATTATTATTATTAAATTTGGTTTTGAAATTGAGTGTACTAAAAAACAAATGAGCTTCCTTTTTGTAATCTTTCATGAATAAATCAAACTAATGGCATCAACAATTATCGAATGTTGGTTTTGATACTTCAAATCATAAAACGGAAAAAAATACTGTTAATTTTGACGTTAATTTAAAAAAATTACAATAGAAAATATTCGACGTTAATTATTTACATGGAGACCAATTAGTATTAATTTTCATCATTGATAAACGAATGTTAATTTATCAATATTTGATGTATTTTATTGACATTAAAAATAAAATATATCTCTGAATTATTAATAATTCACAAACACACAGAAAGTTAATTAAAATGAAACCATCCACGGTGTTAAGTATCAAAATAATGGATTATTAATTTTCACATAATTATAATTATATTATTAGTTTAATTGTTAGAATAGAATCAATTGCAGAGCTCTTAAATTATTGGATTATATTAATAAAAAATTACCAGCAAACAACCATAATTATTGATAATCAATTGTTATTAGTATGATTGTATGATTATGATTACAATTGTGATTGATAAATAATAACCGTGGATGATTTGACACAGAGCAAAATTAGTTTCAGAATAAGCTTTGAATAAAGCAGTACGGGATTATAAACAAAGTCCCTGCAGAATGTAAAGGATAGCGCAGAGGTAGCAGGCGGGTGATATCGGAATACGGGATTGGAGTTATGCGGCACTCGAACGGTCACGTAGGTCGTCGAATCTACTGTGGTCGTAGATCGTGGCATCTCCCTGTGACCTCTGGACCGCAGCTCAGCCAAATGACTCGGCACTTGTGGTCGAACGCGCGGCAAACTGGGAAAGAGAGGGCTCGATCATTAATTAATAATCCTTCCGGGACTAGCAGATATGTGGGACCATGCATCAAGTTCATGCGACAGCCTGGTACTCGTGTCTTGTTTCTCCAATAAATTTCATTCACCGGACGAGATTGAATTATTAATTTTATCAAAACGATAATTGTAACAACTTGAGCTTGTTTTTTATTTAGTTTTTTAAGCGAGTAATTATTTTTAAGAAAACTGTTTCAAGAATTTATGTCTGAACGAGCTAACTCGTGCGAATATTCCGCTCGATACACGGTGAAAAATTTCCAATGAATTGTACTATGGGCGTATAGTAACACTGAACTATAAGAAAACTGGTACACGGAAAAAAAAATATTGTTAAAATGACTATCCAACGTATCCTCAAATGACGTTTCCTTAAAATAACGATCCGGATTTCTGATTTAAGGATTCATTTGTTTGACAAAAGCATACAGAGAATAGCTCTTGTAAATATATGTAATTTCGTCAAAACAGGCAACTGTTTCGTTAACGTAAGGATCTATATAGTTGAATTAACTAAATGTAACACTAAAATAATGATACGGATCGTCATTTTGATGATCCTCTGTATAGCTGAATTGGCTATACAGCGTATATCTCTAAAAAAATGACTATACGGCGTATAGTCAGAATAACGATACGTATCCTTATTCTAACGATATTTTTTTCTCCGTGTACAAAATTTACTATGGAAACTTGTAAATTTTATACCAGTTTTCTTATAGCTCACCGTGTATCATGATCAAACGAAGGATTTTCATATTACAGAGTAAAAATAAGACTGATATTCATTACTACTGTTAAAAATAAAATATTTTTCAGTATAAATAATTGGATTCATTCAATTTCTTATTGTAATATGATTATTCGTTTTCTCATCGCAGCATTGAACAAAATATAATGTTGATTATATTAATTAATTACGTGTATTTACATATGAACAGTGAAAAAGACTTTCATAATTTGTGTATCGGCACACAAGTTTCGCTCGTTGCCCCAACCACTCGGTTACATATTTAAATGTGTTGTCAAGAGATGGTACACGGAGAAAAAAATTTTGCTATAGGAACTCTATAGTAGATAGTTAGTTGTAAAAAGTTCCAGTAGGTTAACGTTTTCTTATGGTAACAATACCGTTTGGCTCCTGCAACTCTACATCGTTGAGCTCTGAGAGCTAAACGTTATTTACCTCTCACAACTCTACAGGATCGTTCTGAGACTATATCAAATTTTTGGCAGTCTGATTAATAATTTTTTTTACGATTTAGCATTGATAATTTAATAAATAAATGCGACAGAATGAATTTATATTGCCAACAATAATTGTATATGACAAATAAGAATAGTATTATAATAGAAATAAAATAATAATAGAACTTATATTAAAAATAAAAATTATTTGTAAAATAAAAATATGGTCGTCACAAAATTATCTTATTTTCTTGATTATATTAATAAATATTGGACATAAAATCACTACCGTATATGCACAAGAAAAGATAAATAAACGAAAACAAATTTTATTTTGTGTTAAATGGGGTCTTTTGAATGTATTCCGATAACTTATTACTTATCAAAATATATTCAACTAATAAATTAAATTAACAGTCACTGCAAGTGAACCTAGAAAAACCACAAATACAAAACTGTTCTGACGAAATTCAATTTGACAAAAAAAAAAAAACCTATTTCCTTAAATAAATAAACTGGAAATTTAATTGTCCTCATATATTTTTAATAATATGAATGAGTAACAAAATAATTCTGTTTGTCATTTTAGAAGGTTATGAAATATGTCAGCGCACTCCACTACTGCGCAACGTAGGGCGCTCCCAACTATACCGTTTGGCTCTGAGAACAATCCCGTAGAGCTCTGAGAGCTCAACAACATTGAGTTATCAGAACTAAATAACATTATGTTACTATAACTCTACAACGAATAGTAAACTGTGTATAGTTGTGGTAACTCTACAGTTAGGTGACCAGAACGAAATTGTTTTTTCCGTGAATTGTATTTTTTTGTTAATTTTTTTCTGCATACTTTCCTTAAATATCGAAAAGCATAAGCTTTAACATAGTATGTCAATTTTTGAGTTAATATAATTCTTGGAGTAAGATCTTCAATATTGTGAAACAAGATATAAATTTTAAAGAAAATATTTCTCTTATTGCCAAACAATTTTTTCTTCTATATTTGTGAAAAATAAAATGTCATTTTAATTACAAAAACGCGTGTTGATTTTGAATAATACTTTTTACTATTAAGGCAAAAAACTACTACAGAAAACATAAAAATAAAATAAAATGTTAAATTCTTGAATTGCCTTTTTTGTTTGATAAAAAAGACCCGACACGCGTGTTCCTAGATAATTAATAGCAATCGCGAACTCATCGCTTCGGCAATTATTGCAGTTGACATCCGACTGTCACTTGTCGTAAATTTAACTCAATTGACATTTTTATCCATTTTTTTTTTTTTTTTCAAATTCATGTTTTCTGTTTTTATTCATTGTAGAGAATTTATATATATTTTTTTTCAGTAGGACACAGGATAGTGACAGGAGTGTAAAAATTACCGAATCAGTTTTAACCTCGATATTTTTTTCGTATTCAATCAATCATATTCTATTTAATCGAATTTACGACTAAAAATAAAACTTTTTTATTTTCATTATTTATAAGAACAAAACAATCAATCGTTAAAAAAGTCAGTTGATCGTTACGTATATTTATTAAATAAAGAACTAAAATCGTTCAAATAATTGGATCCTTTTTTTTTCCTTTTTGTTTCATTTTTTTTTTCCATTTATACCTACCATAATAAATTTTTTGAAGTTTCTTCTCTGTGCGATATACGATGTAGTGAAAATAAGGTCGTTGGCTTTATAGCCGTTCAAAGCTTCATTATAAAGTAATAAAATATGTACATTTGATCGCTTACGCTAGCGTTACCTTTCGTGTTATTTTTAAAAAGATTTTTACACTACCGATGATTAATGATCTCCCTATAAATAATAAATGCTTAAGGTTAATTGGTAAATTTATCTCTAGTAAAATAATATCTCAATAAAAATATCATATCACGTTACTTAAAAGAATATTCTTTGATATTTATCAATTTAAAAACAAAAAAAAAACCACTCAAATAAATAAAATGAATTAAAAAAAAAAAAAAAAAGACTTATATTGAAGCTTGCAAACGCTTAGTAAATGAAATAAAAAGAAAACAAGTTACTAATAATCCTTTAGCAGCACGCATAATTCAATCAACACGATTACCAAAAATAATTACACTCTTTACATGCAGACACGTTTGCATAAAGTGATACATAGTACACAAGTATAAATAATAGCAATGTATATTTTTCTATGAATTTTCCCAGGATAGTAAACTCTCGCGGGGGAGATGCGCAGATATATCAACGAGACAGTGAGTATGCTCGACTCTCCTATTCTCTCTCGACTCATGTACGCTCCGACCGTACCATCAACAACAACAACAACAACAACAACAACAACAACAGCAACAACAACAGTTCCGGACTACCTACGCGCGTTCATTAATTAATCACAATCGCCTCGCGATTACCTTCAGGGCGCGGCAATGAATCAAATGCCGCCTGTCGTTTTCTCTTTTTATTTATCTCTCTTTCTATCTCATTGAGCTAAACGTTCCGACGTGCGTGTAATCACCATGTAACTAGACTCGCGTTTCATCTTGTTCAAATTATAAATTCTTTGTCTTCAATTTCATTCAATTCAACTTATATTTCATTATCATTTAACAATATACATGTGTATTTTACATTACTGTTCAACGATCAATCACTTAATCATTATCATTACGGCTGTTTAGAAACTTTTTAGAAACAAACTGAAAAATTGTTTTATTGAATTTTAATCCAAAATAGATTTTTTTTTATTTTTTTGTAAAATCAAGAAAAAAAATCTTGAACTAAATAAGTAGAATCTATTTAAATAACACAAAATTTCTTAATAACATTCGAGTTAAATTTTTTTATCAGTGTATTTCTTTGTCAATTTTTGAAACGTTTTATTTCTAATTAATGATGAGCAACTTTATTATCATAATTATTACCAAATGTTTCTTTTTCTAGATAGGAGTTTTATTTGTATCACATTCATGTTTTTTACAAAGCAGTAACATTAAAAACTTTCTTTTTCTATAATAAGGTTATCACGAATCAAAATATAAAAGGTTGTTTATATTTTCATTTTGGATCAAAAAATGTTTACGAAAGACTCGGTTTATTATAGATTTAAATTTCAAACATAGCCATGGAAAATTTTTGTATTTTTTAAAATAATATTATTAAAAAATTTTCGTTCAATATTAAGTTAAACAATTATTGCACTGATAGAAGGATTTGTTTATAGTTAAAAATATATGTTAATATTTAACAAATCATTTATTAGAGACCACTTTTTAGTCTCTAACGAATATTTCTTAGTATTTAAAAAGATTTATTAATATTTAATAAATGAATATCATATTTATTAAATACAAAAAAATCATTTTAAATACTAAGATATATTTGTTTAATACTAAAAAGTGGTCTCTAATAAATGATTTGTTAATTATTAACAAATATTATTTAATACAAATAAATCCTTTTATCAGTGTGTGATATAAAAAGCTCAATAATATATTGAACTCAAAAGACAAAATAAATGGATTGTTGTTGCAAGTAAGTTCAGTAACTGTATCTAAAATTTTTACAAGATAATAATTATCAACTATCCGTTACTCGGGGTTTTTTATTTTCTCTTGTAGTCACGCAACGTCCAATAGGTTAAGTAATTTGCGGAGAACTGCTTTTATCTGTAAAGGATGTACCGAAAGATTCTAGCTGATTTTTTATAATAGAAATAAATTTCTTAATCCTCTATTCACTTTATTTTACAACTGCATTACAATTTATTTAAGATCTACTCACCGGAAGGTAAATTTCATATTATTTTTATGTTACTTCGTTCAGAATATTATATTAAGATTATATTAAAGTTTAAGTTAACCCCGAGCTCGTAATAATCGATCCGATTATTTCGAGACATTTTAAATATTAATTTTGTCTTTCAATCGACATTTTGACACTTTGAAATAAATTAAGCTTTGTTGTTACCATCCAAATTTAGTTTTAATATTAAGCATCAATCTAAAAAGTACACGGAGAAAAAAATTTTGCTATAGGAACTCTATAGTAGTTAGTTAGTTGTAAAAAGTTCCAGTAGGTTAACGTATTCTTATGGTAACAATACCGTTTGGCTCCTGCAACTCTACATCGTTGAGCTCTGAGAGCTAAACGTTATTTACCTCTCATAACTCTACAGGATCGTTCTGAGACTATAACAAATTTTTGGCAGTCTGATTAATAATTTTTTTTACGATTTAGCATTGATAATTTAATAAATAAATGCGACAGAACGAATTTATATTGCCAACAATAATTGTATATGACAAATAAGAATAGTATTATAATAGAAATAAAATAATAATAGAACTTATATTAAAAATAAAAATTATTTGTAAAATAAAAATATGGTCGTCACAAAATTATCTTATTTTCTTGATTATATTAATAAATATTGGACATAAAATCACTACCGTATATGCACAAGAAAAGATAAATAAACGAAAACAAATTTTATTTTGTGTTAAATGGGGTCTTTTGAATGTATTCCGATAACTTATTACTTATCACAATATATTCAACTAATAAATTTAATTAACAGTCACTGCAAATGAACCTTGAAAAACCACAAATACAAAACTGTTCTAACGAAATTCAATTTGACAAAAAAAGCCTATTTCCTTAAATAAATAAACTGGAAACTTAATTGTCCTCATATATTTTTAATAATATGGATAACAAAATAATTCTGTTTGTCATTTTAGAACACGGAAAAAAAAATTTCGTTCTGGTAACGTAACTGTAGAGTTACCACAACTATACACAGTTTACTGTTCGTTGTAGAGTTACAGTAACAAAATGTTATTTAGTTCTGATAACTCAATGTTGTTGAGCTCTCAGAGCTCTACGGGATTGTTCTCAGAGCCAAACAGTATAGTTGGGAGCGCTCTACGTTGCGCAGTAGTGGAGTGCGCTGACATATTTCATAACCTTCTAAAATGCCAAACATAATTATTTTGTTACTAATCTATATTATTAAAAATATATGAGGACAATTAAGTTCTCAATTTATTTATTTAAGGAAATAGGTTTTTTTTTTGTCAAATTAAATTTCGTTAGAACAGTTTTGTATTTATGGTTTTTCAAGGTTCATTTGCTGTGACTGTTAATTTAATTTATTAGTTGAATATATTGTGATAAGTGATAAGTTATCGGAATACATTAAAAAGACCCAATTTAACACAAAATAAAATTTGTTTTCGTTTATTTATCTTTTCTCGTGCATATACGGTAATGATTTTATGTCCAATATTTATTGATATAATTAATAAATTAAGATAATTTTGTGACGACCATATTTTTATTTTATAAATAATTTTTATTTGTAATATAAGTTCTATTATTATTTTATTTCTATTATAATACTATTCTTATTTGTCATATACAATTATTGTTGGCAATATAAATTCATTCTGCTGCATGTATTTATTAAATTATCAATGATAAATCGTAAAAAAAAATTACTAAGCAGACTTCCAAAAATTTGTTATAGTCTCAGAACGATCCTGTAGAGTTATGAGAGGTAAATAACGTTTAGCTCTCAGAGCTCAACGATGTAGAGTTGCAGGAGCCAAACGGTATTGTTACTATAAGAATACGTTAACCTACTGGAACTTTTTACAACTAACTAACTACTATAGATTACCTATAGCAAATTTTTTTTCTCCGTGAAGGTTATGAAAAATGTCAGCGCACTCCACTACTGCGCAACATAGGGCGCTCCCAACTATACCGTTTGGCTCTGAGAACAATCCCGTAGAGCTCTGAGAGCTCAACAACATTGAGTTATCAGAACTAAATAACATTATGTTACTGTAACTCTACAACGAATAGTAAACTGTGTATAGTTGTGGTAACTCTACAGTTAGGTTACCAGAACGAAATTTTTTTTTCCGTGTAGATTAAAATTAACAATTATCCACTTACGTCACAGGTTTTAGCAATGATATATATAATATTTGTCGAAATCATAATTCCAAATATTATACAAAGTGACAGGCTAACGGACACTTATGAAAAATAATGTGATTTTCTTTTTTTTACGATAGAATCTATTAAAAAACTTAAAAATAATAATAGACATTCGCCATATTGTTCCAACAGTTAGATTATTTTCAAAATCTATAAATGTAATGTAGAAACAGTAGAAGATACAAATATACGTCGCTAAATCCGTTCAATTTAAATAAAGGATCCAATTATTTGCTCTCAATTGGTGGCATATTTGTAAAATTTTGATAAAAATAATTAAGTTGTTTTCAGTTTCGAACAAAAAATTTAATAATTAATAAACCCCAGAAATAAACTTAGTTTAAAAAAAGTGTTAAGTACCAATAAAGACGTTAATGGAGATGTTTTTGTCAGTCGGGGAACTTACGTAAGTATTCAAAGGGCTTTGCGGACACGAAATTACCCTCTTGGAGACTTCAATGCCTTAGGTATAGTGTATATAAGATATATATTTTTCTTTTATTAGTAGAGTAATATAGTGTAGCATGGAGGTTATGTGTAAGAGACCGTGGGTTAGATGGTCGTTGCTCGGGCTGGTAAACTTAGTAATGGAGCAATAGAGCACGTCCTGACCAAGGAACGCGGGCGTTGGGAAACCCACGAGCATGGTGCCAGTAACGTTGTTCGCTCACATCCTTGCTAAATTACATCAACGCTTGAGGCTTTCTCAAGATCCCCTTCCGGAGATGTACACTCTCCAAGAGAAGGAAATGTACCAGACAACTTGACGAATAATCCTTCTGTCTGTGGATTTATTTATCTTTTACACAGTTTTATTTAATTTTCTCAACCTTTACTTTGTTTCTATCTTTTATCTTTATTACTGTTATTAAGGGTTTGAGGATCTCTAAATGTGTAATGAAAATGACAATGACTAATTTGAGTGTAATTGCGCGGTTGATATTGACAACAGACTAAGTATATATAATTACGTTTAAGCCTTTATTATTTATTTTATCTTTTTTTGAACTTACCTTCTTTAAGTGACCCTCGCGAGTGCCTATGAAAACTACAGTAAAGTCCCCGGTGGACGTCGCAGCAACTGCTGTTAACAATGTTGGAAAAGTTAGCACTGGTACGGCTGTCATTGGTTCTTGTCCGCCGAGTGGAGTGTTTACGTCTAGACCACAGAAGTCTTCAGCAATTGTTTGCAATTTCTGAAATTAAAAATAAACATACGCTCAGTAAATCAATAAAAAAAATTTCTTTCACTTTAATTAAAGCTAAATATATAGATAAATATTTTTTTTTTTTTAAGTTAAAAGTTAACGAACTTTGTTCATGCTCATAAGTTGAAAATTAATTATTGAAACGTCGAAAGTTTTTTAAATTCAATGAACAAAACTTTGGGAACCGGGCATTAATCATGACATTCTATTCTAAAATGTCGTGCTGTATTCACGTTGGCTAATTTTTTCTCTCAGAAAAAATTGAAAATTTAATTATCTGGATGAGGGAAAATAATTTGCTAAAGACTCGTGACGAAGGTGCGTTGAGGGTGTTAAACAATATTACATTTTATAAATACTGCCTGTCAATTTTTTCACGCTTTTTTTCTCCAGTTTTTTTTTTTTTTTTTAAATAACGAAGCATGTGGTGAATGGCAAAGAGGAAATATGAATTTTATTGTTAGCTGCATGGTACCGAGAGTAAAAATTTTGACCGACAATACTTAGTCATATGAAATTTTTGTCATGCTTTGTAATGTAATAGCTTCCATGAATTTTTATATTATTTATAAAACTATTTTTATTTTTATTTATAAATATTTATTGCGAATTTTTTTCGGTTGAATTTTATAACAGACGTTTATATTAAAATTTTTTCCGAATATATTTATGGTGCGATCAATCAATTCTGAGGCGAAAAAATTATTTGAACTTGTAAGGTAAAAGCCCCAATATATGATCATGTACCAGTGTATGATCACTCCATGTATTTGTATACCTATATTTGTGAGTATAGATATACAAATACATGGAGTGATCATATACTGGTACATGATCATATATTGGGGCTTTTACCTCAATTGAAATATATAAACAATATTTCTATTTCTATTTCTCTTGATATATTTCTTATATAATTTAATTAAAATCAGGCCCGCGGATAATACTGTAATAGCAATTAATAATTGTAAATGTTATACAACGAAAACAATACATCAATTAGGATGAAGAATAATCTAATTGAAATGAATGAAGACTAGGGCTTGAGGGCATTGTCATTTATTTATCCACACTGATGTGTGTAATCCAAGTGTTTAATGTATGTGAGATCACTAATAATGTTAGAAGGTACTAATGGTACAATGTGCAGCCAAGTGGCGCCTGAACGAGTTAAAGGTAAAATGTCCTCGATTTACACCCACGCGGAGTTGGACAAGCGGAACAAACGTTACAAACGTCGCACGAGTTAAATCCATATGAGCTCAAATATCGAGTGAACATGGGTACAGGGTTTCAAAAAAATGTCTATGTAAGATACTATAATATTATTTGATGTTTATGAAATGATGCAAAGAATTATTAAAACGGAATATTCAAATTCAAATTTTTTTGGTACAGATATGAAACTTAATTATACGAAACAAAAGTATGAGATATCATAACAAAAGTCAATATAATGTATAATTATAATAATAATAAATAAAAAATATTTGTTTTCATGTATAGATACAAGTGAAATGATTAAACAGATTATTGTTAATAAATTAAGAGTAAATGTAAGCGAATATCACTCTTTATATATGTAACATTGATTATTACAAAGTAATTTATTCAAAAAAGGTATTTACATTGTTAGTTCTATACAGAACTAATTTTTTATTTAAAAAAAAAATTTATGTAACAGAAAAATGAACAAGAAAAATTTCTATTCAAAAAAACGCAACACCACCTGTTGAAAATTCATCTAACTATGTTGAAAGGCTGCATGTGGCACCATCTCTTAACAGTATATTTAACTAACATGAGAGCTTTTGGATTATTTAAATTTAATACACAGGCTTATCATCAATTAAATAAAATCGATATATTTATTATAAATGTGAAATAAATTATTATTTACAATCTAACGTAATAGTATACGATGTAACTGGGAGGACGAGGCTTTCGGAAACTGGTGTAATGGCGCAACGAGCAAAGTAAGTGTGCCAAGACACGAGTGACAAGTCTTACTCGATAAGTTCGTAAATGAATAAATGGCATTTTTATTTTACTTCTCATGATAACGTAATTAAGAAACAAATAGCCATATTTTAATAGGGATGACCATTCGTTATTTGATCACAATATTGTGCGAAATATGCGTCAGGGTCGGCTAGTCGAAATTATATTTTTAATTAAATGTAAACTTTAACAACAAAAAAGGCATGAAAACTAATGTTCACAAGTTTAGTATTTAAATTGGTAAATCTCGGTTATAATTGCTTTAGTCTGGCGATGTTTGAGTGTGAAAATTTGTTTTTTTAATTAATGACACGGATGGACATGAAATGGCTGGCAGTACGCCAACAAATGAATTTAATTACTTGTAAAAAATAAACAACAACAACGACAACAACAACAACAACAACAGTAGGGCTTTTAGGGTGTAATGTCCGAGTAAGCGTTAATGTAGTTGTGATTATATAATAAATAGTATAGTAAAAAAAATACATAATAATTTTGTGTTCCCTAAGAATTGATGATTCATATTTATTCTATATTAATGTCGAACCTTTGAATATTTTTTAATAAAAAGTAATGGAATCTATAATTCAAAATGAAATAAAATACTTATTCAATTAAATCACAAACTTTGGTACCGAATATTTAAATAAATAACTGTATTAATTAAAAGTTTGACACTGTTTTAAACAACTTACAAAACTTTTCAATGAGAAACATTGGAAAATGCATTTAATTAATTAATGTACCACTCAAATCAGTGAATTAACATAGCAGGAATAAAATATCAGTCATCAATTCGAGTTATAATTAATTTCGCTTTATTTATAACAATATAAACGCAAGTATATAAATATGTGAATAATTATTAATTAGTAAACTATAAATGATTGCAGAATATCGCTTTCTAGTTCATAGGATTAATTAATTATAGTAAGATCAAGAATGCCGGCGAGTATCGATTCGAATATCCTTGTTAGAAGCTGACAATTAATATCGGCATGTTAGACGTTGTATTACACTTTGAAAGAACGAGAAGGTCTGAGTCGTTAAGACACTCATTCACATACATAACATCACGAAATAGAATGCAATGCATACTCATCTGATCATCAACCACTTTACGAGAAAACGGATGCAATCAACTCAATAGAAATTCAGTCGAGCTTATAAAATCATCAAATTAATCCTTAATTAATCCATACATAAATGGTATGAAGCTCGTTATTTATTCATTAATTATATCAAGTTTGATCTATTCTAACAAAGATTTCAAAATGGTTCTCTAGAAGTTTTTCTATTAATTGCATGAAAAAGAAATAAAGGAATAAAATAGGTATAAAAGTACTGTTGAGCCATCAATTCTGTTTCAATATGTTCATCTTACGGTTATTGAGTAATTATACACATTTATGGTTACAATTATGTTTTCATTAAGGAATTGGATGAATTTTTTTTTTCTTACAATTTGATGGATAAAATACTATGGTAGAAACTGAACATCAAACATCCGAAACAGATTCAAGTACATTACATTTCATTGTTTAATATTAATAAAAATCTTTGTAAAAATAAATCGAAGGAAGGTTTATAATAATCAATTTTATTTTTTTGGTTCGAGTCTTAATGATTTGAAGAAAATTTAAATAGACTTTTAAAGTGTAAATTTTTGGAAATTCGTTATTGAAATAAAACAAGAAAATTCGTAAAGGATTTAAAAGAAAGAATACTACAAAAAATTCAGAATTTATTTTTTTGTTAAGTATTTAGCTTATGAATTTAAATAAAATTTTCATATTAAAAATTATCTAATTGTATGAATTAGCTTAGTGACTTTTTCATAAAAGAACATAAAAACAAAAGCTGAAAAAAAGTAAGACAAAGTTTTGTGATTTTTTCATAAATTTTATCATAAATATATTCAATCAGGTTATAATATCGATTTCGACATTACAGAAAATTTAATTCATTTAATTTCGACAAAAATGGAATTTTTTGAAGCATAAAAAAATCAATAGAAAGAAAATTGAAAAGCGATGTTACAATGGATAATCAGTAAAATATCGGATCGCAGTTGTCAAGTCACGCTTCTACTTTATATGTTAGACGTACTAGACATATCTAGTCTCTTATATTAATATTATGTGTAACCCTTATGAATTTGACAGTATGACACTCGTCATACAGACCTCTCGCCAGTCATGCAAGTAACGAAGAATTAATTTAATAAATTTCTTGAGCAGCTTATTTTCAAACAGTACCTTCGCCATATTAGTATCAAAGTCTTTTTTATAATAATAAATACGAAATAAATTATTTATTATCTAATTAATGATAAAATAACTTATTTTAATTAACTTTTGATATTGTATATTTCAATTAAAACTTTATCACTTATGTATATCTATAAAACATACTAAAAATATGGTGTGTGACATGAACGCACACAAATGTATCTGCGTACGTTTTTGCATGTGCATAAATATAATTGCAGTCGTGTGGCGATATGAGTGAAAGGAGTCCCAGGCACGCGATTACACCAATAGAGTAGACTCTACTGGATATATACGTTTCTGATAGAGGAAATATATTATTTATATGTGTATACATATATCGAGAGCTTTAAAATATATGCGACGTAAATCATACCGCAGTCTATCGATGACTTTTATCTCGTCTGCCAATCAATGTATCTACACTAGAATCCTTATTACTATTACACATACGTGGTACATAACAAATATACATGTACATATAGCCCTGCTATATATTTAATCAACGCCCGTATGTGTTATCGTAGTTAAAAATAATTACACTGATCAATCGGTTTTATATTTATCGCAAGGTACATTAATATTAATTACTAATCTCCACACCATTTTAATAGAAATAATTATTTTAAAAGTGTTATTTTATTTACTTAAATATTTATTTTTTAGAATTAATAGTATATAACACGGAGAAAGTTTTCAATTCATTTTTTTTAATATAAATCGTTCTTGTTCTATAAGCTTACTTAGTTATTTACATCATATTTATGGAATACAAATTTTTATTCTTTACAGATAATTAAAAATTTTGTAAGAATAGATTTTCCAAAATAAAATCGTAGGTCAACTACGTATACTTATCAAGTTTTTCAATCTTAAAATTCAATTTTTCCATCCTTGATAACTTGATTCTTATCTCTATATCATTGAAAGAAAAAAAATAAAAAACTTACGTGGAGTGAAGTAGAGTTGAATTTTTTTTCTTTAATGAAATGAGGTTAAGAAGATTCATTTAAAATATAGTTCAACAATACTACATACGTACTATACAAGTAACATGATTAACTTTGAAAAAAAGACACTCTACAGAGGCAGAAGGAAAAACAACCTCAATAAGCTGTGCATATTATGCATATAAACAGTTATTATTTATTTACCTTTTTTATCATATTTTATGATAAATGAATAAATTATTATAATGGAGAATTTAATATATTAAACGAAAGAGGATATTTTAATTTTTATAAAAAACGAAAAGTATTTCGACTCAATTTAATACTTTATTAATATTGAACGTTTGGAATCAAGAATCAAAAGAATCGAATTCTATGTTTAAATCAATATTTTTCACGTTTTAATTTTTGTTACTCTTGCAGTTAACGTGCTTGCGCACTTTTCTGAGGGCATTATGCGACATCCTAATTATGAAACCAGGAGAATAATTTCCATAAACTAAGAAATTTTATAATTTGAAATAAAAAAGATCAAAGAGTTCTTAAATATTTTTGATGAGAACTAAAATAAATTTATCTTAAATTATAATAAATGCTTTTTTACATTAATCCAAGAATAAATTTACAAGATAATTCACTCGATTTCAGTGAGCTTTTCGTTCTCTGTAACGTTTACTTCTTCTACTCGTGAAAATTAATTGATAAAATGGTTGGTGAAGTTGAAATTTTTACCTCTCATCAAGAATGAAAATAACAGGAGTATGGAGGTTGAAAAAAAGTTATAAAAATAAGTCGTTAGATAAATCGTGAATTTTTATTGAACTTTCAACTTCAGGTAAAATAAATAGTCATTAAATGTACTTGCAATATTCATATGACTACATGTGAATGTAACAGCACAATTTATCCTGTTTTTTTTTTTTTTTACAAAACTGTTTTTTTCCGTGACATTTTAAATTAATATAAATATATAATAAACTTAATCTGATGCATCATTTGATACATATCGAGCCAATTACTTAAAAAGCTTTTATTTTCTTATTGTCGTAACAAATATAAATAGATTGATGATGGAGGTTTATCGTTAGTTTAATAATAAAATAAACGTTAAATTACAGACCGGAAGAAGAGCAAAGATTGTTTTAAATGTTAAAATAATTTGATGAGACTTTCAGATGTGTAGAATTAAATTTCATGAGAAAGTTTGTGGTAATATATATAAGCCCAGACATTAGTCGAGGTGTACCAAGACCATTTATAAATCTCAGACGAGCTTGTTTTCATGTTACATCTAATTAAGCCACGGTAGTAGAAACCAAGGGATGAAAGAAAAAGATAGACAAGGTGGCCTGTCTGTCTGTCTTGTTCCTTCTGCTATACACTGAATACTGCATATACAAAACAGTATAGTCTAGTATAGTATATAGTATACATAGTAGTATAACAGCATCGTTTATAATTACTTGGCGCTTTGAAACGACCAACTCAATTACAATTCGTTGCTTTTACGTTGGTATGCGTGTACCTGCGTTAGACGTTAACGCCTCACACTCTACATCTGTCTATTTTATATACAAAATACAAAATAAAATACATTTACATATACTACATTCATACTAATATCAACAACAACCACAGAGACGTAAACTCGATTTTAATTTCACTAGAGTTAAAATTGCTTTCAGGTAAATTTCGGCTCAATAGATCTACTGTAAAACGATAAAAAACAAATAAATAACAAACAGCTAAATTGTATTTACCATTTTACTTAAATATCTATTTTTTATTTATTATATTTTTGTTGATGATTTTTTTAAAATTCAGTTTGATTTAATTTTTTTACCTTTGACTGTTTGATTAGAACCGTGATAATATATTTTAGTCGGAAAAAAAATTCTGTTACATGGGTATCACTTTTTTTTTTATATTTTTTTTTTATATTCTGGAAAAAACTCAACCAGCAAAAAAATGATTTCAATTAAGCTTTATAGGAAACCAGTTTTTGCTGTAAACATTTTTTTTTGTTTTGATAATCTTCGTTGAAAATTCCATTATCATCAGTCAATAATTTTTTGCTTGAATTAAAGCATGATCTTCAATCGATATTCTAAATTCTTATTTGAAAGTTATTTTTTCCAAATTTGAACAACTTTTCGGTTTGAATGAAATATAATAAAAGTCTAACCAATTAATTTAATGAAATTGAGATAATTTGGTTTCGTAGATGGATGTAATTGAACATGGATTAACAGGGTGTGTTGAGACACTGTCAAGCCTGCTTCAGGTCACTGAACATGACACTAATGGACTAGCTGTATTCAGGGAATAATTCGTGACGCGACGAGCCAAGTCTAGTACACAGTGCATATACGTCTGCTCGACACTGGTGGACCGATTACACGCGCTTATATCGTCAGCACACACCATACCATTCCCTAGCAGCAGAGCCTCTACCAGGATGCTTCACCAGAGAAGCTGCTATTCGACAATGTGTAACACTGTACAATTTAACACACATGTATATAGTATATTTGTTGGAAAATACGCACCGACTGCTAGCGAATGTACGTTTATCTCCTTCTCGACATTGCCTAAATATATGCATCCATACACTCCGTAGATGTATATATGCCTGTAGTGTGTATTGTCCTGCGGGAATAAACCAAGAGGAATATCCTCATGTGCTATATTTTCCATCTGTATATCAATTCACCAGAGAAACTGCTCTACCAAGTACACCAGGGTAAATATATGTCAATTTTATAATTAGATTTTGGTTTCGTAAAAATTCAATTTTATTAAAATTAATCGATGTTGTTTTTTTTTTTTTTTTTATTAAATTAATATCGTATTTCTGGATAATGATATTGATAAAAAATATGCTTTTCTTATTTTTCGATGCTAGTAAGCTTGACGTATATTCCTGAAAGGTGAAAATTGATGTATAGAGGTAGTACAAAGGTGATAAAATGTTAATAAATCAATCTTCACCCGATTGATTTTGATTAACACCTACGATGACACGGAGGTGAAGTGAGTGGAGGCGTGATAGTAGTATTATAAAGTATATAGTATATAGTATTATACAGCGGTAGTACAGAGAGACAAGCGTTGCGAAGAGCTGTTAACGTTATAAACCAACGTTCCGGAAAGTCCCGGGAACGTGTATACGCAACCGCGTAGAGAGAACGTCGATGGGACGAGAAGACATGGCAGTGGATAGATGAAAGAGAAAGAGAGATCGAGCGAGAGATTTAGTGTGTACAGGGATACAAAAGGGGTATGAGGTAACCAAGTGATGAAGAGGGAAAGTGGGAAGAGGGTCGAAAAGCCACTCGTTACGAGACATGAGTACGGAAGGAAACGAGGCTGGTGGTATAGTACTACTGGTTCTACTTTACTCTGCTCTACTCTCTCCTTCTCTGATGCTGCTGTTGGTGTCGAAGAGCCGTGTCAGAGTGCGACCACTAAAACCTCATTGAACAAGGAAAAAAGAGAAGATTGCTACCCGAAAACCCATTTCTGTCTCCTCACGTGATGTGCTCAATATCACTAAAGAGTGAAAAACTACATTGCTTTTCTCCCTTTTATTTTTCATTTTTTTATTATATATCTTCTCATTCAATTTCCTCTAATATCCGTTCATCGAATCGTTATCATTATTATCACATTTTTTTTTTATTATTTAATTTATTAAAAAAGTGATTTTTAAAGTAGATTCAGGCTAGAGAAAGCTTTGCTATGCAGTTTATTGAAAAAAAAAAAAAAAAAAAAGATTATAATGATATAGATCTGTTAAGTGATTTGATTATATTATAAGCGAAAGGGGACTTAATGCAACGTTGGTTGACAAGAAACAAAAAGTAGTGTAATATATATATATATATATATATATATATATATATATATATATATATATATATGCTAGGTATAAACAAAGATACGGGTAATTTAATGATCCCAGGGGATTTGATAGTAATAGTGGAGGAAACATGGTAGAAGAAAATCTTTGTTGAGTACGTTGGAAGCCGCGCAAATGAGCAATTGGCACGCGCCAAAGTTTACTCAACGTCTTTCTTGATATCGCGTTTTGCCACACACTGTCGTTAACAGGAGCGGTATTCCACCTAGAATAGCTATGTGTCACTAAATAGATGAAGAAGCAAGTAGATCGTAGGTCTGGATGATGGAGCGAACACAATTGTGAGGAAATAGGTAACAGGAGCAGTTAGTAGTCGCAGTAGTGGAAGCAGAAGCAGAAGTAAAGTTGAAGATGGTATGGTGGATGGCAGGAGCGATGAAGTAAAACTAAAAGGGGGTGAGATCTTGGTGGGTTGTAGTTTAAGATGAGGTGGGTTGGGAAAACAAGCGAAGCGGACGGCATGCAATTTAGATGAACGAGAATCCACGTCAGCCGCATAGCACCGCTTCTTCCTTTTCGCGGCAGCACTGCTCTAGTGGTAGTACGCGATCGGCTACTTGCCGGAAGTCGTCTCGAGGCGCTGTGCAATTTTCTCAGAAACGATTTAAACTACTTCATCTTGCTATGTATCTCTTTCTCGCTTTATCTCCTGCTAGGTATGCATCTGTGTACATCAGTTACCTCTGTCTTTTATAAGTTTCTTCTCTTTCTTCAACCCTTTCCCCTTCCTCTTGGCTCTTTATCTTTATCTCCCTCTTTCTCTTTTTATTTATACCCTATACACTAGGCCACGTTCTTGGAATCCCCTCACATCCTTGCTGATGCACGGGCTTCGAGACGTCGACTCTCTTGGAATTTTTACGAAATTGCTATCGATCATTTTGTATACGTGTATACTTATAGATATATATACAGGGATTGGCACACCATCGAATCATGCGACACGACCTTTTTATATACGAAACTCACGTATTATTTTCTGATGTATGAAAATTTTCTTCTCAATACATTCCAATAGGCGAGGAGACATACGGGGTCAAAAATAAAATGATAAATGTTGGAAATAGATTTTTTGAAATATATATTGCATTTCTAACATCAAATTTATACGACTATTTTTTTTTTTTAGATATTAGATAACATTTATAAATAATTCAGTGAAAACGAGATAAAATATGCATCGAGTTGCAAGTACTCATACCGCATCCTGCTGCAGGTAGATCACTTATTCATTTTTATAGAAAAATATTATTTTTTCTATTCGTTAAAATATAATTTTATTTGATTTAAAAATTTCACTGCATGTGAAAAAGAGTGCACAAAATGTATTAAATGAAAATTTTAGTGTTCAGATAAAAAACTGTTCTACAAACGAGTAATAAAAAAAATCATTAAATGGGACACGAATTACGTTTAAAGAATAATAAACATAAAAGTCACAAAAAACGAAGAAAGAAATTTCGCAATAACGGTGAAATTAAAATGTGTGTATATCATATGTTTAGTAAAGTTGTACGCTTGACAGTAATTAATTAGCATAATGAGTCGTTCACAGAAGCAAAACTTCTGACTATATCAAGGCATTCGAGAAAGTTTCGCGAGTCGAGGGGTACTAGCGAGAGACAACCCTCCAGAAAGGTAGCAGTAGCTGCCGTACTCCCAGGTCTTGCAATTTTAATGAGCGACCAACTAATACAACCGGGGTTTAACTCTGTGCACGTGTATGTTCGCGTATACAACCCATACACACATAAACTCACGTTCTCTCCAACTAACTAGATACTCCCTTTATATCTGTCTATCTATTTGGAGCCCCTAAAACCCTGAACCGTCTCCTTCTACCTTTTTCGCACCCCTGTCCTTCCACTCGTTCATCATAAACAAGAGTACCCGGAAAACTGGTCCGTATACTTACTTTACTACATAATACGAATTGGAGAGAGCAACAACGTTAAAAAATCATTATAGCTTCGTTATAAAAAGCTCCTAAATATACTGTGTTAGTATGATGCGACAGTTTTTATGGTTTACAAACAACCAACTAGTATCAGTGAACGCTTTTGGTAATAAAAATTTTTATCACAGAACAATAAATCAAATTTTTTTAAAAATATCTTTGGATAATAAAATAATATATAAAACGTGATATCAATATAAAGTTAATAACTCGACCATTCGATGCATTCTCCAAATAATTTTCTGAATCCTCATATTATAGAGGGATCTTCGGATTTTTATTAAGAGCTTGAGATTCAGAGCTGTAGCCCAGAGATCGGGAATGCTACGAGCCCGAAGCGTTCGGGAATGTTCCCGAGTCCTGGGGGTAAGGACCTTATTTTAGATATCTGCTGAAGGCAGGACAGATTTGTAATAATAGTCTAACCGGAAAGGGTCAGCGTCTCGGAAAAAAAAAAAAAAACCAGGAGCAAGTGAAAGAGGCGGAGCGTCTAGGTCTAGGATGACCGGTCAGCGGTCACCAGTCACTCGAGAGACAGTCCATCAGAATGACCCTTAAGACGCAGAAAACAGTCTTGTGTATTGGGATACTTGCATCAGCTATCGACTTGTGGTATTTTTCGCGCAAGCGCTCACTCACTTTTATACTTTTATAATAAAAATAGTGTGTCTTTTTCCGTGACTTCTGGTGGAATGGTATGGTATGGTTTCATTTGGTTGTAACACAGATCTCTGGTCGCCGTAGGATGCTCGAGGAAATGAAGGAGAGGCCGAGATAAAAGAAAGAGGAAGAGGAATAAAAAAATGTAACACAAAGCGGCAGTCCCTGACATCCGGCGAATGAGATATCCTTATTCGCAGAGTAGAGCCTGCTTCTTCTCTTGTTCAACCTTCTCTCTTTCTTTTTCACTATTTTTTGGCGTCTTTTTGCCCGTACCATTCAAACTCGGTTTACAGACTGCTCTGAGCTTCTGTATACGCCTTTACGACTCGAGTTTGTGCAAAACAATGGTCACCCGTAAATGGTTCAGCACAAAATATGTAGGTGTGTAAATGTATATGCATATAGGATACAGACAGAATATAATGTAATATAATATAATAAAAAATAAAAAATAAAAATGGTCTAGCCAACACATAATGTCCTTTATATTTTCCGCTTCTCTGGTTCGTCGTCAGATTGTGAAAGACGCGCATCTCCAGCCGGATTTACACCGGATCTCGTGTGAAACCGCTAGCGAAATTGCTGAGCTCGACGTGTTGAGAAACGTTACGTCAACATTATTATATGTAAACATATCTGTATATATTTATATCTGTATGTCTGTGTTGTTAAAGTTGTTGGAGTTGGATAACAGGGTGACAGGCTGTAGACAGGACGATTTATTTTCCAGATGAAAGACACGCTGAAATCAATTAATTCTTATATATGTTCCAAGTAAATATTGCTGGATAATGTAGAGCACATGTCCGTATGCTCTTGACAGTGAATTGTTTTGGGTAAAAGAAAATATATTGTGGATATGAGAGTGAACCAAAAGCAAAAACGTAAACAAATAAAAAATAAATTTTTGGCGTAGAGCCAACAACTTGCGGCTTGTCGTGAAATAGAATGTGAGAGCAAGTTAACTCTTGTGGTGGTGAGTATTTATTCTCTGACCTAGAGTAAGATCGGATAAATATCAGAAACATCCGTAATATAACGTAAACGTGTCAAGATGAGTTTAAGACTAACTTTGTAATTGTAATGGTTGTTCATATATAGTAGCACAGATGAATAATGCTTGAGAAACAGGTCGAGTGTATGTGGTAAATTATGGGTTAGGACTGATTAAAATATACAACGATTTTAAGGGTGGCTGTTTAAGGTTCAATGAAGAGGCTAAAAGGTAATAAGAGGGTAAAGGTACTATACAAGAGGTCGTAGAGGTATGATACAGCACTACACCTTTAGAGAGTTAAGAAAAAGAGAGAAGGTATATTTCATTTATGTGTATATATATACGGGTAAGGTACTAGATGTATTGAACGTAAGGGTCGACTTGCAACGACCCGCCTGTGGCTTATAAACCCGGCTTAACGTTCTTCCCAGCGAGGGAAGGTTGAGGGTCGAGGGTTGCTATCCGGCCTTTATTTTTTTCCTACTCTCGTTTTACTTTTTTTGCTCTCACTTGCTCTTGTTTGCTTTCACCAGCCCCTGGAAGTTGCGACTAGTAGTGTCGCCCTCGTTTTTCGCTCACTGGACATCGTGTTCCCGAGTTCTCATTGTAGACTTTTTTTACTGGTGAATCAACCCAGACTATCTCTGGACCTGTCGACGACTCTTTCAATCCCATGTAATTCTGCGACCCTCTTGATAATTATTTCGAATATACACGCATATTTATTTATTTTTTTTTTCATTATTAATGCATTCAGGTGGGCTCTAAATTTTATTTTCTCTATTTTATTATTCTTTCTATTTTTTGTTTTGATACTACTGGCGCTGATGTTGATGGATATCAAAAAGTAAAACAATATAGAAAATGGAGTTTGATGAGTTTGAAAAATGTATTAGAGAGATAATAAAGTGAATATAACGATGGAAAATGTAACTACGGTGTAAAAAGTTTTTTGATTAATAAATAAAAAACAAAAGCTTTTAGAGAAATGGTTTTAAACATGAAGTATATGTGACTGTTGACAGCGTAAAAGCGATTGATTTGGGGTAAAAATGAGATTTATTATGACGTTAACACTAAAGAGAAAATAATAAAAAGGAAGAGAAGGAAGAAAGACTGAATTTTACGACAAAAAAAGGGAAAAGAAATGAAGATGAAGATGAAACTGAGGCAAAAGCTGAAGAAGAGAAGTCGAACTAGTTTGAAGAATTATTCTAGATTATTGGAATCGTGAGTGGAAAACCAGAGAAAACGAGATCGCGATTCTTCATCGCCTGCGCGTAAAGTTCACTAACCCTGTCGAGTGGTGGAATAAAAAATAAAAAATAAAACAATATAAAATAAAGGATAGATGAATACGAGGAAGGCTCTCTTTTACCTCTCGAGACTCATTCTCGTTGATTCGATCGACAACTCTGGGTACTCTTTGCACTATCTGTCGTTTTTTGCCTTGTTTTTATATTTGTTTCTTTTGGTTTCTTTTATTATTTCTCGGTCTTTTTCTTTCCTGCAGCTTCCTTCTCTGGTTCCCTGGGTTTTCTATCTTCACTAGAATGGGTGTATGTGGTATATATTTGCTAGAGGATATGTAGGTGAATATATTTGCGTCGCACGGATTCGTCAGCATAAGTAATTATACCGACGAACCACTAAACGACGAAGAGAGAATGCGAACAGTTGAGTACGAGAAATAAAAAAAAATATATACATATATACACTATATTCCAGGGGAGTAAAATTCTGGGAGAAATTGTTTCTCGTGGTTAATTTCTTTCGCTTGTATGTTATACCTTTCGTTATTTTCCTTTATTTGTTTTTAGCTTGCTCTTTTATGCTTTTCCCATTGGTAATTTCTCGACGTTGTCGGAAAGTGTGGATGTATATATACAATGAAGAAATACAGTTTGCTCGTTGGTAAAAAAATGTTAAAAAAACTATAACTTATTTTAAGAAAATAATAACAACAATAAGC
This sequence comes from Cotesia glomerata, assembly GCF_020080835.1. Classification (NCBI taxonomy): domain Eukaryota; kingdom Metazoa; phylum Arthropoda; class Insecta; order Hymenoptera; family Braconidae; genus Cotesia; species Cotesia glomerata. The sequence continues at coordinate 23,056,952 of NC_058159.1, read as the reverse complement.
TGTACGAAGTAAAAATATTTCAATTTAAATTAATCCATGATAGACATTTTTCATTATTGGATAATAACGTTCGAATGAAAAAAGAAAAAAGAAATAGAAGCATCGAAAATAAAATGAAAAAAAAAAAAAAAAAAAAAAAAAGTAATAAAAAAAAATTATGAAGAACAAATAAAATAGAGGTCAAATAGAAAAATATAGATCTGGGAACAATAATAATTAATCACACGGCAAAATGTTCCTCCTAACAGCGCTCTCTTTGAATCCTATAAAATTGTCCAATCAACCGTCAATTTAGCCGGCTGTTACACGAAATAGGGGCAACTGAAAGAGGTTTAAACATTTAATGGGTTCCCCGGGTTTCGCTCACTGAAAGAGAAAAAATTGAGAAAGAGAGGTCAATTTCTATACATGTTTGTACATATATACAGACGGAAGGTCCCTCACTCATTCACCTAAATATATATATGTATACATTATAGTCTCAGGTTTATCCCTCCGTTTCCAATCTGGCTATCGAATTTGCGAAAATGGGATAACCTCCAATCACTCGTTGCCGTTATACGGTCTGTTCTAAACTTATACGCTCGTATCCACCTACACATTATCGCAGTTAACTGTTTCCTCTTTGTGTATGAATGAACGGAAAAAAAGTCAATAATAAAAATATAAATGAAATGAAATAAAATAAAATAAAAAAATGGATTGCGCTAAAACAAGGGAGACGCGTGCCTGCACTTGTTTTTCCCGCACATTTTGTGTCACCTAGAACTAAACTCTATTGTTGGATAAGCACCAAATCGCTTCAATAGAATAGAAACGATGAGATATATATATATATAGTTGGTGGTCTCGCGTCCGTGGAGGTTTATTTCATTGCCAAAAGAGACGGTAAATCTGTGTTGCAAACGAATCGTGAATGAGCAATCGAATTTAATGGATTTATCGACGGCACTCATTCTCTCAGTGTCCCTATACTATTTTTTTCGCGACTTTTTCATTTTATTTTTTTATTTACTTTTTCTTGCACTCTTTTCTATTTTTAGTTTCTGTTATTTTTTACGACCAGCATAGGCGTAAATCTTCGCTGGAGAGGAGGCCAGAGTACAGTGTTTGGTGAATATAATAAAAATATAAAGAAAAAAGAGAGCCGAGTTACTGAAGCATGATAGAGTTTAAATAAAATAATAAAAGCGAGGTATTTTTTTTTGATGATGGTTATACGCATAGCAGTGATATTATATATCCTTTGCACCTGTGACATTCCGGAAATTCGGACGAATTGACGATTGGTCGGAAACGAGGGGTCGTAGTTTCATGTGCAGCTCGTCCATCGAATCATCGCTTAACCGCCAGCCGTTTTCCTCCTATCTATAACTATCTGCGTCCTTTATCTATATGTATACTGATTCCCACTACTGTATACCACCACCACCACCATTGCTTATCCCAATCTATATCTATATCTGCAGAGAAAATGTATTTGACGAGTGATATGAAGAGAGAAAGACAAATGAACTTCGATAGAGATGAAATACATTTATATGTATGTACTAAAGGGATGTATGGTGGTAGACATACATTACTATCGTCATATTCGATTTACTGTTGGTGAAAAATTCGGCGATGCACAGTCGTGCCCGATCAGCTCATGTGGAAAATCAAGCCGGAATTCCGGGATTCATGAGAGCAAAAAAAAAAAAATAAGAGAGTAGTATCGAACCGGATCTGGAGCTAGAAAAAAGAAAATACTACCCCAATGGCAATTGAGCTTTCTATCCATTTTGTACTCAAAAACTCACGGAATACTCTCATAATTTTTTTGTTCTTTTAAAGTCTCTTAGGCTTTTTTAGGGAATATTTTTCGCGAAGAACAATTTTACCTTGGTATCCTGGCATTTTAATTTCATCGATGGTATTAGATTGATGGGCGGAGACTAAAATTGAATTATATTTAGCAGTTTTTTTTCAGCTTGACGGAGCCTCTATGAAGAAGCTGTGCATGAGGTTGAATGAATAAATTTGATGGGTTTTGGTTGATCGCAAGTAGCACAACAGTCGTCGTTCTCATCGTCATCCCTCGGTTTGAAAAGGCTTCGATTTATTGATGTTGAAAAACCCCAGGAAACTGTAAGAATGTAAGGTGGACTTGATTGCTGTCAAGGAAACGCCATTCCCCATTCTGGAGGGAGATGATCTTTGAGGGAAAGTGGTTTGAGAGAAAGCCCGAGTGGAGTCGAAACTCAAGCACAAACCCGTACCAAGGAAAGTCGAGCCGAAAGTTGGGTTAAAGACGGAGATCGAGAGGAAGATGGAGGTATAGAAGGTGAAGAAAAAGATGAAAAGAAAGAGGGTAACTTGGTTGGTAGGTAAAATGTGGAGTGGGCAATGCCAATTAAGGCCCGCAAAATTGGAAGCAAACCTCGTCGAAAGGAATGACGCGGCTGACGTTTCGCAAATTACTTTGCTTCTTTTATTCCTTACATTTTTTTACTTTATCCGCCACCATTTTCCTGTCATTTTCTTACAGTATATTTAGCTTTGTTTGGTTATTTTTTTGTTAGGGTGTATAGTAAGTTACAACACTTTTGTTGTTCCTCCTTTTACTCTCTTATTTACTTGGTTTTTCACCTAAATGTTGAAGTTTATGGAGTAGACAGCTAGCACACTGTATGCCCAGTTTTACTTCATCTTATTTCTTCTTATATGGTTATTTTATTTAGTTTTTTATTTTTTTCTCTCTTTTTGCCAACCAACACTCGCCCTTCAGATAATCTCCCGAGGGATCTCGACAGCTTCTGTACAGGGGACTAAGTTTTGTGAATGATACAGAAGAAATACGCGCGTGCTTGAAATCACAAATGTATATCATATAAGAAGATGAAGATGAAGAGAACCAAAGAGAAGAAGGTTACCCAAAAAGGATCAAAAAATTAACATTATTTTATTTATTTGGGTAACGTTTGCCGTACGCGAACCACGTGGAATAATCTACATTTTTTTATTATTATAAAAGTTCTCAGATATTATGATATATAAATAAATTTTTATCTCTTCTAAAATGACTATCCAAAGTATCCTCAAATGACGTTTCCTTAAAATAACAATCCGGATTTCTGATTTAGGGATTCATTTGTTTCACTTAAAAGCATACAGAGAATAGCTCTTGTAAATATATGTAGTTTCGTCAAAACAGGCAACTGTTTCATTAACGTGAGGATCTGTATAGTTGAATTAATTAAATGTAACGCTAAAATAATGATATGGATCGTCATTTTGATGATCCGCTGTATAGCTGAATTGGATATACAGTGTATATCTCTAAGAAAAATGACTATACGGCGTATAGTCAGAATAACGATACGTATGCTTATTCTAACAATATTTTTTTCTCCGTGTATGAGAACTATTAAGTGTGAGGAGAGTTTTAAAATTTAATCCTTATTTAATAGAGATTTTTTTTACAGATAAATATTAAATTAGGATGATTTAAATAAAATTGCAAGAAAAATTAAAGTCAGGAGAGGCAAACCGGATATTATTTTAGCGTATGAAACTTTTAACTTGACCTAACTAAAATAAGACTTATATTTTTGTAGTTGCTAAGTGTCGGTATACATGAACTTTTGTTCTAGAATGCTATTTTAAATTAATGGATGAAAGTGGAATTCTATAACCTTAACCTAATCATAATCGTAATCGACAAAAAAGTAAATTAGTATCAAAAAAGTTTTTGAGTTTATAAATATGTCTGTAATACAATGATTAATTAAAAAATTAATATGTATCACTGTTGACTAACTAAAATCTAAAATAGTCTGGTGAGTCATAATAATGAAATCCATTCCTAATTATTACTTCAATAAACGATAATTCTGAAATATCAATATCCAGTGAAGCATAACAGATGAAAGTTTATAATCAACACTCACTAATGTAATATTGATGTTAATGTAATATAATATTGTCTAATTTAGATATTAAATTACCTTATTATAAACTATCGATATCAACAACCAATCATGAAGAAACTTATTTCATAAACTAATATTACAAGGACTTCCTCTTGAACTGTTAGAGCTTCAGTATCAAAGCAAATAATCCCTCGATTGTTTGCAATGAACCTACAGGAAGCTAAATTTATCATTAGCAATCATTTGTCGGCTAAATTTAAGTCAAAACTTGTCAGGAGGATGTGAATTACTCGTAAAAAAATTTTTTGATTGTCATAAATGCACAAATCAGGCCTTATAAAAAATTTTTTCACGGGTATGTAAGTGAAAAATAAAATGATGAAATAGTATGATTTATAGATGTTAAGTTTAGGATCCGATATAAATTTAATAAAGATCAAATAGTCTGTATGTTTAATACGTAAAAGTATATAGAATAGAAGAGGTGTTAGTTGAATTGGCATCAAGTTCAACCAGTGGCACCGGAAGTACGTTGGCCTAAATCAATTTTCAGAGAAACCCGATGTAAACAGGGTAGCAGTCTACGATAGTCGGAGAATGGCAAAGGAGTAGTAGAGACGGCTAGTAGTACCATAGGGCAAAGTGCCAAGCCACTGTTCTGAAAATGGAACAATGACTCTCGACGGTACATTGCCGACAAAGACGGAACTATCAGTTGAGTATGTAGTATCTAATATCTAGTATGTAGTATCTACCAGCCGGTAGAAGCAAATACCAGAGAATGTGACTATGCTAGACTATCACAGAATTATCAGTAGGCCAACCGAAGTACCGAAGGGATACCCGACAATGACAAAGACAAAGACAATGTCTATTTGAGTGAGTAGTCGTACATGAATGACTTGATCCTAATGTTTACATAGCACTCTGTCCAATCCTTACACTGATAAAAGGATTTATTTGGATTTAACAAGACTTAATTTGATTTAGAAAATTGGCTTATTGAACCTCTAATGTATGTAATTAAAAACTTGAATATTTATTTCAATATAAGATAATTTTATTAATGTTTACATTTAAGACAAAATCCCAATTGATTTTATTGTAATAAATGTTTCTCTTAAATAAGCTTTTAAAAGAGTTTCAATAAGCCTTGTTTATTGTTCTGAAATAATTCCCAAATTTACATGTAAATCTAAATCTCAATCTTCAGTTTCCAGTGACTCCAATAATTTGATATAATCCATTTACTCTCATAAATAAATTGATAACATTATTTATATATTTAATAACAGGAGTAAACATCCTCGAAAATGTGTGTATACATGTATATTATATATATGTAGAGATGACGAGGGTGAGTGTGAGATGAAGACGAAATAATGCCTGAGGGTATTAACGGGGCAGTGTGCCAGACATTATTACGAGAGAACTCAGGGTCTGCAGTGTCCAAGAGATGGAGCACTGAAAGGATATCAATGGGGCAATACCCTCTTATACCAACAGACGTTTCTCTTTGTATATTTGTATATATAGATAGATATTTTAAAGGTTGTATGGAGTGCTATTATCTAGTGTGCAATGGGCTCGGTTGGTGGGCTGGAGGCCATTCCATATCACTTTTTTTTCGGGCGTTGATCGAAAAGCCCCTAAATGTACCACACGAAAGTTGCCATTCACTTTTCAGTCCTTTTTTCCCCTAATACTTTCTCTTTCTCTGGCTTTCCTGTCTCTCTCGATCTCTTTATAATAAAATAGTAAATAAAAAAGTGATTTTGTTGTGCAGGTGCGCTTTTGAATTCGTACAATTCGATTCTATGGATTCTCTGCAGAATGATGATGGCCTCAACAGCTTTTTTATTTTATTACTACTGCTGATATTATTATTATTATTATTACTATCATCATCATAGAGTGGAAGTTATTTTTATTCACATTTAAAGAGACTTTAAAAATAAAAATAAAAATATAACAGGCAACTAAGACGAGGGAATAGTTTATGCAAAATATACGTAAATTTTGTAGATGCAAAATCTCGAGCTTGTAAAATCCCACGTCTCATTATATTTAAAAAATATTCGGTAAAAAATGAAGAAAATAAATATAATAAAAGCCGGTTATGCAAAAGATAACAAAAAATAGCTGGAAAAAAAATGTTGATCGGATTTTCTTGGAGAAAACGGAGAAAAAAAAAAAAACAAAAAAGAAAGAACGCAGAAAGAAAGAAAACTGATAATAAAAATCGTAAAAAAATTTCCCGTAGGATTTATACCGGTACTCACTCGCATTATCGTCGGGAAGAGAATGCAGTGCAAAGAGTACGAGAAAGTAAAAGACTCCTTAAAGTTCCCGGATGGATCTGTGTGGATTTCTGTATCCTATACCTATACCGAAAGGGAAAGAAGCGCAGACTCGCAAAGATAAAGAGAACAAACCAGAGCAAGAGAAGAATAGGATAAGGAAAATAATAAAAGAAGGGAAAATGTTGGGAATATAAAAGCAAGCGAGCTGGATAAAGTTTTCTAGCTCGGATATGTTCGCCGGTGATCGGGCGTCGACGTCGGTCCTGCCCCGTAGCGGCGCCGTGGCTAGGTACGCACTATCGATTTGCAGGGGATAGGAGCAGAGCGAGAAGGAAAACTGGAGCTTGCGATAGAGGACAAGAGGGAGACAGAGTCAGTCAGGGGTTTTGCCGAGGGCCAACGTCGAGCCTCGAGAGACCGGCTGAGCCGTGAGCTGACGGCCCTGCGCGCGCGACTCCATGTCGTTCGGATCGGAGCTCGGGGTTTGGGATGGTTATTCCACCCCAAAGTCTGTGTGTTGGTCGGAACATACACTTTGCGTGCGTGAAAAGATATAGACCCGCTCGTTCACCCGCTTCATCCACCCACACCTCACACTCTCATCTCCTCACCCCTTCACCCCCTCACTCTTAATATCTCCCTCTATATAATCCAATAGGCACGAGTCGAGTATACTATAGGGTGCGTCCAAGGCAACAACCGGTGTATTTTCCTTCGTTGAGATCTATGTTTCGGGGAGTAATATAAATGGATGAGAGAAGAGTTCTCAAGCAGTACACTTCACCGAGGGTTGCTATACATTCTCTTTTTATTCTATAGTCCATCGGTATAGGACGTATATTACTGTTTTATACTCTATATCTACTACTGCTACTACTGTTATACTACTTTTGCTATGACTGTACTACTTGAATCCTAGTAGTCCCAACGAAAACTAACAAACGGATAACCTCAGTAACGCACTACAACTTTTCCTCTTTATCTTTCATTTCGTTTTATATTTCAAGCTTAATTTCCGACGGTTGAGATTGTTCCCATCAGAGTCAGAGTCAAGTTTTATTTTACTCTTAAATTAAAATAAGTCTGCTTAAATGCGCTTGCATCTTCGTTATAAACAGGGAAATGAAAGAAAAAAAAATAAGTTTTGATTTCAATATATTCATGAAAAGATGGATTCAGATTTTTCAAAGATATTCCTTTAAAGAGAATCTAGCTTTAATAATAGTATAGTATAGGCAAAAAGCATGTAAATTATACGATTATATTAAAAGTAGTACTTTTGATACTGCAAGAGTCAAAAGTCAAAGTCTCTTTGATTTACGTAGTAGATTTATCTATGAAAAATGCATTGGAAAAAGAGAAACAAGGAAACGAGTTTTCTATAGCTCTTAAGAAATTTGGAGACATTATCTTACCATATTTTACTGTTGTATCAAATTTCTTCAAGTTCTAAACAGTAACTCTGCGACTAAAAGTACTACATTAAAGTTAAAAAAATTCATGAAATTATGAAAATTCAAATAAAAATGATTAATCTGTCAAAGCTTTAAATGTTGTCTCAGTTATTTTTAAAAAATATCGCTTTTATATTGTTCTCTTAGACCCATGTACAACGTAGCTTTTTTTCACTTTTTAAACTCAAAATTCAAGAAAAAGATTTCATTTTTTTTTTTTTTTTTTTTTTTCAATTTATTTGAAATTGTTGAAACTTTCATCGGCTGCTCCATTTCAAAACACAATAACTGACATTTCATAGATTTTAAAAAATATTTCTTGTAAAAAAAAAGTTTACACTAAAAATTGATGTAAAGCTCGATTTATACAGAGGAAATATACCACCAAAAAGATTTTTACGAAAAAAACCATCAGATTTTTCATTTATAGCGATAAAAAATGCAATACTGAAAAAACAATAGGACAAAGAATTTCAGTTTCTGTGATCTAAAATGGGACAGCCGTCATATTCCGATGGATTTTTAAAATTATAAAATTAACGAAAACTTCACTAGAAAAGGATCTCCTTAAGTAAATAAATGAAATGACTAAAATATCTACAGGAGGGATTATAGCACATCCTGTACAGAAGATTGTGATGGTGGTGTCTAACCACAAATGTGTATTAGGCCACACGCAAATTTACGCGCATGAAGCATCTCGGGACGATTCGTGGCCACGAAGGTGACGGTTTAGCGAAGAGAGAGAAGAGAGTAGTCAGCTGAAGCGTCATGTCGGGGCTCTCGGTCATATTCTCCATGTATTAACCCTACAGCTAATTTTCCTTCTCTTCCTTCTCTGGTTCGCGTTCTCTTAATAACCCGCTCACCCTTCAGCTTTCCATCCAGGTCCTAACCGCGCGTTCCATCTACCAACGGTTTGTTTGGCAAAACCGATACCAGACGTCTCGCTCGCTCTTACCGACCGGCAGCTAGTTCTGTCTCAACTAGTATATCTGGTCGTGTCGTCAACGCCGAGGGGTTTAACTTGGGAACGACGACCAATCTGTTCACTCCCTCACTCACCCTAAATGTGTATACCAGTAGCCGTGCCTTGCATATACTATCAACCCTTTCGGTGAGTGATGAGCTTTGCTTTACTCAATGACATTTACAATGTTTCTTTGTTTGAGGGTGATAGTTTTTTTTAAATACTTTTTTAAATGTCGATTTTACCGACACGGATCTGGATGCAGATATTTATACTTGGATGTAGAGAACGTTTTTTTTATCACCATCATTATTATTTTTATTATTTTTTATTCTATTTTATTTCGTAAAGTTTAATCTCTTGAATGGAGGCACTTGGAAGAAAATCGCGTGCTTAAAGAAAATTGGGTCGTTGAGAAATGTCAGGTCATATCGAATCATTTCTCGTGTCTTGGAAAAAGGAATTCGTTCTGGATACTTGACTAGAGAATCTTTCTTATATTACTGGAATATTACTTATTTTTTTTTTTTAAGGCACTAACATTGAAAAAAAAAACTACTTGATTCAAGAAAAATATTCTCTTTTAAAATTTCACTCTTGTTTCGAGACATTCAGTTTAAAATAATTCAAGAAATTCTTTCATAAGTCAAGAACATAAAACTCTTGGATCGAGCGAAAAAAATTATTAGTTTATATCTAAGAAAATATATGTGTACCTTTAATGAATTTACCCAGTAACCTTTAGAGAGCGAGTGCCTTCAGAGGGAGTTGGCTATATTTTTAAACAAAATAACGTGTACTTCACTCAAAATGTCTTTCTCTTGAATTAAGATAAGTGGTCATATTGATTCACGATATTACCGAATTGTTTCATGAATACCAAAAATCCGCAAATTCCTTTTTGAATAAAGGAATGAAGGGAACGAGAAGGAGACCTAATATTAACAATAATTGCTTACAAATAATCTTAAATAAGCCCCGCGTATGTAATATTAAATATCAGAATATCAACAAACAATATAATAGGCATCTTTCAACAATCACATATCAAACACAGACATATTGACAATAGATTCAATATCTGTTCGGCTGTAATACCTTACAACAAAATGTCATTGTAAAAAATTGTCCGATCAAAGTCCCTATTTGCCGAACAAAAGAATGTCTACTACTGTTATGTACTATACGGGAAGAGTCTACTCGATCCAAATCAAAAATTTTATGGTGGTGAAAAAAGAAAAGGAAAGCCCACAGTCGCTTAGAGATTTGTTTATTCTCCAGGGGTTCTGAAAAGACAGAGAAAGAGATTGAGTTTGAGTTTTAGGGTAGAGCATACCCCGTACCGGTACCCGGCGATCCAACGACGAGGGTCGGCTGCTGGGCGATGACGAGTAAAAACTGTATACATATAGTTTAACATCATCTACATACATAGGTATATAGAGCATGATGTTCAGCTGGAGACTGATGGTGATGGTGGATACTTCTAAAAGGAGCAAACCCAGAGCCCTGCCTGAGCCTGAGGACCAGACGAGTAAGATAAGCATACACATAAAACTCGTGTCGTTGCCAGACACAAAACTTTCCCTTAGGATTAGCATTTGAGTTGATGCCGTCCTCCACTCGAGAAAATTCATGTTTGCTCGGGATACGATCGAATGTTTTTTTGGATCTCTTCTAAATCAACCATGTAGACAGGATCACCCTTTAAAGTACTTCGTCCAGGGGTTTATCGAGCATAATGTATGCCCATATATATGTTTTATGGATTTATAATAAAGTGTTCCACTCTAAAGCGATGTAGTTTTTAAACTCCCATTTTAAAATCTTGTAAATGCCGAAAAAAAAAATTTCGAAAAAAGTTGAGCTTTTAATTTTTATTTTCAAAGATTATAGATTGGGTTTAAAGTTTTATTATGGACTTGAGGTGGAAAATGAGCTTTTTTTATAAAAATTTGCATTCACCTCTACTCAAGATCTTTTTCTTGTAAGGGATAAAGTCTCTTCTAAAATCCCACTGCAAACTAAGCATTTTTTTTAAAGGAAATATGATATTTATATGTTTTCGCAGAAGCGATAATTTTCTCAATTTGTCAAATGAGATAAAAATTCAATCTTCTACAAAAAAAAGTACTTTTTGCCAATGAATACACCTAATTACTCGAGAATTTGTTGCTTAACATTAAGTTCCAACCACTTTTGCGTGATAAGCTTCTCACTGTAATAGTTTACATTTCGAAAATTTTTTCCTCAGAACATGCAAAATTTTTAAAAAATTTGGAAAATCCAAAAGTGCACGACTCATAATGCTCATTTAATTATAATAAAATAAAGCGAATGTGAAAAAAATGTAAAACACCTGAAATAAGATGATAATGCGCAAGCGCCCCTAATAGTGGGATAAATGTAAACAATGTATATAGATAACAGTCTTTTGGTTTTTTTTTTTAATTTTGTTAATTGCAAATAAACAACTCTGAGTTACTTATACATTCGCATTCGGCGACCTAGAATTCATTCAAAAGATTAAAAAACAAATTTGACTCAATCAATGGATTTTTTGACAAGTTACAGTGTTTTCAGAGCTTCATACATGACGGACAGGAAAATTTTTTAAACTATTTTGATGTTTTTTTCCGTTTCTATTGCTCTTAACAAGTTTTTTGAAAGTATGGAATTAATATCCATTTAATTATCTTGACAATAGTATGTAAAATATCTTGGTTCCGTGAACTAACAAGGCTATAATCTATAATAATAAAAATAGTTACTGAAATGAAACAAAAAAAATTTTTTTATCGTAAAGCACTTTATGATGCTTTGCATCATGAGTCGTGCAATAGAACTACAAAAATTCTATTTTCAAATAAAATACCATAATCTTTACAAGTGTAGTAGTTCAAAGTCGTAACTAACTACCAAACTAGTGCCGTAGTTTTCAAGATACCAGATCGTAGTTGAAGAAATATAAATTCAGTTATACGATAGGTACATAACGTATGTGTACAAAGAGTCAAGACTGAGGAGGAACTCTGGAGGCCGTAGGTATATGCTGCTGGCAGGTCACCGTAATGGCTGGGTCGATAACCAAGGCGCCCTTGCCGACGCCAGCCTCATCGACAACTGGCGTCGTAGGTCAGTAAACGGTTTTGAATATTATCGTTTCCATTGTTGGAGAGCTCACTTGATTGTTATTTCTACTACTACTTGCGCTATTATTATGTATTAGAAGGCACATTGGAAATTGTTTTTCCAAGAGAGTAAAAACCAATTGTTATTACTAGTTACTTCTCCTTCCTTCTATCCATTCTATTTCTCCTTCATGTTGCGGGGATTTTTTAAATAATTTATACGCTAAAAAATATGTACGCTCGTTTTATCATAAATTAATTTAAATTGAATTTAAATATCTCTTACAATGAATTTCAATGGAGCGTGATATTGATTTACATAAACGAAGGTAATTGAAATTTAAAATACAAAATAAAACAAAAAAGCACGTCTGCTGCCAAAATGGTCCAGGCCCATCAAGTGACTGACTGGTACTCGAGTATTAAATTAATTAAATTTTTTTTATATAATACCTTTACACAAATATAAACGTCAATGCAAAATAAAAAATTAAAATGTGTGTATGTGTGTGTGTGTGTGTGTGTCATGTGTTCAAGTTGATAATACTCAGTTTCAGACAGACACGTGTATCAAGTTACGGATGTTTGGACATTCCTCACACTCGACGGTCCGGCAAAGTCGTGCCGACCTCGATCACGAGTATCGCCTCTCCTGTCTATTGTGATCATCGATCGAGCGATAAATACGTGCGCTAAGTGTATGAATTATTCAAATGGATCCAATCCCGGCGTGACGAAATGAGCGTGTGCTGAAATACTTTCTCTCTTTTTCTCCTTTTTTTGCTCAAACTTCTGTATCTACCTCCACCTCAATTGTTGTACTCGAGAATGAAATTTTTATCAAACCGAGATATCTAGTTTAGTACCAATATAATAAAGACATTTTTATTATATTTTGTTCTTATCTCCTTTAAATCCTGTACATGTCTACTTGAATTTATTTTCAATGTTATTTTTTATTCTTTTTATTTTATTTTATTTTTTTTTATTCTTTTTCGTCAATACTTTCCAACGACCTTATTGCAATTTAGTGCATCTTCTTGTGAATGGTATTGTGGAATTTGTCCTCAAGCTAAAGCCATTTCTCTTCCTTTGCTTTATTCTGTCGTTCCAATCCTACTGAAAAGTTTATTTATTTTTTTGGTATCTGGTTGATTCCCGGCGGCGCCGCGTGTAGCCCATACTGCACTGTATTCCACGTAATACCATACAATGGTATTGGTCTAGGCTAGTGACAGTAGAAGAACTATTATATAGTACAGTATAGTATAGACGTATAACCAGAACCAGTTTAAGAACCAGAACCAGCAGGTACGACTTAATTTCATTTTATCTTCTCTTCTTCAGCGTCCTAGTTACTTCTATTCTACTTGAGTTCCCGTTACAAAAAGTCTTTTAGGCTATTGCTACTGTTTCTGCTTCTACTTCTGCTATCACTAATATTGCACCCTCGGCAGTAGGTACAAGTAAGAGAAACTAGTGGCAAAACTTTGATTCGCTCAGCCGCGTGAGAAAATTAAGGAATGAGGATTCTGTTTATTATCATGAATAACTTTACACAACAACAACAAACAATTTCTTCGTTATTGAATTTTGAGATATAGTTATACGCATGGATACTAATACTTTTAGCTCCAGTTTTGTTTTTATTTCTTGTATTCCATGTTTTATAGCAACGCAATTGTCTCTTTATTCATACGAATAAATGGATAAAAAGATTCATTTAACTATTAACTTACAATTCGAATGTTAGATATGAACAATTATTAAATTCTACTAAATCGTTTGTCCGTTTATTCGCGGACCTGGAGAAACCACTTTAACAATTGACTTGTAATAAAAAGTAATTCGTTGGTATTTATTGAGTAGGCCAATGATAAACCAAATGGGACGAGTGCCAAAAGTAGTTTCTGTAAGGAAAGATTGAGTCGGGGGTTTGGACTCTTTACGGATTCCAATAGCCGAGGTGGTCGTTCATCTTCACGGCATAAACCGAAGGCAGATGGCCCATTTTCAATGAAAATATGGTGCCGACCCACCAGTTACCTCCCTCTCTTTAAATCCTCCTTCTTTTACTGGCACTCCTTTAACCGTCCACTCACGTTATGGATATGCTCCTTTTCCGGCTTAAACTCAACGGTTTATATTGCTCGTGAATAAAAATTTAAAAGATAAACGAGAATATCAAATATATATATCGTATAAATTTGACAAATTACAATTTTTAACTTCCCGCTAAGAAAATTGAAAATTTTCAAAAATCGGGAAGTTATTGTTTTTACCCCGTTTTTCGAAAATCGAGTAATAATCAGATCTCGACGTTTTGAGGTCCTAGGAAGCTTCCCTGACTATTCCCACGATGGTGTCCGTGCGGCTGTGTGTGTGTGTGTGTGTGTAAACCTCTTATAACTTTTGAACGGCACGGCCGATCAGATCGAAATAGGTGGCGATCCAAAGAGTATAATTGCCATTAAATTTCGTGAAAATTTGAATCGATTCGGTTCGCTAGATTTTGAGAAATCTCAAAAATAAAATTTTCAAAAAATCGTTTTCTTGGAATCACTTCTAAACGGTTTTACCGATCAATTCCAAAAACTAATCAGCTCTTAAGCTTAAAAAAACCACGTCGATTGCTACAAGTCCCATCAAAATCGGTTGATTCGTTCGAGAGTTATCGAAAACGAAAAATTTCGAAAAAAGTGTTTTTTTTTTTTTCACATAACTTCGAGATTTCTTTTTGGATCATTTTTGACGAAATGGAATAATTATTAGAGCCCAAAAAATCACGTCGATCGCCATCTAAAGCGTGAAAATTGGTTGATTGGTTCGTGAGTTATCGTTGTTGAAAAAATTCGGAAAAAGTGAATTTTTCAAATTTCTCTAAGATTTTCGGTTCAATTAGTTTGTGTTCAAAAGTTCAAAAGATCATAGATTCTGAAAAAGTGCGTGGAATATTGCCAACCGCATGAAAATCGATTCATTCATTTAGAAATTGTTGCAGTTTGAAAATTCAAAAAATACTGTTTTATTAAACTGCTATCAGCCTTTTGAGCTCAAAGAGATCAAAAGCATACAAAAGCTATTTTTTTGACCTCGGAGAGCTCAAAATAATACACAAATTGTATTTTTGAGCTCGAAGAGCTCAGAAGCGTCATAAGTGCAATTTCAAGCGTTTAGGTATGGAATTGGCGGGAAGTTGCAGGGATGCCCAAATAGGAAAGACCAACGGGCCCAGGCTTGGCCCAACTCTGTGAAACTCTGGCCCAAGCTGGTAAGCCAGAGTTGGCCCAGCCTTGGTGGAAGTCTGGAATGATAACATGGGGCTACGGTTGGTTGCCATGACTGGTCCAAGCTTGGTTGCCATGGCTGGGCCAAGCTTGGTTGCCATGGCTGGGCCAAGCTTGGTTGCCAGGGCTGAGCCATAGTTAATTTTCAAAAATTTTTAAAATTTTATTTCTGATGTAGAGCTAACGCCAATTCAGACCGCTTAACTCTTAATTTAAACCTAATTTTGGGAAAGTAAAGAAATAAAGTGAAATTCGCATCCGTCCTAACCGAGATTCGAACCCGAGCCGTGCACTTGCCAGACCGATAACTAACCCCTACACCGTACGATCGATATGTTGAAATACATCTCATCATTCTCATAAACTAAATCTATAAGGTGACGGTTTATTTATATAACTTATGATATTTAATATTGTGTTTTGATGAAAATTAACTATTTTTTACAAATTTTTATTAGGTAAAAAAATGCAAGAGTCAATTTCTTATATTACTTTAGACTTTGTAAATCGTTCTGTACATTTTTAATATTTTATTATAAATTTTAATGTTTAAAATTATCAACATTAAAAATTCAACTGTAAATTATTATATTTTAATTTTTTTAATACCATATCAATCTTGATGATATGTAATTGTTTTTGTTAAATAATAAATTTTCGATTGTACCATTAGCTAATAAATATTCGTTAAACAAAGAATATTTACTGTTAAAAATTATATTACTTAATGATTATTTAACTTTATATTTTCCATTGAATGGCCAAGACTAGGTAACCCATCCTTGGCCCAAGTCTGGGGTACCATCAAATGGCCAGAGCTAGACGAGCCAGTCTTGGCCCAAGACTGGCGCGCCATTGGACGGCCGAGGCTAGTTAACACAGCCTTGGCCCGTCTGGTTCACCAAAGGAACCGCCAAGGCTGAGTTCCCCAGTCTTGGCCCAACTCTGGGACGCCAAGCCTGGCGTCCTAGTGTTGACGCAAGCTTGGCCCCGTCGTTCAACTCTGGGGACTCCTACATGGGTGGCCTTTAGAGTCAACCGTTTTCCAGATTTTTTTTTCTTCATAAACCTATTGCAAAATAATAATTAACATACCTCCAGTAAAGTTTCATTCCTGCACACAAAAAAACATTCACTCTAACCGAGAAAATTTTCTTTTTCTTAATTATTTTTTTGGATTAAGAAAATTAGTTCTCTAAACAAAGATTTATTTTTTTTTGTGTAGTTTGTAGAACTTCATCAGCACTTCGAAGAAATAATTAAGAGAAATTTGTATAAAAATAATTCTTAATTTTATTTATCAGACTAAATTAAATTTGCCGCGAAATAATTGAATTTATACTACAGTGTTGAGAATCTTCGTTGCTGAGAATTTAATCAACTGCTTGATTTTTTACATAAATTTTTACATTTATCTTTCGTGCTCAAGTTCACCATTGAAGGGTGGCGAGATAGTATGCGTAAATGACATATTGTATAATATGACTTAAAATTTTTCTTAAAATAGAATAAAATGAAGAACGATGCTCAACAAAAAAACCTATTTCAGAATTGAATACTGAAAATTTCGCTTCAGAAAATGTCAATCTATTTATAAATAATTTATAAAGCGTCAGGTGAATTAAGCGAGGATAATGCAAGTGGTTTTGTCAGAAAATCAGTTGATTAAAAAGAAAATACTCCACACGATTAAAACAAAGTTCATGCGGTTGAATACATTCAATTCATGAAACATATATAAGCAACGATAATAACTAAAAACATAAGCTAGTAATAAGAATTATAAAGTTACTGGGCTTATTAAAGTATAAATAATTATTCTGATAACTTTGTAAATACGGTGTTTATCCAAAGTGCATGGTCGTTATAGTCTTAATTATTCAGCAATAAAAAATTAACTGCCAGGTCGTTGTAAAATGTAGCAGATAAATTAAATGAAACTTGAAATTATTGCTCATTTTTAGTGCATACAAAATAACATATTCAAAATAACATTTGGAAGTTAATTGATTAATAAATGGTTAAATAAATACTGTCTAGTGGTTTATCACAAGAACTATTGTCCAGACGGTGTGTACCTACATAAACTTGTGTACATGCTCACGTCACTATTATGTATACACTATTCACTATTATATACATATGCATAGAACATAGAGCATACAGCGTACAATAATACACACAACAACACTAGGTTGTATAGCTCTAGGTGTTTTGAATAAGAGACTGGAGCTTGCCAGTATATGAGTCATTTATTTATTCACTTTGCTATCTCGGGATTCATTTTGTCGCATGAATGTGCTATGCAGATTGCGCTACATTTATTTAACGTTACGTCAAGCAAATGTTTGCTCTAAATAATAATAAAAAATATTATATTTTAATGCTGACAATTCTCGCTTGGACAATGAGGGCATCTAATTGATTTAGTATATCAAATTATAAATTTAATACAAGACCTGAAGATTTAAATCTAGTTATCTCTCTTTTTTTTTTTTTTTTTTTTTTTTTAATGTTATCACTTTTTATTTATGTCTGAAAGTGACGTTTTAAATAGTAAAAAAATTTTTGAATACATGAATAAAAATGATAAATTGTTTAATTTTTTGAGCAGCCATTTTTATTGTCATTTGTAGCATTCATTATTTGTTTTGATTGATTATAGCTAAAAGTCTATAATCTCTTTTAACTAAAAAAGATAACAGTAGTAGTAACTGATACAAAACTAAACTTAAAAATGGCGTTTCAATCGTCAAAAGAGCGAGTTTTTTTAGAAAAAGAAGATTCGGTAGTAAATAGTATTTTTCTTACCTAGGGCAGGAAAATAAGAAATGTCTCAGATTACATGTAATTGTTGACCGAGGCGAAGCCGAGGTCGACAAACATGTGATCTGAGGCTTTCTTATTTCCTGCCCGTGGTGAGAATACTATTTTTCTCCTCGACGGAGGCGGAAAGCGGCATTTTCGTTTAGCGCAGCGGGCGGAAAATTGACGCTTTCCGCCCGGAGGGGAGAAAAAAAATATAATAGATCAAATATTTGTGTTTTTCAACATTTTTTTTTTTTTTTTTTTTATTGTTTCCAGATGTACAGTTATTTTAATAACTCTGTTACATTTTACAATTGTTTATATCCTCAACCTGTATTTCCTGCTTTATTATCGAATTTCCTGCTTTTATTTTTGCGGCTGTGGTCCGACTTGTGCTTTTTGTACCGTATTTACCCTGCACCTTGCCTCTCAGGCTGTTGGAACAGAATCATGGGGAAACCACAGAGAAAACCCATGATAGTACAGTCGGAGCTGGGCTAAGTCTACAGTGATTGATAAGAAACTCTTCTTTATCGACCACTGAAGCATTAGGCCCTTCTCCTAGTGTACAGAGATCCCTCGCGCTAGCCAACGCTGACTAGAGCGGTCACTCATTCAAGTTGTTGCTTAAAATGGGTGATCGCTCAAGTCAGACGTGTGCCGCCCGGCTATCTCTGCCACGTTCAGAGGATGGCAACGTAACGCACATATTTTTATCTATAATCACTGAAAAATATTGGTGCGTGCCGGGATCGAACCCGGGTCCCACTCTTTCGAAAAGCGGGCACCGAGCCGACTAGGCTATTGCCAACCTGCTGTTTTTCAACATTTATACACGAAAAGAAAAATATTGTCAGAATGAGGATACGTATCGCTATTCTGACTGTATGTCATATAGTTACTTTTTTAGAGATACGCTATATAGCCAATTCAGCTATACAGTGGATCGTTAAAATGACGATCCGTATATAATTATTTTAGGCGGTACATTTAATTGACTTAACTATGTCAAATCCTCACGTTGACAAAATAGTTACCTGTTTTGATAAAACTAGATATATTTACAAGAGCTATTCTCTGTATGCTTGAGTTAAACAAATGAATTCTTAAATCAGATAACTGGATTGTTATTTTGACGAAACGTCATTCAAGGATACGTTAGATAGTCATTTTAACAATGTTGTTTTTCCGTGTAAACTCTGAAATTTCTTAAGTAACAACTTGCAGGGAAGGAATGAAAAATTTTCTCCTAAAATGAGTTCTTTTGGATTCACTAAAGTTTTTATTATCATTGTTCGTATTTATTTTCTTTGACGAAACACGAGTCTTTTATGAAGAAGATTGACAAAGGCGTTAAGATGTAGAGAGGAAATGGGAAAAGAACCCACAGCCGGAACTAAGAGACACGATGAGAGTACAACAGGATCGAGAAGAGAGAGAAGTATCAGGACAAGGACGAAGCTGAGGCTGAGGCTGAGGATGAGAAGATGAAGAAGATGGTATAAGCTGGTATGTGAATAGTATCTGAAGGGGCGGAAAAGACAAGAAGAGGAAATACTCACTTGGCTATACTCTCATCTCTGTTTCTCGCGTGACAGGACCTTTAAGGAACGAGCTCCACGAATGTAACCTAAGACCTAGCCCAAAGCAGCAGTATTACTCCCTCATACCAGACCCGGAGCCATCGCGTGATGGGGGTCGTCAGGATTGCGCGCACGACTCCTGCCGCTTCGCGGAGGGTCGTCTTGGCCCTTTCTTCACTCTCTCGGTCCTTTATTCCGCTCCCTTTAAACAGGATGTACCGCCAAACTTATCTCTATACTGCAATTATTATGGTTATACTACCGAATTTAAATATTCCTTATCCACGGTTCAAGGTTCGGCTCAAGCTCTACTTGTATGGTGTACATATATGCATGCACTATATAATATGGGAGTGTATATATTTATGTTATGTTTTCTCGGGTCTTTCATTCACTTTCACGACATTCCATAAGATGGTAATTTTCTTACGACCGTGAATACCTACCGCGATTCACGATGGCTTGATAAAATCCACCGAATTGCATGCGACGAATAGATAATTAGATATGTTGTTTTACCTTTTATGCCACCGTTTAAAAATTATTTAATTGATATTATTTATATTTATTGTTCAATTGCACCACTGAAACACGCAACGACTTACAATTTATTTACATTTTCTTTGTTCTTATTCTTAAGTTTTGATATCACAATAAGAAATCCTAACTTGATTTTAAAAAGTTCAGTAAATAAAATTATTTCCCATAAAGGTAGTTTTTTCTTTAGGTTTCAAAATTCTTAATTTAAAGTTATGCTTAATTCAAAAGTGAGTGTAAAATTATTACAGAGCCTATTTTTGTGCACTTGATAAAAATATCAATCCCAGTCCAGTGATAATTATATTTTGTATAAAAATATATGTAACTTATTTGAAAATATTAAAACGTTTTATAAATAAGAAAGTAAAATTTTTTAATGAAACATTTTTTGTTTTGTCCTATAATTAGAATTTATTATTTTAAAAATTATAAATTTGGTCAATGAAAATAAAAATTTATTTTATAAACATAATATATATTTTATGAGCGGAGCAATCAAATTTTTTAAGACACAAAATAAAAAAATATAGCTTACTTAAATTTATGATTAAAATTAGTTCTGCATGAATTATTTTAGTACTTTTAAAATTACCTTATCTTAAAGCGATCGTAATAATCTTGTTTTTTGTTTAATAAACATAAGATTAATCGAAAGTCTTTATAATTAGATTTTTAGGTTGAACGTGGTTGTTTGGGTTAATACTTAATACTGATCCCTGGGCACCCTGATATTTACACACATAAGCCTGTATTATTATTAAAGTTATGATTATGTTTATGTGTATATGTATATAGTAGATATTATGGGACATGAGAAGATACTCGAAATGTAGTTGGCATTGGTCTTCCGTGGCTCTTGTCCACCCTCGTGGCAATCCGCTAAGAGCAATCGAATCTCTTCTCCCCGTGTAATTAATTTGATCTCTTGGTATCTCCCCAAGTTATCTCCTCTTGTAAGCCCCGGATGGGCTTTGAACCTTTCATCAAATACTCTCGCTTATGCAATATAATTACTGGATAGGTTCTTTCCGGAGAGACCAGAGACAGAGACCAGAGAGTGCATGAGACCGAAGTGAGCGCGACAGAGAGTGAGATACCCTCCAGATTTAGTAAATCATCAGAGAGATCGGTGAAAGAGAGAAAGATAAAAGATGAGGAGATATATAGGTGGACGTATCGTGGTCCATTGCTCTCCGAAAATTCATCATCGTCCTCGATCCTCGACAATCTTCCAAACGCGATCTCGTCGTATTAATCGCCGACTGGTCATTGGTCCGGCCTCAGGGTAATTCAAAACCGGTCTCTTGGGATAACAGACGACTATATGCTCCATCCATTTCTATAGCATCTCCACATCTATACATTTGCACGGCTCTACTCTTTATTTCTATCTCTATCTTTGTCTTGGCCTCTGATTAGAGCCACAGTCAAGAGATTTAACAACGCCGTTTATTTGTGAGGATTTAACCGAGATCTACTACAGTGACTTTTCAAACGGAATTATTTAACTAATTGGAAGCCCCATGGAAATTTCATTTATCTTTTTAATTCGTTCTTTTATACTAAGCGGGAACTAATTTTTTAATTCCACTTGTACGCTATTAATATAATACGCTTTAATCCTTTTCAAAATCTTATTAAGTGGATATACCAAATAATATTTCATGTAATTAACACTAATTATGTATTACACGTTTTTATACATGGGTTGTATCTCAAAACAAAATTTTTATAATTATACGAAAAATTCGTTTACTTTGTAATGTTTATTCTCCAATATAATGACAAATTACCGTATGGGGGTAATTAAAAACGGCTGTCCGGCAGACTCAATTCAATCTGAATTGATGGATTGTCCTTCACGTTACAGTTTTTCTGAAGTTTCATATGACCACACAATTGGCAGAATAAAGTTTCTCCATAGTATTATCGAAAGTAGTATTGTTGATATTGCAAGTGTCAAATCTTAAGTCTCGTTTGATTTACACAGTAAACAATTTTTCGTCATTGTGTAATTGAGTGTTAAAATTTGTATATTGAATATTACACTCTAGTGTGTAGAATTTAACATTCTAGTGTGATAAATCATTAAATCAACACATGAGAATGTTAAATTCTACACACTAGAGTGTAATATTCAACACACAAATTTTAACACTCTACACAATGACGAAAAATTTTTTTTTGCTCGACGGGCAGAAAGCGTCAACTTTCGGCCCGCTGCGCTAAACAAAGTTGCCCCTTTCTGCCTTCGTCGAGCAAAAAAATAGTATACACTCCACGGGAAGTAAATAAGAAAGCCTCAGATCACATGTTTGTTGACCTCGGCTTCGCCTCGGCCAACAATTACATGTGATCTGAGACATTTCTTACTTTACTTCCCTAGGTGTGTAATATACTATTACTGTGTACCTATGCAACGTCACGTTAGAGAAAGAAAAACAAACATAATTTTTGATAGTTTTTATTAATTGTCACTGTAATATTATCTAAATCAATACTTTTAATTTATACAGAATTTCATTGAAATTTGAAAGATAATAGTTAATGATTTTTTTTTTTCATTTTATGTAATTTACTAAATTTTAATAAATTCTAAACAGTCATTCTACAACAGATAATACTACGATGGTAATAAACAATAACATCTTAATCACGTTTTTTAAACTTTGTCGATAGGATATTAGTGTTCATGTTAGATTAAAATACGTTATAAAAAAAATATTAGTTAATGTTACTGCGTATTACCATCCATGTATGTATATGTTTATTTATTTATTATTATTAATTCTCCTTAAAGCTCCTCACATTAGTCTGAGTAGAAAATAATAAAGAAAATAGCTGTCTCGGATAGTAAATTATTTTAAAATTTTTTAGCTGGGTTTTTAAGAGGTCGTGAGACTTTTGTAAAAGGTATTCTCGCGAGCCCTGTCGGCTTGAACCAGACGTGCTGTTGTTAAACTACGTGGCTACACTCAACTCAGTACTGTCAAGACCCCCGCGTATCCATTAGCCTCTGAACGCGTCTTGTTGAAAGAAAACTGACGGTAAAGTGCGAGTATATTTATGTATATAAAATATATATATTTACATCTATATGTGTGTGTACCTCATTATTTATGTTTAAGTACACGTATATGAATATCCAGGTAGTCTAGGTAGTTATTGTGCAGCAAAGGTATGTAGAATGTATTATACACAGTTGCTATGTGCAACTGTATGAGCTACCGGTGTAGTGTAGCTGTAACGTGTACTGATGCGCGAGATAACATGGAGCAACTCTCATTCTTCTATTATACCTTCTCGTATGCTTATACTATTCTATCTATACACACTGAAGTAACATATATATAAATGTATATGCAGATGTATATGTACATACATATACGAAACAATACATGGTGCCTATGCATGCACGTCGATGATAGCTCCGTGAAAATATCGACGATCGAGGTGTTGAGAGTTGCGAGTAGTGACTCAAGTGCCTCGTTAGAGCAAACCTGAGTGTGAATATGTGTCGAGTTCAAGTCATGGAATTGACTGATGTATGTACACGGTAACGGGTAATGTACTGCAGTCATTAGAATCAATATTTTATTTATTTTCATAGTTAAATTACTTTTAAACTATTTGCTTCCGTTAATTTACTGAACCCTCAATTAAATTTTTCTTTTAAAAATGTTTTATTTTCATGCATTAGGCTATTGATTTATTTATCAACTTCGTTGAATAATTAATTGCTCTTTATTAACTTAATGATCCTTTTCACTCTACTTTAATATTTATTACTGTCAGTGATAGTGAGTATATATTTCATCGATAGTTATTAAACTTTGAAATATATGTTCACAGTTCGAGAAAATTTTAATTTTTTTACATAAAAATGTACTAATAGATCTTAGAATTTAATAGGAGTTTCGAACGTGACGTTTAACTGACGTTGATTAAAATTACAATGATTTAATAAACTCAAATTAATCTCCTCAATTAACTTTATTTTACATAATTAACAGTGATAAATTAGTCTAGACTTGGTCGGATTAAATCAACCTGCAGTTAATTCATTAAGATGAAAAACGTGGAGTTTACTGGGACGATATTTAAAAGAAACATCGCAGGAATACAAAAGACAATAAATTTTTATCGAAGAAATTTTATTGATTGAAAAATTTTATGTTGATGGAAAATGTTTATTGTACATTTAAAACTATGTATTTGCTTTCAATTTCTGTTCTTCATTTTTTTTTTTTTAAAAAAAAAGGTAAATTTGTAACAAAAAATACCAAAATTATTTTAAAAGCAATAAAAATTTTTTAGATTGCAAGAAATTCTTGAAACATTTTAATGATTTAATTTCGTTAGTTGAAAAGATCAATTCTATGCTCAAATATTTTCCAAGAGATAAAGCTACCTATTGTCTACACTTTTGAAATAGTCTTGGTAAGTGCATTGGATTTGATTTAAAAAGTGATAAATACGATTAATTATGAAACTGAACCATATATAAACCTTTAATTATGCGTAACGAGAAGATGAGATGTTTTACTTCAAAAATATATATTGTGAGAAAAATCTTGACAACTCATTTATACTGATTAAATTTTGAAGATTTTTTTTTTATCGACATCATGGTAAGTTATACTGAAGTAAAAGAAGTACTCACATTCTCAGCTGAATTGTTTAAATGTTTACGATCTCCACGGCCTTATTTTAAACTTCAGCCCTACTTTACGTTTAAGAAAATACATAAAAAAAATGATTCGCATATAAAAGCGCAAAGCATAACAATAAAGACCTGTACGTAGAGGAGGATGATCCAATTTTACATTTTGAAACCCTTTCTCAGAAATCTTAAATGCAGAAGTAAAACAAAGAGCGCATGTGAACGAGTTGAGCCAAGAAGAAGTTGCGAACAAAGTAGGAACAAACACAATATAAATAATTTGAGGTAGACCCAGAAGAATCTTAAATTTCAGATAATAGAAGCTCTCGTAGGGCAACTTTCCCTTATATATATCTATACATCTTCCTCGGCAACAGTGAAGAAGCCGAGTGTAAGTATAAGTAGCTGAGCATCTTTTCTGGAATAGGAAAAGAAGAAAGAAGAGCTCGTACTTGAGCTGTGAAACGAATGAGAAGCGAAAGAGAAGACTTTAGACTCTAAGGTAAGGCCTGAAAGGTCACCGGCTTTCATTTGTCGATACCTCCACCATACCACTGCATTCAAACTTTTAGCCACACCCTCTCCTATATCTATGTTATTATTATTGTTATTATTGTATTTATTTATTTATATATAAATGTATATAAAATGTAGCGATAGAGTTATCTCGCATCCCCCAGTATTTTTGTTTTAATCTTCATTTATTTCCCTGGAGAACGAGCAAGTAAGACGGTGCTAACGAGACGCGTGTACGTTGGATTCAACAAATTGTATCGCGTGTCTTTCGCCGTGTACTTACTCTTCTTTGCAAACGAGTACGCCAAGAAGAGGTAAACGAGTTCTTACTACAATGTTACCTTGTATTATACATGTATACGGTGATAAATTCAATATTTTATTTTATTTATTGTTAAATAAAAATTTATCTCACGATCACCGTATGGTATGAAAGATTCAATACACCAGTTAAGAGTTTACCAGCCGAGAAAATATATATATATTTAATTACGTGTACACGTGTCTAATCCTTTAAATTAAATCAACCCTATGAATATTTAAAGTTAATTAATATTTTGTTTGCTCTTTTTACAACTGTTAGTTTTTCTCAAAACTAAAAATTCTGTTGATGAACGGTGGAAAGTTAAATACGAACGTTGTTTGTAGTCTTGTAATATCGGAATAAATTTATTTGCGCAAGCTGCTTAAAAAAAATATATAAAAAAACATATTTGTGTTTACTTATAAAAGATTTTAATTCAGTTGAGTGAATTGCATGCTAAAATAACAAAAAGTACATTTTTATTTTGATGTTTTTTGTTTTTAATAAAAACTGAAATATTTATGCTTTTATTTGTGTACCAGCTTCACGTATA
This sequence comes from Cotesia glomerata, assembly GCF_020080835.1. Lineage (NCBI taxonomy): Eukaryota > Metazoa > Arthropoda > Insecta > Hymenoptera > Braconidae > Cotesia > Cotesia glomerata. The sequence goes on along the minus strand of NC_058159.1, from coordinate 23,030,929 downwards.
TTGCATTTTTATACAAACAAACCCAAGTTTTATCTTCCGTACGATTTGAAATACATGAAAACTTGATGTTTGTTATCCTCTATTATGCTTTTGTTTGGTTTAAGCTTTAATTGCTCATTATTAATTGCCAATTTATACCTGAATTCAGAAACTAATAGCTAAGAATTCTAAAGGAGAGTTAAGTTTTAGTTGAATACACTTTTCATTACTATATATTATGCATTATATCTTTACTTTGCAGGAATTCTATTTAAAATTTTGTTAATAACGATATCATATTATTTGAATGATTTATCAGTTTTCGTCTGACCATTAACACAATTTACTACTTAATTACACTGACGGTGTATTTAAAAAGTGATAAATTATTTAATAATTAATTCAACTGATTTTAGTCCATTAATTAAATGTAATTTTGATTAAAATTCATAATTTAATTTAAGTGGAATAACTTATTGGAGAAAGATGATTGGATGAATAGAAATAAAAATAAAAAGTGACATAGATTGGATAGCATAATATACATAAAAAACCGTGATGTGAATGCGTAATATACGCTGTACATGTATTACGATAAACGTGACGTAACCTCATTACAGTGGATGATTCACCGTGTCACGTAAAACCGAAAAGACGCATAGCACGAATTGATGAAGGAAGATCAAGTGTGAAGGATTTACTGAAAATGTGTCATATCTATCACTGGTGATGAGTTGATCAGACAATTGTATTGACAAATTCAAAATTCGGGATTTTTTTATAAATGATATACTTTTTTTGATCAGTCTAATTACGCATGGCTTGATTTATCATTTAATAATGAAAATAAGTGAAAAGATAAAAAATGTTTTATTTCGTAAAAATTTATCTAAAGGAGCCAATAATTATTTTTTTACTGATGTTAATTTATATTCAAACAATAACTTCCCGATTTTTGAAAATCTTCGATTTTCTTAGCGGGAAGTTAAAAAAATTTTAGATTGTATAATGGAAAATTTTTGAATAATTTTTAGTCTGTCTTTATGAATCAAAAATATCTTGAAACAATTACTAATTTTTATAAAACATAAATAACTTTCCTTTAAACAGTTAAAAAAATTTTGACCATTTTTCTTCCATGAACTACAACAAATGAATGATCAATTTATCAAAAAGATTGAAATCATATATGATATATCAATTACAATTTTATTAACAATTATTAAAACTTTTGTGTTTCAATAGACCTCAGTTTTCTCTGATCCTAAGAATTAGTCAGAGATTAAGAAATAATTGCACACACTTATGTTTCATAAATTCATTCTAAACACAATTAAGTAAATTTGAAGTTATTTTGTATTTTGAAAAATTATAATTTTTATAAAAATTAGTTTTTGAACCAATTAAAATTTTTTTGAACATTGTTATAATATTCTATATCAATCCCTGACTTTCAGATGAATTTACTATTTATTTTCAAAAAATGTTAAGAAATAATTTAAAAATTTTTATATTGATTGATGACTTTTTAAAAGTAAATAAGACACGTCTTAAGTGAAATCAAATGTGCAATACATCGATGTATATTTCCAACAAGAGTAAATTCAGCAACAAATCTAGGTATGTATAAGTACATACAAAAAATATATAGTTTAGATAATCTGTGTGATTGCATAAATCTCACGAAACAGGTTAGTTGAGACGCAATTTGCCGGTGGTTTTGCTTGATCAGATGGCCCGCGGGGTACTATACTAGCTCCATACAATATCTACACACACGTACTCTAATGTATAGCACAGTAGCACACATATTGGAAGGCACCTTCTATTCGTGTAGCACAAGACTTTGGTTTGGTAGTATTGGTCCTTAAGAGTCGTGTCGTGTCGTGTCGCCAATCCGCGTGGATTAATGCCCTGAGGATCGGGCTGAGGAAATTTATCTCGGTTAGGTAAGAGATTACGGTAGCAGCACGTTAGCTCTCACTCTATACGATGATATGAGAGAAGAACCGATTAGGTGATATGAGAATAGATTATTATATGGAGAATAGATAAAGGTTGTAGACACATTCGATAAATTTTGAAATCTGTGAGTTGTTGGTATTGTTACTAGCAGTGATACCTCGGTTGGAGTTTAACGGGTCACTAAATTATACAATATAACATTGAGGTCTTTGTCTACTGTATTATATGCATTTGAATTGGTATGAATATTTGCAGCAGTGACAGTGCAAGTGAGAGAAATGGTATAAAAGTAGACACACGAGTTAGAGAGATGAGTAGTGGTAGAAGAGATGATAGCACCAGAGGACGAGAGGAGAATGTGAGAGAGGCGGAGGAGGATAGGGTCGAGAGCTACAGACGGGTCAGTCCGGGTCGGCGACCCTCCTCTACATTTTTCAAATGCTAGTAGCGAACGCGATCGTGTCGATTTTCGTTCCATCGCATTCCACTTGAAATACATCGACATCGTAATTTAATTTTTTTCCTTCGCGCTTGTATAGTTATATTGAAAATAATAATAATAATAATAATAATAATAATAATAATAATAATAAATTTATTTTATTGTTTTGTTCATTTATTCAAGTAAAATATCCCTTTGTTTTTTTTTTTTTTTTTTTTAATTTTATTTTATTATTTTAATATTTTTTATCGTTTTCATCTTAAGATCAAAAATAGAGTCCAGTTTTAACGCTTGATGGTCCGTACAATTTTTCTCATTAAAGTTCGAGTTACTAAAACAAGTTTTATCTTTTCTTGATTCTTTTGTGCGAGTGCTATGCGGCAAAATTTTTTCTTTGATTATTAGGTGAAGTTCGCGGAAAGTAACATCTTGCGTTATGCACCGATGAGAATGAGACGCCTGGATTATCATTTCAAGAGAAAAGAAAGGAGACGAGTTGATGGATACTGTGGTTGGTTAGATAAGTGCACAAAGATAGGGAAGTAAGAACACAAGAGTAATATGCGAGAAAATATGAGTGAGAGAGAGAGAAGCGAAAAAGAGAGAAGTTGTTTAGCCAGCAGAAATATATAGAGCACGTCATACCGAGGGTCGTATCTTACAGTTTTACGAGTAAGGAAAAACATGGATGTCGTTGTTGTTGTTGTTGTTGTTGATGTTGTTGTTGTTGTAGTTGTTATTGGTGGTGGTGGTGGTGGTGGTGGTTTTGCTCCTGCTGGTGCTGAGAAGCAGAAACGCAAAAGATATTTCGAAAGTGCAAGACATGTCCTGAGGATATTTCACGCGCGTGTGCCAGTCAAGCTTTTACGAGAGTATATGGCCAGGCGTTCATTGCTCAAATCGATATGCTCGTCTTGCCCATCAACAATATATTTATATACTTATATAAGAGAGATATATTTATAGACAAACTCCTCGGAGATATGAAGTAAAAATATTTTTACCTGTCTGTCGCCGTTCGTGAGCATAAACATGTCTGAAAAGATCTTTAGAATCTCATTGAGTACCTGGGTTTTACGATCATTTTGATGCTACATGACACACGAGAATTCATAGAAATTCAAAGACAAAAAAATCTAAAATTTTAAATAAATAATTCTAAACGAATAAATAATAAATATAACTGGTTCGTAAAATAAAAGTTTCTATAAATTTGAATAATTAGATGTAATGATATTGACGGCGATAAGAAATTTTATAATTTTTAATTAAATTCAGGGACCTAGAAAAAGAACTAAAAAATTGGAAAGTTTAAGTTTAAGTTTAAGGAACCCGTAAAGAGTAAGGAAAGAAGAAATATAAAACCTTACTTGAGAAACGAAATATTCGTGACGTCAATAAAAGTTGGTTCTAAAACAGAGTTGCAGTGGAGTCCAATAACTCTGCAAATCCGAGCTTTTATCGAGCAAACTCAAAGAGTTCTAGACAAAGCCCATCAGCTTGAATCTTATCGTTTGGGGGCCAGCGTAGGATTACTGTCAGTTCCGCGGACCATTTTCTCATCCTACTATCCTCACGGGAATATATATATATATATATATATACATCTACATTTATATCTATGTTTATTAAATTCAAATAATTTTTCATTTTTATACAATATGTTTCTGTTGGAAAGTAATACAAGTTTTCTAAATTAAAAATTTTTTTTTTCCTAAGAAGCTTATCTGACATTGATTTTGAGTTAACTCAACTAATAAATCAATTTTCGTGTAACACGACAATATAATTAACGTACATATTTCTATAAAAAAAAAAAAAAAATTACAATAAATTATTTTTTTATCCCCAGATATAGCAAATTTTTCTTAAGAGCTTACTTACATTTTTTATGTATATATCTATTAAATATAGTAACTAATATTATGACTATTATTTATCAACTGCAATTTATAGACAATGTATATTATTTGAGTAATAATATAAAACTTCCTCACGTGCGTCCTTCGCATATAAATATTAACAGCAGCAATGGATCACGATAGCTCGATTGAAGGCAGAAAGTTCTCACGGGTTTAAGACACGATTTAAAGTGTTGCCGAAGACGTACCGTAGCCACCTTATTCTTATTTTCTTTATACTAGCTTCAGCTTCAGTTGCGGGTTTTTGTACACTTAACAACTTGCACATTTATTACTTAAGAGGAAGTGATAACGATACAGAAGCAGATAGAAAAAAAGGGAGAGAGAGAGGGAGAGGAAGCTTAATGTAACCATCAAATGTATTGATGGCGTGTAGTTTATTGATAGTTTACTGCTGGCACACGCGATAGAATATGATGACGATTGCATCAACCTGTATCCGTGCAAATAGATTGCATAAACGCGGAAACGGCATCGTATTACATATGTGAGACGTGGAGGGTGTGTGAGAACACGAGAAATAAGGGAAGGGAGAGAGAGAAGAGCTATTGAATTCCGTTTTGACGCCTCTCTGGAATGGATGAAGAGGCCAATCTGTACACGTTCGAACCGGTAGATAATCGTCTAGGATCAGTAGTCGTACTCGCAGTCGTAGTCGTTGTTCGAGTCGGGATACCCGAGGCCGAGACCGAGAATGGACCAGGAATAATATCACGGTACGATGTGTATTTCCGTATAGGTTATTGCCGTGAGTATGAGGAGATTGTAGAGAGAGGAAGGAATAACTAACCAGAGGTGGACAGCAACACAACCAGGAGCGGCAGTTATTGTAGGAGTAGGATTTGATACTCCTGTATATACTATATACTATATACTGTACATGTATATACTACATACTATGTACCATGTACCATGGACGACGTACGAAGTGCAACGGCAATAGTGAGAGAAGACAGTGAGACGTGAAGTAATTTCAATAGCTCTCTCTATGATGCTGATTCCCGTGGATATCTTGGGCTTCTCTGTTCTCCATACTACCATACTGCTTTCCAGCATATTGATGGTGATCGAAGCTATATCACTCTGTCGATACCCGGCTTCACTTTTAGTGAACAAGGATAATAGACGTGGATTGATGATAGACAGTATTACAATCGCGGAAAAGAGTAAATTAGAGAAGGCGAAACTATTGAAAAACACAACCAATCAAAATAAGAGAATTATTATTATCAGGATAGTGTAACGGATGAATCTGAATTTTTTATTACCTTCTCTCCAAGACAGGTGAATTTTCATGAGTAATGAGCGGTGAATTGATTTATTGATTTAATATTTAATTTGGGTCATTGAATTACTAAACATTTAGTGTTTCTTGTTTAAAATGAAAACTTATATGATGGAAATTTTATGATATTAATTATTGAAGTAAAGGATTACTTTTTATCAAGCATCGATTATCATTTATTGATAAAATATAATCGATAATGTTAAATTTCTAAAGCTTTGAAGAAAGAAATAATGGAGATTCAATTATTAATGCATTCAAATACTAGCATTATTCGTTAGTTTCATAAAATATGACGTTATATTTGACGACATAATTTGCAGTTAATCGAAGCATGAATAACCGCAAGTATTTAAAGAATATTAAGTCTAATTTACTTTTATTACGAAGTAAACAACCTTTTTAATGCGTGCTATTTTATTTTTATTATTATCATATGACGAAATGAATGAATAATTAGAATTGATGAATAAAATCATTGAAAACTATTTTTAATAACGAAATTAATTCCAATAAACTGTTCTCGTTTGAAAGTCTATCAATTATCGCTTCAATAACTTGGTTATTTTCAATTTTTTAATGTCTAAAACTGATAACAGAATATCATATTTTATGCACTTCAGCTAAAGTATTCATTGCAACAATATGTCGACCCCAACCATCAGACACTCGTGAATAATTTTTTTATTTTTCAATTTCGTTTTTAACGTCTATTTTATTTTTTGCAAGCATACAATCGAGCTCAAAATTTGCTATGCCTAAAATCATATCAACTGAGGTCATATTTACAAACTACTAATTAAAGCTTTCAGACTGTGGACTCTAGCAATAATGCCAGCGATATAAAAATACATAATTTGCTAAAAATCAATCAAATTTCAAACTTTTCGGTGTATTAATTTTAGAATTATTAGCAAAGTTATTTAAATTATTAGCAAAATATTGAATATCTCATTTTACTACACAATCAATACCGCACGGTGATATATTTTTAGATTGCACTTATATTTGAATTAAATTATCGATATCCTCAATAAAAGCTATTCAGTTAAATTATTTAAAGAATATTCCGGAGAACTAATTGAATTATTTTAATAAAAAACATGAAGCTTTTATTGTGAAAAATAAAGTAAATTACTATCCCGAATTTGTAAAATTTTTAACTCAATAAAATTCGTGGGTTATTATTATTATTTATTTATTTAAGTCGAAACTCCTTGCGGTCATCCAAAATTGATACAAAAAATCTTAATATAATATATAAAGTAGTGTGTTAAGTAGTATATATAAAATATATATATATATATATATATATATATATATATATATATATATATATATATATATATATATATATAAATAAAGTAGTATATATAATGTAGTGTGTTAAACACTCAGTCACTCAATCACTCAATCATCACTAAATTCTAATACAATGAATACATGAGTTCTGGGTTTTTCTAACCTACTTTTGAATTTTCCAGGTCTGGAGACTGAAATAGGATAAGCAAATAATCAATAACTCAGTAGAGTTATCGGTACGTATATACACATATAGATATCATGACTATCTATATAAATTTTAAAAAAGTTTTTCTATTATTATGAAACCCAAGGTTCAGTCACTGGCGACACGTTTTACCTTGCGCGACTGCGGTTGTTGCCGACGGGCAGATAGATACGAGTACTATACTAGTGGTTGGGTGCTTACACCCTCCGGCAAAACACGCCGCCTGATCCAACCGAGAAAATGGAAATGCGTTGGTTCGCACAGCGTCGGGTCGACGCCATCGGCACGATTCCGTAAATATAGATATAGTCATAACACATAACATATAACATGTATGTATAAGCACGTATGGTATATGTATGTCTATAAAGAGTATTATATACACAAGAGTAAAACAGTCTGTCGTTGTGATACAAGTGAGAAAGAAAATCACTCGGGAGGGAGGAAAACAGTTGAGCCGCAAATTATCGGGTGCGTATGGTGATGATGGAAATGCGATTGAAGCCATCAGCCATTTCCAATGTTCCCGCCACCGTTCATCTCTCACACTCGCTGTTTGCCACTTTAATTGGCTAAATTGTAATTAACTCGCTTAGTGAAATTATTGAAAGGCGTTGTTTAAATTTTAAAACCCTAACCCCGGACCACATCACAATAAATTCCTATTATTATTATAATTTATAATCATTATTATTATTTGGATGGTGTCAATAGAATAAATACCACCACCAGCACCGAATAGAATACAACCGCAGTGAATCCAAAAAATACAGTAATTTGAATTTAAATTTAAATTGAATAGATGATTATTCAAATACTCACTTAACGGTTGTATATACAAACAAAAGTATTAATATAAATATAAATATAAAATACGTGAAAGTATAAAGAGGATTAAACATCTCGAGCTTCTGGGAGGGCCCCTAGTTACTACGGTACGTATTATAGTGTACTATAGAGTGGGCTTACAATACACTCGCTTGGACTCTATTCATATGTTAATCATTCAGTTACGTTGCTATGGACTTTAGTGAGAAACCCGTCGTGCGACAAACCCATCAGACAACATAACACGTATACTTGATTACTTTTAACAGAGATAACAATACTTGGTACTTATTACGTCGATATTTTGATTTCGTCGTTTTTGACCGTCCGGTAATTAGTTTTCATACAATTATCAGATAGTGAAAGAAACTAATTAAAACAAAGTAAATCAACTTTTGAGGTTGAAAATTAGCACACTCTTTTCGCTCTTTGACCCACCCGCTCAGTCACTTAGTTAAATGTATCATCAACAAAATGTGTTGCACTTTTTTATCAATTTTTTTTAACGAAAAATCATTTTCAATTTTTTTCACATTTTCCAATATCAAATAACATGAATTGTAATATAGTGTTTCAATTTTCAAAATTGGTAAAGAATTAAAAAAGAACTAGCCGTAACAAAAAAAAACACCTTTAAAAAACAATATACATGATGATAATAATTTAAGTAAATTTTTTTGATAATGTACAACTGCATGCATTCCATTATAAAATCGATTACTTTAAACTTCAACAGATATTCTATAAGGATGGTAGACATACAAGCTAACTGGACTTCACTGGACTAAACTTTGAAACACGATGAGTACATAAAACAAAATCACGTCGAGATAATGATCGTCATCATAGTAACAGTATATATCGCTAAAAAGATCTGTCGTCACGAAACATCGATCTTGTAGTTATCAAGATTATATTACAGATATATATCCTTGGAGACGTGATGATTCTTACCACGACGAATTGGATTCATCTTTCTAATCTTTAATCTCAACTCTTCAATCTCATTCTATCAAGACACTTAGAACTTTTCAATATCAATATCAATACCACGATCCTGGGGAATGGCGACAGCTATCATCACACCATGATCTTTTATTTTTTTTTTTCTTAATTACTATACATTAATTTCATCTACATACAACTATTACTGTTATAAATACTAAACAGATTATATCGTTTAATAATTCACGTTCAACGCCTTCTCAAAGTCCTCAACTCTTCGAACACGTGGGAAAAGTGACTCCTGGGAATATGACTACAACTCGTTACTTTCTCGAACTCGACGACCTTGCCGGCAATTCAACTATTCGGCCTTGCTTTCATTCCTTTTCCAGATCTCATTATTTCTTATGCCTCGTAATCTTCGGTCGTCGGTCTCTTACGTAATTTTTTTATTTTTCTGTTATTTTATTTCATTTCAGATTCAGCTGTAAATAATATATATATATATATATATATATATATATATATATATATATATATATATATATATATATATATATATATATATATATATATATATACGCTCTTTTTATATTTTTTTTCTCCGATCTCTGAGCTTCCCACATATTCACGTTGATGAATAAACTCAGCATCAACATCAGGAGACTTAAAAACCAAACCGGCACAGGTAAAATCAGATGAGACTTTAGAGTATACTTTTTATACTTTTTAAATTGGTTAAAAAAAAAAAAAAAAAATAAATAAATAAATAAAATTTAAAAAACCAGTGATGAAATTTAATGACGAGGAACAAGCAAAGGATTTTTTTTACCGAACGATTAAAAATACTATACTTTACCATAAACTATTTAATATAAAAGCTCGTATTGAGGAATAAAAATAAAGGATCCTTGCGCATTAAAATTTATTGATGTTCCCGGTATTAACGCGGTTAAGTAGGAGAAAGAGCAGAGAGGGTAAAGCCGAAGCTAAAACTGAAGAAGAGTGGATTGTGACGATTAATTCACGGAAGGTCGAGTCCCAGGTGGTAGACGGAAAAGTCCACGGTTAACGTTGTTTTAATTGGTATATTCTAATTAGCATTTTAGAGCCTCGTAATATTATCCAGTGCTTTTGAAACCATTTTCTATCCTTACCGCTCAGCTCTCTGATCTTTTCGTGTATTAAAATACTCAATCCTGTATTCTTCTTTTATCCTTTTTGCTCTTTACTTATATTATTTTTATTCTTTAATTCTCACTTTTCGAAACACTCGGACCAGCTCTACTCCGAGCCGGATGTAATCCTGCCGCCGCCGGACAGAGGAATATCCTCTCCACTTATTTTCTTTAGTGTTGTCATTCTTATTCTTTTTATTTTAATCTTATTTCGTGTCGACTTATGTCGATCACGGCTCGTTTAAGATTTTGCAGACCGGCTCTCTTTCATTATATTGTAAATTGCGATTACGTTGAGCTATTAAATTCACAGAGAAAGATAAAAAGGGTAAAAGTGTTCATTACCTTTTTTGTTTATTCCTTTTTGTGCTTTAATATTCATCGTATTCTTTTAGCTCATTAAGCGTTTGTTTGCCAGGAGTTGGGGAGATAAAAAAACTAAAACTACGGCTTTGTGATCGATAATCTCCGGTAGTATTTATATGATAATATATATATATATGTTTAATTCTCTCAAACTACTTCACTATCCACTAATACACCCGATCAATTGGAAAAGTATGACAGTGCCACGTGGCTCAGTGACCTGAATTAAAAACAAAATCGCGTGTCTTTTTATCTCTCATTTTTGTTTTTATTATTATTATCTTTTATTTTTTCCTTCGTAAAGTGTTTATTCTTTCTCAGTGACATACAATGGCTCTATGCACGACCGTTTAGCTCACTCCCGTTTATAGTATTCTGGGTTATTAAATAATAAAAACTCATTTTATAAAAAAAATATCGAATAATAAAATTACCAATAACTATTATTTTACACGCTCTACTACCCATGAACTGTTTGTTAAATTTTATTTATAAATTTATTTCAGTTACTGGGAAAACTCGATTGAACATTATCTCAACCTTCACAATATTTATTGCGCTTAAATATTGTGTTCGCATGCGCATCGGTTTTGTTGATAAATATCTTCAAGTTGCTAAATAACCAATTAAATACGGAGTTTTTATTTTATTTTGTTTAAGTAAATAATAAATCAGGTATTTTTCTTGAGAGGACTAATTAAACAAAAAGCATTAGAGTGTATTAATCTGTTATTGCATATAATTGTTCTCCGGAAGTTTTATTTAGTGACATAATTTAAAGTTTAGATTCAAGGCTCTTTGTCTTATTTTTTGTTGAAAAGACGATTAAAGTGAAAGATAGTTTCAGGAAAGAAAATTCATTAAGAATCAAAAACTTTGTAATTACTATTATTAAGGCTGAAACTTCTGAAATAGTAAATACGAAAATATTTCTTAAATATACTTTTGAGTTTTTATGAGTTATTAAATTAGTTGTGCAAATTTTATTAAAAAAATTTATTAGAGAAAATTTATTTTAAAAACAGCTAAATGATATTATTGTTATTTTGATACACTCATCTAACACATCAAATCAACTCAATTCATTTAAAATAAATAATTACATAATGGCATTTTAGATTAATTGATGGTCCTGTGACGTTTTACACGGTGAGTTTAACATAAATTGACTGTATGAAATTTCTTCACTACCAATTGTTGTGTTATATTATATTATTGTGTTATTTAAAAGCGTATATGTGTATTTCAAACTGAACAAATGAGCGGATGTGTTCCATAGCCACGATAATTGAATATAATGGGGCCATCCATGTATTACGTTACACGATTTTCCAGATTTTTACACCTTTTTCTCCCCTATGTCACATATTCACTGAACCCTCCTCTTGTGTGATATCACACTGTCACACTTTAACCGTCTAATCGTAATACATTACCCGAGTCGAAATTTAGAGCCTATGTAGAACCCTTTAGTCCGAAATAGATCCGACTGAGAGCCCTGTAGTCCCATAGCTCCGATTTTGAACCCACAGGTCCGAACATTCACCGAGAGGTCCGATTTTGAACCCTCAAGTCCGTCAATATTAGCCTCTTCATAAATTTTTATTAACTACAATTAAATTATTCATGATATAAAAAATTAAAAATTAAAAATTAAAAATTTCTTGACTGGAGAACAAAATTCTTGGCTCAAGAAAATTTTCGGGTGCCTGAAGGAAGGCCGAAGTTGTATTGGCCGAAGTAAAAATTATTCTTGAAATTCTATTTTTGGTGGAAGTCATTTTTTCTTAATTCAAATTATCATAAATACTTGTTACAATAAATTTTTGTATTTGATCAAGATTTTTAGATACTTTAGGAAAGCAGCGCCACTTGTTTCAGCTGAGAGATACCCATTTTATATTATTTTAGCGTGCAATTATACATATTGAATGAAAAAAAATGATTCAATATTATTTGATCTTCCCATTTGACATGTTAATCAATAAAAATGTTAATGAAAATTTACTTCTATCGAGATATTTAATTTTTTGGAGTAAGAGTCTCGGCCGTTCCTTTGGTGAACCAGACTTGAACCAAGACTCATCATGGCTCATCTAGCTCTGGCTATTTAATGGTGTGCTAGGCTTGGGTCAAGACTAGATAACTTAGCCTTGGCCATTCAATGGAAAATTTAAAGTTAATTGATCATTAAGTAAGAGAAGGGGGAGGGGGCAAAATGGATCTATTAAGACAAAAATGTTGAAATCCTTAATGTTTTTCTCTAGTTTTACGTTTTTTTTAGTCCTTTGCCAAGTATTTGACATTAATTTGTTCTGTTTATTGAAAATAAAAAATTAAAAATGTGGGGCAAAATGGGCCACCTTCAGAAAATGTTTATCATATGAGTTTTTCAACTTGTCTTACGTTTTTTGGCCTTTTACTGAGTTTATGGTATTAGTTTTGTTGTGTCTATCGAAATTAAAAAATTGAGAAAAGTGAGAAATGTCAGAAAAATTACAAAAAAAATTTTTTTCAAATGCGGTTTTTTTGGAATAACTTTTAAACGGACTTACCGATCGATTCTAAAAACTAATCAATTCAAAAACTGCGTCGAATGCCGCCAATGGTGTAGAAATCGGTTCATTCATTCAAAAGTTATTACAGTTTAAAAATTCAAAAAATAGTGTTTTATTAAACTTTTATCAATTTTTGACTTGTCGTCATTGTTTATCATTTTAATTAGCAGCTTAATTAAGCTGCTAATTAAAATGATCTAAACTTCTATCAGATTTTTGAGCTCGGAGAATTCAAAATGACACGAAAATCATATTTATTAAAAATTGATTTATCTATAAATTATTTAATTAAAATTTCCATCAATAATTAAAAAATTAAATTTATTAACTGAAAAAATTTTTCTTCTTGATCTGAAGAGAAAAATTCTTAAACTAGTAATTCTTACACTAAATTGACACTAAATTCTTAAACGTAAAAATTTATTGTTTAACAAATATTTGTTAGCAAATGCTAAAATTAAAAACTTATTATTCAACCAAAACAATTACATATCGTCAAAATTGATATGGTCTTTAAAAAAATTAAAATTTAATAATTTACAGTTAAATTTTTAATATTGATAATTTTAAATATTAAAAGTTATAATAAAATATTGAAAATCCATAGAATGATGTACAAAGTCTAGAGTAATATAAGGACTTGACTTTTGCATTTTTTTTAATTAATAACCATGTGTAAAAAATAGTTAATTTTCATCAAAACACAATATTAAATAACATAAATTATATAAATAATAAACCGTCACATTTCATCATTATATAGATTTAGCTTATGAGAATGATGAGATGTATAGTAGCTCATCGGTCGTATAGTTTAGGGGTTAGGTATCGGTCTAGCAAGCGCGCGGCTCGGGTTCGAATCTCGGATAGGACGGATGCGATTTTCACTTTATTTCTATGATTAGCGAAAGTTAGGTTTAAATAAGAATCAATCAGTCTGAAATTGCATTAGCTCTACATCTTAAATCAAATAAAAAAAAAAATGACGCTTAAAAAATGAATTTTTTTATTATTTCTTATCAAATAGCATGAAGCAGACTTGAAAATTGACTAGGGCACGGTCCTGGTAACCAGGCATGGGCCAGTCGTGGCAACTAAAGGAATTAAAATTAATTAATAAAAAAATAACAATAAAAGAGGACTCAGGGGTTCAAAATCAGATCTAATTTTTATTTTCATCAGGTCCGATTTTGAACCCTAAAGCGCCGAAAACGGAAATTTGTAGCGCTTATGGGACCAAAACCGGACCTACTTAAATTAAACATGAAAACAGGCTCTAGTTTGAGCCCCTAAGTCCGAAATAGATCCGACTTTAGAAGGTTCTAAATGGGCTCTAAATTTCGACTCGGGTTTTTTTAACAATTCGATTAAATGTAGAGATTTTTACAGATTAAATATTTGAGCATTCCCTTGATTAAATATTTAAGAAAATTTCTGAATAATAACTATAATTTTTCCGTAAATTTGAAAAAAATATGTTAATTTTTGTTTATTTTTTTTTTTCTTACTGTAATAATATTTTTTTTTAATGTTAATAACATTATTTAATTAGTTATTAAAGTGTCCCAGTTTTAAATTTTAAAAAAGTGAAACTAACTTCAAACTAATGCAGCAATTGACATTTACAAAACGTGAATACAATAGATCCAATAGTATTAAAATTCAAAAATTACTCGTGCGTTATCTTACATAAGTAAATTACGCAGAAACAATACAAAAGTTTATGTAACTCGTTTCCCTACATGCTTTTTATGTTAATTTTGTTGCAAAATTTTTATCACTGCACTATTAATCATTAGAAAAATTGAAAAAAAAAAAAAAATAGAATAAAAATATCGATCTAGGAATCTAAGATGTATAAATAGTGAGCCTTGAAACGCACAGAAGCGTGTCTAAAGAAAACAGGAGTCTTGGTAAGTGCGTACTTGTAGGCACGCGTGCACGATTACGAGAGATACCAAGGAAGCAAACAAGCTTACAGCTCACAGAATATACATGTACAGTAAATATATCTGAAGAACAAGAAAGAAGAAGGAGTAGAGTAGCTGTGCCGGATAGAAAAGAAGAATAAAGAAGGGGAAAGAAATGAAAGAAAGAAAGATGGGAAAGGATGTTCAGAATATAAAGGAGGGAAAAAGGAATCAGTGTTCTTTATCTTCACGGCTCGCGCCCAATCGCGTGAATGGTCCCTGGGGCAAATCGCTCCGCCAGATGTTGATCGTCGCCAACTTGTTATTTTTTTTTACCCTTTGTTGCCCACTCCTACCTTCATCTTATGTTATGTTTTCTTTTTGTTTTTCACCTCGATTTTATCCCATTCTTTCATTCAATTTCGTTAAAAAATAAAACACACGTGTAGTCTGGTATAAAATACCAATGCTTTTTTCAGTTCTTCGCTACTTTCTTGGTAGCAGAGTGATTCCGCTGGAGCAAGTAAGCCCAGGACTTGCGTAGGCGCGGATACACGTCCAGATGAATAAGATAAACCTCTTTTCTTCTCTTCTCTTCTCTTCTCAGGAAGTTTTAAACCTCGAGAGAAAGTCATCGCCAGAAGATATCTCGCCAGTTCGCTTACAACATATTTCAACAGGTCAGTCCTTACTACACCACCACTGTTTCAATATATACAAACGCGAGCACTGCGTACATAATATACGAAAGATAAATCAGCTGACACTTATACTTATAAAAGGAGTACCCTTGGTATCGAGAGAATTCTGTAGCTGAAACGAGGCGTCCTCTGAAATTATTCGAGGTTCGAGGTCGGAGATGCCACACATCCGGGCAGTGTGGGTGGGGCTCCATTCCAATCTCTATATATCTAGATCTACCTTTCTTTTTATCTAAAACTTTCCTCGATGATCTTTCTTCCTCTGGGTTGCTCGCTCACACGCTCATTGATCCTCGCGGTCCGCCACAAGATTGCGTGTATATCTCTCAGGACTTACTGTTCTGTTAGGTTCCGTCTTTCAACGAATAGGATACGAATTAAATGAAAACAGACAAAAGAGAAATGGTAGATTAGTCTCGGGGTTACTCATGTCTATAAACAACTCGGATCTCGAGTTTCGAGTCTCGAGTGTCAACTAGGATAGAAAATACTTGGACGGTCGTAGAGTTGAGTACAGAGAAATAGAGAGAGAACGGATGATATACCTGTCCGCGTAATTCCGCACATGGATCTGTGTCTGCACAATGCAACTAACTAGCGAGTTTGGGTGCAGATGAAAGCTTACTATAGGTATATGTATATGTATATTTAATACCAGCAGACAGTATGACTGCTGACTCCTGACTGTAAAGTTAACAGTGGAGTGAATAACTACGAGAATAGGATATATAATAGTAATGTGAGGAGGAGAATAAAGAGAATAGAAGAAGATTCAACTCGTGCACGAATGTGTATGTGTGTCGTTGCGGGGCCTTACTCAAGATCGAGTCCCACGCGTTCCCAGACATTCCAGCTAGTAATTGCCGGCTGCCGGCTGACTATCTACTTAGTCCTCCTTTGCAGTCCCACTCCTACCTATATCCAAGAGTTGTATTAAATGCAGTAAAGGCACAGCAAGGTAAGCCCAGTAAAGGTAAAGGGTAGGGTCTAGGGTATCTGCAGTGAGCTTATGCTCCTTTCCACTCTGCACAATGTAAAATACGGGCAATATTGTCAGTACTGATGCTATTATACACATGTATAAATATATGTATATGTATAAATACTTACTAGTGTACGAGTGTTTAGCGTATACTTGTGAGTTTTATTCGCAAACGGCAAGAAGCCGGGCTCTATATTTTGCTGGTATGCCCTCTGCTGGAACTTACTCCACGTCTCGATCTCTTCGCCTCCTCTTTGTAACCTCACTCACGCTATTATCTATATACATAGTGATTCGAGCGTATCCTCGACCCCTCTTGCCTCCATGTGATCTTCCCCCTGGTCTCAGTCTCTTTCTTGAGTAACATGATTCTCGGTGGTTTTACCTCCGTGCCCACCTCACTACCTGAAGGGCTGTGGACTATCACGCGACTCGTTACACCACCCGGGAATAAGAAACGTTAACGTGAAAAATGACTAAAACGATGTACGCTCTACGCGGTGCATTCTGCGGTTAACTTTACTTGATGTTTTTTTAGGTTTTATTGCTACTATTCGATATTTAACACCGGATAGTGCTTGTTGCTCTCAGTTGTTAGTTAGCTATTTTAAAATTTTTAAAAGCATAGGAAATAATTTTTTTTTTTCTAATAAAATTGTTCGATTCCTGCTTGAAATCATAAGTTATATGTAATAGTAAATTGATTTGAAGAAATTGCATAACGGAGTTTCATCAATATTATGAAATATTGAATAAAAGTATAAATTTAATATATAATAATTTAATAGTTTCATAGGATTTATAATATTAAATTAGTAAACCAATTTAACTCGTATGGCATTTATCTTTAGATTTGTCTATCACGTTTTCTTGCAACATTTCTAACATTTCTAAGCGAGTTAATAAGCGGATGCGTCGGTGATAATTTAATGGTGAAGATGATGGGCAGAGAGCAAGTTAAGTAAAGGAGCTGAGATCTTTAGAGTAAGCAAGACAACGATATTAAGTATTACGCAATTAAGGTGTAGTGTTTTTCTTAGTGTTGGTGTTACATAATTCGCGAGTAAATGTACAGTAGCAGTACGAAGAACTTGAAATATAACAAAATAATAATAAAAAAATGTATGTAAAAACCTAGCAGGTGCACTATTGTCAACATGAACAAAGGGAGGCACTTACTTTCCCTTTCTTTTAAATATTCCACATCCGCAGAGCACTTGCACACGCGTCGTCAACGGAATTGCATCAGAGGTTATTTACAACTCATCGCGAAAAATTACTGTAATAACTAAACAGGGTGGTGGAGGTGGAGGAAGAGGTAGAGAACTAAAGGACAAACTGGATTCTTTTAGAAGAAAAAAAAAGAAAAGAGAAATAAAAGAATAAATATAGATGTCAAGACTGAAAAAATGAGTCTAACCAATTATTATTCATTATTTTTTTCTAGTTTATAATGGAACAACTTATTTTTAGAACCCACAACTATTACAGCTCAAGTACATAAAATTTTTTTTATTATCCTATTGTTGTCGCTATTACACACTAAAACGGGTATTTTATTTTGTGAATTCTCTCTTCAACTCACTAGTGATATAAATTTTGTGTACATGTATTTACCTTTATTACAACAGTGTATTCAGAATAATGATAACGAAAAGTGTGCACGCGTTCAGAATGTAAAATTATGTTAGAATGTTTTCCACTCGCTAAGGTTTAGACATAGACATATAGACATTATCGCTGGAGCAAATACTAATATTGAAAAGAAATTGTACTGATGGGTGATGGGGTTTTTACCGCCCTTTATTCTACTTTGCTCTTCTTCCGTGCAATCTAATGCAATGGCACCAATTTAACAGTGGGTCGCGTTATCGCGATATCATGAATATTAATCGGTTCCTGAGAGTAGTTCACCCTGATGTACCCATGAGAGCAGATCCGAGAGTGATCTCGCGACCCCCAAACGACCCGTTTCTATTCATAAGTGAGTGGTTGTGGTGGTGGTGATGGTGTCGTTTGCGGTACGCTGTGAGAAACCTACTTTGGAAAGTTCATCTTTGAGTATTTCCAATATCCGCTATATTCACAACAATAGCGACGGGGGAGTTTAACACAATGCTGATGCTGATACTCACGCCGGAAGTTCAACCATTCACTATAATTATTATAGGACAGACATTTCATGCCATCAATTTGCTTCAACCATTCTCCGTCATTAAATTCATTAAATTATACAAATTTTATCTTACATTTTACGCCTATAATTATTGTTATTACTTATTTACATCGACTAATTTCAGATAAATACCGACGGTTAACATGAAAAATATTTTTTTTTATTGCTAGTGTAATTTTAAATTTGTTTAAATTTATCACAAGGCCATTGTTTAGTGTGGGAAAAAATTGTTTTTTTGTTTAATAAAATTTACGAGAAAAATATTTTCTAGAGTTACTTTTGCTGGTACCATATGGTGCCAACAGGGTGAAGTGTGTTGACCATTTTTTTAAACTTGTAACAATAAATTTTATAAAAATTCAAATTTACTTCTTTACACTGTGCCAAAAAGACGTAAATTTTTTTTTTCGCTTAAAAGCGTGTAAATCTTAGATTACCGTTATCTTTCAAATTTCAAATGAAAACATTTATTTTAAAAACAATTTCATTCAAATACTTTTTTATTTTCAGGATTTTTAAATAAATCTTCTGATTAATTACAAAAAAATAATTTATACACTTTTGACAGGAAAAACTAAACTGTTGAATAAATTTTTTTTCACCAATAAATCACCAATAAATTAAATTGAAAGAATGAAGTAAATTTAAAAACCCTTCAAAACAGAGTAACTAAGAGTATTTACTCAGTGAACTTTCATTGGTAAAATATACATTCGTTAATATAATTACTGAAATGAAATAAAATGTGTAATTAACGCTAATCAAAAACAGTTTTTAATTTACTGAACTCAACAAAGAGGTATATAAATTCAAAAGAGTAACCATCATGTGATAAAGGCTTTGACAAAAAAGGCCTCAGTAATTCCGAATCAAAGAGAAACCTGTATAAAGTTTGACAAAATGTACGTTTCTTTCTCTCTAAATTTTTCTATTTTTTCCAATTTCTTTTAGCTGTTTTTTATTCTTTTATTCAGTTACTTTTTTCCTTTCACCCAGCAAATGTTCGTTTGTTCGTTCGCCAATACGCCAGGATCAAAGGGACAAAATAACAAAAGACACTTGCATTGACTGTTTGATATTGAATTCGAGATATAACTGTTGAGATAGGTGGCTAGTGGGTACAGACAGGTAGATAGGTAGAGGGTAGAAGGTAGAAGTAGCTACCAACCTCCATTCTCATCTAACGGGTACCTACAGCCGATAGGGTGGTATCATTATCACGTAACCGACATTTACTTTGTTCATTCCCAATACATTCGAGCACGGGATTGTATTCCTACTCAGATCCCTGATTTTGCTGCTCTAGCTTTACTTGCTGGCTTACAACATCAACGATCAGAGTTTATTCCCCTCCTGCTCTGACTGCAACTCGTTGTCCTAAAGGCAGTAACTCACTTGAAGACAATTGAATTGATCCCCGTGATAACATTCTCGTTGTCCACGTGTCCTCAAGGACCTCTATATACATTAGTCTCTGGTACTATTCCGTATCTACATATAGGTTGTATGTACAACCTATATACACATGGATAAGTACATACTAACACTCTAATATATAGACTGAAATGCTCCTGCAGTTATGTGCTCATTGCACCCCTTGTGACAAAGCTTCAACTCCATTTGCCGGGCTGGTTGGTTGCCTGCTTACCTCGACGTCTGATCTACCTATACGTGATGTCATGCCGAATAAGCTTCGTCTGGCAATACTACACACTCACACACGAATATTAGGATAGGGATGCATTTAATCCTTCAGGCCGTAATTAATCGATTCACATGACCGTTAATGTGTAATTCCTATTTCATTATTGAATACTGAATTAATCCATCTAAATAATTAATTAATTATGTATTCTATGCCTTCTGATTGCGGGTTAATTCTATTTCATTTATGTTGGTTGATTCATTGTTGTGATTTTTCGAAAACCTATTTATCGTTCCGTAGTTATTAATGTCATTTAATAATTACTAGTTATGATATTAATACATGTGTGGTTATGCAATCCATAAATATCAACTGTAGTGATGACATTTCCTTTTGAGCTAATTTGTAGAAATCATAGTCAAATCTATAGTACAGTGATAGGAAAAAAATTTTTGATATCCCTGATCTGGTCACATATGGCGTATATATGAGAATAAAAAATAATGTTTCATTTTTTCTATAAATAAGTATGTTGATTAACGTGTTGCATTGATAATTAAAAAACCAATGGCAGATAGACTCCTTAGAAAAGTTATATCGATGGTTTGTTTTATAACTTAAGACATTGATCTCAACTCTCTTGGAAGGAGACGATTTAGGGATCATGCGCACTTTGTTGGAGATTTCAAATAATCACTGGTCGAAAAATGATATATAGATATATCGAGCCATATGGACTGTGTTATGCAATAGTGTGTTAAGTACATAGGATTCCCATAGCACTTAACACATTAATGCATAACAGTGTCCATATCAGGATGTATGGAAAATTATATACGGACGTATCAGACCATATCAGAAAATTTTTTTACAGATTAACAAAAATTCTCAAATAATTCTACAGCATTATTTATTAAGTTTCCATAATTACTATGAATTTAAAATTCATAAAAAATGAAATTGGGCGATGGCGGAAAGATAAAAAAGGTAATAAACTCTCTCTAATAGTATATATTTTTTTATCTAGTGAAATTATAGACAATTGACGGTGGGTAGTTTTATGAAATTGCGGGCAGGTTAATTCCCGTGAGTCACAATGCGCGTGTTCGTGACAGATGTTTGTCCATAAAACCGTCCATGGTATGATATTAGCGGATAAAGCGATATTGATTTCTCACTGTGCATATAAACACACAACAAATACTACCAAGTACAAAGGTATTGGTACATATAATGTATTTGCACTTTTACGCTTAGTTATTTACCAGCAAACGTGGAAAAGAGGTTTATCCATGTGGCTGACATACGTCCCACCTTACATTGTGTATAATAAAAGTGTTTACAAACCAATATGTACTTATGTATGAAGTACAATACATCATCTACACGAAAGCTGCTGTTTAGGTACTTTTGGTAGGTTTCAACACGCGATTACTTTACAACCGATCCAGAAAGCTATCGTACGTACCGAGTACAACTATGAGTCGAAAAAAATTGTAAAACCATCAGTAACACCACCACCATATACGTACGCGATAGGATTTCAACCAAAGCTTTTTTTCTTTCTCTCTTTCAGCACCTCCAGCATCAACATCAGAACCATTCAATATTATCGACGTCCCATCCGCTCGACATACTTCCGCCCTGTTGCATTTTTTCGTCTAGAAGAAGAAGATATTTACCCATCGTATGATGTCTTTTTATTTATATTTTTATTTTTATATTATACACACTGATGTATATACATTGTACTGACGCTTAAAAATAACTTCTACCAGCAGATCCTTTACTCTCTATCGTCTCAACGAAATTTTACGACATCCAAGAGACTCAAAGCCTTCAAGAAGGAAATTATCATTTTATCGACTTCCTCACTTCATTTAAGATTTTATTTTCCTTTTTCTTTTTATTATTATTTTGTATTGTACATCTACATTTTTTCCGAAAGAATGAGGGCTAAATAAAGACAGATGAGTTCAGCTTCTGTATAAAATATGTTTAAATAAAAAGAAAAAATTTCCTTTAGATGCCCGGCAATTTATCAGATGACAATCGCGAACTGAAAAAGAGCACAGTGAGAATGAGGGGAAAATGTGAATAATGAATGTTGTAGAAAATTCAGGAACATGGATAAGAGGAAAGGGAGCTTGCGCCTTGTCTTATTCTCATTTACTCTCTAAAGGCTAGGCTGTAAGCTCTGTTTCTTTTTCCTTCTTCTTATTCTTATTACTATCTTTATCTCTGCTTTATTTTTGTTCTCTGTTCACTGCTTCACTCGGTTAAAATCTTAGTCGTTATATTTCGACGATGCGCAGCTGAGAATTCGGAAATAGAAGAGATTGAAATTGAAAATTACCGACGGGCATTTTCAGTCGTCGACGTGCTACCATACTTTAACGCTTCTCGAACAGTATAAAATGTATATAAAACGCCGTACTGGTGAATTGCCTGAAGGGAAAAATCAAGTGAAGAAAATGCTCCAAGTAAGCATTCAGATCAAGGTTATACACACAGGTGTCTGATATATGAAAATTTTAAACCTTTTTTAGTCAAACATTTGCCAGGAAATTACCAACTACTCGCCGATTTTATCTAATTTAGATTTCTTCATTTAAAAAAAAAAGTGCCATTCGAAAGCCGAAATGGAAGTAGATTTCCTTCTAAAATAAAATCACAACATTAATTATTTGATACTTCAATCACATTTATAGAATACCTTTTCTCTAAGTTACAAAAAATTTGTATTATCGTTGAAACGAATGCAATAGTAAAATTTCATTAGATGACTATAGACGAGTAGGTTATTTTCAGTTTGGGAGAATGAAATGACATGGAAATTGAAGCTCGTTTAATGGGCTTCAAAATGCTATTTTCAGAAATTTGATAAGTTGTTTTATTCAAAAATTATCCGTGAAAGAATCTACCAAAATATGAGTTTTAAAGATTTTGAAAATTTTTAAACCCTGTCATTTCTGAACTGCTTAATCGATTGAGCTATCTTTAAACTTGACCTTGGTATTTATCTGTAGAATAAGTATGTTGAATTTGAAAAAGATCCATTATGAATTGAAGACGCTATCATAGTGACAAGCCGCGTTCTATCGTATATATATGAATTTTCTAAACCAGCTCGACGAGCTGAGCTAGGAAATAACAAAAGTTTTCGAAAGTTTTGTCATGAAGACAAATGCAATAGTTAGATTTCTATTAATAATTTTTCTACAATTATTATATATCTCATTTCTCAAAGGTTTTTTTTTTTTGTGTTACGGCTTATTCTCTTTGAATTATTTACCAATTTTAAAAACTCAAATACAATACTAAAACTTTAGTTTTCCGCTACTGACGAAAAATATACAAAAAGTTGAAAAAAATTTTTGTCAAAAAAAAATCATAAAATTTTTATCAGAAAATGGAGTGCTATCTGTCGCCAAAACATTTAACTATACTATAAGTACATAGGAGGCACCATCTATTAACAGTCCATTTAACTAATATGACAGCTTTGAGATTGTTTAGATTTTACGCAAAAGTGTAATCTATCACGCAAATCGATCGAATAAAATAAAATGGACGCATTTTTCATAAATCTAATATTAAATGTTATATACAATCTGACGTAAGAGTATATTATATTAAGATTATGTAACTGAGTGAATAGGGCTTTTGGCTACGGGTGTGTTGGAATAACGAGCCAAGTGAGTGTGTTGACCCACGAGTGACAGAAGTCTTATCTACTAAGTTCAGATATAAATAAATATAATTGATGAACCTAATTAACATATGATTTCGCAAAATAGTTTCATCAAAAAACAAATGATCATATCGACGGTCTACTTAGCAAATTTTTTAACTCCATATTTATAGGAGATGAATCTTCCACATTTTCAAATACACTAATAAAAAATGTAACTTGAACTAAGAATACCATTTTGAAGACATTGATTCTCTTGAGTCAAGAAAAAAAATTCTTGCTTCAAGATTTTTTTTCTCTAGAATCGTTAAATCATTCTCTTCAAAATGGTATTCTTGGGTTAAGATTTTTTCTCTTGGATCAAATTAAATTTTTTATCAGTGTAGCAATTTTCCGAAAACATATTATTTAGGTAGCCTAATCAAAAACATCACACACTTATGTGCTGTTTTTTTTTGTACATGAGGAGGAATTTATAAAATTGAGTCAAACAATTTGCTAATTACAACATCGATGTAATGATGTAAAAATAAGTTATTTTAAATATCTATTGATGGAAGATATTTTATTTATAATACACAGAAAAAAAAATTAACTTGAATCAAGTAAATAATTTTGAAGAATTTTATCTTCTTGATTTGAGTAGAAAAATTCTTAATCTAAGAAATTTTTCTTGGTTCAAGTAAATTTTACTTGGTTCAAGAATTTTTTGTCTTGATCCAAGACAATGAAACTCTTCAAAATTATTTTCTTGGTTTAAGAATTTTTCTCTTGATTCAAGTTAATTTTTTTTTCTATGTAGTAGTAATGAATATTAATCTTCTTTCTACATTATATGACCATTCGACATTTGAGATATTTAAAGTATTGTACGAAATTTTGCACAGATCAGCTAATTATTAATATAATATCAATAAAACTTTAGAAAATTTTCATCTACCTAATTTTTTTCGTTAAGAACTTTAGACCGTAATCTTTTATAGAAGAAGATAAAAATCAGTCTAGCATTGATGTAGAGATCTTTTTGATACACTGATAGAAAATTTATGTTGACTCAAGAGATAGTTTCTTGATCTAAGAATTTATTTTGGAAGACAAATGATTATTTTGCTTTAAGAATTTCTTATCTTGATTTAGATTTTCTTGGCTTAAGAGCTATGTTATCTTCAATCGATACATTTAAGTTTTTTAATCAAAATAACATTATCGTTTAAAAAACTTAAAATAATTCATCAAAGTATATTTCAAAAACTAAATAATCTTTAATTGTTATACCAAAAAAAAATTATTTCTTGGAAATAAGTAAATTAATGACTCAAAAAAAAGCCATTCTTAACACAAGTCGGTAACATCTCGAATCAATGTTATCGCCTATCTTGAACCAAGAGACAAAAATTCTTGAAAGAAATATATCTATATCTAGTTTTAAGAGTTCAAGTTTTGAAGAAAAAAAGTTTCTTGAATCAAGATTGTTTTTCTGTCAGTGTAGATAGTTAAATTCTCAGCAACTTTTCTTGATAATTAAAACTAAAAATAAAATTGGACAGATAAAATCAATTTAGAGTTTATTTATAAAACGTAACTCTTTACATATTTATAGTTTTAAACTGAAACTTATCAATTACCCCGATATAAAATTTATCAACTAAAAGATTTTTTATCTGTGTTTGTACGAAATTCATTAAACAATCTATAGATTGAAGTTAAATGCCTCGAGTAATTTATAAAAATAAAAAGGAAATAAAGCATTTTATTTTTAATTAAATTTTCAATTGAGTGGAAAATAAAATAGTTCCATTTGATGTATTTTATTATTTTGAAATACCCGTTTCCACATTTTTTTAAACTGAATATAAAAGAATAAAAGATCAAAGCAATAGCTATATAATAAAGCTCGTCAGTGTATTAAATAGTATAAAATTTTACGGTATTTATCGTGAATTATTTATTCATCGTGGCGTGATGACCAAAGCAGACGGTAGCAAAGCGTAATTAATCCGAAAATCCGAGGTACATTGATAATACTGTACACACCCTTCGGTCTCGATACTCGAGTACATTTACATCTACATCTATGAATCTATGCATGTATTAATTTATCTATCTATCTATAAACATATATAGAGATATATCTATTTCAACTTCTCTTTGCCCGGTCGCTCTCACCGCGGTATTAGTAATGGCAACAGCAACAGCGGATTGGAAAAGCACAACCGATGCGATGGGATATATGAGAGTCTCTCGCGATTACAAGAGATTAATACACCACCGGGCATAAAACAAAGATACGTGAGCAGAGAATTAATGAAAAAGGATAAAATATAGTGTACAAAGAGAGTGAGATAATATGAGTGAGGATCCCAGGATGGAATCAACGAAACTGACTCCCAGCCCGGGGGTGGATTCGGGTGCCGTAAACCGTAAAACGGGAGAGAATGAGAATGATAAGAGAGGTTGGTGCATGGTGCTGCCGAATCCTAATTAGAAACTCGCGGAAGTAAATCGAGAGTTGATTACACTGACGCAGATACATATAGTACCGGATAGGATATGTGCTGAGGCGTTGTGGGACGTGCCCGAACCATTCTACCGATCCACTACACCTACCAGAGGTACACTACACGGTCCAGAGAATCAAACAAATAGAGGGTGCATATTGTACAGGGGTACTGTAGAGAACATGGTTAATTGGGATTGCTTCGAAATTTCCAGAGAACAGTTGAGCATGAGTCCCAATTTTCAAAATTCATTTCATTCATTCTCTCTAATTCTCTCAGGCGCCTACTCTCTCTTTGTTGAAACGATACCACCTACCATACGTGTCAATAAATTACCCGTAACATCAATTTTCACAACAAAATATTCGTTTCACCTCATGAATAACCGATTATTTCCATTTCCTGTGCCGTTACTGTAGAATATTTAACGCGAAAATCCACGCCATTTATACAAATACCGATCAGCAAAATCTATATTTCTCGAATAACGAAACACCTCAAAAATTTATAAAATATATAAACTTTTTTTTATGAATAAATTTTAGCAATACCCGGCTTATCTCCTGAGAATATCGTTCAGTGTGAATGTAATAAAACTGTCAAAGTCAATAATTTACATAACTGAATATTACATTAAAAATAAAAGAAAAAAAAACATAAAAAGATTAAATCATTCAGTGATTATGGATAGTAATAAAAATATCATTTTATTTACACTAAGGATACATTTAAAAAAATGGATGCCTCGTATTTATATTATTGTTTCTTGATACTAAATTTAAATAATAAAATAAAGAATAAAACTCTATCGAGTAAAGATTAAAATTCATCGATGCAAAAGCTTTTTACTTTGGTAAATAAAAGTCAAGATAGTAATCTAAGAGCATATTTGTTATCGAAATAGGCTGCGTTGGGTTTATCCCTTGGGCGTTCGAAAATAACAACAACAACACCAACGCCAACAACAACAAGAGTACCAGCAACACCAACAACGTCTGAGCCAATTGATTAAGCTTGAATAGACGCGAAAGAATAGACCTGAGCCCCAACAACTCCAATACAATTCTATCTATCGTGATCTATATCTATTACACATTATTTCCGGCCTGTTGCATTTTCCCGGCGTCCAGTCGTTTGCATTATCACTACACTAGCAAGCGAGCAAGTTGTGTTTAGTGCTGGTGTATTGGTGGTGAACTGGCTGGCTGATGGCTAGTTGGTTACTGTGCTATATCTGCAGTACTGAACCAAGCTGGTGGTCTGTAGGCTTTGGATGAGAGAGAATACATATCCTATTCCATCCCGTTTCTGATGGCTCAACCCCCTACCCTTTACCCCCTTATCCGCTCTAAAATTTAGGTTTTCTAATTATCAGGAGCATTCAGAGCTGAGTGTGCTTCCATTATTACACTTAACTCGAAATGTGGATCCTTGATTATCGGTAATTCAGGCTATCAATGCAAACGCTATTGAGAATATCTCTTTCACAAATACCACGTTTAATTATGGTAGAATAATTTTCATTTTAATTGGATCTCTGTTTACTGGTTGAATTTTTAATTCAAATAAATTTTCATTTCAGTATATAATAGTAATAAAATTTAAATAAAATACACTTAAATTAACTAAATAAAAGAAATACTAATGAGATTTCGAGGTAAATTCGTAACTAAGACCGGATACACGAGATTAAAAGAATTATAAGATGAAGAAAAGTATCGAGGGAGTAATACTAAACCTCAATCCAAGTCCAAGTCTACGTCTGCTAACTTTATTTTTATTATTTTTATTTTTTTTTTATTTCATCTCGTATTCTTTTTTTATATCTAAAGATTTTTGCGGATAAAATTTCACCACGATCCTCGAGGTTCAATTTCATCTGCTACAACCTAAAAGATACTCATCCTTGAATTCCTGCGATTCTTATAACATTTGTTCGATTAAATATAAAAAAAGATATAAATTTTTATATCGATATATGTGGACACACAAAAGCTTCTACGTGATAAAAAAGAGAAAAAAACAATGAGTATTTAGCCTTGACGGATTTTATTCGTCGATACTAATAAATTATAATTGTATTGCTTGTTTCGACGAATTTTGTTATTTTTTTCGGGATTTTGAGGTTGCTTATTCAGATACTACGGTAATTACCAGGACGTATATTTTTATTTATCATATATATAGAGGACAAATCAATGGTCTGAGCTATCATAACACTATACATTAATCACATTACATTGTTTTTGAATGATCTTCCATGAATAAATTTTCTGATTTATATTGGTCTAACATGTCCACATATAGACCATGTCAGAAAATTATTTCACAGACTAGTATATAATTGCTGTCCTCTGAATTTTAAATCTCTCTTAAAAAAGACCGTTTTCTGACAAAAATGAAGTAATTAGTACTGTAGAGCCTCTTTAACTTAAAATTGTTAGCTTTCCAAAGCTTTTTTCCGATAATGGTATAACTCATTGAGGACTTTAGAAAAACTATCGGTAATAACCTGTAAGTGAGTTCCCGTCTGTTTTCGCTCGCAAAAAATTATGCAGTAGCTCCAGAGGTTTAATTTTTTTCCCAATTGCTTTATTGATTTAGCGAAATGGGCAATAAAAAAAAACTATAAAATATTAAATCTTTATTCTTTAGCAAGTTACATAGGCTTCAAAGTTTAAAAAACTCTCTGTACTGTGCAAACCGCGGGATCGTAAAATAACTTTGTAGAATGTTAGGTTGTTTTTTGAATTCAGTACTTTTAAAACTCTCGTAACTTTAAAGTAAGAATTTTTTTTAATAATTAATGCTCTTTAAAATCGTATACTAGAAAAATATTCTTTATTTTCATAAAATATTGCTTATTGTATTTTTAACATTCATTAATTTTCTACTAATTACTGAGTGTTAAAAGTATATGTTAATTAAAATAAAATTATGCAATTTATTTATAGTTTGGCATTTAACTGTGTTTCTAATATAAACCGATGAAAAGATTAAATCGAATTTAATGGAACAAATAAATTTATATAACTGCGCTTAATCTATAATATAATATGTTTATGGTGTATGGAGTCATTATTAATAAATATAATGAGTATTCATTCATTATGGATTAAATTATCAGTATTAAATAACTTGCGTACTATACAATAATTAACCAAAATAATAAATTATGTAATACGGTATCTCGCAGCAAACACTTTTAAATACCAAGTGTCGACAAAGTTTTGCATATTTATTTGCGTTACAATATTGTGCTATAATATTCTCTGATATTTAAACAGCGTTAAATTTTCTCATTTTACGAAAACGCTCAATTAAAATAAATATTTGATATTAAATAATTCGTTGATAAATCAGAGTATGTGAGATGATTCAATGTTTATTTTAAATAATGAAATATTATGGTAATGCAAATGTGGTGTATTGTGTATATATATATACATATGTATATATCCTGAGTAAAGTAAAGGTTTTTAAATTTATTTAAAAGAGTATAAAGTTAAGTGTGAGGTGGAAAAAATCCTGAAAAAGTATAACCAAACAAGATAAGACAAAGTTGGAAATGGGTGTAGCAGCAGTAGTAGTAGTTGTTCCAAGTCAGACTTTACCCTTGACAGAGACGAGCGAGCGAGGGTATAGAGCTTAAGGGTTGCGGTAAATGGTAAGCACCCCGATTGATTTACGAGAAGCTGAGCGTACTATCCAGCCCAGTAGAAGCAAAAGCACCACCAGTAGAACTCTACCAGTACAGCCATACTACCCGGCGAACGCCAAGGAGAGACTTTGTAAGCCTTATGTGGCGGCGTCGTGAATCGTCTTGGACGTTTTATCGCGGATTTTCTTATATCTTTGAGCTTCTGTACCTTCCAAGAGTTTATCGTCATGATTATTGAGTTATATTTAACTATGTAAGAACAATAATTATTCTTGGTTGAAATATATGCGTTATTATGTAATTTATCATTGGGGAAATTTTAGTTGTACTAATTTTTGATAAAATACCAAACCTTTTATCAAATTTTAATCAATAGTTAGTGTATTATTTTTTATGTAAATTATTGATGGCACCTTAGTTATTTTTAATCGATATTTTTACTTGGAGAATGTTGAGATAGAGCTTTTTTCTTAATAATTTTTTAAATAAAATAATAAAAAAGGATTGACAAAAAATTATTTTTTCTACATTGTCTAGATCAAAATTTCGCTTTGAATTATTTTAAAAACTTAATAATAACTGTATTAAAAAGTAAAAAAAAAAATAGCTATTTGAAAACTAAGAATTAAATATAAATTAATAAAATTTAATAAATAATAACGTTTTTACTCGTAAAACATACTTGATAAAAGTAGAAAACATACTTTGTAAATACATCCCATTTTGCAAATTAATAAATCATTCTTAAGTCTTAAATTGTGATTTATTCATCAGAAGTACTTTTTGTTTAATAGATTTACTATTCACATGATTAAAAACTGATTGAAGAAACTGTTTAATTTATTCATGATTGAAATAATGTAGGTTCTTTAATCTAAATCTTCTTAGGATAAGACTGATGAAAGTATACTTTTAAAAAGTAATCGCAAATGCATATTAATAAATAATAAATAAAGTCTTCAAAGTATCTACGGCATTACGTTAAAAGATTTAAATCGTCTAAGTCCCGTTGGTCAACATAACAAGAGTGAATAAGCGAAAGCCTTATGTGTTATGCCTAAACAACAATGGAAAGTCTCAGGCGATTTATAAAGCCCACACGCGTGGTTCGCTAGCGCATGGGTTTACTAGTATGTGAATAATAAGCATAACACAAATCCGACGAAATGAATAACATGGCGAGAGAAAAATGAACTTTTAAAAAATGTAATGATAATAATAATAGAATAGAATAAGTGTATAAAAATACAGAGTATTAAATGTATAATGAAAATAAAAGAGTACATTGTTCGGTACGATTTTTCGAAGGGCGAGTGAAAGCTGGCGCGGGCGTAAGACTTGACGGCTTAACGGACTTCCAACACGAGCTATAACCTGATTACCGGCCAAGAGAATCAAGTAACCGCGTGCACACGCCTATACTTTTGTATGTCTATATCTATATATTTTTATATAATTCTGCTATAACTAAGTATACAACTGTTCTCAAAGATGAAATAATGTTATCATGGATATCAAGATATCTTTATCTTTATCTATCTCTGTACCGGAAATGATGTTTAAATGAATATGTTGAACGACTTGTTATTCTTATTGACAATTTTGATGAGAAAATTCAGTCAAACATTTTTCATTGCTGATGTTAATTTTTCTTTTTTTAATAAATCGCATCCAACTTGAGTAATTTTGACACCCAGTTTAAATCTTCAAGTATTTTTTTATAAAATTAAGCTTTAAAATATTGATACTTGTAATTGACAACCAGCTTTGGGTTATTTTTATTTATTGATAAGACGACGGTCTTTTCAATTATTTTGAATTATATTTAGCATCAAAATAACGATATTGAATTTAAAATGAGTAACTGTGGGGATTAATAATTTCAGAATAAAGATATCGTGACTATTTGAAGAGCGGGTTAAGTAAAACATTAAGGATGTTCATTTAGAGTATAAATGAATGATTTTATACCTAAAAATTTTATAGAATACTTGAAAAACTTTAAAATGTTCCAGTTTACTTAAGATGGCTGCATAAAATATGATTTATCTTATTTGGTTCCAGACTCTTTGCTGGAGAAAGAAAAATAATGAATAATTGTGCTCTCTATTATAAAATAAACCAGGCGAGTATTTGATGTCTTAAAGTAAAATAAAATATAAAAACTGTAAAAGTATGTTGTATACTACCACAATTTTTTAAAATTAATAATAATAATAAGAGTAAGTCTTTTAATTTTCAATTATTTAGCTCTATTGATTTATTTTTTTTCCACCACCTGTGTATATTTTTCAATGATATTTTAAAAAATAAAACCCTGATAAAATTTATTTTTTCAAGGTATCTAGGCAGTACATTTTTTTTACTTTTCAGACGTATGTAATGACTAAAAATAAAAATTATCTGTAGGCTTCATTAATCATCGAAGAGCGCTGTAAAATAAAAAAAAATTCTAATTCAGACACAACGTGAGAAAGTAGGGGTGAGTTAAAGTCCCGGCTTGCTGAGGTCGTTAGTAAGAATATGCTGCCCTATAGAGGGTTACTGTTCCCTTTAGATCACCAGGAACTTGTTTAAATTTAACCTGAAGCTGGTGTTAATTCGACGGCATTAAGAGTGACTGAAAAATATTTTATTTTCACCTTTTATTCGCAAAATTTTTGTTTTTTTAATTTGAGTCATTTCTGTTTGATGGAAAAGTGAAGTTTAATTTTTCTTTTTGAAATTTTATTTAGCAAAAAAATTGTAAGTTGATAAAGAATTAACGCAAAATTATTTCTTACTATAGAATTAATGACTATCTTAAAATTCCGTATACTTATAGATGTTAATAATAATAAAAATCTATATAATTTTCAGTGTCTAAGTAAAAAAGAAAATGATGATGAAATCTGTTACTCAGAAAAAAGAATTTATACGATAGACACATAAAGGAGTGACAAGTTTATTGTGTTTGATGTAAATGACAATTAAGTCATGAGGTTGTGAAGAGGAGGAGGAGGAATCCATACATGTAGATCAAGTTACATGTTAGATACGTCTTTGGTACATGTTAATATATACCTTGTGTGTCCTCTTGTCGAAATAGTTGCGGTGACGAAGCTCAGAGGCCAAGCGCAGGACGGATAGAGGTTGCACGCACATTGTACTTACTCGGTAAGTGTGTGCAATGTATGTGTGTGTGATTGTATCGATTTGTTCATAGGCTGCTGCCGCTAAAGAAGTGAAAGCTGAGAGAGCTGCGTGCGTCGAATGCAATCTAAGAGACGATCGATATGATCGACTTGAGAGTTGTGTATATATATGGTATTAAAGTCGAATATGGATGCATGAAATTTAGCAGACTTGTTTGTCCGGAAGAGTTGCCGACGTTTGATTTACTCAATGATAAACATTACCAATATTAAATACAAATATTTTATCATCTAATTAAATTAGTTACACTCCGGCTAATTTTTTTCGTTTGTTTAATTGGACGCTATTGAATCAGTGAGTACAATAATTGAAAAAAAAAAAAAAACTATTGAAGCTAGCAATAGACTGGATTTAAAATTGTTAATTTTTTGTTTTCAATTGCAATCAATGAATTTAATACATTTGTAGAATTCATCATGATAAACTGGTACCTGTTTTAATGGATTATAAAAAAATGTTTGCAGACAATATCGTCCAAATATTTGCACGGTATTCAAACTTTGTTGAGATAAATCTGCTGGATATTTTTAACTTCCCGCTAAAAAAATTGAAGATTTTCAAAAATCGGGAAGTTATTGTTTTCACCCCGTTTTGCAAAAATCGAGTTTTCATCAGATCTCGACGTTTGAAGGTCACAGGAAGCTTCCCTGACTATTCCCGTGAGGTTGTCACGGTGTCTGTATGTGTGTGTGTGTGTGTGTGTGTGTGTGTGTGTGTGTGTGTGTGTGTGTGTGTGTGTGTGTGTGTGTGTGTGTGTGTGTGTGTGTGTGTGTGTGTGTGTGTGTGTGTGAAAGTATGTGAACCGCTTATAACTTTTGAACGGCTTGACCGATTTCATCGTGGTTGGTGCCATTCGAAAGGGCTTGACCAAACTTAGATTTTGAAAACTATTTGGACCGATTCAGATTAATAGATTTTGAGAAATCTTCAAAAAACTGAAAAAAAAAATTTTTTCAAATGTGGTTTTTTTGGAATAACTTTTAAACGACTTTATGGTTCAATTCCAAAAACTAATCAGCTCTAAACCTCGAAAAACCACGTCGATCGCCACCAGTCCGGTCAAAATCGGTTGATTCGTTCGAGAGATATCGTGAACGAAAGAAAACCGAAAAAAGTGTTTTTTCGGAATAACTCCGAAATTCCTAGCGCGATCAATTCAAAATTTGAGATTCTTTGTGAGGCTTGAAAAACTGCGTCGAATGCTGCCAACCGCGTGAAAATCGGTTTATTCATTCAAAAGTTATTACGGTTTAAAAATTCAAAAAATAGTGTCTTATCAAATCTCTATCAGACTTTTGAGCTCGAAGAGCTCAAAAGCATAGGAAAGCAATCTCTTTGAGCTCGGAGAGCTCAAAATAACCCATAAATTGTATTTTTAAGCTCGAAGAGCTCAAAAACGTCAATGGTGCAATTTTAAGTGCCTAAGTATGGAATTAGCGGGAAGTTGCAGGGATGGCCTTCAGGGTCAACCGTTTTCCTAATTTTTTTATTTTTTAATTATTGAAATTTCGCTTTGGACTCAAATTTCATAATTATTATCGTTTGAATATAAAAATAGTATTGCACCCTTTTAAATCGATTGATTCAGACAAGTAAATAAAAATATTTAATTATAAATTTATTATTCATTAGAAATTCAATGAATTATAAAGTATAAATGATAATGTTTGACAGGTTATGGGCCTAATTTATTTTTTAATTTTCTTTATAAAGTTAATGCACAAAATCATTTTAAAAAGCTTAGCGCATTATTGTTTCGTTCAACTATCATCAATGTATATTTCGACTGGAGTAAATATTTCCAATTAAAAATGATTGTGTATAAAATTTACTATGGAATTAATGCTCAAGATAAATGAACTTGAATTGAACAAACTTCATGAATTTTTCGAATATATATTGGAAATAAAATGAATTTAATGTAAAGTTTTCTCAGTAAAATCATCATAGTATTATAATTATAAACCATAAAAGTTGAGCAGTAACACTTTTGAAAAAGTAGAGCGTTTCTTTATAAAATTGAATAAAAGTACACAGCAAGGGAAGCAATGTCGTCGACGTAAAACTTGTTATTAAATAAAGTAAAACCCAGCCCCACTCGAGACATTGACTCGATGAAATTATTAAAGCTTTTTTGCATCAACGTCATTGACCTCTGCATAAAATGAATCTAAAAATAAAATAAATTCACTAATACATAAGAGATCTCAAGTGAGTCGACATGGGAAATCGGTGGTGCCAATCTCGATCTCTCAATCCAGCTTCAGCACCCACCACCACCATCACAGGTGTACCAGATTTTTTATCCATCGGAAACTTTTTAATTGCATAGTTTGCCATCTCTGCCCGTGTACGACCATCCAATTTGCGCGAATGGGTTTTCCTTCAAACCTATGACTCAACTCGTGCGACCTTCCTTTCTCTCGAGATCTTTTTATTTTATTTCAACTCTACAGTTTGCCAAACCTCCATCTACAATTTTTCTGTCTTTCCTTCTTTCCTATTCTTCATTTTATTTTTATTATATTTTTTCGTCCTCCACCTCCACAATGATACGATCTTTTTCTGTAAATTTTTTTCATCCTAGTCACTCGACTGATTTCGCTTGTTACCCACGAAGAATTAAGTGCAACTTGAACAAACAATTATAAAAAAAAAAAACCGAAACTTCTATAAAAATACTGTATACGCAATTTATTTTCGTTTTTGTTTTATTTTATTATTTGTTTATTTTTTAACCCGCTAACGAGCTGGCAACAAAAAGATCCACTACACGTGATTTTTGAAATTTTTTCAGCTTCATTGTAAGCATACATCTCTGTAATCTGTAACTGGTTAAACTAATGTAATGATTGTTTAGCTTCGAACATACCAAACACAAGAGGTCGATAAACTGAAGCAAACTACGATCAAGGTAAAACGCACGCGCACTCGACCTTTAAGTATTATATACACAACATATTTTTTTTTTCATGTTCAACTTTGAGAAAAGATAGCAAGTATATACAAATAAGTGTATTGAAGAAAACAGTAAAAATGAAAGGATAGCGACTTGAAAAAAAGCTGACAATATTAAAATAAAATACTTGTTGTGGAGTACTATACAGTACAGAACAGAAATAAAAAATATATTATTAATAGGAAAAAACGTTTGGCACTTTGCCAGCGTACATTTTTATCCGGATATTAACGGGATGCTGAAAAAAATGATAACGGCCAAACTATTCTGAATTTTCATATTGGTGCTAAAAACAATAATAATAATCAATATCAATAATAAAAAAAAAAGTAATTTAATGTATAAGATGTTGGGGAAAAATATTCTATAATCGAAGTGAGGTAAGAAAATTCTCAGACTACGTGAATATCTAATTTCAAGCGTAAATCGAATTGCGAATATAAAATATCCGCGGGCTTTAACACCCACTCGCTTTGCTCGGTCTACTCGAGAAATTAATCGAGTTATCGAAGTAGATAAGGTTTCCTACGCCATGTTGTTCGTTGAGCTTTAACAGGTCCAAGTAAAATTCGATTTGCCAACATATAACTATAATTATAACTATAAGCGTTTCTTAATTCATGAAAATAAACAACAAATTGTGTTACCATAAATAAAATAAAGTAATGTTTTACTATGCTTAGCTGTAGCATTAAGCATTAAGTATTTAATTATCTATAAATTTTTAAGTTTAACGACTTAACCCTATTTCGGTATTGATACTACGTCTAGTACTTATTTATTGAAGGCAACGTCTTTTCGTGGGAACATGTTTAAATAATCTCAAAGGAGCATTAAAAAGTAAAATAATATCACGTATAGATGAGTAATGGCAATGCAGGATCGATAGACATAAATGTCCAAATGATTCACAAGAAACTCCGTCATTACATTGTATAAATAATTCTACATCAATAAAATTACGAGTGAGTGAGCATTAGAGCGACCCGATTTCTCACTGAAAATTATCTACCGTCGATCTGTTCCCTAATGCTGCTTGCAACTAATTGGAACTAATCGTCTCGTTTACTTTTTTTTTCTTTCTCTCAATTCGTTTCATTTTTTTTTTCTTTATCTATTTCTTTTCATTAATTTCTTGTTCACTTTTTACTTAGACTTCAATTCAACCATTTACTTTTTTATTTTCTTTAAACCAAATACCTTCCTACCTACTACCTACTACCATTACTCGAGGAACCAAATAAAACCTTTTCCTTCTTTAGTTCGCTTTTTTCATATATCCCCAGGGATCACTTTGACAGTTGAAACGTGAGGTTCTAACTCCAGTCCAAGGTCACTAATAATTTACTACTTGAATATAAAAAAAATTTATTGCCACGGAAGCTTTTTATTAAGAAATAATGACTTAGTTTCATCAAAAACTATATGTTTTATTATTGATTCAGTGTTGTTTTTTTTTTTTCTTTTTTTTTGGTGAAAGTATAAATTTTTTTTTTGATGGAATTACTGTAACATTTCTCTACACGGAAAGAAAATTGAAGGAGTTTTTACTATTTTACTATTGTAATTTTTACTAAATAAAATAGTAACGGTGGACTATACTTCTCATTTAGTAATTTTTACGATCTACTATTGTAAATTTTATCCAACAAATAAGACTAGCAAGAGTCTTAAAAAGTCGAATAATATAGAGCAAATTATACAATATGTGTTTGTGAACTTTACAATTCAACTATTGTAAAAATTCACAGTTGGTTTTTTTAAAAGAAATATTAGGGAGAGAGAGAGATAGAAGGTTGGACTAATTGGTACCTGTACAGTAATCGAAAAAAGAAACCGACATTTTCGTGCTATCTGGGAATCGAACCCGGAACTCTGTGTTGGCAGCCAGAGACTCTCCCTGTACGCTATCCGAAGTAATCTAAAACCCATATCCTTTAACATTTACATAAACTCGGAGTCTAGCGCTGTGCACGGCCATCACTCACACTAATTGAGAAACATTCCAATTCAACTATTGTAAAATTTGCTATAGTTCTATTGGAAAAATACAGAGGCAGCACTGGAAATTTTCATCTCTTACTTTTTACAATAGTAATATCGTATTTTTTCATGAATAAATAGTATTTTTCTTCTAAAACATTTGACAATTAATAGTAATAAAAGTATAGTCCAGCTTTATTTTATTTATTTATTTATTTATTCGATTTGAATGCCAAGGCATCAGCCAAATGGCAAAAATACAAAAGTAAGTAGTATAAAGTACATGTAGGAGTATAAACAGGTCTATATAAACATACTAGCCGTTACCCGCCCGCTTCGCGTGGCGTACAATATACGTGTATTTGTATATCTATATTCACAAATATAGGTATACAAATACATAGAGTGATCATATAATGGTACATGATCATCTATTAGGGCTTTTACCTTATATAAAAATTTTTAATTTTTTTTATATTTAATGCCTTCTTATTATCCTTTAGGAATTGAATTTTATAATTTTTTAATTAACGCCCACGCAAGGATTTGTGAGGGTGGCATTTCATAAAATTCATTCTTTACAGCTCAAAAACTCCAAAAAAATCAATCTGGCCAAGTTTCAATCCTTTAGCTGCTATAGATTAAAAGGTACAATTTCTTTTAATTTTACGCCCACGCACGGACATGTGGGGGTAGAATTTAATGAAATTTATTCTTAACAGCTCAAAAACGCCAAAAAAGCATTCTGGCCATGTTTCAAAGTATTAATAGCTATAGATTGAAATTTACGAATTTTTTCTTAATTTGACGCCCATGCACGGGCACGCCAGGGGGGTGAAATGTCACAGAATTCGTTTTTAAAAAATTTCTAAATGTAATTTGAAACATTCTGACCAAGTTTTGAACTA
Source organism: Cotesia glomerata (assembly GCF_020080835.1). Lineage (NCBI taxonomy): Eukaryota > Metazoa > Arthropoda > Insecta > Hymenoptera > Braconidae > Cotesia > Cotesia glomerata. Next base: position 22,991,639 of record NC_058159.1, on the reverse strand, counting down.
TTAAAAGCCATAATTGAAAAATATGAATTTTTTTCGTGAACACCCCCGCAACCCCCCTTGTGGGTGGAATTTCGTGAAATCCGTTCTTAGCTGACCTCTACTTGGCAAAAGGAATATTCCTGCCAAATTTCAAGTCTCTAGGTCTTATAGTTCCAGAGATATCGTGATGAGTGACTATCTATATCTATAGAAAGTCTCCTATATATATATATAGATTAACAATATCTAAGTTAGAAGAAATAATCAACTAATTACAATCAGTCAAAGTGAAATGAAATAAGAGTAACAAGGAATTTAAAAATATAATATTATAATTTACAATAGTTGTATCGTAAATTTTCCCAGAAATTTTTTCCCGTGTATAGTTGCATTTAAAATTTAATTTGCATGGATATTTTTTTCAATGGTAATTGAAAAAATATGCTTTTATACGAATATAAAATGTTCAAATTATTAAAAAAAAATATATATGTTTGATTTGGTTGATCAGCATGAATGTTTAAAAAAAATTTCATTTTTTCTTTTAAAACATATTTTTGTGTACACGGAGAGAAATTTATAGGAACCTTTCTAAAAATTATGGGAATGGTTCCTATAATAAAATTATCATTATAGGTATCAATCCTATGCTCATTATGAGAACCATACCCATAGTTTATTGAAAACGTTCTTATACAATGATGGAATAGCTTCAATATATTATGGGAATGGTTCCTATAATATTATAGGAATAGTCCCTATATTATTAAAGGAATGGTTCCAATAATATTATAGGAATGGTTCCTATACTATTAAAGGAATGGTTCCTATAATATTATGGGAATGACGCACATAATAATAGAACAATGTTTATGATCATAATAATGAAGCAATCACTTAAAAAATATAAAGTAATTATTATATATTTTTTTGCTAATAAATTTTTTTTTTGTAAATAAAAATTGATCTTTCACTAGAGTGAAAAAATTTATTTTTCATAATTTTTATTCATGTGTGTACTTAATCTTAAATTGTTTATTCCAACTCAGTTATTAGTGTGTTAAATAATATTCAAAAATGTTGTAGCAATTCTAAAGTTTCTCTAATAAAAGGGATATTTTTTCGCTATACAATTAGAGGGGCAAAATAGGTATGGAAATTTATTGTTTATTTTTACAATTTCATTTCATTTTTAAAACAAATTATCTATTTACAATACATACGTTGAATATTTATTAAATCCACTTTTTGGGTATGTAACTTTTATTGTTTATATGAACAATATTTCTTACATTACATATTTCAAATGATTTTATTGGGAAGCAAGTAAAATTATCGAAATTACTAATCATTTCAAATGCTTCAAAGTGGTCATCGAAGCCACAAATATAGAAATGATTTCCACATTTTTCTCTCCGTGTAGTATCCTCTTCTAAAAAGTTGATGGCCGGATGTCGTTTCGTTTTACGTCACTTCTGTGACTATTTTATTCGGTTGTTGATTGGTCGACTGAGATAGTGGCGGGATTTTTGAAAGAATGAAGGCGAGCGAAGCGAGCGTGTTATGTCTAGTAGAGGTAAATAGTTAATGTATGATACAGAAAATTTTTTTGACGCAATTACGGAAAATTTTTTACTATGTAAGATGACTCAATTAAAAAAATAAAAAAAGTGAAGACTGTTCAAATATTTATGGAGCGAAAAAAAGAAACTAAATGTAATATAAATAAAATAATAATTTATAATTTCTATGTAAATAAAGCTTATATAAATCTTAAACAATCATAACATAAATCAAGAATACTGTAGACCGTATACTTAGCCGTGCATGAGTAAATTTAAAGTACATATAGTGTATTTAAACGTTAGTAAATGATTTACGTAATGTTTATATTCATGATGAAATCATACATGAACCATGATTATCATACTATTTTCATACATTACTTTTTTTTCATCGCGATAGGAATCTTCTCAAGCTAATCTACAACTTTTGACACCTTTTTGCTAAAAAAGATACCTTATCTACTGGAGATAACACAGAGAAGGGTAATCTGTTAGCGATTAACGATGCACCAGGTGGTCTACCTTCCTAACAAGCTTCTTGAAAAGAAAGGAAAATAATTCTAAAAATAATTACTAAAAGTCTAGAATCCGTAGTCTGCAATTGAAAAAAACAATCAATAATAATACATAATCGAGAATAATGATAATACCGAGAGAAAAAAGTGAATTATGAGCAATTGACGTTGAACAATAGATTAATTATTCACCTCTGACAATAATGAATAACTTGGAACAATGGATAATTGATAATATAATAATACAAGAGAGAGAAAGATGAGAATCGATTCACCTGAAGACGAGATTGGCGTGGTCGCCACAGGGATGATTTTAATCCCTGGATCGGAGAATGTCGCAAGAGATCATCGCACAAGAATATATGTATATAAGTATATACATATAATATAGCTAGAGCATTATCTGTTAGTCGACGACATCAACAACTCCGTGAATAATCACTGAGAATATACTTGGTGAGTATCATAATCTGAGTCTATAGCAAACTCTGCAGAGATTAATAGGTTATTATATTCACTTATATATACATATATATACATACACATTATTGTAATAATAAATCATAGTTAGCATATGGTGTTGTGACGTTGACTGCATTTAGAATAGTCTTTGAATATTGTAACGTGCGAGAAAGATATTATTCTAGTTGAGTTAATGCTGTTGCAGTAGCAGTAGCAATACCACTAGTTCAAGTAGCATCAATGCCACCTGTTACGTAAATACAGGTGCACTAGACTACTACTACCACGTTGTATATCGACTCCTCGCCAATTGATTTATCCTCCTAATGGACGACAAGGACATATCGAATGATCTTGGTGCTCACGAGCCAACTACTTCCTTGAGAAAATATATAAAGTTACGAGGAATATAACCGAGCTTAGACATATAATACATTTGAGCACACATTTAATACATGAGTACCGATATACAAAGTATTGAATCAAAGATTTATCATCAACTTTTATAAAATAATATAAAAAAAATTCCGTGTCAGGGACTGTATGGATGCATACTTCTTATTCTCAGAAGTGCCTATGACACTGCTGTACTGTTCATAGATTAAATATAAATATGTTTACGATAGTATATATTAAGGTGATTTTTTTTTTACTTTTTTTTTTTTCGGTCCTATCGTGAATTCTCGTTGGAAATACCCAAAAAAAAATTCCCTGAAAGTTTGAGTCCTTAATATTAATTTAAGTCCTCAAACAAGGCGAGTGAAGATTTCCCATTGAAAATACACAAAAACTCTGATTTTTAATTTTTGAATTTCTTAAGCTCAGCGGCATTTCATGGGATCACTTTGACCGAATATGGTTTTTTTCTCAGAATTGATCGCTCTACAAAAGTGCCCATTGCGGCAAAATCGTAACTCACACTGGTGAGGCAGTACAGGCCACTGAACCTGATTTTTCCATCAAATTCGCGTTTTTTCGCATTTATCTCGTAAATAACAAGAGCTACGGAAAAAATGTAAATGACAAACTTGTAGGGAATTCAATTTTCTACAAAAAAAGTCCTATAGACCAAATCGCTAAGATCAATATTAAGCGAGATATTAAGCCTTGAATTGATTTTTCCGTGAAATTTTGGCTGATCATTGATTTTAATTTATTAATATCTTGTTTTCTTTCTCTGTAATTTTATATTTTTTGTTCAATATATTTTTTTAAGGCTAGAAAAGTAGGATATGATAAATATCTTACATTACAAAAGCTTATATATAAAGAATAGGCTATATCAAAAAAATCGACTATTTTTTTTTTTGAAAACTATACGGAAAACATTGTTCAGGATACCGAAAAAAGGCGCCTGGTAAAACGGGAGCTCTTAATTTTAATATTAAGTTGTGCCTCATCACGATTTTCCATTTTCCATTTAATTAACATGGGAATTTTTTTTGTGTTAAGTTTGGAATTTTGTAGCTCTTTAACGAATAGTTGAATTGTTTGGGTCACAAGGTATTCTTGTAGGAAATTGAACGCTCTTCAAAAAAAGTCTCCAATAATTTTTTGATAAATGCAATTCTTCAGAAGTTATTCGAATTGGAAATTGACACTCACAATTTTTTTTTTTTTTTTTTTTTTAATTTGTTTAAAGTCGCATAAACTACTAAGGTCATGAGCGACTACGGTAGGGGGTAAACTTTTGAGATTGGAACTCGTTTTATTTTTTGGGCTGAGCAGAATAATACACTTAAATATTGAAAATATTCATTGGTGTACGCCGGACTCGAAAAGTAAAAAAAAAAAACTTTAAAATTTTCAATATTGTCAAATTCCAATTGGAATAACTTTTTTTGTAGAAAATTAAATTCCCTACAAGTTTGTCATTCACATTTTTTCCGTAGCTCTTGTTATTTACGAGATAAATGCGAAAAAACGCGAATTTGATGGAAAAATCAGGTTCAGTGGCCCGTACACGGAGAAAAAAATTTTGCTATAGGAACTCTATAGTAGTTAGTTAGTTGTAAAAAGTTCCAGTAGGTTAACGTATTCTTATAGTAACAATACCGTTTGGCTCCTGAAACTCTACATCGTTGAGCTCTGAGAGCTAAACGTTATTTACCTCTCACAACTCTACAGGATCGTTCTGAGACTATAACAAATTTTTGGCAGTCTGCTTGGTAATTTTTTTTTACGATTTAGCATTGATAATTTAATAAATAAATGCGACAGAACGAATTTATATTGCCAAAAATAATTGTATATGACAAATAAGAATAGTATTATAATAGAAATAAAATAATAATAGAACTTATATTACCAATAAAAATTATTTGTAAAATAAAAATATCGTCGTCACAAAATTATCTTATTTTCTTGATTATATTAATAAATATTGGACATAAAATCACTACCGTATATGCACAAGAAAAGATAAATAAACGAAAACAAATTTTATTTTGTGTTAAATGGGGTCTTTTGAATGTATTCCGATAACTTATTACTTATCACCATATATTCAACTAATAAATTAAATTAACAGTCACTGCAAATGAGCCTTGAAAAACCATAAATACAAAACTGTTTTAACAAAATTTAATTTCACAAAAAAAAAAAACCTATTTCCTTAAATAAATAAACTGGAAACTTAATTGTCCTCATATATTTTTAATAATATGGATGAGTAACAAAATAATTCTGTTTGTCATTTTAGAAGGTTATGAAATATGTCAGCGCACTCCACTACTGCGCAACGTAGGGCGCTCCCAACTATACCGTTTGGCTCTGAGAACAATCCCGTAGAGCTCTGAGAGCTCAACAACATTGAGTTATCAGAACTAAATAACATTATGTTACTGTAACTCTACAACGAATAGTAAACTGTGTATAGTTGTGGTAACTCTACAGTTAAGTTACCAGAACGAAATTTTTTTTTCCGTGTACTGTCTCACCAGTGTGAGTTAAGACTTTGTCGCAATGGGCACTTTTGTAGAGCGATCAATTCTGAGAAAAAACCATCTTCGGTCAAAGTGATCCCATGAAATGCCACTGAGCTTAAAAAATTCAAAAATTCAAAATCAGAGTTTTTGTGTATTTTCAATGAGAAATCTTCACACGCTTTGTTTGAGGACTTAAATTAATATTAAGGGCTCAAACTTTCAGGGAATTTTTTTTTTTTTGAGTATTTCCAACAAGAATTCACGATGAGACCGAAAAAAAAAAAAAAAGTAAAAAAAAATCACCCTAGTATATATATACTATAATATATATAATAATATATATACAGTACATAACAGTGCATGTTTGTATTTACCTTGGCAATATTTAATTATTGTTTGTTGACGGCGTATATACAGAGTAAGAGTAAAAGCAAGAGGAATAATAAATAAAATAAAAAATGTTTACTCACCGTAAGGACGCACTTGTGACTGGGGGATATGAATTCAAGACCCCGTTGGCCATCACCACTGAAACATCGCTGTATATTTCTCATGAATTTTCTCCGTATGCTCTTAAGCGCGTAGATGCATAGAGCAGAATCATTACCCGGTCGTTGGCTATTTGGGTCATTGCTTTCGGCAAATACGGCATAAAGTACATCATCCTGTGCAGTAATACCAAGTGCACTGGCTAATACTGACCCGGCTTTACCGACGTAAGCCGCCTGGACTAAATTGTAATTACGTCCCTCGTTTTTACACTCGACAGGTATCTCGGTGTAGGAATAGTAGTGCATGTCATCCTGGCAGAGTCTAACGAGTTTCGAGATAAAGTTGGTAGCCTCGGTGTCCTTCAACTGGGTGGTAAAGAAGTAACTGAAACCTTCACTGCTGAAACCGTATATGTAGTTGATCGGATAGCGTTCCCTCGAGAGTGAGTTTACGTATATCCTCGTGCCAGTCGTGACCGCGGACTCCGCGATGTTCAGCATCTTGTCTTTGTCGAGGGATCTCGAGCTGACCGCGGGGACCTCTGACCGGTAGGGTGAGTTTGCTGTGTACGTGACACCGACATACATTACTTGAGATACCGGTGGATTTGGTGGTCCCGGCGCGATGAATGCCACCGTTGAGGCCGTTGCGTTGTTTGCAACCACAGGGTCCTTAACCTTTTGCACTACATCTGTTATATTGTGTAAATTTCTCACATCGCAGGTACCCTGGAACAGGCTGTTGCAGGAAATCAGCCGACTTGTTGTGTAGTCAATTACCAGAGCTTTGTTAACGTTGTCCACTTTGCGTTTAACAGTTTCGCGCGGACAGTCAAAACTCGAGCAATCAAGTGCATCTTCCTGAGGACCCGTTATTGCCTTCACCACCAGATTCAAATCCGGAGAGAACTGGTACAGCCGATTAACAGCACCGACATACACGCGACCGGTATTTTTGTCAACTACCAGATGATTCATACGCTGGACATCCGGATCGTAAAATTGATGGACGATATCGGTAGAAGCCGCACCGTTTATCAATGTCAGCTGCTCAAGTACCAGGAAAATGTTAAGTATAAGCGGCAATTGCCGCCAATAGCGGAGTAACACAAGACCCACCACCAATGTCGTCATCGTTACTTCCTTGATATTATTTTTATTTTTATTATTGTTTACTACAACAATTATTTTGGTATTTTTTATTATTTATATTATAATAACGGCAAATTCCACTTGCCAGCCCCTATAAACTACCTTCCTATCCTACGGGACGGGATTTTACCCGCCCCCGCCTCCGCCGAGCTACTGCTTCTTCTGGAGCCCACCTCGTATTCCTGAAATCACAAAAGAAAATCTCCAATTAGTCATTAAATCTTCAATAAATGATAATAAAAGTTTACTGAGGGGAAAGTATTTATCTACTAGGGAGATAAGAACTTTCAAGTAGCTTATGCGTATTTTTATTTAAATACAAACAAACAAATAAAAAATAAAATAAACCGAATGAATAAAACTCATCAGAGATTGTATAGACGGGATGATTGAGCCTCGAGTGGGTTCTTTTTCCGTTTTCTATATTCACTTAAAGCTAAAGCCGGTGCTCTTGAGGGTGATCTCTTAAGGGCGATGCGCGTTACGGAGGAGAGTTGAAAAACCGTACGCTGGTTAACGAGGGCCAGTCCTTGTGGGCGAGTAACTAACGAAGTGCTGCGGAGGTGGAACCGAACGACTAAGACGGACAGAACTACGAGGAGGACGACGACCAAGACGACGAACTAGGGATCGATAGTGACTTTGGATTGATTTCACTCGGTCTGGTCCCTGTACCAGTGTAACAGTCTACCAGCACAGGCAATGCCTCCGGGGTTCCACTTTAGTTGTTGGCTGCTTCTGTTGCTTTTGCTACAGTATTGTTCTCTTTTTCTCTTTCTCTATCTAACTCTTTCATTCTGTTCTGGTCTGTTCTGGCGTCCAATCTTCACTGACGACTGTGGTAGGTACTCGGGTATATTCACCCATGATGGACCGACCCGGCAACAACTCTGATCACCATGAAATTCCAGCCTCCTTCGTTGAGATCCACTCAACGAGATATGCGTACAGAGAACTTTGTTTCCTCTCTGTCTCTTTTGCAACATTATTTATTTATTTATTATTATTGTTATTATTTTAATCATTATTATTAACTATTGCTATTGAGTATATGTCCCTGACACGGTAGTACAGAGTGAATTTACCGACTTAGGCATGCTGACAGACAGCTTGCCACAAATATCAATCGTGATATACTCGTATAGAGCTTAACAGTGACACTAACGAAGTCACTGTTATTTTTATGGACGATTTGATCTTCATTTTAACAAAACTTTTCTTTGACATTTTCGCTTGACCGGCTAGAACTGTGTTTCGCATTTGTACTAAAATACTAATGTACCAGTGTACTAGTACGGAACTAGTGTTAAGACAGGTCACGCATCGATAAATCTAAAAGCAACTACTACATTATTTTACTGGGTTGGGGTTTTGTAGGAGCAAGAGTGTGGTTTTAACAAAACTTTTAGCGGTAAGCTAGACCAGACGCTTGTTGTGAATATTGTAAAATATTTTTTTATTTATACCCTTGATTGTTATCGTTTTATTTTTAGTTTTTTCATCACAAGATGGTCAGTAAATTTGGTGTAAGTTTACAAGAAACGGAGGCGAAAGTTTTCTGATGGGATTACGACACCGGGTATATAAAATTGTCTGGTCGATGAGCTTGTCTCAAATACCAGAACAAGTCTCCTTGTCTCTACTCGGTCCTTATTTATTATTATTTTCATCTCCGTTCTGCTCATGCTCTGTTCTCCCGTTGTCTCCCGCACCCAAAAAAGGAAGCGGAAGGACGCGAGACGAAGGTAATGGAAAAAAATGAAAAAAATTTACCAGAGCTAGAGCCAGAGACACAAGAGCAGAGAAGAGAAGAGTCTAAGCTCTCATGAACCACGAGGGATTTATCGACAAGGTACCAGGTGCCTTGCCTGCTATTTCAGCTTTATCGTCTCTACTTTTAAAACCCACTACTCGCCGTATTTAAATGATTTGTTACGTATATTAAAATAATACATAACAAATAGCCATTACAGTTATTGCAGCTTTTAAACCTGAAAAATATTAAACATTATCGATTTAAAAAAACTTTCCCTTCCTTTCCTTAGAGTTTGACAGTAGACTGCGGGAGCAGTTTATTTATTTATTTATTTATGCTTAACCGTTAGCTTAATTTAAAGTCGATGTTAAATTTTAACGAGCACGTGCCCAAGATGTTAAGGAGATGCTTTGGAGAAAGAGCCAAGAGGTAGAGGTAGAGGTTGAGGTCGAGATTTGAGGTGCCTCGCACGGATGGCTAAGTTAGTTGTTGAAATGGCTTCACCGTGAAAGCTAGGTCGTAGATATATGGTAAAAGGATCGCCAGGAAAGTGGATCATGTACGCGATCACTGACGCTTCGAATATTCGTTGACGTGAATAGAAGCTGAGCTGAAGTTAAGTCAACGAAAACCAAGACGAAACCTCTAAGCCAAAGTCGTAATTCAACAAACTCTGTCTACATTTAAACCGAGTTTTCTCTGTTTACTCTTAAGTGGAATATAGACAATGACAAAGACGATGATGATGATGATGATGAGGTTCAAGAGTCTACACCGCGAGGAGGGAGGTCCTCTGCCTCAAGAACTCCCAGCGACTTAGTACATACCTGTATCAAGATCGCGCACGTGGCACAGATTAAACTTGTACTCTCTCATTAAAAATCGTTACCCTTTGGTTTAATTGTTACCGTGTCAATTAGTTTGTTGTTAAAACTACCAACTACATCAAATTAAATTAGAAATTAAGATTTTAAATAATATAGATGTCAAAGGACATATTTAATGAATTTCTTTTTCTATTAGCATTTAAGATAAAATATTCAAGACGTTCTTTAAATCTTTAAGTAGCAATTTAACTAGAATTTTTTAGTGATCAAATTTACATTTAATTAACAGTTTTTTTTTATTAGTTGATAACATGTCTAGTTTGAAAAAATTTTTTTATAAGATTGAAGTACCAAGTACACATCATATTTCAGAAATTTTTTTAATGAAATATTGCGGTCAAAATTTTTATAAATAAAAAGAGTATTTATTTTGTTTCAAAATTGCTTCAATCAAAAAGTTAAAAAACTAAAATCCTCTTTAAAGCTAATACATTATTTAATAATCTAGCTTTTCTCAAAACGCTTATTTGAAAAATTTTATTCGTTTAAGGGCAAATCTAAAGCAAAGTTCCCATTTATTTTACGAATACGACAAGGAAACTACCATTTTAGCTTATTGAGTGCAAAAGAGAAAATATACTAAATGGCTCTTAAAGAGATAAATTGTTGAAGCTTTAGGAAAAAAGAGCTTAAAGCCGATAAGGCGTATAATACTCTACAACATACATCCTTCTGGAATAATTTTTTTCAATTTAAAGGCTTAGAACAAGTTGACTCTTTGGCTTTTTCTCTTTTGGCTCAAGCTCTTATATCAAAAACTTATTGCTATAATTATTATCATCATAAAGAAGCAAAATTAGATTAAAGTACGTGATATAGTTTGTAAGTTAAAACATATATCATATATACGAGCATCAAAGTTTGAGTATCAAATTTCCGCCACAAGGAACGACATATAGTCGTAGTCATTGAAGGTGACACGCATCGTAACGCGCAATGCTACATGACGTTAATTAAATCTGACCTTTGTCGTTAATTAGCGCACAAGTGCCACGTGGGTGCCACGAGTTTCGAACTAGAGAGGATAGAGAATAATATGAGACAGGAGATAGGAGAAATGTTAAGTTTATACTGTCGTAATAGACGTGCTCGTCTAGTCTTCACTAGCTCTTTGGCGTCTCTAGTCGTCAATGTCGTCAGAGTCATGAATGCATCGATGCACTTCTTCACCTACCCCACAACAACACGTATATGCATCAATCCGGATATCGATATATATTCTCTCACTGAAATATATTTACGAGAAATCTTCACAGTCTTCTATTCTCGATTCACTTCACTCTATACCGATATCCACATGTTCATAAATGGGAATAGAATTTTAGTGACACGATCTACGGAAATAAAATTTATTGTGAAAACTGTCAGTCCCGTGTTGGATATGTAGAAGCATAAAAATACCATCAAGTCGAAGAGTGTGGATAGATTTAAATGATAATCGAGAAAAAAAAATTTATTGCGTGAAATTATTTAAAAATATATTTGCACATCTCTAGCACAAGTGTAATTTGAAATTAACCAAATTTAATCCCGAAAATGTTATATTGAAAAAGACAGATATTTTATTATTTTTAGGAATTTTCGCAACAAATTCTTTTTAAAAAAATGTTTTCTAATTCCCATGTTAGAACTTTTTAAAAACTATATGATTGAAAATTTTCAGATCAAGTAAATGAAGAAATAAAAGCGTATGATTTTAGATATTTTCAACCTTTTTTTTAGTATTCTATTGACCAAAAATAACAATGTAAATCTGTATACATTGGGGAAGCAAAAAAGCAGTCTCCTGTACGAGAATGGAATTTAAATAGCCGGTCAAAACGAATTACGCGGCACTTAAATCGCTGGATGATGTTTCAGGGCAGAGGTAAAACTAAGGTAAAAGAAAAATAAATATAAAAATAAAAGTAGAGACTCTGTGTATAAATGTATAAATGTATACATGTATATCAGGATGAGAATAAGAAAGGGATCAAGAAGTCCGCAAGTGAAAAAAGGTGAGAAAGGAAAGAGAAACGGGACTATTGGTCTTTGGTCAGAGCAATAAGACGATGGATAAAAAAAAAAGAATAAAGAGACGTCTGGGAAGTAAAGTTGGTAAGGAAGAAGGAGGAAGAAAAATAGCGTTTTGAGGATACAATAAAGTGAGAGAAAGCAGCTGAGAGGAGAAGAATAGGATAGGTGGAGACCGTTACGAGTGTGTAAAGTACTTTGGAGGAAAACTGGCTTTTAAAATAGCGATTCGAGTAACGAATGCGATCGCCGGGCTAACTTGGATTAAGCCCGAGGCCATATAAACGCCAGCCAGCGGAAAAGGAAACGAGAGTAAAAAAAGAGCCAACGTCTTGCCGCGGCTTGGTTGTGTTATACTTTACTTGCTCGACCGGGTCGGGTCGTCTTAGCCTTAGATCCTCGTCAACGCGAGGGAGGAGGAAGAGGAGGTGGTGACGGTTAAGGGGGAAAATTCCCACGTAAGTGAGGGGAGACGCGTTAATGGATACCCGAACGAGCAGAACAATCGTTAAGAGTTGAAGTAAATTCTCGGTCTCCGTTGTAACCACGCGATACTATTTTACGCGCAAATAAGAAACTCCTTGTGATCCATAATCACGTACATTATACACTTCCGTATGCATCCTCGCCATAAGGTTAGAGTACACCGATGTTTTATGTACATGTATGTGCGATAAGCTTTTATTCGCGGGACAAGCCATCTCCTGAGCTGACTTGGGTCGTGTCTTTTCTTACTGTACTACTATACTACTATACTATTACTTTTTTATTCTTATTTTCTTATTTTACTTAGTTTTATTTGTTGATGCATTTTTTACAACTCCTCCTCCCTCGCTGTGCTTTAATCTCCTTATTTAGAGCTCGGTGCGAAGATTAACCGTATCGTCGGTGAGGCACGGGCGAATTATCTGCAACCGGTTTTCCCTCTTTGCTTCTATTACCCGTAACAAAATCTAGCTATACTAGCCAACTTGCTCTTTTTTTGCACTTCAAGAAGGAACTCCTTCGCTCTATCTCTTTCTCTCTCTCTCTCTTTACTCCCCTGCTGGGCGTCTTATTCTACCTATTACATTATGTGTCGCGCAAAACGCCACTTTATTTTTCAGAGAGTAGAGTAAGAGTGCAAAGCTGTTTCCCGCGACTCGGTAACTGCGACTGCCAGTATAGATTCCGCGTGGAAACTCCCGTAAAGTCAAAAAGAACCAGACGCTGTTTAACTAATTTCTCTTCTTATTCTTCCTTTTTAATTTATATTACTTTTTACTTTTAATTTAAGAATGCATATTTTTTTTTAACAGCCTTATTTTCTTTTATCTTAACGATTACACACTTTTTTTAGTTGTTTAAATTTTAATTCTCGGCTTGGCAAGATTGTTAAATCGGTGTAATTTTCTTTTTTTCAGTCTGTTCACTTAGCTAAGACGGTCCGGCGACCAAGCGTCGTCCATCGTTGAGCTTAAGGAACTACAGCGCAAGAAACACGGAGGTCCTCGTCTTCGTTGTACTTGCTGTTATAATAGTTTTATCTGTATAGTAGTGTAACTGTATGAGTATGAGTATACGTACGTCTCTATGCACATACGCACATACACCAATCGTTCGTGACAGAGATATAGAGCCGAGTCCTTCAAGGCTTATGTGTACCTCCTATGCTACCTTCCGACGTCTTCTCAAGTCTGTTGAATTCCGTCACGAGAATCCGCTACAGAGAAACGAAGAAAACCTTTATAGATTTAATATCTCTGTCTTTGTATTCTTTACCATATACCATATGAGTATATTCAGTATGTTCTGTATGAGATATCTAATGACTATAAGGCTTACTAATATGGTCAATGAGAAATTAAATATAATAGAACAGAACGGAAATACTCTTTGAGGATGTGTATTAAGGATGTATCAACTTAACAACAAATTGCTAGCTAAGAGACACAAACGACATGATGAAAAAATTATTTTACGATTTTATAATGTCAACAACTTTTTAAGTTATTAAAAATCAACTACTAGCCAGCTTTAATTAAAACTAATTATTTATATAAAATCATCTAATAAGAAATTTTATGTAATTAGAAAAAAAAAATTGCTCAATTAAAAATTTCCATTGAGATGACTTTATATAACGTCTCTCGTCTTCTCATAAATTTAATAACTTGGTTATTAAATAAATCATATTACGAAAATAAAAAATAGAAAAATGGGGAAAAAAAGCATAACTAGGGAGGGACGAGTGAAAAGTCGGAGCTTGAAGTAGTCGAGGACACAGAACGCTTAATGCTCATTCAGTTATTGTTTAGAATCAAGGATAGGCTGTACCGGGGATACTCGAGGCTAATTGTAACTACAAAGCCGGACGTCTCGTTCTCCCCGTTTACATGCACTTCTTTGTACTCCGCCCTATTGCCAGCCTCGGCAGTCACTAGGAAGGCTAAGAGTATGAGTATAGCTGTACTATATATCCCAGTCAGTAACAGTACCACCACTAACATCAGTACCAGTGGGTGCAGTACAGAACAGAAAAGAACAGAACACAACAGTACAGAACAGAGCTGAACAGAACCAAGAGAGTAGTGTACGGGGTACGTGTGTTCGTATTTAGCTTGGAGGCTGCCAAGCTCTCGTTGTCGTAGTCGTACATCGTCATTATTATTCCTGCTCTCGGGTTGTTTCTACATACAATACATAACCCAGTACCGCCTCACCCACAGCACACATTTGCACACGTATCATATACATGTCGTTATGTATAGTTCCATCTACATATCCATCTATATATCCATACTCATCCCAACCCCATTATTAGGATTATTAGTAACATACTTTCGTTGTAAGCATTTGTATACAACAGCAATCACCCTCTTGAGTTACTCATCTGATGGAAAAGCTCTGACGTTATGACTGCACTTCAAAAATTTAATACAATGGGCATCGAATGCCCAATTAAAAATAAAAATAATAATTTTCTATAAATATTATTTATGAATTATATTATTTTTAAGATACTTTCTTTCAAGTAATTATTTTATTTATTGAAATTAAATAATTTATAAATTGATAAAAATTTTAATATTAATAAAGAAGTTATTTGATAAAAATACTTATAAAAAATAAAATTAGTTTAATCAAATTAATTATTTTAATTAAATCAAATTAATTATTTCTTCAGTTTATTATAAAAAAATTTCGAGAAACATTTCACTTGATTTTATTTTTTTATATTTCTTTGATTTCAATAAAACAAATATTAAATTAGATATAAAATGTTTGATTGAAATACTTTTCTTTTTATTCAATTTAATGTACAAAAAACATGATAGACAGCGAAAAAAAATAAATAATAATTATTTATAAATATTAGTAGCAGGATAATATGATATGATATTATGTTTACAATAGACGG
The DNA here is from genome assembly GCF_020080835.1 of Cotesia glomerata. Lineage (NCBI taxonomy): Eukaryota > Metazoa > Arthropoda > Insecta > Hymenoptera > Braconidae > Cotesia > Cotesia glomerata. The sequence continues at coordinate 22,976,492 of NC_058159.1, read as the reverse complement.
AAGATGGGATTAGATAGAAACTAAATTAATAATATAAAACGATATCACAGTTTCTCATCTCGGAAATAATTTCGACTGCGCGGCAATGTGAAGGACATAAATATCTTATCGTCTGGTGATTCGGTAGGAAATCGAGAAACGGAAGGAAGAGATGGAAATTCTACGAGTTTCGCAGTGTTCTATGGTTTATATATATAATAAATAAATAAATATAGGTATAACTAACTAAGGGTGTAACTGTATAGTGAAAGTTTTGATATGGGGATTTCATAGCCGCAAAATAAAGCAGGAAATATGTGATGTATAGAGGAAGAATGAGTAAAAGGTTGATGTGGAAGTGTATCGCAGTATTCTCTACCCTGGACTCTACTCCACGCTAAACTCTGTGCTCGCGTACTACTTTTATGTTATATATTATATATTTATATACATACACATGTAATGAATATATATATATATATATTTAGTTTTTTTGTTCGTCGTAGTAGACTTCCGTGAAAGCAGATGTTTCGTTTTACGGACGAACGTGCGTCCATTCGAATAAGCGAGAGTTGCGTTTTTCCAAGGTCCGTGCGGTGAATAAAATGAAATTATAGCGAGAAAGTGGTGGAAATGTATAAGAAAAAAATAATATAGTTAAATAAAATGAAAATGAGAAAGAAAAAAGAGGTGGAGTAGGTACCATTCAGCTGAAAATGTGTAAGTAGCTAAGAACAAAAACGCACGTGAAAGACAGAGATGAACATACATGTATGTATGCACATATGTACGTGTCGGTAGGTAGTATGGAATAAAAATAAAATTAAACGAGAATGAGAAGAGCGAAAATACTGTAGTGAGTTGGCAGGCAGATCAGGCGAATGTTCGTTCGTGCACTGGCTTTAAACTAAATGAATTTAAAAAAAAAAAACTAAAAAGAGGGAAAAAAAATTGCTTTACAGTTACAGGTTTTACCTCTACTCTACTCCGCAAAGAAAAATAACTTTTGAATAGTCAGTATGTATGGGTATGTATGTGTTTTTTAATTTATTCAAAACCTTGACAAATATGTAAAAAGTTTAACAATGCAAGGGTAAATTTCATTCTAGAGTCTTATCTTGAATGTTAAAACTTACATACGTTTTGTCTTATGGGAAAGTGGCGAAAAGTGGCGAGGGTGTGGAGGTGAAGAAGCCTCGAGGCGATCGACACAAGGAAAAATTTATTTCCACTCGTTAAGACGACACTATATGTAATGTGTAGTACATAGTCTTGGGAGAATATTAGATACATATATGGTGGTGATATAGTTGGCGGGGAATGAAAATAACGGGGGAACAAAATAATTTACAATGAAGAGAATGAAATAAAAAAGGAGTTGAGTTAAGCTGAGTTGAAATAAACAGATAAAGATGAGTATGTATGTTCACACATGGCATTCAATAGCAAGTCCCTCTACATATTTTATTATTTATTTTCAGTGTGCATACACAATTGGTAAAGGGGACCGCCGCTACGCGCGACCGGTGAAGCCTCTATGACAACTGTTATGTCGTCGTACGCTGCTTTACTTATTTATTTGTATTTGTATTTGTACTCGCAATGGATGTTTTCTCTTTTCTCCACGCACACTATATCAGCATCCTATGCTCTGCGTACCATATAATGCTCTGCATCATGTCCCGGGAGAATCGGTGGTGAATTTTTCTGGCAGTTGGTCAGGGAATTACTTTCAGTGAACTGTTCATAAAGTCCCACGTACATATTTTCCTGTCGGATGTTACTAAATATGAATTTAACCGATTTATTATCTGTATATATATAAAAACATGCACAATGTATATTGCGATTAAACGATTCATAAAACTCACATGTCCATGCATATGCATGTATACTTAGTTAATAGCATTTAATAATTGCATCAATAATTACATCATTTTAATCCGATTTCCGTTTAATCTTTAATTATTATTATTATTTATTATGCAATGAATGATAAAATATATCATTGGATTTTTGAAAAGTGTTAACACAAGCGATTTTAAAGGGAAAGTAAAAAAAAAATAATACATATGTGCTTTTTTCGACTCCATAAATAATTTTCAGTTATTTCCCGAGTGTCAAAGACTCCCCTTATTTATGGAGTTTATTGTCACATTAAAGTTGTTACGTATACGTGTACAGATCCTTTAATCTGAGTTATAAAAAAACTATTCCCCAAATGGAGTTAAGATTTTCCTTCGGACGTTAAATTTTATGTATAAAATCTCAAAGAGTAATTTCCGGTATTTTTATCCTAGCCTGTGAGATTTAGGAACCTGATCCACTTAAATTTAATAGCGAGACTAGACTCAAGGTCAGGATGAGCACACGTTTTACGCGGCTACTGGCCACGGCTGGAGGTGCAAAAATAAAATAAAATAGTCACGGGAAAGCAAGACATGCTTGAAAAAAGCTTTACAAAAATACAGTGAGAAAGAGTGAAAGAGAAAGAGAAGATTGAACGGCAAGCGAGAGCGTATGAGCCTCGGGGTAACTGATGTCTTGGTCAACGTCGACCTAATGAAACCGAGTTGGTTGCTGCCGCCGTCGCTACTGGTGCATGAACCAAAGAAGTGGATATACTGCTCATGAAGGAGCTAGAGTTAAGGGTAATCGTGTGACGTCAACCGCAGACGACTTAAATTATCCGGAGAACGGATGTTGTTTTATTTATATTTTTATAAATTTAAAATTTTTATGGTACATTCGACGATACATATATTAGTGGAGGTCAAGAGAGTAAAATATTTTGATTTTAACTATTGAAAATTTAATAATAGAAACAAGAAAAAATCAAAATAAAGTCACTTATTTTATAGATGTTTTGTAGAAAAAAAAAAAAAAAAAAAAAAAAAAAAACATTTTTCAAGTAAAAAATCAACAGAATATTCAATTGTTAATTTAAAATCTTGAAATATCTTTAGAATAAATTATCCAATTTAAATTCATGTAAATTTTAACATTGAATACAATTGCACAACTCATGATGCGAAGCATTAGAGAGTGCTTTACGATCGAAAAATTTTTTTCGCCTCATTTCGGCACCTATTTTCATTATTATAGTCTTGTTAGTTCACGGAATCAAGATATTTTGCATACTATTGTCAAGATAATTTAATGGAGATTAATTTGCGAAAAAATGCATCAATTAAGTTAATTTTTTTTTTTTAATTCTTAAGGAGAATTGTAGGTCACCGAATGCGAATGGTTAGGTAATTCAGTGCCATTCATGTATAATTAACAAAATAAAAAAGCCAGAAGACTGTATATCTATATATATTAGGGTGGTTCATTTCCGCAAAATTTTTTTTTTTTTCGGTGAGCTACATTTTTTTAGGAGGTGTACCAAACAAAGGTATAAAATTTAGAGCTCCTGGTGCTATGCACCATGCTCGTTGGCTATCGAAAGCTATCTATAGTTTAGAAATATATATGTTCAGAGAACAATTTCACATCAACCCTTTAGAATTGTTAGCTTTACGAGAAGTTTGCTTATTTATTGTTTTTTTTTTTTTTTTATGTTGAAGCATGGTTCGTAGCAACAAGTGCTATTGAAGCTCCGTATTATGACTTAAAACTATTTCAAAATTTATTAGAGTATAAAAAAGATCACCCAAAAGTTGCAGAAGCTGCTTTAGAGAAACTTTCCAAGCATTTGTGGTACTTAAACGAAAATCTTACATGCTTGGCGCTTTTTGATCAAAAACTATCCCGAGAAGAAAAATTAAAAATAGTTGATGACGTGTGAATTTCTAGACATCGACCCTAATTGTGGGAAACAGATCAAGAATACATTACTTGCTGCGAAACTTTCAAAAAACTACGTGTTGTTAATGATACTGCCGAACGATGTGTTGCACTTATTGAAAAATTGAACGAGTTTGGTACATATGATGAAGATCAGAAACAATATTTATTATTAATGGTGCAACAATGTAGAAAAGACTTTCCAACGTGCGCCAAAAAACTATATTCAGCTTTAAAATCTTGATGTGTTTTCAATAACATTAGTAATTATTTGAAATTTATCAACTTGTTTTTTATAACTATTTAGATGTTTACTACATTTCAAGCATTTTACATAATAATGTAACCTTCTGTATATTTTCATTAAATTTTTGTTGCTTTTTTATGAATTTATGTGTTGTTTTTGTATTCATTATGAGTAAAAAATCATACTAATTTTAAAAAAGTTCTTAGTGTAGGGAAATATAATGGTAATAAATAGAAAAAATGAATCTAAATAACATTATGAGTTAGTATTTATCAATTTCTTACGTTTTCCGGTATAAAAATGGCTGTAAATTCATTAAATATTGGTTGGATAACTTTTTTTTTATGAGTCAGTCCTTTTTTTCTTCCTACTTTTGGCGGTTTGCTCAAAAAATTAAAAGAAAATATATTTTTTTCAAAAACTGTACTTTGACGACTCTTACCGGTGGACCAGTGCGAGTTACACAAAAAAACTCTAAGGCTATTTTGAAGAGCGTGAAATTCTTCACAAGGTCCATCAAACCGATTTGCAATATTGTAAAAGCCGGGTAAGCATTAGAAATTTGAAAAAAAAAAATTTTTTTTACATGCATTTTAAATGGTAAAACTTTAAATTTTTATTGTAAGTACTTAAAATTATTATTAAGAGCTCAAACTTGGTAACAATTTTTTTTTCTATATGTAGACTAATATTTTGCATGAGCACCGAAAAAAAAAAAAAAAATTTTGCGGAAATGAACCACCCTAATATATATCCATGTAAAATTTACACGGATGGTGATATATCTATACATATTATGTACATTTATTCCACCAGGGGCGCCTGTGCATTACCTTCCTAGTACAGCTGTTTTTTCGACAACTAATTTTGAACGACTTATGTTTTTTTTTTTTTTTTATATTTCATAATTAAATGAGCATTATTATGAGTCGTGCACTTTTGGATTTTCCAAACTTTTTTTTTAATGCTAAAAAGTGAATAATTGTTTAAGAATTCAAATTTTGAAATTTTTTTGTTTGAACTAATTGCTGACATAAAAGCAAAATAACATTGATAACTGTTCAATGAGAAAGATATTTTGATTGTAATTTTATTATTCTCAGAAAATTTATTTAAAATGATTTTGACCAATGGAGATATTTTCTGGATGAACAAATAAAATAAACATAGATATTTTTATCTTTATTTAATTCAATTGTTAACTGGATCATTATTATGTATTATTATTATCATTACTCAGAGGTTTCCGGAGAAGTCACGCGTGATATGGTAAATCAAATAAAGATTGCTAGCAATCTACAGACAAACTTTGTGTGGCATAGAGAGATAACGTAATAAATAACAAATAAAAAAGCAAAAAGTACAAAAGTATAATAAATTATTAAATATTTCATGTGAAGAAAATGAAAATATTATTTCATTAAATAAATTACTGGCTGAACAAAATAAATTTCATTGTACTCACACTCTGGTGAGTCATATCCGTTTGATATTACTTATAATGAATAAAAATAAAAAAAAAAAAACAATACTAATGAATAAGTTAATTTACTTGATATAATAATGGAATAAAAAATAAAGAATGAAAAAGAATAAAGTTTAAAGCATCAGAGAACCAGGAGAATGTTTTCCGCGAAAATAAAGATAACCGTTTGCGTGGTTACCACCGCGAGTTGAGAATGAGAGAGAAAGAATGGTGCAATGGTACGTCGCCAAGAGTATTGCTGGTACAGTATGGAGTATGGAGTATGGAGAAGTTGGAGTAGTTGTTGCAGTAGCAAAAGTTGATGCCGAAGCCGAAGCTGAAGCAAACATAAAGCTAAAGCTGGTGGCAGTGGTGATCTTGGTACATTGTCAGAAGACAAGTAACGCGGAAATAGTAAATGAAAAAGTTGGATAGAGTAACTATATAGTGCCGCTAGTAGTTGGATAAGAAATAAAAGCCTGGTGAGTTGAGACTAGAGACTTAAAGACTAGTGACTAGGGACGAACGAGTTGGTTGGTTGGTTAGTATCTATGTATCTATACGATACCGACTCTGGAGTTACCGTTCGTCGCCCTTTTCAATTAATTACCCTGTCCAGTAGATCGCGATCGATTCTCTCGTAAGGTAGATGTTATACGGTGAGAACGAGTTAGTATATACCTTGGATACCACATCCTATCGGTTTATAAAATAAAATAAACTAAAGAAAATAACCGTTACACAGCAAGACAAATTAAATCCTTTAAAAAGTTAAATTGCATTGCCATACTTGCACCAAGTCGAAAGCTTGATGGCTCGATTTACTTTTACACTCACTTACTCACTCACTTACTTTAAACTGCATTACACATCACACACATAGACATTTATATATTTCGATTCGAGAAGATTTATTACCAGTGTTGGCTATAATTGAAAATTTTGTAAGAGATTCTACAATAGTACTTTGTTCTATTAATTAAAAGAATACAGGATCATTCTAAAGTGCCAATAAAAATTTAATTGAATTTTTTTAATCCCCTGGGAAATAAACTTTTCCAAGTTTTTATTTGCACAAGTAATGTCTCTAAAATAACTTTAGAATTTGGAAGTAATAAAACAATTCAGTGTGTTTGAAAAGTTATTAATTATAAATTCAGAGTTTGAGTATTTTCATCGGGTATTTTTTACGGATGCATGTGAGTCAATTCGATATCTTTCGGATTGATATATTGATTAGATAATTTGTTTGTTCGGTTTCGTGACAAAAATCCGCATACAATTTTAATTTGTTAAGATTGAATCATTAGATTTAATTACAAAAATTTTTTTCAACTTTTTTTCAGAGTTTTGATAAAGTTAAACAAAAAACTATAAAAATTGAAATAAAAAATAAATAAATTTTGTATATGATATCCCGTATATTAATTCTAAACAACAACCACGATTAATTTTGTAATTTTTTTTAAATTTAATCAATCGATATTCTATTACTCAATTTGTTATTACTTATGAATGAAATATCTTCTTTAAAAATTAACATGACGGTTAAAGGCATCTTTTTTTTAGTTACCCAAACTTTCTATTCATTTATTAACCAAAGTCTCGAGTTCAAAGCCCTGGAGGGACAGTTTGAAATTTATACTGAATGCAATTTTAATTCTGGGTAAACTTTCATTGAAAATTGATATTTAACTTCGGCTGTGTAAAGAAAAAAAAAAAATATTTTTAATTAAAGAAAAAAGTATGAGGGCCTCGATTACAGTAAAAATAAAAATGATAATTTCATAATCTGTCGAATTTGAATAAAAAATGAAAATCCATAAATATAAAACAATATAAGTTCTAAAAGAATTTAGAATTTACCCTCTTAGCATCTTAAAGCATTAACCGCAAAATGACTTGGGCATTAATATTGCCATGAAGAGCACCTGGAGATAAGGTATACGAGTTGAATATCCAAAGCCTTATAGAGCCACCAACAAGAGCAAAAGCCAGAGCAGAAACAAGAACAACAGCAACAGCAACAACACCAGTAACACCAGACAACAACCTACAACCTACACTAGCCAACAACATTAAACCTACAACAGAGCAAAGGATGACTCTTATGTGTGAAACTCTATATATCCGGTTTCCACGGTACACCGCGGGAGAAGCGAACGCACTCGACGATAATGCAACTCTCGCGTACGCGACGAAATCCCGTCTACTCTCCTCAACTCTATACTACTTCACTCTCTAACAGTTGTTATACGTTGTTTCCTCGAGTTCGTAGACAGACAACCACGACATTGGAGTCTTGTTGGAGTATTGCAAACCGCAGTTAGTTAACGACAAACTTACGTTTTGGAATTCGAGCGACTGGCATTTACCAATTGACTAATTAAAATGTCAACTTACATACAAACATACTAAGACTAGCTTCCATACCTCTTGTTATTTATAATTTGAATTTGCTTTTACAATATTATACAACTGTTTACTTATCGTAAACTACTTCTAAACGTAATTATTATTAATTTGATTAGAGTTATGTTGCTCTAAATTAATAAAAATATTAATTGCCAATAAACCGAAGCAGTTAATTACAAATTATATTTTTTCAGCTATAACAAAATTTTTACGGGCTAACTCAAGTGGACCCTCACTTGTAATTTGTATGCCAAATTTGTTTTTTATTTACTTTGGGATTTACATGCAAAAAACTTTATTTTATTAATACTACTCATTATTCAGGCTAAAATTAAGTATATAATTTAACCATTAAAGAAAAAAAAATATTTTAATTGACATTAACATATTTATAATAAAGAATAAAATTATCTACATCATGTTTCTGGACCACAGACTACTTTCGATTCACATCAGCTATCAAAAGTTTGAGGTTTCATATCATTATCTGCAGTTTAGTTGAAATGAGATAATTCATGTTTTAACTATCAAGTTGCTTAGTTATATGAAACTTTTACAGTGGACCAATGCAATTTTGTCAAAGTTGGAATGAACACGGAAAATTGAGTAGAGAGCGGAAATGAGCAATGTTTTCATCTCTAGAGATCAAGCTGATTAGTTTGTTTGCTAATTTGCATTGCTCTGAAAATGTTTTGTCTCAACTAGCTACCGATATTATATATTGATATTCAAAGTTCATATGCGACACAAAAATTTTATTTTTTCACTAAATATCATTTAAAAAATGGCCATTTTGCATGAATGAAAATTTCAATCAGTAATTTTAATTAATTTTAATAAATGAATTAATATTTGGTGGTAAATAGAGACATGATTGTCAAAAGGATTACCATTTGGTAATAATTTACGATCAATCCGAGTGGTAATGTATATTTAATAACTCGATAGATGGATACAAACAAGGTTATATTAACAAATATACGATTACCAGATATAGATACAGTCGTAGATATAGATGTCTGCATTAGTTGGGGGGGGGGGGGTAAGTTAGTATAAACAGGAGTTTACGATTAGCCTCTAGAGTAAGGGGGCAGTTTGACATAATCAACAACTGTTTATCGTCCGCCTGGAGGCTGCCAGGCATGGAGTATGCACTCAGTAGCTACTAGCTGTATGTTTCTGTAAAAGCGATATCACTATTCAGCCCAATGGCCCTAAACCGTTTACTTGATGATCACTCCAAGAGTAAGTTTGCACGCATCACGTATTACTCAATGCCTTGGAGATTTTAGCGTGACAGGAAGCCCCGACATGCGATCTCTCGGTTGTCAACTGTCCTGATCCACCTCTCTTACAGACGGCTACGCACATCAACAGCTGTAGGTTATTACGCTGCAATACGTACAGTACAGTATATTATACTTACACTGAAAATTTTAAACTTAATATAATAAATATTAACCGCAGAGCCGACTTTACCAGCAAACTTTTGTTAAAGGAGAGAAAGTTTAACACCAATGTTCTTATGCTAATGTTTATTCACCATTTGAATTTATCGTAATCATAATATAAGAAAATAAATTGATAAAACGCTTTCTAGATACGCCGCTAACCACAACATTTAACAGTTTTATTTTTATTTAAATAAATAAGTGAATAGTTTGGCAGAGTTATGTTTACTAAATAGTGAGATTTCTTTCTATTTTGTATTTGCTTAAATAAAGCAAGTCATGCAGACTAAGTTTAAGAGAGTAAAAAATAATAAAAATTGAAGAGACACGATCGCTTGGGTATGGTATAAATCATTTGGACTGGGCCATAATTTCTCACGGTTTCTCGTAATCCGTCTTGGCACCTAGTCACATAGAAGGTAGTTTGCTAGTACTAGTTAGTGGTAGTGGTGGTGCTGCTGCTGCTTTTGCTGCTGCTAAAACTAGTACTGAAGACCAAGAAGCGAGAAAACGGTTTTTTAGTGCTATGCGCAAAGTCGAGACTACGAGACTACGAGTCGAGTCAAGAAAGCGCGAGTAGTGAAACCCAGAGAAAAGAAGACAAGATAGATACTTATTTACTTACTTACTCACTGGGTGTTTTATTTGCACCATCAGTGAAGAGTATTTACAGCTTCACTAAATATCAAGCAAAAAAGTCTATTCTAAATAAACTCTAATTAAATTGAATTGTAAATTCAAAAATTAAAGCTACAATACACGATAAATTAATGTCTAAAATAGTTTAGTAAAAAAAAAAAAAGTCTAATAAATTTTCATTTTAATTCGCTAAAATTTTATTTTTCTTCATTATTTTCTTTCAATTCTTTTCTGTAAGTAATTTCACTATTTGAGAAATGAAAATGATAAAAAGATTAAAAATTAATATAATTTAGATTCAGCAAAAGGATTTAAATAATTCTCAGCTTGGCAGAATAGTATCAGGTGGTAAAGAAAGGACAAATAAGTCAGGTTTAGTAATTTTTTTATTTAATAAATTTCAGACTCATAAGTATCATCTAGAGTGATGAAAAAACGTGATAAGAATTTGGTCTTGTACCACCTGTACACGAAGTTAAGCTTATATATATATATATATGCTTGTTACCTTCTGTTCACAATGTTTTACGTCGTGTCGTCATTGGTTTTTCCTAACAACAATAGAAGCAAAAAACAAAACCAAAAACAACAGTAGCAGTAGAACGTATCAATGTATCAGTGTATCAGTGTATAGCAGTAACAGTAGCACGAGTAAAAGCATACAGAGTAAGGAAACAAAATGTCTCGCCTCGTAATAACTGTCGAGGCGTTTCACGGCTCGACGACTCCTTTCTACATAACGTGAAACACGACAACGGCGGCCGTACCTATACTAGATTGCACACCGCGTACACCACGACGGATATTCGTCGGCGCAGCCAAACGGTATTATAATTATCCTCAATTATGTTATAACGAGAAGATGAAACTTGTTTAAAGTCTGATTTTGTAAAGTTGAAAAATTTCAATGGTGCAGTATAGTAGAAAATTTATAAAAAAAAATAACCTCTAACATGTTACGTGTTAATATTTCTACTGCATTTACACATTAGTTAATTTTGATTTTAATATATCTATTGTCATTAATAATACTTTAGCTAGTAAAAGTAATTTATTTAAAATAGCTATTATCCAAGTAATTAAATTAATCGTAGTGTGATAATTCTGATTAGATAATAGAATAATTATCCTGATTAAAACGTAAGTTTGAAAGGCTAAATTATCAGTTAAAAAGTGGAGTTAGTATCACTCTCTTTATGGAAAATAAATTGCATCCATTGACTACTCACATATAAAAACTGATACGCATATTGGAACTTAGGTACCGGTTCAAAATAAATTTATACATATTCTGTATTTAATGTTTTTAAATGACATTCAATATCCTAAATGTTATCCTGTTTAGTACAAGACACCCGATTATAAATATCAATGTAACGGTAATTTGCAAAATTTATCTTTATCATAAACAATATTAAAATTGTATTTATTTTCGGAATAATGAAAAATTTAGATCACTGAATTTATACCAAAAACATATTCCAAATTTTTATACGACAGATTTACTGAAAGTTACGTGTCAATCATTTACAGATTTTAATAGCAGCAATGCTGAATGTCAAAGCATCTGGCATGTAATCGGAAGGTCCAGGTTCGATTCATAACTACACTCTGTGTCTCTATCATTTTTTTAAAATGATCTTTACTTTTATTGTATTAATATAATTTATTCAAAAATATTGAATTTTTCGTAAATTATAATTGTTATTAAATTGGATTGGCTGGTTAATAATAATAATTTCACAATGTTAAAAATGATAAGAAAAAAAAAGCAAGTTGGAAAACTGCCAAAAGATGAAGTTTTAATACGATTAATCCAAGATGAAAATTAATCATAAACTTTTCAAAGTCATCGATACTTTTAATCTTTTATACCAACGGATACTGCAGAGAAGTTTTTTTTTGTAATCTTTATTCAATGATAGTCTTTTTTCATCATCATCATCATTATTTTGTCTCTTCTTTTTTTGTGTTATTCGTCTACAGAAAATTCTTAATTTTGCCGTAAGGAAGAGAAATTCTCTGTATAGAAGCGGAAAAGTAAGAAAACAAAGTAGCTAACAGAGGGGTTAAAAAAAATGTAAGAAGAGTAAAAGTCGGGATTAGAAGCCCACCGCCTGCAGCGTTGCCGGTACGGGTAAAAATTAGCCTCCGTGAGAAGGATAAAAAATAAAGGGAGAATAAAGTAGAGCATTGCACTACTACTATTAATACCAGCTAGCTGGCTTGCTATCAGGGTGGCTAAGAAAGTAGTACGCTAAAGAAATGACCCGTGGGGTTGAAAACCACTACCACCAGCGATGAAACGAATAGAACTCAGTAATCATGGTACTTCGGATAAGAAGCTTAAAGTTTAAATGAACGATTGAATTCATGGCTCATACATTCTTGAGATAAAACCTTAAAATCTAAGATGTAGAGAAAAATGAATTGATTATAATAATAATAATAATAATAATAATAATAATAATAATAATAATAATAATAATAATAATAATAATAATAATAATAAAGAAGGAAAAATCTAAAAGTGAAAAAAAAAATAATTATTTCTTTTTGGCCATCAAATTACCATTTGACCTCATAACCATTTTCTTTAGCTTCAGCTGAAGTTTTTCGGTAAGAATCACAGAGATGGTTTACATCGTTATGGGGTTAAAGAGCAGGTACGGATGACGAGGCCAAAGGGAGGAAAGACCAATAGAAAGGCAATGCAAGTAAAGGGAAGTGAAGCAAGCTGATGGGCAAAAAATAAAATCCACAAAGGCAAACCACCAGCGGTAGGTTGCTTGCTGCGATAATAAAGGCCATAAGGGATATAATGATAATGGTACTAACAATGCTAAATTTAAAACCGAGGGCAGTAATCGGGATTTTCGGTTGAATAAGTTAAGAAAACTTGCATACGTAATAAAAAACAATAATTATCTATAATTAATTTACCAAGCGGACGTTGTAAATTATTTGAGAAGATAAATTGGTTAAAAACAAAAACTATTATTTTTTAAATTATCATTATTATTCAGAAGTGTCATAGAGATGCAATGAAAGAATAATTTAAATTGTAATTTAATGTCAAGGAATAAAAAATTGAAAGAATACATGATACGAGAGATTTATTCATACATGGAATATGCTTATTATATACGGACACTAAAGTATTGTAGAATCACGTGGTATTATATGGCTCTGTTCTAAAGTGAAGAAAAACAAGATCGTCGAGTCACGACTTTCTGAATCATTGACACGACAATCAACTAACTATAAAGACTCGGTCTATTGGCTCTATTCACGCTGCATAAATATCTATCCGAATGATACCAGCTGCTATATATACATAATTTATAAATTCATGTGTATATATGCGTGTATGTAATGTATGTGTGTTTAGCGCAGCTATCTGCATACTATACTATACCCTGTTTTTATCAAGCCGTCTAGTGTCCTGTAATATAGTATTCCATATAGATGTCCCAACATAGATATAAACTTGTGTACATACGCTTAGTACATATACCTCTACCTCTAACTCTGTTGTTATTACATATATGTGTACACATACATTAAGTCATAACTAACTTCACACGTACGTCAAGATCTCCAGATAATAATCTAAGAACGATAAACACAGCTATTTAAATTTTCAGACGAAATTATAAGCAATTATCTTTTACGGGTATGTGAATATTGTAACAGTGCCGATAGATAACGATAAAAGACAAGTTTAATTATTTTAAATACTTATTATACACTGCACTTTACGTTTTAGTTTCTCATAACCTGCTCGATAGTATTAATGTATTACCAATATTAATATTAATATTAATAACAATATTAATATATATTGGATAGATTGAGATAGTTTAGACAAAGAAAGTTTTGTTCTAATATATACCCGCAATTCAAGTGTCTGGATTAATTGTTTGATGTTTGTCCATAAATAAACTTTACTGAGTCCGGATAGTACGGATAGATTATAATTATGCTGTCAAGGTTTGTTTGCAGTAGATCAACTAAGCATCTAACTGTTTTATCTTTACTCTGTATAAGTAACGAATAACAATACAGTTGTCTGAACTAAATGTATCCTATTACTCGTCAGAATTAGTTAACTTCAAAATTTTAATTTGAAACGTCAAAATAGAAATGATTTTAATTAAATACTCAGTCAAGCCAACCAATTGTAATTATAATAATTAACCTAGATTTATTTAAAAACAAATAAAAACTAGCAATTAAAAAATTTTACAAAGAAATATATTAATAAACATGGATAACAATGAGAGAAAAGTTTATTTAGTGAAAATAAAAACTGTTTAGATTTTTATTTGACAAAAAATTTAATTAACAATAATAAAATATTATTAGATGCATCAATATGTGTTTATTTTATTGCAGAAACAACAAAAAAAATGAAAGTTACAAACGAAAAGTAATTTTATCAGCATTATTTGCTATCTTTATTAATAAACTAACAACTACTCATAACAAAGAAACTGGCGACTACGAATCCGATGAAATCACTAACTTTTATTAGATTCAACAGTCATATTATCATCCAACAACGAGTCACGCGTCAACTTTATTAAGTTGTTATCAATTATTATGAAGTTATCATAAAACAAACTCTGAAAACTCTATTAAAATGAAAGAAAAAAAAATGTTTAAAATGTTATATTATTATAATAATAGATAATTAAATGTAATAATCTAATAACAAAGCAAGATTGAAATTTACACCGGTACACATACTTAGAAAGACTCGTACTTTAAAATTAATTATTGCTGCAAATTAATTACAAAACAAGACATGAAGTAGACGTAGAGCGATGAAACTAACTCTAAAAGCCCACACATTTACGCTTACGAGAGCTCTAGTTTACAACTTTTTGTTTTCTAGGAATTCACCAGTAGCAGCACCAACAGCAACAACGAGCTAAATGCTGCCGCTACTGCTATTGCTCTACTACGCTCCTCTCACGTTAACGATCCAACTCTAATAGAGATATAGAGGCTTTAACTACCACTGTAATCGTACATTTTCGAGGGGCTATAATACAAGACAAGTGAAGCTTACCAGCGAAAAAACAAAAAAAAATAAAAGAGAAGAAAAAAACGTCTGCTTCAATTGTTACCTAACGTTAACAATAAAATCTACGAATAAAAGCTATTATACTAATATTAATAATCATAATCACCGCAATAATGATAACAACAGTAATACTAGTACCGCTAATAATAAAAAAAATAATAATAATAATAATAATATTAATAATAATAATAATAATAATCGGATTGACGTTGAAAGCTTTGAGATCGTTTAGATTGGATTTATTCCAACTCTGGCTGTGGGAAACGCCCTTCTACTTCACCATCAACGGTCCTTGTTATAGAGTCATCCTTTGAAGGTAGTTATACCTCAACAACTATTGCCGAGTGAGCTTATCGAATTACCTGTGATGTAATGGCTCCATGAAGGAGTTTAAGTCTCCTGCGCATGATCACAGCTTCTCTCTGAGCTTGTCTCAAGAGCTGACTCTCCATTTTCTCTTTTTCTCTCATCTCATTTCATCTCTATACATTACTGGTACATACCGTTATATATGTACTATTTCAGTATAAAATACGTAAAAAAGCCTCGGTTGGTACTAAAACTAAAACTGAAGCTGGAATTTAACTTGAAACTGAGGTTTCAAGCAATTGCGGAAAAACAGCAAGAAAATGGCTGTGATATGTTCCAAGAGGATTTGTCCAGGATTTGCATTAATATATTTACAGATCATCCTGCCCTTTTTCCTCCTTTTTAACCATCTTACCATCATATATCCTTATACATAAAGATGTAATATATCTCACTCTCATTTTATATTATCACGCAGATTTATTTTGATTGATATGAGAGTATGAGAGTATATGTAGGAGTAGGTAGAACTGTAACTGGTAATAACGTTGAAACGGTTTGTCAGAGTTGTACCAGTACTACATCACCGTCGCCATAAGTGTCAGACAATCCCCAACAGTAATTGTTCAAAGAGGGCGCGCACAGTGTCATTTCTCTGATGTCTATAGTCTAATCAACGGATTATACATACATATATTTCTTAAAGTGTATACAGTTATTCGTCAGCTTAATATATACCTAAGAGATACTTTACTTGGGTATCTACATATATATATAGCTAAAGTATATATGAGCTTTGCAATAACGGTTAATCCCTTTCAACCTTCTCTCCAACCATTTCCTCACTCTACTCACTCACTATATATGTATATTTATTTATTTATATATCTATACAGTGCCGAACATACATACATACTATATGCAAATTAAATGTTTAAATGTAAAGTACAATACGTCCTCGCTGTCAGCTCTTGGCTAATTGTGATTAATTGCTTTTCGATCAGATTCAGCAAGCTCTGTACCGCATAACATCGACTCAGTAGCATATTCACAGTGTATAATTTAACTGTATCGTCAAAGACGAGATGTACAATAGCGATCGATAGATATAATACTATTTCTGAAGCCAAAAAAGGCATTTGCTTTGGTGAGGTATATGTGTGCAAATAAGTGTCAATGTGATTGTGATTGTGATAGAAAGATTGAGTTAATCGTTTTCCTTTATCACTTTTGACCTTTAACGCTTTCACGGGATAAAACGTCTTGTTTGTTTTGTTTGTGACCAACCAATGTAACAATTGATTTTATTTTTATACTGGGTTTTAACAACTACGACTAAGACCGTGAGTAAGTAAGTGGAATTATCATGAGTGGATCTTTACGGATGCGATCAAATCTACTCGGCTTGATTCAGACCCAATGACTATCGTGCATGGTTCAGTACATATATATATATATATATATATATATATATATATATATATATATATATATATATATATATATATATATATATATATATGAACACAAGCAGCTATTGAGCTTTATCCAATGCGGGCTCCATTGTTCTAAAGTAACATGGATTTCGTTTGATGGTACTAATTGTGCTGATAAATCGTCATTATTACGTTATATTTTATAATAACGATAATCCAAGTCATATATCACCAATTACTGATGAGCACTATTTGGTCTATAATTTATAATGAATATTTTAAATTTTAATTAGTCATCGCCATTACTCACTGCAGTAGATAAATTTATTAAGAGCATTTGAAATTTACTGCTCCAATGGACTTGAACATGTCTACTTTGTTGAAAAGGAATAAAAATTAAATAGCTGTCTTTTAATTGGCAATTATTAAAATTGTATAGCAATAAAAATTGACAGAACGTGACTTAATTTTTTCAAGAGTTTTAATAATGAAATATCGATCATGTTTAGAGTAATAAGTTATATAGTTAAAAGAGCATTTGAACTGAGTCATAGGAGTAATAATTTACAACATTGATTACCTGTCAGATTAAAGCGACAATCTTTAAATAAATACCCCAAGTATTTAAAATTCTGTCGCGTCACTCACTGCATTCCATTTCCGCGCTATCAGACATACTCGCGCGTGCAGAATAGTATGTATGAACTATTATATGTCTATGTTGATGCTGTATTGTTGTAAGTTAAATTCAACGGCATATATGTGCATATATATTAATATATTGACCCGATAGGAATAGAAGGCATTAATCACTGCTACAGACTATCGATAATTTTAATCGGGGAGAAATTCTCACGGAGTGTACTCTGAATTACAAAGTCCTTTGTCATTATTTTCTTTCACGCACGAGGCATCTTAACACGCAACGGAAGTCTTTCAGTATCAATGAACAAAAAAATAACATCACAGAATTTCTATTGACTATACATATACAATATACATATGCATACAACAATGATAACAATATAATACACGAGTTTTACAAAATGAGTTGAGAGACCATTACTGTTAACAATCTCTCAAGACATCATACGATAACCGTCAGATTATTGGCATTCACTCAGCTGTAACAATGACTATGAGTAAGTCGAAAATAAGAATGAAAATAATGACTTAGTCGTCAATAGTCCACTTCAGCGAAAATAGCAGAAATAATAGGAATAATAATATTATCATTAACACACACTTTCAATAGAACTGAAACTAAATGTTTGATTGATTTAAAAAAATTTACTTTTTTTTTGCTTACAAGGTCATATATTTAATAGGCGGAGAAAGAGAAAGTAAATTTCAACAATCGTTGTAATTATCATCGCAAAAAATTATTAACGTCTGATACATATTTTTGTAGTCAATTTTACGCTTTTATAGTTTAGATATTTTATAATTTCACAAATTAATTTTGTTGTTTTGTTTATATTTATTATTTTGCTATTATTGAAATAATTTTATAGTTTAAAAAAAAATAAAAGCGATTATACTAATTTTGTTACAATCAACATTTAAACGAAAAAAAAAAAAAAAAAAAAAAAAAAACCCTTTACTCTTATTTTTTCATAAAGTCTATTTTATTAATTAATCAACAGAACGTGAATGGTATAGTCTTATAGCTTGTACAGTCAACGCTCTCTGTATTTGACTCGCCCGTACAGGACCATTCTCTGTATTTGACTCGTCCTTGTCCATAAGAGCTGTGTAAAATCGTCAAATACAGAGGAAGAATGTGGTCAAATACAGAGAGCGGTCAAATACAGAGAGGTCCAATACAGAGAGCGTTGACTGTAGAATCAAATCTCGTCTTTAGACTTTGAAATGAAATAAAATAAAATAAAATAAAATAAAGGATGACATGTAATAAAGCAGAAGAGGATTTACGTCTTTGTGACTCTTTTATTTACAATGTAATGTAATGTAATGTACTTAAAGTTAACTGTAATATCTGAAAGTTGGGTGGACGAGTAGGTTTTATTTTTCTCGTCTATTCCGTCATATGAGAACCCAACATCAAGTTAAATTGTATTATGGTATGGCCATGGTAGTTTTACTGGCTCTGAAGCTGAAGCTTTGCCTCAGCTTTCCTCTCTCTCCTATTGTAGACGATCAACGGTGTCGCGTGACAGTCTAGCTGAGAAACGTGATATTACACTTAGAGAACTACATTCTCTCAATTTCCCTTTGGATTACTTTAATTTAAATTACACACGTACGTTTAACTTTTATTATTTTTTTACCCATTAATTCAAACATTAAAGTTAATTGAAAATAACGCGTTTTTACCGGGCTAATATATAATTATTAAAGAACTCAACTTAGTTAATGCTTAGAAGTATTTAATTTTTTATTAATATTTTCTGGTTATCGTTTGTTTTCGTGAGTGATAAAAAAATAGTAATGACGCGTGCGGGCTTTAAATCTTGTCAGTATGGAGCGACAAAAAGATTAATCTTAAGATTGATTACATCCATTGGACGTGAGTAACGTGATATTTCGCGAGCAAGAATTCTTTCGACGCGTGAAAGAAACCGGCTGACAGCGAGCCACCGTCGCGCTTTCTTGACGTCTATAGACTTCACCCGTGTGATCCACGTACTACTTTGTTTCTCCGTTCTACTTACATATTTCAGATAACAGTGATGTATTACAGAATTCAAATAAACTCCTCGCTTCATCATTTATTATTGTTATTATTATTATTATTCTCAACATTTTTTTTTCCAGGCATATCAATTTTGCGTCAATAAAAAAAATGAAACAAAGAAAAATTCTTGACTTGACTACTTTATAAAACAACAGAAACAATATGGAAAATAATCCAGTGCAACCTAGAATAATATTTTATACTACAGAGATATTTTTTCTTCCGAGTAATAAAAAATCAACATATTTTTCATTTAAATAATAGATCTCATAACAAATTCACTGATAGAACGAGAAATTATTTATATTAAGAAAGCTAAATTTTGTAACAGTGATTTTTTTTACTGACATTCAGTTATTAAATTTTTTAAAAGTTTTTAAATTTTATGAAATCCTCGGGACTATTTTTAAATTAATAAAATAATGTAATTTTAAAGTAAAATTATAAAATTTAGTATGCTGATTTTGGTTTATCGTTTAAAATAAGAAAAAAGTCTATTTTACTTTGAAGCTGATACTTTATTCCAACATATATAATCTTAAAGAACATTTTAATCAGTCTACTCTTCCGGTTTAAATAATAAAGTCAATCTACTTCACTTAATTTCTCGAGATACATTAAATTTTATTTTATATCAATTTATATTTATAACAAAAAATAAAAGCTAGCAATAGCAACAAAAAGGATTATCTTAAATATTTATCCAAGTTGATTGAAAGCTGAAATTTGAGGTAGGTAGAAGTAGAGGATGTTGTTCAATAACACAGTACGGTTGATCGAGTTTCTAATCCTCAATATACATCAAACACGACGATGAAGATAAGTAAGTAATGTAAAGTAAGTAAGCAACCATCAGTATTATACATACGTAGAGAGTACATACAAGGAGAAAGGCTTAATAGTATATCCTAGATCCTAGATCCTACATATATAATATATAGTATAGTGTATAGTATATCTCCTTCAAACAGGAAGAGTATTTCGAAAATCCACGTTACGCATTGAGGCATGTATTAAGGTTTAGTATCTCACGGATAAGAGAAAACTTGGTAGAGCTAGAGCAGTTCGAAACTTTTTCTTCCTTGAATTTGCCTCTATATATTATATGCACCAAGAGAATATGTAGACACGAGAGTGTCGTATGACACCAGAACGAGAGATGTTTCCTTGCTCTCCTCTCTACTAGCGTCGTATAGGATCCCAGCTCGAGAAATGCGATATTTTAAAGTTAAGTATAACCTACAGCAAACGAAAATATATTATATAGTTTGGGAAATAATGATGAGGGGTAGCGAAGGGTGTAAGGGAGCGCTAGATTCACTCAAGTGTCGCAGTAGTTGCGACCGGATGCTGATGCTGCAGAGCAGAGGGGTTTAAATGCACAGTGCTGTCGGAATAAGACAAGACAGACAACCAGTACAACCCAAAGCAGTTCCATCCGTAATAATAGTAGAGAACAACAGAGTTAGTAAACACAACTATGCTTATACTTATACACTTATACTGTTATAACTAAGACGATGACACAAGTTATCTGCAAGATGAGGTGCAGCATTTGATTACATTCAGTCATTCGACAGTGCATCATTATCTCAAAACTTTCTGCATATTTATTTTTAAAATCTTCATATTTCATTCTAGAAAAATTCTAACTAAATGTCGTGCTGGAATATCCTCAAACAAAATAAAAAAAAAAAATAATAACAACCACAATAATGAATAAAAATATTGTATGAAACGGATATCAAGTATAAAATGCATCTCATTTATTTTTAATAACACACCTCGCAGATAAACTTTTTTTTTAACACGATAAGTACTCTAGAGTTGCATGAAAAAATGAAATAAATAAATGATAACAACAACAACAACAACAGCAATAAAATATATAAATATATCTATAAAACATCTGAATACTTTCATTATAAATGTATCTCTTTATAATTACATTCCCGGGTACATTGACTCGGTATAAGATAACGTGATTAGTATCTCCAAGTGACTTTATACACTTAATATTAGCTAGCTGAATGTTCAATCTTATATTATATTACATATATTTATTATTTAAATCTGTTGGTTGTTATATGTGTTATATCGCTAGCTGATTAAACAAATGATGGACTGCTTCATTAGACAAAACGTCGATCATATATTAAAAATGAGCATTATTATCGTACAGTACAATCGTACTTGACGTGTGAGTTGTACCCCAATAAGATTTATTCCAGTCTAGTCTAATATGTGAGCATACATACATAATATTCATATATATAGTTTGCTTGATAATACATGTACATGTCATGCAGAAAGAGAAAGAGCGATAACATACGAATAATAAAGAGTGAGAGTTAAAACTAGCCCCCTAATACAAGTACATACTTATTCTGAAACTTATCTACTGTACCGCACTTTTATATTATTTTAGCAGCCACAAACGACTGTTAAGACTCACCAATACTATCGTAATCGGCAGAACATACAACAAATAAACAGGAACGTCGACTCAACGTTGACTATGCTTGGGTTCATTGTTCATGACGTGCACATTCTCTGAAACGTGTTATCACGACATCCGTTCGATGTCGGTACATTAGATAGGATTGGACGCGATACGGAAACAGACTCACGCCTCTATATCTGTATATGAGTACAGTAATATTTATATGTGTATATATATATATAAATGTGAATCCCAGACTAAAGTGAATACCGCTATACAGTTTCAAACGCAACGATGCACCCTGTACTCGATACTCTAAACTACTGCATTGTTACAGTACAGATATACAGAGACACAAACATACAGGCTGTTTGATTCCGCTCGACCGAATTCGAACCGAGTCATTCTTCTGTAACCACTGATCTGGACTCTACTCATAGTACTCGTGGTATACATACTCCGTACTCCAGTTAGGAACACACAGTCAGTTAAAACAAATGAAACGACAGCATAACAGAGAAATCGATCCACCAGATAACAATTTCGTTGGTACACGTGCGCCATTATTATGTTATCCGCACAGACATAAAAAAAATAAAAAAAGTTTCAGAAAAATTCTCTTTAACTTTCTTCAAAGTAGCACGCCAGCATACCTCTTTATATGCTCATTTAACTAGCCTTACTTTATTATTTTTATTTTATTTTATCTCAAAGTTAAGCATTGCACATAATACAAAGTATGAAAAAATAAAATAAAAATAAAGGCAAAGTTTTGTATGTGTATAATAATAATAAGAATTCGGAGTATCTTGAAGTTTCAAGGCTTGGCCTTACTCTAACAGTAATTTTATGAGTGATCTCTATACATAACTTCGATTCTCTGATTTCTATCATATCCTACTATTATATTAAGAAGAAGGCAAGGTGAAGTGAGTTGACGCAGTCACACAATTAACTCAACTCTTTAGCTCTCGTTTTATTTAGCGTACAAAGTATTAGTATAAAGAAGGATAGTATGCTCATTTTTATCGTATTTAATTCTTAGCTCTGTCTTTGGGTTGTGTAGAAATTCCAGAAGTGATCTTCGAGTCGTTGCGAGGATCACGGGAATGTGAGATTCTCCACGGAAGAAGAGGAAGAAAGGACAGTGCAGGAATAAGAAGGGTTTTAAAAAAAATAAAATAGAAAAAGGGGATAAACAACAAACTAAAAATGTGTAAAAACTAAGAAAGTGTAGTGTGTAAGTCCGAGTCCAAGTAGTATAAGTTAATACTAATACCGGTACATATATGTTTGGACAAGAGACAAAGATAAAGAGTTGTATATAAAACGGTCGTTGGCCAGTCTTGCAAGGCTGCGGCAAGGCGAACTCGTATTCCTCGTTGTCATTGCTCCGGCTTCTATAGTATACTATATACTATATAAATGTATATCTTTCTCTCACTACATAGACATATCACATATACATACTACTTTAGTCTTTAGTTTACTTACTTACATTCTGTCCATCGTATCGTCCACATCACGTCCAAGTAGTTCAGCCGCCTCGGCTTTCGGCCAAAGAACTTTACTTGTATGTGTTACATATCCAACAACTGAAGAAACGAATCAACCAACGAATGAACAAACGTACAAATGAAAATAAATAAAAATAACTCCTATCCGGATCCGAGTTACTCTAACACAACCTTAAATTATTCAATCCACGTAGACTTGCTGTACTCTACTACATAACTCTTTCTCTTTTCTTCTTCTTCTTCTTCTTCTTCATTTTTATCTTACTCTTATCTTGCTCGATACTCTTACTCTATGGTTTCAAGACTAGCTGGATGTAATGGAATAGAAGGAAATCCACAGAGCACAGAGCACTGAGTACAGAGTTGATGATGGACTTGCTCAAGTTATAGTTGTCGTTACTCCAACCAAGATCAAGTAATCGGTTAGTGACAACACTCATTTCCTTTTTTTTCATTGAAATAATAATAATGATAATATCAAAAATTGAATTCCGTTTGTCATTTAAAATTTAAATAAATTCTCGAATTTTTTAAAATTTTAAATATAAACGTGTATTATATAGTGATGTCATTGCATTCCAAAGTATTGAGACAAGTTGTGTCCAAAGTACTACTTCTCTACTATATATATATATATATATATATATATATATATATCATACTACGAACTACGGGTTTGACAAGTAAAAGTGGTGGATGTAGATGGTGGACTTCTAACGAACGACTGAGTACATTCAACTCAACAAATATTTGATATCACATTGAACAGCTAAATTTCACGACGTTAATTTTTGTAACTCTGACTCTACTCGTTTGACTTTACTCAAACTATGTAATATAAATTTACATTATACAATAAATATATTTCTCTGGTCTTTGGTCTTTGGTCTTGAGACTCTGGTCTCTTTGAATAAATACAGTGACTACCCCAAAAACATAGCAAACTAAATAAATATTTGCGATACTTAATAATGTATCTCATGATTTTGATCAGTATGTCGTACGGAGAATTATTATTGTTTTTATTCCAGTCGAGAAAATAATTAGACGATACCGACGGACTGATAAATTTACTTTTGTAAATTCAAGTAAAACGGAAACCGGAAGCGTCGACAGTTGAAATGTCGACAAGCCTATCATTACTGTATTGGCATAACTGGTGTATTGGAATGAGACGAGTTTCTTTCTTCTTAGCCATGACATTTAAGGAACTCGCGATTACCCTCAAGAAGTCTGTCAAAGTGTATCAGCAAAGAGAATGAATAGACGCGACAATAAGTAAAGAGGAAGGAAGAAAAAAAGAGTAAGATATTGTTGGTAATATGGCTTCGTCTCAAGATCTTTCACAACAAGAGATCTTTCTCTATCGCTCCCTTTTCTTTGACATCACTTTAAACAATCTCTGATCCTCTTCTCGTCTTCCCGTCTTCTCAATACAACCTGAAGCCTTTCTCTATACTCTTCAGATTATCCAGCCTAGGCTTGCCGATGTAGTAGTCTAAGTACGGACAGACTACATACATAGCTTGTACTTTCTTGTAGATGATATTGCTAACTATAATAGTAATAGTAACAGTGTAGACTTCTGTTCTACTACTCCAGATATAATGTGATTTTGAAGCCCGATAATTTGCGCCAAGATCTAAAAGATCGTCATAAACTTTACGACTCTACGGGAGATAATAAAAACATAAGAAAATAAAAAAAAAAAAGGATAAATACAAACCGGTTGTTAAAAGAGAAAGGAGCCACACTAAGCAGAATTGTAATATAATGCGAAGATAGAAATATATTAACATGAAAATAAATAATTTTGTTAAAATTAAAACAAACTATAGTATAATTTGACTTTGGAAATGATGAATTGAAGCGATAACTCTGCTTTGTCATTTATACACTCATCATTTAATTATAATTCTCCGGCAATTATAATTAAATAATTAAATTAATCTACGGCGGCTATTAATAATCGGTAGATGACTATCTTATAAGTATGGGCATGTACATGCATTATATATTATATATATTATTTGTATTTTTTATTTACTACCTTTTTAAAAATATTTATAACTTTCGCTGTGTCATCGATAGATGGTATCGAATTTAAATTAACGTCCTTGGACTTTTTAAATTCATTGATGGTACTATACGTAATGTCAAGTTGTCGATTCCGTGAATTTTTAACCACTACAACGTCAGTAGACACAACAA
Organism: Cotesia glomerata; assembly: GCF_020080835.1. NCBI lineage: Eukaryota > Metazoa > Arthropoda > Insecta > Hymenoptera > Braconidae > Cotesia > Cotesia glomerata. The sequence goes on along the minus strand of NC_058159.1, from coordinate 22,950,801 downwards.
AATGTATTTACATTTTTTTTTTTAGGAGCTATTTTTCATACGCGTCACGTAGGAATGCTTCGCATCGACATTCTTCCAAGTAAGGGAATAGAAGTTTACTTTTTTGCCTTTTCATCGACCTGCTAGCTGCTACTTGTGTCTTTACTTATTTTCTTTCATCTTTTCTTTTCTTCGACTCTTTCTTTTTTAATACTTATTCGTGCACTAACAATATTCACACGACTTTTGCCTTCATTACATATATTCAATCACGTATATACAACATACAATATACAATGGAAGAAGGCCTTCAAAAGAAAAGACTGGCAAGTAAAGATATAGCGTTAAATATCCCTCGAGTCTATTTTAACTTGGTTTGACTGGTTGCGTGAATTTTCCACGCCTCTGAATATCGTGCATACTCTTTTAGCACTTAATTTTTTTTATTGCACTTCCCCCGCAATGTTTTCGTCGACGTGGTGATGTTAAAAATAACACATGTCCATTATGGATGATACATATACTCAAAAATAAAGTGCACTAAAAAATAATTTCTTTTTTTAACGACGAAAAAAGAGTAAAAATAAGGATTTTTATTTATTTTTTTTTTCTTTTATGGGTAACTTATTTGATTACGGAATTTAACCGCAAGTGAGGTTTTATCAACAATTGTGGTATTTAATCTAAATGAAAATGGGTTTATCTAATGATGCGAGATTGAAGAATTGACCATCTTCTGCTTTGACATTGACCACAAAAACTTTTACCGCAAATTTCACCACGGTAGTCATGTTTAATTAGATTAAAAAAAAAAACGATTACTTAAAAACTAATAAACTAAAAGTTTCAAAGCAGATATGTACAGAAGATTGAAACAAAATTTGAAATAAAGTAATCAAATAAATTAATCTATCATTTTTTTTAATTAATGATAAATTTTTATAAAACTGTTTCAATAATAATTGGCCTTTAGAAACTATTCTGACTATTTCTACGAGGGTGTCCCTTTGTATGTATGTATGTATGTATGAATGTATTTTTTTTACATAACTTCAAAATTTTACGTTAAATCAAAAACGATTGATTTTTGATAGCGGGATGTTCCAAGAATGGCTTTCAGGGTCAACCGTTTTCAGATTTTTTTTTATATAAAAATAAAATAATGTAATTATCCCGGTAATTTGAAACGCAGCGTCTATCCCATCGTTCAAAAAACAAATTTTCATATCGATCAATCATAAAAAACTGTCGAGCAACAGAAAATAAAAATGAAAAAAAAGAAATTTAATTTAACGATAACAAAAACATTTGCGGATAAAAGATAAAATTGAAAATCGATATCAGTAGTGATAGAAGAGTACAAACACAATATTTATGTTATTTGGAGGCGAAAATATTTCTTTAATCCATTTTAAACTGGCAGACGAATCTCCGGGGACTTATATACCCAAATGGTGTGATCGATAGTGTCGAGCATTATTCGTTGGTCGGGAATGCCATCGACTTTACTCCACTCCAGGTAACCAAAGTGTGAGTAGAGACCAAACAGGCCAGCGACAGCGATCGTGTTCGCACAACGGTGGCAATAATTCAGCAGCTGTATGTAGGAACTAGTACATGGGGAAAAAGACTCTCGATCGACAACGGCGGTGTCGGTTCGACGCTTAAATCGATTCAATTCAAATACATACGCATACACTTTTATACCCGGGGGTCTTCTTCATGTACTCTTTTTTTATTCATCCTTATCCTCATCCTCGTCCTCTCTCTTCTATCTTTCCTTATTTTCTCTATAACATGTAACATATAACATACAATATATAACACGACTACTTTGATACCTCGACGATACCTTGAGCTTCTGCACTATTACTATACCATCAGAGGCGTCTTGCAGTCTCACTGTTACTATCTATTTCTCGCTTATTCATTCCTTCCTTTCCGTTTTCCTCTTTTCTCTTTTCTCTTTTGCACACCGCACGTAGTGTGTAATACGTAACATTGTGTAGTTACAATATAAATATAGTTATACTATGTATGTGCTACCAGGTTACATTACTGATACGATACGAGGATACAAAATACATATGCGTATCCTTACTCACTCACTCGCTTACGCTGCTTACATATGTATGTACCTGACGGGTTTTTACGCCGCAACTCCATAACCGAGTTGTCGAGAGATGGACAAGACCGATCGATGAGAATCCGATTCAATGTCCAGCTATACTCTGAGGGACATCTCAATAGTCTTCACTGATTATACTCCGATATTGAAAAGTAACTAGACTAGTTTCCAGACAAATTTATTTTGATGTTGACTAATGATAGACAAAAGACTCTGTTTTCTCTATATTCCGAACATCGCCTTTTCACTTGTCATTTTCATTTTATTATTGTTCATTCAGTACCCAAAATAAATGTTATTTTTACCCTCACAGACATTTAATATCAAATATTGAACAATACTTCCTATAAATCTTTCATCATCTGTCAAAATATAAATAAAATGTAATAATGAATAAATAACTCTGTATATATATTTGGATTTACTTTGATACAAAGTAAAAATAACAACCGAGTAATAATTAATTTGATATTTATAATTATAAAATGACAGCAAAATGAAATTTATTGCACAAGTAAATGAATAATTTCGATCTCAGGTTATTTAAAAATGATATATTCAAATTAATGACCTAAATTGCTGTAATATATTATCATTAAAACACCTTGCACACAAATTGTCAGGTCCTTTACCAATAACAGCCGGTTAATATACATAAGTGCTTTTAGTGGTAAAGCAGCATCAATTTTGTTATTTCTTCATCTTTTTTCATCCAACCCCTATTAACTGACATTTTTATTTATTCATATTTTTAATAAAATACATTTTTGTTAAGCTTTGTTTTTATGCTTATTTTTTTCAGTTTATCTGAAGAAAATATATTTATAAATTTTCAAACATTTTGGTAATATTAATCACAAAAATCTAAAAAAATTAAGAAATGTCTAAAAAATAAATTCTTTTTGGTATGAATTTCTAAATCTACACTCAATAACAGTATCACTAGACATTCTTATTATCATGATTGAAACAAAAATGTGTATAAAAATTCTAAAAAAAAAATACCTCTTTTTACACGCTTTTTTTTAACTGTGTTCAGTAAAGGCAAAAAACACTCAAAGGAGTTTGAGCTTCATGTGAAACAAGAACATCGACATGAAAGCTCTGTTAGAAGTAGTTTTCTCTACTTGACCATGAAGCTGCCCTTATTAAATGTTCATAAAATATTCATACCAAAGTTCATCATCATTTTATCTAATATATGAGCGACAAGAGTTCAAACTAGATACCCATATATTAAAATTTTTAAAGACATTATGGCGAAACTTTTTTTAATGTATTAATGATGTCTTATTTAAATATGTGATATAAATAATGGCGGTGTTATGTAAGAAAAATTAATTTAGGGAAATTAATTGATTTTACATTTAAATTATTTATTGTGTTTAAGTATTCGGTCCTAGCGTGTTAGGCTAATAGACCGGGAACTTCCGAGTTTCTATTTATTGAGAATGATAGGTTTGTTGAATAAATTGGACGTTGAATAATTTTAATACATATATTGTTTAAATCAAAAATTAATATCATTAGTTAAATTACAATAATTACAATTATTACAATTATTACACAGTGATTCAAAGTTAACTTTTTCTTTCATATAACGATTTTACGATATTATTAAATTCACAAATATTAGTTATTTAAAATGTACCTGATAAAAATGATGAACTTTGTTGATTTGACTTACTCTTTAGATTTGGTTCACTTCATAATTATACTTTTAATTTTACAATCTTTTATTCGTTATTCGGTAAATTTAACACGTGGTCTATTCAGACTTATTAAAACTTTAATTGATGTTAACACTAGGACGTCAGGACAACGAAGAAGATTTTCTTGTGAAAATTGGGGGAACCAAATGTCCAATTATTTGTCTTTCTTGGGCCCTTACCCTCTCTCTTAAGTTGTTCAAAAATATCGCATGAGTCCCCTCTACTTGGGTCAGAGTGCAATATAGTTTTCTTACTTACTCTTATGTTCTATTAAACATCTATGTGTTTGTGTATACGTAAGCGCATTTACGTATAGACAAAGACAAAGGCAAAGATAAAGTACATTTGTACTGATTAACAATAATTTATTTATTTAAATCGAATAAATAGATATGTACTTGATTCTAGCATCTCTTACGTTTTTTGAATTTAATTATTTATTTGTAGAAATACTTCTGTTTTTTCATTTTATAAATTTGTTGCATTATTTTAGAATTTCATTATTTAATATTTGTTTATTTTAAATTGTTTAACTTTCAAGTTCTATTTTTTTTATCTGTTTCATATTCGTAAAGTTCATTTCTCATTTAATATTTAATTTTGATTATCTAAAAATTATTTAAAACTTGCAATATTAAAATTCATTTAGACATTTGTCTCAACACTCAAAATTCTGTACTTAAGTTACTCTAAAATCTTTTGGTTTAAAATAAATCTTTTTATCTAATATTCTTTGTCATTACTTAAGTATTTTTTATTTTAAGTATAAGTGAGTTTGCTTACGTATAACAAAACTCCCATTTATCTATTTAATCTCTTAAATGTACCTTGGCCCAAACTAATTACGGGAAATTCCCTGGGCCTCTTACAGGAGTCGAACGAGACACTTAATGATCACACTCGAATTATATTTTACAATCGTTAAAAAATGCAATAAAATCATACTCGAATTTTTTATAATTAATAAATATGTAAAGAAAAATTCTTTACATAACAGCGGTTTTAAGATTTAGTCATTTAATTACAATAGTGTGTTATTACAATAATGTATTGTCGTGGTTACTAATTATACGATCGAACGATTACGAATAGTAATTATGATTAGATGAAAAATCAATTAATTTTTTTATCTACTGCAAGATTAAGTTACTAATTTCATTGTTATTTATTCTGTAGAGATTTAATTAATTTTAATGCAAATATTTTCAAGTAGTAAAACAAAAATACATGGATAATGAGTATTTTTCCAGAGATGACATCCGTGAAAAATAAGATTTTCCAAATTAATCTTGATTCAGTTTAAATTTCGAATTTAGTGAAACTTCAATAGCTTATATAAAATAAATAAAATAAAATAAATTTATTAAGAATATAATATAGAATGTATATTGCAGAAATATTTACTCACATCATAATAAATCACCGATAAATAAAACAAATTTGACGATAAAGCGGAAATTTAATCCCCGAGGATAGATATCACGAGGGGGGAATATTCAATTGGTTGCTGTAACTCAGAAGAATCTTATTCACTCCGAACAACGCAGCAGGGCATGAGTGTGTAGCTGTTGGAGTAATGTAACATGGAATATAATACAAGTTTAGCAGTGTGTAATATAAGTATCGGGGGATAAATAAAGAAATAAAGAGAGATAAAGAGACGGAGAGACAGCGAGAGGGGGTGAGAGAGAAGGAGGTGTTATGTCGTAGCAAAAGAGTAGAATAGCCAGGAAATATAGTCTCGACCCAGTACAGAGAACGGAAGCGCGCGCATATAACTATAGTTACCACGTTCTTTCGATTCATACAACGTTCGTCAATGAAACACGACCAGACTCGGCGTATTACCCGAGTGTCGCGCCGCCGCGTGCTCAAAATCTCAATGACTCTATTATCCCACTTGTCGCAAGGGAACAGTAACGTCGTCGTAGTCATAGTCTTTCTTGTCTTCCTCGTCGTAGTCCTCCAGATCCATCTCACAAATCTTTCTCTATCCTTATATTACTGTAAATATGTGTATCTCTTTCTCTCCATTTCAAATAATAATATTCTCACTTAACAATAAAGGCAAAATGTCAGTCTATTGAAAATTTTTTCCAATATCATCCGGTTATAGATTCAAGAACTCGGTAATTGAGTGGAAGTCTCAAGAGAATTTTATATGAGAACAGCTTCACTAAAAATTATTTTTATTCATCTCAACATCTTATTCTTATCACTCCCTATTAATCTTCTTAACTGACTCTGACTCTGACTTAACTATATTTATTTAACGATATCATTTTTTATAAATACTCTTCCTATCATTAATTTAACTAAGTGAATAATTATTCCGGATGTACTTGAATGAAAATAATAATCAAGCGCTAAATAAAAAAAAATTATCTTCTACAAAATTCTATTTGAAATGATTAAATTTTAATCAAATAAACTAATAAATTAAAAATCGATTTTGAATAGCAACTTATAAATTTTAAATCGTGAATTACTGTCATTAGATTTTCAATTTAGGTTCCCGTAATTTGATAACAATTCGATAATTTTATCTAACTTAATAAACACCCACTAATATTGCATCCGGTTGTTTATTGGTTACACTTTTTAAGTTGTTAAGAAGTCGGGTGGTGGAAATCCGGTCCGGTGGAAGTTTCCTTGACAACAAATAGATAAGATAAAGTTTTGATGGCCTATAATTGTCAATCGTAATTATGATTTAGTAAATTTTTATATCTTTTTAACCATTGGCCAGACTTTATTTTTAACTTCCCGCTAAAAATCTCAGATTTTCAAAAATCGGGAAGTTATTGTTTTTACCCCGTTTGGCAAAAATCGAGTTTTCATCAGATCTCGACGTTTGAAGGTCACAGGAAGCTTCCCTGACTACCCCCGCGATGTTGTCACTATGTCTGTATGTATGTATGTATGTATGTGTGTGTGTGTGTGTGTGTGTGTGTGTGTGTGTGTGTGTGTGTGTGTGTGTGTGTGTGTGTGTGTGTGTGTGTGTGTGTGTGTGTGTGTGTGTGTGTGTGACTATGTGACTCGCTTATAACTTTTGAACGGTTGAACCGATTTCATCGCGGTTGGTGCCATTCGAAAGGGCTACGCTGAACTTAGATTTCCTGAGAATTTGAACCGATTCGGACCGATAGATTTTAAGAAATCTTGAAAAATCTTAAAAAAAATAAGAAAAAAATCATTTTTGAAAGTAGTTTTTTTGGAATATCTTTTAAACGGCTCTATCGATCAACTTCAAAAACTAATCCGCCCTTAAGCTTGAAAAACCACGCCGATCGGCGTCAACCCGATCAAAATCGGTTGATTCGTTCGAGAGATAGCGTGAACGAAAGAAAACCGAAAAAAGTGTTTTTTTCACATAACTTCGTCATTTCTTCTCGGATCACTTTTGATGACATAGCATAATTTATAGAGCTTAAAAAACCGCGTCGATTGCCGCCAAAAACGCAGAAATCGGTTAATTAGTTCAAAAGATATCGTCAATAAAAGATTTGAAAACAAGTGTTTTTTTAAAATCACTGCGACATTTTTAACTTCCCACTAACAAAATCGAAGATTTTCAAAAATTAGGAAGTTATTGTTTTCACCCTGTTTTGAAAAAATCGAGTTTTCATCAGATCTCGACGTTTTAAGGTCATAGGAAGCTTCCCTGACTACCCTCGCGATGTTGTCACTGTGTCTATATGTATATATATATATATATATGTGTAACGTATAGTTTGAGACACCCTATTTTTTTTCTTTAATTACGTTAAAAATACAATTGGCAATCGGGGATGAGAGTTTTTTTTTTTTTTATATATAAATTTCAAAGTTAAAATTTCGAAGACTGTCTCCAATGTTTAAAGCATTCCTTATAATTCAAGGACATGAGTTCAAAATTTTGATACAATTTCGAGCGAATGTATTGTTTGAGGACTTATGTGCACTTTGAGACCATATATATATTTTCAGGTCTGTGCTGAAAATTTCCACTTATTTTCAAGACATTCTTCGAAATTTATACATATTACTATAGCATAGATTGCTAAAACTTCTGAGGACAGGCCTCAAAATTTTGTTATCATTTTTAATAATGTCTTGAACTTTACACACTTCTTTTAACTTCCTGCTAGAAAAATTGAAAATTTCCAAAAATCGGGATGTTATTGTTTTTACCCCGTTTTTCAAAAATCGAGTTTTCGTCAAATCTCGACGTTTTGAGGTCTTAGGAAGCTTCCCTGACGATTCCCGCGAAAGTGTCTGTATGTATGTACGGATGTGTGTGTGTGTGTGTGTGTGTGTGTGTGTGTGTGTGTGTGTGTGTGTGTGTGTGTGTGTGTGTGTGTGTGTGTGTGTGTGTGTGTGTGTGTAAACCTCTCATAACTTTTGAACGGCTTGACCGGTTTGATCGCGGTTGGTGCCATTCGAAAGGCTTCGACTAAACTTAGATTTTAAATACAAGTTGGACTGATTTGGGCCGATAGATTTTGAGAAATCTTAGAAAAACTGCGAAAAAATTTTTTCCAAATGTGGTTTTTCCGAATAACTTTTAAACGGCTCGACCGATCAATTCCAAAAACTAATCAGCTCTTAATCAATTTGTGTTTAAAAATGTATCATAGAATTTGAAAAACTGCGTCGAATGTTGCCAACCGCCTGAAAATCGGTTCATTCATTCAAAAGTTATTGCGGTTTGAAAATTCAAAAAATAGTGTTTTATTAAACTTCTATCAGACTTTTGAGCTCGGAAAGCTCAAAATTACACAAAAATTATGTTTTTCGAGCTCTTTGAGTTTAAAAACGTAATGTGCGATGTTGAGCGCTTAATTACGAAAGTAGCGGGAAGTTGCAGGGATGGCCTTCAGGGTCAACCGTTTTCCTAATTTTTTTTTTTTTTATCTCACTTGTTTGACAGTGACCCTGCTAAACTATTGGTTGAAAAATATTTATCGGATAAGTCATCTACTTACAGGGCGATCAATTTGATTGGATCGTCTTTAGAAGCTAAATATATAATTCCTTCAAAATTTGTTTTTAAAAGTATTTTAGGCAAAAATTTTTCTAAATATTTACTAATAATCTTGTTACAGGTCAAATTTTTGTAAAAGTTTAAAAAATTCATCGCATACTTAAATTTTCTTACCTAAACAAGGAATTGTGAGTAACCAGAAAAAAAATTAATGATAATGAATAAAACAAAAGACTTGAAATTATACGGTTGTATTTAAAAAAAAATTAAAAAAAGGCGATATTATTTACAGTAGTTTGAACATGACTCTCCATGACTCGTAACTATACCCGCAGACTCAATTGTAAAATGAGTAGAGTAGCTGGTGCAGCGTAGAGGGAATGAGCCAACAGCCAAAGGGGTAAATAAAATTATGGTATTAAGTATAATAAAAAAATAAAGGATATTACGGCGAGACACACACTGATTGTGAAGCACGATCATTTAAAACACAGTAACTGTTAAAAAAAGGTAAATATAAATAACGCATATATATGTATACATATATATTAAGTCAGTAGCTGAAACACGATCTGAAGGACAAGGGGTGGCATCAGATTAGCATAACTTTAGCCCAAGAATCAGCAATGGCTACGACAGACTTTATGTACCTACATATATTTTCATAGTTCCCTCTTTTGTGGGTAACCTTGAAATAAAGCTGACTTATACATGTTTACTTGTTGTTACATACATACAATATATTACTGGTTTGGGTATATGATATGTATATGGGAGAGTTTTAAGCTATACTAAAATAACAGTAACAGACAACACGGCTAAACTCCACGACTATATAATATAATACTATCCCGGGTTGGAAAGGAGCAGAGCATACCACCGAGATTGAGAACTCTCGAAGAAGACTTTGAAAGGAAAACATTCAGACGATTAAGTAATACAAATTGTCAAACTTGTACACGTGATACACTTCGACAACTTGTCAACAGAATTAAATTAAACGTCTTGAATGTGTCCCCGCCATTAATATGAATTCTCTCTAAAATTTTAACGCTTTTAAAAAGCGTATTCAGTTTTTTCGCAAAGCCATTTAAACTTAATTTTTTTAGCAGCATTCATTGTAAAATATAATTTAATCTCAGTACGTGAGTTTACACTTACACGGCGATACCAGCAAAAAAATATAATATAATATAATAAAAAAAGTCCCTTCACCTCTGCTCTTTAAGAGGGTACAACTAAGGGTAGAAATAGCTAAGGCAAAAAAAAAAAGCTATTGTTGGGTTATTCGCGTTCGCTGGTGCGTTCGAAGCTCCTTTCACCCTTACGACCCTTCCCACACGCATTCCACTTTGCCCTAACACTGAGTAGAGCCCCCCATACTCATGGCTTTCTCCGCATCAGTTTCGATCTTTATTTTTTTACTCTTTTTTTATCCTCCACGCGACCTCGCCCCTTGTCGACGATACACACCCCAATACACTTGGAAATAACGTTTCCCTCACTATACTTTCTTCCATATACTTCCACATATAGATATAGAGATATTATAGATGGCAGTGTGTTATATATTATACGAAGGAAAGGAAATATAGTGAGCAGGAGGAAAAGGAAGAAAGAGGAATAGGAAGGAGTATAAGGAGAAGAATGAGAAGGCAGAAGCGAAGTGAAGCATCTTGAGGCAGCAAATCCTTGGCAACACGTGCGACCTACGACCGATCGATCCTTGGAACTACCCGCTACTAACATACACACACCATTCTGGTTTGTTCAATGCTACTATACGCTTTACATTAAACTATATTACAGCATACTTGGTTACCTTTTTTTGACTCGAAATTCTTCGGATATATATTTTATATATTTTTGGACTCTACTAGTTTTTCACCCCACAATCATCCCCGTTTGTGAGGTAGCGTCTATACTATACTGTATATATGTATCTAGTGTCTCGTTCCGTCAGTACAACGACACGCGTCGATAAGCTCGGAAACGACTGCTTGGCAAACGGCGACATCATAAATCTTAAGAATCAACTTGTACTGAGTAAAAGTACTGTGTACATTTTTGAATTTTTTGTTTACTGTGTCACGTTGTATTGTTTATGAAATTCTAGAAAGAACGCAGACAAAAAGTTTGTTGTAGAAAAATTGTTTGGTCAGATGAAAAATAGAATAAAAATAGAAAAATAACGATACTCAGAGTATGAACGTTCATGTCAGTTAAAAATTTAAGTGTTGACAAATATTGTGAATAAAAAAGATAAATGAAAATTTTTTGCCTTTTTCTATTACCAAGTTGAGCGATATTGTGTGTATGTGTAGGTATTTTGTGTTGTGTTTTTTTAGTAAATATTAGTTTCATCATTCACGTCACACACAGTAAGCACGACCTAAATCAACCTGCGTCCGGCATTCCTCATATCAACAATACAAAGCACAATACATTATTTGGAGCACAAGTAATGCGAGTATACGTGGATATGGAAGTAAGGAATTAAATTAAATGAAATAAAAGACTCGATGTTGAAGGGCAAGGAGAGAAATATAAATGTAAGTCGACGACATGCGTAATAAGATCCTGCCGTAAATACGATGTGTACGCATTTATTGGCACACGTGTGAACTTGGTTTCGCGCATTCCATTCTTGTATGTGTACACAACAACTACCTTATTTAATTTACTCATACTTGTAATTGTACGTGAATATTAATTATCGTGGTTATTATTTTGCCAGCTGATTGTTTTACTTTTTAATGAATTATTTTACAACTTATTAATGCAATTTAACAGCTTATTGTACTGCAAGTAATTGTTATTTATTTTTTCTTCTTTTATTAGCAAGTATGTGTAAATTATATAAACAATAAATAATAAAATTCACTGATAGTATAGTTACGTGGGTTATTTATTGACTTTGTAGTTATAAGGCGAACTCTGACTATGAGATTGAAAATTATATTTCGCTGAATTTAATAATCTTTATCTAAAATGTCTGACTGAATATAGATGAATTAAGTAAAGAATTTTACGAAATAAAATAATTTGTTGTCGAAAAACAAAAAAAAAAGTTATTTTTGACTTTTTATAATTTTCGTTTTTCAAAGCCCTGTAACTTTTTTCCTATGCATTTTATCGAAAAAATTAAAGAGACCTTTTTTGTAGAGAATTTAATTTCCTACAAGATAACAAAAAGGGAAATTTGAAAAAAAATTTTTTTTACGATTTACAATGAAAATACAGAAAAAAGTTTTTTTTCAATGTATTTTAAATGGGAAAGGGGACCTCCCCATGCGCCAGCTCAATTTTCAAAGAAACTTTTTAGATGTATTTACTCAAAAAAAAAAAAGTTTTTTTATTCTGACGCAGTCTAGTACGTATATATGTAATTTCGTTCAAGCAATCAAATTAACTATTTATTAGTGACTCAAAAGGACTAATTTAACTTGCGGATTTCGAGTTTGAGACAAGTTTTTAATTAAATATTGATAAATAAATATAAATTTTGAACTTAAAAATTATGAAGGCACAATATAGAACATTTTGTTTACAGAGTGAAAAATTTTTTTGTTAAAGATTTTCGAGAAATGAAAGATAAAATAAATTTTTATACTATCGGTTCACAAAAAAAGATGATGAACAAAAGGCAAGAGATTGATTGTAAATCATTAATAAATTTAATGGATTTTTATTGAATGCATGAAGTATAGTCAAGATAAAAAAATAATTTGAAACATCCCAACAATAAATGACAATTTTTTTTTCTTGCTATTAATATCAGAGTATAAATAAATGTCACAAGATGAGACGAAAAATAGGTTAATAATAATAATAAAATTAATGAATTGAGTGAAAAAAAAAAAATTAACCTGAAATATTTCTTTATTATCAAGCATGGCATAAAAAGACCTCGAACAAGTGCGCAGAAATGATAAAAGAAATTTAGTGTTTAATTTTCGTAGAGTTAGTTTTGCAAAAAGTGACTCAATAAAGCTCTTACAACATGAATAAAATTCATATTCCGATTCCGGGAAACAAATAATTTATTCATAAGGCCGTTATATAAAGGTTTCATACTGTAATAAAGAAAAAAAATGGACAATAGAACAAATATTTATAACACTAAACTTTAACATTAAATAAACCCCCGTTGCGTATTAATTCAATCTATAAATCTTAGTTTTTTACTGTATTAAAGTTAATATAACAGTTTCGTTGTTTTCTCTCATCTTTTTGCAATATTACCCCAACATATCTTTCACTCTGCATCTTCTTCCTCTTTTCAAGAGCAATAAACTTTACCAAGTTATGTTGTGACAAGCACAAAATTGCACTAGGAAAATTCACGCATTACTTCTCAACTTTTATTTTTTTTTTCTTCATGTTTATACCTTAAACTCCTCAAAATGCGTATGTACACATACATATATGCATACTTTAACATACACCCCACGGAACTTGTGTTCTATCTTCCTCGTTTTCTCTCTTTTATTATTTGATCATCTACGTAATTTATTTATTTGTCTTTAAATCGCGATGAAAACGAAGTAAAGTCGAGATGAAAGCTGAAAAAGTACTTTGATCGAACATAAACATTCTGTGGTAAAACAAATTTACTTTTTTTTATTTTTCCCCCTTTTTTTGTTATTATTATTATTGTTATTTTTTTTTTACTATTATTTGCCTTTATTTAATCACAGAATAAACCAACCTAGACTTCTCACTTAACTTTTATTTTTATTTTATACCTTTACATTTTTTTTTTTTAAATATTATAAAAGTTTTTATCGACGAGTCATATCATATAAGCTTTAATAATAACCACAATAATAATAATAAAAATAATGTAATAAGTGGAAATATGTTGAAAAAATTTTCAAAGGTAAAAATAGAAAAGAGTAGCAATGTAAGGCAGTAAAGAGAAAAAAAATAATAAAGAAATTATGAAATGAAATGAAGGGTGAGTCAACTCACCCTACACCCTATGCTCGAGTGACATATTGCGTTAATCTCTCCACAGAAGAAGGAAGTCGAGAGTACTGTACTTTGCGCCGGTACTAGCTCACACGACAGCGTTACCAGGTCGTGTTCTGCTTGGCAGGTAGGTGTAAAGAAGTGAAAAAAATAGAGACGGAGACAAAAAATATTGCGGAAAAAGTAGAAAAATTATAGAAGCAAAAAATAGGAAGCTGACTACAAAAAACAAGCAAGAGCTATGAGTTCTCATTCTCAGCATCAAATATATATATACTCTCAACGTACCACACACAAAGTCATTTAGTTACATCTTTTTTGAACTCAATCTAGACAATTTATAGATAACAAAAGTTTATGAGAATTCATTTATCACCTACTGAGGTTTGTACTCTCTTAAATCGAAATAGTGACTTTGGATTATGAAATAGTGACTATTCACTATTTAGTAGTGAAAAGTATACCACTATTTGAATTAGTGATCTACTCTGCACTGCAAAAATAGTGAATAGTCACTATAGTCACTATTTCGATTTAAAAGAGTAAGTTAATTTAAGATATTTAATTTAAAAAAGTTTCCTGTTACATTACCCGGTAGAGTCAAGTTACGCTTGTTGAACCGTTATAACTTAAAAATTCATATAATAAATATTTTTAGCATTTTTTGTTAAAATCCATCCGTGCTACCCTACGATATATTCTGTTCTAAGAAATGAAACACTACTGGATTGTTTAAAAGCGAATAAAATTCCAGAGATTCTTTGAATTTTTAAAATAACTATTTAACTCGATAGACAAATACTTTTATTTAATTTAAAGGTTTTTAGTCGATCATTAGTATCATCAACATTTACTGAATGCAAAAAAAAAATATCATATTTCAGAGTCTTGAAATACTCAGACAAAGAACATGAAGAGAATTTATCCTTCGATAAAACTAATTGACGATAAGCATCTTATCTAGTAACTATATTTGTACCTGGTAGACCAAAAAGTAAGCTTTTCCATTAGCGACTATATAATTAATTAAATTCACCAAAATAAACGATAAATTGCGTAATGCAATAATATTATAGATTATAATTATGATTTCGCGATGATGATTGAAATATAAATTACATAAAACAAAATGCAAATAATCCTGAATAATTAATTAACCAACACGTGATTATTTCATTGAAATATTAATACAATTTACTTTAGCATTAGAATAGCTTTTCACCGAGTACATATCTATTCGTAATAATTTATTATAAATTAATGTGGGAATATATATTTATGTATCAGCAGCGTTCACAACACTCAACAGCTAACAGCTATACATATAAATATATATGTATAAGCATATACTGTATAATATTTGCAGGTTACTATATATTCACAAACTCATTAATGTTACCAAATTTTATGATATAGTTACGTTGGAATGGCGGTGGTTTTGTATTCAAATTTCAATAATCTAGTATTAAACGTTATTACAAAGCGCAGTCAACCGCACAAAATTATTACGACGCGGTGAGGTAGATTATCCGCCCTCAGCCCTACGCCCATTATTTTTTTATTTTAGCAAATTCTCTTTATCTACCATTTCTCTTGCCCGTTTATTTTAAACCGTCTATATATGCGTACATATATGTTATTCACTCGGAGAATGAACATCACATCATCATGACTATGAAAATTTATCGTCAAGTGAATCAACCAGCACGATAAGTATAATAATCGTAATTGTCGAATGGGTACGTTAAAATATGAGAAAAAAAAATGACAACTGTCGATTAGTCAGACAACACAATCACGAGACAAGTCTATTTATGAACCGAGCAATAATAGAATAAGCGAAGAGTGGAATGAAAATAAAAAATAAAAAAATAAATGTTGAATGGCATAGAGGCAAATGTAAGTATGAAAGAGTGTGAGAAAGTAATCAATAGATTGTCATCGCTGTTTTTTATTTTTATTTATCTTTCATTTTTCCATGGAGCGATAATGACTAATGGTAATGTAATTTTAATTTGGAGCAAAGTGTATTTTTATGTTTAATTTTTTTCTGTTTTTTATTTTTTTTTAATATAATTATTTACTTACAATAATTACATATTTAAGCGTTTGACTGAATGGAGAAGACTTAATAATTAATGTACAAAAGTTTTTTAAGAAAATTTTGTATAGAAGATTTTAAAAAGAAAATAATATAAAATGAAGATAATTGTGACACGCAATTGGTGCGAGTTGAG
This sequence comes from Cotesia glomerata, assembly GCF_020080835.1. Classification (NCBI taxonomy): domain Eukaryota; kingdom Metazoa; phylum Arthropoda; class Insecta; order Hymenoptera; family Braconidae; genus Cotesia; species Cotesia glomerata. The sequence goes on along the minus strand of NC_058159.1, from coordinate 22,934,805 downwards.
GAATAATAAAAAGGTTTTAAATTCAAAATGGATGATTATATTTAATTTGGTAAAAGAAGGAGGAGGATAAATCGTGACGAAAATTTTCTAAAAAGTTTATGTAGTGAGACGGTTGATTGAATGAGGAAACAATGAAAAGTATATAACCTTGTCGTAGGATTAATCGCTTGAGGCACTTGGTGATTATCATCAAGTAGAAAGCGAAAAGGGAAGAAGGGAGTTGAGATGAGAGATGAGATGAGAAGAGAAGAAGGGTGTTCAAGAAAAGAATAAGACGAATAGAAGTGAAGAAGGTACCTCGAGGCGTGAAGATGAGAATGACAACGGCAAGGACGCGAATGCATCTTTACTCTACTCCTCGGTTCGGGCAACGGCAGCCAAGTGAGCCAAGGGAATACCAACTAAATGAGTTCGAGAGGGAGGAAAAATTAAGACTGAGACTAAAAGATAGAAAGTATCCGTAGAAAGACGGAAGGATGGGATGGCTAGTTAGGAAGGAAAGAAGGAAGGAGGGAAATGCTGGTGGAAAGAGAGTCAAGAAGTCGTAGTAGTTTCTGTAGATAGTTCTTCCTTGGTAGTGGTAGTTGTAGTCGTCGCCAACGTCGTCGTCGGCGCCTTCGTCGTCTTTAAAGCCCGAGAGATGGGAAAGTTTGGAAAGCCTGAGGCGAGAACACTGGGCACGAACGCAACGTTGAATTTTCGAAGGACTGAAAAGTTTAAGTTAGCTGAAGTAGTCGAGGTTTACAAATACGAATACGAAAGTAAAGGGAGAGAAAATAAAATAGATGCCAGTGGCCAGAAAGTCTCTTGAGTATGTACATACGATAAAATGTGTAAAAGATAGAAAAGATAGAATGCGGCTTTCGACATTGGTGACGACTAATATCGAAGAAATTTAAAAAGCGATTTTATTCTATATGGGTTAAAGAATTCGGAGCGCGTGTCGACGACGAATGCCCGGTACAAAGTAGAGATGAGAATCGTCGAAAGAGTTGAGAGAATAAGACTAAAAGACTAAAAAATAAAATTAAAATGAAATGATGAGTAAGAAAAATAAACAGATAAATAAATAAATAAATACAAAAGCAGAGTCAAGGACGAAGGAATCAACCAAGAAGAACCTGAAGAGTATGCACGGTTGGACACGCGAATCAGAGAAAGACGATTGGACAAGTAACCACCAGAAGAGTAAGAAAATATAAGAGAAAGACAAAGAAGGTTTCAGCTGAGTATGGAGTATGAGAGTGAAGCCAAAGTCTCAAGAGAATGCAGGACTCGTGTTGAGTAAACCAATGGCCCTTCTTATATTCTTATATTATTCTTCATCAGTTTTACTTTCCTTTTCTTCTACCTTTTGATCGGTATAGCTCGACTATACTCATACTCTTAATCCCGGGTTCTTAATAATTTCTCTCTGTCACGATCTGTCCGTATCGTTTTCTTTGTTCTCTCTCGAGAGAACACAATCGATAGGTTTCCTGGTGCCTATTAAAATCCTTTTCTGATCTTCTCTTTACCATTGTCCACTTCACTTCCTTCTTCATTCTCTGTCATTGTATTATTTCTCACCATCACCACCATCAAAACTTAAACATATATATCTATATATGAACATAGTTACTCACTTACACAACTTTGTCTTGGGAATTAAACCTCTTACTCGAGATCTCGACTCCCAGCTCCTCTCGCAAATAACTAATTCGTAGAACGCTTGGGATTTTGAGCGTGACAAACTCAATAACCCAAATGATAATAAGAACCAAACAATAAACTAAAAAATATTCACATTAACTCATTTCATTCTCTCCATATAATATAGTATATAATACCATTTAAAAAATTATTTTTCTCTGGATCTTGGATCGAGATAGAGTAGACCAATTTACAATGAAATTGGAATTTTATTATTCTCTGTTATTTTGTCTTTTAATATTTTGTTCTCCAATCTCGAAAGACGTATGTATTTACACAAACATTAGGACAAAATAGGCGAGAAAAATATCAGTCTCATTCCTTGTTGTATTGTTACCTACACGCGTGACTCCATGAAGGTCTAAGAGTCAAAGGAAGGAAACACACAAAGATATTATTATTAACAAAAAAAGGCCATGGAAGGATTTAGGATAAAAATAAAAGAAAAAAAAAATGCTTAATAATAAAAAGAAGAAAAAGGTATAGTGATTATACCACACGGGTTTTATATGAATCCAAATGCATTGTCGAGGCGAGAATGAAAGGGAGACAAGTAAAGGCAGGCGCGAGCAGAGAAACGCGAAAGGATAAAAAAGGAGTCGACATCAACGAAGGACTAGCTCTGATGTGATGTATTATATACAACAACAACTTCTCTCTACTCTATAATACTACTCAGATGCTGTTGGTGCATCAAGAGAAAGGGAACTAAACCGAGAAACTGAGAAGAGGATCGTCTTATGGCTAGTCTATGCTACAGCACACCACACTGATATCAACTAAACCAGCTACAGCCATACACATAAGACACAACTCTGAAACTCTGAAGACTGAGGTAAGGCTTTTAAGGCCCGGCTGGCTCTCTACCTTCTACATCTATACATCGTATTATACATATAAATATTGAATACACCGATACGATGGAGGATGCTTGGTCATATACAGCGTACTCTTCAGAGACCCCGTGGGACTGCCGCGAAGAAATCTCGCTTAGCTCCGTCTCTTTCCACCATATTACAGTCTACACTGCTCTCACGGATACGAATCCAAGAATCTAGGACTTGGGGATGTATATATATTAACATGGGTTCGCCATCACAGTCGACGCGCGCAGACTTGTACCACCGCTACATACACCAGTCACAAGAGAAGAAGCAGGATATTTTATTTTATTTTTGTTTTTAAATATTTTTTTATCCTTACTCGCTCTCGACCACCTTGTGTTTCATAGTGTGTTTTCTCTGTTCAAGACTCCTCGTCCATTTTGCCCGTTGCATCACACTGGGATTCACATCTTCACGGTTTTATTCCTATTGAAAACTCACCGAGGCTGCTTATGCTGCTACTGTTTTATTTTTTTTTTTTTGTTATTGTTTTCTACTATTATTATTATTGTTGCGATAGTCATAGACGTAGCCATTATTATGACGAGTGTATAATAAAGTTGAGAAACAAACAATGAGGAAAGATTAAAAAAAAAGGACCGAGATGAGATTTAATGTCCCGTTAGTGTCTTGGTCTCTTTTCTCAGTCACAGTCTCGAGATCAGATAGGAAATAAAAAATCAACAGAGTATTTTATATGCGGCAGAGAAAATGAGATGGATTATAAATCCAATGAGCATGTCATCGTGTGTTTAATTTATATAAAACAAGTACATACTGTTTACTCTACGGCTGATGCTGTACAATATAATAGCGAAACTAGTTAATAATAAAAGAATATAAAATGAAAAGCGTGTGAACTAAAAACCGGTCATTGCGTATTCCCTTGAACAAATACTCAAGGATAATCCGTCTAGATCTCCTGTTATTTCAGGTACTCGTGTAATCCTTCTTTGTGAATCGGATTCGCTATTCTTTTTGCGTTTTTTATTTTCCGTTCTATTTCTATTATTTTATTATTCCATGTTGTTTTTTATTTATTCAACATGCACGCGCATACTTTTGTTTTCTATTTCTCAAACATACACCGACGAAAAAAACAAGTACTTTGCTAATAGAATATTTTTTTATCCATAGAATAATAAACGTTTTGTAGATTTAATAAAATCGAATTATTTTGGAGCAAAACCTCAAACCAAACACATTTTTTTATTTTTTTCAATATGAATTTTATTTATTTAAACCCATTTCTTTTTTTTTAACTCCTAATTGTTTAACCGTCGACCAAAGTACCGGTCACAGTTCGGCGAACATGTCCGGGACACCGTGATCATAAACCATGCCGACACACTCACGTAATTAATAAACATTTCCTTGTGCATTCAACATATATGTTTATACATTGCAGAAATACAAATACATGTACCCATAAAGTTTACTATACTCGGTAGTTAGACAAGAAAAACCGCAAGCGTCTTAACTATATTCTCGCGCGAGAACTGACTAACCGGGTTTACCTTTGCTGAATTATTATTCAGATACTCGAAAAAAAGCTCAACACAAACATTTCAGTATTAATAATAAATTAGTATCATTTTACATTATTAAATTATAATAATAACAACAATAAATAATAAAAGTAACTGATCCATAAACATTTAAAAAAAGTAAGTGTTTAGACAAGATGGTTTTGTGGGAGAGTGAAAAGCTTAACAATTTATCATTGAGCATGACGAATCTCTTTCACTCGATTTCTTTTTTAAAGAAAAAAATATGTATATGTATATATATATATATATATATATATATATATATATATATATTTTGAGTGATTTGGTTTGGGTCTATTGGTCCCTATATCTACTTCGCTTCAGAATGGAGTACGGACGATTGGGTAAGTATAACGAGGGGTTAAAACTATCCTGTTTTTTTTTCTTAGTCATCCAGAACCAGAATACAGACTAGCGTAGCATAAAGGACGGTAGGCATGTATATATAATATGTGTATATATTAAAAAGTGCATAGCACCGGTACGGATTGAGTGTAGAATATATGTAGGCGCGGTCTTTTCTTAAATGCCGGGAGCCACCAATACGAAATAAAAAAAAAATCCATTGCCATCATCAGACTGCGTTGTTGTATATTTCAATGGAAGGGTACCCCGGAGGCGCCGCATCCTCGTATGCACTTTTTTACGGTATTCAATGGTGTGACGATGATAGTGAGTATTGGATCCCAGTATTCCGTCTTCTTCTTTTACACTTTAATACTATCGACTGTATAGTAGTTTATAATGTATAATATATATTGTATATAGTATTATACATTGGTGGCAATTTGCGATCAGGTTTGAATCGAACCGCCGGATGGATAAACGCTCGATTAATAATCGCCGCCTCCCGTCGAAGGTCGTTGTGAGAAAGCCAAAGCCGCGCGTAATATTAGCTTTAGTAACTTAAAGGAGTACCAGATAACCCAAGACACGCCACAAGACAACTCTTAGGCTGTATATATATGTATAGATAAATATTAAAGTTAATAATAATACAGAGTGAAATAGTCTCACTCAATTTCATTTGCCGAGTTTTATTATTTTAATTTAAAACACGCGATTTAATATCATTATGAATAATATATATTCACTGACCAGTCGTTTAATAGAGTACCTTAATAATATCAACGTTGGAAAAAATAAAATGACGATAATCAATTTATTAATGAAAAATAACAAAATAACAAAATAAACGCCGGAGTGATCCGATTAGATGGAACTATATAATTCTAGGCTGGTTTAGATTAGTGTGAGTTATAAAAAAATTTTTAATCTCCGCGGGTATTAGTAATATAAAGCGACTAAGGTGAAGATAAATAATCATTCACGCGGCCAGAGGTCGCGTAACTGCTCCATTCATTTTTATTTGGTCTTCATATTTCATTTAACGTATATATATATGTATATAAAATCCCTGATACAGACCTTGAGAACTCTTATCAGATAGAAGAGCCAATGAAATAGCAGTATGGACAAACATTTAATTCCTATCTATCTTATGTTTTCTTTTTGTTCTTTTAGTTTTATTTGCTTATAACAAAGTTATTATAAGAAAAAAAAATAATTATTGAAATTTAATCTCACGTTATCTTTGTAATATTTTTTCATGTAGATTTTGTTAATTGGCGCACTGTTGACCAAAAATTTTTCAACCGTCTCGCCATATAATTCTTTTTTACAACGGCATACCTTATTCAGATCGAATAAGAACAACGGAGGACAAATTCACTCTCTTTTCTTCTCAACTTTAACATATACATTTATATACATGTATATATACATCTACTATTAAGATTTAAGAATGCGGGCGATGCGGCCAACGAAAAACCCAAAGATGTTATAAAAACCAGGTAGAACTCCCTCGTCCAGGTATAAAAATATAATAGGATGCCAAACGATATTTTACATTAATATTCGCCAGGACTGTGATGTAAAAATGACGTATATTTTTGCAAAGAAAAAAACTATCAATAATTAATCTAGGTTTATTGTAAATAAAGATAACAAAAAAATTATAAAAATTAATTAGATAAACTCACCGTTTTTCTGGCGGCCTCCAGCTCTCGTTTATCTTGGTCGATCGTTGGCTCCTTTCCACCCACCCCCTTAAACGCGCAGAATCATTTCGAGCGGCCGTTTCCTTCGATCCCTTAGCACACTTGAAAAAAATAAAATAACCTAACAACCCTTATCCACGGAGTTGATTAACCACTTTTACCATAGGGTATATTTTTTGTGTTGCCGATAACACACGACCCTTGCCAGTCGCTCGACCGGTATTTCACGCACACACTAATAATCACACACTCTCTTTAGATTTTATTATTACTGTTATTTTTGTTACTATAATTATTATCAGAGTAAGAGTGAAAGAACCCTTTCTCCATGCACCACCGATTTGACCTTGCGATACTATTTATTATGTATTTAGATTCAAAATTAATAACAGACGTCTGTTCAGCGACTACGACAGGTATACAATACTTTCAATCGGAGTCAACGATACACAAGACACCAACTATTGACTTTGTATTATTTAAACAAGTTTTTAGTATCACGCTCTCATATAAATAGATAATAATTATATCGATATCAAATGAATACTTATTATTTATAAACAGTAAAGGTCAATTTTGTCGGGTCACTGTTATTTTCACCTAACTACGTCGGCTTCCAAATTCACCCTTCACTTCACTTCTAATCATCTGTTACACGACAATTTTTTATTTTATCTTTATTTTTATCTGTAAAAAAAAATAAACAAATGTTCACTCACATATATTATATTTATTATACACAGTCACTATTTATACACTAATTATAAAAAAGTGAACCATAATATGACGTATTTATCAGTAAGGTTCAGCTACTCACCATCGATATCGATATCGATCTTGATATTGATATTTTAAAATAATAATATTTAATCTCCTGGTCGCGTGGGATGTATTTAAAATACCACGTTAATAAATTTACAAATATAAATGCAAATACATAATACGGTGTATATAAATACCAGCGTTATCACTTAACTTCAGTATCAATACTTAAAAAAAATTCCACATAAAAAATATCTGGCCATTAAGAAAAAAATCTCTCTGCTCGTAGTTAGAGAAAGATGAGAAACGAGAAAGGAGCCTAAGTTAAATAAAAAAAACTGGCCGAGCCACAAGAATACGGCGAGCCCTGCCTCCCACGACACACAAATACACACACTGGGTGTATATACGTATGTATGTATATATAACAAACACACACTTGTTTTTATATTTATCTCTTTTTCTCAAATGTTGCCGGTAACTCTCACTTTAGCTTTCTTTCCTTCTCGGCATAACCATTTATTTTTTTTTCTACCTTGTCTGGTCTGTCTTCACTGCTACAACTACAACTATCCTCTACACTGAACAGTGCTGCTCGTGCACTCACTTTAATCCTCAGTTATTTATTTAATTATTATTATTAATTGTAATTAACTATTAATAATAATAAAAAAAAAATATTTCATAAAAAAATCTATTTATTTATTTACTGAAAAGTAACACGAGCGTCCAGTGTCCCTTTTCAGAACGTGATCGAGTCCGCGCATTCCCCAGCACGAACGGCGCTAAAATGGCGATCGAAGTGACAGCTCTCGCGCCGGCTCAATCCTCCAAAATATTATTTTCATCCACTGTTAACTCAATTATCATTTAAAATTCACCTGGAATATGTAACTCCATTAATTGTTGATCCACAATAAACATATATTGATGTATAAATAGTTGCGTTGGATGTACAAAAAATAAAAAACATAAATGAAAATAATATAATTTAGTACATGAGTTGGTTGGTTGGTTAAGTTGTATCGTGGATTATTATAAATTGTAACTTATTTAGTTGAGGATCTGAGATACTGGTTGAGTGTCTGTAGAACCGTCACGCGTCTCGTTAATACACACACACACACCCTAAGCACCGCTCTGCACCCTCTCGACGTTCGATGGCAGTTTTATAATATTAAACAACCCGGTACAATGTGCCACCACTGACGCGTTTTGTGTTTATACGTTTGTGCTTGCCCGGACCACTCACGGGACTCAACTGCTGGGCTGCTCCTGCTGTTAGCTTCCCTCTTACCTTCTTTTCTTCCCCTCAAGTCACCTCATCTAAAAACCAATCCGAGTCTAAACTAAAACCCCCTCTACCATAACCAGAGCAACCAGAGCTACGAGCTACTTTACGCTCCAGTGGTGCCCTCTATGCTATTTTCTCACGCCCGTCTGACAGCCAATCAGGAGCTTATGTTTACTGACCAATTTAATTCTTACGCGGGTAATTTGTTACTTTTAAAATTATTAATTTTGATTTATTGATTTTATGTTACTGTACCTTTTTTTTTTGTTTTTTTTTTTCTTTTAAAGTAAATATTAAAACAAAAAGATTAACTTGAAGTTGATATCGATAGTGAAATGTAAAGCAAGAAACGATGGAAATTCAAAAAGAGGATTTAATACAAGAAAAGGGATAAAAAATTGAGAGGAAAGAAAATAAGACGGATGTGCTGTGTTGATTTGCGAGAGCACGTACCGATGATCTTTTCTCGATCCAATTTTGATTTGAATCTCATAGTAATCTTCCATTCAAAATATTTATGCTTTACAGTTTTGTTAGGTCTTTTAAAAACAAATATCTGAATAATACATCTTTATTTACAATGCTATTGATTTTATTATTTTAGTATATTGATTTATTGATTATAAAAAAATATTCAAATGGTTTGGTATTGTAGTTTATTTTAGTCTACACCTGCATAATGTTATTTCACTTGGTGTGTTTACGTACGGCACAACATCAACAGTACTGATCAATCGGTTGTGTAATTGTCGAATCATAATGGGTATTACGAATTGTACAATTGTAATTAATGCAATGTCAATAGATAATTAAACGTGTTACGGGTAAAAGAGTTCACCCGTATTTAATATTAGATATTTAAATAAATTAATAGATTATTGTTAAATTTTATTAAAAAGAAAAAAAAACTATATATTTAATAGATTAAACAAACTTAAACTAGAAAAAAAACTTGTTCAGTAATTAACTAAGTTAAATTATGTTGAAAGTAGAAGACGAAAATTATCGGAGCGCAAAAAAAAGACACTAAAAAAAAGCAAGCTCCAAGGGGAGATGCCTGTAATTTACTTTTAGTTCTTACTTGTAAAAAATAACATTCTATGTCGTATAAAATTAATTTTTCTTTTTAATGCAACTATGTATATTATTTATAGTAATTTTTTTATGAAAATTAGTTTTAAATTGAATAAAAAATAATTGACATTTAATTAGTTCATCATCTTCACCTTTTACATCTTAACAATAAAAAATGTAGTTGGTAAAAACTTTTTAAAATTATTTTTAACATTTAATTACAACCTACAACTTTTTTACTGTCCTTAATTAATCATATTAGTGACAATTTTTTACATCACCTTATAATTTATTATTGTTGAATTATTACAAACTTAAGCTGTTAGTGTATTTTTATAAATAATATCTCATAAAATGCAACGAACATAAATTACTTTTTGACAATAAAAAAAACTGTCTTTTACTTTTTTACAGTTTTTTAATGAAGAATGTAAAAAAGTGTTGAAAGATAAATAATAAAAAAAAAAGCTCGTTCAATCTTTGGCAACCACGTGCCATTTGTTTGATATTTAAAGACTGAAAATGAGACACGTGTTCTGCACGTGTACAGATCACAAAAGAGAACAGCGTTCTCATCAAAGATACGTGCCTTTCGTATGTTTCATATTTAATCCAATTATCTTTCACTGATATTAAAAAATACACTTGCAATTAAACTATTTTTTTCAAATTATTTTATTTATTTGAAAATAAAGTTTCACGATTAGCAGCTTGTTGTTTTATAAATTTTTTAAACCGATGCATTTGTTCCTCAGTAACAAGTGACGTTATAAACATGTACTGTGGATTATCATAATCAGCTTCACTATCTGTTACAGTAGTTTCTTTATACAACCAAGCAGCGATGTTACTTCCAGCGAGTACGCGTATTTTTAATGATTTACGACCAGTTACTTCTAGTATGTGTTTTTCTATTTGTCTTCTCAGTAAATCAATACCTATAAAATAAAAATCAATTATCGATTATTATGAAAATATAATGCAAGTATTCTACAATTTTATTGCAAGAACTCTGAGAATGTAATTTTATAACTTATAGCAAGTAGAATTTGAATACAGTAGTTATTAAAATACTTATTTAATTAAATTAAATGTATTGATTTATTAATGAAACCTGTTAGCTTAAGAGCTGAAATTACTGTAACATCGTCAGGTACACTGCCTTTGGGTGCAATGTCACACTTATTAGCAATTTCAATTATCGGTTTATTCGGTATCTCCAATTCAGTCATTATATTATCAAGTGTCTGCCTGACATGATCTATTTGAGCTTTTTTATCCGGATGACTAGCATCATAAACGTGAACAATTACATCCTGAATAATAAATAAAGTATTAGTTTAGCTGGAGATATCAATTTTAAAATGCATTATTAATACTTGCAGCTATTATTGCATCCTCAAATGTCGCAACAAAAGGTTCAATAAGCCCCTCTGGTATGTCTTGAATAAATCCAATAGTATCAATATATAAAACTTTCAATCTGCATGGCAATAAACCTTCATGAGCTGTCGTATCAAGTGTCGCGAATAATTTATTTTGGGGAACCAATGATTTATCATTACTCAATGCTCTTATTAAACAAGTTTTACCAGCATTTGTGTAACCAACAATCGCAACCGTCGGTATTTTCTTACTGATTCTATTGTTGCGAATTAATTTTCGGTGTTCCTTTAATTTATTTAACGCAGTTCGTAATTTAGATTCGCGAGCATGAAGAACAAACTTTCTTTTCTCGGACAAATTTATTCGACCCTCGCTGTCTTCGTTTAACCAAGTTATTTTTTTCCATATGTAAGGCAACTCAGCAAGCGCTACTTGTAATTTAGCTTCCGGGGTCTTAGAATGTTCACGAAATATTTGGATGACTATTGAATAACGATCATAAACCGGAACGCCAAGTACATTTTCTAACTGATGAATCTGTACTGGTCGTAAAAGATTCATGCTTACAAATACAGCAGTTATTCGTGAATTTTGTTTAACACGTTCTTCAAGCATTTTTAAATTACCTTTACCTAAAAGTTTTTTTTTCTTCAATGTCATTAGTGATATGCATAAAGAATCGACGACTGTCCAGCGTGGTAATGTTCTTATTAATGCTTCTGCTTCAGCTAATTGCAGCTCAGGCTTTGTATTGCGTTTTTTGTCAGTACCCCACTTAATAAACGGCTGCAATACTAAAACTCCGTGTCCATTTTGAGCTGGATTCAAGTACTCATTAGATAATTCTGCATACTCCGTGTTGATGGAAGGATCTTCATTCACTGATTCATCTTCGTATGCATGTAAAAATCTTTTGACACACAATGAAGTTAAATTATTATTACAGATATTACTTCTAAATTTTTTATAATTTGATAAAATAAACTGTGACGTATATCTAATATTTTTAAATAAATGCATTGTAGTAGTTTATTGATATTTAAAGTTTTCTTTGACTTCATTCATACAAGTTTCTCGGGCAGACTTTCCAGTATAATACAATATCGGGAGGCCAGACAAAAGTCCAACTGCTACTCTTGCTTCAGTTGGTATTCTGAACAGCTTGAAACCTTTAAGTAGCATAGGTATTCCAATTATACCTGTAATGAGAAAACATAATTAATATTAAAATAATGTTTTGAATTAAAAATTTACATACAAAAATTGTCTTAAAAGTCACTAATTAGAAATGAGACTGTATAAAGACAGTATTATTTTTAAATTAATTAAGGGGTCAAATGAAGAAGCTATTGCTGGTTATGAAGAACGTAGCAAATAAAAGAAAAATTAATTATTGTTATCTATTAAATACTCATTTAATACTTAATATTTTATTGACTCTTATAAGCTGAAAAATTCATTGTAAAAAATTTATTTAAAATTTCAATGTACCCTCTGTATGACATCTAAATTTTGTATTGCTTTTTGGCTGTCACAGAACACATACTTAATAGATGACAATTAATATAGAAACTCTGGAAAATAAAAATAGTTGGCCTGTTTAATGTAAATTAAAATATTTGTCTACTTGTTTAGTTGTAAGAAAGTAGAATCTCATTAGATAAACTTGTTCGATCGATAAAGTACACTGAATTTAATGACAATGACCTCAAGTTCTGACAAATCAATAAACCATTAGATATTGGATAATTGATCTTTTTGGCATATTTAATTATTTAGAAGTTACGTTATCTTCGTAGCCAGCTACTGGAGTGAGGTATTAATAATTTTGGAGTAAAAATCTTTTTTATCTTCATTGAATTTATTAAATAAATTAGTAAAATTTTTTTACGCTATAATTAAGTCCACAAATACTTTATTAAGTATTAAATAAATATGAAATTTGTAGAATCTGAAAATAAAAAAAAATAAAATACTTGTTTATTAATTACATAAACTAATAAATATTAGGTACCAATGTAAAATGATGTGATTGAGGCTTTAAGACCATTTTTCGAACAACGTGCTAATTTCTCTCTATAACTTTCTTCACTTATCAATTCTTGGACGGATTCTTTAGTTTCTATTTCTTTGCTCATTTTAAAAGAAATTAACAATTCGGTAATGAAAACATTGAATTACTTATATAATATAACCTAGCGATATTAAAATAAAATATAAAGGTATTTTTGAAAAAATTATTCAAGTTGACAGTCACTTTAACTTATTTATTTTTAAATATTTCACTATTATTTATTTATACTAATAAGTTAACAATTAACCATATGAATAATATTTATATAAGTAACAAGTGATTTTTAACCTTTTATAAACACGTTTACATATGACTTGAAGTACTACGATAATATAACAACAATAAAAAAAAAGTAACTATCGATTCTCGACAATCGAATTTTACCACGTGCCAGAACTACGCGACTAACTTCATATTTATTGACGTCACAAGAAACCTGTCAGTTATTTAATAATTCTACTCTATACATAAACACACGAAATAATGATAATAAACAAAACTCTTTAATGTTGATTTAAATAATTATACATGAGAAAGATAAATAAACAAAATGGAAGCCGGTTTATTAACAAAAGTTATAAATGATTTTCTAACAATTGTGGATGGAGAATTGAGTCTGTCAAAAGGAGATTATTTCTTGGTAATAATATCACATATTTGATTACGTATCAAGTACCACGTAATAGCCAGTCCAAGAAGATTATAAATTATCTTTGTTTTTATCTTCTTATATTTCTGTCTTTATTTCTTAAATGATAATTATTGCTAATAATAATAAAATTACAGGTTTATAACGTCATCGATAAACATTGGTGTTACGGCGAGTCGTATGGCAGACGTGGTAGATTTCCCTCAAATCATTTACACAAAATTGATTTACCTATTTTTAAAGACTCTGAAAAACTATTCGTGTCTATTGCTCCATTTATTGGTGAACAAGACGGCGATTTAACATTTTCTGAAGGTATAATTACAATTTTTTTTTTCTTTCAATAAATCTCCACTTTATCGATATTTTCAATGATGAAAATAACATATAAAAATCAGTACGAAGAAATGACAATAGCAAATAATAGAAAATATACATTAAATAGTTTTAATAATATTTTTATGCTTAATTTTTTATTTTTAACTAGTTTATTCTAAACATAAAATTTGTCGAGTGTTTGCTATAATCATTATTTTATTTTTTTTTTTATTTTTGATACATTTAAAAAGTTATTTACCATCATTATCTATTTTAAAATATGTGATAAAATTAATTTAAAAATATATTATTTTTTTTCTTTAATCAGGAGAACTTATTATTGGAGTACAACAAGTAGACACCGATTGGTATTCTGGATATACTGATTCAAGAACTGGATTATTTCCATTAACTCATGTCTGGTTGATAGACTCTTCAATACTCAAAGTATTAAAAATATTGTATTTAATATTATCAGTTGATATAAAAAAAAAAAATTTTTTTTTAATTTCATTATTCTATCTCACTTGACTGAAATTTGATGACTAATTTTATATTTTTTTTTTTTTTTTTTATTTTTTTTTTTCATACAGAAACCAACCGATAAAAAAAAAGTTAGGAGAAAAGCTAAAGTAAAGACGTCATTGAAAGCGCAGCTAGACGAAGAATTAGACTTAACAGCTGGTGAAATAGTTACAGTACTAGAAATATTAGATGACGGTTGGGTCTTTGGCGTTACTGATGACGGCAGACAAGGAAGTTTTCCTGAAGGATTTATAAGTTATATGGAAGAGGAGGAAGATAGGGGCGTTGATGAAAGTGATCGTTCATCTGCATTAAATATAGCAATGGATCCATTTCCAGCATCAGTTGCCCAAGGCAGTGGAATATTCAAAGATTTCAATCAATCAGGACCAAGTACGAGTAGCGAGTATGCAGATAATGAACCAGCACCATCTTACTATGATTTGTTCCCGGAAACGCGACCTACTTCTGTTGATGCATCCAGCAATATCAATAATGATAGTGATAATAATGGGCAATTAAATTCATTAGGTTTAAAACCGTACGCCATAACACTGTATCCGTTTAATGCTCAATTTCCTAATGAATTAAACTTTGAAGCAGGTGAAGTTGTGCATCTCATACGTCATATAGATTCTGAGTGGGCGGAAGGTGAAATAGACAATCAAAAAGGGATATTTCCTACGACGTACATCAATATTATTGTGAATTGTTCTGCTAGTGATGTCAATCAAACGGAGAGTAATGAAGCTGAGCAATCAAAAGATTACGAGCGCTTGAATGCGGGTGATTTAGTGAGAGTTCAGCATACATTTAACGCTCAAATGAATGGCGACTTGAGTGTGGCTGAAGGTGATGTATTGACTGTCATTGAAATGGCTAATGATGATTGGGTGAGTGTTAAGAATAAACTCGGGGATATCGGACTCTGTCCACGTGGATATCTTACTCGAAGTGAAGAATCTCAAACTCCATTAGTTAAACACGATTCGATTGAAGACTTTGTCGTTGTAAGAGACGTTGAAAAAACTACAGAAGCTCCAAAAGAGGAACGAACTAAAAGATTGTCTGAGCCACATCGTCCAGCTCCACCTGCACCAGCCCCCGGATCTATTCCTCTACAAAAACAGTCTGTAGCTGATAAAACTCAACTGCCGCTCGAAGAAACTAGTACGGGTCCAGTTGATGAAATAAACGAAGTTGAAGCTGCCAAGCAGAAACGAGCGGATAAAAGGCAGAATGTTATATCTGAGTTGGTGGTGACTGAAAAAGAATTTGTGCGAGATTTGAAAGTTACTTATGAAACATTTCATTTATTTAATCCAAAGGTATTGGAAGAACGGGGTATTGATGTTACACTGTTGTTTGGAAATTTTTTAGAGGTAATTCATGTCGCGGAAGAACTGCTAGATTCGTTGTTAAAAGCGATGAAAGGATGCGATGAATCTAAACAAATGATTTCGCCTTGTTTTTTATCAATAGCCGACAGATTACAAACAGTTTACGGTAAATATTGCGGCAATCATGAGGCTGCTTTGTCGTTGCTAAAAAAATACGAAGAAAATCGGGAAATTATGACCGTTTTTGAGAAAGGTATTGAAACATTGCGCTATCAAGTAGCTTGCTTTGATATGAGCTCGATTTTAATAAAACCCGTCCAGAGAATTCTCAAGTATCCATTGATGCTTTACGAGTTAACCAAGTGCACAGAAGATGATCATCCAGATCGTCAGGGTATTGAAGCCGCTTGGAAAGCAATGACAGACGTCGCTTCTCATATCAATGAGTATAAAAGAAGAAAAGATATTGTTTCAAAGTATCTTGATACTGACAACACGTTGATGCGAAAAATGGCTAAACTTAGTATGCATTCAGTTGCTAAAAAATCAAGTAGACTAAGCGCTAAATTATCAGCAAGTCTTGGTCTTGCTACTAATGTACCAGCAGACCCGGCATTTGAAGAACTAGAGAAGCAATTTAAATCATTAGCTAAATGTGTTGAATTATTGGCTATTGATATTGAACAATGTTTAGTTTGGTTAAACGATGATGCTTCTTGTGGTGAATTGCTGGCAGAATTTATAAATCAATATCACTCCGGAGTGCATGATATTGAAGTACAAAAATATAGTCAAGTGCGCTCTATGATTTCAAATCAATTCATCAAAACATTCAAAGAAAATATTGATAGATCTGTTATTAAACCACTCTCTTCACTGATGGTTTTACTAGAAGGGCCGGAAATGCTTATTACCAAACGACATGATAAATTATTGGACTATGACAACGCGATATCAAAGAATGAGAAAAATAAAGAATCGAGAATAATACAAGAGGAGTTAACAAATACCAAAAGTAATTATGAAGCACTGAATCAACAATTGTTGGAAGAATTACCGATATTGATCGATGCAGGAGTTAAAATAACAATATCATGTGTGCGTAGTTTTACAAAAGCCCGTAAATTATTTAATGGTAAAATAATGAAACAATATTTAGATTTACCTAAATCAACTACACAACATCCATCCGAGGATATTTTACAATTGTTTTTGATTAATCACAATTTACTGTGGAATCAAATATCGAGATTTAATTTCGCTGGCGTTAATCCGCGCGTTGAAGAAGCCAGTGTTGACGTAAGTCCGCAGAACGACAAACAGAAAACTCAGTTGTTACGTAAATATCAACGGGATAAATTATTTGTAGTAAAGGATAATTTAGTTAGCACGTCGACGCTGGATTTGGGGGCTAGCAAAGGAACTATTGTGGCGGTTATAAAAACTCAAGACCCAATGGGCGATAGTTCTCGGTGGTTCGTTGACAACGGTATTACACAGGGCTTTATGCCGTCAAAAATGCTTCAATCTTTATCACAAATGAGTTTTTACAGTAACAGCAACAATAATAATAATAATAATAATAATAATAATAACGATGTCGTCGATTCACGTTCTAATACTCCAGACCTTATGTCTTTGGAATCACCTGTAAAAAATGTTAATACTAATTTAATTTCACTTGAGAGTCCTCAAAAGGAATCTTCATCTCGTTCAAATTCAAATTCACAGACTCAGTGGTATTTGAATGTTGAAGTAAATAATGACAATAAAAATTATGAAAATTTATCAAGCAAACAGGAGCAAAGATATGAAAATTTTGATTCCAAGGTAATTTAATTAAATTAATTAAATATTTATAAGTTTTAAAATAATGTTTTTCAACTGAATATTGTTATTATTATTAATGTTTTTTTAGTTTTATTATGCGGAATATGATTTCGATGGTAATTTGCCTGGAACACTTGCCGTTAAAAAAGGGCAAGCATTAAAGCTGATTAGACCAAATGATGAAAAAGGTAACACTGCTTGGTGGTTAATGGAAACCCGTGAAGGGAAAAGTGGATACATACCTAGTAATTATTTAAATTTATTCCAAGCTTAAAATAACTATTTCAACGGCGGTATTTTACATTTTACTTAACACAGAGTGCCTCGTGTTTTATTAAAATTTTTAAAAAATCAATTGATATTCAATAAGTGTTCAGTTACTTTTTATCAATTATCATTTTTATAGGTATATATATTTAATTTTAAATTTAACTTTCAAAATGTTGTTAATTATTCATATCTGTGATATCGTAGCAGATACTGCAATATGCCAATAAATTTATTTTTAAATACTTCAGATCTCTACTAAATCATCTATTTTAATCGATTATTAAATTCAATTTTTTTATTTTATTGTATATAAATGGAGATTACATAATTATTAATTATAATCAATTACGTTATTTTAAAAATATAAATGCTGGGCATTGAATCGTGTATCTTAGAAAAATGTATATACAGTACTTTCATATTATACAACGTATGCTTTGATAAAATATATTATAATTATATTATATTTATATAAATATATTATTAAAAAAATATTTAATATTTTAACTTCGAAAATTTTCTCCAATAAATTCTTGAGGATTGAATCCTTGTTTCCACACAGTATCTTTTAAATATGATCCGATAGTTAAATTAGAAAGCATTGCTTCAATCATATTTTTGAATCCCAATTGACTT
This sequence comes from Cotesia glomerata, assembly GCF_020080835.1. Lineage (NCBI taxonomy): Eukaryota > Metazoa > Arthropoda > Insecta > Hymenoptera > Braconidae > Cotesia > Cotesia glomerata. Next base: position 22,916,461 of record NC_058159.1, on the reverse strand, counting down.
GCCATTACATATTTACATTCAACGTCATTCAACTCACCAATTAAGCTTTGCATATTTTGTGTCATTTGTTTGGTTAAATTTTTTTCCATACGATACCTGTAATTAAATCAATTTTAATTTTAAACAACTTATTAATTATTATTAAACAAAATGTTATTTTTATACTACCAAAGTACTTTATGATTATATTTGTAATTATTATTAAACAAATTTAATAATAAAAATATTGTATTAAATAACTAATGATTTTTAATGATAATTACTTACTTGCAAACGCAGTCTTGCACAATACCATTAGTAAGTCGTTTATAAATCAGAAAATCTTTCAGAAATTTTATTTCTCCATTGATAATAATATGATGATAAATAATACTTGGCCAATCGGCATTGTGATTGTAAGCTTGAACGAGAATCAATGTTTGAGGGAAAGTTAAAGTTTGACAAAGTGCTTTATTTATTTCTTCGTTGCTTAAATTCAATAAACAAGTAACTTGGTGATTAACACCCACTCCATTCAATAAAGACAATTGCAGAGCAACTAATTGAGCTTGATGGGAACATTTATTAGCAGTATTCAATTTACTATCTTGTAAATAATGTTCTGTAGCATCTGTATAGTACGTTATTGCAGATTGTAATTTTTTTTCAGTTTTGTCATTACGTGTTAATTTAATAGCCGTCTGTAAATTATTCATCAATCTTATATTTTCTTTCCTGATATCTTGAATTAATTCGCGTATCACTGCCTTGGCTTTATTTTCCCAGACAATTGCGACTTCTGTATAAAGTTGAAAATGATTAGCAACTAAATTAAACAACTCTTTATTATCAGGACACTGTTTTTTACAAAATTCCATGGTTGCAATTTTTAAACCTGCAATTTTATCAAGCCCTTTACCGAGCAAAAACTCAAACTGATCATTTTCTTTCAGTATCTGAAATATATAATTCATTTCTGTGAAACGTCCTATCCCTGTTAGTAATCGGACTAACAGGCTCCAAAGTTTAAGATGCTGCAACGTATTTGCTACATTCTGACACTTTCTCAGAACGTATGCGATTCCCTCCATATGACAAGCGGCGGTAAAATAATTATGAGCACGTATAAGTAATTCAATTATTATTTTAATTGTTACGATGTCACGTTTGCTTCCATGAGAATGTCCCAGTCTTATATTAACACTTTTAATTAACTCCCATCCCAGTGTTGAAGGATCGCTACATAAATCAGTTATTAAATGTGCATGTACTTCCAATGGATAGCCCCACATTGATGCTGATAATTCGTAACCATCTTCAACTTGTCGTGTTATATGTAAAATTATTTCTCCAGCTAAAAATTTAGCAACTTCACAATCTTTTATTCTGTAGATAGTAATTACATCTTTAATGAGATCAAATTTATTGGGGCAATTAATCCCAGTAACATCATAAAGTATTTCTATCGGATCTTTGGACACCAATAGATTTTGATAATTTCTTTTCAAACTAACAGATAATTTGTACAATAAAAGAATTTTGTTACCCACATTAGTACCATGTAGGAGATTTTTAACTAATTTTTCCAACAACTCAATACAGTCTGTAGTAATTTGGGACGTTGGCATATCTGTGACATCATCGTCACACTGGTCGTAAGACGCTAACAGATTAGCTGATCCTTCTGGTTGTCTTTTAAGCCCTCGAGGACGTAATAGTGAATATTTTTGCGGTTTTACTGGCGATAATTCGTTTAAAAGAACTTTATGCTGCGAATTCAATTCATAGGGTGATATTTCACCCTCAGCGATACTCAAACAAAGCATAAGTATTTTAAGGTCATTGTGTTTGTAATTAAAAATAGCACTTATACGCAATGCTGTTTCAAGATCTTCAATGTCGATAAATTTGTTAATCAACTTATCGATTGCTTTTTCTTCAGCACTATCATTTAATTTACAACTAACTCGCAAATTACTAACACCGGACAATAATTCTGTTTTTAATTTATTGAATAATCGTCTCTCATCATTAATTTCAATCGCTTCTGGGCCAGCCAGTATGCAGGATTTCCACATGGCCATTTCAATAGTGTCTATCGTTTGCTGATCAGTTGAAATAGGTTTTAAAGTACTATGAGCGAGTTGTAAAATTTCATAACGCTCTTTATGTGAATTAACTTTCTCAGCATGTTCGATGAAAAATCCAGCTGCATCTTCGAAATTAACATTATATTTTTTAATATCTAGAGCGCACTTTTTCCAAAAATTTAAATCACACTTTTCTCCACTAATTATTGATTTATTACAATTTATTTTATTTAAATGAGCTTTAAATGCACAACGATATTGATCGATTATTATTTTCGAACAGGGTAAGTTAGATATTTTGGATAATTCCAATGCGGTTGTAAAATCTTTGTTATCAATCAATAATTGAATGCACCGTTTAAATTCTTGTGTTATATTAGAACAATTGTCTATCAATTTAATAGCAGTGAAATCAATTTTAACATTAGTCGTCTCAAGACTGATAACTATTTCCCAGAGCATTTTAAATTCAATGCCATCGATATTCAATGAAGAATTGAAATTATTTTCAACAAGAATTCGCAGTAGTTTTGTTTGTATTTGTATGCTTTGTGAGCAACGTCCTAAAGCTGAAAGAATACATTCAGTAGCGACAGTTGCAATCCAATATTCATTATTTAAATACGAAGTGTCAGCATCTGTCCAATCAATCATTTTGTTACTTTTAAACGTTGAACAGGTACTTAAAAAATTATTCAAACTATCAACTGATGATTTAAAGTCTGCGTGCTTTATACATTTTACCAAAAAATCAAAGAATATTGAGAGCGGATTATCAGGCATAAATATTTGAAACCCGCGACTTAAGGTATCCATGTAACCAAGAGATATTATTCTACGGAAAAGATCGGACACTTTTTTGGCAGACCATATTTGATCGTTCAAACAGTTTGTGTAATCAATTATTAAATCTTCATCATTCACGGAAATTACCAGCCAGGAATAGCAGTAAGCTGCCGTTGCTGATGGCTCGTAACAGGCTGCTAAGACTATTGGTATCGATGATTTACAGTCGCGTGATGATTTCAATAATGCCCCAGGTGGATCTTGACTCTGATGACATTTTAGTATTGTCAACCATAAATCTTTATTATACGATGAATTTATTTGGTTCAACGGAAAATATTTAAAGACATTTGGTAATTCTTCAGTGTCATTTGGGTTTGTTTTCACTATAGGGCTTGATTGATCCTAAATAAATAAAGCAATAAATTAAAAAAAAAATGATTAATTATTTAAAAAAATAATACTAAAATATCCTTACATTTTTACGACTCATTCTTGATGAATTTAATTGTCTTGTGTCTGGTAGTTTAATTAATGGTAAATTTACCCGAGAATAAGTTTCAGCAAGCAAATGTGAATTATTTAATGAAATCAATAAATGTTCTCGTATATTTTTATTTTTAAACAATTCAGCTTTATCGAATATCTGAAATAAAAAAATATACACTATCATATTATTATTTTTAAAAAATGAATAATCCAATGAGTCATATTTATAATTTACCTGTTCTAATGGATAACCAAAAATATGTCCAACGAGGACAAACTCAAACCAAAAATTGTTTTTAGCCAAATATTTCAAAAATAAAGATGGAAATTTAGTGTTGTGGATACATGAAAATTGGACTATGAAATCCCATGACTTTAGAGCTGATATAAATTCACTGACATTACTCATCGATGTGATACATTCATTTTTGAAGCTATCCTCGAGATAATTTGTGATTATAGCCAAATCTTTGGGTGAATTATGATAAGTTATAGACTCGAGGAGGTCATCTAAAGTTCACATTAAGTTTTTATTATCTCTTTTAAGAATAAATGAACGGGAGTATGCTGTAACTACTTTAAGATGTATACTTACTTATTGATAAGTCCAATTTGGTTTTAATATAATTAGCTGCGGTCGCATGAAATCTCAGACATTCTGAATCAATACCGAGATATTCTATAAAAGTAATACAGGTACTTATAATTTTATTATCATTTATATTTTTAAGTCCATAAATATGAGCATGAAATGCACTTTCAGATTTTCTGTAAAATATAAATTATTATAAATGTGAATTATTAAATTAAAAGAAAAATTTTAACATAACTTATGCACTAAAAAATAATCCACTTGATGATTCTTAATTTGAATAAAATACGCAAAGTTAATACTTTAATTAATAGAAGTTATTAATAAATATAAATAGTGCTTACATTTTAGATGAAATACTGTTAGATATTTTACTCCGCTGTTTTTGTAAAATATAAGCAGCCATACTTGGTCTTAATTCTTTTAAATAATACTTATAAGTTAATTTTTCTTTATGTCCATATCTTTTAATCAAGTGTTCACTAGTAAATGATGGTAACGGTTCATTTTTATTTCGCCATTTGAAAAGCTCTTGAACATTTAAATTGTTAAATCCATTAATGAGTTGATACATTGAAATGTCATTTCTTTCTAATAAATTTTCACCCAGAATATCTTTCAAATAAGGCAAACATTTTAAGATCTCATCAATTACTTCTTTCTTAATTGTCAGATCTTCAATTACCACATCATAACCACGAATGTAGTCTTTAAAATTCATTAATTTATTATTGCCATCCTGTTGTTGCATTAAATAACAATCATTTTGATATTTAATAATTACTAACGTTAATGCGAGATAAGGACTTGATTGGAGATATCCGGATAAATCATTAGTTACATTGTTAATTGTTTGAAAAATGGCATTTATAATATGTTTTTGATTAATATTACTCGATTTATTTATATCACGTAATAAATGTAGCAATTTTTTTTCTTGCAAATGCACATCATAATCAAAATCCTCGTCAACTATCTTCTGGTGGTACACAATCGAAAAAATATTTTGATAAAATGCATTAACATTAACGCGACAGTGCTCTTTAGATAATATTTTATTAAATTCTGATGGTATTATTGATGCACTGAACAAGCGAGACAATGTTAATTTAATATCTTTTTGTTCTTTCTTTAAAAATATTCCATACCTGTAACAAAAAAATTAATAATTGTAAGTTTTTTATTTCCGTGAGGCTGATACAGTAAACAGTTTTAAAAAAGTATACAAATTTAATAAAATATACCAACAAATATCAAATAGACAAAAAAAAAACAATTACCTGGCTAAATGGTTGAGTAGTAATAATTTTCCGGGAACAGTAACATCCGACGTATCAATATTTTCAATCATATCCGACGTAATGTTAAGTTTTGAAAATATTTCCAAATCAACATTTTCACTATGACTATTAATATTTTCCCGTTTATTGTAATAAACATCAATCCAGTTGATCAAAAATTCAATTTTGTTATTCAATAACAAGTAATCCCATACAATTTCAGTCTTTAGTTTGCTCGACAAGCTACTTTCAAGCGTTATAAAATACAATTCAGTAATAAGAGAGTCCTTTAAATGATCATCAAGATTCAATACATCTTGAATAAAAATATTTGGTATTAATTTATTATAAAATATTTTATCTGTAAATTTACACTTGTCTTTATATTTCTTCAGACATTGAATGATGTCCCATGCCAGGATATCATCACTAGAAAAACCATTACTGTTAGCAACATGATTGACCAAATAATCACGTATTTTACTATCTGGTAACTTGATACAAATTTTACGAATATACGCAATAGGATCTCGACCAACGTTTCGTAGAATATGTGAAGCTCGATGTATTTGCTGCTTGTTGAGTAGTTCGTCAATCCAAATGTCAACTTCATTGTTGAAAAATAGCTGGGCATCTTCAAGATTGACATTTTTTCGGTGGCACAAAAATTTATGTGCCAATTGAATGTGCGTTCCTTTAGCTGATGACTCTCGAACGACTTCACGATCTCTCATGGATGACCAGCCAGACCAAACACCAGCTAATTCTGCAGTTGTCAACCATTCAGCTGGCACACCACCCAATGGCTCCATTATTTAATAATAATAATAATAATAATAATAATAATAATTATTATTATTACACTTTCATCTGGAATCAACCATCAATAATATTTAAATATAAATTTAATAAAATAAATGAAGAATAAACATTAGACCGTTGCAATTATTAATATAATTTATCCAAACTCTTAATATCAAACACAACTTACTGAATGTTTACATCAAATTAATAAATAGCTGAGAGTATCTTCATTATCAATACTATTATTATTCATTGTTCAAAGTCCAATATTACAGTAATTAGTGTCGAAATATTTGCTTGTACAGAATATTGAGGTTACTATTGTCATTGTTTATAAACACTTACACGATTCTATATAAATTTTAATTTATATAGAGTATTTACAAAAAGAGACACTGTTTGTCGACACTTGACTACCAAATTTTTATAGATTTACTTATATACTATTTATTCATTTAAATAAATTAAATAGTTAACGTATAATATATTATACTAACTTCATTTCTTTATTTTTTTAAATTATTAAACCTTGAATCAGCTGTTAGCTGTCACATTGTAGAAATTTAAGAAGCTGTCGATAACCATGATCCCAGTTGGTAAGATAATTCAAACATAACATTATCATATGTCATTATTCTGTTATTCAGAATATTTTTCTATTTGAAAAATAATTATTAGCTTATACATAGATCATTATATAATTTGATTTCTTGATGGAATATTACATAGTATCTGTAGTACCGTATGTCTGGTCCATATTGATGGGTGATGGCATTGTTTTAATATTATATGGAGTTACACCGGCAATCTGATATGAATCGTTGCATCTTCTACTACTTCTACTTATGACTATCTTTGATGCTGATAACTTTACTACGAAAAAGTTGGCTTGATACTATAACCGCTCAGATTAATGAATAAGTGCCCTTAATTGCTCACAAGATGCTCAATTCAAATTTGCAATTGGTCACACTATCAATTAATTATTTAATTAGCTATTAATATAATAAAACTTATGTCAACATGGACAGAAGTCAAATTTCAATTCCATCAATGACAGTTTTTTAAAAAGAAAAACTAAATAGAATGTTTAATATGGTTCAAGATATTAATTAATAAAATAAAAATTCATTTTGTTTAAACTTTTTGTTTATTTCAGTTTTTAGGAAAATTTTAACTAATTATTCATTAAGAAATTACATTTACAATAGTAATAATAAAATCGCAGGGACTTGAGATTTTTATAATTAGTAACATAAACTAATAAAGTGGATAATTATGTCTACTCCAGTGAAAGATTCGGTTTAACGATAACCGATTTAAAAATGTGAACTAGCCCCAAGCAGCATACTGGCAACTTAATAACATCAAAAAGTTATCTAAAAAAGTTAGATGCCAACAATCTCCACTTTCAAAAAGTTGACAAATTTTCTACCGAAATGTATCCCTAATGTCCTTACAAGAAGTTATCTCAAAAAGTAATAAATTGATAATATATTTACGTTAAAAAAATGTTAAGTAAAAATGATAACAAAATATAATATTTAAGATAACAGAAGGTTCACTTTTAGAAAACAAAATGTTATCTTTTTGTTGCGAAAATGAATAAATTTTTGTAAATATTATAGTTGAAAAATGATAACTTTTAATTATAGAAAAGTTACCCAATAGATGAGTATTAGTTAACGTTATTATTGAGGGATACTGTATATACGTTAAAAAATTTATGATACGAATATGAACAAATTGTACTGCAAAATTTGTATTAGACATAAATACTTATAGTTCATTTTTTTTATATTTTGTGTTACAAAATTTTTAACACAAAAACATAAAAAAATGAACCGTAAATATTTATATTTAATACAAATTCCACAGTACAATTTGTTCATATGCATACCATAAATTTTTCACCCGTATTCAATCAGTTATAATACTGTTACAAATGAATACTAATAACATTTTACAAGACATTTAAAATTTTTAATGAACATAAAAAGTACAAACTTTAATATTTACAAATCTGAATTGTTTATCTTAATGTAATAACTATTAAATTTTTTAATTTAAAGTAAAGAAAACAAGCCTTAACATTATAATTATTTGATATTCATTCTAAAAAAACTATGTTTTTTAAAACATTTCTTTGCTCACAACAATGTATTACAATTTTTTCATTATAATTGTAAAAAGAAGCAAGTCTAAAAAAATATTTTTTTTTTTACTTTAGACCACTATTCAAACATATCACAATTTTAAATATTATTATAATTAGGAAAAAACAAATTTACTAAAATTATTAGTATTAAAATCTCCGGTATTAAAATGATAAATACTTAAATCTTTGTCGACTCTTTGGGGTGTTTGGGTTCTTTAATTTTCTGCTCAGCTTTTAAGCGATCACTTCCTCTCTGAAACTACTACTTTATCCTTAGTTTCTCCGTACTTTTCCACCAAAAACTCTGTTGAAATAATTAACGAAGTTGAACAATTAAAATCATTTGAACACTACGCAATATAAAAATATCAAAATATATATTTATATTTACTTGCCTTTGTCGATGTTATTTTCACTTAATCTTCGCCAATTAATTAAAAAAATCTGCATCCAGACTTAGAAATGCACTAAATATACTGAGTATAATTGATGTAGTCGGGACATTAGCTAAACTTGTAAGAGACTGCATGCGTTCTTGTATACGATTTATGGAACAAAAGATTTTACTTGTTAACGAAAAGATAACTAAATGTTTACAAACAAAAAAATGTCAAAAAATTGTTAGTTTAAAGTTGGCTCAATCTCATGACCAGTTGCGCAGGTGTTGCGAAATTTAACGGACAAGTAATGGTTTACTGATTGAAAGTTAACTTTAGTCATTTTTATGGATGCTCGAAAAGTTATCCAAAAAATGTTAAATATTTGTCATACTAATATTATCATCTTTTAGAGTAACATTATTTCTAACTTATTGCTGACTAATTAACCATTCTAGATTATTAACAATATCTCGCAACCTGTAAGATGACATAATAGAGCTAACTTTTCAAGTTGTTCATTTTATTTGTTTTGTATTAACTTTTGTAATTTACTTAAAGTTAACTGAAATTGTTATCTTATAAATACCAAAAAGTTACTTGTGCCGCTTGGGAGTAATTTAGATAATCCATTTTTTTGAAGATTATATATATAGGCTTATCGGGTAATGAAAGAAAATAATGCTTTGTAATATAACATTTTCCTTTCAGTTTAATTCGCAAGTGATCTAGTGATTTTATGTGACTAATAATATCTTAATATTTTTAACTTCCTGCTAAGAAAATCGAAGATTTTCGAAAAATCGGGAAGTTATCGTTTTCACCCCGTTTTGCAAAAATCGAGGTTTCAACAGATCTCGACGTTTTGAAGCCCTAAGAAGCTTTCCTGACTATTCTTACGATGGTGTCCGTACGTCTGTGTGTGTGTGTGCGCGCGCGCGCGCGCGTGTGTGTATGTCTGTGTGTGTGTGTGTATAAACCTCATAACTTCTGAACGGCTTGGCCGATTTTATCGCAGTTGGTGTCATTCGAAAGGTCTTCGCCAAACTTAGATTTCCTGAAAGTTGGAACCGATTCGGACCAGTAGATTTCGAGAAATTGCAAAAAAAGTGAAAAAAAAAGTTTTTTTTTTATTTTCATTTTTTTAAAATATCTGAATTGGTTGAACCGATCGACCTCAAAAACTAAACAGCTCTTAACCTTGAATACCTGCATCGATCGCCACCAAAAGCGTCAGAATCGGTTGATGCGTTCGTGAGATATCGGTGTCGAAACAAATCGAAAAAAGTGTTTTTTTGTAATAACTCCGAAATGTTTCATCAGATTAATTTTTTTGTTCCAAATTATTTATAGAGCTTAAAAAACTACATCGATCGCCGCCAACCGCGTGAAAATCGGTTGATTCATTCAAAAGTTATAGCAGCTTGAAAATTTAAAAAATCGTGTTTCATCGAACTTTGATAAGATTTTTGAGCTCGAAGAATTCAAAAGCATAGAAAAGCTATCTCTTTGAGCTCGGAGAGCTCAAAATAACACAGAAATTGTATTTTTGAGCTCGAAGAGCTCAAAAACGTCATAAGTGCAATTTGAAGCGCCTAGATATGGAATTAGCGGGAAGTTGCAGGGATGGTCTTCAGGGTCAACCGTTTTCCTAATTTTTTTTAAAATATATCCATTCATTTTATATTATTTGCTATGATAAGAAAAACAATGAAATTAATTATTAATAGAAACAAACATTTTGTGAGCAATTAAGAGCGCTTATTCATTAATCTGAGCGATTATAGTTCCATGCCAACTTTTTCGTGGTGACATCGATATGATTTTCTTTTTATCTCGATAAACAAAAACAGTATTTACTGTCATTCTATGCATAGTGGACGTTTAATCTATAAAATTAGAAACTTTTGTTTTATCCTAATGATCTTGATCAGAAAGACAAAGTTCTCAGAATATTCTATTATCACCGGCATTTGACGTGTATGCATCAAGGACATCAACGCGAGAAAAGCCACGGATCAAAGCTAGTAATAATAAAATTGTATAAATTATAGTAGAGATGAAAGAGATAATAGAAATCGACACGCTCGAATCGTAAACAAAGTCAAATGGAATAATCTATGAAATTGTGCAATAACAACAACCCCAGAGTATTGATTCCGTTAAAACAACTATTATTTAAAAAGTTAATCATTTTTGCTGAGATGAAATTGAATTGCAATAATCAGGTATGTTACAGTCGTACCAGAAATCTAAAAAATAGTTTAAAACTATTGTAATTTGCCGGCATTTTACCGGGAACAATTTTTACTTACGACTGCAAGAAGAGTATGATCTAAAGGTATAATGTCACAAAGGGTGAACTCAAACTTCATATGCCAGAGATCATTTGAAAAGTTGTATAACTGCAATTGGAAATTGATTATAAGATATCGACGTCAAATAACTTGAAATTTAAATCAATGTTTAAACTTACTTTATTTGTTATTTCTCGATTAACTGCGAATCGATCCAAAAGCTCATCGATGATTTTAGCGGTTTCTGCGTTCTGAAAATATTTAAAGTATAAATTCGAGCATCTAATGTCAGAAATTATAAATCACTTATTAGTTAATAAACGATGTATACATGTCTCAGTACTTGCGTCACACTAGTAGTCAGTGTTATAAATGAAAAACAACTTTGTATAATAAATATTCCAGCTAGATACGCTGAACTTGATATCTCAGTTTTGTGAAGAAATATCAAAATTATCTGATAAATAATAAAATTATCTGATAAAAATAACAATAAGCGTAGGAATTCCATAAAAATCCGCAATTTTATCGCACATATCACATAGTTCAACGTATGCGTCCGTAATGGTGCAAAAATCATTCAAAATTGCTTTATGCCAAGTACTTCCCAATTTCAGAAGCGTTGCATTAATGCTTCTAAGCCGTTTGTTAATCATGGTGATTATCATTGTATATTGAACTATCAGAATAAATCCAAAAGCCGTCGTTAAAATCAGAGCGATATTTATCGCCCATGAAACTGTAAATACTATCCTAATTATACTCCAACAGTATATCAACATCATATTTGTAAAAAATATCCAGTAATTAGTATTATCGTGGTCCAGTTGATAATCTTCGCAGCTATTAAGCCACTTGTCGACATCATTGAATCGATTTTTGACAATTACTAGAGACTTTTGACGAATGATGTAAATGAGCAGTATTACACTCATACAGATTATCGAAAAAAATGCAAGCTTCATTGATACAATAATTTGATTCGCTCCTTTCAAGTTATTATAAACAAAAAAAATATAAAATAGAATATAAGATATGATTAGAAGAATGTTATAACATGAACCGATGACTGATAATTTGTATTAACATTTCAAAAGTCTGTTAACTCCTCGATTTTTGCGGAATATCTTTGTAGTGTCCATCATCCATGGTGATAACCCAATCAGTTTTGAAGTAATATATTCAACAAACATCAAGTATACGTAAAACTTTGAATTTTCTGAATAATTTCTCATATTTTTTGTTAATAATTTATCTGCTTGGTGTGGTTGCTTTAGTGTCACCCTTACTACCAACTAATCGCATGATATGTTTTATTTTATATCTCAAAGTGATCTTTATTCATAATAATTATAATTAATTACGATAATTATTGCCTATTATAGTGGTATTGTTACAAGTGTGAGCTAGAAGTAGCGTGCAAAATTACAAACAATTATTTATCTGTTGGAAATTTATTCCAATATGATGGTGAAAACTTAATAATGAAACTTTTCAAATTTTGTAATCGAGTATATTTAGCAAATTAAAGAATTTTATGAGAAATTGTACAGCGTTGCAATCGTGCTCGCGATCTAAATAAAAAAATCGATGTAAATAGAAAACAACGCTGGACTTTGCAAACCATTACTAAGACCTTGCAGAGCATTCTAGCTGGATGGTCCTGATAATTTTAAATTTATAGCCTTTGAAAATCTGCTTACTACGATTTTTTTAGCTTTTCGAGTTCAAGAAAAAAAGTTTTTACGCATGTGAGCTCTTAAAGCTAAAAAATCTATTAGTTGTTGGAACAAACACTTTTTTGTAAATTTTCAAACTTTGATATCTTCCAAACAAATTGTCCGATTCTTTTATACTTCGCAGCGTATTAAAGAAATTTGATATTTTTTAACAGCTAAAATTTTTAATATTTTTTTTTTATATATAAAATTTTAATTCAAAATATTTTTTTGAGTCATAGACATAATTTGATTATTTTTGAGTGATTATCTGTAAGATAATTAACTTTATTTGTTTAAATAAAGAAAATTAGCAAGTTTAAAAAAAAGTTTGCCTCTGTTTTCCATTTCATTCTATAGACACAATTATGTTTGCTAATTTTAGTATTATAAATTTGTTAAGTATTAAAAAAAAAAAATAAAAACTATAAAATGATTTAATTTATAAAAATTAACTATTCAATTGACAATGATTAAATTTTTCCAGTAAATTTATAAAATTTAGTATAAGTATCGTATGATGTCTTAAATATTTCTTGCATTGATGATGGAAGTGTCCGTAAAAGTAATGAAACGGCATGTTGATCACAAACACTTAGAAATATATTTATTGAATCATCTAATGGCTCCTATAATTTGAAGAAAAAAAAATAAATAAATCGCAATTCAAATTGTATTTTTTAATATTCACTTATCCTCTAAATTAAAATACATGAAAGTCTTGAAGTTAGTCAAAGGTCGAAACTCGCAAAAAACGGGCCACGATTCATTATTGGTTAAAATTTAGGCGCGCGCGTAGCGCGCTATTCAAGTTTCTAGTTAAGTTAAAAAGAAAAATAAATGATTACCTTGATGTACGTTGGTATAACACCTTCCGAATACATTTGTATTATATCTGCAATTGTATATGGACTTATTCTCGCAATATCTTTTTTCAACTTTACAAAAGCAACTGCCAATCTGAAAATATACATAAAAATATTAAAAACCCATACTGAAACTTCTTTCAGTGAACAGAAAAAAGTATTATAATTGTTTAAAAAAATAATTACTTCTGAGTATTTAAAACAAGACAAAGCAATTCAGTACTCGTAGGAATTTTTTTTGATTCATCGATAACAAATTTCACAACCTTGCGATACAAAGTCAATAAAGCTGGCAATCGATTAGTTATTTTAGCAGTTCGATGTTTGAGAAAAGCTGAACAGATTTCCGTGACTTGTTCATATAAATCGATCGTCCCATTGCCTGAATTATTAACAAACAGATTGCAGACAAGAATAATCAAGTCGATAAGCAGGTCATTTATTTCTGATCTTTTCGCTTTGACTATCACCTGACAAAATTTCAAAATACCAGAATAATTATCACTTGTTATTGTCAATGTACTGAAATTTCTCATCAGTGTTTGATAATGCTTTTGGCAAACACTATTTGAATCATGTCCTTTGTCTGTTTGAGCTATACTACACCATATTGATAAATTATTTTTAAACATCGTTTTGTCATAATTTACAAGACTTTGTATCTGTAAAGAAAATTTATTAATTTGAAAAATTTAAGTGATAATTATAATTAATTTTATAATAAAATAATAATTAAGAAACTTACCGTTTTTTTCTCAAGTGTATTCAACTGTTCTTCCAATACTTTTGAAGGAGTTGCATTTATTAAATTATATACAATATCGGGTACATTTTTTCTCATCATCAAACTCCAGATACACTTGACTATTGCATCATCAATTTTTACATTCGCACGATGTAATAAAATAATTTGAATCAATTGCAAACCTTCATCGACTAACGGATTATTTTCTAGATCTAGTTGTTCAATATTGTTACCAAAAATAATATTTATTGTCTTTTTAATTTTTTCCAGTAAGGAATCATCAACTTTTTTCGTCGATATTGAAACTTTCACTGCTGCTCTGAAGCTTTTAACGTCGTACGGGCTTTTGATACTTTCCTCTAAAGATTTCAATATCCGTTTGCATAGTTTCTTTTGCAATTTTTTAACAACAATTTTTTCAGTTTTCACTACTATTTTAGGTCTTACTTTTTCTAAACACTCGATTAAAATAGGTGCTGCACAATTAACAATGTTTTTATTATCCTTTACAAAAGTTCCAATTTTTTCGTAGTGATTAACATTGCGTAGTGAATACTCAAAGATTTTTCTAATTGATTCATACTTCAATAAATCATTGACAAGTAATTCTAGATCAAGATATTGTAAAATGTCAATATTACTATTTTCTGAAACATCTGAAACAAAATTGAAAATTAAATCCCTAATTATAAACATGAAAAAAATTGAATTAAAATGATTTAAAGTTACCTGACAAAATACGAAGACTTAAATCCGTAATACTCGAATAATTTTCTCCCTCTTTTTTAATTGCAAAAATAATTAAAAATATAACCGTCCTCAATTCCATTGTTAAATACATCAAAGGTAGCTTTAAAAGTATTTGTAAATTTTTTACAATACAATTAACGAATTTTTGATCGATTGACAACCACTCAGCTTTGTAAAAAATTTCTTTGCACTCAGTCAACATTTTTTTAATCCGTTTACTTTCCCACTTTTTCTTACTAATTATCTCCAACAGTTTTTTCGTTGTACCAGTAGATTCTCTTATTTTTTCATTTAAATCATGAAAAATATTATAAACACACTGAATCACCAATGGCTTATCATTTTGTACATGATAGTAAGAAACTGGAGTAGACAATAAAAGATTTTCAACTGAAAAATGTGTCTTAGCTATTAATAAACGAGCCAACGTGTTAATCTGCAACTCATTCATCCGTGCAATAGTGGCTGGATATTTCTCAATTATCATTTCCCAACAATTATCCAAGTTATCTGAAAATTTGTTATCGATTTCGAATGTATTATTAATTTTATCGTCTTCTAATTGACAGGCCACTAGGACTTTAATCTGAAATATAAATTGGCATTATTAATTTACTTATTCCATAGTTTATATAGGAATAAATGAGAACAATAGTCATGCATAAAAAAAAATAAATAAAATTACTTACAATATTTTTATTTATAGTACTAAGATCCTTTGTATTAACTAATTGATTAATATCATCAATAATTTGCCTGACTGAAGTCATTAAATCTTCAGTTAGTGCATCAGAATATTTTTTGATTGAAGCAATTAATGCTTTCCAAGATTTAATGACAATCAGTATAGACTCAATAATTATGTCATTACTTTTTTTATCAGTAAAAGCAATTGCGACAAACTGTTTTAAAATATTTCCCAATTTAATTAAACCATCAATAAATTTTTTTTGCATATTTTCAGGTGTATTGCTACTCAGTATATGAACTCCATCAAAAAATGCTACTAATAAATGACCTGCGGTATCAATTAAAATAGTTTTACCTGAAAATAATAATCATATATGATAATAAATGTATAAATATTGATTTATAAAATATTGAATGATTCAAACCTTTGAGAGAAGATTGTGATTTTATGAGATCTATGTGATAAATGAAGCTCATAAGAACGCTGATTATTTGAGAGTGGGTCATATTGCAAGTCGATAGAGTAAATTTTTCAGTAAATGTACTTGGGAGAATATCAATAGCTCTTTGATTTAAATCACTTGATACGTGGGTGTCAAGAGCCATCAGAATCCATGGTACAAGTTTAGTTTCGCGTCTGAGTCGTGCACAAGCCTCTAAAATAGTTAGTAAGAGTGCTGAGTACGATGATTTTTCAGCCTCAGATACTTTTTTTGATAGAAGAATTTTTTTAAATACATCTGGTAATTTTTCTTCAATCATCAATGGATTAATCTGAGCGATTTTACTTAAACAATCATACGCCCATGGACTTAAGTGATCAAGCTGTATAATTTTATCAATAACATTTTGGACCTCATTATCATTTATCAAGGCTTGAATTTCTTCAGGTAATGACGGTAATAAACTTTCAGCCCAATTGTTTGAACTGCTAGGTTTAGTAGGCTCCTGCTTTTTATTTTCATTTGACTTATTTTCATTTTTTGTTTCTTCTTTTATTCGTTTCGGGCAATTATAATTTATCTGTTCAAAAAATGCTGTAAAAAATAGACATGTTAAAAAAATGGATTAAAATTTATTTATTATTAGATTTAATTTTACTTACGTCTTTTCACAACCATTGTTATAAAATAATAAAATAATTTCAATTGTAACTATACAAAATTATACACGTGGTGAGCGATTGATTTATTTACTTTATACCAGCTAACCTACAAAAATTCTTAATTCAAATATTAAGAAATCAAGGTGGCATTAGTTGACAATTTTTTTTACTCCGACTTATTTTAAATTTAAGAAAGTACTCTACATTATCTTCAATTATTATCACTTCCTGACATCTATGAATACACTTGTTAAGAATGATTTAATACTTAAATGCACTCCAAAACCTAATAAAACAAAAAACTAAAAAAATCAAGATACAAAGACGTTGATTAACGTATAAACAGACGCTAAGATAATTTTAAAATTTTTTTTACGTGAATTTAATTAAATAAATTAATAAAAGCGCTAAAAAATGTAAGTATCAATTACAAATATTTATTTATCACTTATGTTAAATAATCTTATACGTTGTTTAATTTTCCACATAACCTAACCGGCGTGTGCTTGTAAATAATAATATATCTACTATTATTTATTATGATCATTAATTAATAAACAAATTAAAAATTACAGGACTTCGTTGGCGAAACCAAAGTCTGAAATGACTCCAGAAGAGTTATCAAAACGCGAAGAAGAAGAATTTAACACAGGACCACTTTCAGTACTTACCCAGTCTGTTAAAAATAATACCCAAGTATTAATTAACTGTAGAAATAATAAAAAACTACTTGGTAGAGTAAAAGCTTTTGACAGACATTGTAATATGGTTTTGGAGAATGTCAAAGAAATGTGGACCGAGTTACCTCGCACTGGTAAAGGAAAAAAGAAAGTAAGTATATTTATAATCGAATTCAATATAAACTGATTTTAGATTAATAATAAATATTAATTCAAAATTTATTTTAATTTCAGGCAAAGCCCGTCAACAAAGACCGTTTTATATCAAAAATGTTTCTACGTGGTGACTCAGTAATTTTAGTATTGAGAAATCCACTTGCAACCGCCTCAGGGAAATAAATTCATCATTTTTTTAAACTTTGTATATTATTAATAACAATTAATCAATAATAAATAAAACACAACAACTTTTTAATTTAAATCGCATGTGTAATTTATTTTAATTGTATTATAAATTTTACCTGATTAAAAAAAAACGTTATTAAATGAATTATTAATTATAAAAGTTGTAATGCAATTTAGATTTTTTTTATTCAATTAATCTTTTTCAGCGATAGCAGTGAGGTGTTTATCTATTTCTTGCTCCGTAAGGACTCTGCAAAAATAAAATCCATTAATTTTAAATTATTCAACTGAAACTATAAAAAAAAAAATAAATAAATAAATACCTGAATTTAGGGTTGTCTTTCGATACAACACCTACTTCAATTTCTGACGGTTTAAAGTCAACAGACAAAACAGTAGATAAACAAGTTATTGCTAATTGAATAGTTTCATCATGATTATAGTTTTGTTTCTTTTTCAATTTTTTCTCCAAGTACGAGTTTGCTTCTGTCTGTCGAGCACCAACAGAGATCGCACGGTAACCACAGAAATAACCAGCTGGATCTGCTTTGTAAATACAAGGTCCCTTTTCTTTGTCATAGGCAATCAGCATCATCGAGCAACCAAGTGGTCGCATCTCAGCATTCTGCGTATAAACTTGGCCAATGTCAGCAACACGACGACATAAAGTGTCTACTGGTATTTCGTAGCCAAATTTGTACTTGAAATTAGCAGCTTCGTAACGTGCACGCTGGACTTGTGATTTGCTGTCAGCTACAATTAAAAATTGTATTATTTAGTGATACTATTAGTTACAAGTTAAGAAAAAATAAATTTAATCAGAATTATATTTACCGATCATTCCAGTCATAACACAACCAATATGCTCAGTAAGTTGGAATATATGAGTAATGCTGGATGGATCTAATAATTTATCCTGTCAAAAAGTAAATATATTCGTAAATAAATCAATTAAAAATATAATTATTCTAATTCATTTTGACAATAATATTGTTTATTATGATTTACAAAATTATTGTGTCGATAACTTGAAGTGCAAATTAAAATTTTTATGAATAATTTACTGCTAAGAGGTTAAAACTTACGGGGACTTTTCTTTGGGTAGCAAATACAGCGGTATCAACACCCTTTACCGCGACTGAAGTAAGTCCACCTTGATTGATAGCTTTAAAAGCATACTCTGTAAAATCAAACAATAAATAATTAATTAAAATATATTAAACATGAAAAAAGCTTCATTCAAAAGTTGCTTATCACGCCGTGTCATGCTGTATACAAACTTCAATAGAGGATGAAAGAAAAATTTTTAGTTGATAATAATTGTTAACTTTATGAAAAATAAAGAGCAAATAAGATGTTTTATACTTGCCTACTTGATATAATCGCCCTTCAGGCGAAAAAATAGTAATATGCCTGTCAAAACCTGCACTGCTACCTCGCGCCATGTCTGATTATAACGATGATGATTATTAATTATTATTGAGCAGAGGAGAAAAATATAAGACCGACTAGTTATAGACGTTGCTGAAAATGAAGTTGGTTAAGTTTGGTGATGATGGCGTTAAAGGTATATTTTAGATCCCCCTTGCGGCCTAAATGAATTTTATTTATATGGATCTCAAAAGAAAATTTGTTGAAGGAGCCATTGACAGCCAATGAAAATTTTCTTAGCGCAAAATTTAAATGTTTGACTTCTTTATTTTTTTCATTTTTATTGAACTCTTAAAAAAAAAAATAAATAATTGAATGATAATATTCATCAGTCATTTATTTATTCTGAATATATATTTTTAAAAACGACACAATTATTGTATATATATTTATTATTTATTTTTTATAGAACAAGTATATTTATTGGTTGAGCTAACGCCTATTGCTCTGAAGGTTAGATAACGAGACTTCATTAGTTATCATTAATTTTTATACTTACTTGTCATTGAAGGGTCAATTTGTCAAAGATACTTGAATAAATAATGGCTGAGTCAAATAAAGCTGGAGAAATTTTTAATCCAACAGGTACCATTTAAAATTATTATTATTATTATTATTATTATTATTATTCATTAGAGTTAATTAATTAATAATTATCCTTTTGATTACTTAGATCATCAACACATTAGATATAATCCATTAAAAGGCGAATGGGTATTGGTGTCACCTCATAGAATGAAGAGACCTTGGGGTGGTCAAATAGAACCTTCTAATGATGCAGAGATTCCCGAGTATGATCCAACTAATCCGTTGTGCCCGGGAAATCCTCGAGTTGAAGGAAAAGTAAGTTTATTGATTTATTTATTACTAAATTAATGTAATTGCAATTTTTAAAAATCGTTTCCAAGTATTTAGGTGACACCAAAATATGATCGCACATATTCATTTGTCAATGACTTTCCGGCCTTACTTGAAGATGTGCCAGGACCAGCAGCTTCTGATGATGAATTGTTTCAAATGGCAGAAGCACGAGGAACTTGTAAAGTTATGTGCTTTCACCCTAAATCAAACGTTACCATTGCTTTAATGAAGATTGATGAAATAGCTGAAGTTATTAAACAGCAAGTCTAATTAATTATTATATTATTAAAAGATAACGATTTTCATCCTCATTTTACTCTTAAATATAAAAATTTGGTAATTATTTACAAGTGGGATCAACCCCATTTTGGGCCATAACTCGGTGAAAAATTAACATTTTCAATTTTTTTTTTTATTCTGCTTGTTTTTACGGCGCATTTGTGATAAAAAATGTCGGGAAAGAAAAAAATTAAGATTTCGATAGTTTTTTGCCTTCAAAAGTTAGAAAAAATTTGGGCTTTCATGTTTTCGGATAAAATTTCTATTTTGTCTTTTTTTGATAATTTTTTTTTGAAAAGTACATAAAAAAACGAACAATTTGAAAAAAAAAAAAAATTTTTAATATCTCAATTTTTTTAAAAATTTATAAATTTTTTTGAAAATTTGTTAAAATTGTGATAATCAACTTTTTTTTTTTTTTAATTGTTCATTTTTTTGTGTTTTTCAAAAAAAAAATATATCAATAAAATCAAATATAAATTTCGTTCAAAAATATGAAAATTAAAATGATTGACCCCACTTGTAAATATTTACTGAAAATTTTTATCGGTATCAAGTTTTAATTTGTCATGCAAAATTTTTTTTGGTACTTTTCAAACACCGCATTAAATTCAAATTACAACCATTTGACGTTAACCTTTAAATATAACAATTATATTGAATTATTTATAGTAATTATTTTACTTTTGGTGTTTAGGTGGATTAATGAAATGCTAGAACTGGGAAAAAAATGGACGTGGGTACAAATATTTGAGAATCGTGGTGCTTTAATGGGATGCAGTAACGCACATCCTCATTGTCAAATTTGGGCAAGTTCATTTCTACCATTTGAAGCGAAAAGAAAAGATCAAAATCTTCGTGAATATTATTCCCGTCATCAACGTCCGCTTTTAATGGATTACGTTGAAAAAGA
Organism: Cotesia glomerata; assembly: GCF_020080835.1. Classification (NCBI taxonomy): domain Eukaryota; kingdom Metazoa; phylum Arthropoda; class Insecta; order Hymenoptera; family Braconidae; genus Cotesia; species Cotesia glomerata. The sequence goes on along the minus strand of NC_058159.1, from coordinate 22,895,226 downwards.
ATTAGCTAAGAAGGTGAAGAATTACTTTTATAATTTTTTTTTGCAACCAATTAATATCAAAAAAATTTTTTAAATGTTTTAGGAGCGCATAGTCATAGAAAATCGTGACTGGGTTGTTTTGGTACCATTCTGGGCAGTATGGCCTTATGAAACAATGTTACTACCAAAGAAACAAGTCACCAGAATTCAAGACCTTACAGCTGATCAACAAGAATCATTAGCATGTATCATGAAAAGATTATGCACTAAATATGATAATTTATTTTTATGCTCGTTTCCATACTCAATGGGCTGGCACGGTGCACCAACTGGACCATTAATCAACAATGATTCAAAACACTGGTCATTTCACGGTATTTATTTACCCCCTTTACTTCGCTCAGCTTCAATAAAAAAGCATATGGTCGGTTACGAATTATTAGCGCAAGCTCAGCGAGATTTAACGCCTGAACAAGCTGCTGATAAATTACGTAGTTTACCTGATGTTCATTATCGATATCCAGAGACTAGTTTAACAACTGATTTAATAGCCAAATATCACTAAATCGTTGTTCAATGATTAGTAACCATAAAAATGATAAACCAAAAACTATAAATATTTATATTAAACAATTAAATTTATAAAATTGTATTTACATATTTGATGATTTATAATTAATAAATTGGAAACTTTGAGTCTATTTTATGCGTCCATGCGTGTATACCACCTATAATATCTTTTATTCTATCTGTTTGATCACCCAATGATTCTTTTAATAATTTCACAGCTCGCTGTGAATCATTACCACGACGGCATAAAATATAAACTGAAAAAAAAACACATCCTTGATATTAATATTAATGGTGTAAAAATAGTTATGACCAATACTAATTGAATAAATTACCTTGTGCATTATTATCTTCTTTTAATTTTTTATCAACAATATTTTTTACGACTTGTAAGCCTCCTTTACTTTTGATATCAGTGAAAGGGATGTTAGTAGCATTATCTAGGTGACAAATTTGGAACTCCTCATACGATCGCACGTCGATCAATAAATGTGGCTTCGAAAGATTTTTAATATCACGATATTCTTCAACAGTAATCCTCTCATAGTTATTCAACAATGATAAATTTGGATTTTTATCATTAGCTCGACTATTACAAAACTGCTCATAGTCAATCAGTTTATCTATTGACGGGTTATCGCCACAAATAGCACAACTGGATGATTTTCCACGTAATTTAACTGTACGGAATATCATTTCAAGTCCATCGAAAAGCATCAACCGCCCAGAAAGTACCCCAGGAATTTTTAATATTATTTTGAGTGCTTCAAATGCTTGCAACACTCCAATAGTTCCTACAGCTGCAATTAATATTAATGAATTTATTGAGTTGGTGGTTATTTTTATATACAATAAATTTAGATAGATTACCTGCACCAAGAACTCCACCATCACCACAGTTAGTTACGGTTTCCGGTGGTGGAGGCTTAGGAAATACACAACGGTAACAAGGTCCATTATAATTGTAAACAGTCAATTGTCCCTCTAATTTTAGTGCTGATCCAGATATTAACGGTTTATTGATCAGTACACATGCGTCATTAATTAAATATCTTGTTGGTACATTATCCGTTGCATCTATTATGACATCGTACTCTTTTATTATTTCCATAATATTTTTACTGTTGACTTGAATTTTGTATGGAATTATTTTTACATTATTGTTCAGCCTATAAATTAATAAAAGTTATTTTATTTTATAAACTCAATCTATTCTACTATTATAATTGCAATAGTAGTGAACATTATTGGTATCGATGTACTTTTTTATTGACATTTCCTATGACACTGTAATTAGCAGAAACTTGACGATTTTTTTTTTTTTCTTGAAAAATAAACTAGGTTTAGAAAATTATTTTTCAAAAATTGCATTTAAAATTTTTTAGAGCTTTTAAAGATTGATTTTTTGAAATAAATTTTTCTTGCTTTGATTTGTTTGTTAAAAAAATTCTAAAAATTATCAGATGTCTCTCAATTTCAGTATTATACATTTCCTTTATCCTGTTTAATTATTATCACGTAACAATGGTATGTAAAATTTTAAAGAACGTCAGTGAATAAATAATATTCAGACTAATTATATCTTATCTCTCTATGATTATTATAAATATTTTTTTTTTAATAAATAAGTGGTAACTACTTAGATAAATGTTCAGCAGCAGCATTGACTTTAGCTCGTCCAATATCATTAATAGTAAATAATAATTGTCGATGAAGATTAGTTAATTCTACGTCATCATAGTCAATTATACCAATTCGGCCTACTCCAGCTCCAGTTAAATACAGTGCACAAGGACATCCTAATCCACCAGCACCAATTATCAATACCGATGACTCTTTGATTTTTAATTGTCCTAAAAAATAAATATACTAATTAAAAAAATGTATGAAAATTTTTGATGAATAAATTTGGGATTTTTATAATAACTATTAAATTTATAAACTAAAATTAAATAGTTATCGAATGTCTGTAGTTTCTTTTAAGTACCTGGAACTCCAATATTCGGGATCAGAATTTGCCTACTATATCTCATTATTTCCTTATTATTTAAACCATTATCCTGTAATATTTCTTTTTCATATCTTAATTTTATTAATTGGTCTTCTTTTTCTTTTAATAACAATTTCAAATTATTTATTTCACGGACTAATTCTTCCTCAGACATTTTTTTCGTATTATCTGAAATCTCACGTAAAAATATTTATCACTATTCGTTACAAAATTTAATAAATAACAATAATATTAAAATATAATTTATTTGAAAATTCTGAAATAAATATGCAGTCTCAATTCTTAATATCATATTTTTATGTTGAGTAAAATCCACCAATCAAATATCTTTAAAAAAATATTATTACTATATTTTATTAAAAATGAATCCAATAGAATAGCAGATGCATGAGAAAGAGCCAATAGTAAGAAATAAAAGTACAACGTGAAGTTATCGCCGTTAGAGCGTAAGTAGACGCACACATTGTAGATATATTGTTGAACCAATAGAATACGTTTGGATGTTATACGTAACGCGTTGTTTGCGTTTTCAGATGCCGCCATATTGTGTGACTATCATCAGCGCGGGTCAGCTACTACTTATGCTACTTGCATGGAAGTTTTTTTAGTAAAATATTTTTTTGTCACAATTAAAAACAGTGATTGAAGGATAATTGTGTTAATAAAAATATTAACAAACGTTAACAAATATATACAATGGATCCAGCTAAATTGAAAGTTGTTGAATTACGTAGCGAATTGCAAAAACGTAATTTAGATAGTAAAGGAGTTAAAGCGGTGCTTGTTGAGCGGCTTCGCAAGGCGTTGGAAGACGAATCTAATGGTTTGTATTACTTACCGATCATTCAATTGAATATTTTTAAAATAAACTTTTTTTTTAATAATTAACTTTTATTGTTAACAAATAGACGAGTTATCATTGATAATAATTAATTTTTATTGGTATTTAATTGTAGCGTCTAAATTATAGACAGTCTGTTTTGTTATGGCTTGGCCATCTGTAGTCTATTCACAAACATTTACTATCATATATTTATACTTCTAAATATGTTATTGCCGCAAGTTGTTAAAATTAATTAATTTATTTGTTATTTTTAGCTGTCGAACAAGAGACGAGTGACTCATGTACAAAAAATTCATCGGAACCTAGTGATGATGTTGAGAAACGTGAGAAAAGTCCGGAAGTTACGAAAGTACCTCCAAGTCCTGTAAAAACACCTGCTAAATCATCTAAAAGAAGCTCTGTGGGTAGTAGTCCTACCAAAGTAACTAGCACACGTAGTTCACCTAAGGCTTCCACGGCAAGTACTGATAAAGTTACACAGGAATCACCAATAAAATCACCAACCGTAGAAAAAGCTTCACCAATTATTGAAACACCAGTATCTGTACCAGTGCCCGTAGCCACACCAGCTGCTGTTGTTACTAACGATCACATTGACGACGAAAATGATAAATCATTAACTAAAATTGACAATACACCTGTGGAATTGACTACTGAATCCTCGGAAGCAGAATTATGTACACCTCAAGTTGCTGAAGAAGCGCCAGAAATTCTACCATCTATTCAAGATGAGCCTGAAGCAGTTTCCAAAACAGCGACTGGTACTGCCGAAGCTAGCAAGATGGAGGTGTCTGATGAGTGTGAGGAATTGCCAGATAAATTGTTAGCTGTTGAAAATAAAATGGAGCAGGAAGACGAGCATGTAGATGAAAAAGATTGTCCAAAGGAAAGTGAGGAAATTTCTGAGAGTAATGAAGATGTTGGCGACAATGATGCAACAGATTTAAATGAAAATAATAAAAGTGAATTAGATGATAATACAATGGAAGTCAATGACGAAGATAGTTATGAAAAATCGAGGATAATGAACGAAACAGCTGGTGACGATGTCAGTTCAGCGGATAATCAAGCCACTGAAGTCATAAAGGTTGAGCCTGAACAGGAAGAAGAGACAATCATTCAATCAAAGCAAGGAGAGGTTGAAGGTGAGAAAGCAAATGAAGATTCTGGAGAGAAGAAAAAAGAACACGACGAGCATGAATCGAAAGATAATCAAGACAGACGTGATCGTAAAGACAGAAAAAGAAAACGTTCAAACGGTTCACAGGATGAGCGCCATAAAAGTCCTAGCAGAATGGATGATGAACCGGAGATTGATTATTCACGCGTTTTATTGTCCTGGTACGACTCCGACTTGAATTTGGTAATCGACAAATCAAAATTTTTATCTGCAACGCCAATGCACAACGATGGATTTGGATACGTTTGGGCCGGTGCAAGAGCGTCATTTGGTTTCACAAATGGTAAAGTTTACTACGAAGTTAAAATTACACATCAATGTAATGTTACACTGGATAATGAAGAGAATCCTCATATTTTACGTGCCGGTTGGTCTGTGCCATTAACTAGCATGCAATTGGGAGAAGAAAAATTGAGTTATGGCTACGGTGAAACGGGTAAAAAATGTACCGATGGTAATTTTACAGAGTATGGATCTGCCTTTGGTCTAAATGACATTGTTGGATGTTACTTAGATATGTCTAATGATGATGATGTTGTTATATCTTATTCATTAAACAATGAAAGTTTAGGTGAAGCATTTAGATTTCCAAAATCCGAACTAGATGGCAAAGCATTATTCCCTCATATATTGACTAAGAATTATGCATTCGTTTGTAATTTTGGCGACGAAGAACCATGGAGTACAAATGTTTTAGAAGGTTACACACCTGTTGGAAAAGTTGATGCCAATGAACGGATACCTGGAATTCGTAGACCTGATAATAGACAAGATTGTGAAATACTTATGATGGTTGGTCTCCCCTCCGCTGGAAAAACTGTTTGGGCAAACAAATTCTCAAATCAGAATTTGGAAAAAAAATATAACATTTTAGGTGTTAGCAATATCCTTGATAGAATGAAGGTACGTTATTTACATATATTTTAATAGTGAAAAAAAATGATATTAAATTTATAATATTATTTAATTTTATAGGTCATGGGTTTACCGAGAAGAGATAACCACAAAGGAAATTGGGATCAACTGGTGGGCAAGTGTACACGTTGTCTTAATAAATTAATTGAAGTTGCAGCGACAAGGAGACGCAATTACATACTTGATCAGGTAAAAAATTAATCATCTATTATTTTTTTTTTTTTTTTTTTTTTTAACATTTACTTTTTAAATATATTTCATCTTATATTTTTATGGAATTTGTATAGACAAATGTATACCCATCAGCACAAAGACGTAAAATGAGACAATTCAGTGGATTCCAACGTAAAGCTATCATCTTAGTACCGACAGACGAAGAGTTTAAATCACGCGCTGCGCAACGAGAACAGGTTGATGGCAAAGATCTTCCTGATTCTGAATTTATGGAAATGAAAGGTTTGTTTTAATGTTTTTTTTTCTTTTTTTTTTTTTTTTTTTTTTTTAATCAATAAAATAGGTGTGATGTTAAAAATAAAATTTTCTAATATTTAATTCTAGCTAATTTCACCGCACCGACTGTAGGAGAATCATTTGACACGATTGAATGGATTGAACTTGACGAAGAAGAGGCTAAAAAATTGATAGCAAAATATAATAAAGAAGGCAAAGACGCCGGATTTGGTCAACAGCAATCAAGTAGTAGCAAGAGACCGCGATTGGAAAAAAATGATTCTCATCGAGACAATCGTGACATGCGGTCTAGTCGTGACAGTAGAGACACTCGAGATCATCGTGATCGACGCAATAATTGTAAGTTTGTTGTCTGTATTATAAATTATAAATATGAAAAGATTGAAATTAATGAATAAATAATTTTTTTTAGACTCTGATAGAAGTCGTAACTCGTCGTGGCGTGGTAGCATGGGTGCTAGCGGTGGTGGTTGGAGAGACCGCGGACCTCGTAGCGGCCCGCCAATGAGACACAGCAGTAGTTACGGTAGTTCATCAAGAGGCTGGGGTGGTCGCGGTGGACCAAGTTCTTCGCAATCACATCGTGGTAGTGACAGACGTGGAAGTTCATCCACTGATAGACGATCGGGAATTGTTGATCGCAGTCGATCAGGATCTTTACGACAAGGTGGCGGCTGGGGTCCCATGAAGTAAGTTTATAAATGCAGCTTGAATATTTTAATTTTTTTTTCTTCCCTTGAAAGTTATTTTTGAGTGATATTTATTTTTTTTTATTTTAGCAGTAACAGCTATCATAACTCATCACACTCATCGAGTGCTTGGAGTGGAAGTGGACACAGTGGTGGTGGCTGGAGTTCTCAATCTCAAGCTCAAGCGTCAAATAGTTGGGCAAGTAGTGGTAGTGGTAGTTGGTCTGGGCAACAACAAAGTAGCTGGGATAACTGGAAAGGTTACGGTGGTCAATCAAATCAGAGTAGTTATCAATCGGGTTACGGGAACAGTAATTGGGGTAGTTGGAACCAGCCACAGTATTACAATCATCAGTATTGGGGTCCGCACCAATCACAGAGTCAGTCTCTCAGTTCCTCTGGTCAATCTGTAAGGAAAACTTAAAAAAAGTGACTCTAGCTTTAGCTCTTTAACGACCACACACACGCAAAAACACACCCAACCGTCTGTTAATCTATTTTTCTTTTTAAACACAAACTAACTAATTAGTAATTATGGTTAATAATTAACTATCAAATGATGAATTTAAATTGTCTGTTGGTAGAATAAAAACGCGATTATATTTTTAAAACAAGATTTTAAATTATCATCAACGTTAAACGTTAATCAATACTTTTGTCAATCATGAATTACTATAATTTTAACTTTTGATTTAAGTTAGTAAAATAAAATAAAATAAAATAAAAAAAAAAAAAATAATAATAATAACACAACTGTAACTTTTCTTACTGCGTTAATTAAAGAAATAAAATGCGAAATTAACATTAGAATATATATTAAACGTGTAAGTTATGTTCATTCTTTGAATATTATAATAATAAATACTTGTATTTAATTTTATCTGACTACCAATGCATTCATTTAATGCCCTGATATTTTTTTTTTAATAATCCACTAGCTTTTATTTTGACTTTCTTTTATTATTTTAATATTATTTAAAAATTATATTAGCTTTTTTATTTATTTGAGAGGTCGTTAAGGAGTTAATTTATTATTAAAATGAATGTATTATTTTATTATTAACTTGCATGACGCGAAAATAACAATTACTTGTAGGGAAGTACGACTGGAGGTAGTTCAACCTCAGCATCAGCAGCTAGTACAGGATCTACTTATAACAACAATAGCAGTAGTTACCCACAAGGATGGCAATATTCGGCATCTTATTACTCAACTGATAGTTCGACACCTAATGCTCAACAACAAAAATGAATTAATAATTATGATAAAAATAATAATACAAATAGTAGTTGTTATCATTAAAAGTTTAAGTAAGTATTTTTTACTCAATGATTATTTAAATATAACCACTGGATTATCTATATCAAATTTATACGTTAGTTTGTAATTTCTCATATTCGTAGACGTTACATTTATATGATTAAATGTACGCCTTTATTGTTCAAACTACCACAAGTGAAAATAATTATTTGTCTCTATCAATTACTTTATATTGATAAAAAATATCAATATATATGCACAAAATCAAAATACGTATTTGTTGATAAAAAATCATTTTTTTTTTTTATGGCAAGAAAATGTAAATATGTACAGTGTTCGTCATTTATATTGTTAAACATAATCAGTAGTGATTCTTGTTTTGTATTTTTTCACTATCGTCATAAATTAAAGCAACTAGCAAAATAATAAGTAGCAGTTTAATAATAAAAAGTGTGCAGTTTTTAAATATTTATGATTAATTAACTAATGCGACAGTTACTGAAGCGTTAAAAAACTAAACTTGCTTCATACATTCCGTTTTCTTCTTTAATGGTACTATCATCAGAAGTATTATATTTATATTATCGGACTTTGCTTAAGTTTTTTTTTTTTACTTGATGTTTTTTAATAAAAAATTTCGATTATGGATAAATAATTTGAATGATAATTTAAACATTAATAGAAGAAATGAAATTACTTTTTTTATTTTTGCATCTACGTAATTGAGTTTGCAATTAATAAAATGATATAAATAGTTTGTTTTTTTATTTTATACTTGAATAATTAACTTTTTTTTACCTAATTTGATCAGAATTTTTGCACAGTTGTTTAAAAATAAAATGTCTAATAATTGTGATTAAAGCCTAAAATTTGTGTTGTAGTAAAATTTAAGTACGAATGATAATTAGTTGAAATTTATATCAATAATCCAGTGGATATTTCAAAAAAACCTTAAATCGACAATTACTTACAATTTATTTTGACTATAATAATTACTAAATTTTATTTGATTGTCGCATTATTAATAATCTGCCGAATTTTGTCCAGTGTGCAAAAAAAAAAAAAACAATTTAATGTCATGGATAGAATTATTATTTTTTTTATAAAGTTTTGTAAAAATTACAGTCAAGAGCATGTAGTTAAATTACGATCATAATTAAATAATCATTTAATTTCAAGCACAATTATTTGAAAAATTAATAACAAATTGACAAACCTAGGATTAAATTGACAGTTGATTCAATTCACTTGATTGTAGTTTGACACCTTAATCATTATAGAATAAAACATATTGTTTAAAAATAATGGTCACAGTTATATTAATATTAATTATAATAATGTCATCTTTTTACATATAAATACATAACAAAGTAAAGGTACATTTAGAGTGTTCTATGAATTTATTCGTTGATACAAATGTACAAACTGATTCATTAAAAATAAACAAGTGTCTTATATAATTGTTTTTTGATTGTTTGATATTTTTTTCAAATATTTATAATAGATTTATTTCGTCATTTGATCCTTTTATCCATTATAAATTTATAATTACTTACTATTTCATTAATAAATTCTAATCATAAAGTCATAAGGAGAATAAATAAATAAATTAATGAAAAAAAGAAAATAAAATAAAATAAAATAAAACATTGCATCTTCAACGTATATTTATGATCTCTAAAAAAGAATACAGTATATTTATTTTTGTATACAATATATTAATTAAATTAGTTATGAAGCTACCGGCGCAACAAACCAAAAAATAAAAAATTTTGTTTTTTTTATTATTTATTAACATAAAATAGTATTAGTTTTTCTAATAATGATTAATTAAATAATTAAAATTTTCATTTTTTCTTTAAATAAAAAAATGCGTTAGAGATTCGAATTTTTAAAACATGATTGTTATAATGCAAGACTTGAAAGTTTTTTGTTTTAATTATCAAGTAGTCAGTATATTTTAAAATAAAATATACAAATGATGTATGTCACGGCTCTACTATTTTATATTTATAATAATTAATAATACAATAATTCATTATTTTTATAAAACCATCCAAAGTCACTAAAAAATGAAAATTCAAAATATTTTTTGTCCAATCAAAATATAATCAATTAAATTTATAAATTTAGTTTAATAAATAAATTTTTTTATAAATAGTACGATACAAAAAAGCATAAATCTTAATCATTTTTTTTAATAAATTAGCAAACTAATAAATTTTATTTTGCTTTGCATATTATCAATGATAATAATTATTGTTATTATTATTTTAATAGTTAATAATAATAATAATAAAGAAATAATTATACTTTAAAAGCTTAATAAAATATATATTGAATAATCTGGCATCGAGGCAAGTGCAAGTACATTGTGTGAAACATTATTTTTTAAATATATCGTTTATACGAGTTTCTTCAATAAGAATATAATAAAATAAATGTAATAATAATAGTAATAATAAATATTCCTTTCAGTTAAAAATATTTACAGTAAATGATTTCAGCAATCAGCAGTTGCTGAGATAAAAGCAATATAATATTAGTCTGAATAATTAATAAGAATAATAATAATTTAAATACATCAGCAAAAAACATTGATTGTTTTTTCTAATTTACAGTACTTTTGATAACACTGGGATTATTAAAAATATAATATTATCCTTTTGTGCAACAAAGCTACGTGTGTACTATTAATATTCAATACACACCTCAACTTATTAATTTTTCATCATATTTTTTCTTTTAGTTTACTTCTCCATTACAATTTATATAATCAACTATAATCTGGACTTAACAACATTTTTTTTTCTATCAAATAATAGGAAATAATTTACAAATATCTCTGTACAAATTTCGAACCTTGTCTAGTAGAGTGTAGGTTTAAATCTTATCAAATCGAAAAATTTATCATTCTTTTACACTTATTGTAGAGTCTAAGGTTTCTAAAATTTATGTAACTTAATACTACATAATCACCTAAGAAGACAGTAAAATATTAATATATTGGAGCTAGAAGAAGAAGACTATTATTAATATAAATGATATTACTGTTAATTATTTTAAAATACACGTATTCCACTGGTCATAGATTAAGCTCAATTATTCAAATAATTTTCATTTTGATAAATCAATTGATATTTAACACATTAGCTCCAATATAATATAGACAATAATAACTACATAATATGACAGAAGCTATAATTAAGCTGATTGGACGGGATAGCTTTTTTATGTGAAAAGTATACAATAAAATTTTTATCAACAGATCACTAATAAAAGTTATCAATAATTAAAAATTCAATAAAGATTATAATTAATAATGCCAATACTTGAAACTAATATTTATCTATTAAAAATTAATTCAATTATTCACAATTTTGTTTTTATTTTTGTCTCGGTGGCGTTATTCTCTTTGTCTAAAATTATTTGTACAGTAACTACTCACATAGAGTAGCGCAACACTTATGTGTGCGTGTCATCCACTGTCACTGTTTACATCCACTTGGTCTTTTACGATTTCTACGGTTACGTTCTAATAAAAATGACAAGTCCAATGGGTCCTTCTTATTTGGCATTCGTTGGAGTAAATTTTTAAGGATCCGATTCAATCTTTTTCGTTGTTCTTCTCGCTGTATAAAAATTCATAAATTTTTTATCAACATGTTTAGATCAAAATGATATATATATATATTTAAAAAAAATAATAAATAATGAAATAAAATATTACTTGAGCAGGTGACACCGTAAGTCGCGTAGTAGTTTGATCATCACATGATTTATTTCTGTTTTTTCCAACTGACTTTAATTGTTCTTTACCATTTACTTTAGCATCAATCTCCGTTTTATGATTATGGTCATTATCCATATGTGCTGCGCTCTTTTTCTTTTCTCTCATCGCTTTTATTGCTTGTATACTTTCCAAACTGTGAGGCTGCAATTATTAAAATTTAAAGAAAAAAATAAATATTCAACTACTCACAAAAAACTAAAAGATCAATAAATTAATAAAATATTTTTTCTTTAATTTATTTTTTTCGAAGCAAGTAGCTAGACTTGATCGAAGACTTACCAAATAAGTACGGTAGTGTTTAATACGTTGCGGAAAGGTTTCAAAAGCATATGGTTTAGTACAAACTTGATGACGAGCTCTAGCAACTTTAGTGAACAATCTAGCAGCTCTGTCAACTCTATATTCACAAACATAAGTGTGTTCCGGAGTAGCACCAACAGGTCTCCCTTTGCAATAAGTGTGAGGATCAAGTACCCAGCATCTTTCAGCAACTAAATCGCACGGCACAGCTTCATAAAGCGGCGCACAAACAACTTCATTTTCATAAAACTTCCTCGTTGGCTCATGGTAAGTTTCATGGGGTCGTAAATAATGATGACCAAAAACAAATCTTTCACCTTGATCGTTTTTCCACAATCTTTCAATTCTAAATATATCCATTTGTTCATAATCAAACTTTTCAAGAGTTTTGTATGTGTGTTTTTCTGGTGTATCACGCAATACGTAGACAGTATCACCCTGCCTTAATTGTAATTCACCACGCATCAGAGTTACGTAGTGTTTTTTACCTTTTTCCTCTTCCTCGCCCTCGAGCGGTATTTCATAATCAACAGGTCTTGGTTGACACCGTTCACATAGATAAGATTCAGCAGTTGTATCAGCTTTAACGCAGTCGCAGTGTTGCCATACTAAACATCGTTCACATTGTATCATTAAACCTTCATCTCTGTGTAAGCCACAAATACATCTGATAACGTCTTCTTCGCCAGCTGTTGAGCCTCGAGGTGGTAAGAAACATTGGGCAGGTGGTGACCCTGTTGCTTCTGTTATTGCTTCAATGAAGTTTGTTTTACTTCCTAAGTATATTTTACGTAGGCGAGCCGCTGCGATACCTACTTCAGAAGTTCTGCCAAAGTATTTAACATTATTATCAAATAATTTAATAATATCCTGATCAAATTGTTCTGCTGTTTTATAATGACCAGTACTAATACCCTGATCAATAATTGTTAAATCTATCGGATCTTGAATTTTCTCATAATAGTCAGGCAATTTTCTTTTAGGTGGCAGAGTAATAAATGGCATACAAAGTAATAAACTATTTTCATCGTTAGCAGTAGAGATAACATTATACAAATCTTTTAATACTTTAGCTAACTTAGCAGTTTTATTAACCTCCGGATCATCTTGAGCTTGAGCTAAACGACGAGTTCTGACAGTCCGTGATGCATTATTCGTCAAAGCTGTTAACTGAGTAAAAAACGCTGCTTCTGATTGTGACTTTGACTCGGTAGTTATTTTTTCTTTAGCAGCAGGAACAACTTTATTATCTTTGCTCTTAGCTTGAGTGTTTACTTGCTGAGCTACTGGCGTCTTCATACGTTTAACTTTCTCTAAATTCCTTAGCAAGAAACAGTGATGCTGTTGTGCAAAGTATCGCTGTTGCTGTGACATAGGTTTAACCATCGGAGTATTTATTAAACTTGAATCCCCAACTTTACGAGTCTTACACAAGCCTTTTAATGTTGCTTGTACTTGATTTGATTTACGTACATTTTTGCGTGGCCGACCGACAGATCTACGTTCGGTATTCTCGACAGACGGCAAAGCTGGAGTGGCGAGTGGTCTTGCAATACGTTGACTTTTACCACCAATAACTCCACGACACGCACTGCTACCGCATCTACATATTTGTCCTTCCGATGGATTAAATAGAGCAAAGTTGTAATCATAAGTCAATTCTTCTCCAGATTCAATATCACGCGACGCGAATAATGCCATGCGTGGTAAACCGTTGACACTCCATTTTTGCATTTCACAATTAGGCTCACATGAATGATTAACAAAACGTCCGTCCCCACCCATACGATGCCCATCAATTACTAGTCCGCCGTCTAAATGAAGACAATAATGATGCGTGTCATTGGCGTATCTTGTCGCCATGCGTGATTTGAATTCCCTTTCAGAAACAACTTCACCGACATACTCCAGTATGAAACAACCTGTTTTAATGGAATCCTTTGTTCTGACACCCCATCCTTTATTTTCTGTCATGAATCTTTGCAAGCCCGGTGTCCACTCGTGTCGTTGAATTTTCTGATTACCGCAACCGTCGCCGCAAGGACACATCTGTGATGAACATTCACTGAAAACCATGCGATTGATACAATCATCGCCACAACCACTGTCTGTTTTACATTCACATGCCTGTGGTTCATACAGGGTTGTCGGTTTAACATCATAATAAATATTTGTACGGATTTTTCTGTAATTCCAAGAGGGTACCAAGTCACGGCCAGGCAAACGTGAGTGTGTGTGGAGCCACCAAAGATCATAAGGTAATTGAAATGGTATTTTACGTTGTCGTAAAAATTTACCACAGTGATAGGGTGGTGGTAGCAAACCATGTGGATGCTCTGCTGGATCATATGAAAGTTTATTTTTACCAGCACCGTCAGCATTTGTAACTTTACGCGGTTCATCTTCTTTGTAGTAATCTGAGAAGAGCCCAGCTGGTAGATATCTTTTCTTCCATCTCGGCTGTTTCTTACGTAAATGCAATGAACCCTGTTGTTTACTACCGACTTCTGGTCCATCACTCGCAACATCGCTGCTTGGTAATGCGTCACTCTCAGTATCATAACCAGCAGCATTATTTTTAAGCCTCTTAATACTTCTTAGTGTTAAATTACACGGACTAGTTGAACCTCTTCTACGTTTGTGATTGTTATTAAGATAACTTGGTGAATCAATTATTTTAGATGACCCACTTGAATGGGAATTTGTACGTTCAAGTTTCTTTAAATTTTCCTCGTTTAATTCAGCTATGCGCTGACTCTGATTGTAACGTTCCAATGACTCTTCAAGTGTCGCATTTTCATCATAAATTCTCGAATCTTGAATTCTTTCATACTTGACTGGGCAGGATTTGTCACATGGTTTACTACCATCACATTCAACTAAGTCTCTTCGTACTCTCAATCCGGATCCATGGCAAGTGTCCATCATTTCATCAGAATAACTGTGACAAGATAGTTCAGGAAAATCTTTGAAGTCATTCGTATCCATTTTACCGTCATCATCATCATTATCATCTTCATCGTCAATAATACCACAATCATCATCTTCCTCGTTATTATTATCACTATCTTGATTTTTAGTTTCATCTACAATAGGTAGTACGGTGTTAACATCGCTCTCTGATAGTACGGATTTTTCTTCAACTTTAGATATTTTTTCTAAATCTGTTATTGTTATGTCAACACGAGGCACTAGCGTTAATTTGTCTTTATCATTATCATTATTATCCTCATGATTAACATCATCATTTTTATTATCATCATCATCAATAACTACAGCGATTTTCTTTTTCTTCTTTTTCTTGAGTGTTGGAAAACCAGTTCGATTAATAGCTTTTCTTCGCCGTATTTTTTTCTTAGTAAGTATTAATGCTGCCATCGGATTAACTGGATTTGGTACGTTCAATAACTCTTTTTTATTACTATCTTTACGATCTATAACGTTTATTTTACCATCTGTATCTTTAATAGCTAAATTAATCTTGTCATTTTTATCGGAAGATAATTTTTTTTGCTGTTCATTTTTGTCATTTTTTTCAGACTGCTGCTGTTGTTCATTACTTTTGTCAACTGTCTTTAACTGCTTATCAATAACTTTATCCACCTTGTTTGTACTTTTATCTGTACTATTTTTATTATTAATCTTTTCATTGGTCGCTTTATTGTCAACTTTGTCTCCATTATTTGCTGTGAGATTGTTGTCCGATGTAATTAACTTAGTGACAGTAACACGTAAATCGCGTACTATTTTTTTCTTACGACGTGGCGGTTGATGTTCTGAACGATTTAAAGGTTTGTCTTCGGTGTCTGAACTTTCGCTAGCTGTTTCGGCAACAACGGTACTGTCAATACCATCACGTAAACGTTTTTTTAGTGTTTGAGAAGCAATATCTTTTTCTTTTTGATGATGTAAATTGCTAGACAGTGATGATGATGGACTACCACTGTACCTTTCAATAGTTGCTTCAATAGCTTCTTCAATATGGCTTTCCATTGAATTTGATTCATTTGGATTGGTATCAGTCGAGCTGGCATTTGAACTCTGTGAACTGTGTGGGCTCGATAAATGGTAATGCCGTTTTTTCAATGGCAATCTCTGTTCATTAGGATTTGACGGGGTATTCGAATTTTGATTACTGCTCTTTGAATCTCCACTGCTACCACTGCTAGAAACTTTGTCTTTTTTTAGTCGTCTTTTCAATGATTTTTGTTCATCATTAGTACTCGAATCACCTTTTCGTTTCTTAGTAATTTTTTTAACGCGAAATATTTGTGGCAATTCAGTACTTGAAATGGTAATACTTTTACCAAGACTGCATGATTTTGCAAAATCATCAATAAGTTTTTCCAACTCTTCGACAATCAGCGGATCAACACGTAATGGTTTTTTCGGTGGTACAACAACCCGTCGTTTGTGCTTATGATGGTGATGATGATGATGGTGATGGTGATGATGAGAATTAGCATTATTGTTGTTATTTTTGTTGTTGCCGTTATTGTTTTTAAAACGATGATTTGATGATTGTATAGATTTATCACGCTTGTCTGTTTTTATTTCAATATTCTCAGCTTTCATATCAATAGGAACAGATATTACTGTTTGCACGCCAACACCACTCGTTTCAGATATTTTTTTACAAGTTTTATTTTCTTTATGAACACGTTTTGGAGCTGAAAGTGCAGATGTTGATGATGCGGTTATTGTTTTCTTGGATACAGTTTGTTTTTTATTTGCCGATGGTGAAGAGCAACATTCAGAAATCCTATTTTCCTTTGAACCTTTTTTCGTAGCAGTGTTACTACTATTATTAATACTTTTATCATCACTAAAAGTATGATCATTGCTGATTTTTTGTCTCAATGGTGAAGTACTTTTATTTGATTCAGCAGATTTATCATGCCGTAATTTTTTGTACACTTTTTCGCATGTTTTTAATGTATCCTTATCCTTATTAGTTACTTTTTTATTACTAGCATTAGATTTATTATTCAGGCACTTATTATCATCATGTGAATTATTTTTATTATCAGTCGAACAAGGTTTATTTTTATTATTACTATTAGTACAAGTATTAGTACTAGTAGACACCGAGGTTTCACCGTTATTAACAATTGTTTTTTTATTTTTTAACCTTTGATTCCTCGGCAATTCTTCTTTATTTTCTTGTTGCACCGTTAATTTGTTAGTACTTTTTGTCAATTGTTTACCACGTTTGCTAGTACTAGTATCCCGTTTGTTAGTACTGACAATAGGACTTGAATTTCGTTCAATTTTAGTGATTTTTTCAACAACATCCGGCTTCAAACGTGGCCTGCCAGGACCACGTGGTTGTGTTGACACCATTTTAGCAGGTCTACCAGGTTTTCTTTTTGGTGGATATAATACTCGATCAACATTAACTGCCGGTTTTGGTGGAGGTGGTGGTGGTGGTGCTGACGCTGGTGCCGATGTTGATTGTACTGGTGATTGTGAACGAACAGGCGGACTAGCTGGAGTTGTTGTTAAATGCAGTGGACTATTATTAACGGATTGTATACCAGAGTCTGGTGACACATTAGCTGTGCATGCGTATTCAGAATCGGCTGTTTTTTTACCAACTTTACTACGTCTCTTTCGCGGTTCTGATAATAAAGCTGTTTTTTCAACAAACTGTTGTAATAACGTTGAACTATAAACAGGCACTGGATTTTGATCGGTATTCTCACTAGAATCTGAATCAGCACTCAATGACATGCGTTCAATAGCTTTTGATACTAACCGACCACTTTCTGAGTCATCGAAACCATCAAATGGTGTATCCTCCTGATCAGGAATAATTGCTGATAAATGTTCTTGATCAATTTTTTGTAGAGGAAGTTGTGATGATGGTGATGATGATGATGATGATGATGACGAGGAAGATGATGATGATGATGACGACGATGATGGGTGTTGATTCTGCTGCTGCTGTTGTTGTTGTTGTTTTGGGTGTTGTTGTTGTTGTTGTTGTTGTTGTGGTGGTTGTTGTTGTTGTGGTTTTTGTTGTTGTTGCAGCTGCTGTTGTTTTTGTTGCTGCTGTTGTTGTTGTTTTTGTTGCTGCTGTAATTGTTGTTGTTGTTGCTGCTGTAATTGTTGTTGTTGTTGCTGCTGCTGTAATTGTTGTTGTTGTTGCTGCTGCTGTAATTGTTGTTGTTGTTGATTTAAATGTGATGATTGATTTTGTGATTGTAATTGTGATGTAACTGGAAGTGATGATTGATTCACTGTAGATATCGGGCCTGCCGACGAATCAGAATCATCAGAAGTACATTCGGATGTTTTCAACGTTGCTTTGGATTTACGCGTTAATATTTTTTTAGTAACTTTACTATTATTATCACATTTAGATTTATTATCAGGAATTACGACATTATTATCAATATTAATATCTTTTTTTTGTGCTTTCATACTTATTTTTAATTTAAGACCGCCCTGATCAAAATTTGTTTCACGTATGGAGAATGTTTGTTCGCTATGCTCGGAAGAACAATCTGAATTACTGACAGAATCATCAAATTCACCACCACTACTCTCATCATCCGATTCAGAGTCAGAATATGAACAGCTGCCATCGGTACCACCAGAACTTTCATCATCTGAATCAGAATCTTCCTCTGAATCAACAGACTCACTATCATTTTGTTCAGTTGCAGGAACCCAACTACCACCACCTTTTATGGCGTCCATGTCCACGGTAGATGGTAATTCGCGTTCCGGTTCGCCATCGTTTTCGTCCCAATTCCAGTTCTGGAGCTCGAGCTCCGACGGACGATGGATAACAGCGTTCCATCCTGAATCACCTGACATTTTTCCGTTTAAATGACATTCACAGGTTTCATATATCAACCGTTTGTACTGATGATGGTGTTGTTTATCACCTTCAGTAGATGAGTTCTGCAACGTCAATTACCTGATTTAAAACAAATATAAAACCATTATTAAAAATATACAGTTAATAATAGTGAATAAAATGATATTACCTTGCATTATTTGTATTGAATAATGATTCGTCAATTGACAAGTATAATATATGATAATAATAGTGTATTAATTAGTAGTTGGACAGCTGTCTTTTGATAAGCAGATGTAACCCCCAGGTGCATCAGTTGAATTGGCGCGAAAAATAATATACCAATTTATATTTAACGCACTTTTATTGATGATGCATGTGTATCTATTTATTACTAGCCAACAATCATATTCAATTATGCCTGGGATTATTTAAAAATTGTCAAAACTTACACAACATATATACAAACACAATTAGAAAGTTTGATCTGTATGTTTACGTATCTTCATGCGTGCTACACAAAATGGCGTTGGTAAATTTAAGTGCGTACATATAGTATTAATTATTTATTGTTATTATTTATAATTGTATTTATTATTACTTTTAAATGTTAAACACTTAAAACATTTGATTTGCTATTGATAATAGCATGGTATCCGCACCTGCGGATTATTTATGTCACACAATAAATCACATATTTTCACGGAAATGTCGTATAATACGCATACAACATCGCGTCTCACATTATTATTTTCTCTTGACGGTCAGTGCATCGCGAACACCGCCAAGTGGATTATTATTTAATTCTACTCTCAAAACTCGATCGACAATATCGCTCACATTTTTATTGTTCCTTCCGCTCCTTTTCCACTCACAATGAGAAAGAGATAAATTCGGCTTCACTTTTTAAATTAATCCTCATCATTTATTTTTTTTAATTAAAACAATTAACCATGTAAAACATATTTAGTTTTTAAAAAATCTAGAAAAGAAATTTTTTTTACTTATATTTTTCAATTACAGTAATTTTTTAAGATAATAATTAACTGTTAAATATTTCAGGTCATAAAATTGTATTATACCCACTTACTCATTACTTTCTTACAATTGGCTTCAAGAAAGTCATTAACTGTCACTTTAATTTTGACAATAATACATCAATTGTTAAGTTTCTTTTGACGCTTTAAAATTGAATACTATCCCAGTAGAGGGACGACAGGTAACCCATAACAATTGTTGATTAACCTTAGTTTTTTTTTTTTACCACCAATTAAAAAAGAATATTAGTAATAATAACTTTTTCCTTACGACTCTGAAAAACAATATTGAATTTTATCACAATAATAAAGTGAATAATTTTTTTTTATTTTTAATTTATAGGATCTAGAAGCTCTACTATCGGCTGTTGAGAATATTAATACTTTAAAAATGATTTTAAGAAATTATTTTACAAATATTCCATTGTTTGTTTATTGTTATAATTTTTAAGAAAATCTGCTGTACCATCATAATTTCAAACCTCGCGTATAGAATTTATATCTACAGCTTCTGTTGAAACATAGAGCGCCATCTTCCGTCTTGTCCAAAAAAATGAACTTTGTTTTTCTGGTCTGGATAATAACAATAAGTTAAACATTCAGATTTTCAATACACACGTGGTGGTAATGAAAAATAAAATCTAAATAAATTAATCTTTATAAAACTTAGTGAAAATTTAAATAATTTAAGTTATTAAATTACAACAATGAGTAAAATTAAATCAGCAACCAGTAATAAGGATAGTTTAAGTGATGAATCAATAAATGGGTGCATAACTGTTGATGATTCCAGTTCTGAGGATATACAAATAGTTTACAGTGATGAATCTCCCAGTGACTGTATCCCCATCAAAAATTTCGTCAATCATTTACAGGTAATTTTAATATTTCATTTAATTTAATGACTATCTATATATTAATTAATGTTTTTTATTGAGTTTATTCAGGAGACATGCAACGTACCGCCAAAAAAAGTGGTTAAGAACAAATTCAAAAGTCCAATTACCATAAAAACAAATTTAATGAAACCACTACCGAATATTTTACGTCATTCATGGTCTGCTGGATACAAAATTCCTCGTAGAAAAACTAAAATTCCTCGTGAATTTGAGTTTAATGAATCAAATCTCAACGTTACGATTGGACCGTCTATAATACCTGAGTCAGTAATAAAAAAACGAGAAGCTAAAAGTGATAAGCAAAATCATGAATCATCTAGCGAATCGCAATATGAAGTAGACACATCAACAGATTCGGATGAATTGGATAACACAATAGACACAAATACATCAGTGCTGGATGAGTCAATACCAAATTTAGATGATTCAGTTTCATCTGATGACAAAACATCGCTTCATTTCTATTGTCTGAGAAATAAAGTAATTTGTGCGTTGAATGCTCATAAACATTTTTCATTCCACGGTAAATTAAAAATTAAAGTACTCTATGGCGCTATTGAAATTTACGGATATACCTTAAATAAATCGAATACCATTACACCGGTAGAGATTTATTCACCCCGTAGTTCTAATTTACTACGTATACAGAGTGCGTGTAGCTCTGAATCCAGTGACTTAGATGATTTATCAGTTGCTTGGGACGCATTGAAAGAAGATAACATTGACTGTAATTCAGAAGCATTTACGACGTTCGTTGACAATATTCAACCTGGTTGGTCTGTTTTTACACTACAAAATTTTGATAATAATTTGACTGACTTTATCGAAAGGCATTTTTCTCATCGCCTGTTTCCTACATTCGAAAGTAGCACTAACAATTGCTGGACACAACTTCGTAGAGCTGAAATTATTTTACAGAGTTACATCTTTCCAACGAAGGCACGTAAACGAGTTATTAGTTTCAATAATACTAAAGAAACTGTTGAAACAGTTGTTAATGATTTTATATCTAGAAATTTATCACGAATAATTCTAGCTGGTGCCAAAAATCTTGGTAAATCAACGACAACACGTTATCTAGTTAATAAATTATTACAAAAGATTGAGCAAGTTATAGTACTGGATTTTGACCCTGGACAAAGTGAGTTTACTCCAGCGGGATGTGTTTCTATGAGTATTGTTAGAAAACCACTTCTAGGGCCTAATTTTACTCATCTAGAGAGACCGTATTATCAATTTTACATTGGTGGAATTGATGTGACTCGTTGCTTGACTAATTACATCGAAGGAATTAAAAAAATAATTGAATGCTCAAACAATTATTTAGACAAACATCATAACTCAGTACCGGTTATTGTAAATACTATGGGTTTTTGTAAAGATCTCGGCTGGGATATTATGTGTTATATTATTAAGAGTATTAAGCCGACAGATGTCATTCAGATTAACTCTAAGAAGACTAAATGTAATTTTGATAATTTATTACAGCACCAAGTTGTTATTAATGAGGTAAGACTGATTAATGATTTTACCTTTAGTAAATTTTTGTAATAACAATTTTTTTTTTTTTTTATATTTCGACAGAAAAGTTCAGGATTAAGTTGGACAAGTGTTGATAATACTTCATTAAACGAATATAAACATTATCTCGTTTATTCAGATGCTGAGTTTCGAGGTAAAAGTGGTGAAACTTGGAACATTGAACCTCACCAATTAAGAGATATTGCAATGTTAGCTTATTTGAGTGATATAACAAAAGTTATAAATAATACTAAATCGTATTTTACCTCAACAAGTATACCAGCAACTATCAATGAGATAACGCCGTATCAAATTTCATTTTCGTCAGTCAAAATATCACTTGGATTTCCGGTTGTTTCTCACGTACTGTCTGTTATCAATGGTAATATCGTCGCTTTATGTGGTACTGATTTTGATGATGACCAATGTGATACTGAGAAAGTATCATATCCAAAAGTACTTGTACGAGCACCTCTAGCTACATGTTATGGATTCGGTAAGTTAAAAAAAAAAAATATTTTGAACGCAGTGTTCTTTAACTCATCAAACTGTGTAGTATTCAAAATTTTGTTATAATATTTTTTATTTTAACAGGAATTGTTAGAGGAATAGACATGGAACAAGAAAAAATATTTCTTAATACTCCATTGTCTGTTGATGAGTTAAAGTATGTAAATTGCTTAATCGGAAGCATCCAAGTTCCTGCTGGCTTACGACAACTTAATAAATCTGGTTTGCCGTATACAAGTGGTGAGTGTAATTTACCAACTAGTCGAGATCCAAGAAGAGGATGCTTTCATATGAAAAACCTCAAAGATACGTCACTCTTATCTACCGATGATTAACTACTTTTTCATGTACATTGATAAAGAAATTACATCATTAAAAAAAATATTTTTTATGCAATAAATATTAGTTGTACGGTTTATGTTCATTACAGTTCTGGTAAATACATCTATGAATAGAATATTAAATTGCTGATAACGTAACAATCTTCACAATATAAATCCTATTGAATATACATCAAAGCAAAAGCATACGGTTAATTTGTCCGTCATTACTATTATATGTACTACTATGCAGTTAGATCCATAACATTTTCCTCTGATAATATATATATATTCACATGGCTACCTCTCATTAAGAGCGATTGGGAATATTGTTAGAGTATATTATTTTGATAATTATAACTTCATTATTATTTAATAAAGAGTTAGTTATTATTTTAGTCAAAGTGCCTGATCCGATTTGAAGACTATCCAATTTTTATTATTATTTTTTTCACCACAAAATTATTGGTATGAGATCTCATGACACCTCGGGTGAAAATACAATAAAAATTTTTTATTTTAAAGACAAATTTTTAGAATTGTTTAAAGATGGAATTTTTTACATTTAGAATTCAAACAATTCTAAAAAATTTGTCTGTAAAATAAAAAATTTTTATTGTATTTTCACCCGAGGATGGTGTGAGATCTCATGCCGAAAATGTTGTGGTGAAAAAAATAATAAAAATTGAATAGTCCTCAGATCGGATCAGGTACTTTGGCTAAAATAATAACTAACTGTTTATTAAGTAAAAACACTGATCTTCACATCACATATTGAATTTATTATTATTATTTTTTATACTTTTATTACTTAATCTAATATTTTTTATTTTTCATTTAAATTATACTTGATACATCCAGAATAAACTTAACGATATCGATACACTCAAAATATGCCTTCTGAGTTAAATATGATTGATTGACATGTTCAATAAAATTTACCACCTCAACTCAGTAATATTTTGTGATTTTACACGATTAACTATTCTTGTAGTCGTTAATAATAATTTCTAATTAAAAATGTATAGCTCATTTAAAATTTACCTCTAAAAGAAACAAATCCATAGTCAAATGTCGTGATAATATATTGAAATCGCATAAAATGATAGTACGAAATTGATTTAAATGACATTAGCACGTGGTAAAAAAAAATAATCTTGAATTAAGAGCAGGACGTCTCTAAAAATACGATAAACATACTAATGATACTTGACACTTGAACAAGTGCGACAAAAAAATACAACTAGCTTAAAAAACGTGTCAGTAAATAAAAAGGGGATGAGAGATATGAGGAAAAAAAGCAATAAAAAGGGAACTGATGAATGAAAACGCGGATTCGCGTTTGTTGGGTTAACGGCATACACATAAAGGGGCGACAGTTTCAGTCGCTCTCGCTTATACTTGGCTCGGAAACATTCATTCATAAAGTTTGTTCCAACCTCGGGGCAATACCAAATACATAGAGTAAAGTATGAGAGAGAAAGAGACCGAGTGGGAGAGCCAGTTGAGAGATTTGAGGGGGTTGAAAAGTACAAGGACAGAGAGAAGAGAGGGTTTATAGTTGGTGCAAGTTTTAAAAAAGGGGCTCTCTTTACTACTCTTGCTTTTCGCTTCACTTTTATATATCTATATATTTGTACCAGTAACTTTAAGTATGCAAGAATTCAACCCTGTGCTGTGTACTGAGTAGCAAGTAGAGTTGGCTCACTTGTTCGCGATACGATGAACTCGATAGCCCAACAACGACAGGTGTTGTCGCGCGCCGTTAAGAAAGAGAGTCACGATATAAAAATGTGAGGATAAAAAAAATTTATTCACTCGTTTTTTTATTAAGAGCTACAAGCAAAGAGACCGACAAAGCTTTTTGTAGGCTCATACTGCCTGTTGAAAGTCTTTGAGGTCTCGTTTACCACACGATTGTTTGATTTAAATCTACGGCAAAAAGAAAATATGTAAAAACACACTAAGCCAACAAATAAAAGTAACACGGAGAGATGCATTACAATAATAATGATGATGAAGATGACGATGATGATGATGGTGCTGATAATAGTAATAAAAAAAATTTTTAAAAAGTGTCTCTAATGAATAACTCGAGGTTTATATTGCTTTTAAAAGCTGACATTGTGATGTCAACAAAGATGAATAGATCAGGTTATTCAACCTTCTGACATTCCGAATAAATTGAGAGTTAAAGAACACACTTGGGACCGTGTGTAAAAAAAATGTAGAGCAAGCAGTCAGACGAGAGGAAAGGTGGATAAGAGCAAGAGAAAAAGCCATTTGATAAAGAAAAGAAAGTATATATGTATATACATATATATACATGTAGATATATATCTGTATAATA
The DNA here is from genome assembly GCF_020080835.1 of Cotesia glomerata. Taxonomy (NCBI): domain Eukaryota; kingdom Metazoa; phylum Arthropoda; class Insecta; order Hymenoptera; family Braconidae; genus Cotesia; species Cotesia glomerata. The sequence continues at coordinate 22,869,768 of NC_058159.1, read as the reverse complement.
TATAATATAATATAATATAAAGTGGAGAGGAACTAAAAAAACTTCTTCTGTGAGGCAGGCCAAGGGAGCAGTAAGAGTATATGAATAGATATAATAGCGGGGTCAGTTCTCTTTTAATTTGTTTAGAATTGAATTTTATACTTTTAATTGAAAAGCGTCTGGTCTGGAGCGTGAAATGTCTTTTTTTTTTTTCTATTTTTTTCATTCATTCATTCAACTACTCTCTTATGACATCATTAATTATTATTTGTGAAGAATTATGAGGTAAAAAGTTAATGGAGTTATTTATTATAAAAAAGAGGATTTAGGAAGTTAATATTTGATGCCTTAAGGTTTATTACTGATGCAACATCGTGTTTCTGACGACAGGGTAGAGAGTTAGTTATATGTGTACAGAATTCAGAGTCACAGACCGGTACTAACAGTTAAGTGCGTTCGGCGAAAGAGCCTCTCACAGCAGGACCGGTTTTTAAAGTACAGGGTGGAAGCGGTGAAATCGTACAATCGGAAGTTGACCTCAAATTCACTCAGCGATTTCACCATCTGCACCCTGTATATGCACTTTAACACACTCATAAAGTAAAACGAAAAAAAAAAAAAAAAAAAAAAAGAAACCCAAGTTGAAAAAAAAAATCTATGTCTACATCATCTAGAAACGCAAACAAAGAACTAAACCTACTTTCCCTTTGCGTAGTGCCTTCTTACTGCTTAAACTTTGGGCTGATGGAAGTAGAAGGACGTAGACGGACACAGTAGATAGAGGATCATGTCAGGATAAAGAGAAAAGAGGAGAAGAAGTAAAGTCTTATCTGCGTTTGGACATTACATAGTAAGCCTAAATAAGGGAAAATATAACGTAACTAAACAGATAACCTTGTGTCTTGTTGTGGACTCTGGACCCTGAACTTCTGTAGGGGATTAGTGCAAGCGAGTTTTAGGATTTAGGCTCAGAAATTTAGTGGACGGCTCAAAAACAAGGGACCAAGGGAATAGTAAGAATTTAACAATACATTACACAATAGAATAAACTTAAACTTGGTCATTCTGTAGGTTGTCTATTTGTACTGAGGGACAGGATTTATAAAGCGACAATTGAGAAGTATCTTTGAATCTTCTTTTCCCTTTTACCGTTTTTTTTTTTTTTTCTCAACATATATCTCTTGAGAGTTGGACAAAGTATGCGTTATAACTGGGGCAGGACTTTTAGAAAAATGAAAAAAGATTTTTACGTTGATACAGATATAGATGTATGTGTATGTAATAGAAAGAAAAGTGCAAAAAGGAAAGAAAGAGTGGAGTGAAATGGGGAAAAACATCCCCAGGACACCATGAAAGACCGCATGAGAAGCTTCTAAAATGCTGTGTGCACAGATTTACGGTACACATACAAGTTAAAGGGAGATGGAGTAATTTTCGCAAGAGACGAGAGTATGTAATGTATAGATGTAGGTAGACGTATGATAGAGGGACAAGCAAAGTCGTGGGAGGAATAGTAGAGGATAAAAGATTTTAAGAGAGAGAGAGACAGGGAACATCATGTCGATCGGAGTATCTGCGAGAGCTCGGTGTTTAGCTGCGCATGCGTGGGATCTTGTGGGCATTTTCAAACACCCGCCATCTTTATTCTTCATTTCCTCTCGCCCCTTTATCCTCCGCAAGTGTGCACATGCTATTTTTTTCTGGTTACGTTACGAGAGCAAAGAGACGGTTGATGGAGACGATTATCCCAAGCGTTTCTACATCAACCATCCAACTAACCAACTATACTCGGTATAGTAATACGGAGGTCTCCATTCTCTCTTGTGCTTGTGTTACTCTCTGAACTATTTCGCTTTGTCCATACTCGGTGATATAAGAAACCTTTTTATAGCAGCTGTCGGGTAAAGGTTCATTTACTTTAAGGTACAATGTACATCTAAATGTCGATGTCGAGGATCGAGGGTCGTCAATCTATTCTCGTACCGTGGATTTTGGAAAATATAAATTCAGGGGTCGTAATTGTAAAAGGGATAAACATTGATGGAAGAATAGAAATGTAGAGGCTGAGGTAAAAGTAAAGGTAAAGGTAAAGATTACCGTGGTTACGAGAGACAGGTAGTGTAGAATGACAAGAAGGGTTAGCCGTAGGGAAGATTCAAAAGAGAAAGACAAAAAGGATGAAAAGAATGAAAAGGGGATGGATTGTGTGGGTGATACACGTAGCAGGCAGCAGGGAATGAAATGAAAGAGGAAGCTCTATCCATGGCCCGTGGGACGTCTGCAGACACTCCACTCGCTTGCGAACATACAACACATAATAGATATAGCACATACACACGGCAAAGGCTTTTCTCGTATTCTATTGATTTTTCCAAAAGTTTTGCTGGTGGGAGTTGTGGAGTTGACTGTCGGTTGTGCGCACGGACATACCTCTGTCGGCCTTGGTGTGTTAGTAAAGATCGTGGTGTGCTGACGCTCTCAGTCTGTCTCACTTTCAATACACGGGTATTATGTATCCATCCATCTCTTCCTCTCTCTTTCCCTTGTATTTACACTCTCCTTTCGTCTCTTGTACGGCTGTCGCTTCACCCACATCCACCTCGTGGCTCTACTCTGGAGTTGCCTGCCCTCTGCCGCACCAACTCACCCGGTCCAGCAATTGCGGACTACTCACCCCCTACGCCCCTTACCCAGTCCCCTCGCCCGGCCCGTCCTCTTATCCTGTGCACTCAACAATCTCGCGTACTCACGTACAGTACACGCGCAGACTAAAGACACAACAGTACTAACTTTTTCACGGAGCCCGATTACACTATTAAAAATAATTCTCAACTTTTTTTATCACGAAAAAAAAATTACTTACTCTTTTTACAATTTTTATCATTAATCTGACTATTTTGATTCACATATTCCACTGGGTCATCGACATTTATCAATTATACAAGCAAAACCTGAAAAAAAAAAAGAAGAAATTAAAAAACAATATTTATTGTATAATAATTACAGATAAATAATTAATTATGTAATGATTGAAAAAAATTTTTTAATGTAAAAAATTGCATAAAAAAAAATAAAAATATATTCTTACGGCCCTGAATATGAATTCCCACCCACCGGCTGAGCAGCAGGGTCACACACACGCGTGTAAATTTCAAGGATGTGTGTGCGCGCGCGTGTTTCACTCACACACCGTTGACGCCAGCAGCAGTTATGTAGCTTGGGATGTTAGTGTGGTAGTAGCACACGCATCACCATCAATATTACCAGTCTACACACATACAATTTAAAATTCGCGGCGGCGCACGATCTATGTCGGTGTGCGTGAGCGAAATAACGAAAATTAACGATGATACCCGAGTGACGGGGCGGGCAATCGAGGCGGATTTTCACGTTACAACCCGACTCTACGCGAGTTAGTACGAAGTTTTACGAATGTGGATGACGATTAAACCCGACGGTCCCGAGCTAACCCGAAGTTAAGTCGAGGCACAGCCAAAAGCAGTGCGGCCGAATCTAGTGCCGTGGCTGGGTTACACTGTTTTATACCTCCGCTGATTTTTCGTACCGTGCGTGGTTTGTGCGTGCATTTAATTTGTCTATTACAGATTTTTAAATTTTGTTTCCAAAACCAGCACCAGTGGATTTAAGTGTGATATTTATTTTAAAACAACAGTGGAACTCATCACCCTCCAGGATTTAACATCAATCACTACTTAAGATCTAATGTAATTTTATTTAAATTTTAGCGGTTACAAGTGGAGTTGAACATATATACGTATATATAAATATATAAAAATAAAATTATATATATCTATATATATATATTTTCTCTTCTACTACGGTAGATTGAAAAACGAGAACGAAAAACACCGCGACGGCCATGGCTCGCCGTCGCGAGGACACCGACGATGGTGATTAAACAAAACGTCGACGGGTGCGGCATATTAATCCAATAGGATAAACTTTTCAATAATAATAATAATAATAATAATAATAATAATAATAATAATAAATAATAATTTATTTAGCAGGTTCGCAGGCTATTCATAATAATTCAAGACTGTAAGCTTATCTGGCAGTTGCTGGAAAACATGAAGCTGATTTTTTAAAATTCTTTGAAGAATCCAATGTGGAATCGCTGGTGATATGTGGTTGTGAAATAAAGCAAGAGTTTGTATTTAAAGTAGTCTAGCAACTTGTAGAAAAAAAAATAAAATCGGATAGGCACAGGCTTTATTACAATATTATATATTTATATATATATATACATCTATATACATATAGTGTGGTTGTTTTAAAAGCAACGGTGTGTTTTTAAGGACGTGATACATTGCCCGGCGGACTAGTTGTGTTATTGGTCTTGGTCAAAAAGCGATAGCAAACCGGATACACTTAAAAACGTGTAACTGGCTAGCTGGTGTAGGCCAACAAGCTAAAGAGCCGGGAGGCTTTCATTTTATTTTGTTGAAAGACAGTGAGAAGGTTTGTTAGTTTTTTTTGGCACATAAGTTGTTGTTGCTGTTGTTGTTATTATTTATATAGTTGTGGATTGTTTGTCAAGTTGACGTACAACAGAGCCAAGAAAGTTTTCGAGACATTAAGCAAGCAGTCCATTCTCCTACAAGGGGAACCTTACCCGCTGGAGGATGAACAAGCTACGAGAATTAACACAACGCTCATAGTTGCTGTGTTCTTCTTGTTCAACCTTTCGGAATATTTTTTCTGCCTTTGTTTCTTACCGTCTCCTGGGTAGGAGGTGGCTTGTCAAGTTTCACGGGTACACTCAAGAACTTCGTCCTCAGTAAAAATGCAAGTGGCAACGCTGTTTCGCGAGAGTGCTACTTTGCTGGGTGCTTCGAATCTGGACCCTCCACAGCAACATCATCAAGCTCATCAACAGCAACAACAACAACCACCACCACAGCAACAGCAACAGCAGCAGCAACAACAGCAACAACAACCACCACCACAACAACAGCAACAACACCAACACCAGCAGCAGCAGCAGCAGCAGCAACAGCAACTTCAACACCACCAGCAAATTCAACAACAGAACTCGGATATCCATCTTGGCCATCATATGCAGCATTATCATAAAATGTAAGTTGAATATAATTATTTTATATTTTTTTTAATTATACTGAAAACTAATGTAAATTTATTTTTCCTCAATTTAAATTAGGAATTGAGTAAAACTAAGTACAGATATATGTAAAAAGACTTGTTTAGCAATATTGCCAAAGTAATCGCGGGACTTTGATTTTGTAACGCAAGAATAAGTTTAAGCTTAACTTGGAGTAGATTTAAAAGAGTGGTTGCTATGGATAAAAAAAATAAAAATAAAAGATTGAACGTGAAACACGACTTACTTCTCACGACCGCGTGACTCACCGCAGTCTTATGATGTAACACGTTCGTTTGGTTGGTTGTTAAGAAGAAAAAGAAGAAGAAGTAGTATAGTAGTCAATCCAGTGATTTAAATGTGAATATAAAAATATTATTTCAAAAACACTATTCTTGAATTTGAGGAGTTTTCTTTTTTCAATTACAACTTCATTTAATGGGCCTTCAATTTTTTTAACATTTAATAGTTCATTTATTACGCAATAAATATGTACTTTAACGGACGTACTTTATTATGTATGTACTGGTGTTATGTATACTAGTAGGTACTCGCGATAATTGTTATTTATAATTTAAAGCCGACAACTGTTTTGGAAAATTTTACCGGGAAATTGTGTTGACGTTTAATTGGCACGGGATGAACGAGCCACGTGTTGATTATCTGCTGGCCTAACTGTCTCCAATATGTCTATATATATGAATATCTATATCTACACCTATCTATATGTATGTACGTATTGAGTATGCACGTGGATCGTAACACGGCAATTATATATCCACCAACGACCAGTAATGGATTTGCATTATGAGAGTAATAAAATCATTGTCGTTTAATGAGTCGTAATATCGTATACTCAATATATAAGTATATACATTATGTAAAATAGTTATCAACTTTATTACTCAATAATTTACCATTAAAATTTATTTATTTACTTTTTTTTTTAAATGTACATGCATAATTTAATTCTCGGTGTGATTGTATTGCATTATCCTTGAACTTGAATTGAGGATAATGTATGGAGACATAAATAATAATAAAAGGAAAAAAAAATGGTAGTATAGAAAAAAAGTGTGTAGAAAGAAAAATGATTGGCGAGACCGAATGGCCGCATTTTTCTCGTTACTTACATTGTTTTATTTTTTTTTTTTTTTTTAGTGTACTATTGACTCGGTTTGCGTTTTTACACTCGCCAAACGTTATTCGACGGATTGGCTGGTTACAGTACAATGAGCGAAGAAAAAAAAGGATAAAAAAGTATAACAGTTGTCAGACAGCGACGATACCGTCGCCCTCTCCCAGTATATATATATATATATATATATATATATATATATATATATATCTAGTAGGAATAAAAAGAAAAAATGAATGTGCGCGTATCCATTCTCCGATAAAGTTCTTTCACCTTCTTTTCTCCTCTTTTTCTTTCTCTTCTACAATATTCCAGAAGGTCAAAGTCGTTCGGTGCTTGTTGTATATATTTTTTATGTGCATACATATATACATCGTTAACTTTTTTACGTATAGGAAAATAGTTTAAAAATTTTTATGACTTTGAATATATGTCTTGTTTTTTTTCTTTACCAACAATTTTTACATAAAAATAAAATAGGTCAGCTGCAACAGTTTTTATCAAATCTGTTTGCTGATTCACTTTTTTGTTTTGTTTTATTTTATTTTATTTTATATACTTGGAATATTATACATATAAATGTATATACTTATACATTTATCATCTAAGATAATGACGAGAGCAATTATAATAATGTGATGTTTAAGTTGGAAATGTAAAATGGATAGATGTAGCATAAGCATTTGCACTCATCATCCCCTTGTAATTCTGCTGCTACCAGATGACTTGTTATTTGCCTAGAGACATGTATCCTTCTCAGCAAATTTATACTACTTCTACTCCACATATTATACATTCATTTCCATCGAAATATCAACTGAGAATTCTAATATTTTACTATATAAATATTACAAGTAAAGAAAAAAAATTTCTATAATATAATTTCAGGATTGTACTTATTATCAATGCCAGGTAAACATTATCTTTCGGCGTGCAGTGCAAATTACTCAATAAAAATTTCTTTTGAAATTTTAATTAGTCATAATACGGCGCCCTTTTTTTTTGCCAATGGCATTACAATTTTGTTAAGAAATGGAAAAGAAGTTAGAGCTAAATCAAATTAAAATTAAAAGAAAGTCAAAGTTAATTTAAGTCCTAGTAGATGTCGGATTCTTTTAATATTTACTGCTAAGTATTTTATCTTATGAGATTTTTATGTGTTTCTATAAATAATTTACAAATTTGTGTTTAGTACAATTTTAGTAGGGGCCGTAATTAGTCTTTAATAGATAAATCAACTTCAATAAAAAAATCAGTTTGAGTGTAATAAAAATATTATCGCAATTATTTAATTTTCATAAACAGGATTTTGTATACGATTTTGATTTTATGTAATTTTCATATTTATTTCTAACTGAAACGCGCCATACTACTGCACATATATTTTTCTAATAAAACAATTTTTACAATACTACGAAATTATGTTAGTTAGATAGGTATAATTCTAAAATATCTAAAGATTTTCTAATTCATTTTATAAGCTCCAAAAAGTGTCTTAAAATGAGAATTTAATTTAAGAAAATTTATTGAAATGAAAAATGTTTTTGTTTACAAAAAACAATAGTCCATGCATATTAATATAATATGTGTTTTGTATATGTAAAATTAGACTAATTTAAATTAATACATATTGACATTAAGTGCGACAATGATAAGATAAAATTTTACCCAATTTGCGGCAAGTTAAAAATAATAATAATGAATTCGTTTATATCACATTTAACCACTAAATTGTCACGCGCAAAGTGTTCAATGTACATTACTTACTTAGAGATTATTGAAACAAAGAACATGTAAAAAAATATTTTTTAAGTGACACCTAAAAAGCGTGTGTACACGCGAACTGACGTGTTGAGAAGCTATCTCCCCCGCAAACGCGTGCTTGCATGTACATCGCGACAATACGGCGACGGGCGTTGTCCGTGTGGTAAAATATGTATATTATACCTTCACACACCCATATAAATATAACTGTGGATATGTGTTATTCACCGTAGAGTAGTACACTAACCAGTAAAAGTTACAAGACATAACACGTGTATGTAAAAAGAAAATTCATAAAAAATTTAGTGTACAAAGGAAAACTCATCGGCATCGTATTATCTTTAGCAACTCATATGTACCCATAATAATAATAATAATAATAATAATAATAATAATAATAATAATATTGAAATATAAAAAATACAGTCTAGTTTCTCATGAATTACATATGAAAACTTTTATTTTATTACACATGTCAGTAAAATATTAATATATAATACATACACATACGTGCATACATATGGATAAAGATAGACACAGATTCTTACAACAAAGGCTTACAGGTTGTTGATATATTTCACTTGGTGTGTTAAGTCTTGTACTACATAAGTTATAACGTTATAGATGAAAATAAATGTTATGTGTACAGTATGTACTTTTTGTTTTTGCGTGTACCTCTACACTCATATAACATGACATTAAAATTAAAAGAAGTCGAGTAGGATCGTAATGTATGTAGTATTTAGCTTTAATAGTAACGTCTGGACGAAAAGACTGCGTGAGTTCGCGGGGCATAGACTTGGCGTAGCTCCCTCACGATATCGTATTGCTTTAATTCTATTCTGTCTCTACATACACCGGTACACGGTTATACTTAGCTGTACTTGTATTGTATAACATACATCCATTAGAATCCGAATCCAACTAAAATAAAAGTACATCAAGGTGTAAGAGTTTTTATTTATATATAAATATATATCTACGGATATCAATATGCGTGTGTAGAACATTAACATTAGGTTCAGTACGGCTGGTTCATATGCTCACTGCTCAGGTTTACTTCCATTCTATTCTCTTCTTCTATGTTCTGTGTTCCGTCCCGTTCTGTGTACTCAACTCAGTCTTGGAAGTTGTGTGTTATGTTGTTGAGTCAAGTTTTAATTTTTATTTTAGCCCGAGGCAAGAGTAAGCGAGTAAAGTGTTCGAGAAGCAGCATAGCAATAGCAAGAATGTGTTGCGCACAGAGCTGAAGTCCCTGCGGGGGGCGGCGGTTACTTTGGTGGGGGCGGAAAGGTAGAGATGAGAGAAAACAAGTCGGATAGAGACAACAGCACATGTGTGTGTGTATGTGCGTGTGTGTGTGTTGCGGATAAGAGAGAGAGAGAGCTTGTTGGACGGGCTAGAGTACATTGTATAGATATAAATATGTGTACCTATAGTAGTATGTAGTTGTTGCAAGAGTAGAGGCCTCTCTATCGTCTACCGATCTCGGACCATACCATGCGTTTCGTAACACACGTCCTAAGTCTCTCTTGCTCCCCCGCAACCCCTCAACCCCTCACCCTCTGCCCGCTTTACGGTTCTCTCTTGCTCGTATATCTTTATCTCGGTCTTACTTTTTTAATCTTGACTCCAACTATCTCACTTCCGTTTGGAATCTTTCGAAACCCAGAGGCACATTCCTCCAAGTCTCATCCGTCTTCTCCATTTTATTCGCTTGACCTTGTATTTTTTTTTCTTTCCCTTTTTTAAATATTATCAACATTATTATTATTATTATTATTATCGTTGTTTTTGTTGCAAGTGATATTTTACCGATTTTGATATTAATTTATATTAATATTATTGTATAGATGTACATATAATACATCAACTTGAAACACCTGTTTTATTCTCCTTTTGGCAGTTATTTGAGAATAGAGAGCGAACGTGAGCGCCGCAATTGTATTGTTGGATGGTTGGCAGTATATAACAACTATACACAACAACGTGACCTTCGCCAGAACTGAGAAAGAGAGACGTTGTTTTTTATGTATGCTATGTGCCGTATGGTGAAGAGTATACATGAAGAATATGTCTATATATCTATATATCTGTATGTATACGAGGATATATGCGTATATATGTACACGGCTTAACTTCCATCACTCGGTTTCTCTTTCCAAGATAACTTGCCAACCATCACGTCATTCTTTATTCGTTGTTGTATTATATACACTGTGTATTGTATGCTATGATTTTCAAACATTCACTTTGGACTAGTTTTTAACTTTTAATTATTTTTTTAAGAACCATGTGCTTTTATTTATCATTTTTATTTTAATACAGAAGAATCTAGATTTAGAAAAAGATATTCTACTTATTTATCAAAAATTAATGATATTATTGTATTTTTTTTTTTTTTTTACGTAGAAATGGCTTGGTTTAATTTTAACGAGTTTTTAAACATGGTTCATGCACTGCACGTCAGAGTCTAATCGGTGTGATGTTTATCTTAAATTTGATTAATTTAATTAGAATAATGTGATAAATTATGGAAAACTTATCAACTTTTGACTATTAGATGATGAAATTCAATTTAGAATAAAAATGGAGCAGAAATTATAAAAATTGGCAATTATACAAAATTTACAGATAACTAAATTTACATTAGTAAAACAGAAGAACCTCGTCTTCTCCTAAGTGATGCATCTCACACTGATAGAAGAATTTCTTAGTATTTAAAAAGATTTCTTTGTATTTAAGAAATATTTCGTAGTATTTAAAAAATATATATATTTCTTAGTATTTAAGAAAGATTTCTTAAATACAAAGAAATCTTCTTAAATGTTAAGAAATCCTTCTATCAGTGCATCAACAAATGTCTGTATAAATTACGAGAAAGTGTCAAATAGATCCTGATTTCTCATGAAAAATTTTCATGTTTCTAGAAAACAAAATTTTCTAAATTTCTCCAGTAAACCCAATCAATTTAAACTTAAATAAAATAAATTAATATTCCTTTATTAAAAATTGAATATAACCAGGTCATTTTTATCAAAGATGATCAGTGCTTGAACCTCATTCAAAAATAATAAAATATTGTGAGAATAAAAGTTTTAAGCGTGGGCAGAGTTACTTTTCCTTAAAGAGATTTTCTCGTGGTATGTGGCAGCGAGGTCATAAGCCGGTTGGTGTGTCGGGGGTGTTTTACTACGCTCAGTGGTGCTGGGTAGCGAGAAAGGTGACAGGGACACGGGGAAGTTAAAGTGAGAAAACTAGTAGTAGAGAGTGGAGGTGGATACTCGGAACAGTAAACTGAAAACTCGGTCAAAGTCTCGTCGTGTCGCCTTGTGTTTGTACCACGGTACGGCTAGGCGGCACACGGGCTGCTTTGGAAATTCGAAGGGTCGTTTCCATCTCCATCTCCATTTACTCAGTATCTCGTACTTCGAACTGAACTCTGTTCGGCAGGCTCCCTTCTCGACAAAACTCTCAAACTGAACTCTCCCTCTCGTTGCCATATCTATCTTTCGAGGATTTCTCTGTATTACACTGTATCTGTACAGCATCTGGCTCAATTTCTCTTCATACTTATTTACTGGCTACTGCACACACTTACGTGTTTTCTGCACGAGTTGTAGTAGGTTATACTTTTGGTTTACTTCAGAGGATATACTATACTGTTTCCATGTGATGCAACTGTTATGTCCAGGTCTTGTTTTTTATCCTATTCTGTTCTTTTATTTATTTTTTTTTTTTTTTCTTCAACTTATATTAACTTTTCTGTACTCGTTAAACAGGACCAGACCTCAATTTTCTTGCTCACGGTCAACAAGTTTATATATATTGTCAGCCGCCGGTCATTCATAGACGCTAATTCATATAGTTTTACTTGAATAATAGCAATGAATGATTTTTAAATTTATTTTATTTAATTTAGACTAGATAATAAAGCAATAAAATTCTTAATGGCCGTATAAAAATGTCTAACAAGTGTTTTTATTAATGGGAAGGGGCTAAAAAAATAATTATCATAGCTCAGGTCGTGATTTAATTAATTCTGAAATAAAATAAAAGAGAAAGAAAGAAAAGCTTATTATGTAGATTTAAATATTTATATAATTTTGATGATTCACTTAATAAGATATTAAAATAATGTAGATACCAAGTAGAAAGAAAAGGTAGGTCAGGTTTACGATTTACGATTTACGAGTGAAATAAAAAAAAGAGTGAATAAAAAATTGAAAGAAAGAAAAACAAGTTGATGGATGTGGAATCGTAAACTTTGGATTGAGTCGAGTCATGTTGACGCAGCCACTACTGTACTATACGCTCTATTTTATTCAATACAAGTATATATTCCAATATTACTCGTGTCTGTTATCCCATCCAATTTTCACGGAAATTTACATTGAAAGTGTATTGTGCTCAAATAACATACGGATATCCGCAATAACCAATTAAACACTTTGAACAAACAATCACTGATATTTTTTCATCAAACACCTGTCTATTTATTTTTTTTTTATTTTATATCACTGTTGTCGTTTTGAAATGATTTATTTGGCATGTAACGTATACGTAAACACAAATATTTACATTTAATATTGAAAAAAATATCAAATACAAATTATTTAATACGTAACCAGCTCTATTGTTTTTGTTTCAACTTCAAAAAGAGATTTTATGAATCACTAAATTTGGAAGAAAGCGAAAATTTATCAATAACCGCGTCATATATATTCGATCCATATTTATGGATTACAAGAAAGCGAAAACGTAATACTGTAGTTCTTTTTTTATTTCGCGTTCATTCATTTCTCGATAATGTAATTAAAGGTTATTGAATCTTGCGGAAAGTTATTGATTATTCATTGAAATTAAATTACTAATGTCTTCTTCAATCTCCATTTATCATTTCAATCAATTATTTTTCATTATTTATTCCCCTTATTCGCCTACTAATGACACTATCAATTTAATACATAGTAGCTATCAATCAATCACTTATTTAAGTATAATAATTTTTTTTATTAAAACATCAACGCACATGTGTGTTATGACCAAAATAATTAATTCTATTATTCTTTATTCTACATTATCGGACAATTTTCATATCAAAAATTCAAACTCGGTAACTTAGTAGATAACAGAGTTTTATTAAGCTATTGAGTAATTATTAATAATAGTAAGAAGTAAGCTGCTTATTTTATGAATTTTATATTTTTTACTATAAATTACTATCGAAATTTTCTTCATTTACTCTTATCAAAGTTATTTTCTTTTTATTGTATAATATTTCGAACTTTATAGAACATAGAAATATTAATTTTTTAACAAATAAAAAGTTTTTTTTTTTTTTATTAATACATATTATTTATATTAATCATACCAGTATATCAAACTAATAAAAGCTTAAACCAATAGTTTACTCCAAAAGCACATATTTTTAAAATTATAATTATTGAGAATTTTAAGCCATGTCAAAAGTAGAAGTAGAAACAGAATTATTCCTACTTTTGCTTTCGATTGCTTCGTAGTCTAGAGCTTTGTGATAACTGACTTGAATTTATCACATTTACCATTGAATGCACCGTTAAAAAATTTTGAGAAGTTTGAAAATATTTTTAACATAAAATTACAATTTCATATTTATATTTTAAAATACTTTTACACCATATTAATTATACTAATCATACCGAGCAAGTGATATATTTTTACAACCAAAATTATAAACAATACAAAGTAAATAAAAAATAATGAATAAAGTATTCAAGCCACACTGATAGATATTATTTAAAATAACCGTATTTATATATAAATAAAATTTTTTTTGATTCATTTAACTATCATTTAAGTAAAACATTATTTATAGATAGATAGATTTATTTATCATTGTACAACAGTAAAAACTGTTTTTTACTATTTTTTCATCACAATGCCTTAATTTATTCTGCATCTTAATAGTTACTTAAAAATCTGGTTCTAGCACCATATTTACTTAAGTATTTAATTTCATCTTAACAGTAATATCACTTTTTTTACTAGCTTACAAATTTAAATATTTTTGGATTATTTTAGGTTAAATCACATTACAATACATTAAAGAATTAAAGAATCTACAGACTAACTTTTATGGCACTTGTTGTCTAAAAATAAAGGAATTTAATACAGCTTCTTTGAGGCACTTATGAATAGCAAATTTACTGCACTGGGTGTCTTCTTTTTTGGCTGCCATCTAATCACTTTCGTTTATTGGAACTTATAGGACTGCTGCATCATGTTCTTCCTGTAAAGGATCATTCCCTTCCCTTGTGAGTTTTAGAAATTTACCGACTAGTTGGCAAATTTCTTGTACTGGTTCACCTCTCAGTGTCTGCAGTAATAACCAGTCAAAATCTGCTCCTGTAGAACATTATTTATATTTTGTTTACTATTAACTTTATCTTTATTTTCAATTATTTATAAACAATCCAATGCGTGTTTTGAAAGTGTAAATAATGAGAAAGGTATATATGTATAATAATATAACAAATACAAATAAAATAACAAAAGATGTTTGGATGGATTGTTTGTACTTATGTATATAAATCAATGTAACGTCGTTAGCCATTAATACGAAAACTTGAATTGGGATTTAATACAGTGAACTCAAATTACTAAAAAATTGTTGCCAAAGATTTATTCCAATTACATTAATAATTTATTTTATACTTTTAACCCTCAGTGGTCGTCCCTCCGTACTTTGCCAAAACGATTTTTCTAGGGTTAGCACATTACCCTAAATTTTTAAATCTTTAGAACTCCGATTTAAATCGACAGAAACAACATTTATTTAAATCAATTCATTGAACAATAAAACAAAATAATTTATTAGAAACATTCGACGTTTCGAAAAATTCTAAGCATTTAAAATGCCGATAAAAAATAAAAACACTGAACATCACTTTGAGTAATTAGAAAGATTTAGAGGTTAATTATTTCCAATAAAATAAAACAATGATTAAAAAAAACAAACAAGTAAATGTAATGAAATAATAATTAGCGATGTAGCGACATGAATGTGTTATGTGCAACAAACATAAATCGACACATCCCTTGAGATTTTGGAATAACAAGCATTGGGAATGGGACACGATCCTCGGATTCCATGCGATCCTTCCCATCGAGTACATACTACTCAGGGAACAGAGAGAAGGAGAGAGAGAGACAGGAGTAAACGCGTGAGAGAACACGTGGCTCAGTTCCAATTAGTAGCACGCGCGGAAATGCGCGTGGACTCAATAGTGAACCGAGGAGTGCAGTAGATGTTAAGAAGTTGTGTCATGTAGTAGACTAGATACAGTTCCTACAGAATGGAGTTTCGAGAGTAGAGATGCGAAGAGAAGAGATGAGAGACGACTGAAAGATGCACCAGAGTCAGCATCGCTAGTCCATGTGTGTTAGCACGTGACACACGATTATATCGACATCATCGAGTGGTTCAACTCCATTTCATCCCACACTATAGTCTTTACTTCTTGTACTTTACTTCTACATTATTCGTGTACTACTACTACTACTACGATACTCACATATACTCGGTGGATAGAAGAAGAGCTGCTACAAGTTAAGTAAAGGTAACTTATAATGTGTTGGTCCGATACGAGTAGAGTAGCGCCCGAGACACTTGCTGCTATGCGGCTACAAGAGGACAAAAAAGTTTAAGCATCACATCGTGCAAAAGACTTGTATTGCTTTAATCGTATAACTTGTTTTTTCTCTGTTAGTTAGTATGTTATATATTTAATATATATGTTTGGATGTATCGGTGTATTTATATTGAATGAAGGAAAAACAAGAATTACATTACATTTTTATTTCAGGGAGACACGTATAGTACTATAATCAGCTAATTCAAGTTTTCTTTGTCAATGAAGATATCAAGTTTATTTTGACAGCTGTTTATATTAGTGTTATTATGTATATATTAACTAACAAGAAAAAAAAGTAAAAAAATATGTGTATAATATAACGGGTATGGTATAACGGAATCAAGAGATAAATTGACTATGAAATTTATTCATTTATTTTTCTCTTTAATGAATTATTTATAAAATGTTTGGCTGATAATTGATAAATATTAAATTATTTATAAAAATTATTCAACATAACTTTCAGTCTGTTGATTCTTAAGTTTGTAAGACTAGATAAATTATTTACCAGTTAAGTGTAATTGACACGTTTGATGGTTAATTATTAATGACTTTGGTTATTAAATGTAATTGATTGTTGAGTAGTCAAAATAATAATTCAATTTTTATGAATTTATCATCTTATTTAGTTGTCATCAATCAGTACGATGTAATTACTCCGTTTTAAGTCAAATATTTTGTATCAAACAATTCATGCAAATATTTTTTTTTACTCAATATCAGTATATAACTGGAATAAAAAGTAAAATCAACAGATTTCAATTAAAAAGTATTTTCATATGTTTACATATTTTTTATTGTTAATATTTTATAAAAAAGTCACAGAAAAAAAGGTTTGTCAGTGCGCAAAAAAGTGAAGTAAAAAAAAATGGACGGAAAACTGGAACAAAACTGAAGTTAGAGAGTGAAAAAATGAAGCTAAATCAAATAAAATGTGTAGATTATTTAAATGTTGACAACTGTAGGTCAGTCGAAAAATTTAGCATACATATATGTACATACACTAGACGAAAAGGAGAGAAAAGAATTATTGCTTACAATTTCTGAATGAACCGTCATTTGATACACTCTCTCTGGAGAAAAATCCCTTGTGGGCATGCCGACAGTTTATGATGCCGCCGTTTCTCAAGGGTAGTAGTGTGTGGTGTAGAATAAGGGGAAAAGAATAAAGAGATATAAATTATTCTCCCCGTCGTACGATCCCTGCTGTTAGTTTGCGTAGCTGTAGTCTCGTGGCTGTCTGCGATGCCTGGTACACTGGATCAGCTCACATCAGTATAAGTACAGTCGTTTCATTCCCTATCACTGTTCCTTGTAGTAGGTATCCCGGCTCTGCTTTTGCATCAACCTCTGCCTCTACCTCTATCTCCGCTCTCAGCTTCTGCCTGTGCCTGACTATCACGGTATTCAAGTCATTCAAAGGGGAAAAATAAAAAACTTTAAATTCCTTGAACGTGACGAAATTATATTCGATAGCTATGACTCTTCTCCACCATTCCACTCTTTAAACATTTTTTTCCTTTTTATCCTCCCAGGGAATTCCTATACGTGATTTTATCGCTAATAGTTTGTATATCACTTCAAAAAAATGAAGCAAAGAAAAAAAAACGGTTCTTGTCACATTAAAATTAAAAAAAAAAACTTGTTAAAATCTAAGCATATAACGATAACTAATTATTTTTTTTTTTTTTTTTTTTTGGTACTTTGCAAGTAATAACGTATTTTCTTCTCTTTTTTAAAAATTTTTTTATTTTTTTCCCCAAACATTATCGTAGTATTTTTCGTTATCGACATTTTCTAGGTAGAGCTGCTGCTGGGTGTGCGTGATTACGTGCGTGGGTCGACGGCTTTGCCTATGTATTACTGTCGGTCTCTCTCGACCACCCCTTTTACCACCCACCAGAGGAAGAAGAGGATGAATACACCCTCTATATACCCTTCACTCTCTTTAACTCACCACCCAATTGCTGCTACTGCTGCTACTGATGCTATCCACCCTTCTCTCTCTCCCTCTCTCTTGTTCTCTCTTTGCGTGCAGCCCCTCATATCTGACTCTGTGTATATATGTATGTTCGCGTTCGTTTCTGCTGGTGCTGTTGGTGTTCTATATACGCTATATACCCGCACGTTTATACGTGTGTTGAGTTTTCTGGAGGTTTCCCCTGGCAACGAGAGTGCTGGCTATACCGGCTACGACCGGGCTCACTTGCGCTTGCTGTCGTCTAGGGGTGGCGTTGAAACCCACGCGGAAACTAACCCATTTGGTCCATTTTTTTTATATCTATACATAAAATATATATAATAATAATTATTATTTATTTATTATTATTATTATTGTCATCATCATCATCATTATTATTTTTTTTTATTTTTTATTTTACCTCTTTTTCTTGCCCCTCTTCACGTTATTATTTTTCTGTTTCTTTTTTAACCATTTTGTTTTGTTTCTTTACTGCTCTCTTATTTGTTTCCTTTTTATTTTCACTTTTTTATTTGCTTCGCTTGCCACGCGCCACTGTTATTATTGCGGTAGCACACGCGTTTACACTGTCGTTGAGATTACGTTATTAATGTGCGGTATGTAAATATCATTTAATTTACAGCAATTATTTTCGCTAATTATATTATTTGCCGTTTAAAGTATCAATATTATTTCATATAATTAATTGCTTCCTAACATAATATTTATTAATATTATATTATCATTATTATTAGCATTATTACTATGATGTGGAATTTATTTTTAAATAGACTGGAATTTAATATTATATATTTTTTAATATATCAAACAAAAGATTTTTAATTTAACAAAGCTTGAGTTGATTAATCTATTCATTTTACGGAATTTGAGAAATTTCAGTCATCATTACAGTAAATATTTTATAATAAACTTCAATTGAAAAGTCCTTTGACAATATAATAACATTTAATTTAGTTAATATTTGATTTGTTTTTTAAATATGAACATGCTGGGTGAAATACTTTATTAACAAAATTTAAGCCAAGAATTCAACAATTAATACAGACATTCCTTCATTAATTAATTAAATTTATTCATTTTTAATTATTTCTAGAATATATTTCCAGTTGATTTATAAATTTTTGATGTTTCAATTTTAACGAGAAAATTTGAACTGTCGAATTATTTAATAGTCCAATTTATACACTGCTTATATAAACACAAAGTTTAAAAGTTTATTGATTATATTATATAATAAATATGCTTATATACATAATTGAAACTCTTAAAACTTTATCTGATAGTCGAAGCGCAACTTATTATCTAATATTTATAGTCAAATAACTCACAAATAGCTTGATATTTTATTTAGTTAACGTTTATCAACTTTCCCAATATTTATATTAAGGTTATTTTTCAGTTCAAATCTGTCTTAAATTTGTCTGAGTACATAGTAAAAGCTCCAATATCTGACCAGAAAATAATTTGTATCAGTTTTATTTTATCTTTTAATTTTTTTCTCTCTTAAATTTGAGTTTGCTCTACAGAAAAAAAAATTAACTTGAACCAAGAAAATCATTTTGAGAAGAGCTTCATCGTCTTGATTTAAGGTAGTCCTTTGGTAGAGATTTACCGTTCAAAATTAAATGGAATTTAACATAGTAAATTATAGTAAAATAATAAGTCCATTAAATTTTTGAAAAGCTCAAAAGAACTTTTATTTCAACAAAAAATTAGATGATGAAAAGAAATTACCTATCGAATACTTTGCGTAATTAAAAGTACAGATTCAGAGCATGAGATAATCATAATCGATAAAAAACTTAAAAAAATTATCTCTGTCTCTTTTTCTCTAATACGACTTTGCATAGGAAAATCAAGTACGTAAATCGAATAAGACTTTGTATGAAATATTTGACACTTATTGTGATAACTGCGCTACTCTATACTACCTCATGTAGAAAAATTCTTAAACGAAGAAATTTTTTTTGATTCAAGTAAATTTTACTTGATTCAAGACAATAGAAATCTTCAAAGTGATTTTCTTGGTTCAAGAATTTCTTTCTTTATTCGAGTTAATATTGTTTTCAGTTTCGGCTTCGATCCTAGATCCTTGTCGATATACTTTATTAATTACTGTAATTGTCTAATACGATTAAGATCTGATCCTTTTCATTGAGATATATATTTTTTCTAATGACATAAAATTACATCTAATAAACCAGTCATCGATTACTGGTGTTTATCGTGAACAAAAAAAATAAAAAAGTAAAATTATTCAGTGAATCAGCAAGATTTACCTTCGGTAACTAACGGACTGTTAAATATACATCACGCAACAAAAATTTTGCTTTTTTTTTTATTATAAAAATGAATTTACTTTTACTTGGTCAAATAAATCAAATTTTTGAAGATATACAAAGTGACAAAACTCAATAACCAATCTATAGCGTATTCCGATTTTTGGACTTAATTCTAGGGCACAAAGTAGTAATACATTAAAAAGTAAATATTTACGACTTATTGAATAAAGGAAATTCTTAAAAGAAATATAAATATGTATTTTTTATTAGTCAGATTTTACTCTTTTATTAAGTACGCTGGGACTCTTTACCTTGCAATTTATAAACTCTTTCCAAGCTGTTACTATCAATCATTTTTCATCTATGTTAATTATCTAAATTATTTTCTGAAGATTATAATCCAGAAGATTTTATTTAAATTGTTTGAAAAATAAGTTGAAGTTTGTTTTACAACTATTAAGAAGATATTTTTCTATTCTTTGTTATTTTATTTATCAAATAACTTTTTTTAGAAATTACAAGAAAAGTGTGACCTAATTATCGTATTGTCAAATGTTTTCATTTTATTGTTCAAGCAATTGTTTAATGACTTGGACGATAATGAATCTAAATTCTTAGCAATTAGAAAAATAAAAAAAAAAATCGATGATAATACTTGCACAACTATCTAAACTTTATTGAATACAAAACGTTAATTGATCAAAATCAAAATAAAAATGATAAATGAATTTTCGTAATAGTGCACGTTACATCACTTTTTCCTCAGAGGATCGTCTGCGTGAGATAATCAGTAATAAAAAAAATACACAAGAAAAAAAAAGTTAAAAGATTGTACATTTAAAAACCAAGATAGAACATCTATCTCTCAGTCGGTAGGTAGCTAACACTGCAGCTATCATTGAGACATCTAAGAAGATAACGCAAGCCGAAAGTCATATAGCGTGATAAATCGATCGTAAATTATCTGAAAGATCTTTATCTTACTGTGAATACGATCACGTGGAACGTTTCACTAAAAATAATTTTTTTCCTACCTGAACGAAAAAAAGAATCAAATTCGTTTCTACAATAATTAATTAAACGAACATCTTTTTTAAACAACCATGATATTGCTGAATTTTATATTAAGTGATTATTGTTATTTTAAATGCCCATTATAAATCCATTAATTATCCTTACGTTAAAATGAAATATTTCAATGGTTTACATAGAACATTGAATGCATCATAAATTGATGTAATGCAATAAATGCTTTAATTCATTTGATGAAGAAAATTTTTTTAATTTTTGCAGCCAATTAAACAAACATTAAATTTAATATTGAAAATATGAAACAGCACATCATAAAGCCATGAGCGCATATGAAAAATATTAAATTTATTGGTGAATTTTAAATATATAGATATTTTATATCTATGAAAATTAATTTCATTTATTAGTTATGAATTTTTTATTCTTTTGTATTTATAAATTCATAGAATTTTTTTTTTAATTAAATAAACACGAATATTTTTTCGTATGATTTAATATTTAATCAAAAATATTAAACATACACTGTAAAAATTTTTCGGAGTGAATGTATAACAAATATCATATCTATGAAATATATGAAAAAATTCACGTAGGTACTCAAATGAAAGGTCTGAACGAGTGTAACATCGAAATGAGCTTATATCTTTGGAAATGTCAATAATTAAGAAATGACATTGTACACGGAGAAAAATTAATAATAGTATTTACGATACGAAAATATTAACTCCTACTATTTGAAATGGTAATAAAATTAATTAGTCACAAAATAATAGGTGTTATCATTGACAATTGTACTAGTTACTATTAATAATAATAACGATTACTATCGAAAATGATAATTGTAATTATTAAAAATTATAACTGCTATAATCGAAGATGGTAACTGTAACCATCTCAGATTATAAAAATTCTGAAAGAGAAAATAATATAAATTTATTTAATTTAATTCTTTATTTGCATCCATATTTTAGTGATGAGCATTTTTTCCTTTAAAATATTTAAAACAAATAATAACACAATCGTTTAAATCCATAGATGATAAAAATTTCCAAATATTAGAGCTGTTATTGATTATTTTTAATGATTGACTATGATTATCAAAATAGCAATCATCCAAGATTTGGGTTACTAAAAAAGTCTTATTATTATCAATTATTAATATTTTTTCACAAGATAAAATTATGAAACATCATTTGATGGTTCCATTATAATTGAATTAATTGTAATCCTATCATCTATATTATTAAGAGAAAATACTCTATCTCTAGATTCATAATTAATAAATGACCTTATATCTTGTGAATTATTGACATTTTTACAGATATAAGCTCATCCCGATGTTACTCTAATCACCAGATTACACTCATCGAGACCTTTCATTTGAGTACCCACATGAATTTTTTATATATTTATATATATTATATATATGTATATATGAAAAATATATCAAAAATGCAAGTGGGTACTCAAATGAAAGCTCGTTATGATTGTAATATCGGAATGAGCTTATATCTTTATAAATGTCAATAGTTAAGAAAGTAAAGTACACTTTAATGAAAATCATTATACAATTAAGCAAAATTTTATTTATTATAGTTCGCAATTCTTGGCAGTCACATAGGGACTGCAGGTTGCTAGTTTTGATAATTTGTGCATTGAATTTCTTCAACAGAATGCATAACTAGAACAGGTCAATGAGTTTATTTCATCTGCTAGCTTTAAGAATATCATTTAATTTAATGCAGAAGAAAAATTACATGTAGTCAAGCTGATTCGGTGCATTTCAAAATACGATACCATCAGCTGGAGCAAAGAGTATGCTCTCTTTAATTGCAATTGTTAAAGGGAAAATTTTAATTTAAATAATTAGATAATTATGATTAATAATTAGTTTAAAGCTTCATTGTATTCAAAATTTTTTTTTGAAAATCTTAGATTTTTTGAAAATTATGTTTTTTAAAAATTTTTTGTAAGATTAAATTTTTTTTTTGAAATTTGAATTTTATTGAAAATTTTGATTTCTTTGGAAATTTCAAATTTTTTTTTTGAAAAATTTGGCGTTGAAACTTGTTATAGACAAATAAAAAATTAAATATACATTCAATCCGAATTTAATCCCGATTTTTTGTGTACTACACTGCGCTACAACTGCTTTTAGTTTATTCAGAAATGCCTCCACACTAACGCAAATTTTTAATTTTTTTAATATTTTTTACTAGCTTAGATAGTAGCTATTATTATTACTGATGGTAACTAATGAAGAAACAAAGTTATGATTTCTTTTTTTTTAAGCAATCAAATATAAATATCGATGAATTTTGTTTGTGGTAATGTCTTCAGTAATGTTTTAACTAATCAATTTCTTTTTTTAAAATGATAATCAGTGATATTTACTAATTAATTTTAAATAATTAAATATATGATCTGGATACACCAATTATTGACGGGTTAAAAAACTGATTGATCTAATTATTGACGTACCGTAACCCCAATTATTGACGCCCCTACTGCACATGCGTCGAATCATTTGGTTATATTGTTATTTATCAAAAACTTGGTATAAAGTAATCAATATTATTAAAGTTAATTAATAATAATTTCTATGAATGAATAATTATTATGAAAAATATAACAATTTATTTAAAAACTTATTTAACACTAAAACACGCCGAGTTATTTGACAGTTAAAAGCCTTGAATATAATCGAGTATATAACGTATTTTATACTTAAAAAAAAAAGGCGTCATAGCGCTGTCGACTGGCTGTCAATATGGGATTCACCATAAAAATTATGAACTAGTTATTGACTCCCATTATTTAAATATCGTAAAGCATACAATTAATTTCGATTATTTAATTTTATAAATATTTCATATATTGTTAATTAAAAAAAAAATAGATCATATAATTACATGAAAAAATTAATTTAAACTCGGCAGTTAAAAAAAATGCTTTTCTAACCAAAGTTGTTAAGAAAATAGACGCTCGTAAGCTGATTTGATGAACTGGTGCTAACTTTATTTTTTTTTAATAATCAATATTTAATATTTTGAACTGAATGTGATTTTTTTCAATTTTTTAATTAATTAGAATTTAATAAAAATTTATTTGGTCGTTATTCTTATTACAGATAATTTAATATATTTAAAAATAATTTAGGGTGTCAATATTTAGACCCCCGTCAATAATTAGGGCTTTTACCTTAGTTAAAATAATAATAGCTATTATTACTGATTACCATCATAATTGTAGTAGTAACCATCAGGATGGTAACTACTACAACTCAGATGGTTTACATAATTATTTAAATAATATTTACTACTATCGAATTCAGTTAATAGATTTTACCATAACTAGATAGTAATCTCTACTATAAAATTTTCTCCGTGTACCTTGTCAATTAATGATATTTTTAATGATATAAGATCATCTCCACACATTACACTTATCGAGACCTTTTATTTAAGTACTCACATAACGTTTCTCCATCTTTTATATACTTCACAATATATATATATATATTAGTGTTTCAAAAAAACACACTATTTTTTTTTTTTCGAAGAACATTGAAAATTCTTCAGAGTATCCCTAATCAAAGACATTGTGAAAATCTCAGCCCTTAATATTAATGTATAGAGGTGGCTGTAATTAATTTTTTATTTCCATTTAAATAACATGGAAAAAAATTTTTTCTTACTTTTTAATTTTGCTAGTCAACAACGAAACATTTTATAGCTATGATCGATACATATTCTTGTAGGAAATTTAACAATCTACAAAAATTGTCTGAATGAATATATGCGTACGGAGAACCATTTCGGAGTTATCAGGCCTCAAACATCGAACTGTTTAAAAAAGTGATAATATTTATTTATAAGTACGAAAAATCAACTTAAATCACTCCCGTGTGAAAAAAAATTTGTCCTAAAATTGTCATAAGCTTAGGATCCTAAACGTGACACAATTTAGGACATTTTATGACACCAATCCGAAATGAAATTTAGATTTTAGAAAAATATTGTGGATATTACTCAGAAAAAAAATATTGTTAAAAATTACTTTTATGAAAATTTTAGGACACTATTATGAATTTTAGGACACTATTATGACAATTTTAGGGTACTTTTATGAAAATTTTAGGACAATTTTATGACAACTTTAGAATACTTTTATGCCAATTTTAGAACACTTTCATGTCAATTTTATAATTGTCA
This sequence comes from Cotesia glomerata, assembly GCF_020080835.1. Taxonomy (NCBI): domain Eukaryota; kingdom Metazoa; phylum Arthropoda; class Insecta; order Hymenoptera; family Braconidae; genus Cotesia; species Cotesia glomerata. Next base: position 22,844,580 of record NC_058159.1, on the reverse strand, counting down.
TAAAAAGTTGTCATAAAAGTGTCCTAAAATTGTCAAAGTTGTTACACAATTATCAAAAAATTATCCCAAAATTGTCATGAAATCGTCCTAAAATTGTCATAAATTTGTACTAAAATTTTCATCAAAGTACCCTAAAATTTTTATAAAAGATCATAAAATTGTCATAAGAGTATCCTAACATTTTCACAAATCTGTCCTAAAATTCATAATAGTGTCCTAAAATTTTCAGGAAAGTATCCTAAAATTGTCATAGAAGTAACTTTTAACAATATTTTTTTTCTGAGTAATATCCACAATATTTTTCTAAAATCTAAATTTCATTTCGGATTGGTGTCATAAATTTGTCATAAAATGTCCTCAATTATGTCACGTTTAGGATCCTAAGCTTATGACAATTTTTGGACAAATTTTTTTTACACGGGAGTGATTTAAGTTGATTTTTCGTAAGGTAAAAGCTCCGATAGATGATCACGTACCAGTATATGATCACTCCATGTATTTGTATATCTATATTATCACTTTTTTAAACAGTTCGATGTTTGAAGCCTGATAACTTCGAAATGGTTCTCCGTACGCATATATTCATTCAGACAATTTTTGTAGATCGTTAAATTTCCTACAAGAATATGTATCGATCATATCTATAAAATGTTTCGTTGTTAACTAGCAAAATTCAAAAGTAAAAAAAATTTTTTTGCATGTTATTTAAACGGAAATAAAAAATTAACTACAGCCACCTCTATACATTAATATTAAGGGCTGAGATTTTCACAATGTTTTAAATTAGGGATACTCTGAAGAATTTTCAATGTTTTTCGAAAAAAAAAAAAAATAGTGTTTTTTTGCAACACTAATATATATATATTGGTAGATAGATATATATTTCATATCGAAAAAAAAAAAAAAAAAAAAATTGGCACGTAAAACTTGTTTCAGTTAAGGGGACCCTGTGGTCCATAAGCTTCGAATTACATGAATTTTAACAATTTTTTTTTTATTTTAAAATAACCAAAACTTTTGAAATTTTAAAGGAATATTTTATTACAATTTAAGTATACAAAAATGATTATTTAAAAAAAAATGTATTTTAAGTAATTTAAAAATGGCGCTGAAGTCAGCCCCCTCAATAAAGAGAACCTAGGTGGCGCACGATGTTTCAGCTCTTCTATGAGTTTGAAATTAAAAAAAAAAAAACCGATTTTTAATCATTAAAAATATACCTCAGGAACTCAAATGAAAAAAAAAAAAAATTTTTTTTTTGAGGAAATAGCATGTTGTTGAAATTTTTTGATTTTCAAAAATAAAGTAAAAATATAAAAAAAAAAAAATTAGGAAAACGGTTGACCCTGAAGGCCATCCCTGCAACTTCCCGCTACTTTCGTAAGTAAGTGCTCAAAATTGCACTTATTACGTTTTTGAGCTCTTCGAGCTCAAAAATATAATTTTCGTGTATTTTTGAGCTCTCCGAGCTCAAAAGTCTGGTGAAAGTTTAATAAAACACTATTTTTTGAATTTTCAAACCGCAATAACTTTTGAATGAATGGACCGATTTTTACGTGGTTATCAGCATTCGACGCAGTTTTTCAAATTTTATGATACATTTTTAAACACAAATTGATCAGACCAGAAATTTCGGTGTAATTCGAAAAAAACACTTTTTTTCGATTTCTTTCTTCAACAATAACTCACGAACGAATCAACCGATTTTGACCGGCTTGGTGGCGATCGATGTGGTTTTCCGATGTTAAGAGCTGATTAGTTTTTGGAATTGATCGGTCAAGCCGTTTGAAAGTTATTAAAAAAAACCACCTTTGAAAAAATTTTTTTTCGCAGTTTTTTTAAGATTTCTTAAAATCTATCGGTCCGAATCAGTCCAACTTGTATTCAAAATCGAAGTTTAGTTGAACCCTTTCGAATGGAGCCAACCGCGATCAAATCGGTCAAGCCGTTCAAAAGTTATGAGAGGTTTACACACACACACACACACACACACACACACACACACACACACACACACACACACACACACACACACACACACACACACACACATATATATATATATACATACAGACACCATCGCGGGAATAGTTAGGGAAGCTTCCTAGGACCTCAAAACGTCGAGATCTGATGAAAACTCGATTTTCGAAAAACGGGGTGAAAACAATAACTTCCCGATTTTTTTAAATTTTCAATTTTCTTAGCGGGGAGTTAAAAATTTTAAAACCGGGTCCCCTTAAATACAAATTTGTTATAGTATAAAAATTCCGTACTCGGATGTTTACCGGAATAAAATCCTGATTCATTCCGCTAAAAAAAACCTCCAGATTCACTCCGGTACTGCGAGTAATGGGAGTGAATGCGGAGTATAATTCACTCCCGATTTTTTACAGTGTATCATGAGATTCAAACTCTCACCACTTTTTAAAAATCGATAATTAAACGGAAAATTTTGTTTATAAGTTGTCTTTTATAAGTAGTTTTTCAAAAACAAAAAAAAATGTTTTAGAGTTTGCAATTTTTCATGTCATTTTTTTTCAACAATAAACTTTAATTTATTCTGCGTTTTTTATTGTTGTAATTCACATCGTGGGTCAATTTTTTCATGAAATTATTTCTTACTATTATCAATTACTAAAAATATTTCATTCTTGAGAGAAAAAAAATGTCATCTTGTCACAAAGTGTATTTATTAAATAAAAAGCATATATTTTACATCATTTCGTTTAAATAATTCCAATGATTGACAATTTACATCCCGGGTTTCTTGAATTGGAATAATTTAAAATTTTTAACAATCCATCTATTTATCGATTCCCTTAAAATTATGTCAAAGATATTATTTAACAAATTCCATCAAATCTGCATACATTCGAACTTATTGTCGTGAATCAAAGAGTAGAAATGATTTTTTAACATTCAACAAAAAAGTTACTTCATATCTTCTCCATTATTGAAATATAGATTACATTTGCACGTTTATTTTTATATATATTCTAACAGATAATGAAGTGAATTGAAAAAAGTGGAGTCAATTAATCCTGCATTGATAATTTTGTCTTATGAATCTGTACTTTTATAACCCGACCAATCTAAACCAGCAAATAAATATTTCCTTACAAAATATGAAAAATATGAAAGTAAATTGGCTCGAACGACATCAATCTTGTTTTTCGCAGTATCCTCTTGATAGCATACTTTTTGCCACAATTTATCATCCTGCGTGTGATGAACTGCGGAGCGATTTCCAGTGAGTGTATTGATGACAAATTATTAAGCGAGAACATAACGCACCGTGTTAAGGTGTGCAATATTATTTGAAATAGTAAAAGCATGACCTACATATAAAAAGAATTAATAAAAAACATTTGTTTTGTTTTTTTTTTATTAAAAAAAAATAGCTCAGTTTGAAAATACGTACTACGCTTAGCCATCACTAGACATTCGTTTCTCCAAGCTTTCTCTCTCTTGATAGCGCTGTTCTTCCCCGCCAGCAGCTGCCCTAGTCGCCGTTTCCAGCAAGTACTTCTATGTACCAACCAACCATCTCCTACACGCCAACCAACCAGCCTCCCCTTTTACACCCCGATAATCCCTTCTCGCCCTTCTTCCACCGGGTGTAGATGTATATGTATATGTATCTGTATATACTAGCTTGTGTATTTAACTCCCAGTACATATTTACAAGGGCTTATGTATCCAAGTTAGTCTCACTCTTGCTGAACTCTCACAACACTCGTTTGCTCGCTTGCACACCCGTTCGACCATCAACCTTCTATGTACACCGGTGTGCTGTGTGCGTTATGTATTGTATGCTGCTTCCATGTATATATATTTATATGTTGTACATATATACACTGAGCCCTCCGAGTACATATGTACCAAGTACAGCCCCACGTAAATAGTACATAAGCCAGGTATACTCCAGCTAAAAAATCATTCCAGCCAGGTATTTTCGAATTAGCGAACTGACATGGTGGAAAAAAAAAAAAAAAAAAAAAAAGAAAAAAAAAAAACAACAAAAAATATGCATAAAAAAAATTAACAAAAAAAAAGTACCACCGAATGAAGGGGTTTTAAGGAATGAAGATAAAAAAAATAATATGGAAAGCTTTAATGGGAAGATTTACTAAAAAAAGGGTGCCAGTATGATAGAGAATGAGAAAGAGAGAGAACAATATAACATCAAGTTGAGATAAATGTCAAGTGACATATTTTGGGAGAGTGCTAGAGATACATAAATATTTTAAATTCCCCGGGTAACTAAACTCATAATTTAATCACTTGAGTTCGACTATACTTAAAGATAAAATCGTGAATACCTTTGCCGCACGCCAATCATCATTTTCATAATAAAAAATCCTGTCAGTTCTGTCTCTCTACTTGCTATCTATTATTTATTTATTTATTTATATTTTTTTTATGTTGTACATGTATTTGTATAGATTTTTCGTTGGTTTATATACTGTTAAATTATTATGACAAGAAATATTTATTGTGGTGTAAATATGTCCGGTGCACTTTTTTTTCTCCAGTTACAAGATTACTTTTAAGACGAAATGCAACTGGCAGGTTTATCAGCTTGTTATTGTTATTCCAAGTTTTTCTTTTGCTGCAAATACTTTCTATCAGCTTGCGTAATTGTTCATGTTTAAATTATGCGCATTGTTCTTTTTTATTTAGTTGTTTATTTCAATGAACATGATTATTAAATATACTTGGGATAATAACGTCATTTTTTCTTTGTTGGTTGCTAAAACAATCATATACATAAAAGTCTTTTATATATTTCTCCTTTGACAATATTGTTAAAGTTTATTCAAATTCTGATTTATTACGGATTGTGATGGTAATATTTAAAATGATATTTTATTTTTAGTTTTAACTAAATTATTTGCAATGTTATTTTGTGCTTAGACTTTTAAAATATTAAATTGTGACTTAAAAAATAGTTGCAAGCATTCTATTGATTTGTTTAAATTTAAGTCTTTGTATAAATTTTTAACTTCTATACTCCTTGAAATAAAACACATTAGCGACACTGCAAGCTTATAACTTATAAGAAACTGTACTCCAAGTTAATTTTTTACGAATGATTTATTTTGAAAAACTTAGACTTAATAGTACTTATCAGTGAAAAAAAGTACTTAATATTTTTTATAGAAGATTTAAGATATCTTCAAATATATTATTCTAGTTTATAAAAAAAAAAAACTTTTTTTATTTAAGATATTGTTTAAGATAAAAGTTAAAATTTTTATTGTCATGTTTCGAAATTTTTTTTTACCATTTAATCTTTACCAATTATTTCATAGATATTTTTTGCATTTATGACTCAAAATAAAATATAATTTGTTCAAAATTGACATCTTTTTCTGTTAATAGCAACAAATTTTTCATTTACATAAAAACAAATCACCAATAATTTAATGGTATCAACACTGAAAAAATTAAGTTTAAAATTAATAAAAAACTGATTTTATAATTCTGTCAGCCAAACTTGTGACAGAAAATTGAGTTTTCAAAAAATTATGCTGTTTCGCAATAATAATAATAATAATAATAATAATAATAATAATAATAATAATAATAATAATAAAAATAATGATATTATTGTTATTATTATTATTATTATTCTTATTATTATTATTATTATTATTATTATTATTATTATTATTATTATTATTATAAGCTTGAAATAAAAATCACTCTTGCTCATCATAGTAATTATCCTGCAAATATGATGAAATTCTTCATTTTGATGTAACTAGTTTTGAATAAACGATTAAATAATATTAAATCAAACTCAATTTTGGAAAAAAATCTTATTAATTATTTGAAAATTATTTATATTAATTTGGATAAATTTTACTTTTATTTCTAATCGACCCAAATTCGAAAAATATGATAAATCTGTACACAGAAAGAAAAATTTCTTGACTGGAGAACAAAATTCTTTGCTTAAGAAAATTTTCGGGTGCCTGAAGGAAGACCGAAGTTGTGTTGGCCGAAGTAAAAATTTTTCTTGAAATTCTATTCTTGGTGGAAGTCATTTTTTCTTAATTCAAATTATCATACATACTTGATACAATAAATTTTTATATTAGATCAAGATTTTTAGATACTTTAGGGAAGCAGTGCCACCTATACTTCAGCTGAGGGAAAAATTTTCTCACCTAGAAAAAATTTTTTTCTTGAATATTTAATACCCATTTTATATTATTTTAGCGTGTAATTATACATTTTGAATAAAAAAAAACGAATCAATATTATTTGATCTTCACATTTAACATGTTAATCAAAACAAGAAGATTTTCTTGACTTAAATAAATTATCTTGGACCAAAATACGTATTTCTTAATGCAAGAGAATTAATTTTATTAGAATAAATGAAATTTCTTGTGTCAAAAAAAATTTTTTTTTTTTCGCTCAAGAAAATAATTAGGAAGAAAAATATTTTCTTGGCTCAAGTGAACCCTTTTTTTGTGTTGCTGAGTTTAATCGAAAACTCACTTGGCTTGAAAAACAAAATAAAAATAAAAATTTATTAATTTTATAAAAACTTATTTTGTTGTCCAGCAAAGGTTTTAACTTTGTATCGCAGCTCATATAGATATCAAATATAATAAATTCAAAAACTAAATAAAAAAGAAAATCAGTTAATAAAAGTTGGTCTTGAATTTTTTTGGACAGCTACCAGTTTTTTATGAGTTATTAATAAACATTTAATCGAACGAGTTATAAAAATATAAAAAGAATTGATTAAAAAATGATGATTTTTTTGTTTCTGATTGCAGGTCTTACCCATCGCCGGTGCAAAATGGCGTGCAAAATAATAGTACAATGAACTGTTCTGGTTCTCAAGGTAAGTTTCAAATTAATCCTATTGACTGTCATAACAAACTTGACTAGACATGTTGGATGGTTTAAACCGGAAACCATATACACGCGTTTAAATATATATATAACATATAACATATAACTAAATCAAAATATAGTTTACTAAACATATTACGGTGGTATATATAGCGATATTATATTATATGTGTTGTATCCGACAGGGTTGATGGTGAAGCAGGAGGCACGGGACGACGGTTACGAGACGAGTCCGGACCTGGAGATGAGAAGCAACGGGGGTGACAGTAGCCAGCAGTATCACACTCCACTGACGCCGCATACGCCCCACACCCCGCACACACCCCATACACCGTTAACACCGATATCGGCAACGTCGCATCAGCCCCAACAGCCAAGCTCCACTGGGGCCACGTTAGGACAGGTGAGAGAGTACGGAACACACGACGCACAGCGCAGCACACTCACACACTCATGAGCAAACTCATTTGCCATCACGGTGTGCGACCACAAACGATGACACTATCATCCCTGAGGGTTCAGCCTCAACCCTTTTTACTCCTGTTCCGCCCTTTTCCATCCATCCACCCATCCATCCGCCCACACACTCCCGTCCACTTTACTATCCATCCACTCTCTCGATAATTTTCTCTCTTTCATCCTCTTCTCTCACTTGGTAACAGGTGCTAATACTTGACTTAACGAAGCACACTCGACCACGATCCGAGTTCTCTCATCAGAATGAAATTATACACCCGATACTGCTATACTGATTCCTACCTCGATGATGACGATTGTCACGACTTTATTTTATTCAGGTCAAATGTCACCAACTTTTACATTACATCCATATGTATTGTACATTTTATTGTACTTTTCATTTGATTTATATTCACTTTTATTCTTATTACATATTACAATCACATTTGTCACCTTGTAGTCATTTTTTTATTGTTGCTCTGCTATATATATTTTTTTTAATCATTGCCAATATATTACTTCAACTTTTTTTATCATTTCAATAATTGCATATCTTGAGTGCAAAGTACTGTGCTTTTGCCTGATTATCTGAATTTTACTTTGTCATTTTTTAAACGTATGAAATATTCTTAATATAAATCATACAAAAAACATTATTTTCAAGAAGAATTAATGAATTTAATAATATACAATGTTTGTTCTTCAAATTAATCCTGTGTAAAAATTTTTAAAGTTCTTAAAAGCTTTATTGCGGTAACTTGAAAATCAGAATTACCTATAAATATTTTTATAAGTTCTCTCTTGAAAAGTGAAAATATCGAACTAACTTTAAACTTTCGTAAACGATGAATTTAATAGAAATTACTATGACTTGAGAAAATTAGATTAAGCTTAAATCTACTTGGGTAATAACAATGAATTATTTCTCTTTAATGAATTGAGTTTAAATTGATTAGTACATTGACTCAAACGAACTTGATTTTAATTAAGTTAAAAAAAAATGTGTATGAATGTTAAAATCTGAAAGAAGTGAATTAAAATATCAATTTTATTTGATTGATAAAATTTATCTGGAGCGCATTGCTACTACATTGTAAGCAAATTTTTGTCTGAATAAATTTAATATTTATAGTTTATTAGCTCATTTATGTTGATAAAAAAAAATCACTGCGTTTTTGCAAATTAATAACATAGCTTTATAAATTTTTCCCATGATTAAAAGTTTCAAGATAATTATCAAATATTTCAAAAGTTTTCGCAAATATTATTTTTAAATTTCATACATACTTGTAGTTCAAATATTGTAAATAATTTTGTGAATACTTTATGAAGACTATTCGGTATTTAAATTACTGTCTACTCTGTACTCGTCTGATAAAGTAAATAAAAATAATTTATCGTAACTAATTGAAGTAATGAAAAAAACGATAAATTTTAACTAAATTAATTGAAGATGAAATATTAAATAATTAAAATTAAAAAAATCTAAACTAGAGATTTTAATACACTTTTAAGTTGATTTGATTGTTATAAATAAAATAATCACAAAATATATATTGCATATTTGAATATTAACTAATAAATATTCACTACGATTTAGGTGCCGATGAAATGTGAAACGCCAGTAGACCCTTATTCGTTTGTCGACGAGGAAATGTCTATGAGCGGCGGCATAAGAACGGCGAGTAGTCCTGGTGAAAACATAGATGGGCTGACATGTTCTACAAGTAGTAACATACAGTCAAGTATTGGTACTCCGTCATCATCGTCCCCAAGCCCTATGCCCAGTCAACAACAGCAGCAGCAGCAGCAACATCTGCTCCAGCAACAACAACAGCAACTTCATCATCAGCAACAACATCACCAACAACAGCAACAACATCAGCTTGAGCTTGAACAGCAGCATCACATGAGTATGATGATGAATGGTGCGCTCAATTCAATGCAATTACCCCATCAACCGAAGAAACGAGGCCGTAAGAAGAAGTCAGAAATGATACTTACACCTGAAGAGTAAGTTTTTATTTTCCTTAATTGAATTATTCACTTTTAATTAATTAACTTTGGTCAATCAAACTTTAATACTCTTCAATAAAACTTTTTGTGCTAGATTTTTTTACTCTGATACTTTTTCCAATTTATTTTATTAGTCGATTTAAAAAGATGAAATCGTTGAAAATTATTTATAAATTAAATTTATTACTTGTTCGATATTTTTTTCTCTAACTGAAATATTTTTATGACATTTATATAATTAAATAAGACATTGATTGACAAGATATTAATTGATTCAATTAATTAATTTATCTGATGAATGTGGTACAAAAAAAGAATATTGTAATAAAATATTGGGTAACTTGTGTGTTTTAATGTAAATATTAAATATTTAAAAGTAAAATTTTAAAGAAACTGAATGCATGAGGAGAGATGGTGGCAATGGTGATGGTTAAATATCGAGTATGCACAGTGTGTCACGTCATTTGTTAGGCAAATTGTGTGATGGAAAAAGAAGTGAGTAAGTGAGTGAGTGAGATAGTGTTTGGACTGGAGGTTGTGAAAATGAAAAGTTAAATATACTAACGACAAGACGTGTCTTATATGTACAATTTGTTCTTGTTCACTTAGGGCGGAGCTTGCTGAGGCTAAAAAACGTGCTAAAACCTACAAAGAAAGAAAAAAGCATGACAGGTTCGATGGTATGCCTGAAGAGGAAGTTAGCAAACGAGTGCTCCCCGATCATCTTACCGATAATCTTGATATTATTATCGTAAGTCATTTTTTTCACTTGTTATTATTATTAATACACTGTTTTATTTTTTTATTCATATATTTTATCAATAAGGTAAAAGCCCCAATAGATGATCATGTACCAGTATATGATCACTCCATGTATTTGTATACCTATATTTGTGAATATAGATGTACAAATACATGGAGTGATCATATACTGGTACGTGATCATCTATTGGGGCTTTTACCTTATTCGACAGCTTGCTGATTAAATTATTATAAAAAATAACTAAATATTATTATCGGCTACTTGAATACTTATCGATTAATTAAATTATATCACAATCTATATTGCTCTATACTTACCGTATAGGATTTAAGTACTGCTTGTAATATGTGATCAAGGCGAAGAAAGGCGAAGAAAATTATACATTATTATATTATTCAATATACAGTCTTAGTGTGTATGTAATATTCCAACTATTCAACTAATCAATAACTTAATGTTACCTAGTAATCATTTCTGCATAATTCTATTAAATATTATCATTGTTTTTTTTTTTTTTTTTTTTTTTAAATAGATGCACCAATTAATTTGAAATTAATTATTATAATAAATAGCGGGGTCGCTATCTTTCGAATAGCAAAATCGAAAGAGCGCGTCGTGTATGAAGACCGTTTTTTTTTATTTTTAAATGTTTACACTCAATGCATTTGAATAATAAAGTAAATAAATGTATTTTATAAAACATAAATTTATGTATATTTTAAGCAGTAGCGCATTAAAATATGATAATTTGGTAATTAATTAAAATTTCATATTGAATTATATAATCAATCTTACTATTAATTATTGCTATGTAATTATCTAATTATGTATATAAGAATAATTACCAGTTTATGTTACAGTAAAACATTTTTTTACATCAATTAAAAAGAAATTTTTTTTTTTGAGATTTAAAAACTGTTTGACACCCTTAAATAAATCACCGATATAAGTATTAAAAAAAAAAAAAAAAAAAAAAAGAGGGAATGAAGAAAGTTTAAAAAAATAATAAAGAATGCAAGTATAGTATCTGACATATATTCATCATGGGCATGTTGCGGGCGAGAAAGCCCGTTTAATGCGATAACGTACTGCATGATGGAGCACGATGCCGATAATTGCTCACGCGCCCTCATCCTCATGGTTCATCCGTCATTCGACTGTGGAACGCGTCGATCCGCGGAAATTCGGTTATTGCTCTGCCACATGGCGTACTCACAGCTCTCTAAAATGATACGTTTTAAATACAACTAAAGTACATTTTTTATTTTTATTATTTTTGTTTTCACATAAATAAACTTTGATATACACATACACGCCGTGGATCGTTATGACTCGGCTTCATTATATCCAGCTAAATCTAAACTCTCACGGTAATCAATTATCAATAAAATTTTTTCTGAATAATAAATTGTCTAACAAATAATATAATAAATATTATTTTTGATTACATTCAAGAATCTTATCACTCGTCACATCAATATGAATTAAGTACGTCACAGCCAATTCACGTAGTCATTATTACGCAAGGTTGTCTTTGAAAGAGAACTCGCGCGCGATTAATAACGCCCTCGAGAATGTACTATCTATATCTATCTATACATACATGTACCATACTGACAAGTATAACTTGATGATGTCTTATCCTTGGACTCTCTGGTCTGGCCGGTTATTAGTTACCTAATCTGAAAAGTAAAGTAAAGAGCGAATATAACATCTCGGGTGTTGTGCAACAGGTAACCGGCGTGTTCGACCGACCGTTGCATAATAATCATCACCGTTACCAAATTCAGATTAACGAAATACTACATGTATCTCTTCTACTCTATTACTATCTCTCTGCTATCCGTGGCTGTTGAAATTATTCCAAACCTTCTCAACAAATACCACCATTCCGATCTATATCCTGCTCGAAAACTTTTTCTTCCCTCTACTCGTAAAAGTTAAGCGATACATCCGTAAAATGAAAATAAAAACTACAAAACCAATAAAAGTTGTTGAAAAATAAAAATAAAAAGCTAAATATCTTTTAGTCAAATCCATTTGTTGCATTCTTATAAAAAACTTATCCGGCTCTTAACTTTTTATTTACCTCACAAAAAAGTTTATCGACCGACATTTAAGTGTCCTTAAGAATGTTAAATACTTGATAAACATTTTACTCTACTTATTCCATCGATTGTCATGATAATACTATAACTTCTTCTTCTGATTTGATTTGATTCTATTTAATTTAATTTAATTTAATCTAATTTTTTTTTTATTTTCAGATTGGCATTAACCCTGGGCTTTTCGCGGCTTACAAGGGCCACCACTACGCCGGACCAGGAAACCACTTTTGTGAGTCGATCAATACACTACAGATGTCATTGACACCACACACACTCACATATACACACGAAAAAAAAATAACTAAAATAAAATACATTATTATAATATAATGTGTAGAAAACCATAGACGTACCATAAATCTTACGTATGATAATTGCGTTATGATAAAGCCGTAATTTAATGCCGATTTAAACAATTACATGGCTCAATAGATCAAACGATTAATACGCTTCGCACCTATATTGTCTATTACCTTATTACCTATGCACATATTGGCGCATCGACGCGTGGGTTTTACATCGTCCTTTTAAAGCTTTTATTGGTGGTCTATATACCTATAGATCTGTACATGGCGTTCGATTTTCCAGGGTTTTTCCCGGGTTATGTGCCGTTAGTTTCGTAGTTTACTGAAAGAGTACAGAGGGTGGGTGATAGAAAGGGAGCATAAGTAGTAATATTGCGTGTGGTATGAGTAGGTTAAAAAAAAAAAAAAAAAAAAAAAAAAAAAATAGAAAAGGGTAGTAAACGACCCTAGAATCATGAGAAAATGAGAGATGTATACTTAGTAAATTATAATGAGAACTACGGAGCAAAAAATTTATGTAGTTGTAAAAGAAGAAGAAAAAGTTGTAAGGGATCAAAAGAGTATAAAGTTATTATATATGAAAGGGTTAAATTATAAAAAACCAGAAAGGTGTAATGAGATACAGTAAATCATTGCATGGTTTAATTTAAAATTTATACGTGTGAGGTATTTTATACTCTTGAGCAAGATATCAACTGATAAAATTATTGCGGTGAAGGGTAGAGTGATAATTATTACGATGAAAAAACTCAGTTAATTATCGGAAGGTCTTTGTAACTAATTTTCTTTTGTTTAAAGTTCTAGCTTATTTTTTAAAATTATCAAAGACTTTACACTTAGATCCAGTTGATTCACCATCACTTTAATTATTTACTATTTCTTTTTGTTCAAGTTCTTTGAAATATTCCTTTTAAGCTTTAAGGTAGTTTGATTGCTTGGATTATTTTCTGTAATAAATCTAAATTTTCTAATTTACTGAAAGAATTAAAATCCAAAAGTTTTAGACATGTTATTTTATTTTTATTGAAGTTTATGAATATAAATGAAACTAATTGACAAAAACGTAAGTTATTAAAATTGATCGGGTGATTAATTGTAGAATTAATTATTTAAAAGTCAAAAGTATTTAGTAATCCTGGAAAGTGTAACTTGATGTCCATGTGATATGACCTAATTTAATGTTTCGGGTAGATCCGGGAAAAGTTTTCTTGCGGCAAACTCTTGCGCGTTGTCGGGAAGTGCGAGAAAGTTTTGCGGACACGTCTGCCAACTCATGAAGAATCCTTTTCTAAGAGTTATATATTGTCGCGTTACTCAAGAATGCGCCAGTAAAAGTTGCTTGTCAAGAAATTTTAGTCAAAAACTCGCTGGATGAATTAAAATATAAGAAAGGTATCAACGTTGAAATACTTGTATATAAAATAAAAAGCGAAGAATAGTAGAAATAGAAAGAGTGAGAGTTTGTCGTAGCCGCAATGGCGGTAGTAAGTGTAATGAGTGGTGGTGGGTTGTAGGGAGATGATGGGGGATGATGGGGGGGAGTGGGTGGTGTAGGGAGGAGGAGGACGACGACGACGACGACTACGACTACGATATACATATATATATATATATATATATATATAATATATAGAGAAGAGAAAAGAGACTCGGAAAGAGAAGCAAAGTGTGGGAAAACGTGTACTCGAGTGCTCTATACTCTATACCTCTTCTTCTCCTCACTACATCTCTCTGCTGGGATCTCTACATCTCTAGGTTGGTTGCTGGTGCTCCTGTTGGTTCTGCTGCTGCTGCTGCTTCTACAGCTTATACTGGTGGTTCTACCACCCCCGGGACCGCCCGTCCCAGCCGTCACGATCTACCCTCGATTTACGGGGTTAGGGGTGTGGAAGTGAAAGAGGGGCTAAAAAGGGAACAGGGACGAGGGTGAGGGCGGAGTACTAAAAGGGATGTTGAGGGAGGAAAGGGTAGGACGGACGGGTAAAACCCGCGTATTCGCTCGATAGCAGCTTACATACCCTGTCCACGTTCTGCTGAACTACCCCTTGCGTACCCTAAGCTTCAAATCAACCCAGGTTTTTCTTATTCTTCTTCTAATTCTTCCCCTTCGTCTTTGTCTCATTCTTCTCCGTTATGTTATCTCACTTTTATTCTACCTTCCACCTTATTCTTCACTATTTACGTTTTATCTCCAAGACTCCGGGGCATTTGTCAAGTTACCTATAAATTTTCTTAGTTAGGAGTACACACACTCAATGTCATTACGTGCTAGGCTGACTGGTATAATCAATCGCTAAATTTAAAATTCCAAGCGCTTAAAATTAGGGAAGAAATATTTATTCTTTTACCTTGGCACTTGGACTCATCGCATATTTTAAGCTACATGCATGTTTTACTTTAGTTTTTTCGTTAAATTATATTTAGTATGTTGAGAAAGCTCTTGTGAAAATTGATTTTCCCGGCGCGCCCAACGCACACGAGTCCCGGAGCGCAGTCACAGGTTGCGATCGACCTGTGTCCTGGATTCAAACCTGACCGGCGCGTTACAATCCACATCTACAGAAAAATATAATATAATATAATATATAAATGTACATTTTATACTTGTAAAAATAAATAGTATGTATGTATGAAATATTAAATACCGAAGATGAAGTGAATATAAAACATAAAAATCCATTAACATTAAGTTTTAGCATATTAGTGAATAAAATTTTTTTTGAGGACTTGATTACACCGGTATCTTAGATACTACCCATTTAATCTTGATAAAGATTGAGTAAAGAGGGTTTGAGATAAAGAAAAAAAAATGAAAGTGTAGCTTTCGATAAAGTTTCATCAATTTTTTTTTGTTCCTTCTTTTTTATCATTCCTTTTACTCTTTCCGTTGTGAAGAGGTAAATGGAAAATGTTATGGGCACGCGGTTGAACGTTTTCTCCTTTCGACCTCTTAACTTTGTTTCCGAAGTTGAGCCAAGGTCGCGGGGCCATTTGCTGTGCTGTGTGGGTCGTTCGCGCGCACCAATGAGTTTCCGCAAAGTCATAAATTTCTGTATCCCAAAACTTCTAACAACTTCTCTTTTACTATCCACCCGTACTAGCACAACTCTCTCCTCTTACTTATTCGTCTACCCTTGGTAACTCTCTTATGTTTTTACTCCTAAAGTTTATACATTTGTACTCCCTTAACTGATTTTCCAATAGTTTCTTTCTCTTCGTTAGTTTATTTATTTTTTATCTTAAAAGTTGGCTCAGCTTTTTTTGTTTACTTAAATCTTAAACTTTTACACATAAACACCAAAATTGACATCATTACTACTAATAAATAATTAGACGAGTTTCAAACTGAAATTAATTAAAATTTATTTTTGTTTTTCAGGGAAATGTTTACATCTAAGTGGCCTAACACCTGATCCACTCACTGCTGAAGATGACTATACATTATTACGTTTAGGAATTGGTTTTACTAATATGGTCGCACGTGCGACTAAAGGAAGTGCTGATTTAACGAGAAAAGAAATAAAAGAAGGTTAATATTATTATTCTTATTTTTTTTTCTTTAAATAAATTTTAGCTAAATAACTAAAAGTGAATAAACGACAAGAGTTGAGACTACAAATTTTCTTTACTATGAAAAAACAAATTTTTTGTTGAAATTTATAGCTGATTTGAATTTGTTGTGAAAAATTTTCAAGAATTGAATAACAGAATTGAAAAAAAATTTTTTAATGAGCTTTAAAAATTAAAAAAGGTCTAAATAATAATTCTATTCTCAATTAAAATAATCTATAAAATGATTAATTTGAGATTAAAAAAAAAAAAACTGAAAAAATTATTACTACACTGAAAAAAAAGAAAAATCTTGTTTGGAGGGTAAATTTTCTTGGCTCAAGAAAATATTAAGGAAGATTGAAAATTTCTTGAGTGAAATCAAAGTTTCTTGAGCCAAGAAAATTTCTTCTTGATCCAAAATAACTTTTGTCTTCCTTAAAATTTTCTTGGTGCAAGAAGTTTTTTTTTCTGTTTAGAACGGAATTTAACGACTTTGTACTATTTAAAGATATCTGAGTTAATGGTCAAGTATGGAGCTTGAAGATCAAGTTGCTCGAGGTGTTGAATGAGCGGCCGTGACAAAGTAGTTTGAAACTATACTGAACAATATACTATAAACGAGACTATCCGTGTCATTGTGAAGATCTTTAGTCTCTTGATCAGACTCTAGTGTAATAGAGTTTGCTGAAAACAGCCAAGTAAACCACTAAATTTTCACTTAACTACAGACACAACGAATCCCTAGCTATACAGTAAAAGTGGATAGAACTTGAGTTGTTACTTGGCCTCGAAACTATTGGACACCGCTTATCATAGATTAATCGTTAAGACGGATCGTACTTACAGAGTCAAATACCTTGTGTTACAACTACTATCATCTACTATCTATCTATTATGCACTATGCTAGTTTATATCTGCATAAGTTTACGGTACACGTAAAACTTTGTTTCGAAACAAATTCTCTGCTCAAGATTAATGGATTCTCTAAACTCCTGTTGTTTACTTATACACGACCTTGCTGTCTTGTTTGAAACAAAAAAAATATTTATGTTTAAACACTATGATAAATTCATAACATAAACTTTGTTTTATTTTTTGTTTTACAGGTAGTAGTTTATTGTTGGAAAAGTTGAAGAGGTACAAGCCAAAAATAGCAGTATTTAATGGTAAACTTATTTATGAAGTTTTTTCTGGTAAAAAAGAATTTGGATTTGGTCGACAACCGAGTTTAATTGAGGGTACAAATACAGTAAGTTTGTTTGTTTTTTTTTAATTAATTAAATATATTATCATTATTTATTAAACATGATAATTTTATTTACAGTATATGTGGGTAATGCCATCGAGTAGCGCGAGGTGTGCGCAATTGCCACGCGCGGCGGATAAGGTGCCATACTATGCAGCTCTTAAAAAATTTCGTGATTATTTAAACGGTACAATATCACACCTGGATGAATCGGATATTGTATTTGCTGATCCAAAAATAAACAAAAAGAAAGATTCAGACGCTATAGAAGATAAAAAGTCTGTGTACGAAGGCGACGATATTGACGGCGAGAGCAGGATGTCCGAATTAAGTGAGATAAAGCCGGAGCAAGGATTGATACCGGGGAAAAAGAAACGCGGTAGACCCAAGAAAATAAAAAATCCCGATGATCAGATGATGATTCCATCAGAGTCTGACCCTAAAATGGACACAACCAACGCCGGGAGTGGTAACGTCGAAGGATCAAATATTGGATCTGGAGGCGAGGTGATAAAGAAACGTCGTGGACGTCCCAAGAAAATTCATCAGCAGCAGAAACAACAGGAGCGTGAAGCTCGGGAGCGCGAGCAAATGGTCCAGCAACATCAGCAGCATCAACAGCAGCAACAGCAACATCACCTTCATCATCCACATCATCCTCAAAATATGGGACATCTCGGTGACAATTACGGGAATGTCCCAGGTTGTTTTTCACCTCCTCTTATGTCACCACCAAAACCTTTCGCTCATATGGCGCCATATCCGCAACCCGACTCAAATTTCTTTTCACAGGGTATGAATGACAGTCCGTATAACATGAGCGCTAAACAAAGCCCCGTACACTTACAGCAGCACTATAGCCAAAGTCCTAAATCTATGTCCTTGTCGTTCACTCACTCGGATCTATCGTCTGAGATAAACACGGCAATATCATCTGAAAATAATCTTGAACCCTCACCATTAACCTCTCCGAGTGTTGAGCATCCGGATTTTGAACCACCGACAAGTATGTCTCAGCAGCAGAATCTCACGAATGACCATCGCGCTTATAATCCAGCTGGGACAACAGACGGCACAATACCGCACTCAGGAAGCCCTGGTACGCAGTCACATTCGAGTTATACGAGCTACATGGGTTTCCACGATCAGCCGACACCCGATTCTCACGGGCACGGACATCAAACTACGCCCACGGGCTTAAACCCCGGTGAAGACCAGCACTCACATCAGTCGCATCACACACCACCTTTGAGTCATCCTCACACGCCGACACACTCATCAATGTCGCCGCATCCGCATGAGCAATACGTCATGAAGAGAAATACCGGACAAGATGTTGCTTCTAAGAGTCTGAGCGACCTCGAGTCTTTGGTTGATCAGATACCGAGTATAGCTGACGGTGGCAATCAACGTTTACACTCCCATCCTGGAATCCCCGATGACGGGCTTGGTGATAATAAAATGGAGCCGCATCATCAATCTTATTTGTCTGGTTTTTCTGGCCCAGGTATGAATAATTACAGTCCGCCGCTTGGAGGTGGGATTTACCCTGGTTCACAACCACTTTATCCAGGTGAAAATTATGGATCGCCGTATGGGATGAACGGACGGCTTGATCAACAACAACAGCAGCAACAGCATCAACATCAACAGCAGCAGCAGCAGCAGCAACAACAACAACAACAGCAACAGCAACAGCAGCAGCAACAGCAACAGCAGCAACACAGTAAATCTTATACAGTAGAAAATCTCGCCTCGAGCAATTATACACCGAGCATGAGTCAAGCGGGAAATAGCTATTCTAACATTATCCCTGGTCCACATTATCCTGTACCAACTATGGGACCTACCAACGGCTATCTCTTTGGGGGATTAGAGTCAAGTCTGATGCAACGTACTTACGGAATGGGCGGCATGACCGGTATGGGTGGTATGCATCCCTCGTTAGGGCACATGGCTAATCCCTATCCATACAATACATCCTACTCGAGTTCCTTCGAGGCATATCCAACACCTCCAGCCGGCATTCATGCCCCCAGTCCAAATTACCCTGGTGGTTACGGTGTTTCTAGCACTACCAGCAGTCCCGGTAACTCTACACCTCCTTCTTATCTTCAATCTCATCACAGGCCACCCGTTGACCTCGGCTATGACGGCGTATGATAATCATTGTAAGCGTTATGCTTAATTAACTAAAAAATATTAAAAAAAAGGAAAAAAAATAAATATATGTGTGTATAAATATATATATTATACGCTGAATACTACCTTTTTTTACGTATTTTTACACTCTTAGGATTTTCTTGGCATGTCCGAATGCTGCATCGTTGAGGAAAAAAAAAAAAACGTTGGCATTACGGCAAAAAAAAGTATTTGCAAGACCGCGTCGCCGTTTTCGAGAAATTAATTTTTATTAATAATGTGTAATTTATGTTTTAATGATGATGATGATTATTATTATTATAATAATAGTAAATAGTAATGATAATGATGATCATAACGATAATAGTCAGTAAGAAGAATAATAATAATTATAATTATAATAATAATAATGATGATGATGATGATGATGACTATGATGATGATAATGATACTGATACTGATAATGATGGAGAAAAAAATGATTAATAATAATAAATACTAACTTTAATAATAATAATAATAGTAATGATAAGTCTGCGACAACGGCGACGCGATTAGAATAAATCTAGTCCACCCGCAACGAATAGTGCTTTCGGTTGATGTCAATCAATTTCGCTGGGTTGAATTGTGTCGTTTTAATTTAACGACTCGGCGTGATTTCGGAGGTCGGCGAAAAATATTAACAAAGAAATATTGATAACGAGTGATAGATATGAATATACTCGTGATGCTCAAAAATAATTATCCAATTATTTAAAAAGTTTATTTTTTATTTTTTTTTTTTTTATTTCGAGTTACTCGTACGGTTTATTTTTGCATTTATAATAGAGTTATATTGGTTTTTAGTTTTTTCAAAAGGAAAGTAAATTGTTATAAGGCCAGTGAGGTGCTATGTAATAAACGTGCAATTTTATTACCGTACGTTTTATAATTATTATTTCCCCTATTTTTTTTTTTTTTTTTATAAATTCCTGACTACGTTGTTGTTATTGTTATTGTTGTTGTTGCCTTAACTAACTTCAATTGTCATTAGTTATTATATTACAAACTTTGAATGTCAATCAGTACATTCCGTTATAAACTTGACCGTTTATTATTGTAATAATTATTGAAAAAAGAAAGAGAAAAATAGAGAATATGTTTAAGAAATATATCAATATCATATTATTATTATTATTATGTATCTGTACATATAATTATCATCTTAGAGTATTTTATAGTTTCGTTAAAATTTTATATATAACATTTAATTTTTTGTTTATGTTTTTTTATCGAACGATATAAGTTTCTATTGCAAGTCAGGATTATTTTTCTTAAAAAAAATTAATTTTATTAATTTAAAGCTCGCTATCTTTAAATTTGTGATTAAATTTTAACTGAAAACAAAGTACAAGAAATATTTATTAAATTTTTATTTTCAAAATTATAAATAAATAATTAATTCAAAAGGTAGCGATCTGGTATAATTTAAAAATAAATTATTTCGCCGATCTCTGTTAATATACATTGGCGGTCGTTGTGTATATACAATTATATATTAATAATACAAATAAACAAACGAATTTTCATCGGTGTTGTTATCATTGTCATTCACAGTTTATTCTCGCGAAACACGAATATATGATTAATAAATGTAAAAAAAACTAATAAATATAAATTTGCCATTGCGGATTGTCATCTTCATTAACGTAATCGTTAGTCAAACTTTTTTTTTGACATCCTAATAGTTCTTAATTGATAGTTGATTACAAAAAAAAAAGATAAATAAAAAACCCAGTAAACTAAAAATAATTATTTAATTATTTTTTATGATCACGATAATGAAGATGACTTATCATTACGATATAAATGGAGTCGCGTTGTGTTACGTTTTATGCCATAATTAATATTCTATTATGTTTTTACAAGTTATATTATCGCGATTAATGACTGATGCATGGCATATAAATAAATAAATAAATAAATAATTGAATATATTTATTTATTTATACTAGTAATTAAACCATACAAAGAGACGTAAGTTAAAATATCGTTGACGCACCGAGACATTACATCTTTAATTAAAGTATATTGCTGTAAAATGATGCATCAGTTATACATATATTATAAATATATTAAATATATATAATATAAATATATAAAAAGTAACAAAAATTATTGATACAAATATAAATATAAATAGATATTGTAATGATAAAGTAACTATTAACTAGCCAATATAATAAATAAATAAAATAATTAATTAACAATTTGTCAAATAATCATTAAATTGAATGTGTCGATGAGATGACGACGGAGGTGATGCACAGGGTATAGATGAAGTTGATGCTGTTATAAAAATAACAATAATGATACTAATATTGATAATGAACAATAGTAATAATAATAATTATTATTATTATTGTTATAATATGCTGTCTATATTATATATAAAAATAGATATTTCTTTAGTTCTATCGGCCTCAGATTTAAAATCAATTGTCTATTAATTACCTACTTGATGTTTTAAGTAACAGAATAAAAAATACTTAAAGTAAGATTGCTCTCGCGATCATTAAAAAAATTACATAAGTGTCATGTGTAATGAATATTATTTATTTAAGTACAATGACATTGTACTCTAATTGATAAAAAAAATAATACAAGTATAATGAAATTATTTTTATTTATTTTTCATTGATTCAATAATTTTAAACTGAGTAAAAAAAAAAACTAACGAAATAATGATTAATTAATTATATAATATTAAAAAAAGTAAAATAAAGGCAGCATAAATTAATTGTAAATTAATATATAGTATAAAATAAAAGTAATTAAAAAACACTATAGCTATTAAGATACAGTAATTAATTATGATATATGAATAAATAAATGAATGAATAAATAAATAAATAAATAAATAATTAATTAATTAATTAAACGAACAGATCAATGAATCGCTGTTGCGCATCGAGTTTTAAAGTGTAAGTGAAGAGCTTGGGCCCATGCAAGTGGGCCATACATAATTTTTAATGGCTTACAAAAATCCTATTTCATTAAATCTTTAAAAATTATTATTATTATTATTATTATTTTATTTTATAAATTACTTTCTTCAACCTAGCAATATCTTTTAATTCAGTAGAGTCCAGATGTTTAAATTTTTATTTAAGAAAATTTTTTATTATGATTTTAACAATCTTTGAGTACAAGATATTATTGTATTTAAATTTATACAAATACTATATATAAATATCTATATTATTTTTTTTTTATTATTATGATTGTAATTAAAAATTAATTAGAAAATTTATTAGCGTAATTATAAGAAGTTACCGTTTTAAAAAATAAAAATTTCACTAAAATTATAAATTATTGTAATTTGTTTAATTTTTAAATCTTATAGCTTAAGATTCATTGTTAAGATCTATAATAAAATCCTCAAGTGTGTTTTTAAAGTGTTATTTCATTTTATAATAAAATCATCAAGAACTTCAGATGATCTGTCTGGACTCTACATCTTCATCTAATTACTTTAATTATTTATTAATTTATATACCAGTCTTGATCCATATCTAGTTATTATTTTTTCTACAAACAAATCTCTCATGATTCATGGAAAAAATTTCAAAGCATTGCCAGTAATCACGACTTAGCTTTTAATATTTCTGTAACTGTTTGAAAACACAAACGAAAAATACCAAATAATATAAATTAATACTAATAACGATAATGATTATTAATTATAGAGTATCTAATTAATTTTCGATCTTTCGAACAAAATTGTTCCGACCGCAACGTATTTTTTTATAAATCCCTCATGTTCCGTACAGTATCTACCTTATAAATAAATAATATACTTTAACATTTGACGAATTAAAAGAAATAAAGTTAAATGAATAAATTGAAATATGTATAACTAATTTTTGGTAACTAAACAATTAATATTTTTACAATTTTTTCTTTTAATTTAAATGATAATTATAAAACAAGTTTTGACTTTTCATTTTTAAATAATTATCCAACTAATGACAGATAAGTGAAAATTATTTTATTTAGATAAAAAATGTTCAATACTTTGAAATGAAAATTTTTTTGATGAAATGCATGATTAAAATTAAAAAATATTAAGATACATATTTTCAATTAATTTTCGTGAAAATATGTGAATTATAAAGATAAAAATTATCAGATGTTTTATTTTTAGTATACCTACTTGCTTAAATAATAAATAATTTTTTAATTTATGTATAAATTTAAATTTAAGCACTAGTTTTGAATTGTACCGCCATCTAGTAGAAAGTAAAACAACTCACTGTCACTTGTGATTAAGATGACTTGTGAAAAAATAACAAGAGGTTATACTTCTTGACAATCTATAAATGTGGTTTAGACACGATCTCGAAAGTGTTTATTCATCACGGAAAAAGTGTTGATAGATTCAATAATAATTAGTGAAGTAAATAATTAAGTAAATAAAATGCCGATTGAAAACTTGGAAGACGATGGACTGGAGAAGAACCCGAATTTCGAGTTAGCCCAGACTAAATTTTTGTTGAGTTTAGAGGAGCACAAAAATGACGAGAATTTGAAGTCTAAGTTGATGAATGCTATTAAAGCTGACAGTGAGTAGCAAATTCTTTAATTATTTATTATTAAATCCATTTAAAAATAGTTTTGTTAATGAAATGTTAAATTATTAATTTATTCCTTTGTTAATGTTTTACAGACATGGCACCTTTTTACGAAGAAGTTTGTCGTGATCTTGAATGGCCAGTAGACACCGCACTTATGGAAAAAATGCGCGCTTGCAATCGCGAGCAATTAAAAGTTCTGGATGATGCTATCGAGGATGCTGAGCAAAATCTTGGTGAGATGGAAGTACGCGAAGCTAATCTCAAAAAGTCCGAGCACTTGTGTCGTATCGGTGACAAAGAAGGATCTATATCAGCATTTAGGAAGACTTATGAAAAAACAGTTTCGCTTGGTCACAGACTTGATATTGTCTTCCACAACATTAGAATAGGATTATTTTACATGGATCATGATCATATCACCCGAAACATTGATAAGGCGAAGACGTATGTGTGATATTTTGTCAATTTTTTTTTTTTGACTTGTTATACTATCCAAAAATTTTGTATTCATAATTAATTGATTTACTTATTGCAGTTTGATAGACGAAGGAGGTGATTGGGACAGACGTAACCGCCTAAAAGTCTATCAAGGAACGTACTGTATAGCAGTTCGTGATTTCAAGGAAGCTGCAAATTTTTTCCTCGATACCATCAGTACATTTACTAGCTATGAACTCATGGATTACAATACGTTTGTTCGGTACACGGTATACTTGTCGATGATTAGTCTACCAAGAAATGAATTGAGAGATAAAATAATTAAAGGTTCTGAAATATTGGAAGTGTTACACAATAATCAGGATTGTAAAGAGTTCCTTTTCTCTTTATACAATTGTCATTATGCTGATTTCTTCAAAAATCTGGGTAAAAATTATTATATTGGAATTAAAAGATATCTGTCAATTTTTTCGACTTATATAACAATTAAATTATTATGATAAAAATTTAATAAAAAATTTCCATGCCTAAAAATTAAAAAAAATTACAAGTGTAAATTTAAAAAAAAAATTTTTTTTATAATTTATTTATCATAAAAATCAAAAAAATTGTCAGATGTCTGTTAATTTCAGTATTATTAAAAATTATATATTTCTGTTATAAAATTGCGCACTTAAAAAATCTTGAAAAGTAAATGATATTTAATGTACACTGAGAAAAAAATACTTTTACTCAATTAACAATTTCTTGGTTCAAGAAATTCGATGACGATCAATATTCTATTATTATTAATTATTAGTTTCTAAAGAGAAGAGCATCAATATTTATCTTTGGATAATAGATAAATAAGAAAATAGCTCTATTTAAATTAAGTAAAAATTATTTCAGTCAATTTAACAAGTTCTTGAGCTAAGAATATATATTCTTGAAAATTTTCAAAAACATGAATTCGTGTATCAAGAAAATTTTCTTAATAAAAGTATTTTTTTTCTCAGTATCGTTGAACACTCAAAAGGTCGTAATTTTTTTACAGAAGTTAATTTATAAATGTTAAAAATTTTAGATTATGTTACATAAAATAATAAACTGTTGAAGTTAATTTATTATTGAGTGTTCATACTTGAAAAGTTAATTAATTATTATTAAATTTATCACAAAATGATTTGGATATAATTTATTAGAAAAAGATTGAATAATTGTATAATTGTATTATTATAGCTCACGTTGAAGGATTATTACGACGAGACTACCTAATTCACCCTCACTATCGTTATTACGTGCGAGAAATGCGTATCTTAGCATACACTCAGCTCTTGGAATCATACAGATCATTGACACTGCAATACATGGCTGAGGCATTCGGTGTCACCGTCGATTATGTTGACTTGTAAGTACTCTACACCGACAGTCTTTTCTCTAAATATTTATTTCATAAATTAATAAAACTAATTTTTGCTTAAATTTACCAGAGAGTTGTCACGCTACATTGCTGCAGGAAGATTGCACTGCAAAGTCGACCGTGTTGGCGGGGTCGTCGAAACTAATCGGCCAGACAGCAAAAATTGGCAGTATCAAGCAATGGTGAAACAAGGGGACTTACTTCTCAATAGAGTCCAAAAATTATCTCGTGTAATTAACATTTAAATAAATCTCTATTACTGCCTATACTTAATTAAACTTATTTTTTTGTTAACATGTATTTTTTTCATATATAAGCATCTCAATCCAAAAAATTAATAGACAAAACTAATGTAATTTTGTAAAGCAATATGAATAGATACTTCAGAAATGAATGTCAGATCAGTTTTTAATAATTACAACTAATAAATATGAATTTTGAATCAAGTGCCCTATAATTCTGTCCCCACCAAAACTTATATCCCTCCCTCTTCCCTTGTCTAACAGGAAACTCATACTATAGCAAATTCGAGTATTTCCATCAGTCATACTATTGTCAACAATTTAGCAGTGAACAGTCAACACCATTACTCCATTTTATTACACATAAAACAACACTACGCGTTTGTTTACTTAGAATTAATTTATTATTGTGAAAAAAATTTTTATTCATTACACCAACTATTGATAAGAAGCAATTAATTATCAATTTAACAAAACAAAGTAAGTTATCAATCAATAATTAAATTATACTGGATTCTGTCAGAATGAACCACAACAATAACACACACCATTGTTATTATTTTAATAATTGTTTTAGGCAACAAACAAAATGGGACGCAAAAAGAGTAAGAGACAGGCACCGACAAGAAAAAAGAATATCGAACCTTTGGAGACACAGTTTACATGTCCCTTTTGTAATCACGAAAAATCATGTGAAGTTAAAATGTAAGTCATTATTATTATTATTATTATTATTATTATTATAAATATTAACTATTAAAACAGGGATAAAGCAAGAAAAGCTGCAAGAATTTGTTGTCGTATTTGCTTAGAAGATTACCAAACGACAGTCAACGTTTTATCAGATCCCCTGGATGTTTACAATGACTGGATTGATTCTTGTGATGCTGCTAATTAAGTCATAAATGATAAATCTAATTTTTTTTAAGAAATATTTATAATCATCGATTTTAATGGAAAATATACAACTAATCATTGCACTGCTAACAGTATAATATTCGGCATGCTCTCAATCGTTTTATAAGAGTATATTATACATTATATATCATAAAATTTATAAAACGTTTCATTGTATAATTAATATAGCTATTAAATATATAAATATATTAAATAATTACTGCGTTATTAATTATTTCAATTTAAGCGATTTGTTTTCATTATCAATTCCATTCAATTGAATAATTCGACCTACCGCCTGAACACAGTGGATATTAAGCAAAATGATTGCAGCGAAGTTTGCTGCAACTGGCTGCTCAATACGGTTGGTAAGTACGTAAGTACTGGAATTTATTTTAAACTCATTGTAATATTTAAATTAATAAAATAATAAAAAAAAAAAAGCATTTTTAATTTATCTAAAGGTACGTGGAATTTTCTGTGAGTGTAGTATGACAATTGACATCTAAACAATTGGATAAAAATTCATTTTTTGATTAAAAGTTCCAATTCTTAATTTGAATTCTTCCAAATGGTAAGTTTACCTGTCATGCTCGTAGCGGCTTGAATAAAATCGATTTTATTTTTATTTATATAAAAATATACAGAGCATGTATGTAGGTAGATCTTTACGTGTAATACGTGTTTAGTGTGAAGTTTAGTTTATATATTTAATCTGGAATGAAGTTGGTTGAATTCAGTAGAGATCACGTCAGAGTCTGAAAATATTTGATTACACATAAATTATATTAAATAACAGTCGAAATTATTTTTTCTAAATTCAAGTTAAGTACATAAATAGAAAAAGTTAACCAAAAGATAAAAAGTAATAAAAATAAGCAATAATAATGGATAAAACAAAATTAGGTAATACAGGCATGGAGTTACCACCATTACGCAGTCTTGATGATTTTTTATTAGAGTCAGCACGTTTTCAAATTCCAAATTTAAAAGATCTCGATAAATGGGGAAATAGAGTTGTCAATAATCTACTTTATTATCAGACAAATTATTTTTTTATGTCAGTTGTTATTTTCTTGATCGTTGGGTATGTATCTAAAAATAATAAACTTGTTTATCTTTACTCTACTTTATTTAATGACCGTATATTGATTAATTTTAAATGCTACATGGTAAGTAAATGGCTAAAAATAATTTTCTTGTTGATGTTTCTTTCAGGATTATCCACCCAGGTAAAATGTTACTGGGTATGGTGTCGATGACAGTTGTACTTGCGTTATTCGGATATGTTTCCAGTGAAGGAAGAGCTATTCATCATTTTAAAAAACAAAACCCACTAGCTGGTGTAATTATTGTTGCCACAGGTGGATGCTTTCTTGCGTACACTTTGGGATCACTTCTCGTGTTTCTTATTGGTATTTTATTACCTTTTTCTGGTGCGTAAATCAATAATGTTGTCTTCAATCTTAATTAATATCGCATTTATTGAAAATAACTTTGAATTGCCGATTATAATTAGTTTTATTTTTAATTTTTTGTTTATTTTTGTCTATTTATTAAAATTTTTATGTTATTAATATTTTTTAATTGTCAAAAGAGAACATGATCAATTTTTAATAGTCACAAGTAATTTTATTTTATAGCTTACCATTGTTTTATGAAAAAAAAATCTATGTTATAGACTTGTTATAATTAATATTTTTAAAAAGCCATGTTTTATTATTTATTTCATATTTGGCTTCAATATCTGTAAATATGTAATTTCATAATTCGAAAAAATCAAAGTTATTCTGACTGAATGTGAGTCAAAATTACTAACATGTATCTTACCTTAAAATTAAATAATTACAAAATGAATAATTTTTTATCATAAATTAAAATTTACAGCAACATTTGTGCACGCATCGTTAAGATTAAGAAGTATTAAGAACAAAGTCGTCAATAAAATCGAAGGAATTGGACTGAAGCGTACACCAATGGGATTGTTTCTCGAGCAACTTGGTATGGAACAAGTCCTCTTCGCATAAATAATTCAACAAAATAATACAAATCTTAAATAATTAATTATTGAACAAAAATACTATTGCTTTACATAAAATGTTTAACAATGTTTATCGAACAACGAAGTTCAATTAGAATGCAGGGATAAAAATCGACTCTTTAAAGTATTACTGTTGTTACATAGTCAAAAATTCATAATATTTTTCCACAACTATTTCATGAGAAATCAGTATTTATGCTTAACAATCTGCTTAGTAATTTTAAATTAATTAAAATTTATAGCATTCGTATTTTGATATTAAAATTATTATTTATCATGCTTGAATTAATTTTTTTAGATGAAACGTTAACGCAATGGTTAATAAAACTTGAGTCGTGTGGTTTTGATATTTACTCTGATGACGATAATCTCAATAAAAAAAATTCTTAATTATTAATCATTAGGTAATTATAAATATGATGAAATAAGTTTTATATTGTTATATTATACTGTTGCGTTGGCAAAATCATAGATAAACATGTCTAATTTTATTCATTATTTTTTTTTCTTGGGCGATCACTACACACTACAGACGATGTGGCCGGCATTACTTTAAAATCTCAAACGAACACGCGAAAACCTTCACAATAAAACTTATACATGTGCTTCAATTTTATACTGCATCGACGTTAAATTAATTGAGTTTAGATTTTAGTTTGCATTAAAATTGATCTGCATACATCACTATTTTTTCTATAATTATAATAATAATTCTAATAATAATAAATTTATAACATAGAAATATAAAATAAATATGGTAATATATTTAAATTATGTGTTTAAATTATGAGTAAATAATATATATGTTAAACATATTATTTTTAAATAGTTTATTTATAATTCTCAATTGAGATTATATATTTATTACATCAATTGTCTTCTGTATCAATGAA
Organism: Cotesia glomerata; assembly: GCF_020080835.1. Taxonomy (NCBI): domain Eukaryota; kingdom Metazoa; phylum Arthropoda; class Insecta; order Hymenoptera; family Braconidae; genus Cotesia; species Cotesia glomerata. The sequence goes on along the minus strand of NC_058159.1, from coordinate 22,814,586 downwards.
TAAATTTTATTTTTATTGGTTTACAATTTTTAAGATTTAATATTTATTTTTATTATCTTATAATCATCTTATTACTGGATTACGTACATTTCATTTTTTATATCAATTGGATTTTTGTATAAAAAATTAAATCCAATACTAATGCCTTGATATTGATATTTTTCATAAATAAAAAAAGTAAAATAGTGAGATGTCATGAAGAAAAAAAAAAAAAAAAAAAAAAAAACCAGTAATTGTGTAGAAGACACGAATTTAATAATTTTAGTTAAAAACAAATGTCTAATAAATTTCCACTTTTAAGATAACCAATTGGCATTGATAATTTTTTTATCAGAAAATTTTTAAATATTAATCAAATTATTATAAAAGAAAAATTTAGAGTTTTAAAAGTTTCTTAATTAAATTTCATTAGTCTAAAATGGAGTAAAAAATGGCAGTGAATTTTCATTAACGAAACAAATCTTGTTTTAGACTTTAGTAATAAATATCGTGCTTGATGGGTACAGAATAGTATCACGCAATTGTGTTTCCGTTGGCAATGCACCTACATTTGTTTTTGGGAATGGAATCAAGTATGTATGATCTGTCCTTGAGTATCCCATATCCTCAATGCGTTTTATGAAGCACTAAAAAAATAAATGAATATTTCAAATTTCTATATAAGTTGATTTTTAATATTAATTATTATTTTACCTCAATAGTATCATTAGCACGCATTGAAATAGTCTCTGGTTCACCGTCAGGTAATCGTAGACATAATCGTAATGATAATTCTCCGTTAGCTGTAGAATAAATTTTTATTAAAAAAAAAAATAGTATGTAATTCCATCCCAGTCTATAAAATCCTCAATATCAAACTATTTAATCTAATTTTAGATTTTTATTCAAAAGGTTTTTGAAATAATATATCTATTATTCAGACAAAAATATTTTTATACTTACGAATTTCATTTTTACTTGAAGTAGAATGTGTACTGTTACTTGAAATTGACTTTGTGCTTTTATAGCTCGTTGAAGGTTTAATGTCGTAACTTGAAGTAGAAGCTTTATTATTAAAACTCAAAGTTGACAGATTATTATTGTAACTTGAAGTAGATGGTTTACTATCATTGTTTGACACAGTCGGCGTATTATTAGAAGTTTTAGCCACTGAGTCCTTTGCATGAAAAAAATTATTTATTATATATTAAAAAAAAATTGACCCGAGAAAATATTAATGAATACACTTATAAGTATTAGATTGTATTTACTTCTTTACTGGGTATCGCAGCTTCATCAGAAGGATCATCGCAATTATCAATCTCCATACGACTTCTTTTACCACGAATTGCCGAACTTCCAGTGCTCGTACTGACAGATGGCTCACCATTAAGAGTGTTGAAACCTATGAGCCGAGAAAAATAGTTATTTAATTATTGAAACTGCTTAATTACTTAATTGAAATAAGTTACAAACCAACTGTAGATGTTGGATCATTAGAGACACGTGATTTTTTAATTCTCCTACCGGAATCTTTCGAAATATTAAAGTGACCACCCCGTTTAGCCGATGAAGTCGGCTCGCAGTGTGAGGCCTCGACATCAGGAGAGTCTGAGCTGCAGTCAGGTGACGGCTGAGAGCTGAGAACATCGTTCAATCCAGTTAGAAGATGATCCATTGATATTGTACTATAGGAACGCATACATTCTCCAGTTCTTGGGTCGACCACTGCCAGGTAAGGGTATTCGAGTACGTTGTAAAAATCAATGTATCTTCGTCCGTCAACTGTATCTGACAGTACCTAGAAAATTTTAATTATTAAATAATAAATTAACTATCATTAACCCATTCATTTAATGTAAACTAGTAACCTACAGTCACAATGCGACTGGTGAGATTTGTGGATTATGAATGAGAAAAATTCTTGGTGATTTTTTGATATTTCTAATCACACTATACATAGTTTGGGTACTTAAAAAATAAATTTGAACAATAATAGTGCTATGACAGGATCAATTACAGATAATTTAATGAAAAATGAAAAAAATTAATGCAATCAACAAACTATTAAAAACTGATCCAAAAACTCAACATAAAAAATTTACTATCACTGAAAAATATATAAAACCGTGAAAGGTACGACAAAGGTATATCCGTTAGAACATTTTTCTTTGTCTCTTAATTGTCACTACTACTCTTAATTTGTCACTACTCAAAATGCAAAAATGTATATTCTAATTACCAGGGTAAGACAAGAGGTAGAGCAATAAGCATGCCAAAGGTCAATAAAAATATAGCTCTTAAAAACTCTAATTTAGTGGCAATAAAGAATTATAATAATTTACCAGACAATCTAAAAAACTTACACCTACCAAACAAAAAAATTAGGATAAAGATAAGAAATTGGTTAGCATCTCAAAGATAGATAAGACCTTGATCTCAATATCACTAGTTGCAATTTTTTTTTTTTTTTTTCTCTACTATTATAAGTTTAGATTAACTTTATATATTTATTACTCTTACTAGTAATGTACTTTATACTTGTAAGTATTGTGAGATGGACAGATGTCAAGTTATGTACAGTTGAAAATATTGATATTGTATAGAATAATGTACTACCAGGCCTATGCACAGATGCTTAAGCATCTCTATAGGTATATATGTATGTATATATTTATGTATTTATATATGTTATAACCTGGTAAATAAATAAAATAAAAAAAATAAAAAATTATATAAATTAATTTTGGACATACAACCACTTTCACAAGTACAAAACAAAATAAATAAATAAACAAATTTTGTTTATCGCCGAATTCGGATCTATTTAGAACTACATCAAAAATTTATCATAATAAATTATCTATTGCTGTAAAGCATGTGAAACATTTAAAATGCACAAATCTAGACTAAGACCTTACTAATGATACTAAATTTAATTTAAAAAATTCACCTTATCATATAAATATACCAAAGACAAAATTTTCCTTTTTCTCTTAATTATATACTAGCAACCTTGCAGTCACTATGTGACTGCCGTGACTTATGAACTATAAATAAATAAAATTTTGCTTTATTAAATAATGACTCTTGTTAAATTGCACTGTACTTTCTTAAATATTGATGTTTTCAAAAATATAAGCTCATCCTGATGTTACACTCATCAAGAGCTTTCATTTGAGTACCCACATGCATTTTGATATATTTTTCATATATACATATATATAATATAAATAAATATATGAAAATGATGTGGGTACTTAAATGAAAGGTCTTGATAAGTGTAACATAGGGATGAGCTTATATCTTTAAAAATATCGATGGTTCACGAGATACAAGGTCATTTATTAATTATAGACACTTTTAAAGATATAAGCTCATCCCGATATTACACTCATCGAGACCTTTCATTTAAGTACCCACATGGCAATTTTTATATATTTTATTTATATGGTATTTGTGAAATATATAAATATATAAAATATATGAAAAATTTATGTGGATACTCAAAAGAAAGGTCTTGATGAGTGTAACATCGGGATGAACTTATATCTTTAAAAATGTCAATAGTTCACGAGACACAAGGTCATTTCTTTATTATGTATCTAGAGATAGAGCATTTTCTAATGCAGCCTAAATATTTATCATCATAAATTGACTATTGATGAGAATGATATGAAACCATGAAAAGGCACAACTATAGGTCAAGGCTTTTCTAACAATACCAAATTTAACCATAGGCCAAAAAATTTTGCTTATTCTTTTAATAATATAGATATAATTATACAAACCTGCCACAAAACAAAATGATCTTTGATTATTTCTTTTATTTGTTTATCAGACCAAACATCTCGATTAAGCATTTGGCACGCAAATTCCTGTGGATTCTGTACATTAACTAATAGCCAACGATTTTTTGATTTGGCGTATTCTCGAGCTTCGACGAACGTCCCCAAAAATAAAATATCATAAGGTGGACGAAAAAGATCTTCCAGACGTTTTGTTTTACAGTGAGATGGTGCTTTTTCACCACTGGCTTGTCTTGTCATTTCTTCTTCTTGCCTACCTATTGGTTAAATAAACATTTATTAAATAGTACTAACGATTAAATAATTATAAATAAACTAATGATAAAGAAAATAGCAGGTAATAATTGACTTGTTGATATTATTAAAAACAATCAAACTGGGTATGTAATAGAAGATTTCTCTTAAAAAAAGAATTCTAATAATAAATATATGTTCATTTCAAGTATCTGCTCTGTTCAGTATCATAGTAGTGTAAGACCGATCTAAGATTTAAATTACGTATTTCAACGCTGAAATCTCTGAATCGATCAAAGACACTTTTGGAAGCCCGGGGAAGAGTATAAATAGGATCATTTGGCACCAAAATTTCTTGAGTGGGTGAAATAGGTGCTCGTATTTCTGGCTCATCTTCTGGAACAGTCCTCTGAGCTGCTACAGGTCCACCTTCGAACATCAGTGTAATTGCATGCTCGACATTGCCGTCAGCAATTGTAAGATACTGGATAGCAGTGTCTTCGGTCTCTCCTGAAATTGTTAAGCATTTTAATTTTTTTTTTAGATAAAATAGTTGAGAAATAAAATATCGTTGTCATGATGAGTGAGAGAATTTATTTTTTTAAACGCTTACCTGTGACTTCTATAAATTTTTCTATTAATTCACGGTCCATTGTTTGAGTTATATTGTTATTTCTGAGTTATCAATTGCGTTTTTTGCAATGAAATTGCGACAGTTATTTTATTGATGTAAAAGTGCATTGACTACGATGCTATGCTTTGAGGTACACCAAGGGAAACAAACAGCCTCAAACTCTAAACAGGACTCTACATACTTATAGACATATACATAATGTCAGAAATGTACATATGACACACAACACACAACCCACACATATTCGACGTTATATGTATAGAGAGAAAGAAAGAAAAAATATTTTTTACCTTTTTTTAATTAGTTAAAATACTCACTACTTGGAGCGCTACCTCAAAAGTTGTGACTATTTCATGTCGATAAATTATCATCAGTATTTTGCTTTTAACAGCGGTTTACACTTAAAAATTATTTGATTTTCTTTCACTGATTAAATTGAAATTAAAAAAATATTTTTAAAAAATTAAGTACATTTATAGTTTTTCAAATCTATATGTGAAATTTTTTATTTTTATCTGTATGTGAAACTTTTTATTTTTTTTGTAATAACTTCTTTAATAAGAAAAATTATAAAAATTGTGAAATTTCTCCTAATTACATTTTCATAATTTTATAATGATACTAAAACCAACGAACACTTAAAATTTTTTGATTTTTGTAGTTAATTAAATTAGAAATAAAAAAATATTTAAAAAAATGTGATACTGCTAATTTTTTTAATTTTTATAACAAATCAATGATTAAAAAAAATATTTTTAAAAAATTTGCACTTGTAATTTTTTTAAATCTCTAGATAAGAAATTTTATTATAATTTTTTCATAATAATTTAGTTACCAAAAAAAAAATTACACTTGTAGTTTTTCAAATCTTTTACATGTGACATTTTTCTTTATATTTTCTTCGTAATAACTTATTCAATAAGAAAAATCTTAAAAATTGTCAGATGTCTGCTAATTTTATTTTCATTTTATTATCATGGTTTACACTTTTTTCTCTTTCACCTTCTACTGAACAAACGGATGTATCTCTATCATACTGATGCAACAAGTTAAAACGCATTTTATGCATAAACAATTAAATGAGAACTTTCAAAAGAAGCGCTTCGCTCTTATATAGATAATTTAATTAAAATAAATTTTATTTTATAGATCAGCAAAACACGTTTGAAAATTAACCATCAACCGCTCTTAATTATAGATAGCCAAGCGTCACAAAAAAAAAATGTTGACTTTTTGGGAGATTTTATTTAACAAGAAGTCAGAAATTTATAATTGTCAACTTAAATTTAACAAAACATTAACAAAAAAGAATTTGTGCCACTTGGGTACCTAAAAAATGATGTAATTTTGCTACTTTTGATCGTATGGACACGCAAAATTCTACGTATCGATCAATCTCGAATTGAAGAAAGAGTCTCGTTGTCTGACTTCGACGTGAGTTATCAGAATGCGTAATTTAATTAATTTTAATTTGATATAATAAAGTAGTTATTTTTATAAATGACTACTTGTAAAAATAAACACTTTTAGTAACAAACTCTACCAATCAAAGGAAAAGTTTGATAACACAACAATTCATGTTTCTTGATACTCTTTATCTTAAAAACAAAGAATTAGTAGTTACGAAATGAAAGCTCATGAAGTGATAGATAAAGTTATTTATTGAGTATTTGCTACTTAAGTAATAATTGATTAACTTTCTCGAAAAATAAAAGGAAACTAAATAAGAATCGTTTCTACATTTTTAGATGAAAAATATTTTTAAACTAATGAAAACAAGTGTACGCTCAAAGATGTTCTTTCAAGAGTGGAATTGTCATCTTCATCATTTCTTATTCAAGATTTACCATGGAGTCTAGTGATGAATCAAGATTATAACAATATATATATCTTCATTACACTTTCATGTGAAGAAAATAATTCAAATAAGTAGACTTGCGTGAGTAGGTTTACGTGAAATTTAGCCTTACCTCACGGAACGCGAATCATGAACCTCTTAAGGATCGATACATCTTCTGGATATATAAGAAGCTATTGATATTTATAAATTTTCTCATCTATAAAAATCTATAAGGTGAAATTTAAGTCTATTTAATGATATGGTAGTTTATTAAATACGTTTTTTAATTTTATAGCTTAGTAAATTTAAATTGTTGCAACATAAGAATTTTTTTCTTTACTGATGTCAAACATTGTGGAATACCATAAAACTCGGGAAGTCCCGAAAGATTCAAGACAGTCTGCAGCTCCAGTCGATACTATTCAAATAAATAGAGAATACTTGAATAGTTTTTGGCTGAAAAAAGCGTGCAGTATCTTGTCGGACCCAGCCTTTGCTTACCAAAGCATCGGACCGGGTTCGAGCCCAGTGTACATTAATTTAATGAATATTTCCAATATTTAAGTGTATTATTTTGCTCAGCCCAAAAAATTAAAACGAGTTCAACGACAAAAAATTATAACCCCCTACCGTAATCGCTCATGACCTTATAGTTTATACTTTAAACAAATAAATAAAAAAAAAAAAGAATAGAAAAGTAAGATTATCAAAATAACTCATGAACAATTTAAATTCACCAAGTCTAGACCAGGACTAAGAAACACCAGGCTGTTAATTACATCAGCAAATACTTATGAGCTTCGTCTTCCATGGGCCTAGAAACAGAATTTCAAATCTAGTCAACGAACACTGCTCTTGCTATCAACCTCCTAGAGGATTCTCCGCAAACCCTCAACTCAAAAATAAAAAATATAATACTAAATAAATAATTAACACACTCATAACTACCGAATAACTACTAGTATCTATTGTCTCTTATTCATAACTTGCTGGCATACTTTTTAGTAGATTTCATAAAAATCTAACTATTGTAGCCGTTCTCATCCCGCAACTTCTGAAAAATTTTGCTATCTTCCGACCTAACTCGACGAGCTGAGTCAGAAAATACATATAGTTCAAAAGTTTATGTATGTATTTATATATATATATATATATATATATATATATATATATATATAATAATTTCAGTAGTCAGAATATCGGAAGATAAAGACGACTCATTTACAAAAAGTGAAAAATTTTTTTGAGTTGAGAATACCTTAGCATTTATCTTATTATGCAATTCGTTTTTATTTATTTTTTATATTTCAATACGAAATCTACTTCCATTTCGGATGCCGAATGGCCTTTTTACTTTTTCATTTGATACTCTTATAGTGCAATATCTATATCTATATGTACATTGATTTAGAGTTTCCATCAACAATATTATTATATTAAATTAACAATAATAAAAAATAATGTAAATAGCCGATTGGCGTTAGCGTATTAAATAAATAAATAAATAATTCATATTATTTATTAAAATTATTTCTACCGTATAAGATATTTTATAAAATACTAGCAGTTTGCCCCGGCTTAAAATTTCAAAATCGATCATAATATAATATAGCCTATGTCATCCGGGGATAGTGTATACACTTCACTATAGCTATAGCTTCCCAACAGTGAAAGAATTTTTCAAATCGGTTCAGTAGTTTCGGAGTCTATTCGATGCAAAAAAACAAATAAACAATCAAATATTTCCTCTTTATAATATTAGTATAGATTAATGAAATGTACCGACTTAAACTTTTGAATTTGATTTACTAGAGGTCGCGATATGGCGCGTTTTATGAACGATTTGAATTACCTCGACACATATGCAGATACATATTATCAAATCCGCGTGGTATAATGGACAAAACACGGTATCAAAAGAGATAGCTCGAACATACACTTATAAATTGCACCGAGAACGAATGATGAGTGTGAAAGAGTGTATGGAGTATGGACATGAGTAGAGAGGAGGAAATGTGAGGAAAGGGATCCACATCGTGTGAGAACTGGTTTTGAACTGTCTCTGTATTAAAACTCCTCTCTCTCTATATGTACATATATCTGTGTCGTGGCCGCGGATACCGCTGGTTTTGTGGTGGCTGTCAGAGTCACGACTACGAACATATTTTCTCTACCAGGCACAAGCAGTTACACGCCACATGGCAATGGCGTACGACGTGTCACTATCAACCGTGTTGTTGAACGTCCGTTCATCGTTCTCCGAAAAAAAATCACCTTCGATCCTCATCATTTTATCCGTCATCAAACACTGTGTCACCGACAATCGTAACTTGCAGTTTTAAACTATTCCCGCTCAGCGACATCCTTACAAATGTCACCGCAGATTTGAAATATTTTTTTCAATTGGTATTTTTTTATTTAATTAGAAAAATTTTATACCAGGGTACGTAGACAATATAACCGGTTGTGAGAATATTTTTAACTATCTGCAATATGGCGTCAACCGATTTGTCGTCTGGTAAATAAAAATAGTTACTTATTTAAACCTTTTCCATAATTTTGATTATTCGAAAAAAGTTTTATTACTTTTTCCAATTTTATATAACTTTTTTTTGATAATTATCAACCACCGAAACATGATACTGAAAATAGCAAACAATAATTTTAAAACAAAGTAATAAATTTGAAATATTATTATTTAATTATTTTTAAATTAATATGCAATGTGTTTGTGAAAGTACTAAAACTCTAGTTTCAGTTACTTTTAATATCGCAAATTAAATAAAAATTTTTTTGTTAAAAAATTTTTTAATTGTTGATTTCAATGAAAGTGTTAATGAAATAACATACTTGTGTAACTGTAAGCTCAAATAACATATTTAGTTATCCATAGTAATAAATAATTATTTAAAAACTACAGTTATTTTTAGATAGTCATGCAATTTACGATTTTATGGAGAGTTCGATGCCCAGCATATTAAAATTACCTATTACAATATTTTAAGTGCCAGATATTTTAATAGATTTTTCAAAAGGACTGTATTTAACTCGTAACAAAAAAAAATAATTAAACAAAAAGTGTAATGTTTCCATTTGGTTACATACACATATATTAACTCAAACAATCTACTAGAAGGTAATGTTTTTATAAAATTCGTTCCCAGGCTCAATCCCACCTTTCTACCGTGAAATTTATGAGAAGATATGTTCACCTACCAGTGGAAATGTCGAACGCGAAGTCTTCAAATCATTGCTTGTTAAATCACAATTAAGCAGTCCTATTTTGAGCCAGGTATGTAATTTTTTGTTATCTTCCCAATCGTAATCAATTATTATTTACCTTCCTTATTGCACAACTTTTAATCGTGAACGAGAAAACGATAATATTATTTCATAACATGTTTTTCTTCTTACTAGTCTTGTTAATATTTAAACATTACAAGCACTATTTTAAACATAATGACAATAAAAAGTAACTCACTTTTTTTTCGTTGTAAATTGTTATCATTCAAATAAAATTGATCATAAGATCTCTCTTGAGAATTAACTATCAGACGAATTACTGTTATGTATACGGTATGACGGTATTATCAGCTTAACTACACGCCTGTTTAATGATACATCAATCCTTGACGCCTACTGTTTTTCTTTTTTTAAATAATATAAATTTATTTATTTATTTTTACACTTACTGTTGTTAATAATTAAACATTCATTTTCATTTATGATTACTATTATGAAACATACAATTAGTGTAATTAATTAAGCATAAAATAAATTAATACTTTCTTTTGAATTGTTATTAAAATCATTGTTTATTAATTTTGTAATATTGATGTTATAAAACAAAATTTGAGTGTTAAAATATTGAAAATATTATGGAAAAAAATGATTTGTGTGCGAGAAAAATAAAAAATTTATTGGACTAAATAAAAACATTTATGATTCATAAAATTATTTTTAGTGAAAATTTTAATTTATTAGAAATTTTTTTATTACAGTAAACGAATTTCTGAAATAAAAATAATTGATTGTCGGTAATAATAATTCAAGTAAATTTAATGGTTTAATTGTGATTTATTAAAAATTTTATCAACGAAAAAATTTGTTCTATTGTTAAAAATATCAAAATAATAAAAATATTAAATTATAAAATTAAAGGAAGTTGTTAAAACTTTGACAGTTGTAATAAGTTGCAGTTTTATAACGGAAACTAGAAGTTTATGAAATTACATAAAAAATTTTATTGTTTATAATTGTCAGAATATATACCTACAAGAATAATAAGAATAAGTGACCGTTTATTCTTAAATATTTTAATTTGTAAATTACAAAGTAAATGTAGTATACACAAATACAAAAAAATAAAAGATATTGAATATTAATAAGAAGATAAAACGGATGTAATGGCACATGGATATTTTTCCTTAATGATCTCAGCGTATAAATAATTTAATAATAAAAAAAATTTTTTATACAGAGTGACTTCCTTTTAACGAGAGATATAATCATCTACAAAGTTACGAATTAATAATTTATCTGGAAGTTACAATATTTTAAATCAATTAAAATTAAATTAGTTAATAAATAATTATAAAAAAAATACGTAAAGCTAACGTGGAATTTTTTCCCCCTTTAACTTTTGACGATTGAAGTTTAATGACACTCGATTAGCTTGATGTAGACTATATTGTTAGCAACCGTGGTGATATGTCATGCATCAATGAAATCTTTTCTATTCATATAGACATAAATGTATGGATAAATAAAATGATATGTAAGTTAAAAATAAAATTTATATAAGAAATTAATTATTATTTTTATAGTTTAATCTGCAATTATAAGTTTAGATAAGATTAACCCAGACTTATTACTAATAGTACATACTTTTGCAGTTCAATAAATATTGATAAATCTAGAAATAAAAATAATATTATAAACTGAAACTCTTTTTCTGTTTGTTTATCAGAATTTAATTATAATGAAATATAATGATATAAATAAATGTAAATAGTAATAATTAAATAAAAATTACCTTGAAGTATTTTGTTCCTGTTGTATTATATATGGACGATCAACTAACTAACATATTTATATCATAATATATATATATATATTGTATCTCATCCACGTTGTACTTGCATCGCGATATCTCCGGATGTTCTCTGTGTACGTATGTATCGTGATAGTACAATCATAATGACCATTCACCCAAGTTGTACACAAACGGCTAATGTATTATAATAATAATAATAATTTTTGTTACTATTCTTATTTATTTCTTCTAATATACGTCATTATCTAATGTAAAATTGTTTTCAGCTTGTACTTTTTTACTTTAATTAGTTGTTATGTGAAATATTAAATTTAGATGCGAGTATTTTAGATTTGCACTGTCCGATTTTTATAAATTTTATTTTCAAATAATATGTTAATTCAAGGATCTGATAACTTATAATTGAACTTATTTAGCTTATTGATTTAAATTAATTATTTGTTTGTTAGACATCAAATAAGTATGAGAAAAAATGAAAAGAGATTAAATTTTATAACTAAAAATCTTAACTTATTGATAAAAATTTAATAATGTAAATTTCATAGATTAATCTGGTAGGAATACCATAATATTAAACTGAATGGCTAAAAAATATACTGAGAGAAAAAATTTCTTAACAAAAAAATGGGCATTATTGTGACAAGAAATTAATTTGTTGAAAATTTTCAGCAATTTCATTTCTTAGCTGAAGAAATCAAAATTTTTCTCACAGTAACTTTCTTGTTGAAAAAAAGTTTTCTAGAGTTGGAAAAAAATAATTTTAGATAAACAACTTGCAAATTTTCATTCAAAATTATTTTTTCCCAAATCTATAAAATTTATTTTCAACAAGAAAGTTACTGAAAAAAAATTTGATTTCTTCAGCTAATAAATAAAATTTTTAAGAAAGTAATTTCTTATTACAATATTTTTTTCAAAAAAAATTTTTTCTTTCAGTGTATTCTTTAAAAATTTATATTTCCTTCTTCAAGATTATCATTTTAATCAAGATAATTAATCGAAATATTGATAATTTCTTAAATTAAAATATTAAATACAATTTTAAGACTTGGCGTGATAAGAAAAATTTTAAGAAAAAATTGTACTAAATTTCAAGTATAATCTTTCATAAGAATTATACGCTTTAAATTAATTAATTAATTTATGATTATAAAATGAGTAAAAAAATTCACTTAAAAAATTCACTATGAAATCATACTAAGAAGTATTACTAAAGTTTATAATTTGTCTATTTTTTAATTTACACATCATAAAAATTTTACGTAGGTTAAACAACACGTATTTTAAATGAAAAACATAATTTAAATTAAAAAAATCAATAAACTATAAACAGAGTTTGTATGTAAATATTCACACAAAAATTTCTAATTTGTAATTTTAATTAAATACATATTTATAAAATTTTTCAATTTGACATTCAGCTACATGAAATCAATCAATTGTGAAGTGAATTTATTCGGTTTTAACTACAGAATTCTGTAGTTTAATAAATGTGATAGAAATTATCAGTACTTCAACGTTCCAATTATTGACATGTGGTACAATTTATACTTTGCTAACTGTTTTCACAGATGTGTCTAAATTTTTATTTTTTTTGTCCAATCGATTATAATAAAAATCATAGATTAATTTATCCGAGGCTTATAAAAAACAAAAGGTACATAAATATAAGTAGAAAGATTCATGACTTAAATCAATCTTAAAAAGTAAAATCAAAAATGTAAAGTGTCAATAGTCTGAATTTATTTTTATAAAAAATAAAAAAAAATTATTATAAATATTAAAAAAACACAAAAAAAAAAAATAATTTCCGTTAAAAAGTGTACTGGATTCAACATTAAATAGTAATTATTGTTACAGATATGGGACCTCGTGGACAGTAGAACAGGATTTTTGAGCCGCAGTGGACTTTATAAAGGACTAGCACTTGTAGCATTTGCTCAACAGGGTAAACAACCAAGTGATAAATTATTAGAAAATGTTGAATCTCAAGGTAAGATTTTTTTTACTTAAACAAATTCATTCAACGAATACTCTTTAATATTCTTTAATAAGTAATATTTACAAATATTTTTAAATGCAGAACTTCCAGTTCCTGTGCTCGGCGATCTTTCAGAAGTAACTCTATTAGCGCAAAGATTGTACAAAGGAAACAACCCAGCGAAGTTGAATCTTACGTACTCAGATATTTGTAAATTAGATACGATAGAAGTTAATTTAGTTCCGGAGCGCAAAGGAATTTTTTTAAAACACGTAGAGTATCAAGTAACAAGTAAGGTATGTTTTAAAATTTTTATTACATTAATATTTATCTAATAAATATTTTAGAATTTCAAGTAGTTTTCCGTTTAATTTTAAACTTTATTTTATTATTTTAGGCTTTTAATTCAATTGTACACAGGAGGTATAATGACTTCGTTTCTCTTCATGATCTCCTCCTTGCACGATTTCCGTATCGGTTAATACCAAAACTGCCGCCTAAAAAAATTGTCGGAGGTAATTATTTACAATAAATATATCAATATTTTATGGGTTTAGAATATCTTTAACAGAACTTACTTAATTAATGATTTAATTACAATTTATATCAAGATATACTTAAAGATTAAATCCGAGATGAAATGTTAGTAAGTTAATCAAAATAAATGTTTTTAATTAATATTACTAAACAAGACTTGTAAATATATAAACTAAACACAATATTGTCTGTTCGAAAGTTACTTTATAGGTCAACGATGCTATTCCATTGCAAACAGTAAACTTCCGGTTAAATTTGATGATAACTTTTTAAGAATGCGCAGCCGAATACTTTTATCTTTTTAATTACAAGTTAACAGGCATTACAATTTTTATTTCGAGAATACATGTGGATCTGGGTTTTTAGGATTGATATCTATAGAAAAGAATTAGTTTTGATAATAAAAGACTAAGTCTTGACTGAGAAGTTATAGTTTAATGAAAGTTGATTGTGGTTTAAAATTAATTTTCTTAGATAATATTTTTATAGAAAACTTGGTTTAATCTTGGTTACAGATTACTTTTTTAAAACTTTTTACTAATTTATTTAAATTGGGTTCCATGAAAATACTACGCAATACAAGGTGTTATTTTTTTAGTGTTAATTCATAATCAAATAACGCGGAAAATGTTTCTCTAATGCCTTAGAATATTTTTAAGATCTTTAATTTTTCAAAAGATTTTATAATTGTATAATTATGAATTTTTTAAATTTATCCATTGACATTTTTTAAAATAAAGTAGAATCCTATTACATTGAGAGAAAAAATTTCTTTTGAAAAAATGGGCATTGTTGTGACAAGAAATTAATTTGTTGAAAATTTTTAACAATTTTATTCTTTAGCTGAAGAAATCAAAATTTTTATCACAGTAACTTTCTTGTCGAAAAAAAGTTTTTTTAATTTGGAAAAAAAAAATCAATTTTAGATAGACAACTTGCGAATGTTCATATAATACAAATTTGTTTTTTCTCTGAAAAAATCTGGAAAAATTTTTTTCAAGAAAAAAGTTACTGTGAGAAAAATTTTGATTTCTTCAGCTAAGAAATAAAATTATTGAAAATTTTCAACAAATTAATTTTTTTTTACAACATTGCTCATTACTTCCAAAATAAATTTTTTCTTTCAGTCTAAAAAAATATGAACAGACTAATAAATTCTCTTCTTTTACAGCGGATTCTCAATTCTTAGAAGAACGAAGAAGATCACTCTTACGTTTTCTCATCCTAATAGCACGTCATCCAGTCGTCAGAACAGACCCGATAGTACAATTTTTTTTTACCTACACCGGCGAAGAGACGCAATACAAAATACGTGATGTCTTTCGTCGCGTACCCGACGAGTTTGCAACGTCAGAGCTGTCGTCACGAGCGAAAGAACTGGTACCCCCGGAAACTCTAACGGAATTCGCTAACAGCCGGGATCAAATACGAATGATACTATGCGGAATATCGAGATTAAAAAATATCGCGGATTGTTTGGCGATAAGGTCGCACTCTTACGCAGCGGATATGGCTGAATTGGGAGCACAACTGAGCAATTTAGCTGCTGAACCCCATGGGAACAGTGGATGGGCCAGTGGTGGTTCAACTATTTGGCAGAATATGAAAAAAGGATTTCATGTAATTGCCAAGTAAGTTTTTTTTTTAATTGATTAATATGAAAATTTATCTGACTAATGAATTGATCAATAATTTATATTAAATTCCTATTTAATAGGGAATTTCATTTATTATCAGCACGTGCATTGCAACAAGCGGTGCGTGAAGAAACGACGGTATGCGAGAGATTGAATTTATTATTAGACGTTTTAGTTGCGCATCGAACACTTTGTGAAAGACATGAACGAGGAGTTAGTGCTGATCATCAACGCGCGTTGTCAACAATGTTAGCATTAAAAAAACGACAAATGCAAGGTGTAATACGCGGTACCGATGTTAGTAATTAATATCTACTTTATATGTTTATATTTTTTTTAATAATCAAACTTTACAGTAAAAATAAATTATTGTTTTTTTCCACAGGCTGATACTGTGGAATATTTAGAAAATAAAATGGTAGCACAAGAATCAGTAATAGCTAATGTTGAATTAAGAAATTCATTTTCGTTGCACTGTTTGCATATGGAGACGCAACTTGTTCACGCACATCTCGAAATTCTTGCTACTGTATTACAAAGCCTGGTTAAAGTTCAAATTCGTGGACACTCAGAGGTAAATTCTATTAATAATTTATTTTTAATAAATCTATAAATAATATCTAATTATTGTTTTTTTTCTAACAGTTAGCTGAAGTGTGGAAATTAATAGAACCAACGATAATGAAATGTCTGCCGGAAAAAACGGCCATTGACATAAACGGAACTACAGACAATGAAGGACCACTTGTATGATTTTCAATACATGTTAATTGTTATTAATTTTTTTAATTATAATTATAAATTTTCTGTATTAGAAATGTACATTTACCTGATATTATTAACTATTTAGTTTATTTAAGTAAGCAGTTATAAGCTAAGGTTTGTGCAATAGAGTATAAAAAAATTATTTTTCAAAATTTAATCATGGTTGATTGTACTTAAAGCTTTACTTTGTATACAAAAATCGTATAAAGTAGTTTTGTACTTTGGATAGAAATATTAATATATATACATCGAATTTTTTTTAAATTGTAGATATTTGTGTATTCATAATAAATTTAAGTAACTATTTTTTAAATTACTTTTTTTTTTGTATGTAATGGAATCCTTGAACGTGATTTTAACCCACTTCAAAATGTCGGATTTAAATGAAACTTCGCACCATTATCAGGAAACGACGACAATCTAATGATTTCATAATAAGTTTGACTCATTGATTAGGATCTTTGGGATTTGCGATTTTTAAATTTATCAGGGAGGGAGCCTGGGATACGGTTATCACATCCAAAGAAGGCAACAGGCGCGCAAATTACCCATTGTTGTCATAAGGAGGTATGACTATAGTTACAAACTTGATAAATTATAGTTCAAAAAACTAAAAAAACGCTCTTTGACAAAAAACTAAACTAAAAAAGATAAAAAATAATTTTCAATAAGTTTAAAATAAAAAAAGTTATTAACAAAAAAATAAACACTCTAATTTTGTTTTAAACTTATAAGAATTATTTTCTACTTTTTAAATTGGTTTTTTATTAGAGCGAATTTTTGGGTTTTTTGAATTATTATTTATTAATAGTCTTAATAATTGACAATTGATAGAATTGTAATACCAATATCGTATAATTATTCACTTTTAAATCATTACTTCTAACAAATATTATTACATTCATAATTCATAAAAAATATTTAATATAATACAATCTTTCAAATTTAGACTCAATATTTTTGTTTAACATATTCAAAATCTGTTTATATTAATAGACAATAATATAAACGCTCAAAGTGCCAGTAATGTTTAATAATTATCTAAAACCGTCGTACTGCGCACATTCCATAGTAGCCTTGGGTCAAAGTTTCCAAAAAGGTATAACATTCAAATATCTGTGTGTGTTATCATACATTTTAACAACACATATATGTCTACATTAATATATGAATGGTTTATTATCATATTTAAACATAACTATACATTGATTTAAAATAAAATAATTTTTTTTTCTTGAATATTTGAAGTTATTAAATTTGACCTTCAAATTAATTATAACTCATGCACTAAATAAAAGTCAATGTTATAGCAGCATTTTAAAATTTGTTCCATTTTAATCCGATAACAATGACAATTTTAATTACCAATAATCTATCTGAAATCAATTTCTCTTTTAATCAATATTTAAGTACTTGTATACCAAAAATATTTGTTTTTAAATTTATCATATCTGTCGTGTCTAGAGTATACCTGATGACAACGCAGTTAATACATAATTAAAAAAATATTAATTAACAAATAAATAAAAAAATAAATTTAAAAACAAGAAAATTATTTTTCTATCTCAAAAATTTTTTTCTAAAATCTTCTGGTTGGCTTCCGATTGGTTGCCGTTTACCTCATGGTTAATTTCTAAAACTTGCAAAAAATAATACCTAGTATACAATAGTTTGGAAAGCAAAAGGGATCCATAGTCAGGTACTTGGAAGGAAGTAAAGTTAATATATTTGGCAGTGACCCTGTAGATGGACACTTAATAGTAATAGTAAAAGTAAAGTAGTAATTACAGTAGGGATAATTTGAGTACAGTATATGATTATTTTCTTTGGAAAAATCTAAGCACTCAAGCTTTTTCACAGTTTGCGTCGACACGTCGGAGAGTAGGTTGCTTAAGTTACTGTTTGTAATCCATAGCAGTGACTGTAATACTGTATCGTTTTGTAATAATACAGTAGTAAATGTTTGATTATTTTTGATTTTATTTTTTAACGATTTGGTTTTACATCAATAATACGTAAACAAGATGAAGTTATTTTGCCACTTTAGTGAAGATAAGTTACGAGAAAAATTGGTCAGTTTGGTCCAAATGCGTGCCTCGACGGCGTCTGTTGAAGAGTTGTACAAGTTCATCGTACATCATAAACAAAAAACCAAGCTAATCATTGATACTTGGGCGAGTGAATTATACAAAGGTAATTATTTTTTTTTATGTAGCCATAAAAATCATGCATTTAAAAATTACTTATCTAAGCATGTGATTTTTTTATTTTTTTTATTTTTGGTAGCAAAACCATACCACAAATTGTACTTCATGGTGTTGGCAAATAAAATAATTCAAGAAGCAGAAAAGAGCGCACCGGAACTGGTACTTGCGTACAAAAAATGTCTTCTGATGGTATTTTTCCATTTGAAAAACTCACGAGAAGATGACTACTTGAGAAACGGCATAACTGTGATATTAAAAAATTGGTCGGAGTTGGGAATTTGTAGCGATTTGGTAGAAGCGGCCAAAGTTGTTTTTAATGATCTACATATCAGTGGACATTAAACCTTTTTTTAAACGTGATTTTACAATTATATAATTTTATAAATATTCAATCGACAACTTTATCCAATTCCGAAAGATTATTTTGTGATAATTATCGTTTTAAAAATCAAATAACCATTCTGTAATGTATGTTTTTTTTTTAACTGCTCGATATTATTAAATTAATTTTTTATGTGATGAAAGAATAAAACAAAAAAAAAATAAATTTTGATTTGTAATTAAAAATAGTTTTAGATATTTTCTATAAAATTTATAAATTGTATTTATTGAATGACAGTATATTGACGAAATCAAATTGAATTGTAAAATAATCATACTAAATTGTTTTTTTTTTTTAATCTATCAATTTTCCTATTTATTTGAAATAAGTTTTAGTAAAAATAATAAAAATTACTTTCAGAATATATGTAAGCTCATTTTTTGATCTTACATTTTTAAACAAAAATTATTTGATATAATTTTGGTAATTTGAAACAAACATTTTTTATCGAAAGCATTCATACTTATATTAACAATTCTCTTAAACTAAAACATTCTCAGATAAGAGTATTATCGTTAAGAAAATTTGATTGAACAACTCTTCGTGAAGCTAAATAATTCAAATAAATATATACAAGATATTATGTTTACTTTTTTAAATGAATTTTCAGTTCTTAGTTATAAGCTGAATAAATAAAATGTCAGCTAAAAAAACAATGTTATTCATCAACAACATAAGTTTAGTTAATAATTAAAAGATATGACTAAACAATTATGATCCATCAATGATACTATCGTTAGAATTCAAGTAATTTATATTTTTCTAGAAGCCTTCTATAACCCAAGTGGCATAAATTTTGTTTCGTGAATGTTTTGTTGAATTTAAGTTGACGATTATTAATTTTTTAAGTTCTTGTTGAGTGAAATCTACAAAAAAGTTAACATTTTTTTTTTGTGACGCTTGGGAAGTTTCTACAAGTTCATTAATTACAGTATGATCGTGATTACCATTTATTCTTTTTGGTTTAATTTAATACCGTACAGAATTGCAATTAAGTGTTCACGGCAACAAATTTTTGGCTTCGCGAATTTTGGCCACTTCCGTTGTACTTACAGTTCTGGCAGACCTCCGTGCTGATTGTTTAGATGTAAACGCATTATCAAAAAATTGATATAAATGATAAATTGAAACATAGTCAGTAGTTGGTTATAATCAATGAAACGGACTGTAGTTAAAGTACTTCATACTGGAGTTTTGCATCAACTGCTTATGATTGAATGTAATTGTCATCACAAAGTAAAGGAAGGAATCCTTCAATTTGGAGTGACTTTATCATAAATTTATAGTACTGTCTCATACTTACATTGTAAGTAAATCCTGTTCTAGGAAAACTGTCAGCTGCTCCATTCTACTTGCCGTTAATAATATCACAAATTTGGGATTGAATTATCACGAATGATATTATTCCTTGAACAATATTCATGACGTTGGCAAAAACTATAATGATGAAATAAAAAATAGCTAAAGAATTTATTTTTATAATAATTAGCTGTAAACGAAAAAATTGTAAACGATAGTACATTTATAATTAAACTATATTGAATTAGACCATAATCTTCGAAATAACTTAGTTTTGGATAATACTAAATCGTATAAAACAAATGGACTTGGTCAGTTAAGTTTTTCGGCAGTTATCGTGACCACGCCAGTTTCCATACATACATCAAACACCCGGACGTCCACGGAATAATTTTTTTAAACATTTTTTTTATTTATTTGTAAATTTATAAATTTCTTAAGCAAAATGTCTTTTAAAAATGTCATGTGTTGAAACTAGTGTTTTTCCATGACATTTATGTGTAAATATTATTTTACAAGTGCGATAATAAATAAGTAGGGACAATTTTAGTCAAAAAATTCACTTGATTTTTGTAAAACGAGTGTAGAGCACTATCTCATCCGCTTTACTTATGAAGCGTGCAATAAATAAAAATAATAATTAAATGATTTGAAATAAATAAATGAATAAAAATCTACCAACCTTTCTTCCATGCTTCAATTTTTTATAACTAAGTCTTGAATTAAACAATTTCGCATTCATTAATTTCCCATTAGGTCTCATCAAACAACAAGCTGAAATATTTATTGTAAATGATAATTTAGATGACAATTACTTTAATTATAAATTACTATTTGTATCTATAATACTTACTAAAAGATCTGGGTTCGATTCTTGGTCCGGGCTGTCTGAATTATTTTTTCGGTTACCAATAAAATCCTACCGAGTGGTCCTCCCTTTCGCTTTATCCTTTCTGAAACTTTATTAATTGCTGATGTGTATTAAATAAAATTATGATAATAAAAAAAGATTAAATTATATTGAAGGTTAAATATGTGAAACTTGTAAGCTATTCATTGCTTTCTCCACCCCCCCCCCTTACCCTGAGGAACAGACTTTGACAGAAGGTCAAATCGTAATTTTTAATGCTTAATTTTTTTCAGTTTCACCACTAGAGTGAGTTTTGATAAAAAATATTTTCGCATGCACACTCTTATAGAAGATGATACTAAAAATTTGATATTAAAGAATAAGTTGTTTCTTGTTTTGGGTTTTTTCTTAGTTAGTTAATTTTTATCTTTTACAACATAAATAAATGTTAATAATTAATAACTTGCTTGAGAAGTATTTAAAAAATATTATTGGTAACAAGCTAATAAGTCACAAATTTATATGATACTGAATTTGAGAGATAACCAATGATTTTTATAAAATAAATTATAGCAAGAAAAGTTTACTAAAAAAATTCCATCTAGTAGCTCTTCTGAAAAATTCCAAATATAATTTTTTAAAAATAATTTTCTTGACCTAATTTATTATTCAAGAAAAATCAAAAAATTGTCAAGTATCTGCTAATTTCAGTATCATAAATTTTTTATTTTTTATGTCCTTATTAACGTTTAAGTTAATAGTTTCTTATTAATTTTAGCATTTAAAATAACACTGAAGTTGACAGATATTAGAAATTTTTTTATCATTTTATCGCAATGAAATTATTATGAAAAAAAAAATGAATAAAAAATTCCATATGTGATAATTAAAAAAAATTATTAGTGGAAATTTTTAAAAGAATTTTTTTAATTGTAATTAATTTGACGATGATGATGATGATGATGATGATGATAGGTGCACAGAAGAATGATGTTGCATGCCTTAAGCGCAAACACGTGGAGACTATGCTTTAAAAAACTAAACCCTTGTTTAAAACTTCCCGCGTTTATTTTCATCTAGTCATCAAGCGCCAGCGACAGGAAAACAACTGGAAGCAGCAGCCATATTATATTTCGCAGAGAGCACACGGCAGTAGACATTTGTTGGTTGGAAGAGTGAGTTCATCGTTTGGAATTTCATCCGCCATGCCATAACGTTCCATCAACTCGACCAACCAACTAACCATACATCTAGCCAAACACCATCATAATTACCCCATCTACTAGCAATCTCTGCTCCAACGGGCACATTTATCCACCACTTACAAATAAATACTGCATTAATTACGAAAAAGTAACAGGAATAATTAATCTAGTGTTGTGTGGTTGGTGTTTGTTTAATACGTGAAAGACAATATCATACATACGTATATATTGTGTACACATACTTATATCCTAATATAAATGTATATACATGTGCATACACGTATATAAAAGCACGAGATTAATTCTGTAATGGCCGCGACCTGACCTTCATCATCATCCGAGATCTTAGCCCTCGTCAGTCTTTAAAATATACTTTTAATTTATAAATATCACTTTTTTTATTCCGTTTTACAATTAAGTACTTTTTCTATTAATAATAAAAATTACTGTAATAATAATAATAACATAAAATATTTGGACTACTGGTTAAAAACAGCTTACAATTTTCTAAGGACTTTCAATAAAAATAATAAATAAAAATGAGTGATGACCGCAGTGATGAAGATCAAATTATGGATCTCTGGTACTCAAATTGGGAACAACAGTGTATTGCAACTATTGAATCAGAACCTGATTATGAGAGTCAATTACACAACGAAAAGGAAATTTATTCCCAGCAAATATGGACGGGTTTTCAGACAACAGCTTCAGCCATTGCTCAACTCTATAAAGGTATTTATTTATTCATTGCATTTCACGGCTCTTTTTTTCGATAAGTATTGCAATCTACGCTTCAATATATTACATTAATTGTTATTAATAATATATTTGTCGACCGTAAATAGTAGTGAAGGTGTAGCCATTTTTTAAGTGACATCCATTTTGTTTAGCTCGATTTATTTTTAAATATTATTTATAATTACACTTATGTATTTATTTATTTATTTATTCATTCATTTATTTATTTATTTATTTATTTATTTATTCATTAGATCGTACGCAAGGTGCATCACTTTGGCTACCATTTCAAACCGCTGCAGGAACAGTAACATCTCTTTACAAAAGTAAGTTTATTAATCCATTTATTTTTTTTTTCTCTTCATTTAGATGTTTTTATTCATGTTGAAATGATAATAATAATTACCGAGATATTTGTCATGCCTTTGTTAGTATGAAGTTATCGTTTTGTTCAGGATCAGATGGTATTGACATTAAATAGTTGTGTAGATATTCGTTGATAACGATGATAATTATCATTGTTGATTAATTTATAGAACAATATGTATTGTGTATTGTTGTGGTTAACCGATGGATTTCATTGTTTTGTTTATTTATTGACAGATTCGTTGGATGGTATGAGAAGATGCAACGAATTAGGAGTTGATATTGGGAGACAGAAGAGAAGTAAAGAAATAATGAATTGGGCGAGGAAGAAAAGACGGAATATTAGACGTGAAGATTTATTGGCGTATCTGGCTGGTAAACCACCACCACCACCTAGACCTCATGCTCATAGGTAATTTTTATTCTGTCTATTGTAATTTCAATTATTTCATACAATCAGACGGGTTAAATTTAGTCTTTTCAGGAGGGTCCTCCTTAAAAATTTTATTTGTATTTCTTCTTTTTTTTAATAAAGTAGTTTCTAAATTTTCTTTTAATTACGCAGAAAATATCCAAGTCATGTTCAAACATTATTTGTAATAATGTGAGTTCATATGTCTCGACAAAATGTCGTCGAATGAAATATTATATGAACGAGTACACGTACGGACGGCACAAAGCAATGGACATTTTTTTATTTTTCAAATTTAGATTTAGGAATGTAGAAATACACTAAAATTGTGTATTGACACTTACTTTGTATATTTTAAATAATTTCAATAAAAATGGAAGTAAATAAAAATTTCGGATATTATTTTGATTTTGCAGTGAAAATATTGTGTCATGCTGCTTATATTGAGCTTAAGTGGTTTGTATTGATTGTATAGATTATTAAAATTTCCTTTTTTTTCTACTTCAGAAGCTCGCCGAAACCTCGTATGATGGTGTGTGGTTCCCCGCCATCACAGAGTCCTGCGGCAAGTATGGTTGTAACCCCAACTCCAGAACCAGTTGATCAAGATTCTGAACTTCATACTTTTAGAGAAGCTATTGCCTTAACCGGTGAATAATTATTTAATTTTATACCATTTAGTTTTAAAAAATGCGAAGATCAGTTTATTCTTTAGGTTATCGAGTATTAAATTAATTTTCATGTATTTGATATTTTAATTCTTTTCAAAGATGATTTTTTAATACTAGTTCTTTGACATTCTCATTTACTATGTTAGAGTTGCTTCTGAAAGCAACTTCGTGTTTGTGCGAAACAAATAACACATGGTGTATAATTTTAGTTTTGGGCATCGTTAAAATAGCAACTGTGATTTTTTGTCTTGCAGTTAACGAAATAGTTAATTGTAGTCAAGCTGCAACTAAACGGGTTCGGATGAATGTTTCATCTAATTTTACCGGAATTTGGACTGTATAGTAAATGAAAAAGTTTATTTTAAAAAATCGTTCAGTTTGTTTAAAACCAAAATTACAGTATATTAACAAATATTGAACATAAAAATTATCAATTTATTTCAGGTGTACATGTTCTAAATTAGTCAAAAATTTTTTAATTTGGAATTAAATTTTTAATTAACTGTGTACAATATTGCATTCTAACTTTGATAATTTTAATGAAGCTTCGGTTCATATTAAAATATTTAATCTATTTTACTAAAATCAATTATGAAAATTCTGCTTACATAAGAAATTAAAATTAATTTTTTATTAATGTTTAAAAAATCATATAAAAAAATTTAGCTTTTCTTAAATATATTATCTATGCTCTACATTTGCCTGGCTTACAAGATGAGCATTGATTTTTTTTCAGTTCTATTCAATCTATTTAATATATACTAGGTGTATTAAACTAGAATTTTTTCTTGTAGTTTAAGAAAATATTGAATTCGATTGAGTAGAATTTAATATAAATATAAAAATTTATTGAAAAATATTATTATGGTAAAATTTTATTTATTTTCGTATTTTTATCGAACGGTGTTATATTTTTATTTACTATTGGAAATCTTTTAGATTGAAATTCAAATGGATGCACAAGTGTATATTAGAAATAGATGGATAAAATGATCGAAAGCTCGAATTTCATTTCAATAATTAGCGTATAACGTGGTCATTAATTTTTCAAAGTTTCTTGCGTATTATCTCGTTTTTTGAATAAATTTTATAGCCAATTGATCTTTAATGAGATCAATCTAAATTTTATTGACAATTCCTTCCGAACGTCGCAATCAAAAATTTTTGTATTTATTATCTTTATCCTTTATAAGTAAGAATCGAATTGATTAATTTCAATTTTAGCAGATCGGTTAAGTTAATATTTATTTGAAACACTTAATTAAAAATTTAACCATTTTCGAGTAGTCTCATAATAAATTATTCTTCTTAACTTTTTAAATATTGCCAATTATTTTGTTATGAATGATTTGTATTTAATATCTTCAGAATTTTTTTAAGCTCATACGCACTACTTTACAACTGCGTAATTGTACGTGCGTAGTTATTTTACGAGCAATTTATTACTAGGTTTAATTTTATATCTGTTGGTACACTTGAAGCTAATAAGATATTCTTATTTTTTTTTTTTTTTTTTTTTTAATAAACAAAAAAGATCTTTCACTGCCTATAATTTATATTTGAAATTTAAAATTTATTTTTAAGTAAAACAAAAATTGAAAATTCTTTTTTTTATAAAATATAAATTCCTATACCGACTAGGCTCAATGTCAAAGAACTCGACAAATATTTTTTACTTAAATATAAGTCTCTATTATAGTTAACAAAAGTATACCGGAAGTTTGTGCGTGCATCGAATAAATTAATTTAAAATACTAATCTCGAAGGTAACATAGCATAAAAACTAACTATTGCTGACACCGATCAACGTTTTATTGAAATTAAATGAATTTTCCAGCCGTAAAATATAAAATTAACATTTTTATTATTTTATCCAGGATCACCAATGTCCCGGCGTACTGGAAGACAATCAGAGTTGTCAGCATTCATAAGCAGTGAGTTTGCTCGGCATCACAAGCGACCGGCATCACATGACGTGGACATGGGCTCACCTACGCACAAACGTTCACGCTTCATGTAACGAATTGTGTCGTTATCAAATAGCCTTTAAACCTTTCTACCCTTCAATGTATTGCTACATTTTAATTGATTGAACAACAAAAAAAATTACAAGATCAACAACCACAACAACAGTCATTACGGTCATGTCAACAAAAACAACTTTTCCATTTTATTTGATACTTCGATCGCAACATCAACGGAAAAAAAGTTAAGTAATCAAGAGATTGTTAATTTTCACAAGTAAATACATTTTTGTTACTTACGATGAGTCGTAACGTAGCTCATTGTCAATAGATATTCAAATAAAACTAATAATAAACGTAATATAAATAATAATTATATTAACAATAATAATAATAATATTGAATAATGCGGTAGAATAAAAGCTTTAGGAAATTTAATTACATAATAATGAAAATATTAATATTAATTATAAAATATAAATACTTAGATTTGTTTACTATAACATTCTCACTGCTATGAACGTATATAAATATAATTGTATATTCATAATTAATTAATTGGTATATTTATATATTATAAATATAAATATTATACATATTATAAATATATATATATATATATATATATATATATATATATATATATATATATATATATATATATATATATATATATAAATAGTTTAACATATCTATAGGTAACATATGAGCGGAAATGTTAATAAATAGTTATCTGAGATTTTTAATCAATTCAATCAAAAGACAATTTAATAATTAATAAATTAATTAATTTGTGAGATTTATTCAATTTATTTCTAAACTGTTAAATAATTCTATCGATTATCAACGCTACAAATTTTTATTAGTTAATTTCGGATTATGTTGCATTAAATATTGATTTTGATATTTAGTAAGAATAATGAAGTATTGTAATTTAAATGAAC
The DNA here is from genome assembly GCF_020080835.1 of Cotesia glomerata. NCBI lineage: Eukaryota > Metazoa > Arthropoda > Insecta > Hymenoptera > Braconidae > Cotesia > Cotesia glomerata. Next base: position 22,787,076 of record NC_058159.1, on the reverse strand, counting down.
AAAAATAACTGTAGATATTTAAATTCAGTAATTGATAAATTCATTAAAACAAATATTTAGATTTAATAAATTAGTAAATCTCATAAAATTAATAATAAAATGCCATAACACAATCCAGGCAGCTATTTTTATTAATATTATATCCGCGTATATGTTTATTATGTATATGTGTATGTGTGTGTGTGTGTGTGCGTGCGTGCGTGCGCGCGCGCGCGCGCGTGTGTGTGTGTGTGTGTGTGTGTGTGTAATATGTAAAAGTATGTGAAAAATAGTTAGGTTCCTTCATTTATTATCGTACCACCACATTATTGTCCGATAATGACTGAAGGTTAGTGTAAATGTACATTACTTGCAACGCACTGTGCCTCGTTTCGCTTATGGGTCTCAAGGTCGATTTAAATATGCGAGAGCACGTCGGGCTGGACTGGTTTTTGCTTTTAACCATACGCCCACTTATTTATTTATTATTATTATTGTAACTATAATAATAACAGTTTTTATTATTATTCTTATTATTATCATCATCATTTTGCGGTCCAGGTTTAATTCGTATATGTCGTTTTTCTTTCTTATGTTAATTTAATTCTAATGATTTTTTTCTTTCGTTTTAGTACAAAGTATATCGAATATATCTAGTAGATATGTGATATAGTTTAACAATCGTACTCTTATTTTTGATTTTATTTATTTAAGAGATAGTTGAAATTTAAGAGAACAAAATTATTTATAAAATAATTAAATTATAATCGATTGAGACCCCGAAGAATACTGTTTTATAAATGAGTATTTTTGTTCGGTTGTAAATAACGCTTATACATATTAATTGATTAATTAATTAATTAATTAAAAATTGTATTTATTAAGGAACAAACAACATTAAATGCGAAAAGTTGATAAAATAACTAGGTAATGTAGTTAATATTGATTAATATTCATTTATTAATTATTAAATAATAGCAATGAATTAATAATAGCTTTAATCGTGATCATAATTATTTTTTTTTGATTAAGTTAAATAAATTTGTATTGTAGAATTTTTATTTTTTTTCAAAAGTATAATTTTTATTTTACTATTTTTTTTTCTAAAGCTTAACTAGTACACGATGAGACTATCTTTATAAATGTTTCATTCTTTAAATAGATTCGGGTCCTGTCTTGTAGGAAAAAATTTAGAGAGAAAAAAACATTGGCACAGATGATTTTATTGGAATGAGATTATTGTGACAGTTTTATTTTATTTATTTATTTTTTTTTTTTTTTTGGTAATTGTTAACAGATTGATACAAATAAAAAATAAAAATTACCTAGGAATTTTTATCAAAAACGGAGCAATATTTTAATGTTATTTACTGTTTTATTGATTAATTTATTTGAGTAGCGAATGTTTTGATTAATTATTTTTATCATTGATTTATCATGTTTGAATTATTGTTTTTTAGATAATTGCTAGTTTTTATTCATATTTGCTTATTAAATTTTTATTTTTAGTTATTTGATAATTATAGTTTTTAAAGTGACCATGGGCTCAAATATTTTACTGCATAATAATTTTAAAAATATTTTCATCTCAGAATTTTCAAAATTGCTAGTCTTACAAAAGCGTTGATGATTTAATTGGAAAGTTAGTGAAACTAATTATAATCTTAAATCACACTTTGTTAAATTTTTTATCAAAAAAGATTGAATACTTGAAAATTGTTTATAATTTAATTTATTCACGAGAAATTGACGAAAGTAAGCCTTTTAGATTCAGTTTATATATACATGAATTTTGTTAAATTTGCGTGATTCATTAAATATAAATTTCATCATGGATAAAATTGTAAATAATTTCTTTTGTCCACCCGAATCAATAATGGAATTCATGTAAATAAGATAAAAGTTATTTTGAAATTAAAGAAATTGCTCCGTTTTAATTTAAAATAATTGTAATTAATTATTTATTGTTACAGCACAATTACAATTATTTTCGTATAAATAAATCGATTGTTTTTTTTTAAATAATAAAATGATAGATTTATTCGAATTAAAAATGCATAATAACAAAATTATTAGTTAAATAAATTAATCTATGACTGTTAATTTAAGTTATTGATAAATATAATAAATTTTTTGTTAAATTGTGTAACTAATCACTCTCACGTTGAGTTTAATATTAAATATATTATAATACAGTAAGTAATCGATTTACCAGAACATGTTTTAATGCGTTTAATTAATTACTAAAAAATTAATAAAATAAATTAAACGAACAAGAGAGTGAAAGATGCGGAAGAAGAAAAGCGTGACAGACACACGATTGGTGCTCATATATTTTCTTCTTTTTCATCAACAAAAAAGAAACTTTTATAATTATTTCGTTCGCCGTCTATTTGTAATAATAGTAAATTAAGAAAATAATTATTAAAAAATTTAATTTATACTAACACTCGAATAAATTACTAATTAATAAATATTATTAGTAAAAATAAATTTTTTTGATTGTTTATATGATAAGAAAAAAAAAAAAACAAATGTTATTAATCATATTTGTAAGCGTATTAATAATAACACTTATATAAATCGATGAAAAAAAGGAATTTAATAATAATTTCTGTTCTTGTAAATTTATTTTTTATGATAAAAATTTATTTATCAATATAAATTGAAAAAAAAAAAAAAAATTTATTCACATTTTACATTATACACAATAATTGTGTTACCTTAAGTAATAATTGTATGATAATATTAATATTTATTACATTATAAATTATAGTTTACTATCTTTAATAATACGTTGAGACGTTACAAAAGCAGCTTTCCGAGTGGCTATCGCATTTGTAAGCTTTCTTCGTGGACCAAGCGGAAGTTTCAATGCAGCAATATCGTTATCTGTTAATAACATTAATGCCTCTAAATCTATTTGCTCGGCTTCGAGTACTGGTTGTATCGATGTTAAATTATTAGCCACTAGAAAACGTTGAAGTGGACTCCATTCTTCTTCTGTTTCATCAGTATCATCTTCACCTATAGTAAATATTATTATTTTATTGATACTAAATTTAATATAAAATCCTTATCAATATCGAAAAGTATAACTCAAATGATGTTAAAGTTATTATAATTACAATTGTTAATATTTCATAACTATTTTTGTCGATGCAAATTTTTTAAAAATTTCGTTAAAAAAGATCTTGTTATCGTTTTAAATTACTTGAGATGTTTTAGAGTCTAAATAATGATATAATGATTTATTTATATTATAAAATAAGCAGCGGGCGTTCACTGTACGGAGACAAAAAGGTTACAATTTGAGGTAAAATCAACCTCCTCCTTTGAGATTAGCAAAAAGAAGCTAAAAAGACCTGATAAAAAATGTAGAAAATCTAAGTCTCAAATTAATTAAAATAATGATTAATATTGTTAGTTTTCCATGTTGAACAAAAATTATTATTGTTATTAAAATATGTAATTTAACTGTCATAATTAACTGTCTATAATGGGGTCAATGGTATGTTGATAGTTTTTTTAACTTTTTTACACTATCCATAATATTTCATCTGACTCGTTCGTTTCAAGTTAATGTATTAATTATTTAATTTATTGCTATTACAGTTAATTAAGTAAATGATACAAGTAACAACAATGATTAAGGTGTTCTATACAAAAAAGTTTATTATATTGATTTGGAATATAATGAGGAAATTCAAATATTCACCCTCACTCTTATACTGTTTTACTATATAACACTATCAGTGAGTAATTGAGTTCTTGGATCAGTCATGTGTATTAATGAATAATATGATGCGTTTATAAACTGCTTATTTTTAAAACAAATTCAAATGCTTGAATGCAAAAAAAGTTTCATTAATCGTTTGAAGTTAACTCAGTGAAATTTAACCCCGAGGCAGTCATTTTTTTAAACTGATTAATCCAACATTTTTGAGATTCTATATTATCCCAAACTATCCGACATAGTCTAATAAAAATGACTGAATAGATATTTTCAAAACTAAATCTAATATTTTACCAGATAATCGATCATCGTCCCACATATTCTGTCGTCTAGCGAGACTACCAGCACTCCCAATGCTTATTTCCTCATTATTACGTCCGTTGATATTGTTACAGTTGTTATTGATGTTATTACTATTTTTCCGATTATTCATCGCATTCTCCAACGCATCATTATATTTATGGTCATCATCAATTTGCCTTACTGGTAAATTTTCTAGCGTTGCAGTTATCTTTAACAAAAAAAAACACTTTACTGGACAAAATTATCTCTCTAGCCCAAAATTAATAACTCTGCTTCTAAATAATGACTAAAATAGCAATAATTAATCATAAAAAAATTACCGATCGCCTAAAAGCAACAGAACCAAATCCTGGTCTGTTGAAGATACTAGCAGGTTCTTGAAAAAGCACAGCCTCTTCAACAAGATTATTTTTCCCGAATCCATTGGTATCGTGGATATCGTCATCATCGTAATCACGATCTCCCAATAAATCTGGAGTGCTCTGAGCTTTACTGAGGGTGCCCCAGACATCTGATATTTTTCCTCTCTTGCCTATCTGTTGTTGCGCTTGAGTCTCATAAGTACCGACATACATCACTTCTGAGTCCCTTCTTAGTCCCGTGAGACTTCTCACAGATTTTTTGCCATCACCTTCTATCTAAGAATCAATTTATCCGTTTATCTATCAAACTCTTGATCTTCTTTTATTAAATTATTTTATTCAATTATAGAAAAAAGAATTAACTTATTAAAATAATTACCTCAATAACTTTGAAGTCATCAGTGGCGACAGCTTTTTTTGCTAAAGCTTTACGACAAACAGCTCCGTTACCTCGTCTTCGTGCTGTATTCGAGGCTGTTGACAATGTACCAACAATGTCGCTAAATGTTTGCGATGGTTTCATACGGCCTTTGAATGTTAATATGCTAGGCCTATGAGGTAACACGCTTTCTTGATTTATTGTATCCATGATATCCATTTTAGCACGATCTTTTAATAGTTTTTTCTGTTCTTTTTCTGCTTTTATGTCAGCTATCTTTTGACGCTTGACGTACTCTTTCAACCTACAAAAAAGAAAATGTACATATAATTAGTCACTTATTAAATTATAATTATTAGATAGTTTTTTTTTTTTATAATAATAATAAATATAATTATGACCTTTTTTCCGCATCCTTTTCCGCTTTTTCTCGTAACAGTTTACTTTTTTTACGATTAATAGCTTCTTGTTCAGCTTGAGCGAGGTCGAGAAATTGGAGGATTTCTTCCCGACCATTTATAGCTGCTAATTCACGAGCTGAATGTCGATCAATGTCCAGAGACCAAATGTTGCAGCCAAATTTAACAAGAAACTTTACGCAGAATTCGTGACCACGTGCGGCTGCTAAATGAAGCGCTGTGTTACCAAAATAATCTGTTTTGTCTGGATCACCACTGGAATAATTATTAATATAGTTATTAGTAAGTATTGATAATTATTAAAACTTATCAATTATAAAATGATACTTAAATTAGCAGACATTTGAGAAATTTTTATAACGCATTAATTATTATAAAATAAATATTTTTAAAAATTCAAATTTCTAATTTTTTTTTAAGTTCGACATGCGAAATTTTTTTTATCACATTTTAATTGTTATAAAAATTTAATAAATTTTTAGGTGTCCGTAAAATTCAGTGATGGCACTGAAGTTGACAGACATTAGAAATTTTTTTTTTTTTATTTTATAGCAATGAAATTGTAATGAATAAAATTTAATAAAAAAATCCCACATGTCATAATCAAATAAAATTATAAGAGGAAATTTTTAAAAGCATTTTTATCATTGTAATTGATTTGTTATAAGAATTAAAAGACAGTTGTCAGCTAACTTCTGTATTATAATTTAGTATAATATTATAAAAATAGTTTTGGAGTTTTAAAATCTATTAACGGCTGATTGGAGTATAAGAAAATTTATAATTTTTAAGTTCGTTTGTAAATTTAATAAAAAAACATTTATTTGACTTTAAGTTTAGTTTGAATTGTTCGTTATTAAAAAAAAATAATTACTCATTTTACTTATAACATTACTGTGTTCTATGTTAATTAGAAATTCAAATTGTGCGCTGTGCACGCACTTTAATTTTATTCAACAAAGAATTACGAATCGTATTTTTTTATATTTAAATACGGCACGATTACGATTCGTACGGCGTCACGATTTGAAGGCGGTTTCTTATAGATCTCGACGAAAGAAAACGAAATGTTAAGACTTCATCAGTTACATCAACACCTCAATTGCTATTTATTATTAAATTCATCAGTCACAGTCATTTGCTTCATTTAGTCAGCGCATTGCAATCTGTCAGCATGCTTTATTTAGCAATTATGCCTCAATCATTGCTCGCTTTTAGTTCGACCACTGTTTCTCAGTTAGCTTTATTCATTAAAGCATTTGCTTATTTACATCATTAACAATTCATCTCTACTCACAAATTTATAGTTAATTGATAATGTAAAAATTTGTGAGTAGAGATGAACCTGAGTACAGTTGTAAATGATTACAAATGTAAGTGAATAGATTCTTTGTGAGTAGAGATGTAACTGAGTTAAAAATTCAGTGAATAGACTTGAAAATGAATACAATTGAAACTGAGCAAAGTTGTAATTGACTACTGTTGAATTTGAGTAAGGCTGTAACTGATTAAAGTTCTACCTGAAGGCAAATAATATTGAATAAAGTTGAATCAGAGTAAACATTTAAATGAATAAAGCTGTGACTGAATGAAGATGATTTTGAATAAAAATGTAATTGAGTGCAGATGTCGTTGATGGCTGTGAGTAGAGATTTGATGAGTAGACCTGTAACACAGCCAAATGAAAGAATAAAATTTTTCGATATCTCGCTTAGTTTCCGAGATACCGAGACTTAAAAATCGAAAAATCGAAAAAATTTTTTTTCACTTTTTTTAGCATATTTTCATAGATTTTTGATAAGAAATGGAAAAGAATGAATAAAATTTTTCGATATCTTGAACAGTTTACGAGATATCAACACTTCAAGATTCAACAAAATGAAAAATTTATTAAAAAAATTTTTATTTTTCAATTTTATAAGTCTAAAAAAAAAATTTTCAAAATAAAAAAAAAAAATAATAATAAAATAAGACCATCACAAACGCGGGTAATTGTGTTGCGCCCTTTTAACATGGTTTGAATGTGTGTTTTATTCGTCATTAGATCATCACAAACGCGGGTAATCGTGTTGCGCCCTTTTAACATAGTTTGAATGTGTATTTTACTTGTCAATAGGCTACCATAAGTGCGTGTAATTGCGAAAAAAAAATTTTTATCAAGAAATCTATGAAAATATCTTAAAAAAAGTGAAAAAAAATTTTTTTAATTTTTCGATTTTTAAGCCTCGATATCTTGGAAAGTAAGCGAGATATCGAAAAATTGTATTCTTTCATTTCGTTTTTTTTTCGTCGAGATCTATAAGAATCTGCCTTCAAATCGTGGTGCCGTACGAATCGTAATCTCCCCTTAAATATTTTCAGGACAAATTAATTTCAATTCGATTATGAATTTTCTATTGTAGGATACTTGAACTAAAAAAATGCAATTTGATTCTTGTTTACTGACATGCGCGCGCAGCATAATTCAATATGTCGATTGCTAGAATCCAAGAAAGAAAGACGTCACGAGAACTTTCTTCAACAGTTTTTATTTATTTTAGCCTAAAAGATCGAGTTGATTAATTATAAAAAGTATGTCCGAGTAATTTTTATACCCTACTTAAGTAAGAAAATTATTCATTTAAATGAATAGAGCTTTAAAAAGTATCTAAATCTGGATGTAACAATTATTATGTTGTTAGCCGGCTGAGAACGCGTGTCTTGAGTCATTGTTTCAATTAACACAGTATTTAAAAAATGCTAATTAATGAAACTAATAATTGTTGGGTATGTTATATGGGTATATGTTTTATTTTAAGCACCTAGTATGATAAATCATTTTATTTTTTTAACAGGAGAATGAACTGTGAGTGAGTTAGGCATTTGCCCGCCAAAATGCTGTTGGTATTAGGATGAACGGTATGTGTTTTTTGACGTAGATTTCGACTTTTGTTCTTTTATTAACTAAATTTATTTTATTTAATATGATTGATTATATGTGATACTGAAATTAAGAAACATCTGATCATTTTTAAACTTTTTTTATCAAATAATTTATGACAAAAAAAATTTCACGTCGAAAAATTGTAAAAAACTATAACACTTTTTATGAGTTATTTTATGGATTTATTTTATTTGTTAAATGAAATTAACAAATGGTCAAGTGTGCTGATTTCATTGTCATGAAAATATGCATTTATGAATTAAAAAAAAAATTATTTATTGAAGTCACTGAAGTTAATTGAGATTAGAAATTTTTTTAGAATTTTATAGCAATAAAATTATTAGAAAAATTCCACATGTAAACATTAAAAAAAAAATTATGAGTGGAAATTTTTTTTATTGTAATTAATTTGTTGTAACAATTAAAAAAATTGACAAATGTTTACCAACTTTAGTATCATATTTATTAAACGGTTTAAAAATTAACTGACAAATTTGATACTTGCATGTGCATATTGTTATAAATAGTAGGTCTGATATAATTATCTTCTTTAAAATAAATATATTTTGATGGAAAAAAATTATTCGAATTTAAAACGTATTAAAAGTAAAAAATATTTGCTGAATTATATAAAAAAGTTAAAACACAAAAAAATATATAATTAGGTTTGTGCTGTAAAAATTAATATCTTATTCCGCCTAATGTTATTCAAATATTTTTAGGGTATAATTTTAAATATAATGCGTTGGTGATGAAAATGAGCTTCAGACCTAATGCTTTAGACACAAACAATTAAGAGATAATACCATTATGAATAATATTTTAACAGTAGTTGCATAACTAAAACAAAATCGCGAGTAGAAAATATTAAATAAAGTTATTGACCCAAATATTTGGGTTTCTAATATCATGATTTCAACAATATGTACATATAAAGATAGAAAGCCTTAGATAACATTATTTTCTCTTGTGGCTTGTGGCGCCTGAGTGTGCCATAACATAACGCGTTAAGTGAACATATAAACATGCATATTTATAATATATGTAACAGAGTAGAGGTAATAGGGGCTTTTTAATAACAGTAGCTAAAAAGCATTACATCTCTTAACTTCCCATTCCGGTACGTTCCGTTTCGTTTGGTGCGCTCTGGTTTGCTCTACTCTTATCTGGTCTACTGTACTCTACTTTGGTTTTGTTTCACACTCACTACACCCGATTGTCTTTATGTACACAACAATCCACGCAATACATTCATACGTATATACATTCATATAAACATACGTATGTAAACCGGCGTCTACGCATGCCTCTTACCATATATATAAAATATATATAATATATATTTATATACAATTTGTATCAGGAAAACACGTGCGGGTGAGTATATTTATCTTTATCCGTATATATCTGTATATAGACATACATATTTTTTTGCGCGGGGAATTATTGTCTACATGGCTACACTCTTTACCGCCACCGCACATTTCCGGCTCTTTCGGACCACCTGTCGTGTGGTTTATCCGGCTGTTCGGTGCATCGAACACTTGTTATGTTCATTATTACGTTACATTATTCATAATTGTTATTGGAGAACGGAAATTAGAATTACAAAAAAATATATAAATTTTAATTTATGTGTTTCATTATATTTTTCATTAATCATGAGCTTACTTATTTTTTTATATTTTTTTTTTCGAAATTTTCATTTGTTTAAGAGAAAATGATGAATCTGCAATAGCTTTGCTGTTGCTAGTGCGACAAAGATAGTACGATTTCTCTTGATGCATGGACAGAAAAAAATTGGACCCGTTCTCGAGTAGACAAATTCTTGAATTGAAAAATTTTTCTCTTCGGTTAAGTTAATTTTTTTTTCAGTGTATAAGCGATTTCAATTTGTAAAAATTTTTTATTTTGATTGATATAAATTTTGTAAGAGCTTACAAGATTGAAAGATATGTTAAAATTTTTTGACTTTCAAAAAGTTTACTGTGATATTTTAATCGTATTATTTTTGAGTAAAAATATTATATAAATTTTTTAATTAGCTATTTTTTGAATGAAATGATTGCGTTATTAAATCACGTGGGATGATTTGATGAAAGGAACTATTGAATTAATATCAATTGTATGAGCGAAAAATGATCTAAGATAAAATCATTGTATAGAAACAATGTAAGTGATTGCGAATGTTTTTCATTCATTGTTATTATTATTTTTAATTCAATTGACTTATTCATATCGTATCTGATTATGCGTAAGAAAGTAAGAAAATTTTTAGATAAAGTAATACAACAATAACAGACTAATTAAAGACAAAATTTTTGGAATATTTGTAATGTGGAGCAATTATGAAATTATACGATTCTATTTTTTATTTTAAATAAAAGTTTTAAAAATGATTAAAATCATTATCAATATTATCAAATTTCACAGTAATCAATCAATTTTTCTCGTCCAAAAAATTACGCTTTAATATAACTTCTATGCCTCCATAATTAAAGATCAATCAAGTATTATTTAAAATATTCGAGAGATCACTACCAAATTTAATACAACAATAAATTCTTCTTTATTAACTGCATTACAAAAATGAAAAATTATTTGCAAGTATTAAAGAAAAAGAAATACAGCAATAAATTAATTTTATTTAAACCTACAGCACTTTGAAGTTTTCATGCAATCATTTTTCATAATTAACATCAAGTTTCATTTAAAACAAGAATAAAATATTTTAATTTACTATAACTACTATACGTTAAATTTGTCTCAGAAGCCGACGGTTTCTAAACCCTAGTATTTATATTTAATACATTTTATTGATTTAACTGCTCGGACAACCCTATTTAAGCCTAAAAAAGTATCCTTCAACATTTGGATACTATATGGGTTTGAAAAATAAAGACATTTCAAGTATCACGCATACATTTTTAACGAAAATTATTTCCGGTCAAATATATAATTTAAAAAAAGTAATATAATGCCTTATTATAATATTTTTTTTTAGAGATAAAAATAACTTCAATCAAACAATTCCAATTATTATCAAAGTTGGATGAGAAAAAAAATTTATAAATTTAATGGTTGAAACAATTAAATTCCAAGTTTTGATGATCGATATGACGTTTCAAAGTGACTCTCAGTTGAATGATATTTATTTATTGTTATCAACTACGCGTAAACGTTGTCGGAAAAGTACTTGATTAATAAATAACGACAATTGATAATATATGATAATAATAAATAACCTAGAATTCAATAGATGTCATCTTTGTTTATTCTCGTTAAATTATTACTATAACTTTATGCTATTGAGCATGATAATACACAAGTAAAGATGAAACTTTCTAAACGTGAAAATCATACGGACTAGCAAAAAGTAACTGATTTATTGTTTTATTTGTTTGCACTTATTTAATAATGATGATATTTTATCGTCTCCAAGAAAAATATAAAACAAACACAATTTGATTTCTTTCAATATTTTCACTCTTTTCTCACAGTCAGTAAAATTTCCATTTATTAGTCATAAGACTCATAAGTCATAAGGATGTTTATCATCGTCATCATCATCATCTCACTCTCTATAATAATGAAAATGGTTTTATTTGGAGAATAAAAGACAATAGACGTACCCCCTGGCGACAAGCAGTCTCAATGCTTCCACGTGACCTTCAAAAGCTGCCCACAGTGTAGGGGTCATTCCTCCTTCATCTCGCGTATTACAATCCTTTCGCGTAGCTTCTTTGAGGATCTCGAGAGCTCCATCACGAGCTGCTCTGTTTAAGAAAAGTTATTCGTATAAATACAAGCTTGTTTATTCTTAAACTATTAATTATTAGCTCAATTTAACTAAACTATTTCCATAACGAAAAAAAAAAAAATAAAATGAAATAATATAAATAAATTTTTTGCTCTGTTAATTAATAATATTACTTTTTTCGAGATGTTGATTCCTGTAAAATAAAAACTTATCATTTTCTTTTAATTATACTGTATAAAATTGTCCGCACGTAAGCTGAGCTGAGATAAAAATCTTAATTAAGACTAGAAAAATTACAAGTGCAACGAACTACATGACAATTTTCTCGTCCTAGTCATATCATCAGTCATTGATGCTTCTTTTTATTATTTCTGTAGTATTCTTAGCTGAACGATGAGTTTCTTTTTTAGTTTTATTGTATCATAATAATAATCGTAATATATATTTACGATATCTACTTGTCACTTCGACACTTTTTATTTATAAATATTTTCTCTTTTCAAATTTGCAAATAAGGAAACCTGTGTCATTTATTTTAGTTTGATAAATAAATAAATAGAAATTAAATATGATGAAATTAACAAGGTGAAATTTTTTATCTTTTCTATGTCGAGTGTTGTTGATTAATCACTAGATAATACTTCTGATAACTGACAATACTTGTTAAAAAATGATAATTTTTTTTTTGCTGAATTCCTAGGAAATTCTTGAGTATTTTCTGTAATTAAATTCTCCTTTTATTACTAATTAAATAATTTATTTTTTCATCTTTTTTACTGAGTTCAATAACAAAATAATTCTTTAAATTAAAAGTAAACAGCAAAAAAATATTTTTAAAAAACGTACTTATGAAATCGTTCAGAGGACATCCTCTTTCACTTTCTAACAAATATTTACTCACATTAGCCGCGAATAATAAAGAAAACTTCCGAAAAATTGCAGTGAGTTTTCGAGTTTCCGGAAGCACTTTTGGTTTATTAAAATTTATAAAAGAAAAAGAAAAAAAATAACGGAAAAACTGTTGACTAGAAGAGTCTCGTTAAGAGCACAAAGAGTTGAAGTTAATGATTTAGCAACCGGCGTTGGACTAAAGGCAAAGGCAACTGAATCATGGAGCATACCGACGTTCCCTTCAATCCACCACTCACCGTGGTTACCTCCCTCTCTCCATTTGTTTTGTTTCATGTTATTTTATTTTACTTACCTTTTTTTACAACAATTTCCCCGTCTCTCACCTGTGAGACGTGCACCTGTTGTGCGACCGGTTGCGATCGCGTCTGCGTAACTTCTTCTTTATCCACTGAGTAAAAATGTGTTATAGAATTTTTTTTTTCGTAAATTATTTTATTAATTACTCGAAGAACTCATTCATTCAATATTAAATATCTTTATTCATAAGTCATATGATATGTTAACGATGAGCTAATTTGCATACAGTTTTTTATAATTATATTTTTTAGGAATTTCACAACAAACTATAGAATTACATACTAAAATTTCGTTTTTTATTATAGTTATTTATTTATTTTTTTCAATTAAATACAATTAAAATTAATTCATCAGTTGATATTGACTGTTGTCGATGATTTTATTTGCGTAAATAAAAAAATGGCTAGATCAATTTTTTCAATTTAAAAAAAAAAAAAAAACGAAATAAAGTTCATTTTAAATAAATAAATGTTTTCGAATTAAATAGCCATTGCGAACATGATACATCACAGTTTATTTATGTTTTTTTGTTACTTAGCTTATTACATTATCCAATAATTCTGTAGTTATTACCTGTAGATTTTTTATAATACTTTATATCAATTACGTAATTTTTTTTTATTATAATAATTACATACTAAACATTTAGCAATACTATTTTACAATACGTTGGTTAAAAAAAATTTCTTATTAATTATTGCTGATTCTTTAATGACATTAATTTTTTTCAACATAAAAGAGATCTGGGCAAAATTTATCCTGATATATTTTATCAGCGAAATTGTACAATTCAAATTTTTAACTCGAGGTTTACCTCTACGGAATAAATATATATGAAAACATACAAAAAATGTACGTGTCACATATATCTAATATATATTTTTTCGCCGAAAAAGTACATGAACAATTTCTTATATGCTGGCCTATATTTTTTCATATAGGCTATATCCAACATACATATACGAGAACATATAGGCAAGCATAAAAAAATTGTTCATATACGTTTTGGGCGTAAAAAAATTCATATTAGATATAAATGACATATTTTTTTTATCTTTGCTTATATGTCTTCACTTATACTATTTCCGTGGCGGTATTTTGCCTAGATCTCTCTTAATGTACCGCTACGGAAAAATTATAAGTAAAGACATATAAGCAAAGATAAAAAAAATATGTCATTTATATCTAATATGAATTTTTTTACGCCCAAAACGTATAGATATGTATATTGAATATAGCCTATATGAAAAAATATAGGCCAGCATATAAGAAATTGTTCATATACTTTTTCGGCGAAAAAATATATAATAGATATATGTGACACGTACATTTTTTGTATGTTTTCATATATATTTATTCCGTTGAGGTAAATCTTGAGTTCAAAATTTGAATTGTACAATTTTGTTGATAAAATATATCATCAGAATAAAATTCCGTATATTGCTTCTAGAGCAGAAAATAGGGAATAAGATCTTTGACTGAAACTGAAAGTATAGTTTTCAATAAATATTTTTCCTGAATCCAATAAAATTTTTTTTTATACCTTCAGCCGAGTCGATTTTTCTTATATTTTTATTTTTATTTTTAATCAACCGAATAATTGACAAGAACTTATAGCATATCCGTTTAAATCTAATAAAAGTTTCATTAACTTCCGAATAAGCCAATAAAATATTGAACGATTCTTTTTACCCGGATCTCTCTTAAATTTTTTTAATGAACCTAATTTTTATTACTCGTCAACAAACTAAGTTACTGACAATAACTATTTTATTAATCAATAGCAACAGCTTAAATCACATATATCTTTTATTGCCGTGAACACACAATAATAATAATAATTATTTTTTCTCGTCATATAAATTTATATATACAACAGTATAGTACAAATTCAAAAGTCATATTACATTAAAATTACCATCACAATTACAGAGAAATCAACAATTTGTCATGAAAAAGACTAGAAGTATATTTATAGAGTAATTATCTCCATTTATTTTTATTTATTATTAACACAGTAAGTCATGTGGAGATTTTTATTTTTTTACTAGGCTCTGATATGAATTTACCGATATAATATAGTGATTCTATTTTAAAAGGTAGATATTTTGTCAACGTTATGTAATAAGTTTTATTACTTTTTGCTTTTACGGAGGGTATAAAAATATATTTACATCAATAGATTATTAATCACCGCGACATTTTACATTAAATGTTATCATTCGTCTGAGTGACTGTGCTGTTATTTTATTTATTCATTTATCAATAAGATAAGTTATTTATTAGACAATAGAGGCCATGAGATCAACATGTTTGCAGAGTATGAATTTGATAAAACTAAAAAAAAAAAAACAACTAACTAAAAGTTACTAATTAAAAACACCCTGAAAACTCGATATAAGTGCTAAAATTTATAGGAAAAAAATTCATCGATGCTCGCTATGAAAAGTTTGTTTGTTTTTAATTATAAAATGTATAAACGTTTTTTTTTTTTTTTTCATACTATAGGCCTCGAATCCATAAAAAATGTCAAGGTAACGTTTAATTCGTAGTTATGGATAATAATTTGATAAGCGATGTTTTCCTTTGAAAAAACAATGCTTACAATTAACAATGAAAAATAATATATACTTCGTTCAGCTACTTTACTCAATTACTCTTAACAATTAGATTTTATTAAACATAATAGGTAACTTAAAGTAATAAATGTATTGTCAGCGTATCGTAATTCATTGAGCATCGCTTTTAAATCTATGGATAATTTTTTTTTAACTTACAACATAAATAATCTTTGTACATCCAAGAGAACAGCTAGTTTGTGAAATTTCTTTTGCCAAATCAATTCTTTTGTAGAAAATGAATTCTATTAAAAAAGTCTCTCTGAAAATATTTAGAGTTATTTTTTAAAATTATCATAATTCTAAAATTGAAATATTGATCAATATTAAATTATATTTGTACTTTAATGTAAGGTTTGAATTTTTTACTTATTAAAATCTTAAAATTTTATAATGTGAGATAAAAATATTTTTAATTTGAAATAAACGTTCTACATACCCAATCTATAACTTAAAATTTTCTTCAAATCTGTTCAATAACTGTTTCAAGAGCTTAAAACAAAATGTATAAAAATATAATAGTGTTGATTTACTTTAAAAAAAAAATTAATTTTTTTGTTGTGAATTGATGCGTAAATACGAAAGAAATTGATGTAGCATAGATATGTCATTCATTGTTTTAACAGATGAATATATATTTTGCATTCATCAGCATAAATACAGTAATAAATATCGTAGGTATTAAATTTAAATCGTTAAATATTTGTATACAAAATTTATTCACCAAATTTGTGCATTACCCATATTCTATTTTCACAAATAGGCTAGAATTACTCGCAATAAAGTAATTTGTACAATACACTATAACATAATAGTTTTTATCAGACTTATGGTTTTATGTCACCAATAATTTTTATTTCTATTATTATTCCTTGAAACTTGAAACGATTTTGACTCAATACATTTTTTGGCAAATTGAAAAAAAAATATTAATACTAGCTAAAAACGTTTTACGGAAAGAAAAATCATACAGTGTTCATTTTTAGTTTTTCAATTCTAAAAACTTGCTACTGTATTTCTACAATACTTGTGATTTCAATTCAAGTTTTTTAGTTTACATACACGGAAAAAAAAATCGGTAGCGTCTACTGATTGGCAATCAGTTGACTCAACCGATTATGTTTTAGTAGCGGCTACCAATTTCTTCGGTGAAGGTTACAGATTATATTTTGGTTGAGACTACTGATTTTTTCTATGAAAGTTACTGGTATAATCCGTTGACTTTACCGAAAATGTCGATTTCAATAATGAAGAAGTACAGATTCTACATCAATTATAAATAAACTGATCATATCAAAAATTGATATCAAGATACAAGAAGAGTTTTTTTTTTACTTAAGATTTTAATTATGGGATCTTTCGTTCGAAATTTTTTAGAGTTCTTATGCAAATTTGAGGAATAGTACGAAAAAAAAAATGTGTAAATTTTTGCATTTTTTTTTGTCTATGCGCTTACGAAAATGTTTTTCAGCTAAACCATCCCGTCCACCTGATAGCCTTTTTATTGAGCTTCAACTTAATTTTTCTGACGTTTCTATACATCGATTTCTCGCAAAAAATGTCCGGCTTTAAATTAAATAATACTCTTTTATTTTTCAATTTTAGTATCTTAGTAAACAATAGTCACATCAAAAATTGAACGACAGTTTCAGAACTGAGACTTTTTTTTTCTCAAGTCGAAGTCACAGAAGTCTCGAAGTCACAGAAAATAACATTAAGCAATAATTTTGAACACTTTGAAAGCTTTTGGAAAGAAAAGAATTTTTTTACTATATGTATTGAATACCCAGTTTCACCGACTTTCCCTCTCTTACACTCTAATAAAAATTTGACTTGAATGAAAAAAACAATTTTGAAGAACTTTATCTCCTGATTTGGGTGAGAAAATTTTTAAACCAAGGAATTCTTTTAGATTAAGTGAATTTTACTTGATCGAAGAACTTGTCGTTTTGATTCAAGGCAATGAAACTCTTCAAAATTATTTTCTTGGTTCAAGAATTTTTCTCTTGATTCAAGTTGAAGTTTTTTTTCAGTTTATATTAATGTTATACCTGTAGGCAAGTTATTTAAACTTGGATCCAAACTTACCAAGTACCATTTTTAATTTTTTAGAGGTGAGGTTTTTATTTTAGTATTATGATTATGAGCTTATTTTTAATTGATGTCGAATCTGTATTTTTTCATTATTAAAACTGATATTTCCAGTAGAGTCAACGGATCTTACCAGTAATTTCGACCGTAAAAATCGGTAGACCTACCGATTATTTTTTTCCGTGTAAGAATGATTTATGTAAATTATTTTGACTCGAGTTAGCGGCCCCTTTAAATAAAATAGAAAAAATTGATGGTTAGTGATTGTCTTATTACTAAATCGCAATTCAGGAAAGTCTTACAATATATAGCAACTTTTATAAAATTATATTGTTACATTTGATTAGAAGGCATTGAGAAGTGAAGACATTTACATGTTAGTGGCTTTGCTTAAACTTACACATTATCAACAATATTTATTTTTAATCAACAATTCATGTTCAAATTGACAATTTAATCAGTATAATTATTATAAAATAATTACTGATATTTATTTTTGTTTAAAATTCTTCAGCTTTGTACAAGCTTACTGGTAACGTTCTTTTTATATCAAATATTAACTTTAATTTAATTTTAATAATCTAAAAAATTATTAGAATACTTTATTGAACGTACATAACGTTTTTTTTGTTGTTCGTTTTTATAAAAAATTTATCAATAACGTTTTCACTCTTCGACGTCAAGAACAATTTCATTATCATCCTCACAACTTCTGTCGATGAATTTGATGGAATCATCGTTTTCATTGATAATACTCGACGGTTTATTATTATTATCGTTATCATTATTGGTTGCATTATTTTCTAACTCTGGTTCCTCGACAAGGGTAAATGGCATATCAACGTCAACAGGATACTCCTCGATAGAAACGGTGACACTTACTTGATTTTCTTTAGTGTCGGTACTGCGACTGTCGTCGGAAAAAGTTGAGCGTATTTCATCTTTCTCCAGTGAACTTGTATCGTGATACTTGAGCTCGTATTCAGGACTACATCCTTCGACAACAACAGGTACATTCAATGAATGTCGGCTTACTTGGGAATCGCGACGATTTCGATCGAATGAAGTGCGTCTGTTGTCGTCAGACCTCGAATGATACAATTTTTGTCGCTGGTGAATACTCTCTGTTGTACTTGATTCCGATCGTTGATCAAGTTCATCTATAAATCGTCTGTAATAAAAAAAAAAAAACTTTATTAACTCCAAAAAAATGAACAATTTCATAGAAATCAATAGTATTTGCATCCAAAAATGTACTAATTTGATAAAAAATGATCCATTATCGAAACATACCTAATATCGAATCTCCGAAAGTCGGGACTCTTCCGGAAATCAAGACTGGATTTTCGTCCCGACCGATCTGGTCGCCGCTCGGAGGCACTTATCCTATCAAAGGACATGTTGCGAAAATTAGAGGAGGGTGACTTTCGAAAGTCCCGGGGCGAAGTGTTTCCACGGGTGAGTAATCCAGTGGTCCCATGCTCGTCGGTTAATCGCACGTCTATGGATGCTCTTTTACGTGCCATAACCAAGTCCACGGGAAGTTTCGTGCATGCACCCAGCGGGTAAGCTATTGAGTCTGCAATGTTCATTATATTATACTGCTCAGCTTACATTAGTTTAATAACTAATGTCTAGTTTGTATACATTACTGTCAATATCAACTTCACTCTTGCATCACAAATTGCAATTATAATTTTCGTCATGCTCTAAGCAAATATGCGTCATTTGAACTTTGTGTAGATTCTGTATAAATGAATGTTTTATATGTAGCACAATAACTAGAGTAGTTATTCTATTCATTTATTTAGGATTTATTTTGTTTACTTCAAAAATATATTTTTTATCACTCAAAATTTTTTAATTTTTAACATTCTTTTAGCACAAATTTGTTAATTATTCTTCATCTCAAAATAAGGGTAGTAATAAATAAATCCTATATTTTCACGATGTTAAATATTTATTTGCGCCGTAAATTTCTTTTGTAAGTAAAAAATCTATTATAGAATATATATTAATGCATAAAAAGAAACTAATCTAATACTGGATCTCAAATTTCATATTTAAAATTTTTATTTTAAAATTGTATGAAAAGTCATAAATATTTTTTACGGTATAAAAGATTTTTTGAAATTTAAACTAATGAGTTAGTTTATTTAGATTTATGTGCACATGTGTAAATTAAAATTATAATACTACTACTAACTTCTTCCATCTTGAAATACTAATGTACGGGCATATCTAAATATTAAAAACTTTTTAAAGTTGAACATAACTATAGTAGAAAATTCATTTCTCATCTACATGAATTATAATTTACATTAAAAAACAATTATTTAATTCGTATTTGATAGTATCTATAGTAATTTTACAATCTCTAACATCGTGTTGAATCCTTATAAATTCATAAGAAAGCTGCTATTTAAATAAGTATAAAATGCCATTACTTATCACACATATCCTTCTGAGATACCTTGGAAAAAGGTCGCAGTCTGTACAGCTTTTTTCTTCTACATATTAATTTTTCGAGCTTATAAATTCTAGCTTTAAGTGCAAGTGATTATAAGACTTTTTTTTATTTTTTTTCAATGGTGAAAAAATATATATAAGAATAAAATTGTCATTTTTTAAATTGAATTGTAAACGATGATTAATAATTGCTGTGATAGTTATACTTTGAAGTTACTGTGAATTGGCGTTCAACTATCTGAATAAATAGTCTAGTAACTGGGGTTTATTGTACTCGGTTATTAATACTTCCGCTATTAATTATTTAAATAATATGTAATTTGAATTATCAATGGTTGATTCTGTCACTATCAGCACTCGAGAACAAAGATAAATCAAGACAAGTATTACTTTGAAAGTTTACTAATAACGTTTGATCATATGGTAAAAAGCACTCTTTGTTGTTTTTCCTTTATAAATTGTTCATGTATGCAAGAATTTATTAATTTCAGTTCTTGTAAGGAAAAAAAAAATTTATTCCATTTATTTTCTCAACCGATTTTATCAAAACATGTTTTGTTTGTAAGATATTTATAAAGTAAAATTCTCCTATCTTACATATAATAGAAATATTTTTTATCTAAATTAATTATTTGTTATCTTTCGAATTATTAACATTTTTTCAGTAACTTAATCATCGGTGACTCAAAATTATATTAAACTTGACCGTACACTAAAAAAGAAACTAATTCACTTCAGAAAAATATTCTTGATCGAAAAAAATTACTTTGAAAAAAACTTTACTTGATTCGAAAATTTTTGAAACCAATTTGAGACTTATTTTTAAATGTATAGAAAATCAAAGAAATTGGAGCATTTCTGGTATTCTTGAAACAAGTCAGTAATATCGTGAAACTATGGTACCATTATTTTAATTCAAGAAAAAAAAATTTTTAAGTGAAGTATAAGTTATCTTTTTGAGAATTTGCGTTTTTTTTTACAGTAGACACATTGGAAATGGCTGAAAGTCATAATGCCATAAATACGTATAACCACCTGGTTAATGCATTGACTGACTGGAATCTTTACGAAAAAGTTATTGCTGTTGTACACGATAATGCTCCGTACATTGTAGCTGCTATACGAGACAAATGGGAAGTTGATGAGGATATTGCGATGAGTGTCCGCTGTTTTTGCCATTCTTTACAATGTGTTGTGGAAAGAGCCTTGAAAGAACGTAATTTAAAAGATTGTCTGCAGAAAGTATCAGCCATCGTTGGTCACTTCAAACACTCCAATAAAGCCAGCACAGCATTAGAAAATGCTTGAAATAGTATCTCATCTGCCGACTCACCGATTGATAAGCCATTGCGCTACTCGGTAGAACTCGACTTATGATATGATTGAACGAGTTATTGAACAACGTGAGGCCATTAATTCTGTATTGTTAGATGGGAAGATGACAAGCACAGAAATGATGAAAAAATTACTTTTAAGCAACTCCGATTGGACCTATTTGGAAGGAGTCATCAAAATTTTAAAGCCATTCGAAGTTGCTACTAGATTAATGTCTAGTGAGAGCCAGTCTAGTCTGTCAATGGTGCGACCAATTGTCTACTCATTAATTAAAAAATTTTTACTGCGAAACGATGATGATGACGAAAATATCTTATTACTTATAGAGACATTCTTGAGGAAGAATTGAGAACTCGATTTTTGAGTAATACAGATGTTACTTCTTGTAAATTGGCATCGTATTTAGATCCTCGGTAATTATTTTTTGAAGTTTTAGGCATGACTTGCGAATTGAACCGTTTTACAGATTCTTTTATTGATTTTTATTAATGTTGTAGATACAAAAATTTGCTAGATGAAGATGAAACGTATCGAGATAAAATTAAAGAAAAATTGATAGAAATGACAGAGTAAGTTCCACCAGTAAATGAACCTGATTCTAGTAAGAATCAGAGAGAAAAGGACTTAGAATACCTTTTTGATCCTGTACTCGGGTTGTCTGGAAATTTACAGAGAATGTTAAGTCTCGAAGGCTAAACTGCTATTGAGAAAGAGATAGAAAAATTTGATCGAGAGCCTACCATTCCGAAGGCAGACAATCCTCTACTTTGGTGGAATTCAAAGAGGCACAAATTTCCTATTTTAGACAGTTTCGCGAGAAGATTTTTGGGTATTCCTTCTTCTAGCACACCTTCAGAGCGGGTCTTTTCAACTGCAGGCAACGTAATTTCTGCGAAAAGAAGCTGTTTGTCGCCAGAAAATGCGAATTTACTGATTTTTCTCTATCAAAACAGAGATATTATTTAAATAATTGATTAAAAAAATGTTATATCTAGATTATGTGGTTAATTAAATTGTTCATTTTTGTTGCTAATATTAAATAATATATGATAAACTAATTTCTTATCAAATTTTACCATTACAATATTCAAATTTAGATATTATATATAGATAATTGAATATGTAAAAAATTTGTAAGAGACGAAAGTCGTACAAATAAAACTATTTATTATTATTTTATTTATATAGATAATTGATAAAATATTCAATTAGCCATTTAGCCGGTTTGACTGGCTAAATTGTACAGCCCTAATACATATTAATATGTTGATATTGTGCACTGCTAAAATAATTTCCTGACGGTTTACGTCAGGATGATTCTCTAAAGATTCATGCAAGAGAGATATTCAAGATTGTTTTATGAAAACATCAATATGCAGGGCTTTACAGATGAGATGAAGATTTTTCACTAAATTTATTACGGTGCTAATAAATTCAATCGATGTAACACAAAAAAATTCCTATCTCGGGAAGAATCAATGTTGAATAAAATTAGATTTTTACAAGAGTGAGTAGACTAGAGTAGGATAAGAGAAAAAGAGAATTACCAGAATGTTGTTTTCTTCTGGCGAGGATTCGTCTAGCTTCTTCCTCATCAAGGTCCTCAATTTTAGTCTGTCGTAACAGCTGATGTCGTCTCGCGGTATCCGATCTGTCTTTAACTTTAAGCGTAACAGGTCCTTTGTTAGGAATATAAAGATCCATAGCCATTGAAACTTGACTGCCATTCATTTTATTGTGCTCAAGGCTTTCTCGACTGACTCGTGGAGGACTGTAGTGTGGATTGTCGACTGACAAAGCGTGTCTTTGAAGTAATTCTGGATTTAAAAGCGCACAACCAGAAAACTTAGAGGCTTTCCTTTTAGAAGGGGACTTCTTCATCACCAAAGACGGCGCACTTGGGCTTTTTTTCAGCGGATGACTCGGCTTGTCCTTGTCATGGAGATTTTTCGAGAATCGAAGAAACTCCGCCGTCAATTGTTTCCGTGCTATATCGTGAACACTTGGACTTGGGCTACGCTTTTCCCGAAATAGACCCATGTGATGGTCCCACCGCGTCGTTTGGCATGATGTTGACCGACGGGGCCGCTGGTTCCGTGAATATTTTATTGATGATGATGAATTTTGATTGAAACGGTAACGCGCTGGTACGACTTTTGCTGCGCTATCACGAGCCTCGAATGTCATTACACAGGCTGCCACTACTATGAAACCTAATCGATTGAAAATTTTTAATTAATATCGGATTATAATGGAAAAAATTTTTTTTCAATCAAAAAACACAATATACATATTTAGAAATTTATTAAATACAACTGAATGTCAAAAAAAAAAAAAAATTAGGAACACAGTTGACCCTAAAGGCCATCCCTACAACTTCCCGCTAATTTCATACTTAAGCGCTCAAAATTTCACTTATGACGTTTTTGAGCTCAAAATTACAATTTATGTAATTTGAGCCCCCCATGTAGGAACTGTCAGAGTTGAATGACGGGGCCTTGCCTGGCCCAGTACTGGGCAACCAAGCTTGGCGCACTGATATTGGCCAAAATCGGTTTATTCGTTCGAGAGATATCGTGAACGAAAGAAAACCGAAAAAAGTGTTTTTTCGAAATTACTTCGAAATTCCTAGTTCGATCGATCTAAAACATTTTTTTGAGACTTAAAACTGCGTTGAATGCCGCCAACTGCGTGAAAATCGGTTCATTCATTCAAAAGTTATTATGGTTTGAAAATTTAAAAAATAGTGTTCTATCAAACTTCTATTAGACTCTTGAGCTCGAAAAGCTCAAAAGCATAGAAAAGCTATTTTTTGAGCTCGGAGAGCTCAAAAACGTCATGAGTGCAATTTTATGCGCCTACACGGAAAAAAAAATTTCGTTCTGGTAACGTAACTGTAGAGTTACCACAACTATACACAGTTTACTGTTCGTTGTAGAGTTACAGTAACAAAATGTTATTTAGTTCTGATAACTCAATGTTGTTGAGCTCTCAGAGCTCTACGGGATTGTTCTCAGAGCCAAACGGTATAGTTGGGAGCGCTCTACGTTACGCAGTAGTGGAGTGCGCTGACATATTTCATAACTTTCTAAAATGATAAACAGAATTATTTTGTTACTAATCCATATTATTAAAAATATATGAGGACAATTAAGTTCCCAATTTATTTATTTAAGGAAATAGGTCTTTTTTTTTTGTCAAATTGAATTTCGTTAGAACAGTTTTGTATTTATGGTTTTTCAAGGTTCATTTGCAGTGACTGTTAATTTAATTTATTAGTTGAATATATTGTGATAAGTGATAAGTTATCGGAATACATTAAAAAGACCTCATTTAACACAAAATAAAATTTGTTTTCGTTTATTTATCTTTTCTTGTGCATAGACGGTAGTGATTTTATGTCCAATATTTATTGATATAAGGTAAAAGCCCCAATAGATGCTCATGTACCAGTATATGATCACTCCATGTATTTGTATACCTATATTTGTGAATATAGATATACAAATACATGGAGTGATCATATACTGGTACGTGATCATCTATTGGGGCTTTTACCTTAATTAAGAAAATAAGATAATTTTGTGACGTTAATACTATTCTTATTTGTCATATACAATTATTGTTGGCAATATAAATTCATTCTGCCGCATGTATTTATTAAATTATCAATGCTAAATTGTAAAAAAAAATTACTAAGCAGACTTCCAAAAATTTGTTATAGTCTCAGAACGATCCTGTAGAGTTATGAGAGGTAAATAACGTTTAGCTCTCAGAGCTCAACGATGTAGAGTTGCAGGAGCCAAACGGTATTGTTACTATAAGAATACGTTAACCTACTGGAACTTTTTACAACTAACTAACTACTATAGAGTTCCTATAGCAAAATTTTTTTCTCCGTGTGGGTATAGAACTAGCGGGAAGTTGCAGAGATGGCCTTCAGGGTCAACCGTTTTCCTAATTTTTTAAAATGTTTCGTGAATAATATCTCTCGAATGAATGAATCGATTTTTTTGTAAATTTTGAATCTAGTTTTTCTTCGTAAATTTAACATTGATAAAAAATGTAATTTTAACAGATAATTATTTTCCATATAGTCGATGCACAGTTTTTAGACTTGTTCTTTTTAAGTTATTGTTACATTTTTTTTTACTTTGGATAAACAATCTGATATTTTTTTGTTAATGTATATTCTACGTGTATAAATCGAATTTTCTAGCAAAATGCTTAATGACATGTCAATGACCTAATTTTAAAATGTGGTAGCACACAGGAATAATATAAATAGAAGACGTGAAAATTGAGGAATAATATCGTATAAATCATTTTAAAGTGGATTAAATATAAATTGGAGTAAATGACGATGATTTAGAAGTGTTAGAATAAATCTATTGTAGTAAAAAAAGGGCAATTTTCCCAATTTTTTAAGTAACAAAATACGAAAATTAAGCCATCTATATCGTATATTGATACATTTTAATAAACTAATGAAAGCAATTTGCTTATAAAACGCAAAAAATAATTTTTATTTGTCAATTTGTCGATTTTATAAAAAAAAATTTACTGTGTGATGTATTTGAGCTACAATATTTTAATAATTCTTCATTTTGAAATCAAATCAATAAAAATAAAAGATTAAAAATATTTCGTGAAAGTTCATAAGAGTAATACAAGCTTATAAAACATTTTTTTCCACGCTTATTCGTGCCGGCCTCCATAGCTCAGGGGTGAGAGCACTGGTCTTGTAAACCAGGGGTCGAGAGTTCAAATCTCTCTGGGGGCAACTTTTTTTTTTTTTTTTTTTTTTTTTTCAACTTGTATAAATTTTATGGTCTGAAAAATTTGAACTCGTAATTAATTCAGTGATTAACTCAAGCTTGTCCTTGTAAACGGAGAAAAAATAGTACAAGAGTAATGAATATTGAGTGCACGTTATGTCGCGTATCTGTTGAATTCCGACGGAGGTGATATGGTGTAGAGGGGAATCGATTTTTCACCGCGTCCCAGTTGTACTAGAATCGCCGTTTTCATATTTAATGTTTTCGTAGATGTCTGTCTGGTTGTCTGTAGATTTACTCTATTGATTTTATCGACAAAAGACGCGTACATAATACTCTATTATAACTTATACATACATTCACATACTCATCATGTCGTACTACCGATCAGCAGACAATCCGTTTTATATCATTCTATACTGCTCAGATAATAGTTCATTTAGAATGATAATAATAAATTCAATGGATGATTACTACAATATTGATGATAATAATAATACTGTTATTATTAAATAAATTTTTTTTTTTTTTTATCTCAGGAATGTGGACAAGATAGGATCATAATAACAAATTACATTATTATTTCTGCGACGTTTCGGTCATTTATTTGACCTTCCTCAGGCATCTGAAAATTTCACATGTTAATAACCAACAACATAACATAACAATTGTTACAAATACAATATTTACCATAATACGAATTCTAACAATCATTATCTTACATTGCACAGTTGCCTTAGTCATACACAGTAAAAAAATTTTCGTAAAATTTAACATAAAATTTTGTGTAGATGATTTTTTTACACAAAATTTATGTTAATTCTACACATACTGTTTGTATTGATGAAATCAACATAATTCTGTGTTAAAAGTAACACAAAAATATGTTAAAACTTTCATTGGCTGATTCTCGGATTTCTACACACTTAAATGTTATCCATAACACAAATAAAGTGTTGATTGTAACTTTTTCTTTGTGTTACTCAGATCAGCTGTCAAATATGTGAGTTTTACTAATAATTTAAATATATATATATTATGTGATTAAAAAAAATACATGAGCAATTGAAAATAATAAATTGAAGGAAAAATGCACATGTAGAAAATTAAAAAAACTGTAAGTTTATTTTCTAATAATTTATTAATTTCAATTATTTATTTTTGTCTAATTCAAAAAAAATAAATGAAAATTAAGTTAGCCGACATCTGAAAATTTTTACAATTTTTAATGAAAAATTATTACAAAAATTAAAAAAAAATTTCACTTGTAGAAAATTTGAAGAATTACTCGTGTAATTTTTTTTAAGTATTTTTTAACTTGTAAATAATTTGTCAAAAAAAATCAACATGTCTGCTAGATTCATAATCATAAAATTTATAATTTTTCTTATTTTATTTATTTCCTCATAATTTAAAATCTATTCTGTCTTCTAGATTCGCACTAGAAAGGACATTAACCTTGTAATGAATTTTAAGGTTACAATTCTGTTATCGGATGTTTTAATATAAATTACCCTTTATTTACTTAGTTTTTAATTGCTATACACTACAATTGTATATTTATTAGCTGCATTTAAGTATTTTACGTAATGACACAAATCAAAATCCACCAAATTAAAATGACGTTGAGGCTATCACATTTACATGTCTATCTTGTGTGGCATACGTGACTATATATGAAAAATTCTTTAACATAAATTTTGTGTTGGTTGGCCACTAACATTAAAAAAGTGTAGTTTTACTTTGAATTAACACTTGAGTGTGTTAAAAAATGGATGGATTGATCAATACAAACCGTTTGTGTAGAATTAACATAAATTTTATGTAAAAAAAACATCTACACAAAATTTTATGTTAAATTTTACGAAAATTTTTTTACTGTGTATAAATCTTTACAGAATTAATAAAACTGGTAAATTTATTAATTAATTACAAACTCCAGAAATAAAGTCAACACGACACTTATAAAAACTGTTATTATTTTTTAAAATAAAATATTATTCCAGTCAAGTTTATTGACATTTCCAATTTGATTTTAAATTAAAATTTTAAAATCTAGAGAAATCATTTATTTCAATTTATTAATTAATAATATATTAAATTTCCAATTCCGCTTTGTTCCAAAGCCTTTGTTAACAATTGATGAAATATTCAGAATGTTAAGTGCCGCATAACGATGTGTGCTTGATTGCTTTCTACAAATATTTTTGTTTACAAATTTGATGTTCACCAATATTTATAATCAGAATCACTAACTTTATGAGTATTCTATATAATATTTACATTAAAAATTTGTACTAACGTGATTTGCATGTTTTTAATTAACAATCGAGTTTAATAGACATGTAGTCTTATTTTAAGTAGCAAGAGCTATTTAAATAAATTGATTGATTTCCCCTGAGATAGGATATTAAGATGATAGAATTTCCAATATGCATCATAGAACCAAATTATAAGCGATTTAGATGCTCTATTTACTCTCGTCTATATACCGTGCATCTTAGATGTAATGAAGAGCTTTATAAAAATTTCACATATATGCCGCGGAAAGGAAATGATGGAAATGGTTCTTTACAAGAAGTTGCTGAGAAAAAATCACCTACAGTTGCTAGGGATTGTTCGGAAGAAGTTTCCATTGTGTGGAAAACAGCTTCTGTCACATATTGTTATCTCTAAGTACGTAAACGCTTCTTACTTTCTAGAGGAATAATTTCTCTACACAACCGGAAATAGATACTTCAACCCCATAACGGGTTGCCAAAATGTTTTAAATAGAGAAGTTCCTAATTTGAGGCAGATTAAAACTTTTAATTGACGGTTTTAGTAACTTTCAAAAGTTACCAACTCAAAACACTGAAGTACTCTTGAGCTTTTTCAAGTATCTAATATAAATAAATTATTTCAACATATTGAATTCTCTATACGATGTCAAACTCGACATGTATGTTTAAAATTTTTTCTTTTTATGCAAGTCATATTTGCGATATTGGAATCAATAAGATATCACGTAATCAACACGAATCAATAAGACATCACGTAATCAATAAGAATCAATAAGACATCACGTAATTTATGACACTCGGATTTTATATAAGATTAAGTGACCCTTCATTTGACAAAATTTAATGAGTAGCTTAGGAACTAGACGGTAATAGATAAATGTGTTAACATATACGCATACAAGAATAAATTGCTAAAATCATAAATTTTTTATTTTACTTTGCCTTAGTCAAGGAAAAATTTGAAATATTACAATTTAACAGTGCTTTCAAATCGAATACACACTACTAAAGAGAGATAGAGATTATTTTTGATAGTTTGTTTATTACTTAGTACTACTGTTTTGTTGAAACCTCGTCAAAGCGCCGAGATTTCTTGCTTCAGTTTTTCAAATTTTGATTTTAATTATTAGTGTAGATGGATAGGAATTTTAAATAAATTACACTCGATGTTTGGGACAACAGGAAGAAATTTATTGTCTCAGAGGAAGAAAAATCTGATGAAGCCAGATAAAAAACCTCCTCGATGATAATAACAAGAGAAATTTGTGTATGAATGTGTAATTGTTATTTAGTCAGGGTAGGACTGTAGCTATTGTTATTTAGTCAGGGCTGGACCGTAACTATTGTTGTTTAGTCAAGGCAGGACCTTAACTATTGTTGTTTAGTCAGCGCAGGACCGTAACTATAAGAATAATAAACTATCCTTAACGAGAATAGTTTAATGGGTATCGCTAATTGTAGGCGAATACTAATGACTCTTGTCGAGAGTCCTGTTAATTCGTATGTGTGTGAGAGAGAAACGATCAAAGCCAAGATGGCACGATTAATCACGAGCCATCCGTTCCCAAAAGAGTGAGAGAGAGCTCGGATGTATGGGATCGGTCCGAATTGCCGTGCAAATATGATTCGAATGATAATTAAAATGATATCAAACGAAATGATTTGTGAGAAAGTCTCAATTGTACTGTATGATGCGTGATATGCAAGAGCGATTGCGTGAAAATTACTACTGATACAAGGGCCTCAGCTGGTGGTGCTGGCTATGGAGACTATACACATAGTGTATATAGTCTCCATAGTGTCTCCATAGTTGTCCTCGGCGTGTGTAGTCTCCATAGTGCTAGCCATCACACGAGCAAATTCGGTTTTTCCTATACGGCCCCGATTTGCGCATACGCCGCAACTTGACGATTACGATGTCTCCCGAATTTAAACGAATTCCGGTACCAAAATTGTTCGAGAAAATTCTAGTCGGAGTTAGAGCTAATATATAGATATAGTCATCTGATTTCTTACGCCCACGCTCTCTCTCAACTATGGAGGGTAGAGCTATTTTGTGGACACTTTTAGTCAAAAGACCATATGAGTGTGTGCTCACACACACACACACACACACACACACACACACACACACACACACACACGCGCGCGCGCGCGTATATGCTCCATCTAAATCTGAATCTAAACTTTCAATTATGCCAAATATTTAATATGTTGTTTTCTTTGATTACCTAAATTTTCATTGAAATCTGAACAGTGCTTTTTGTAAAATAAAATAAAAATTGTGATTTCTTATAAGATTCAATGTTAAACACGAACGTTTTAAAAGTTCAATATTTTTTACTGGTTCTTTGTAACTCTTTGGAAATTTAGTGAGATCATTATCTTACGTTCATTATTGATATACTAATAAACCAAATTTTGATAAATTCCGAATAGTAATTCTATGACCGACAGTACTACTGTACATTTCAAGAAAAAAACCGAATATCCAATCCTTACACTATAATATCTACATTAGTAAATAAAAGAGTAATATACGCCATTGAATTTTCGTTACAGTTAGTGAGTACTCAACCATTCGTAATATAATAAAGATATTTTCCACTGATGCACTAAAGAAAACGACCCAGTTATTGACAGTGTACTGATTATTGGAGCACTATTATGTTTCATTATATATTTAAACATTTTCAACATCCTAGGTGGTTATAAATATTACCATCTCGTCTTAGCCTCTTGAAAAATGAGAAAGTATTTCCGTCAATATTGATACTAAATTTATATATTATGGATTATATAAAATATGGCACAATTTGATTGATTATTATTCCTCAACGATAATAAGGTTAAATATATATATATATATATATATATATATATATATATATATATGCTATATATATATATATATATATATATATATGTATATATACACATATATATATACATACATATATATATATATATATATGCTATATATATATATATATATATATATATATATATATATATATATATATATATATGGGGAATAGCTTTCTTATAAATAAGTATCACACCTTTTAGAATTTTAATGTTGCCAATATTGTATAGAATTGAAAAAGAAATAAAAAATATAATAGATATTAGCTTCCGCGTCGTTGACGATAACAAATAAAAGAGTAAATCAAATAATTTTCATCATTTGGAAGTGTTATGAAACTTTAATAGTAGCTGTCAATAACAACAGATTAACGTTTATTGTGCGATATGCATTCCATAGAGATAAAAATAGATTTACCATCGACATCGCGGTTGTGCCAATTCTTGGTATTCGGGGATTCTATCAGCCGGAACAAATAACACGCTATATCGTTGGTATTTTCCAAAGCTCTTGAGCTAGTTGAACGAGAGTGCAGAAATTGAATGCTCAATTTGATAGCTTCAGTGTTATAGACCGCTTTTTATATAGTTAAAAATGAATCTGGATTCTTTCTTAATTACACATTGATAAAGGATTAAGCATCATTTGTGTTATAAAATTTTTTATCAAAGTTTGTGATTTTTTAATTAGAAGTTAAAAATAGAAATTGTTCCCTTAAGAGTTATGCAATTTTATTGATAAATAGTATTGATTCTGATAAATGGTTATCGAGTATGAATAAATTGTTTGCATAGTATAACGTGGAGTATGCAAATAATTATGCAGTGTAGCAACTTTTTAAAAGTTTTATAATAATACTAGCTGTTGTATCTCGAGTTGCTCGGATTAAATTAATTTTTTCATTAAAAACAATTTAATACAGAGCATTATCTCTCTAATGCATGACTGTGTGAAATTCTTCGTATGTATGATCGAATTTTTCATAAAATTGTCCTTGTGATTTCACACACATTGTTAATTTCACTTTTTCGGGTCCAACAAAAAATATAAATATATAGTCACACACTAATAATTCACTGATTATATTTTATTAATGTTCAATATGCTGATTGACTATAACTCACAAATTGTAAACAACACTTCACGCGCAGGCGCTAGAAAAAAAAATTAGAAAAACGGTAGACCCTGAAGGCCATCCCTGCAACTTCCCGCTAATTTCATACCTAGGTGCTTAAAATTGGACTAATGATGTTTTTGAGCTCTTCGAGCTCAAAAATACAAATTGTGTGTTATTTTGAGCTCCCCAAGTTCAAAGAGATAGCTTTTCTATGCTTTTGAGCTCTTCGACCTCAAAAGTCTGATAGAAGTATCATAGAACAATATTTTTTAAATTTTCAAACCGCAATAACTTTTGAATGAATCAACCGATTTTCACGCGGTTGGCAGAATTCGACGCAGTTTTTTCAGCCTCATCAAGGATCTTCAAGTTTAAATTGATAAAACAAGGGAATTCGGAGTAATTCCGAAAAAACATTTTTTTCGGTTTTCTTTCGTTCACGATATCTCTCGAACGAATCAACCGATTTTGACCGGATTAGCGGCGATCGACGTGGTTTTTCAAGGTTAAGGGCGGATTAGTTTTTGGAGTTGATCGATGAAGCCGTTTAGAAGTTATTCCAAAAAAACCACTTTTAAAAAAAAATTTTTTCTTAGTTTTTTTGATATTTTTCAAAATTTCTCAAAATCTATCGGTCTGAATCGGTTCAAATTCACAGGAAATCCAAGCTTGAGGGAACTCTTTAGAATGCCGTTTGGTAGGTTCCGATCGGTTTAGTTGTTGAAAAGTTATAAGCGAGTCACATCACTTATAACACATACATTATCACACACACACACACACACACACACACACACACACACACACACACACACACACACACACACACACACACACACACACACACACACACACACACACGCACGCAGACATAGTGACACCCTCGCGGGGATAGTCAGGGAAGTTCCCTGTGACCTTCAAACGTCGAGATCTGATGAAAACTCGATTTTTGCAAAACGGGGTGAAAACAATAACTTCCCAATTTTTGAAACTCTTCGATTTTCTTAGCGGGAAGTTAAAAAATGGCGGAGTCATCGTGGGCATAATCCAAATTTCAACCGACTATGATTCATATTCACACGAGATAATTTTTCGGATTATATCCCGTGTAACTTGCGCGATATAACCAGAAAAATTAATCGATTAAATCGGAGATGGCACGGAGTATATTACAAAAATAATTTAGTATACTCTGAAGTGTATTGGCTATCTTCTGAAATTTTTTTTCATCACAGATATCACGGAGTATAATTTGGGAGGATATGCAGTGTCTTTTTGTTCTTTCCGTGTAGATTATATAATTATTTATTTTTTATCAGAGGGTTTTTCTCGAAATTTTAATTTGTTTAAGAAAAATTCATGAATTTGCAATAGTTTTGCTGTTGCGAGGGCGAAGAAGATAGTAAGATTTCTCTAGATGAGTGCAAGGAGAAAACGACGAGACCCGTTCTTAAATTGAAATAAAAGTATTTACAAAAAGTTTCATACCTGGATATAAATGAACTTGTACGAAACTCTAATGAAAAAAATTGAGTGAACACCCCAAAGAATTAACTAACAGAAGAAAATATGTATTCACATTAAATGATAAAATTGATATGAATAATTAAAGTTTCCAAGCTCATTTCCACCAGAGTTTAATTAAAGTTATAATGATATTAAAAGTTAACTGTGTATGAATAGAAAGAAAAATGTTTGAAAAAATTACCTCCAACTCCCATGACAATAGGTCCAGCGTAGCTGAGATTATTGAGATGAAACCCCCTCGATTCATTCTTCACTCTGATCGTCATGTTACCTCTAATCTCTTGCGCCACGGATAACTGATCTGCGTAGTAGCCTGGAATAAATGCGTCACGGATATATATCTATATAATATAATAGCGCATCAAAAGTCAATGGAGTGTATCCTGATTACTCTGACTGGAATTAATATTCTCTTTAAACGATTATATGTATATACATGAACGTACATGCACGCTGTAAACCATATGTGCCACACATACATACATACATACATACATACATACATACATACATGCATACATACATACATAAATATATACGTATATGGATATTCATGTGTATATCTACATATTAATCTTGGTAGTTACAGAAATACTTACCAATAGTTGCCATACAAGCTCCTAAAAGCATCAGCAGTAATCCAATTCCCAAAGCTCTACAAGCGTGCCAGAGACACCTTGTGGTCACTTTACCTCGTACGACCTAATTAATTTTAACTTCATTATATTACTTTTATCATTCTTTCATGAGTCATCACTAAATTTAATATAGGTTCTTTAGTTGATACGGATACCTCATCATTTTATCACTAAATTTGAATCAAATAGCTAAGTTTTAAAATTAAATACAGTTCTTGTAAAAAAAGTAAAAAAAAACTTTGAATTAAAAATGATGAATAGAATTAAAAAATTGTGATTTTTGATGAAGTTATATTTATAATGAATTTAAAGTAAATGGTGAAGTATGATGATCATTAAAAGAACTTTTTTTATTCAAATGCCATTTCCAATAGAAATCGTGAAAATGGTTTTGATATTTTCTATTTCAGATATTTTAAGACCGCAGATAATTTAGATAATTTTTAATAATTGATGAGTTTGTTTCAGCCTTTTGATGGTTGATTTAACGATAGGTTATTCGAATATTTGTTATATTAAAGCAAATAATAACTAAGTAAAAATATGAGGATCGGAACTAAGCCAGGGCTCGAACCTGGATCTTCACGATTACATGCCTGTTAAATAATCATAATTTTTAAATTTATTGACTGTTTTCACTCATTACATAATATCTTCAATTTTTGACAACTTCGCCTGATATGAAACCGATTGCATAACAACAGACTATAATAAAAATTGAGTTTTTAAATTCGTTCAAACAATTTAATAAAAATGATCGAGTAATTAAAAATTATCTAACTCTGGGCGCTGGTGGTGTGCAACATTTAACATTGAATCTTTGATATTATAACTTTCTTTTTTCCTTAAATAACTCATCAGTCACGTAGGGCGAAAATGAAGTAAGAAAATTAACGGAAGAGGATTAAAGGTATCATTAGCAAAAATCATAATTGAAGTATTTGAGGCACTAAGCGAAAAGTGCATTAAGAGCTTTGGCAGAGAGAATGTAGTGGCTAGATGGTATCAAATAAATTTAATTAATTACATGGTCGATGAAAGTATAGAGAGATGGAGGGATATATACTGAGTGGTAGATCATGTTGCTGGCTGTGGTAGAGATAGGAAAAGATGACAAGTTTTATAAGTACATAAAACTGAGAAATAATTTACCTGAACATTCCACTGTGCCCCAGGACCGCAGGGTCTCCTTTCAGTCCCTTGCCAATGAATGCTCCCCTGGGGCATCCTGCACGCTCCTAAAACTTTAATTGACAATATATACCTTCACTCGGAACAAGTTCAGTGATAAGTTTATGTTTTTATTTTTTTTTTATTTCATTAAACGTGTTTAGTTTGAGTCCTAGTGCAGTAAAACAGTAAGCTTTTAAGTTGCCTTTCTGTTTATTACTTTGTGTGTGATGTTTAATTAAATTAACAATCTAATTTTCATTTGTATACAATCTCAAAGTTCCTTTGACCAATTCATCCTTTTTGTTTACGAGTGATGGGGTATTAATTATAGACACAGAAGAATTCTCGGAATGTTTTACTCTGAAATGTATAACAAATTAATGAGTAATTAGCTTATGCTAAAAACTCATAAAAACTTTTATTACAGTTTGCTTTGTTAGAAAAAAAAAAAATTAATTTATTTATTTTTAAATTTTTAGTTTTTTGTTAAAATTTGTTATTAGTTTTTCGTATCATTTTTTTTTTTCAACAGAAATTTGCTTTAAAAATTAATAAACTGCTTTTTGTTTGAATAACAAACTCTAATTGAGATATTTTTTTACCACTGTAAACTTTTCACATATTTTTAAATCTGAAAGATATTTATCGCTTTTTTCGGGAATTCTGGTTTGGTGAATAGTCATTCTCCTTTATGCCAGGAGATTAACAGATTGTTCGATTTGAATAGTTGAAACAACCGGAAAGATTTATTGGGGTGGTTGTATTCAGATTCGGACATCCATTGCGTCAGCTGTCAAATTGAAAAAAAAAAAAATGGCTCTGCTAATATTTCAGGTTGTACTACGAAAATCGGTTTTGTTAAAATGAAAATAAAGTAAACTTTTAGTAGATTTCACACACTGATAAAAAAATTGACTTGACTCAAGAGCCAAACTCTTGAACCAAGAATTCCATTTTGAAGAAAAATGAAAGAAAGAATTTATTCTCTTGACTCAAGAATATCATTTTCTTCAAAATGGTATTCTTGGTTCAAGAGTTTGGTTCTTGAGTCAAGTCAATTTTTTTATCAGTGCAGAAATCTAACTATTGCATTTCTCCTCATGAAGGAACTGCCGAAAAATTTGGCTATTTCCTGACTCAGTTCGTCAAGCTGATTCAAAAAATATATATCGTAAACCAGGAATTTAATAATATTAAATATTTGTATTATATACATAAGTCGATATTTCAAACAGGTCTTATTAAAATCTTATTTGTATCTCTTTATATATTTTTTATTATTATTATGAATCTAATTCATTATAAGTCTCTAAGTGAGAAAATTAATTATGTAGAAATAATGAATATTTGTTGATTATTTTTTCTCTTCTTTTCATAATGCTTTATGTCTAATTATTATAAGTATTCTTTATTATAATGATTATGTATATCTACAGTATTTATTGTACACAAAATCTATCTGTACTTAATATATTGCCATTCGGCCTGTGCCTTGGCATTTAA
Source organism: Cotesia glomerata (assembly GCF_020080835.1). NCBI lineage: Eukaryota > Metazoa > Arthropoda > Insecta > Hymenoptera > Braconidae > Cotesia > Cotesia glomerata. The sequence continues at coordinate 22,749,609 of NC_058159.1, read as the reverse complement.
TATCAATAAATAAATATAATTCAAAAGTTTATATATATAGTTTCTACACTACTCACAAAAATTAAGGGAATAAAAAAAAATGCAAATTTTTTTAAAATTTTGGACGGACTGTATTTCAGCGGAAAATGATCGTATCGCAAAATTCGAAAATTAAGATAAAAAATTTTTTTTTGTCAAAAAAAAAAAAATTTTTTTTTTTTATTTTCGAATTTTTTTGTTTGTCTTTTTTTTATAATTCAAATTTACTGATGAGCCGAGGCAAATTGAGTGCAACACAAAAAAAAATCAATTCTTCATTTTTCTGAAGATTGCAGCACGATAATGGATAAAATATTATTCCTTTAATTTTTTCAAAATTTTTAATACTCGGGCCGGAAAAACTACTCAATGGATCGATTTGAAAATTTTCAGGGTTTTTAGGGATACATTGAGGTGTAAAAATTTCTGCAATGTCTAGCTTCCCCATCAATATTTGTTAAGATACAGTTGATTAACCAAAATAAGGGAAAAAGTCACTTTTTTCAACTTTCTTTAAAGCGGTATCGTACATCGATAAGATTTTTTTTCTGGAATTTTTTCATATGATTTCATTAGGAATTTCTTCCAGTTTCCAAAACTGTCCTTTTTTTTCTGTGCGATTGTTGGTTGCAGAGATATTGATGGTTAAAGACATAAACGTCCTTTTTCGTCTAATCTCGGATATCTCCGCAAAAATGGTCGTATCAAGCTAAATAAAAAATGCAATTAAAGCTGAATAATCAGGCTATCTGTTACATAAGGTCGCTTTGTCTGAAAAAATTTTTCCGAGCCCGTAGAGCAAAAAAAAAAATTAAAAATTTGGAAAATTTTTTTTTCGCTCTATTTCTTCGAATCATGTTGAAAGCGTAATTCCTAAAAAATTTTGACTCCAAGATCTAAAAACTAGAGTCTTTGAGCTTTAAAATGCATTTTTTATTTTTGCGATACGATCATTTTCCGCTGAAATACAGCCCGTCAAAAATTTTAAAAAAATTTGCATTTTTTTTTTATTCCCTTAATTTTTGTGAGTAGTATATATATATATATATATATATATATATATATATATATATATATATATATATATATATATATATGTATATACTAGCTGTTACCCGCCCGCTTCGCTGGGCGCTTTATAAAATTGCATTTTTAGATCTAGACTTGAAATTTAATTAGAGTATTGTTTTGATTTGTACAGATTCCAAATGAGTATTGAAATTTTAGTTAAAGTCACTGCAAGTCTCATAAGTAAAGTTCAAATCTGTCTAGCTTCAATTGCAAAGAATTTTTTTGTTATTTAAAATTTTCTCAGTGACATCAATATTTTATAGAAAATAAATTTAGCATGTTTTTTACGAATTCTATTTAAATAAGTAGCCAAATTTATTTTTCACATACCCAGTGTTTGGAAAATGCATTCATTTTAATCAGATACATTCCCGCGATCCCGCAATAAGAACAATTTATAAGTTATGTAATCAGCAAAAATAATATGTATATAAAATTCTTAATCCGTTGACCGAATTACTACATGTAATGTTAAGTTTTGGAAACCTAGCAATTACTTTTTTCCCGCTGCTAAAGAGACGTTTGCTGTAAGGAAATTTTTAGTAAATGTTATTAAATCTCAATAGATATGGTTGAAGTTTCATGTTTCAAAAAGTTCTAGTTTATAAACAACAACATTTTCAGTAGATTTCATAGATATCTAACTATTTTATTTCATGAAACCAATTAATTTTCAGATAATTATCATAACCAAACATACGATCAGCATATAAACATAAATTTTCGACACTTAGTTCACCAAAAATAATAAGCTTCTTTTTCTTAAACTTTTTTTAAATGACGTTAAATCAATCAAATATCAAGGTTATGTAATAAAAACAAAAGAAAATCGTATTAAAAACAAATGAATAAAAAATGAGAGTCTTTTGTTTTTCTTAGCAGGAAAAAATGTATGTAAAAGTAAATCCTAAAAAAAATGACAAATGGTTGATAAAATCCAAAAAATAAGTAGCCCATAACCATCTACGGAAAATTCTGCGTCGAATGGTAGCAGTCCCATCCCGATAGCTTCAGTAGTTTTGACGTCAACTTTAGTCAAATAAACCCTATTTCGCTTATATATATTACACTCACGCATCCGCCCACGCATCTGCCCACGCATCCGCCCACGCGTTGGTAGATGGAACTAAATTCTCAAAAAAAAAAAAAAAAAAAACGTAATACCCTTCATGCCTAAATGAAATAATTAGTGAAATTTTCCACCCACGCATCCGCCCACGCGATGGTAGATGGAACTAAATTCTCAAAAAAAAAAAAAAAAAAAAAAAAAAAACGTAATACCCTTCCGATAAAAAAACAAATGAATTGAAGAAAAATGCTCGTCTTTTGTTTTTATGGGCGGGAAAAATGTTTATCTAAGTTAAATAGAAATAAAATGGTGAAGGATTGATGGAATTCGAAAAATAAGTAGCCTATAACCATCTACAATTCATTCCGCGTCGAATGGTCCTAGTCCCATGTCAATATGTTCAGTAGTTTTTGCGTGATTGACGGTCTACTAAACCCACTTTCCCTATATATATATATAGATTTATACGATATAACGCGGCTTGTCACGACGATAGCATCTCCAATTTATTACGGATCTTTATCAAACTTAACATACTCATTTTACAGATAAATACCAAGGTCAAGTTCAAAGATGAGCTTAATCGGGCAAGTAGTTTAGAAATGGTACGATTTTAAAATTTAAAAAATCGTAAAAATTAATATTTCTTCACTTTCTTTCTCGAATAACTTTTGACTGTAATGACTTATTGAAGCTCTGTAAATTGCATCTGAAAGCTTTTTAAATAAGCTTTAATTTGAGTACCATAAGGTATGTGTAGTCTCAAAATTACGTCCTACTTCGCTATGCCTATTATGGAATTTGCTGTTGCATTCGTTTCTATGATAATACAATTTTTTCGTAACTTATGAAAAAGGCATTCTATAAATGTGATTGAAGTATTTTTATTATCAATGTTGTGATTTTCTGTCAATAATAAATCTACTTTCATTTCGGCTGCCGAAGGGCTCTTTTTTTTACCGTAAATATAGCTTCAATTTCTATGAAAATACTTCTGGTAGCTGTAATTTACGAAATTATCACAATGGGAAAGATTATAATCACCATGACTAATTATTACCCGTGCAGAATAATCACCGACTCAACTCAATTAATCAATCAAATCTATGACAATAATGATAATGCTGGTTGTCAATATTTGTCTGATCAATAGTAATAGACACTCGTAATAGTGCATTTGAAAGCCACCAATGAGGCTTTGATGATTTAATAGTTAACGGTAGACGATTTTGAATTGAATTTAATGTACTGTCAAAATAGATTTACCATTATCAAACGTACTAGACATACTTATAACCAGATTAGATTACCGGAAGTAATTAGGAAATGACACGGAACCTTAACTGAAATGAATCGATTGTAATTATTAATAATAAGACACTTGTTTCTTGGTTTACTCTAAATATTTTCAATTACTTTTTCGTTTCCAATTTATTTTTTATCAATTATTTTCTTCTAAAGCAGACGAAATTTTAGTGCTACTTGTTTCAAAACAATTGGATAGCAAAACTGAAAGTTATATTGCTTAGACAGCCAGAAAATTTTTATTGAAATAGTGTTGATAAAACAAATAATTAAATTTTTTGTGCGATTAATTTTCTAATTCAAGTATTAAATGAATATTTTTTAAAGTTTTTCAATAATATTGGCGAATTTATTTAAAGCAAAAATAAACACATTAACAATAAAATGTATTTTTAAACAGAAAAAATGGAACTGAAAAATGACTAAAAATAATTTTACTAGACCAAAAATAACGAACATAAAACTATTCATTTATGCAATCGAGAAGATGATACAAAAAATATCGCGCGGTTTTATTCTACTAGCTTTGTTAAAATGGAAACCGTGTGTTCGCTATTTTTTTCATTTCATCACGTACTTCAGTTTTTTTCTTTTTTCCCCCAAGAGTTGATCATTCCTAACAATTTGCCCCTGTTGCTTCTTCTCTTGCTCTTTCCTATTTCAATTTACTATATTACTTAAGGCTGCCGTTTCAAAATCCTCAATTTCATCGATATCACTTTGTACATATTGAAATAATCTGTAGATTAAATTAGAGACATTGTACAAATTAACACATCGTTGAAATTAAGATCGATTAAAGTTAAGTAACGAGAACTAGTGTTCTACAAGTCTACGAATCCTCGTGTTAATTTAGATCGAAGCAACTCTATTCTACGATAATTCTTCATTCTTTCTAGTAAGCGCTAGCGACTTGAGGTCTTTATTCTCGAAATATACTTAAAAACGTTGTGAATTTGACATTAGATTTAAACGAACGAAAAATGCTTAACTACAAAATGTTTATTTTCAACTCTGCACGGAGAAAAAATATTGCTACTGGAGCTATCTACTAGATCGTTCCTACAGCAAAAAGTCTTCCGACAGTAGCAATACTGTATGGCTCTGGTAGCAATACTTTAGATGGCTAGAATAGCTATACTACATTTTTCAACGGCGCCATCTAACATAACCACATACACACATATCAATATCAATTAGTTAAATAGCAATATTTATAAATAATGATTTCAAAATAATTTATAAAAATTTAATTTATTAATTGATGAATTTCAAATTATTTATTTTATTATTATTGAATAAAAAATTAAATTAAAGAATATTAAAAAGGTCAATAAAAAATTTGGATAATTATCATAATTATTATCATAAGGCTCTTATATTCACACGGCGTGGATTTATCAGGACTTTTTTACGTATGAATAAACATGTCCAATAAAGTATTATAAATTATAATTCTAATAAAAATTAGAAATACGGTTGACCCTGAAGGCCATCCCTGCAACTTCCCGCTAATTCCATACTTAGGCGCTTAAAATTGCACCAATGACGTTTTTGAGCTCGTGGAGCTCGAAAATACAATTTATGAGTTATTTTGAGCTCTCCGAGCTCAAAGAGATTGCTTTCCTATCCTTTAAAGCTCTTCGAGCTCAAAAGTCTGATAGAGATTTGATAAGACACTATTTTTTGAATTTTTAAATCACAATAACTTTTGAATGAATAAACCGATTTTTACGCAGTTAGAAGCATTCGACGCAGTTTTTCAAGCCTCACAAAGAATCTCAAATTTTGAATTGATCGCGCTAGGAATTTTGGAGTTATTCCGAAAAAACACTTTTCGGTTTTCTTTCGTTCACGATATCTCTCGAATGAAGCAACCGATTTTGACCGGACTGGTGGCGATCGACGTGGTTTTTTGAGTTTAAGAGCTGATTAGTTTTTGGAATTGAACTATTAAGCCGTTTAAAAGTTATTCCAAAAAAACCACATTTGAAAAATTTTTTTTTTTCAGTTTTTTTAAGATTTCTCAAAATTTATTGATCTGAATCGGTCCAAATAGTTTTTAAAATCTAAGTTTGGTCAAGCCCTTTCGAATGGCACCAACCGCGATGAAATCGGTCAAGCCGTTCAAAAGTTATAAGCGGTTCACATACTTTCACACACACACACACACACACACACACACACACACACACACACACACACACATACAGACACCGTGACAACCTCGCGGGGATAGTCAGGGAAGCTCCCTGTGACCTTCAAACGTCGAGATCTGATGAAAACTCGATTTTTGCAAAACGGGGTGAAAACAATAACTTCCCGATTTTTGAAAATCTTCGATTTTCGTAGCGGGAAGTTAAAAATGGTAATGTATTATTTATCACCGGTGTAAGTACACGGAGAGAAAAGAATAGAACGCATTCCTATGCTAGAATGGTAACCATTACCATGTTACATAGTAACGAAAATTTTTGTGAGAACCCTGTGTAAATTCGCTAATAAAAATCTTAGAAATTGTGATAAAAATATGAACAATCACCCATTCGATGCGGAATTAAATTCTGAAAATAATGTTGTTGTTTTTTTATTTTTTTGATGAAAATTTCAATTTGTTATTAACAAAAAACATGACCAAAATAAAAAATCTCAGTTTTTCGTAAATAACTCAATAACTATTGGTGATATCAAAAATCAGAAAAAAGATCCTTAAAGAGGAGAAAATTTCTGAAAAACGTCTCGACTTCCGGAATTCCAGCTTGAAAAACAATAATTTTTATTTAATGTTAAAAATAGAGTTCCGCTCGACTTTTGTTACACGGCCGCGCCGATGCTAAAATACGACGGCAATTGCGCGGAACCCTATTTTCAACATTAAATAAAAATTATTGTTTTTCAAGCTAGAGTTCCGGGAGTCGAGCCATAACAACATTATTTTCAGAATTTAATTCCGCATCGAATGAGTGATTGTTCATATTTTTATCACAATTTCTAAGATTTTTATTAACAAATTTACACAGGGTTCTCACAAAAATTTCCGTTACTATGTAACATGGTAATGGTTACCATTCTACATAGGAATAAGTTCTATTCTTTTCTCTCCGTGTATAATTATAACCAGAAGTTTGACAATTTTAAAAAAGTAAAAAATAATATACGAAAATAACAATAAACAAACGCCTAAAACTTGAAAAAAATCTATTTTAGTACAATTTTCGTTAATTTTATTTTTTAACTAAGTTTAAACTTCTTTAAAAATTAAAAAAAAAAAAATAAGCTATCTAATAATTTATTACGTATTTATTATTATAAAATTAATTTTTTACTCCACATAATAAATAAATCTGTATCAATCAACAAACTAATTTATATCTCTGTGAAAAAAAAAGTTTTTGAATTAACATTGGTTTTGAGTTCTAATAATATTCTACTCTAATTTAAATTATTTTTCTAGATAAATTTAATTCAATTATTTTTTTTCCTGATTATTTAAATTATAATCTTCGAATAAAACAATGTTTCTTTGAGATTACATAAATAATATTTTATTGGGTAGTCATCAGTAAATTCACAATAAACAAAACAAATATTTTAAGGTTATGAAAAATGTGAACACACAAGACTGCGCGCGAAATCTGAGACCAGCAAAGCATTTAGTCCTCTCAGCAATCCCTTACGGCTCTTCCAGCTATCTCGTATAGCTATTTTAGCCATCTAACGTATTCCTCTCAAAGCGATCTAGTAGATGGCTTTAGTAACAATCAAACAGCTGGTTAAATGGGGATAGCTACTATAGTAATACAATGCTGCTCTGAGAGCGATATTATTTTTTCTGTGTCCTTCATTTCTTTGATCTTTCCTATTTTACAGCACTTTCGTTGTAAATTAATTTGAAAGCATTAAAATGTAAATGATATGCTTTGTAATACAGTTTTAAAATTGGTCGCAGAAGGAAAGAACTTTGTTCTGCATAACAATAATTCTCATTGTGAACATTTATTGCATAAATTTAAATAATTTCAATTACTTATATCATATATACGTGATAATGGAGATACTTAAAATAATGAACATAAACCATTATAAAAATTCTACTCATAAAATTTTATTTCAAGTATCCGGAGTTATATCATGTTTCACTATAATTAATTTTTTTCTTTTACGGAAAATAAATTATAATAAGGACGATAAAAATTGCGTAGTACTATTTGCTAAAGTATAAAATAAAGTAGGAACTTCAATAAAGATTTCCAACGTGTAGAACATTAAACTACAATTTTTATTCTTACTACAATTTATTTCCGGTGTTGAAAAAAGTTAATTTCGTTTAGTAATATTTTCCGTAAATAAATTCGGATGTTCTTTTGTTAAAGAACCATTTATTTTTCAGGTTCAATATAGAGCTGGTTAATATGAGAATTTTCCATCATGTTCCGGTTGAGAGAAGTTGCTTTTATAAAAGTTAACTTTAGCCATTAGCGCACTACTTACTCTTTCTATAAATTATATAAATACAATTTTTTATTCTATTGTTACAAAAAAAGTTATTTTATTTTTGAGCTAGTGATAATCTATCTAATTAAGAGAATAAGGAAAATTTTTTCTCCGGCGTATTTATATGATAAAATGAGTTTTTAAAAATTAAATTTAGTATCACTGGAAGTCTTGACCTAAATTTGTGCCTTTTCAATGTTGCATATGCTTTTTTTAATAGTAAATTTATTATGATAAGTTTTTTAAGTAGTTATAAATAGATTCGAATTTCGCGATAAATATAATTTATTTATTTTGTTTTGTACACGTGAATGTAATTATATGTCAAAAATTAATTTACATAATTAAGAGGCTAAAAAAAATTTTTTTAACGGGTATATCTTTATCGTAAATTGGGTTTGAAATTTTTTTCAGCGATAGTCATTTATAATTCAAATAATTAAGAGAGTAAGGAAAATTTTGTGACGAGCATATTATTATTTTGAAAAGAATTTTTATTGTCAACTTTGGTATCATCAAAATGGTCTTGACGAGATTTATGCCTTTTCACGGTTTTATATATTTTTCAGTGATAGTAAATTTTTTGTGTTGAGTTTTTGGAGCAGTTTTGAATAGCTTGTTAGTTCTATAAATTTTTCCCGTCACATTTTTCATCTAAATATTTGTAATTGATCCTGTCATAGCACTATTATTGTTCAAATTTATTTATAAAGTATCGAAACTATGAATAGTGTGATTAGAAATATTGAAAAATCATTAAGCCAAACTTTTCTTATTTATAATCCGTCTTATAGTGATTGTAGGTTGCTAGCATTGTATAGTTATTTAAGTATAACTCGTATGAATTTTTCAAAAATAATTAAACCCGAAAAATTGAAAAGTTGTTACTAAGATCTAATAAATAAATTACTCGGAAAAAAAATATCGCTCACAGATCTGTTTGATTGTTACTGGAGCCATTTACTAGATCGATCTGACAGCAAAACGTAAGATGGCTAAAATAGCTATACGGGATCGCTGGGAGAGCCATGTGGGATTGCTGAGAGGGCTAAACGTCTCCCCATGCAGGAAACCCCCAGAGTTGACAAAGGGGCCAGGCTTGGGCCAGTACTGGGAAACCTAGCTTCGGCGTACCTGTATTGGCCCATGCGTGGGCCAGGCTGTTTAACCCAGCCTCGGCCATGCCAATGATTACCCAATCTTGGGCCAAGACTGGCTAACTCAGCCTTGGCCATTCATTGGCGACCCAAGCGTGGGCCAAAACTGGTTAACCCAGCCTCGGCCATGCCAATAATTATCCAAGCTTGTGCCAAGACTGGCTAACCTAGCCTTGGCGATTCATCGGTGACCCAAGCTTGGGCCAAGACTGGGCAACCACGCCTTGGTCGGCCCAATTATTACCCGAGCCTGGGCCAGAACTGGGTCACCCAGTCATGGCCACAATGATTACCCAAGGGTTAGCCAAGATTGGGAAACCTACACTGAAAAAAAAAATTAACTTAATTCAAGAGAAAAATTCTTGAACTAAGAAAATAACTTTGAAGAGTTTAATTGTCTTCAATCAAAACGAAAAATTCTTTAATTAAATAAAATTTACTTAAATCGAGAAAAATTTCTTAGTTTAAGAATTTTTCTACTCAAATCAAGAAGATGAAATTCTTAAAAATTATTTACTTGATTTAATTAAGTAAATTTTTTTTTCTTTGTAGCCAAGGGCGTTGAATCGCAACCAAGACTTGAGCCAGAATTGGGTAACCTAGCCTTAGCCATTCAATGGAAAATTCAAACTTAATAAATCATTAAGTAATAGAATTTTAAACAGTAAACATTTATTGTTTAACGAATATTTGCTAACAAGTTCTAAAATTTAAAATTTATTATTTAACCAAGACAATTGCATATCGTCAAAATTGATGTAGTCTTAAAAAAATTAAAATATAATAATTTACAGTTGAATTTTTAATATTGATAATTTTAAACATGAAAATTTATCATAAGATATTAAAAATATACAGAACGATGTACAAAGTTTAAAGTAATATAACAACTTGACTCTTTCATTTTTTTTAACTATAATAAACATTTGTAAAAAATAGTTAATTTTCATCGAAACACAATATTAAATAACATAAATTATATAAATAATAAACCGTCATACTTCGTCACTATATAGATTTAGCTTATCAGAATAATAAGATGTGCATCAACTTATCGGTCGTACGGTGTAAGGGTTAGTTATCGGTCTGGCAAGCGCGCGGCTCAGGTTCGAATCTCGATTAGAAGAACGGATACGGTTTTCACACTTTATTTCTTATAATTAGCAACAGTTAGGTTTGAATTTACTTTACTTACAAAATAAAATAAAAAAATAACATTCCAATAATTCTTTTTTATCATTTTTTATCAAATGGCATGGGCCAGACTTGAAAATTAACTATGGCTCAGTCCTGGTAACCAGGCTTGGCCCATCGTTATCATTCCAGACTTCAACCAGGACTGGGCCAAGCCTGGCTTACAAGCTTGGCCCAGAGTTTTACATAGTTGAGCCAAGGCTGGGCCAAGCTAGGCCCCGTGGTACTTTCCTCTATGGGTCGCTATAGCCTCAGATTAAGCACGCTGTCTTGTGTGTTGACATATTTTATCAACTCCACAATATTTGTTTATTGTGAATTCACTGATGACTACCCAATGAAATATTATTTATGTAATATCAAAGAAACATTATTTAATTCAAACATTGTAATTCAAACAATCAGTCAAGATATAGTTAAATTCAATTTATCTAGAAAAATGATTTTAATTAAAGTGCAATATTATCCAAACTTAAAACCAAATGATAATTCAAAAAATTTTTTTTCAATTAGTTTATTGATTGATACAGATTTATTTGTCATGTGGAGAAATAAAATAATTTTATAATATTATTTATGAGTTTTACTTGTATACCGTTATCGGGTTTTTACAAGGCTGATATCCCCACTCTATTTTGGGGATTCATCAACATCTCCGCTCTAAACTGCGGCTGTGCACCGACTTATGTCTTCTGTACCGCATTTATCCTGAACCTCACCTCTAGGCTATTGGAACAATAACAATGGGCAAACCACAGAGAAAACCCATATTAGTACAGTCGGAGCTGGGCTACGTTTACAGTGATTGATAAGAAATTCTTCTTTATCGACCACTGGAGCATTATTAGGCCCCTCTCCTAGTGTGCAGAGATCCCTCGCGCTAGACTAAGCGGTCACCCATCCAAGTGCTAACCGCGCTCAACGCTGCTTAGCCTTGGTGATCGCCCAAGTCAGACGTGTGCCGCCCGGCTACCTCTGCCTATTAAATAATTTTATAGTAATAATAATAAATAAGTAATATATTAGTAGATAGTATATAAAAAATAGGAACGAAGGAGGTCTCATTAATCCATAGTAAATAGCATATTATATTTTTTTAATTTAAACAAAAATTTTAATTTAGTTAAAAAAAAAACTCACAAAATTGCATTGAAACAGTTTTTTATAAGCTGAGACACGACAAAATGCCTCGGTCCTATCAGCCTAGAGAACTACCACTCGAAATTTTCGTTACCGACTCTAGCTAATATAATGTGTATCTCCCGTGACGTCACAAGACAACACGGAGAGGGGAAAATGAGTTACGAACCTCAAAACCCGAGCATTGATCGACACTTTGATCTATCCCCTGGTGTCAACCACCACGCTAGGTATTTCCTTGTCAATTTTACCACTATACTACTACTATTATCATTATCAGGTGATTACTCACCAAAAATTCATTAAAAGTTTATTACTAATTATTACTAAAAGTTTATTACTAATTATTCTAATATTTTCTATTACCACTATTAGGTGATTACTCGCCACAATTTACTACTAATTTTCTTATGTAATTCTAATATTAAGTAATATTTATTCTACTGCTACAATTATCTTATTTAATTGTTAAGTTGCGTTACCGAAATATAACAAGTTTATATTAAAAGTGCTTATTTTGTGTAATAAAGTTAAGTTTATTGTAATCATCGCTATGCGCTATTACTGAATCACTACTATTCACCTATCTCAACTATTTATATTCAATCAAAAGGGTCAATCAAGGACGCAGAATAATCACCGCAGTTAATATTGTAAGTAAGTAAAATAAATTAACTGGCACGCGTGAGAACTTCTGTCCAATTTTCTAAAACCATTCAAAATCTACAACATTCATTTGTTTACGGAAGCGGGATATTCCAAAGCCGCGAATCCCATTTTTTAGAGGTTTAGATGATTAGTTTTCTTATCCGTAAGGTCTAACGGCCTAAGTAATTAAAATTTTAAAGAAAGTAAAAATTTAATGTCCCAAAGTTTAAAGCGTTTTTTCATTGATATTTTTGTAAATTATTTATTAATTTTTTTAAAATTGTCGAACTTCTGGCTATAATTATACTTATTGGTGATAATTGATAAATAATATATTACCATGTTTTTATTTGAATTATAATTTACAATAATTCATTGTAATAGCTATCCAAATTTTTTATTGACTTTTTTTATATTCTTTAATTTAATTTTTGTTATTCAATAAAAATAAATAAATAATTTGAAATTATTCAATTGGTAAATTAAATTTTTTAATATTCATTCTCTCAGGTTTAAGCTTTACAAAATTTCAAAAAACCAAATCAGGATGTAGTAGCCCAAATAAATTTATGTTTTCTTTCATTTATTCCAATTTACAACGTTTTGTCAACATAATTCTGACTTCATCAAGCAACCTATGTGTGACATTTAATAAATTTTATTAATCTTGATTTGGTTTTTTGAAATTAAATTTTTTATAAATTATTTTGAAATGATTATGTATAAATATTATTATTTAATTGTTCGATATTGGAATGTGTGTATGTGGTTATGTTAGATGGTGCCATTGGAAAATGTAGTATAGCTCTTCTAGCCATCTAAAGTATTGCTACTGTAGGGATAAGTTTTGCTGTAGTAGCAATCTACGAGTAGCTATCTAGTAGATGGCTCCAGTAACAATATTTTTTTCTTCGTGTATGAATTTAAAACTCAGAGAGAAAAAGATCAGGATTTAAAAAAAGCTACATACTTAATTCTTTTTCAGTTACTCGAGGTTAAAAAAACATCTCAAGCTCTAATATTTTAAACACAAGCGAGATTTCAACATGGACTTGACCATCCTAGCCGAAAAATTGAGCTTACAAAATCCCAGGAGACTTTGCATAAAAACTCAACTTTTTCTTAGACAACACATTGCGAATAAACCTACAAAAAATATATTATCAACTCCCAGTGGATTTCATCTTTCCCTCATACAAGTCTTTTTTATTATTTTTTCTCAAGAATTTATGAAACAGTCTGCAAATAACATTTTTACCATTTTTTGCATCCATGTCTTTCTTCATTTTACCAAATTTGTAAAATAAAATTTGGTTGCAAGAACAAACTGTAGTCAACGTAGTAGAATTAAGTCTACAGAGAGCTTAAGTTCAGATATTTTTCAGAGGATTACTTGTACTATTCCGTCTGAAAAGATGCTTGAATCATCATGCAGGATTTTCTGGGTTTTTGCTGGCTTACTGTATACTTAATTTTCTAACCCAAAAACTTATTATTATTTGACGGTTGGAGAATGTTATTACACAGTTTAAATAGTTCAAACATTGAAAATTCAAATTTGTTCTTACAGTCAATAACATTTGATATCATATGCTTTTAAACGTTTCTTGCAGTTGAAAAAGTTTGAATGTTTCACAATTATATACTATAACACACAAACATTGAAACTTCTTACATTCACGAATGTTTGTATTAAAACTTGGAGTAAAAATATTCAAAAATCATCAAAATACTTTTATTGTAAATTGGAATACAAAGATCTGCACTTTTTTCTATATTAAAAAATCAACTTTAAGCTTACGATACCGCAGAAAATAAAAATACAATAAAAAAAAAAAAGAAACAAGATTACAAAATATTTCATAGAAAAAATTAACAGTGACAAATCATTAAAAATGGGACGAAACGTCTTTGAAAAAATTTAGCTCAATATGCTACATCAAGTAAAAATATTCTTTGTTGATATAACACAGGATATATTTTATGAACATTCATTTCAAAAATACCCTGTACCTATTAAGCTTGCGGCGTTTATACTCACTTTTACACTATTATTCATGTTTATTGATACTAGCTACATGAGATAATATTTAAATGAACGGAAAAAAAGTTTAGGTAGTTTTATTAAAAAACGTGGATGCTGAATCGAGATTGTATATTTTTAAAATGCTATTAAGAGTAATTATTTTAGTATTTTAAAAAATAAAATATCTGAAAAATGCAAGATCCCAAGAATTTAGTTTCAAGCTTTATGAGTTGTATATGATATTTTTTATTAACATTTAAATATACATTTTTTCATTCGTTTGTTTAATTTAATATGATTATTATTTTTATTATTACTTTTTTTATTCACGGCATTCTTTTCGTGAGCAATGAAACTTAATAATTATAACACTTTAATGTCATATAATATTATTAAAAACAGTACCATCAGTGTTTCAATAAAGAAATTTGATGAGATGCTAAGTAGGTGACCCGCTAATTAAAAAAAAGTAAATCCCAAAAATTTAGAAAGGCTTATTTTTTTCATGCTTAATATTTTTCGGTTGTAACAAAATAATTTACCCGAACGAATCCACGATAAAATGACCCAATTAAATTCGATATTTATTGAGCAATGTTCCGTTGAAGGTCATTTTATCCTCGGTTATTCAGTCGCGTCACGATTTTGACAGTTTAATGATCATTAGTACTCACGGATTAAACCTAGCTTAAAAATAAATAAATTTCCAAATTAATATGAATACACTCAAAATTCTGAATATTAAACGTATTGCACGAATTTTTCTGAATTCATTTATTAGTGACAAAAACAATAATTGCTATAAACGAAGATTGAAAATCTACTTGAGTCTCATTTAAGTTTAGTTTCAAAAAACATCAATTTATCACAATAAGAAAAGAATTCTTGGTTAACTCTGACCATAAATCATTTGAATAAGAAAAATTTTCGCGAATCATGTCTCATTTTCTGTAATGAAGAACCTTGAAAAATAAGAGCCAAGAACGCAAATAAAAGAAGGTTTCAACTCAGACCATTAATTATAAGCCGGGGTGTATTAACGTTTATATCGTAAAACGTGAAAAATCACGAGAACCACTTAAAAAACTTATTCTTCCACTTGGCTACAACGCTCGAGAACTCATTTAATTTCCTCCCTTATCTCGTGTTCATTTTTTTATCTTTTTATCATCATGGTGTCTTCTATCTTATATCCTTGGAATCTCCTTTTTTTTTTCTTGTATTCTATTCTATGTACTTATCTGCTATACAATCTCGGTTTAGCTCGGAACACATTCCTCCCATATATTGTATATATGTATATATAATATCTACATAGAGTAACAGTAACATAGTTCCAGATTCAACTCAAGAGTGTCATTTGCCGTCGACGTATTCGACGTACAATAAAGCCTGAATTGTTTCTGCATATTTACATTCACCTACACTTAGATATAAATACATACATAAGTTGTATATATTGCTAAAATTACAAATACACGGAACAGATATACAAGTCAAAGGATATTAGACTTTTCTTCGTATATATACGTATAAACTTAGACTTTGTATAGCAGTACAAGGGCTTAGTGTGAAATGCCGTCTCATTGTTTCTGACATTTCTCTTTATACATTTGTACTCCCTACCGTGTATGCATAATTTTACTCGAATAAGTTATCGGTGTGGTGAATATGTCAAAAAACTCAAGTCTAGGCTGATTAAAAAAAGGTTTGAAACATTCCAATTTTTCTTTTTTTTTCTTATGCAATAATTTTTTGCGTTAAAATTTCTCATGATAGAAATTTTGATGTCAGAATTCTTAAGAGAAAATTAATTTTTGTGAGGTTTAATTTTTCCGGCATAGAAAAAAAAATTAACTTGAATCAAGTGACAATTTTGAAGAACTTAATAGTCTTAATTTAAGTAGAAAAATTTTTTTTGGTCTAAGTACACTTTACTTGATTCAAGATAATGAAACATTTTTAAAATTATTTTCTTGATTCAAGTAAATTTTTTTTTCAGTGTAAATAAAAAAGGCAGAGTAGCCAATTTAATGCGACCGAATCAAAAACTTTTTTTTGAAGTGAGAATTATACATTGCTGTCGTATTTAATTTTTAAAATTTAACTTGTTTATCGATTTACTATGGGTGAGTTTTTCAATTTTGGTACTGTAAGGATTTCTTAATTCAGCAACATTTTAATCATCCGGCGCTCAAAATTTTCATAATTACTCAGTGAAAGAAACATTAAAGCTAAATATTTAATGCTATGGAACTTCTATATAAATAAAAATAAAATGCCGCATGTATGTCCACGCATCACTTGAGAACGGCTGGACTGATTGGGCTAATTTTTTTTTGCTGTCTTCAGAATTTTCAGGAGAAGGTTTGTATGTAAAAAAATTTTCAAAAAATCCTCCCCTAAAGAGAATTGCGAGGGCGTTAACAATGAATAATTCCCGTCTTTAAACTATGGATCTTATAGACCCCAAATTTGGTAGGAATCTTCTGTAAGGGATATAGAAATAATCTATGGACGAATTTCACGATAGCTCACTTCACAGGGGGTTGCGGGGGCAGATATTAACAATGAAAATTTTTAATTTTCAAACTATAGATCCTACAGACGGCAAATTTAGTTGGAGTCTTCCATATGTGGTGCGGAAATGTTTTAAGAGCGGATTTTACAGCAACCCACCCCCAATAAAGATTGCGGGGATGGGTGTTAGAATGTTAAATTTCTATCTCCAAACTGTAACTTTCTACAGACTCTAAATTTGGTAGGAATCTTCGTGTATAATTTTAAGTTCAGCTAAGAATGGATTTTATCAAATTCTAACCCCAAAAGGGATTGCGGGGACGTCAGCAATGAAAAACTATAATTTCCAAACAATAGTTCCTATAGACTCGAAGTTTTGTAAGAATCTTTTATTTATAATGTAGAAATCATCTCGAATAGGATCTTATGAAATTCCTCCCTCACATAAGAGTGCGGGGGTATTAATTGTCAAAAAATTCATATTCTTCAAATATCAGTTCCTACAGATATAAAATTTGATAAAATCTCAAGAGAAACAGGAAATTTTTTAAGTTCAGGGAAGGTTTAAACGGTGAAAAACATAAATAATAAACAACAGAAAATACTAAAAACGACAATTTAGTTTTCCAATACACAATGTTCTGAGCTGAGTAATGAGGTCCGATCTCTTTGGGTCCGTTCCTAGCTGTGAAGTGAGGTCCGATCTTTTTGGTCTGTTTTGTTTTCAGAAATAAAAAAAAGTGTCAGTTAGTTGTTAAAAGAAATAAATTAATTTCAAGCCAATTAATAAAATCTATCATCAATTTGTCAGTGCGCAAGAAATTTTTTATTGTTATTGTTTCAAAATACCAAGGAGAAGGCGACCTGACTTAGGTTGTCGAAGTTAATCAAATGTGGGAATCAAATCGGAGTTTCCGTTTTTCGTACATGGGAAATTATACTTCGCGTGTTCGTGAGTCGGAAAACCACCATCTTTATATATTTACGCACCGCAAGAAAAGATAAAAAAATGTAGTCCATCAGAAAGCTTTAAATTAATTAAGTGTATAAATATGTTACATTTAATGTAAATAAAAATTTTCTATCAAGTTTTGACTATACTTTTCACAAATATATGTAGATGATACGAAGTTCACCGGGTCGTCTAGTTTTGAATAAATAAATAAATGCATATCTATTGAAACTGTTCAATGATTATTGAGTGCTTCATTCGAGGGGATTTGAGAGAGAAATACATTGTATAGGAAAATTCATTTGGAGTTGATTAAGAGTTGGTTTTCCGGATTAATTGGGCATTTAATGAAGTTTATAAATGATTTTAGCTTGTTATTTTTTTATGTTTATTTTAGAGTAAAGCGGATGGATAAATGCTTGAAATGTTTTTTTAACGACCGGAAAACGGAAATTAGGTTAGCAAAATACTTATAGGCTGCATATGATACAAATAACAAGTAGTAGATATTTTTACTGAAAAAATTACAAAATATTTTAAATTAAATATTTTAATCAAAGATCTATTACTCAATACAAGTAATTGAGTTATTAATTAATTAATGCCTGTTATATATAATTATTTAATTGCAAATGTCAATTTCATATCTACGTGCTAGAGACAATACTAATTAGCAATTATCGTAGCTACGGTGACATTAACCAGACAACATCATGCTTTTCAAATTAAGGAGAGTACTTCCATAAATTACGCCGTCAATATAACTATATATTTCCATAGATCTTGGATACTTACTAGACAGCGGGTTCATTTAAAGTCATTAGATAAAAATATTTGTTTGAAGAGTTAATAAAAATAATCAAAGAGTTTCTGTCGAAAAATAGAAATTATTTTCTAAAAATGATTCGTTATTTCTTGAAAGCTTTGTTTTTAATTCAGGGAAAAAACTTTGTTACTTCAAAGCTGAAGCCAGACTTCACTTATTCTGGTCTTTAAAAGTACTTGAGAAAAGAAAATTTTGCTACTTTCAGCTATTTTAAGCTTTTGTTTATTTTCGGTCAAAAGACAAAATTTTAAGTGAAAAAAGTATTAAATTAATTCTTGAAACAATAAATTCCTTTTTTTATTTACCGTAAATTTTTTCTTTAATTTTTAATTTTTACTGTTTTTAATCTAAAAGTTTTTCGATTGTGTTTAAAATTGTCGTAAAACTTTTTATTGAGTTAAAAAAGGAAAGCTTGTTACAAGTAATTTAACACGAACTAAATTAAAATTACACTGAAATAATGAGTATCTAAACAAGTAATTTCATAATTTAATTCAGTAAAAATGACATATCTTATGTTACATCGGTCGAAATAAATGAAATAAGTAACGTAATTACTTGCAAAAATGTTTGATTTTCTCAGTACTGCAGTCTATTGATATTTCTTTTTTAAATTATTTCTAGTTTAGAAATCAATGAAAATAAATCTAAAAAACTTTTAACCCTGGGGACCAGTACTGGAATTTTTCTTTATCTTTGAGCTCGAAAGTGAGTTATTTATTTTATTCATTCGTGCTATATTTCACACACGAATTATTCTCTTTCACTTTTTTTTTTTAATTTCGATCGATAGCATTCGTTAAAAGTGCGATCTGATTTATGTTTAATACATCAATAACTCTGAAACGATGAGTTTTCTTCAAAAAATCTCCTAAAAAACCAATCGACAATTTATTGAAGTACAGCTTGATTTGGTTCCGCCGACACGTTTATACACTTATGTGCTTATGTTTGATTGTGTAGTTCCATTTATAAATCAGTTTTCACCGGAAATGAAAAAACTACGACAGTTGAAAATATCAATTATTATTTTTTCAAAAATTTTTTTTACTCAATAAGGACATTGAAACCAAAAAATATAGCATCCATTGTATAAAAATTTCTCTTTTTATATGAAATATATCTACTGAAAAATATACAGAATAAATCTGTGTATTAATTTAACGAAAATTTTAATAGTTGAAAATATCCTATTTTTTAGATAGGTGTTTCAACTTACACAACAATTAAAAATAATAAGTAGTTAATGTCAAAAAAAAATAAATCACATGCATGATAAAGAAGTCGTAATTTTTAGATAAGTTTATTGGTGTTTAATTGCTTGAAGAGTTATGTTTGTAAAAAAAAAAAACGCCACTCGGCCATACCCGACATGGATAGGTAGATTTCTTGTTTGAATATTGAAAAAAACACATTATTAAAAGGCAATAATGTCCTAAAATTTATTTTTTAATATATTTTTGCAAATAGTAATATGAGACCGGCTACAGCAAATAGATATTCAAAGATATCTACCTAAAAAATAGGATTTGTAACAGATAAAAGTAATTTGATGATAAAAGCTAAAAATTAATTTATTTTTGATTTTTTTTTAAATTTTCCAAACACCGAAATAAATTGAAAAAAGTATCAAAAGATGACGAATAATAGCTCAAATTGAAGAAAATTATGTGAATTTTAACATAAATTTGTTAAATTAAAGCTATATTTTACGGTTTAAAAATTACTTAAAGAAAAAGGGCTGAAATACGTTAATTGAAAAATTTTTTAATTCAGGGAATTAATAAAAAAAATCATCAAAACTAGACAAATAATAGTTTAAATTGAATGTAATTAAATGAAGTTTAAGATAAATTTGATAGATTTTATCTACCTTTTATATCTAGAAGATTATTTTCATAAAAAAAACAAAATTCAAAATTTTTTGAAAATGAAAAAAATTTTCAAACACCCACAACTCTTAAACTAACCGGCCGATTTTGCTCATTTTCGAACTTGATCTTGGTATTGATCCACAGAATAAGCCCACAAAATTTTATAAAGATCGGTTGAGAACTGTAGGCGCAATCCTGCTGACATTGCGCGTTATATCACATATATACATATATATATATCTATATATATATAAGCGAAATACCACTCACTCATCACGAGATCTCCGAAACTATTCGCCCGATTGACTTGAAATTTAGCATAGTTACTCCATTCGTGATGTAGACGCTCACTAAGAACGGATTTTACGCAATTCCTAGCCAAAATGAATTTTTCGTCTACCATCACATATGCCCTCCCTCCCTCCCTCTCATTCTTCTCCTCCCTCCGTGCCCTATAATCTTTCCCCTTCCCATATCTCTCTCTTTTTGGGAGCAGAAATATCATTTTGACCCTCTAATCTAAGAAACCATCAGTGGCACCCGTAAATTATCGAACTCAACCCCCCTACAACCACCCACGCTAATCAACCTTTGCCATGGTTACCATTGTCATGGTTATCGTTGCCATGGTTACCGTTGCTATGGTTACCGTTGCTGTGGTTACCGTTGCCATGGTTACCGTTACCATGGTTGCCGTTACCATGGTTACCGTTATCATGGTTACCGTTGCTATAATAACTGTCAAAATGATTGATTTTAAATTTTATCGATTGACTGTTGGGACAGTAGGAATTCATAATCATACGTTTTTAAGAAAGAATAGCTAAATCATTAATAACTGAAATAACTTATATGTATTGGAATAATCATGAAGGATGAACTCGATTATATCATAACACAGATAAATTAAACATAAATATTATCAAGTTGATATTGTTAAATGATTATACTGATTTTAATGATTAAAATTAAAATGGTAAATTGTGTCTGATGCGTCTTCTCTAAAATTTTACAACGATATCGTTAAATTATTATAAAAAACGGTCGATTTAAGATAATTTCTAATAAAATGAGTAATAATAAATATATTTTTTAATACCACTTAATTTGTTATGAATTTATTAATAACTAGCTGATACCCGCCCGCTTCGATAGGAATACAATAAATTTTTATGGTGTAACCTAGATGAAAAATATAAACAAAATGGTTAATTTCAAAAGATAATGAATATAAATTTTGAATTAGAGAAAAGTGATTGTTTGTGATGACCGGTGTTAGCGAGTATTAAATATATGAGAAAAGTATTTTTATTATTAACATTTTTTAAAATTAAAAATTATTGACATTTTTAAAATTAAATAATACTATGAAGCGGAAAAAGAATAGGAGTTACGGATAATTATTACGTGAATCGTTCCAACATTCACGTAACAGAATAATTGGAGGAGGAAGAGATTGAGAAAGAAATAGGAAGGACCTTCTTAATAAGAGTTTACAGAATATGCGAGAAAAAATTCAGATAGCTCGGACAGGGATTCGAACCCAGAACCTTCCGGTGACATGTCGGCTACTCTACCATTTGACCTATCCGGTCTAGACTAAATGTTTAGGATAACATTATTATAATGGGAACGCATCTCACTACACAGTACGTCATGGGTGATGCGGAAATCTGTCTAATGACAGATTTACTGACTAACTGACCCATTGATTGATTGATTATTAATAATAAAATACTTTTCTCATATATTTAATACTCGCTAACACCGGTTATCATAAACAATCACTTTTCTCTAATTCAAAATTTATATTAATTATCTTTTGAAATTAATCATTTTGTTTATATTTTTCATCTAGGTTACAACATAAAATTTTATTGTATGCCCAGCGAAGCGGGTGGGTATCAGCTAGTATATATATATATCACATATATATATTTATATATATATATATATATATATATATATATATATATATATATATATATATATGCTATATATATATATATATATATATATTAGAGTGTTTCAAAAAAACACACTATTTTTTTTTCGAAAAACATTGAAAATTTTTCAGAGTATCCCTAATTAAAGACATTGTGAAAATCTCAGCCCTTAATATTAATGTATAGAGGTGGCTGTAGTTAATTTTTTATTTCCATTTAAATAACATGGAAAAAAATTTTTTTTACTTTTGAATTTTGCTAGTCAACAACAAAACATTTTATAGCTATGATCGATAAATATTCTTGTAGGAAATTTAACGATCTACAAAAATTGTTCGAATGAATATATGCGTACTGAGAACCATTTCGGAGTTATCAGGTCTCAAACATCGAACTGTTTAAAAAAGTGATAATATTTATTTATAAGTACGAAAAATCAACTTAAATCACTCCCGTGTAAAAAAAATTTGTCCTAAAATTGTCATAAGCTTAGGATCCTAAACATGACACAATTGAGGACATTTTATGATAAATTTATGACACCAATCCGAAATTAAATTTAGATTTTAGAAAATTATTGTGGATATTACTCAGAAAAAAAATATTGTTAAAAATTACTTTTATGACAATTTTAGGATACTTTCCTGAAAATTTTTTTCCATGTTATTTAAATGGAAATAAAAAATTAACTACAGCCACCTCTATACATTAATATTAAGGGCTGAGATTTTCACAATGTCTTCAATTAGGGATACTCTGAAAAATTTTCAATGTTCTTCGAAAAAAAAAATAGTGTGTTTTTTTGAAACACTCTAATATATATATATATATATATATATATATATATATATATATATATATATATATATATATATATATATATACACACATAAATACATATATAAACTTTTGAGCCAATGCCATTTTTCGACATTACTCGATGAAATAAAACATATTATGATAAAATTTTCTTAAAATTACAACATGAGACTGGCTACAATAGTTAGATTTCTATAGAAATCTACCTAAAAAGCTAAAATGACATTGTTACTCGAGAATTTTATACTTTTAGAGTTTATTCAGTTAAAAATACATTCCTAAAAGTGATAAAAATTTATGGTTAAGAATTTCATCTAATAAATTGGTTATTCAAAATTTAAATTTTTCGTTATAAATTTTGATTGATTTATTACTTCAATTGTTTCCGAAATTTCACGATAATTTTTTTTTTCAATTTTAGAAAAGCAAAAAAATTGCCAGAGTTACCCTTTGATATCGATTTAATAACGTAATAAATGATTGGTAAATAATTACAAAATTTTACGTGATCGTAAAGCGACTTACCTTTTTACCCTCGCGACCTGATCCCGTAGTTAATTTATTATGGGCTCCTCGTATGCTTCTTGCTTGCCATCGTTTATAAAACGAATTCCTCAGGGGTTGGAAGCGATTCTCATATTTTGATTTAATGATACTCGCGTTTAGCTCCGATTTTCCTTTAAATTTAACAAGAACCAAAATTACAATGTGGTTATACAGTTAATAAACTTTTATGTGGTTCATTCTTTTGTGCGCTTTCCATTAGCTTATTCCATTTTGATATCTACATTTTTAATTAACTAATTCTATTTTATCGCATACCAAAGCTCGAAGATAAAAGCACCGGGAAAAAAAAATAAAATTCCTCGATTAATTATTCGAATATAACTAATTTGTTATCCCATTTTCATCCAACATATTTACCTTTTATTCTGAATAAGCAGTTTTTTCCGTTAAACAAAACTAATTAAGGCCTGTCACATGTTAACTTTAACCTGTCAAAAAAATTCAATCGATCCGAGTTCAAATATAAAATTCTCTTTAAACTTTTCCAAAAAAAAAAAAAATAAAGTCGAATTTTTTTCTTGCAACAAAAAGTAAAAAGTTTCCTCTCAAAAACTCGCAACTCAAACTGAAACTAAAAAACTCAGCTACTTTTTTTCTTCCATTTATTTTGCATTACAGCTCACTAATTACCATAATTGCATACACACAAACAGTGTTCTATGCGCACCATGATAATTAAAAGATAAAAATAAATATATAAGTATAAGGCACAACAAAAAAAGAATAAAAACTAAACAAAATAATAGTTAAAAAAAAAACACAATTATAAAAGTCATCATTATCACAACAGTCAAAAATATAAAACTAAAAGCGAAGTATTAAAAATAAATATTTTGCCGTCTCTTCATGCACATCTTCATCATATCACGTTCACTGCTGGAAGCGCAATCGTGACGTGCTCGTAATAAAAAAAAAAAAACAAAAAAAAGAAGAAATATTTCATAAAAAGCTACGTAGTACTTGACTCCAGTTTTACTACTTTTTATCTCTTTTTTAGTTACAAATCCCTACACATACATCAATATCAATATATGTGTAACTGTAACATACTTTTATACTTCCATACTTCTATCGATGCGAGTATATTTATATTTATGCATATACATATACATATATTTCAAATATATGAACCTAAAGCGCGGTACCTTCAGGCAAACTAACAAGGATCTAATCCCACGTGGATCGATTCTGTTGAAAGCGACCGCTTTAGTTTCTATTTCATCTTTAAGATTTTTGATATAATACAATAATTCACTCATTTACTTTTCTAAATATTTATAATTACTATGATTGACAACAATAATACGGATTAATTTTAATATCGATAAATGACACTTTTAAATTCACTTGGCACATTTCTTAAAAGAAACGAGTTTCACGTTCGAATAATCCACTTTCAATTGTATGAAATAAGATTTAAGCACAAAACATTATTTAATGTTTAATATTTAATATTTAAGATCGAAAATCGGAAACTAATAAATAATTTTAGTGAAGGTTACTCGAATTGTAAAATGCGATGATGAGTAACACGCGTGACTTTTGTTAGCCTACGACAGGAACCGTGACGTTGGTGTTTAAGAAAGAAACAAGTCCAAGGGAGTGTCTCTGGCATCACCTGTTGGTTCGTATCCCGGTCGCGACGACGCTAACCCACCACGTTATTTTCCTCT
Source organism: Cotesia glomerata (assembly GCF_020080835.1). NCBI lineage: Eukaryota > Metazoa > Arthropoda > Insecta > Hymenoptera > Braconidae > Cotesia > Cotesia glomerata. The sequence goes on along the minus strand of NC_058159.1, from coordinate 22,724,310 downwards.
CTCTCGCTTTATCATCCCGTTGTTCGCGAAAGGTATAGTAAGGTATGGAACTACTCTTGTAAGTTGTAGGTTGTAGGGATGCTGGTAGTTGATGTGGGGGCTAAAGCTGCCAGAGACAAGGAAGGGATTGGAAGCTGCAAATTTGAACCTCTATGCGCAGAATCCGATTTTCAGATCGATGTGTATGTTATATCGTGATTATTTTCATCTCGAATACTACAAGACAATTTTACACTAAGGCTTTTACTCTTTATCCTCTTCACCATTATTATTACTATTATTATTATTGTTATTATTATTACTACTACTACTAGCGCTGTTGCTATTTCTATCATTGTTACTATTTTTATGGTTATTTGGTAGTGAGTACTGTACAATCGGTTGGAAATTAGAAGAATAGTGTTGGGGATTGCTTCCAAGACAAAATAGGAATGAAAGAAACGTTGCTTTTTATTTTTATTATAGTGAAAATTCCCGTTTATGTGAATTCGAAATTTGTTTTTTTTTTTTTTTTTTTTTTTTTAAAGAAAATTTCAATTCAGATTAATGAGTATTGAGTATAATTTTGAACCGATTATGAATTTAACGCATGATCAAATTGAATCTGGTTAATAAATATTGATTCCAAGCTATTACAATAACTCATTGTTCTCGTTCAATGACTTCTATTTATGGTATTAAATGTATAATTTCAATTTCAGGATTGATTATTTATAGTAACTTAATATTTTTGCCATAAAATTTTCTTTTGACTAACGAGAAAGTGGCAAAAAATTTTATTATATATAGAGTTTAAATTAACCTATTTTAATACTTCATATGTATGATATTAATTTTTGGTTATTTTAAAATAAGTCACATTAAGTTCCTTAATTCAAATTTCAGTAGAACGTTTTTTTAAGAAGTCAATTTTGAAAAAAAATTTTGGTGGTCGTGGATGGGAATTGAATGTATGTCCCACGATGTCACTCTGGCTGCTACACTGTAAAAAAAAACCGGGGTAAGTCCAAAGCGGTGTAGGTGTTAAAATTTGCGGTGTTAAATTCCAACACCGAAAGCGGTGTTAAAATAACACCGCTACCGGTGTAAATATTTTTTCCGGTGTTAAAGCGGTGTTAAAATATTTTTTGATGTTGAAGATATTTTACTCTGTGAATACTTTTATTCACTAAATTACTACTATTGGGCAGTATATTCATTAATTCATAAAACTATCAATTATTGAAATGGTAGGTGTAAAATTGTATAATTTTTGAACAGAGTCTGTATTACATAGGTAACAATTTAAATAACTACAAACCGAAATTAAAATTTGTTCTGGATGATACTTATAGACTTTTTATATTTTTTTATGTCATACATTTTTTTCTTAACTTTTATAGGCACAATTTTGTTTATTTCAGTAGAAATCATAAAAATTACACCGGCCTACAAAAAAAAGTAGTCTGTACTTTTGACCGGACCTACCTATCTTTATGTATTTTGACGTGCTGAATCCGAATCTGAAGTTAGTTTTACCCGCACACCCTCAAAATTATGAGTAAAATGCAAAAAACCCCCCCAAAAAGGCAAAAAATTGCGAAAAACTGCAGTCATCGTTCTCTTCATTCTACTTATACTTCATTTTTTATAGATTTTAAAATTTTGTGAATATTTCAATTCTAAGATCATATTTCATCCATTAAAATGCACCTGAGTCATTAGCAATCGTGATTAATAGATTTTTTCTCATATCTCGTGAAAAAATTTTCTGATCAGACTATATCAGGCCTGATATAAACCGTCCATATCAGGCCTGATATGGAAATTGACCATATCAGACTATATATGCCTTGATATAAGTATATCAGACTATGTACCCGCCCCGGTAAAAAAAATTATATATCATTATATTACATAATTATAACTGGAAAATGGCCCTATAGAATTACGTATAATTAGGTATAATTATATATAATTATTTCTATAGGAAAAAAAAAAATCGGCGTGAGTGGGAATCGAACCGTGGACCTACCGCTTGAAAAACTAATTCACTACCCGTTTACCTAAGAGTCTTACTTGGAGAACAAAGTTTATTATAACTACAAGTAATACAAATCGTATACATGATCGATTTGTAGTGAACAAAATTTTTTATCTAATTTATTAATTATTAACTGTCAATATTTATATATAATAATGGTATCTATATGTAGATTTATAAAATTATCTATATATACATGAAATCGCAAAAATGATTCTACGATATATTGTTAAGGTACTTCGTTGCTTTAGAATTTATAATTTCTTTGAAATTAAAAAAATAATCGAGGTAAAATCAGAATTGAAAGCTTAAATTTTGATGGAATTATTTGTTTAGTATATGGAACTATATATTGCTGGAGGGCCTGGCTAACAATTTTGGAACTTGACAAAACTAATAATTTTTGTGAAATTAAATTTTTTTTTAAGTTCCTATTATTTCATCCGAAAAATACTATATATTAGAAGATTGTTAATCATTGGAGTAACAGACTCTTAGATAGAAAAAGAGAATGTTTTATGGTAATCACAAAATACCCACTGGGGTAAAAAAAAATTATATAGAATTCTATATGATTCATATATAATTTTATATGAATTATATATTATATATACATCTATATAATTATAAATGAATTACATATGCTTCTATATAATTAGATATGAATCATATATGAATGATATATAGTTTTTTTTACTTGGGTATGCCTTTATAAGTACATAAGATTACTTATGTGCTGGTAAGGGTATGAGTATATCAGACCATATGAATCCATATCAAGTTATATTAACCCTGATCGGGGATTTTTTTTTCAAGTTTATCAAAGTATATATAACTTTATAAGGTTATATCAGGGCTTGATCAGGCCTGATATGGCTAATTTTCATATCAGGCCATATCAGGACATATCAAAAATTAAATATGGACATATCAGATCATATCAGGCCAGATATGAACATATCAAAAATTTTTATATGGCCATATTAGCTCATATCAAGCCTGATCAGAATATTTTTTCACGGGATTTAAAACTGCAATTTTCTCGATTTTTTTAATTTTTTGAGATTTTTTTTTAATTTTAAAACGTCAATAGGACAAGAAAACTTCAGATTCGAATTCAGTGGAACAAAGTACATAAAAATCATAGTCAATCTGAATCCAAAAAATTTTTTTCATATTTTTCAAATTTTGACGGATCAAGGGGCAACTTAACGTTTAGATTTAGATTCAGTGAATTGACGTACATGAAAATCATACTTGATCTGGGCTCACAAAAATTTATTCATCGCTGTGACTGCAGTTTTTCGCAATTTTTTGCTTTTTTTTTTATTTTTTTTTTTGCATTTTACTCATAATTTTGAGGGTGTACGGGCAAAACTGACTTCAGATTCGGATTTAGCGCGTCAAAATACATAAAGATAGGTCTGGTTAAAAGTACAGACCACTTTTTTTTGTGGGCCAGTGTAATGAATACTACTTTAATATATTTTCTATTTATTTTTTTAATTTAAAAACTAAACTTTATTATGTTTTATAGATTTTATAATCTTGATATTTTAAATAGAATGGTTACTCCTCTTTTACACTGGTATTACTCCGTTTTACACCGATTTAACACCGGTATTTTAACACCGGAAAAGTTACACCGGTGTTATTTTATTTTAACACCGCACGGTGTTAAAATAAGTCCATTTTTAACACCGCTCTTTTTACAGTGTACAAATTGGATGGACTTTACTATACTACTGATCTAATATATAACAATATTTAATTAAAAATTTCTTATCCATAATTTAGATAGGAAATAGCTTTTTATAAATTACATGATTTATTCATAGAAAGCTATAGATACGATAGTCAGATAAAAAATTGCAAAATACTTGAGTCCCTTTACCAATGTTTAATAGTATATTGAAAAAAAATGAAAAAAAATTGATATTGATAAAAAAATATCATTAATAATAAATCATAATTATAGAAAATGAATAAATAAGTTGATTAACAAAATATAGTATATTTTGTTTGTGAATTTTTTATCAAGGAATCATGATGGGGGTGAATTTAAATAGAACCCAAACCAAAAAACTAGTTTTTTGTAAATAATATTTATTAGGTAAGTGCTTACGTTTATCAAGTAACATAATATGTAATCTAATATCCTTCATAGAAGGTGTACAATTCATTGTTCCAGCAATGTCCACGTGGTAACACAGTTATCCCCATTTATGCATTTTTTTATTTTATTTATTTTTTAATTTGGGATTTAAAAATGCATTTAATTAGTATATGTCTAATTACGATTTTTAGATTGATTTTTTTATATATTATTTTAGTCATTTTTTTTATAAGGATGTAGAGGATGTGTCGAATACTGCATTACCTCATCACGATAATTTATTATCTACAGCGTTCATGATAAGAAAAATATCTTTAAATGAAAAAATTTAAATATTAATTTCTTAATTTCTGTTTTTTCTTTCTATTATCTATTTTGAAAGTGTAAATATATTATTGATTGAAAACATTCTTACTTTAATAAAAAAAAAAAAAAAAAAACAATAAAAATAAATAAATTGATATATTTGCACGTGAAAAATTATGAACGCGTGTAAATTATTTAAATTTTATCAGCTGAATAACTCTTACGTTATAAATGTATCATTTGATCGTAGATCATAACTACTAGTTACAGTAGTTAATCAATAATCATTAATCATACACTCTCAATTTATTCTCATTAAATATTTGTTGTTACAATTTATTATTTTAAAATTTTATAAATTTGAATACTATCGACATGCATTTAAGTTTTTGACAGCGCTACCGTTGATAAAGATCAGATTCAACGATACCCATTGAATATTTGTAATTTTGAGTGATTTATATGTGGCAGTAATAGGAAAATTTATGTATGATAACGGTATCTTTTTAATTATAATTTAAACTTTAAAACATAATCCAATTTTGTTTTGGTTCGACAGCATCCAACATAAGAATTATTTATCATTAATTAATGTTAATGATTATTTTATTTAATATTCAAGTACCCATTCATTCACAAAGTGCTTATCTATTCACCATTTTTTCACAAAAATTGTATAAAAAAGTTTCTATTTCACACCTGTTTCTGATTCGTGATAATGCAAAACACTTTTTTTATTTTGTTTATTAAGTAGTCAATTGTTTTATACAAATCACATTCAATTAATTATAAACTACATTAATTTTTTACACATGATATTTTATAAATAATTAATGGTCGAATTTTTTTATTATTCATCATGTGCTTTTTTAGTAACTTATTATTCTAAAATAAATTGGTACCAATTTAACCAGTAAAAAATTTTAATACAAGCCAATTTTTAGAAAAATGATTGAATTGATTGATAATACTGGTAATTTGATCATTGTGTCAGATGAACGGCTTTTAATTTAATTTTTATAAATTTAGCTCAAGAAAATTTGAAGATTCTCACTCTTGCTGATATATATTAAAATGAAAATAAATCATAATTTATAAGTACGGTAATAGAGTTGTACTTCTGAGTTTGTGCTACTTCTCCTTATAATCCAATATATAAATCATGATTTACTACCATTTTTGATGGACTTATATAAATGTTAACAAGATTAATGATGTTAAAATTACCTAAAACATTAAAATCCTTCAAAAGTCAATTACAATAATATAAATTTTTTGAAAGTACACTGTAAAAAGCGGTTTGATCCATTTTACGGAGTTCAATTTTTTTTTTTTTTTTTTTTTGAAGATTGCTAGAATAATAGTGAGTTTACAAATTATGATTTTTAAAAAAGAGTTTTCTATTAAAATAGTGACACCATTATTTATTAATTTCTTCTGATGTTGTCACATTGAACGATTAACTAAATTTTATTTAATGTACTGGTGTTTCTACACTAATAATTTAGAATTTAAACCAAATCTTAAAGTTAAATTAGAGAATAAGACTAAAAAAAAAGTTATGAGGTTGTATACGAGAGTCGAACCCATGTCCTTAGTTATCGTGCCACTTCAATAACAATATCACTGAATAAGAACAATTGAATTTAAGTTAAACACCGAAAGTTTTAAACAATTTATACCGACTTTTTCCAGTGTTATGTTAAAACCATTGATGCAATTTGTTGCATTCACTTAATGTGGTGATTACTTAATGTAATACTATTTAAGTATTATATGTTTATTTAAAATTGTTATTTACATTGAATTTTACCTAACAGAATAAAATTAATTGCTGTACAATCTGTTTACAAAATATTTTATGACGCATTTATAAAATAATTAAATTCATTTCAAAGCAAAGCCTTCATTATTCGTAACTCGATAAACCTAAAATTAAATTGCCAGTAACTAAATAATGTAAATAGTATTTTTTTAGCGTTACCAATCGCTAAAATTACATTTGGTTTTTACTTGACATTTCAAAAAATTTTTATTAATTAATTTGGCAATTAAGTGAGACTTGAATTTTTTATATAAATTAAATTATTTGCTTTTAAAGCTTTTGATAGAGCATCACATTTATTTTATCAGCAGTTCGAGTCAGTAATGCAATCATTAAAAATACCAGTAATTTTATTTTCATAACATCCAAATTACAAATACAAAACAGTATATTACAGAGTTAATTAAAGTTAACAAAATATGAATAATTAAAAAATGTCATTGATGGAAAAACTCAGAGACTCAGCAAAAAACAGTTTAATTAAAGTAACTGTATACATCTCATGAAAACCCTGAGAACAATAATCAATTATGAGATGTCTACAACTCAATTACAGTTTATTAAACTTGGAAAATTAAACCCAAAAACTAAGACTAAGGGGCTTATTGATGATCATAATTATAATTAATAATCTATACAAACATATTCAATACAAGCGATGAAAAATAACTGATGGAAAATTTAAAGCAAGTAGACTGCCTTGTTTTATCATTAATGAGCATCCATAATGTATTATTCTATAAGAGATTTAGTATGTTGAAAATTTAAAGATAATGCAGTTTCATGTTTATGCTGCTTAAATAACTTCATTAAAACTTTGTCTAGTATCTTTGTTTACCATACAATACTCTTCTTCGTCCCATCCTTTTTTCCCTTATTTTCCATATTATTCCTTTTTCCCTTTCATCCCTTCATTTCTACTCTCAGTTCTGTTTCTCAGCTCTTCAACGTCATCATAAAGTTACTTTCACTCTTCCTCACTCACTTTAACATCTTATCAACTATAGTCAACACACACTCACAGCGTACCAAACGTTCACAGTGAAAAGTCATAATATAATATAATGTAATGTAATATAATATAATTTATTATGTATATATTTATTTATATTTATATTCATATATTTTTACCTATCAATAGTTTATTATTGTTATTGAATAGTTACTTTTAAATTTTAATAATTAAATATTTAAATTTAAATAAACAAATTAATTTATTATACTCTTTTTATAATTTTAATTTAATAATAATCTTATTCATATGTATGTATACTTATGTACATATACATATTTGTAATAAACGTCTGAGAAATGTTTTAATAAACAGCAGCATTGAATCCTTCAATTAAATATAATTAATTTAACTATAAAATTTAATTTAATTTACTAAGTTTAATTTACTTGAAAATAATCTACAATCTTCACGACTCATTGTTAACTTTGTTATATTTACTCATTATACATATTTATATATTTATAGATATAGATTTTCTTTTTTAATTTTATTCAAATATCTAAATTAATAATTTTTTAGTCTATTTTATTAATTTTGATCTAAAGGTGCAATCGGAAATGCTCGAGTTTTAGATCCGGCTTAATATGACGGTGATGCCAAAATATTTCTTTGAAATTGTAAAAATATAATACTGTTTGGTATTGAAAATAGCGTTTTCAGTGTATTTTGACGTTTTGAAAGTTGATGTCATTTTTAGGTGTCTGTGTTTTTTAAACTTTTGATAAAAAATAAACTGAAAACCTGATACAGCAGAGAGAATATTTTGTCGAGAGTGATATTGTTTGATTGACGTTGTTGTAATTGCATTAAACTTGTAACATATTGATTTTTTATTTAGAAGAGAGTTGTACAAATTTATATTACAGTATTTTGACGCTTATAATAATTTTTGCAACAATAGGTGTCAAATACTTTTACGTTGAAATTTAATTTACTAACGAAAAATAAACTTTAAATACGATTTAAAATACCAAGTAGCTACTTGTAAAAAAGATTTGTTTGTTTTTCATTTGTATTACTTTCAAGATTGTTTTAGATTCTAACTCTAAAAATTTACTTGACAATTTGTATTTTTGAGCGTTTGTAAAAATTTTTCAAATTAAAATGTAAATTTTCCGCAATCAATATTCTACTTTTAAAAACTTTCAAATTTTTGCACCACCGCCATATTAATTTCAGGCTAAGATTGTCATCATGGATGCACCCAAAATAATAGGTATTATTTTGCCGTAACTTTGATTTACTTAAACCTTCATATTTATTAACAAATAAATTTCAATTTATTTTATCTATTACAATGAATATTAAAATCGATAATTTTTATTCTGAATAAATATAGATGATTTTTTCAACGAGAACTAATTTGCGAAATAACAAAAACTTCGCACTTACGAACACTCTACTTTCACTCGTCCTAAAAATTTCTAGAGAAATTTCTTTATTAATCAAATTTATTCATTTTTTCCTAGGGAGGATTCGTCTATTGGTAGAAAATCCAAAGACTGATGTATGTAAAGTGTCCTATTAATTTTCTTATTTATTTATAATTATATAATTAATTTATTTTGTCTATTTATTATTAATTACGTTCGATGGCTCTGTACACACTTAGCCATCCCGGTATGCATATGTATATTGTATATATTAATTAACTCATTAATTTTTTTTTCTTATTTTAAGTAGATATATTTAACCACAAGAATTAGTATGCAAATATGAGTGTATGTTTTACATTCACCATTGACAGAAGATTTTTTATTTCATTTATTTATTTATTTAATTTATCTATTCAAATATTAATTTATTTATTTATCATAATCATATTTGCATCAGTAATTCTGGGCAATAAGTCTCCAAACTTGACTTTTGTGCGTTTGGACTTTATCAATAATTAATTATTATTTATTAATTGTTTATTCTGAGATCTAGGCAGTTGTTTGTTGTTGTTATTTATATTAATAATTATTTGTGATCAATTTTTATTTAAATTATTATTGCACTTTTTTATAATTTTTATTTAAACTAACGAATAAAATTTTATTTATTGATAAAATTTTTATCAAAAATTTTGTCGAATATTCAAATGACAAACTTTGTTTCAATAAGTTTGTTTTTTACCCTAATATCAATGATTCATTTTTGTTATTGGCACTAGTGTTGAAAAAAAAATTATTTCCGGCAGTTTTAGTTCTTGTCGGCGAGTGTTGTGAAAGCTTTATTGAAACTTTTTTTACGAATTGATTGAATTTAGACCGCGAGTTTTTGAAATAAATAACGTTTTTCAATTATTTTATCAACCATTTCAATATTTACTATACTACATTTTTATTGAAACTATTTGAATTTTTTTAGTGTTAAAAAAAAATCAATTAATGGCATAATTGTGAATTTTAAAGTTCCAAGTAATTTATTTTGGAATTATTTTAAAATCTTTTGGTAGACTGTTCTTAAAAATTATTGCATTTATTAATTGTCAAAATTAACGTTTAATAATGGAAGACTATGGAAATATATTGGGGTACTATATAAATTAATAATTTACTGCTGAGAATTGAACTGTTTCAAAATTCATGAAATCAAACATTAAATAATAGTATTAATTGGAAAAAATCTATATTTCTGATAAAATTAACATGTCTTTAATAATTAAAAATAAAACAATATTTTGAACTGATCATTTTTTCGGTACAACTTGACCATAATAATAACAGGTCAAAATCTCAATGGCAGCGATACATTGTTCCCCCGGTTTTGGCAGTAGTAAATTTAGTGTGAATAAAGGAAAGAAAAGAAAAGAATTTGAATTAATTAAAAAAAAAAAAATTAGGAAAACGGTTGACCCTAAAGGCCATCTCTGCAACTTACCGCTAATTCCGTTAATCCTGGCCGCTTCTTTTGAGCTCTTTGAGCTCAAACATACAATTTGTGTGTTGTTTTGAGCTCTCCGAGCTCAAAAAGATACCTTTTCTATGCTTTTGAGCTCTTTGAGCTCTTTGAGCTCAAAAGTCTGATAGAAGTTTCATGGAACACTACTTTTTGAATTTTCAAACCGCAATAACTTTTGAATAAGTGAACCGATTTTTACGCGGTTGGCGGCATTCTACGCAGTTTTTTAAGCCTCATAAAGAATTTCTAAGTTTTAATTGGTCAAACTAGAAATTTCGGAGTAACTCCGAAAAAACTTTTTTCGGTTTTCTTTCGTTCACGATATCTTTCGAACGAATCAACCGATTTTGACCGGATTGGCGGCGATCGACGTGGTTTTTCAAGGTTGAGAGCTGATTAGTTTTTGGAATCGATCGGTAAAGCCGTTTAAAAGTTATCCTAAAAAAACCACTTATGAAAAAATTTTTTTTCCTATTTTTTTTTAGATTTCTCCAAATTTCTCAAAATCTATCGGTCTGAATCGGTTCAAATTCACAGGAAATCTGAGTTTAGCGAAGTCCTTTCGAATGGCACCAACCGCGATGAAATCGGTTCAACCGTTCAAAAGTTATAAGAGGTTTACATACTTACACACACACACATACACACACACGCGCGTGCGCACACACACACACACACACAGACATAGTGACACCCTCGCGGGATTAGTCAGGAAAGCTTCCTAGGACCTCAAAACGTCCAGATCTGATGAAAACTCGATTTTCGAAAAACGGGGTAAAACCAATAACTTCCCGATTTTTTTTAATTTTCAATTTTCTTACCAGGAAGTTAAAAAAAAAAAACAATTAGGAAAACGATTTACCCTAAAGGCCATCTCTGCAACTTCCCGCTAATTCCATATTTAAGCGCTGAAAATGGCACTTATAACGTTTTTGAGCTCTTCAAGCTCAAAAATATTACTTATGTGTTATTTTGAGCTCTCCGAGCTCAAATCGTTAGCGGTTCTATGCTGTTGAGTTCAAAAGTCTGATAGAAGTTTAATAAAACAATAGTTTTTAAATTTTGAAACTGCAATTATTTTTGAATGGATTAACCGATTTTCACGCGGATGGCAGCATTCGATGCAGTTTTTTGAATCCTATCATATAATTTTGTAGACAAGTTGATCAGACCGAAAATTTTTGAGAAATTTGAAAAACCCACTTTTTCCGAATTTTTTTGACAACGATAACTAACGAACGAGTCAACCGATTTTGACGGGACCGGCGGCGATTGACGTGGATTTTTGAGGTTACGAGCTGAATAGTTTTCAGAACTAATTGGTGGAGCCGTTAAGAAGATATTTAAAAACAAAAAAATTTTGGAAATATAATTTTTGAGATTTTTCAAAATTTATTGACTCGAATTCTTTGAACTAGTACCAAAAATTTAAGGGCAATGGAACTCTTTGGAACGCCGCTTTTTTCGATCAAATCGGATAAGCCATTCAAAGGTTATGAGAGGTTTACATACACCACATACACTCACAAAGGAATCAACAGATTTTCACCGGTCCGGCAGCGATCGACGTGGTTTTCTAAGTCTGAGAGCTGATTAATTTTTGGGATTGATCAATAAAGCCATTTTCGATGAAGCTTGAAAAATTTTCTACAAAGTTTTGAGCTTTTCGAGCTTCTCGTGTATATTTTTGAGCTCAAAAATCTAGTGGTTGTCGGGAACACTGTTTTTTTTTTCGTCAACGGTATCTTTCGAACAAATCAACGGATTTTGACCGGCTTGGCGGCGATCGACGTGGTTTTCCTACACGAAAAGACTAAAACACTACTGGTTCGTGTTCTGCATCAGACTCGGTCGTGTGCAAGAAAAAATAGAAGAAAAATTAGTTTACACTAGACTGAGTCCTGTTCTGCACCAGACTCAGTCATGTGCGCACACGACTCAGTCTGGTGTAAATTAATTTTTCTTTCATTTCTTTTTGCACACGACTGAGTCTGGTGCAGAACAGGAACCAGTCAGGTTTTAATCTTTCCGTGTAGGTTAAGAGCTGATTAGTTTTTGGGATTGATTGATAAAGCCATTTAAAAGTTATTCCAAAAAAACGATTTTTCAAAAATTCTGTTTTTGAGATTTCTCAAAATTCAGCCAACCAAATTGGTTTAAATTTTTAGGAAATTTAATGGCAACGATATTCTTTAGAATCTCAAAGTTTGGTTCCGATCGGTCGAGCCATTCAGAAGTTATAAGAGGTTTACACACACACACACACACACACACACACACACACACACACACACACACACACACACACACACACACCCGCACGGAAACCACTGTAAAAATAGTCAAGGAAGATTTCTAGAACTTCAAAACAGCGAGACCTGATGATATTTTTTTCTGGTTCTATTATCTCAAATTGATTTTTACCAGTGACAGAATTAATCTCCATTAAATTATCTATCGAATGATGTGCAAATTAATAAAACTACATGGATTACCAATCGTGTAATTAATTAAATAGCTGCGAAATCGAGGCAAAACAAATTTTTCGATCGTAAAGCACTCTCTGATGCTTTGCATCATGACTCATGCAATTCGGGAAGTTATTGGTTTTACCCCGTTTTGCAAAAATCGAGTTTTTATCAGATCTTGACGTTTGAAGGTCACAGGAAGCATCCCTGACTATCCCCGCGAGGTAGTCACTATGTCTGTATGTGTGTGTGTGTGTGTGTGTGTGAAAGTATGTGAACCGCTTATAACTTTTGAACGGCTCGACCGATTTCATCGCGGTTGGTGCCATTCGAAAGGGCTTGACCAAACTTAGATTTTTAAAACTATTTGGACCGATTCAGTACAATAGATTTTGAGAAATCGTCAAAAAACTGCAAAAAAATTTTTTTTCGAATATGGTTTTTTTGGAATAACTTTTAAGCGGCTTGATGGTTCAACTCCAAAAACTAATCAGCTCTTAACCTCAAAAAACCACGTCGATCGCTACCAGTCCGGTCAAAATCGGTTGATTCGTTCGAGAGATATCGTGAACGAAAGAAAACCGAAAAAAGTGTTTTTTCGGAATAACTCCGAAATTCCTAGCGCGATCAATTTAAACTTCGAGATTCTTTGTGAGGCTTGAAAAACTGCGTCGAATGCTGCCAACGCGTGGAAACCGGTTTATTCATTCAAAAGTTATTGCGGTTTAAAAATTCAAAAAATAGTGTCATCAAATCTTTATCAGACTTTTGAGCTCGAAGAGCTCAAAAACGTCATTGGTGCAATTTTAAGCGCCTAAGTATGGAATTAGCGGGAAGTTGTAGGGATGGCCTTCAGGGTCAACCGTTTTCCTAATTTTTTTTTTATTAGCTTGAGTTCCACTTTGCAGAGATTGGTATTGCAAATGGTCATCTTACTTAGTTTTGTATAATCGTTATTAATGAAAAACTAAAATCATAATAAAAGAAATTCATGAGTGTTTGTATATCTTGTAGTATTAAACAAACAAAAAATAACAAATTGCAAAAGTAATATTTAAATTAAAAAAAAGTAAAGTAATATTTAAAATAAAATTAAAAAAAATTTTTTTTTCAGGACATTAACTATTTTTTTTTTTATTTATTGAACGAATGAGCTTTAGGAGTTGTGCACTTTTGGATTTGTCAAACTTTTTTAACTTCTTGCTAAGAAAATTGAAATTTTCAAAAGTTGGGAAGTTATTGGTTTTAATTTCTTCGCGGTTGGCGCCATTCGAAAGAGCTTGACCAAACCTAGATTTTAAATACAATTTGGACCGATTCGAACCGGTAGATTTTGAAAAATCTCCAAAAAACTAGAAAAAATTTTTTTTTTTAATGTGGTTTTGTTGGAATAACTTTTAAACGGCTTTACTGATCAATTCCAAAAACTAATCAGCTCTTCACATCAAAAAACCACATTGATCGCCGCCAGCCCGGTTGAAATCGGTTGATTCGTTCGTGAATTATCGTTGTCGAAAGAAAACCGAAAAAAGTGTTTTTTCGGAATTACTTCTAAATTCCTAGTTCAATCAATTTAAACTTAAAAATTCTTCATGAGGCCTCAAAAACTGTGTCGAATTGCCGCCAACTGCGTGAAAATCGGTTTCTTCATTTAAAGTTATTGCAGTTTGAAAATTCAAAAAATAGTGTTTTATTAAACTTCTATCAGACTTTTGAGTTTGGAGAGCTCAAAATGACACGAATATTATATTTTCGAGCTCGAAGAGCTAAAAAACGTAATTAGTGCAATTTGAGCGCTTAAGTATGGAATTAGCGGGAAGTTGCTGGGATGGCCTTTAGGATCAACTGTTTTCCTAATTTTTTTTTTAATGTATATTTAATATTTTTTTTTAATATTCAATTTTTCTAAGCGGGAAGTTAAAAATGTTCATGAAGAGAATATAATATAAGTGTACTCTTAATTGAATCTGTTTCGCGATCATAGAGCTCACTATTATTATTTTATTGTTTAGTTTAGTGTAATTTTGGTTTATTTTATTTTTAAAAAAAGTGTACCAAAAGTATTACTTGTTTGAAAATGAATAATTATAGCACAAATAAATTCTTTTAATATGTTTCTACTAAAAATACTCGACAATTAACTATTTCCGTAATAAATTATTTTTCGATAAGCATTGAAAATTTATTTCACTGCTCTACGCGCCCGGTCGATTTTGGTTATTGCAAAAGCTAGCGGTCTTTTAATTTAATTTAGCTATTAATTTTATTAGTAATTAATTAACATTTAATAAAAAAGATTAATAAACAAAATCGACAACAGTGACAATAATTTTATTTTCTTTATTTAAGTCTATTAATCTCTAATATTTATTAATCCATTTTTTTAATTTTTTCCTTATTGTAACTTCGGCCGTTTAACATACTTTCAATTCTACCTCTATGTTAATAAAATTATACATTACTCCAGATGTCTAACATAATTGTTTTAAGCATACCTGAGGAATTGATGTAAAGCAAATATTATTTCAGAAAGTGATTCAAATTTTTTTATTATTATAATTTTATTTTATAGTTTTTTTTATCGTAAATTTTTCTATATTTTTTTAAAAACTAGAGTCTAGAGAAGTGAGCGTGGAAAACATCTTTTATCAAGTTTAAAAAAAAAACTTGTTCTAAATTTTATTTTTCTTTTCACCAGTTAATTTATCAATTTTTGAGTAAATGAAAATTTATGATTAATAATAATAATAATAGTTATTATTGTTTTTATTTTTGAATATAGTTATTAATTTTATGAATGTCTCGTTGCTTTTTCCACGTGGATTTTGGCATTGGGATCTGGTGGACCATGATAAATTTTGGGAATATGTCCGAAATCGAGGAATCCTGGTACTAATGTTCTTAAAGAGGATCAAGATGCGCCATATGCACAGGCTGAGTTATCTGGTGGGCTTATTTTCTCAACAGGTAGCACTGCTGCTTTATGCCACTCATCACGTACCTGAAAATGAAATAGTGGGTACTTTTAGTAATCAAATTCAGTGGCATTGAGTTAAAGAGATCCATTTGCTGCTGAATCCAACATTTAAAGCTGGTATTTATGTTACTGAAATTTTTTATTAAAAGCTTTCGAGCAAAAATGAGTCTTTACTAGAGAATTTTTTAATGGATATATATGTTATTGACAAAAGATTTACTTAAAAGTAATAAACGAGATTTATTGAAACTTTCAAGCTTATTCGAAACAAAAAAATATTAATTCCACTAAAATAATTACTCGTAACATTATCCAAGCTTTTTTCTATTGAAATAAATTTTCATTTTCATCAGATAGTATTTATTAATAGTTAATAAATGTTTTTTTGGTGAATTTTATTTTAAGATTGTAGCATTGTTGTAGTTTCTAAATTTTTAACATCAAAAAGTTTTACCCAAAATTCCTTTTGTTTTAAATAATAATTTTGGACAGGACAAAAACACTTTGTGTTTGTCTGCGTAATTAAATTCAAAACTATAATTTTCATTTTAATTATTATTATTATTATTATTATTTTGAAGTACAATAACACTTTTGGCAATTTCATTTAAATTTAACGTTACCATCAAACTATAAATTTTATCCATTACTCCGACAGCATAACCAAAATTATCAATATTATTTCAAGTAAATTCATGTACTCAGTTGAACTTTTTTTAATTTCTTAATATAATCCAAGTATATAATGGTGTAATTTTTTTAATTCGTCTAGAATTCGTACATTAAGTAAAAAATATTATTTTACTTATCAAAGAGCTCAGTTTGTTTTGTAACAAAATACGGAATGGAATTGTGACTGCAAAAAATGAAAAATTTCACTATTTTTAGTATTGAGATAATGTAACATGTGTAAATCTATTTTAAAGTTACAGAATTTCAACTTGTATGATGCATTACAGTTATATTTTAGTGTCAATTACATTTTCGTTCATTATATTATTCGGTTATTTCATCACCGGAATAATGAGAGACAAAGTAATTATTTAACATCTTAAATTTAATATTTTATATAATTACTCAATAATATCAATATCAAAATCGAAAAAATTTTCTGTTGTATTTTAATTAAACTTGACAAATCGTAAAAATTTAATTAATCTGTTTTTACATCATATTACATTGCAAATTGTGATTAAACAACTCAATGATATTTTTTGATAATTCGATGACAGATAGTTTTTAAAATGAAATTATTTTAGATTGACTCTAATAGGTTCGTTTTCAGATCAGCAGCAATGAGATCTTCTAAAATAAAAGAAGAAGCGAAAAAAAGCAAATAAACAATTAAATAGATTAATTTAACCTCTTCGACTCTCGAGAAAACTCTCAATAGATTGAGGCCAGCTAGTTTCTTTATGTCCTCTTCAGTCCACATTGGGTCTTCGAGAAGGGTTGCCAACAGTTGAGGATATCTTGAAACATCTTCCAGTCCAGTTGGTGTACTGGAATGCCAATAGTCGCATAATATAAAAGATGTCCAATGAGGATGAGAGATAGTTGGAAAAATCAATTGCCATTGTTGAGTATTGATAAAGTTTGTTGAATCAAAGTAAGTAGTCTTATATAAAAGCGGTAGAGTTTCGGTCTCTGTCATTATATATGTCTATAGCCATAGACATAAATAATGAAAAAGTAAAGTACATTTTATTTTAATGGTTTTTCATTTTACCAACGGTAACTTGGGAATAATTTAAAGGTTTTAGATTGATTTTACTAAGTGTTTGAGTTCTGAGATTGATTGTAGATGAAAAAGGTTCCTGAGAATGGGTTTTTTTTTTTTTTTCTGTATGTCAAACGTAATATTGGATTTTAATATTAAAAGCAATAAATTTTCTCGGTTTTAAATGACAATAAATTGAGAAAAATATGTTATTATTATTATAATTTTCGAAAAATAAAAGTAATAATAAATCAACTTACAAATTTATTCCATCAAAACCTGCTCCGATACCCACATGATCGATACCTGCTACTTTCCTTATATGATTGATGTGTGCTGGAATATTACAATGATTGAATTTTTTTTTTTAAATGAATATACATTTGTTATTATTGTTATTATTTTTTTTTTTCAAAAAATAAAATTCACTTCAACAGTAGAATATTTTGTTTTGATCAAAAAAATATTTGGTCTGACTTATATAACACCAAAAATTCTCTTACCGATCACGTCTTTTATTGTTGCAGTACTGTTGCACGTTATGAAGTATGTATAAAAAGGTACCATAGCGATGCCGCCGTTTTTAGCCTGTAAAAATTCAAATAATTACAATTACATAGTTTTATATTTCTTCGGAACAGCTTGCGCAAAAATTTTTTCATTTGCAATAACAATTATATAAATAAAAAACTAAACTACGATTGTAATTTATTTTCAAAAAAAGTTTTTCTTTGTAGTGAATGAAACATCAGTTTTCTACCATAAACTTTTTTAATTAGAGTGTTGAAATTTTCAATCAATTCTTTATAACATTTCAATCATAGCACAAATCAAGCGTTCAATTAGAGGAGTAATTTTGTATCAATTAAAAAAGTAACTCTTGTATCAAATCAAGCGATGAAAAAATAAACTTATTTCAAGTTCGCAATAAAATAGTTTTTCAAACAAAGAGTACAATCGATTTATCTGAACTTAATCTGCTGAGGTCACATTATAAATTACAATTTGAGTTTCGTGGCTTTGACCTCCAAGTTAATTTATAACTTGAGACTTATTTTGTCACATTAACCCTAACAGGTATCTCACTTTCAGTGTATTTATGAAAAATATCTTTTGTACTTAGTACTATTGAAGAAAAAAAAAATTATTAACTTTGAGTGTCAGAAAAATATTTTGAATTTTTTTTTATCAACTCAGTAGTATTCTAGTAAAATATATCTTTAGAAAAGCGTATAATTTTTTTTGTTGACTATCTATAATAGGGTGTTCCAAAATTCAATTTCCTTGTAGAACCTTTTGAAATTGGAGTTTCTAACTCCGCTTTTAACGGGAGCTATGTTTAGGTATTTCCTGAAATATTTTGAGATATCTCCACAGCGGAAATGCCCTAACAGAGCTCCTGTTAAAAATTCTATGAAAATCAAATACGAACGTCTCAAAATATCTCAGGAAATGCTTAAACACAGTTCCTGTTAAAAACGGAGCTCAAAATTCCAATTTTAAGAAGTTGAATTTTGGCACACCCTAATCTATAACCATAAAAATGATTAATAAATAAAATTTTATTAATAAAGAACAATACAAATTCTTTGAACTCAACCAACTAAAAATTAAAAACACAATTTTTTTCTGTTTTAAAGTTGTAGACTTTTTACCTTAAATTAAAAAAAAAATTTTTTTATAACCTCTCATAGTTTCCGGGTGACATAAGGGCGTATAACTATCAATAGACTCTTATCTTATCTATAACACAGAATGCTTTAAAAAGTTTTAACACCATGTTTACGGAAACCATTTGAAGAAATTTCTAAAACTGCATAAATTCACGAAATAAGAAAGAAAGTACTTTATTCAGCAAATCCTTCTTACGTCTGACTAACAATCGATTTATCTACTTACTATTCTGCGTCTGTCTACTCACTTACAAATTTAAAAATATCTCCTCCCAACAAATTTTTTTCTTCACTGCAATACTTTTTCAATATATTTACGTTTTAAAAGCATTGAAAACTTTTCTACCGCGCCCGTAGCCTATATAGTTTATATAAATAAAAACAAAATAATAATAAAAATACTGATATATGGATGAGTGAAACAAAAAAAGATAAGTAAAAACGAGATCCAGTTCCCTGGATAGAAATAAAACTGAAAAACCATGAGATATGTTGAAATAAGTAAAGGAATGAAAAAAATAATTTGGCAATGCGCATATTTGATGTACAAGAGTTTGTTGTCTTCTTTGAAAGCTTGTGCACCGGAATCGAATAATTCTCATGCCAGCCGGATGTCCGACGAAAACTTTCGACTAACCTTCCTTCGGAGGCTTTCCGTATTTGCATCCGTCGATTCGTTTGGGGATAGTATGCATGTATAGTAGCATAGCGTGGGTTCTAAACTAGTCAAACTACTACACCAAGTTTGTACCAAAGTCTCTTTATAACTGCTATACTACTATTGTACTCAAATATATCCATATGTATGTATATATACAAGTTTGGATCGAATACCTGGTACAAAACGGTCCGTGAAATACTATTCTATGGTATGGCATGGTTTAGTATTAGCTCGCATAAATATATTATGTATTATAATGTAAATATGTAGAAACTATTTCGTAGTATACATGTATACTTCGAACGATAGTTGATAGTTAATAGTTAATAGTAAAACTAAACTATACGAATCACGTTACAAATCTAAACTTCCGGTTCGAACTATACAGATCATTGAACCCAAAGGATATTGCTGATATTTAATTTATTGAGGTATTATAACGGCGCAAGCTAAGTTGAAAATCCAACTGTGAATAGATCTCATCTGTATATAGATGAAGAAGAGATTGTATGACTTGTTGACAAGTTTTAATGTCATCTGTGTTTGGCGAGAATTTCCAAAGTTTCATAATAGTTCATCTCATAGGAACGTGCCACAATGACCACAACCGCGATTTACTAATCACCAACGGTCATGATGATGATGACACTAGGGGTTTTCAGTCCAATTTAATAGTCTAGTACATGAATTTGATTATCAATTTATCAATATTGCCCTGGGTCAAAAAATTTAGTCTGTTTTATGATTAATAAAAATTTTTAATATTTTTCATTCAATTTAATTTTATTATGTGCATCTATTTTATATAAGAATTTAATCTGTTTTTGCCCATACTATTCCCAATTCAGACCAATTTCAGATCATTTTTAATGTTATAATAAAATTGTTTTCTATTGTTTCAAGACCAAAATCAGACTTTTTTTGTCACAATCATTTAACTGGTTTTGATCGCATCAAGGTCAAAAACAGACCAAAACGTTGCATAATTTTTAGTCAGTTTTTGATCGCCTGTAGATCAAAAACAGACCTGTTACGAGTTAGATAGTAATAATAATAATAATAAAAATAATAATAATATATTTATTTATTTATTATTATTTTATTCATGTCCTCGAAGATCCTCTACAGGGCACAGCTTTTCATTCTCTGAAATTGAAATAGTGACTATTCACCATTTCGTAGTGCAGTGTATACCAAGCGGTATTCTTCGCACTACCAAATAGTGAATATCGCTCATTAAATGATGCGAGAAAGTATAAAATTTACCATTAATCTTGTCATCTTGTCAACATTTTAATCTTGTCAATGTATTCACATTGTGTTTAATAACGATAATTAGAAAACTCTAGATTTAGATCCATAATCAAACGATGAGAACTATTTTATATACGTATGTTAATACAAATATAATATATTATTAGTTATCACTGCAACTAATATTCGCAGTTACAAAACTTTTATATTCCATTAAATGTTAAGCTATGACAAATAAATATGACAGATGTAAGGTTATAATCGACGTTCAGTTCATAAAACAAGAGAGCGTATGAATATATTATAAATTAATTCATTTTTTCAAATAAATGCGATTTATAATTTTTAATGAGATACTTCACGTAATAATTACCGTAACTCCTATTCTTTCCCGCTTCACAGCATTATTTATATTTGTAAAAATTATATTTACAAATATAAATAATGCTGTGATGCGGGAAAGAATAGGAGTTACGGTAATTATTATGTGAAGCGTTCCACATCCACGTAACAGGATATTGGTAGGAAAGGATTGAGAAAGGAATGTGGAGAGGATCATCTTAATGTGAGTTTATAGAATATGCGAGAAAAAATTATTAGATAGCTCGGACTGGGATTCGAACCCAGAACCTTCCGAAGACATGTCGGCTACTCTACCATTTGAGCTATCCGGTCTATACTTGTGAGTCCAAAAAATTATGTCACTATCTTAGTCGACTTTTGGCCTTCGAACATTTAGAGTGAAAATTGTAGATCAAAAACAGTATAAGATTTCATATTGAATTTGAAAACAATACATAAAGTCCATCTACAAATTAACTAGACTAAAAACCGATCAAACTTTTAAAACTTTTTAGTCTCATTAGATTAGAAACAGCATAAAATATTCATAGCAGCTCAATTATTTTACTAAAAAGTTATTTAGACTTAAAACAGATCAAAAATAATTTGAATAGTAGATCAAATATAGATAAAAATGTTTTTAAAAGTTCAAATACAGATCAATAAGTTCAAATGCAGATCATTTAGCTTAAAATCAGTTTAAATTTTTCGACCCGGGGCATTCGCTGCATATTTCATAGTGCTACTATTTTATGGATTATGCTGATTGATTTAAAGATCTGTGACGTTGTGTTTTACTTTGAGAGAAATAATGCGGTTTTTCGGGATCAGCGTTTTTGATATTACGGTATTAAATTTAATTTTGAATTTAATGTGCTGAAATTGTATTTTTAGTAGGCGTGTTCTTGAAATCAGTTTTGTTGAAATTTATTGCGAAATAACTTGATTTAACGTTTGGATAATTGAATTAATAAAGAAAATATAATTTTTTATACAAAGCTGTTTTTTTGACTACTTCCACGATATTTTTATTTTCAAACAATCTAACTAAAACAGCTGAAAATTTTTATAATCAATTATATCGAAGCATACTCTTCTACGAAAAACAATTTATTTCTCTTCTAAGTTCTTTTTAATAACAGTTTCTTTATTTAAAATGTTATTAGTTGGAGTCAAAAAAAATTTTTCATTTAAGAAAACGAAACTTTTGACTGTAATAAATTTTTTTTTTACTTTAAAAATTCTGAAAAATATTCAAGGTTTTTTTGAATATGTAGAAAGTAGCAAAAATCCGAAAAATTTTGTTTTAGAGGAAAAAAAAATTTGTAGAAAAAAAATTCATAAATCTTGTTTATAAATAATAAAGTCCAAAAGTTGTTTTCTTGAATTAAGACGGCAAAATATCCTTAAAAAAAGTGAAATTTTGAGGAGAATATTTTCTGAATCAATATTTTTGTTACAATATCTGAATGAATCATGTGACTTCAGAAATGTTCTATACGTTTGAAGTCATGTAATAATAAAAAAAATTAATTTTCTCTAATTTAATTGTCAATTTTTTCCAAACAAATTTATAAAAACCATTTCAATACCTTAAACAATTACCAAGTTATTTAATTGATAAATGAATAACTGAAATAAAGCACTAAAATAAATTGCAAAATTGTATTTGCCAAAATGATGATTAAATTTTGATCAGATAAATTACTGAAGAGGTGGGCTTAAAATAACGCGATTCTCATGGACAATAACGGCAATGATAATAACAATAAAAATAAGGTATATTTAATAAATATTTAATAAATAAAAATAAAAATAAAAATAAAAATAATAATAATAATAATAATAATAATAAGAATAATGAAGTACTCGATGCCATTGTAAATGTGTTAATGAGTGACTTTGAGTACTTTTATATCAATCGTCTATCAATGGCACCTACTCGACCTTTCATAAAGCTCGAGGGTGTCTAGCAACTAGCGGTGGATGATCGTATTGACGATTTAACCACGCTCGACTATTTCGGTGCACAGCTCGGCTAATTGGTTCGGTTTGTTGGCTGATGTCCGATAATTACTGGGCACCAATCCAATTTTATCTTTTTTTTCATTTTATTCTACTATTCTTTATTTTATTCTATTTCTGTTATTTCCACCTTTAGATCCTTTTTCTTGCTCTCTATTTTTTAAAACTATTTAATTATCATTAGTATTTATACCAACTTTTAATTTAAAATTTATATATAATCTCCTTACTTTGAATCTCACTTTTTCTTCAATTTATAAAAGTTCTTAACAATTGTTTAATTTATTATTTAAATAGTTTGTTTGAAACAGTAGATCTAAGTTTTAGGCAATTGCTTAAGTAAAAAGTAATTTTTGTTAAATAATTACAAGTTTGTACACAAATAAGTAAATAATTTATATAAATCTTGTTTTATTAACATAAAACTTTAAGGTAAAGTTTGTCACTGTTTGAGACTTTAAAAACCACTTCTGCTTTAAGAATAAGAAAAAGTTTAAATGAACAGCGGGAAAGTAAAAGGCTAATAAAAAAGAAAAAAATACGCGGAATAAAAAATTCTAAATTAAGTAAATCAAATATTTACACTATTCTCCGCATACATCAACAAAAGAGCTTACTTATAATTCACAGTGATTTTACTTTTTTATATATTTATAATAATAATAATTACAGCCTTTACTCGTATCTAAAGTTTTTGAATATAATATAATATATATTAGCGATATTATTATCGCTGAAGTATGAAAAATATTAATTTAAACTTTTTTATTTTTTCAATTGACTAACTAGTGTAAAAATTAAAGCTTAACTTCTGGGAAACGCAAATCATTTTGAAAACTTACCAAGTGACTCTTGAGCTTACAATTATAACATTTTCAATAGAACTCAAGTCCTGGCTAATGTCGTCGCAGTAGCTCAATTTGTTTTCAATTATTTCAACATCCATTAGTCGTAAATATTTTATGTTAAATTTTTTTTTTTTTCTTATAAAAGCATTATTTTTCAAAATCAACAAAAATATAAATTCAAGTCTTCTTTATTTAATACACATTTTAGCTTGAAATATATGCATAGCAATGTTATATTCTATTTCCGCACAGACTTTTATGCGGGTCGGTTTTTAGAGCAAATAAATCAGTGAAACTTGGTTATAAAAAATTGGAAAACTGGTTGACCCTGCGGGCTAGATATCGGAGAGTTTTACTGCCTGCGTACTCGAAGAAAAAAGCCGGTATGGCTTTATACCTGACAATATTTAATTTCGAGAACTTGAAACTCTGGAACAAATATATTTTCAAGCTCTCAGCGCTCGAATTCATTTCTTTACTCAGGAGTAAACAAATAAATATATTTTAAGCGATTGAGGATGTTGATAAAAATAGTTCGAGAATAAAATAAAATTTTAAGAGTTAGCAATCCAATCGCAATTGATTTAAAAATTGAATAAGATTCGTATCTTAATCGGTTCTGTCTATCACGAAATTCATTCAAATTGATAGATTTATTCAAACGATGATGTTGACCAAAATTTAAAAATAAACGTAACCTTTGTCGTTTGATATCTCGCAAACATATCGACTGATTTAGATGGAGCTTGCCACAATTGAGATAAGGGTGAGAGTGGTTATCAGAAATTTGAATAAAATAAATTTTAGATTTATCATTTGTTAGTTTATTTGAATGACTTCAAAAATATTATTTTAAATTTATCTTTTTCCGAAATTTTTCGTTTCGATAAATTGATCTTGAAATCTAAAAAATATTTTTGATAAAAATTCGCGAGTATCATTTAAAAAAATCTATCTCGATATTAAAGTGTTTTTGAAGATGAAGGAAAGTTTCATTATAGACTCAATAAAAACAGACGCTTGTTCAACAAAATTTCATCATATAACCTGATAATAATTTTCAATGAAAGCTGGTCAATTGAAGGAAAAGACGAGAACAGAAAGGAACAATTCTAAGAATATAAGCCACGTAAGAAAATAAAACTAAAAGTAATAACATTTATTGTTAACATAAAAACACTCGACATTTGAAGGATTTAACTTACCAGATTTCTGAGCACGTCGTCAGGCACGTTTCTGCTGGAATTGCAGAGAGCTCGTGCAGCACTGTGAGAGAAAATGACCGGCGCCCTCGTGGTTTGAAGCGCAGCTCTCATCGTTCTCGTTGATACGTGAGAGAGATCCACCAGCATACCAAGTCTGTTCAGTTCTCTCACGACTGCCTGGGTTGTCGATACAAAAATACATTAAACTATGTTAAATATCTATACAGGTGTACTAAACATCTCTGTCTGTCTAACATGTTATGTTCGTAAAAATAAAATCTACTGAATCTACCAAATAAAATTTAACAGTAAATATTTTATTTTTTTATTGTAAACTCATTGATCTTTATTGCTATCAATGAATTTTGAGTTATTTTTTATTTTTTTATTTATTTATTTTAGTTTTTTATTGAATTGTATCAGTCAAAATTTTTGTAACAGAATGTAATCTTTTTTTTTATTTAGTAAAAGTATTTTCTGCAGTCGCAGGTGTTAATCGGGAAAAATTTTTTGCCTTTGAATTCTATTCGCGTACTATTAAATTCTTATGGATAACTATCTGCATTCTTATGAAATGTACTTGTCTCGTTCTACCAGTTTCTTTTTATTCTTCTTTTTTTTTCTGCCAATTACTATTCCTCGCACATTTCTCGATACAATTTAACCATTAAACTCAATAGTACAGTCGATCTGGTGTAATAAAAAATAAAAATTCAATTTAAAATCAACCCGTAACTGAGGAAACGAAGATGTAAATTTAAATTTATTTTTCATTCCTAAATGAAATGAAATAATTATAATAATATTCCTTTAAAATAAAATTATACTGGGTTTGTAAATTAAGCTAATTACATTGGAAATTAAAAAGTTCGAATAAGTGGTGCGTGATCTTATAAATCTTTTTACATGCCAGTAACTCTAATAAAAATTATAGTGGTCTATAAAACCTGAATATTAATTTAGATGTAAGAAAAGTGGGAAATTCTATAAAGACATCTCTCTTGGGTAAACCTTTACTTTGAAAAAATTATTTTAGCTTGCTGAAGATCGACATCAAAGAAGCTTCGATAGTAATACTTTCTGCATTTTATGACGGTACAGAACGACTCAAGAATATTATCTTGTAATTTAACCTTGTATTAAAAATAATTTTTCTTCAATTCGAAAAAATCTACTTGAATTAATATCATATCATTTTTCTTTAATTCCAAAACATAAATTATGAAATTAATATATGTGATTTTTAATTTAAAAATATGTTTGATCCAATTTCACTTTGTTAAATTTATTTATAGTTATGTGATTTTTAATATTGTTAGGGTTTAATTAAAAAAAAAAATATTTACTTTTAACTTTTGTCTTCAACTAAAACTTAGTAAGGTAAAAGCCCCAATATATGATCATGTACCAGTATATGATCACTCCATGTATTTGTATACCTATATTTGTGAATATAGATATACAAATACATGGAGTGATCATATACTGGTACGTGATCATCTATTGGGGCTTTTACCTTAATCTAATTGAATGGAATTTAAAAAACTTTTGAGAGCAAACACCATCAAATTTAATAAACAAAATATTCGCGTTCTAATTTAAAATAATTGTTTATCATTAAAATTTAATAATTGAGCACTCGGGTTTCATCAGGGTAACTTAGTTCAAATAAGCTAGTACATTAATTTAAGGCTATAAAAATTTAACAAAAAGTTTATGACAAATTTTTCACATTTTAATTCTGAAATTAAAAGTTTTCGATAGTCTGAATAATCAAAAGTTATGTTAGAATTTTCTATTTACAGATATCGATAAAAAATTCATATGATTCAATTCTGGATCCGTTTATGCTTCGAAATAATCGTAAAAGAAGTATTACACTGGTGAAAAAATTAACTTGAATTCAGCAGAAAAATTTTTGAAAAAGTGAAATTTATTTAAACCAAAAGAAAATTTCTTGGCATAAAACTTTGAAAAAAGGTAGAAATATGCAAGCATAAAATTTTAAAAGAACTATTCGTTCATTAAACTAATCACAGTTAAAAAACTGATGGTACGATTTTTTCAAACGTAAATATAAATTTTTTCAGTACTTTTATGCACGAAATACATTTTATTTTTCGTTTCATTGACTGGAGAAGAGACTTATCTTGAAGTACCTCCATTTTAACTGTACACTTGTACAATTCACCATAAAATAGTAAAAAGCGAAAAAAGCAATATAATTAAATAAATGAAAATACCTTGCCAAAATCACTAAGACCTGGAACGTTGTCTTGCGTACCATTGGCCTCGCCAACAGAACAAACTGCCCTGCCGAGAAATAAAAATAACGGTTTTATTAGAAATATTTCTTTTTATTAATTCATTCATACGCAAATAAATGAATATATTATTATTGTTGTTGTTGTTATTATTATTACTAATTGTTTTTTTTTATCTAAATTTGTGCCTTTATATTTTTATTATTTCTCCTTTTTGATGCTATTAATGTAATGAAAGATAACGGACGGGATAAAAGGAACAAGAAGACAAGCGAGATAGAATTTTATAGAATAGGAATAAAAAACATAAAGTAAAGCAGCAAGAAGAAAAAACTTAAGTGAAATAAAAAATTAATATAGATAAAAGAATAAAAGAAACAAATGGTTTATTTTATTATATTAAACTAGAAACTCATAAATGTCGTTTCAGTGTAATGGAAAAATAAGAAAAAAAAAACAAACCAAACTCCCGCTGGTTCACCTTTCGTTTTTTACAAATTTATTTAATATAAAAAACTAAAGGAACGTGGCGCAATAATTTGCGACTTGATTCTCGATAAATTTATGTGTTACGTGAGTCGATATTCACGAGTTGGTTATGTTCTTCGAAACGTGTGCACGTATTCGAAAAAAGTACTCTGCGAAAGAGAAAATTGAACGAAAGACTACAAAAGAGTTAGTGAAGTTCAAAAAATATATGAGTACATACGTTGTACTCTGATGTATATAGAAAGAAAGAGAGAGGAATAAAAGAAAGCAAAAAGGTCTTGACACTTTATTTACGCAGCTGCACGGCGGCTACTCGCACGATCGTCTAGTCCAGAGAGACGTGTAAAGTTCAAAGGGGGTTGTAAAGCTTGCTTGGACTTGCTACTGGACAAGTAATTGCCTCAGAACAAGCTGAGCAACACGTAAACCGCGCAAAAAAGCTGCAATGTGAGTCAGAAAATAAAATTTTAAAAAATAACAACAAAATGGAGTTATAAAATAGCAACCGTATGTATCACACATGCTGGAAAAAAGGATCTCAATGTGAAAATTTGTCCAATGATACATACATACTTTTTCTTATTTCTTATTATGTGTGTGTGTGCGTTTTTTTTTTCTTCGTGATATTGCATTACGTTTTTATAAGATTATCTCAAGAATTACATGTCCTCTTACAGTTATTATTTCTTTTGTCAAAGTATGGGGATTACATAGTTGCCGACAGCTCTAATAATATTATTGTGATATAAAAGTGTGCTCAGAAAAATTTATCCGGTAAAAAACAACTTTCGAGACTTTTATTGATCTTTGTTTTCATGAGGGGTAAGTTACATTATTAGTACGACAGTGAGGGACTTGCTTTTTATTATTTAATAGAACATATGCATTTTATAATTGTTTTAGCATTTTCGAATTTATCTAAATTTTTTACAATGACATTTTTAAAAAATTTTAAATTTTAAATTCACAAACAATAGAATTATATTTATTTATTTATTTTTTCCAATTAAATACAATTAAACTTAGTTCATCAGTTAATATAAACTGTTGTTAATGATTTTTTGTGTAATAAAATTATTTGCGTAGATAAAATAATAGCTCAATCAATTTTTTTTAATTTTGAAAAAAAAAGTTAAATGAAGTTGATTTCAAATAAATAAATCTTTTGGAATTGAATAGCCGTTGCGAACCAGAATTTATTTATGTTTTTTGTTGCTTAGATTATTTTATTTTACTATCAAATAATTCTGCAGTAATTACATTTAGATATTTTATAATACTTTATGTCAATAACTTAATTTTTTTTATTATAATAGTAACAGCATACCCTAATTAAAAAAAAAAGATTTAAAAAGATTCAGCCCATGCAAAGTGTATCTATGGGCAGATCCATTAATTCTCGATGAAAGTGTGCGCACTTATGTCAGCGATTTTGATGCCGATTTTTTCCTCAAAAGTACACCTTAAAAGAAGATGATCTTGAAAATTTGGGCCCGATATAATCAAATCCGGCCGCTGGAGAAGTTTTTGAATTTTTAAAAAAGTCGATTTTTCACTGATTTTTAATAATTTATATCTCAGCTTCTATATAACTTAGACTCCTACCAAACGACATTCTTCTCAGTAGACTCTCTACTTTTAAGAAAAAAAATAAGTATTTGGTCTAAACTCATATAGGGCTTAACTGACAGCCTCTAACTAACGAACTGTTTTTGGTTAAATTTTCCCTATTTGTAAAACACTTTTTTACTTGATTGCTTCTATTAAGTAAAGTTATAGCCACCTGAAACCAATCAAATTTAAAAAAATTGCAGTTTTCAGATGGCTAGAACTTTTTTCTCCGAACTTTGATTTCCTCCAAACTTTCAGGAAAGTTGCTTTATTATATTCCTAAGAAGCCCTGAAAATTTGCGCTAGGGAATCGAGCTTGTATTCAAGTTATGAATTTTTTAATATTGCCAAAATTGCGTTGTGAATATAATATTTGCTCATAATTTCTTACATATCTATCAAATTATTCATATAAGATAAAAGCCCCGATTATTGACACTATAAGAGACAAAGGTATGATTTGATTTTTTTAAGCAATAAAATATCAATATCGTTGAATTTTATTTGTGATAATGTCTCAAGTAATGTTTTTACTAACCATCCCGAGTCAGAATAATGAACCTACATAAGCCTACATGAACCTACATGAGCTTACAGGACAATTTTTAATTGTTTTAATCGATATTTTTATCTTTAATTGTTTTGATTGATCAATATAACCTCACAGAATATACTCATACCAATATTAAATAGTACAATACAAATGAATTTAAATAGTAACTAAAAAATTATTGACAAAAAAACTTAAAAATTCAATTTATAAATTGGATAATATCGATCAAAACAATCGAAAATTATCCTGTAGGCTCATGTAGGCTCATATAGGTTCATTATTCTGACTCGGGATGGTATACATTTAGCAATACTACTACACAATAATGTTGAACAAAAAACAAATTCCTTATTAGTTATGGCTAATTTTTTAATGATATTCATTTTTTTTAACATTAAGAGAGGTCTGGGCAAAATAAACCTAGAGTTAAAAATTTAAACAGAAGGTTTTGTTGATTTAACAAGCGGATAAAATTTTAGAATAGTAGTAAGGATAAAAAAACCTAAAGACTTGAATTAAAAGTTTTTTATGTTGACGCCAAGATGGCTCTAGCAAAACGTCTCTGAAACTTTTAAGAATCCTTCAAACTCTCATTATT
Source organism: Cotesia glomerata (assembly GCF_020080835.1). NCBI lineage: Eukaryota > Metazoa > Arthropoda > Insecta > Hymenoptera > Braconidae > Cotesia > Cotesia glomerata. The sequence continues at coordinate 22,693,451 of NC_058159.1, read as the reverse complement.
ACATTTTTTTCTGGTAACCGTAAAAAATAAATCTCAAGTTAAAAATATGTAGTAAAATCTAATTTTATGTTAAAAAAACTGCTAAATATTCATTCAAGTATCTATTATTATTATTAATTCGGCGAAGAATTTAATTTTTTCTTACTACATCGGTCGAAAGTACGGGGTTCCCGCTGCGATTTCACGGCAGAAAGCCTCAGTTTTATGCCGTGATCAAGTCGCGCATGCGCCCTACAACGGGGAGCCGAAATAATGTATTCATGCACTGACAACGAAACACGAGGCGGCAGAAAGTCCTAAAGTCGGTAGTCGCGCTCACTCTATTACTTATGTTTATAAGCCTAACCTTACTTGTGATTGTTATGAATGTATCTTTCTTGTTATGTGTCGATGATTTTAGGTTGAAACTAAGTTAATTAAAGAAAATAAATATTTATTTTAATGAAATGAGACTTATTAAATATTTAAATTACAAAAAAAAAAAAAACGAGAAATATTTTTTATTCTGATAGATATTTTCAAATAAATGAATTCATTATTGAACAAATAATTATTTGAAAAAATACACAGATTTTTTTCTTAATTTTTTTTTCTATGCATTTTACGATTATTATTTCATTTTTCTATTTTTTTTTATTTTTAAAATCAGAGTTAGTTTATAATATATTTATAATTTTAAATTTATTTAATTAAATTAAGATCTTTTTTCAAAAGAAAGTAGTAATATGATAGATTATAAATTAATATCTTTATTGATAGGTGTATTTGATGCCTGCCCCCCCCCCCCCCACCAGCAGCACTCGCTTCGCTCGTGCCGCAAATGTCGGGGGCAGGCATCAATTTTTTTCAACGCAATTTTTTGTGTACTTTCGACCGGATAGCAAGAAAACTAGTATACACTATGAGAGCAGAAATTTGAGAGCCCTGAACTGCGCGCGATGATGCCCTCCCGGCTTCGCCTCGGGCACATGGCGCGCAGTGCAGGAATCTCAACTTTCTGCCCTTGTAGTGTAATATACTATATTTTAAAATTATAAGAAAATCTTCAATAGTCGGCAAGGTCAATATTTTTTATTCGTTATAAAACCATTATGATTGTAACTTGCCGTCTTTCGAGAGATATTTTGTTTTTAGAGCAGAAAACCTTTGACTAAAATTGAAATTATAGTTTTCGAAAAATATTTTTCATATATCCAATAGTATTTTTCTATTATATTTTCAGATCGTAGTTTATTTATCACAAAATATTTTTATATTTTTCATCTATCAAATAAATGACGAAAGTAAAGTACGATATACATGAAAAAATTTAATATAAGTTTCATTGGCTTCTAAAAACCAATAAAATCCTCAGGTGGTCCATTTTGTCCCGAGCCATAAGTCTTATACAATTCGAGAAAAAATGAAATGAAATTTTTTTATGCAATGTATAAAGAAATAAATTGTAATAGCAACAACGATAATAATAAATAATGAAAATCATGAGAATGATAATAATAGGATGGGTTTTAATGGTTCTATTTAAGTGTTATGAGTATTTACAAGGAACAAGCTGTGAAAAGTAGCACTATGAAGGGTAACAAACAGATTAAATGATCCAAGACATGTGTGGTAGGTACTGAACGATCCAAAAGCTCGTGAAATGGGAATTTACGATTTACCTAGAGTGGCTAGGTGATTTTACGTCAGGCATGTGCACCAACAGTGCTCCAGCTCTTTATTTATGGTTCCTGTGTTACGTCGACTGAGGCGTCAGGGGAGGCGTAAAAGCGAGTAGAGGCCGTGCAAGGATTGAAAACTTGTCCCTTTTTCCAACCAACTATTTTATACGTCTACAGTTTGCAGTCTGGAGTCTACGGGAGCGAGAGAGAAACAAGTAAAGTTAGGGCAAAGCAAGTGCAAAAGTACAAGTAGAATAGTTGGACAAGTTACCATAGAAAGCAGAAAGCTACCGCATTACAAACAGAGGGCAATACTTTTTCCTGTTAGAGAAAATGAAGAACCAGCGGCAAGAGAATACCAAGAATAAAAACCCGAAGGATATATACAGATACATATAAGAGGGTGAAAATAAAAAAAAACAACGTCAAAATAAGATTAAGATAAAGATAAAGATAAAGAATAAGAGGACATTGGAAAAAGATACAATACAAGTTTGTAGGAGAGACAAAAGAAATAGGAGTACAGCAAGAGTTTACTCAGGCGTCGGCTCTACACTCTACTCTCAACTCTCTACTCCAGAAAGTCATTTTTCTAACGCACGAATCCCAGCCAACTTTTCACTTGCCCACTATAGATCTATTTATTTATAAATATATCTATAGTGCAATACTATCTTGGGTGTAGTGATAAAATTCTTCTGGGAGTTGGGGATATGCAATCACTCGACTTTTGAAGAAACTTTGTTTTTTCAGTGGCAGTGTTTCTAGGTGAAAAATTGATTTTTTTTTGGTTATTTGTTGGTATTATTAGTTATTTATTTTTATTCGTTAGCTTTATTGTTATAGAGAGGATTTGAGGAGCGAAGATGAGTGGTGTATAGTATGGACTTTTGGTGTATGATGTTAATGGAAGGACTAAAACGAATTCGGTATAGATCAGGGGATGAATAATGTACTGAGTATAATGTAGTCTCTAGTGATTTATTTTTTTTTTTATGGGAAATGAAAAGATTTTTAATGGAGAAAATGATATCCTCGGGGATTTGCAATACTTACCAGGACGTGTCGCACGCATGTGTCAGTGTTAGATATCGCGCTCCCAGACCATAAAATGTCCTTAGGACGCCCAGTGAGTTGCCGAGGGAGTGACCACCCTCCACGCCGATCAGACTTGCAATTTTACCTTCCCGGTGAGCATCCAGAAGACCTGAAATATCAATTCCATTTTTAGAGGTTCGTATTTCTTTTTTTAGGTGCGGGACTTTTAATTTTTTTAGTTCCTCCGAGTAAATATAATAAAAATTAATTGAAATATTCATAGATAGAACGGAGCAATAATTTATTTTTATTTTTTTCATGATAAATAATTGGTATCGAATTGCAGAAGATGAAAATACGATACTTTAAAGAGGTCACAGATTGAATTATTGACAGTTTAGTCGATGTTTATCCGATTTAATGAAAATAATGTCAAAGATCTTCAAAATAACTGTTTCGTTTATTTTTTAAATAGCGGTCGTTTGGAAGTTTGCATTTATAAAGATTATGTTGCCAATAAATGAAGTAGAGTAACGATTAGTGAAATAAAAGTTTCGAGAGACTTTTATAGGGCCGATAAGATAGCGGAGTCAAAATAATAAAACAATATTAAATATCTGATGTTTGTCGAGGCGACAATGTATGGCTTGGGCAGAACTAGATGAATTTGATAGTCTTCGCTAACTATTTTATTGACTGATAGACCCATGTGTCCGCGATTTCAGTTGTTATTTAATCGGAATCAGTATTTTTATCCAAAGTTTATTTGTTTGTATAGATAAAAGTTTTTTAATTTAGTCGAATTAAAAAATCAATAATTATTGTGGTTAATTAATCGATACCAATTATCCGAGCGACACTGTATTTACTGTTTGTTGTTTTTTATTGCAAAAAAATAAACAATTTTGAAACTTGACTGAACTTATGGGTAAAAGTCGCCAGATAGTATAAAAAAAAAACATGGGTTACTCTGATCTAGATTTTTCTTAAAGTTTAAAATGCGACAAACAGTCACCAGGGCTACGAAAAAATCGGAAAAAGTCAGACGAGTAGCACGTCCTAGATTTCTCCGGGAATCACAACAATGCGCCACAAAATATAGCTCTAGATAACGTTTGACCCAACCGTGAATTGGGTCAAGTAATAATTAATCATACCTCCACTATACAATCATAAATATGAATTTCAAATATATCATAAAAGCTTGATTAATAAATAACGTACTTAAACTAGCTTATTTGATGATATAAATTCAATTAAACGCTTCCAGTATATCAAAGTGAAGTCAATTATTTTTTGTTAAAAAAAAAAATATAATTTAAAACTGGCATTGCAATAAATTAAGAAATATAATATTCATCAAATATTAAATTTTCACTTGATAAAAACCGCTCTTTTAGTAGATGAATTTTTTCGGGAATACGAGCAGAGTCGAGTTTATATTTTATTTATATTATTTTTAAACGTGAATAAAATTAATTAGTATAAATTTATATTTATACAAATAGGTATGCATCTTATCAAGTTGAAATGGTATATTAGAATATTATCCGCATTGCAGATGCACATGTTCTCTGAACTATGAAACATTACCGCGTGTATTCGTAGGTATATCCATTACACACTCTCCTGAGTTGGTATATACATTTCAAGTTGCTTTGTGTCACTTAATAATCTCTCATTCATCTATTCCAATTACTTATTTGTATATATATATATATATATATATATATATATATATATATATATATATATATATATATATATATATATATATATATATATATACATGCGTATGCGTACGCATTAATTGGATTAATATTACGTTTATGTTACTCAGAACTTAGATGAAGGAGATGCTACGGCTCAGAGAGAGAGAGAGAGAGGGAGAGAGAGAGTAATACAAGACTGTAGTATATAATTAATAATTAGTTACACGATCATCGCGGTATTATATCATTCTATTATGTAAGTTAGAACGAGAGGCGTCAGTTTACCCAAAAACTTTATTAGTAATTGTTCCATAAGATTCAAAAATACAATAATTTTTGTTTTTAATCAAATGTTATGAATTTTTGAAGTAAAATTTTCTCAAATTTATTTCGTCATGCATGATAATTAGACATAATTGATATTTTATGATTAAAATTAGAAATAAAAATTTGGAAGATTTCGTTAATTAAAAAAAAAAAAAAAAAAAAAAATTGCGTCTCTATAAAAAGACTTTAAATGATTCCAAATTTTTGGGAAATCAGAGTTTGAAAAATTTTTACCGAATTTTCAAGAGAAATTGTAATATTGACTTCTCTTTTTTTTACCTGAAACAAATCCTAATAAATAACTAAATAAAAGTATATATGAGTGCATTAGTATTAATACATATGTAGGGTAAGCAGCTTTTGTAAGAGATTCTTATCTCTTCAGTATTTGCTGAGTTGGCAAATAAAAGTGTAACGCAGCATCAAAAAAAAAAAGTTAAAAATGAGACAGAGATGAAGAGAAGGCATGTGAAAAAATGTAGGATACCAGAGGAAAGAAGAAAAAGTATTGGCTAAGGAATAAAAAGTGCTGGGTGAGAAAGAAAAAGCAAATTCAAAAGTTGGCGCACTATTAAGAGGCAAGTTCTTTGTAGCATATTCTTCGGTTTTTAAGATTGTTACAGGGCGAAAAGTTTTTATTCTTTTTCATGTATTAATGCGTATATAAGAAAGATGTGTATATTTGTGTGGGGGATGAATTGTTGGTGGTAGTTTTAGTTAGTGGATAAGATAAGGCTGGTGCAAAAAGCTGTACCTTTTTAGTAACTTCTAAACATTTTAAATTTTTCGGTGTAATCTTTTACATAAAACTGCTTGCTAATTTTTTTTTATTCTTAAATCATTGCTGGTATCATTATTATTATTTTATCTATAGACCGAGTTAATCTTTCAGTTTTATTAATATTTTATTAAACTTTTTCTTCTCAGGTACATTGAATAGTTTATCATGATTATACAGTTATAGTTTGTAAACTTGTTTCGCAAATTGAAATAATTTCATGAATTAAATATTATTCCGAAAATATATTCCCTTTTTTATTAAATAAAACATTTTAATAATTTATTTTTACTTTTGGTATTTTTATATTTTATTAAATATTTAAAAGAGTTACAAAGTTTTTTTTTTTTTTTTAACTTCCCGCTAAGAAAATTGAAAATTTTTTTTTTAAAATAGCTATTTGCTTTTTTCTTGAATCGATCCTCGAAGTATTGGACGTGTGCCCCAACAGATTATATATATAGTTGACTGCTACATGTACTTGTATTTATTGCGAGCTCAATTTAACATCTTATCTTGTTAAGTGTGATTTCTATTACAGCTAGTATCCACCACCATCTTATGTTAATCCTTTGGAACATTTTAGAGCTCGTCTTGGATTACAGTGATTAGCAGGTATTAGAAGCAATCTATACTAAGTATATTTATTGCATACAATACTTGAAAATTTACCAAAAATCTCATAAAATTTTGGGAAGCTTACTTTAGGAACTAACTTCGTGAACCAAGAAAATAATTTGATAGGATTTCTTTCTCTTCAATAATTCAGGAAAGTTCTTGAAAGAAGTAGAATTTATTTAAACCAAAAACATGTTCTCAGATCAAGAATATTTCTGCTTCAGCCAAAATAATAAAACTTAAACATTATTATCTTGAATCAAATTATATTTTTCATCAGTGTACTACCTACACAAAAAGAGAAAATCCTTGAGTTTTGAATGAATATTTTTGATCAAAGAAAATATTTAGAATAAAAAATTATCTTCGATAAAGTAAAGTTTTCTTTCCTCAAGAAAATTTTATCTTGCTCCAATATAAATTCGGTCTCTCTGAAAATTTTCTTAGTTTAAGGCATTCTTTTGTTATTTCAAAATTTTGCCGCTTTTTTTATTTTTTTATAGAATTTAATGGTGTTTTTTTAAAGCCAAATTGTAACTCAAACTCTGTCTTTCAGTTGAAAACCAGCCTAATTCTATGTCTGAGACTTTTATATACAAAGTAAGGAGTACAAAGTAAGTCAGCTTCCACAAATTTTATTTTATAAGTTCCAGTTATGTTACTTGAATCTCAAGCTCAATAGTTGACTACTGTACTCTATCATTTGGTCAGGTAAAAAAATAATCTAATGAATTTTAATGTAAGTGGCTCTTCTGAACTTTACATGAAATTCAATTTGAAGTAATAATAAGAAAAAAGTATGTATACTATTTCAAAACAATACATTTCTTAAATTTATATGTTAATTTAGCAACCAAGGTATTGGTACAGATATAGCAACCAATTTCCGTAAATTGAGTCTTCAGCAGTTATCCTTGTTACAAAGTCTTAAGAAGGGTTTCTGACTATTTTTGGAAGTTTTCTAACTTTATGAGTATGCCTGAGTAAATATCCCGTGACTCATTGAACGTCTTAATTAATTCACACAGACCCCGCGGCTATTAAGATGGTTCATTAAAAGTTAAACTTGATTAATCAAGAGAATTATTACATTATGATGTTTATAATCAGATCAGCAAAGTTACACTTTTCTACGATACTTAATCAGAAAATTGTTAGAATATTTTTTATAACAATAGATTGAATATTTTTTTTTTTTGAATCTATTTAAATTTGAATCAATTCCGCTGGGTAAATTTTGTAAATTCATAATTGTAAACGGCAATTATTTTGATTCATAAAATTTGTAACTTAATTTTGTTTTGTCAGTATACGTTTTGTTAAAATTAAATTTTGGAATTAATAATTATATAAAAATATCAACAAAAGACAACCGCACCGTTTTTCTTCATCCTTCTGGGTTCTCGATATATTGATTGAAAAATACCAGGACCAAAATAAATCAAAATTAATTTATGTCCAAAAATTGGACGTAACAGTTAAAAATATTTTTTTCTTGATCCCCGACCCAAAAATACAAATTTTCGGGTCCCGTTCCGCTCCAGAAAGTACTGATTATATACGTTAATATATTTAAACTATTTAATAAAAATTCCATTATGTTTGGAAATTAATCATTTATTTTCGTTTATTTATTTATTTATGTGTTTTTTATTCTTAATTTTTAGTTTCAGGATTCAATTATCGTGCAATTAATTGTATCTTATTTATGATATATATTTTTAAGCCAGCCCAACCAGCAAAACCTCGGTTTCGTCTCGGCTCTGCAAAAGTCGGGTGGGTACCCCCCCCCCCCCGCTCGTGTTTCCGTATTTTTGGATGGGGGTCAAGAAAAATATTATACACCCATGGCCAAAAAGTTGGGTGCTCTAACGCATGGAATATGCTATTCATAAACAATTGATACTTGCTTTGTTTAATCTATCAATTATAAGGAAATACAAAATAATGAAAAAAAATGCTTCAAACTTTCCTAACAATAAAAATTAGAATGATTATTTTTTCTTGAGTTACACAATTAATAAAAGTAATATTGAAAGTAAAACAAGTACGAGGGTCGTACTTTTCATTTCAAATTCTATGCAAAAAATTTTAAGGATAAAAGTTTTAAAAAAGAGCTTTTAGAAACTCATCAATTTAGGTTAACATATTTGGAAGTTACTGTCAGGTTAGCCGACTGTACTGACCTTAGTCGACGTGACCCACATGTTTGCCATCATGGACTCATGTAAATACTGGAAATTTGCATGTGAGTCGGCCGTAGTGACAATAGAGAGGGACGAGATAAACGGCAGAGGGTCGTACCAAAGGAGACTATTGTACAATAAATAGCATTTGGACAAATAGCTCATTTTCGTACTTAAATGAGATCCAATTAAACAGCCTCAACTAACAACAAAATGTAGATCTTATTGTAAAGTAATGAGATAGGGGAGATTTGGTGGTAGATTCATAAGCTTTAGATTGATTAGTTTTTAGCTTTGATTGTTGATCGTACAAATGCATTATTAGTGCAAATAATAGTTATTTATAGCTCTGTAGTGTATTTTATTCATTTCTATCGTAACACGTAATATGTTGAAGTGCGGCTGTTTGCTGTGACCGGGCTAATGGTGATAATGATAATCATCCTAGTAAAATTACTAATTACCGTTCGAATTATTTTTTCAGATACCGAAAATGATACCCACTGAGTAGGTCTCCTCTTTCTCTTTATCCTTTCTTCGCCCTCTCCAAATTTGTCGATAATTGATAAATCTATTGTAAAATATGGCTAAATTTTAGGCTTCGGATTAGTCCGAACACTCCATAAGGATGGGGTCATTAACAAATGACATAATGTTATGAAGGGGGAAAGAATGGGAGTTACGGAATAATTTTACGTGAAACTTACCACACGGAAAAAACGAGATTTAACTGGTTTCCATGTTGGAATGTTTGCCGTAAGATGGACGGTGTGGCTTAATGTATATAGAATAAGCGAAAAGAAATTTAGTATAGACCGGATAGCTCAAATGGTAGAGTAGCCGAAATGTCTTCGGAAGGTTCTGGGTTCGAATCCCAGTCCGAGCTATCTAATAATTTTTTCTCGCATATTCTATAAACTCACATTAAGATGATCCTCTCCACATTCCTTTCTCAATCCTTTCCTACCAATATCCCGTTACGTGAATGTGGAACGCTTCACGTAATAATTACCGTAACTCCTATTCTTTCCCGCTTCACAGCATTATTTATATTTGTAAAAACCATTTAACTGGTTTCCATGTTGGACGGAACTTAGTTCCATCTATAGTGAAAAAAATTTACAAATGGTTACTACTTCTATGTAGATTGAAGTAGGTACAGTTTTCGTTTATTTCAGTTCAATCCGAGGTGGGGCTCAGAGCCATCTGAGATTTATTCGTCTCAGATGGTTGTCAGTACCACGCGCATGCTCGTCAGTCCCATCTTACATAGAAGTGGCGTCCATTTGGAATTTAACTAGAATCTATCTGCACATAGTACCTATTTTTAAATTATCATTTTCAAGTGCATTTTGCAATCAAATATATATGAATAATATGAGTGAATAATGAGTATATTATAATGAATAATACAGATTATAATTTTATTCCAAATCAAAAAACTAATCCTTAATAGGATCCTTAATAGGACGTAGAGCCTGATGAAATAATAAAATTGTGAAAAAACTACTCTTACTATCTCGAAATTGTGTTAAGAAGTTGATAACACCGTGTAAAATGTACACATGAAAAATTTTTACAGTAAAAAAATTTTACATTCACGCAGTCTTATACAGTCTTCTGAGACAATTTTTATATTGACATTTTTTACAGTATATGTTAATTTTTATTTTGAATTTGTTAAAATGATTAAATATAAAACTAAGAAGTTAAATTGATGAATCTTTTTGCATTTCGGCTACTAAATGGTTTTTTTAATCGATTTTTTATGATAATCTAAATTAAAGAACTCAAAATAACATGAAGTTCCTTTATCCAAGTACCATCTTTATATTTATGTACTTTTTATACCGTACAAGTGCTACATAACGTTATTTTATTAAGATTTTATTAAGCCTATTAAGATAAGCGTATTTTATGCTTTTTATTCCGTGAAAACAGATTCTACTTGAACGTTTCTTCCTCGTGGTATGCAGATGTTTCTTATTTTAATTTCTCAAGTTTTTCTCTCGAAACATTCGCACTAAAAGGTGGTTTTTCACAAAGAAATTTTTGTTTTCCAATTCAAATTATACTCATTCAATTCAATAACCTCTATCATTATAGAACTTCCTCTAGTCAATGACTTAATTAAAAAATCTTTTTAAGCCATAAAACACTTGAAATTTCTTTTACAATTGAACGATCTAATTAACGATTTTCAAGGTACTCAAGCGAAACTAGCCTCTCGAAATAAAATGAGCCTCTTAACACATTCCTTTCATCAACGTTCCAAAAAATTTTCTTCCAACTGAAAAGCACTTTAATTATCCTAAAAAATTTTATGCTCAATACCTGCATTAATTTTTAATGAGAAATAAATTCTTTGACTTGTTTTGCGAGGACATTTTTCAAATAAAATGAGAAAAGTTGAAACAAATGAAATTTCTTGATAGCAACTTTGTAGAGATATGAGTCGAGCAAAGACAGAAAAAAATCCTTACCTTGTACAGAAGTAACAAGGGTAAGATGTTGAGCATTCATCTCAGCAAGTCTCCGTATCACGTCTATCTGTTCAAGAGACAGCTGTACAGCGTTAAGTTGAGCTGCGCCGCAGGGCACATAAGCTGACCAAAACTGGAAAGAAAAATTATTTCAACCAATGAAAACAGTCATGTGGTAAAAAATTCCATTCACGTCAATATAAAAATATCATAAAACGATAATAAAATAAAAAAAAAAAAAAAAAAAACAAAGATACACTTTTTTGATTTACAGTCAAATAAAATGAATCGTTGAAAAAAATTATTTGATCGTTTACTAAAATTTCTGTAAAAGTCATGATATCTTTCCTGTCTAACGGACCGTATCAAGGATCAATATTTGAACTGTGGGTCCGTGAAAGTGTAGAAATAAAAATATGTTCAGATAAAACAAAATGAAACAAAGTTGATTATTTTGTCATGTAATCGTTCATTGGTTTGTGATTTGTGATCGTTGATCAGCTGACAATTTATATTATATCACTGTCGAAGACATGCATATTATTTTCACTTATTCAGTATGCCCTTTTTTGATTGAAAATTTTCACAAATTAAGCATACAAATTTTCACCTTTACTGTTTGTTAAATGATTTAGCGTGTCTCGGATATGTATTGAATTTTGCTGTTGTTTGTATTGTGTAAATGAATACATGAATGAATACATGTATACATCTATATGTAGAGGTTGGGAATGGCATTGGGCCATCAGCAGTGAGGAAAATCCGGATCACGCTGATTGTCAGATCGAATGAGTTTAGAGGCCGGCAATCGAACAATCACTAGACATTCAATTAGTCGGCTCTAGTTGTATGTATTGGCACATTGTGCAATTGGTACATTGCATTGGATTGCTAGTACTTCAGAAGGGAGCAATATTGCAAGGGCAAAACGAATCTTCTGATCGTGTTGCCCTGCTTACGTTGTATTTCCTTTATTACATCTACAATATCGATCTTTTAATTCGAACTCTGATACTTCGGTTTATATGCCACTGACGATTTTATTTACTGCTGAAAGGGTCAATAAAAGGGGTTATCAACTCGAGTGCAAAGAATTCTGGTCTGTTAATCTGAAAAGCTCCAATGTTTTTTTTTCTTGTATAAAATGAAATATTTTTTTAATGAAAACTAAAAATTTTTTTCATTTAGTTTAAATGTAATTTAAACAGAAAAAAAAATTAGGATTTTTGAATGGGAAAAATTTAGATTTTTCTTAAATACCCATGTTTTGCTTTCTCTTTAATAAAGAACTAATAAAAAACCATTAATTAATAGTTGAGAGTTATTTTTTAAAAATGTCCAAAATATACTACTAATAATGAGTAGTTATTGAATAGTGACATTTTTCAAAATAATAAGTGATTTTTCTCCTCATTCTGTAATGAACTTAGATCTTCTGCATGACATTTTAAATTAGTATAAAATAACAAATTTAACAGTGAAGCCTATATACAGAAAAAAAAATTCACTTGAATCAAGAAAATAATTTTGAAAAGCTCTAATGTTTTGATTTAAGAGAAATGTGTACACTAAGAAATTTTTATTGATTCAAGTAAATTTTTCTTGATTCAAGCCAATTTATCTCTTCAAGATTATTTTTTTCGTTCAAAAATGTTTTTCTTGATTCAACTTAATTTTTTTCTTTCAGCATACACTGATAAAAAAATTAACTAATTTATTTGAAATATTTAATATATCTTTATCGAACGTAATTGAAAAATGAATGGCAAATAATAAAAAAAATGTTGCAATGCCCATGTAATAACATCTGACAGAGAATATTAAAAATAAATGTTTATTAATATTAATAAAAAGATTATTAAAAGTGTAACATCAAACATGTTTGCCGGCCGTATTATCTGCATCATTATTAAAAATGTTCACATTCATATATTACTTTGCAATATGACATTGCTCAAATACTTGAAATTTCATGTTCAAAATGTTTCTATAATATGTTAATAAACATCACCAATAGAAGTTGAAAATTTTTATACCTTTTTAATGTCACGTAATATTTCAATTTTCAATCAAGGGAAGAATGTGCGGTTTGCTGATAAAATTCTTGCTAAAATTTGTCATCATTCTTGTGCTTTCATTTATAGATGATAAACTTATCATATGTGTATAGATAAACAAAAATTATTTGACATTGTTTGAATTCTAAAAAATTTGTGAAACTTGTAATGTATAATTGCTCGCTTCTAGCGTGTTTATGAACAATGTACAAAAATATTAAAAAAAAATTAGGAAAACGATTGACTCTAAAGGCTATTCCTGCAACTTCCCGCTAATTCCATATGTAAGTGCTTAAAATTGCACATGACGTTTTTGAGGTCTTCGAGCTCAAAAATATAATGGATGTGTTTTTTTGAGCTCTTCGAGCTTAAAAGTCTGATAGAAGTTTAATAAAACACTATTTTTTGAATTTTCAAACCGCAATAACTTCTGAATGAATGAATCGATTTTCATGTGGTTGGCAGCATTCGACACAGTTTTTCAAATTCTATGATATACTTCTGAACAAAAATTTATCAGACCAGAAATTCTGGTGTAATTCGAAAAAATCACTTTTTTTCGTCAACGATAACTCACGAATGAATCAACCGATTTCGATCAACTTGGCGGTGATCGACGTGGTTTTTTTTATGTTATGAGCTGATTAGTTTTTGGAAGTGATTGTTAAAGCCGTTTAAAAGTTATTTCAAAAAAACCACATTTGAAAAAAATTTTTTTCGTAGTTTTTTTGAGATTTCTCAAAATCTACCGGTCCGAATTGTATTTAAAATCTAAGTTTGGTCAAGGACCCTTTCGAATTGCACCAACCGCGATGAAATCGATCAAGCCGTTCAAAAGTTGTGAGAGGTTTACACACACACACACACACACACACACACACACACACACACACACATCGCGGGAATAGTCAGGGAAGCTTCCTAGGACCACAAAACGTCGAGATCTGAAGAAAACTTGATTTTCGAAAAACGGAGTAAAACCAATAACTTCCCAATTTTCGAAAATTTTCAATTTTCTTAGCGGGAAGTTAAAAATAAATTGTCGGGTTATATAAATTAATGAGTGAAAAAATGATAAATTTTTAAATATTCAATTTGAAAAATAAACATTTGCTTTCCATAAGTGTTGACAAAATATTGATAAAAGTTCCGATTAAACCGATACACTTAATATAACATTGTACTATTGCTTATTTTAGAGTGTTTTTATTTTTGTATTTATTCTTACGGAAGAAAACAATGTTGTTTGTCAATCAATAGAAGAAGAACGACAAGCTAATCGATTTGTCTTGTTTAGTTTAAAGGCGCTTACATATAGATTTACGGATACAGACACAGATACAGATCCAGATAAAGATATATGATTTTATATGTGCACGTATTTTTTGTTTATTTACAAAAATGTGTACACGCGTATGTGTGTATATGTGTATTTAGATATTTATCTATCTCTATATAGTATTGACTAAGCTTCTCAAGCTACTTTTGCTGGAGCAAGCTTTTATCTATGCATAAGCGCCATGAGCGTTGAACTTTACCAATGCGGATTTTCTCCTCACGGCCTCTATTAATGCTACGTCGGCTTACTAGCCTCCTCACTTCTCATTCTACTACTTTTTGTAAAGCCTGTTCGAGAAAGATTGCAATATATGAACGTTGTGTTTCTACGTACACCAGTATTTGCTATTCCTGTAAATCATTTTCTACAATTCATGTAGCTTTCTTTTTTCTTTTTTTTTTTACATTTGTTACTTGAAATAGTGGAGTTGTTCAAGATTCATGGATTAAATTAAACTCATAAAAATTTTTTTACAAAGCTTCTAGTGAGAGCTAAAATTAAAAGTGCAAATAAACTTTTGTTACATTTTATTTTTTTTTGCGGGAAATGGAATTAAAATTTTTTAATTAACAGTTGGTGTCGATGGTTCTTTTAAAGGATTATTTTGATTTTAACAACATGCGAAGAAAACGTGCCGTGAAAAGTTTTAATTTATCAATTATAGTTTATATTTTTTCAGATCCATGGAAAGTTATTTAATTGAATATCGGCATGTTTTATTTGAATAAAAAAAATAAGTTTTAAAATCAATAAATTTTTGAATAAAAGTTTTCAAATTATTAAGTTTCGATAGCGCGATGATATTTAAATTCAAAATACTTTGAATTTAAAAAAATTATTTACAATTTATTCTTAAATGTTTTTTCTTATTTTTTGAGATTGAGCTCATCTATATAATTTTTATTTGATACAAGTTTCAATCTAACCTTAGTACTGATATATTTAAAAAAACTTTTTTTTTCACTTAAAAAAGTACTCAAGTGAACTGCACGTTTTTCGGTATTGTGAGATTTCATCAAGCACATTAAGTTGAAATTGGCGAAATATAAAAGAAAAAAAAAGCAAGCTTGTGAATGTTTAATATTCGAATGTAAACATCGTGACATTTTCTTCCGTTTACTCCTGGACTTTCAGAAAGTGCACTTAAGCAGATATATACTCAAGGGTAAAATGAAATAAGAATGGAATGTTTAAGAATAGTGTTTTTTTTTGTGCTAGTTGGTTTGCAATATAAAGAGAGCTTTGCTGAAAAAATATTCAATTTAATCGCTGGTAATAATTCCCTGTTACTTTGTTCTGTAACAACGTTATTTACATTCTTTTTTCACTCCTATTTATTTTTTTATTATTTATTCACTTTACGGTGCATTTTTTAATATACAATATTAATATAAATTATGTATTAATATAAAAAATTTTATTATCATTTTTTTTTTTACGGAAATAATTCTATTTTAAAAAGAACGTCGTCAATTTTCAGAAACAGTAGATTCTTTGAAAAAAAAAAATTAAGTGATATTTTAGAAACCCAAATTTTGCATTTCATATTAAATTGTGAAGATTAAAATCTGTCCTCTACTATTGAATTTTCTAGCTCAGGCAATGTACTTAATTCGAGTCATCTCCATCGATTTTATGTTGCACTTGTAGGAAATTCGAATGGAGCATTAATAAAAAGATACTCGAACAAGCCACTTTGTATGATTGACGTGAATGTCTATTAGTTTGTTTGTGCGATTATCCGTGTTACTTGATTTTTGAAGTGAAACTTCTTTATCGACGTATGAGAAAAATTTTATAGTAATGGAAAAAAAAAAATCGTCACGATTTCGGTTACGTGCCATGTTGTTTTTTTTTTTTAGATTAAATAATGTCAGAGTCTAAAAAATAACAACAATGATAACGATGATGAGATCATAATTGATGAATTACAATAATTATAATAAGAGCAATGATAAAATGAATTGCTCATATTATTTGTATGCATGTCTATAATACCAAAATAGCTCTACTTTAATCCGGAAATTTTTTTTTCCTTAAGCCTCATCTACCCAATTTCGGTGAAGTTGTAAGTAGTAATAAAAAAATGATATGTCCTAAAGAAGTTTTATTTCTTACCTGTGTACTCTGGTACACACACATATTTTTTTTTTTTTTTATTGGTTTCAAAGTTATATGAATTTGATTAAAAAATTCTGTTGAAAAATATGATGTAGAAAATTTGCTAATTTATCCTTAACCAATTTCCGCAGTGCAAAAATTCTTAATTATGAAAATTTTGATTAAGTTCTTGTAATTTTAATATAAGTTAATTATTCCAACCAGTACCGGGATATTTTTTAATAAAAAAAAATTTTTTTTTAAATTCATATCACGCCGGAAATTTTTTCTCAGGAAGCTCATTTGGGTTTTTATCCCGAAGGCATTTTAAATTTATCTGTGCACTAAATTAACAAAAGGTATGTATTGAAATAAATAAAAATTTAAGTTTTGTTTATCTTCGAGTCATAACTCATACTAGCATAAAAAGTAGCTAAAACCCGTATATTTATTTCTTTGGGAATAATTTTATTTTGAATATTAAATCATAACTGTTTATATGCATACTCATGGATGCTGTACATTAACATATACATACATATAAACTTATATGCATACGATATTAATTTCCGTAAATATGAGAGTGAGTTAGAGGTAGCAAGCGTATTAGTGTAGTTACAGATGTGGTTGATGTGAGAATGTTAATTCACTTTTTCATTTCGCTAAAATATGGAAATGAAAAATATGCAATGCACGTTTTAAATAAATATAGATTTTCAGATAAATATTTTTTACATCTGCTCATTTTTTTTAGCAGTGACTTAAAATAAAATATATTATTTACTTTTCTTTATGAGTATATGTTCAAAAGGGTTTTTTTTTTTAAATAGTGAAATTAAAAAATGAAATATAAATATAAACATTTACTTTTTAAGCGTCTGATAAACACATGGCAAGAAGTCTTTCCAATTGAAAAAATCTGTATAATGTCACTGAGAGCTGTTAACAAATTTTTGGGACAAGCTTTTTCGAAATAAAACAAATAGACAATGAAATTATACGCATAAAGTCGAAATTTTTTTCTCACGTGTGTAAATAAAGGTATAAATTTTTTTTTTTTCTGATTAACTTCATATTTTTTATTTATTCTTTTACTAACGATTCAATCAATTTACACTTTCTGTAAATAAACTATCCATACATCGATGAATCACACATGAAAAAAGTTAATTAAAAAATATTCACAAATATCAACAAAGCAGCTTTTATAAATTTTCAGGCTGTAAGCTATTTTAATTAAATTTCACGTTTCAACTGTTAATTGTTGTGTACAGATTATTATATTTATCTATTAAATTTCGGCTTTATAAAGAAATTGAATTGACAATTTTTTTTTTGTGTCAAAGTGAGTTTTTATCAAAGATGTTTGTTATAAGCTAGGTATGAACAAAATATTTATGGAAATAAAACTAATAAAATCAATTACAGCTTTTCAATTCAATTGAAAAAAGCTATCAAAAAGATCAGTGATGTTTTTTTTTTAATCTATGGTACGCTTCGGCAAAAAGCGCCAGCTGCTCAATCATCTTCTGTGGTAAATTATTTCTAGCACATTAAAATAGATTAAAATCAATGTATCGAAAATTACCAACAAATATTGATGGTGTTGACAATGTCAAGTTTAAAAAAAATAATTTCAATCAAAATCCGGATTGTCAATCAATATCAATATGTATATTTGTGATTGTGACTGTGGTACGGTCGAAATGAAGTAGCTAATCAAACTAATTTTTTTAACTTCCCGCTAAGAAAATTGAAAATTTTCAAAAGTTGGGAAGTTATTGGTTTTACCCCGTTTTTTGAAAATCGAGTTTTCAAAGGATGTTGATATTTTGAGGTATACTACGAAGCTTCCCCAAATATTTCCGCGATGATGTCCGTATGTCTGTACGTGTGTGTGTTTATCTTTATTTCTCAAAAATCTACACGATTAAATCAAAGGACATCTTTGCCCAAAATTTTTTAAAAATCTTGTTCTGAATATTGAAGCCAAAGAGAAAAAAAATTTCAATCGAAAATTTATATTATCATTTAGTTTGTATATTGAATTTTTCAAAACCTCCTTCAGGATAATTCAATTATTTTTGAAATTTTTAAATATATATCTAATGAGTTTTACAAATTATGTCCCTTAATTCTTTGTAAAGAAATGATATCTGATTTCAAACATAATCAAGCAATTAAATAATTCAAAAATTAGTCCATCATTAAAATTCTTATCGTCACTAAGCTATCTTGGTAGATTAAAGCCATAAGATGGAGAGGAGATAATTAATATTCCAAATAATAAATAACTTTTTGTAATAAAAGAGAGCTTGAGCATGTTCTCGGATTTTCCAACCCTAATATTTTTATTAATAAATAGAATATAATCAGATATATTTTCCATCTCCTGGCAGAGTAATCCGAGGCACTCAATAAAGCAAAAAAATTTTAAATTGAGGTGAGGTGGGGGAGGGGCGGAAAAAAGTTCTGTCAAGTTGCCAAATGGGATTGAGTCTTCAAAATGACCTACAGTGGGAGTGACTGGTACTCGTATGTAAGGGTCTGTTTCGTATGAAATCCAAAATGTATTGAGGATGACCTAATTATGGACTAGCTGTAGCGTTCAATCAGAGGGACTGTCACCGGGGAACAAATATAGCGCATTAACAGTACAGATCCCGTAGTTCTGTGAGTGCGAGCCAGGTTTAGATCGAGTTCAAAGCTATCTAGGTATACTCCGCTCGTATATCGTTGGAGAGCTAAACATTAGTAAATGTAGGTATATATATGTATATGTATATGGAAAGAGAAATAGTGAACTGGGTTGTGGGGTATATTAGTGAGCCATCAGCGAGATATAAAGCAACCAACCAAGAGAACTAGTATCTCAATTCGTCCTGTACTCCTTCGTCCTGTACTCTCGATCATTACATTAGAATTTCAATCATGAGCTAGCATCTCTTTACCGTTAGCATGTACGCCCACATACTAAACTCCTATCCGTCCACCAGGATAGTTACCACAGTGAACAGACCCTTCAACGATTAAATGACGACATCACACAGCTCTGAGTAGGAGCGGTAATGGCGATACGTGATTGGCATATCGACACCTGCCAATGTCGTGCATTAGACTAGATTTTGTTAATTGTAAAGTTCAGAAACTCCATTGACGTTACGCAATGACCTGGAATTGACCAACTTTAGTTATTCCCTGTCTTACCTTCTCCGATTACTCGTGTTTGTATGGGTTTACTCTTGGTTGTAGTTGTTAGGTAATATGATGTTATGTTGGAAAGCACCGGCAGTTACTTAATGTCAGGGGATGAGAACCAAAATGAGATTGTAGTCAATATTCACTTGGAGAAACACCGAGGGGACTTATCAAGGTTACATTAAAGAAGGTATTAACTTTTTAACTTTTAGGCTTCTTAACTTTTGAGTACGTGCTTAAGAAAACGTATTTTAACTAAATATTACTCCATTAATGATGGCATAGATTTTTAGATAATGAGAACAAATTTTGGAATTATTTTCCATTGTTTTAGTTGGAAAATTTAGAAATTGGTTTTGCCATTTTGAAATACATTTATCTGTATGGATAAAAATAAATGTAGCTTTTTTCATGATACATGAACTTATTTATTAACAAGAGTTTAAAAAATATAATTTGAAGTGTAAATAACATATGCTTTTCGAAAACAAATCGAAGATGTCGCTCCTTGAAAAAAATCAAAATTTAAGTTTGAAATTAATAAAAACGGCAATAAAATTTTGAATTTATCATATGGCAACTTTTTTGATATTTTTAAATATCCGATGAACTTTAAAAAGTAAGGATTCAAAATTTTTCAGTAAAGTTTTTTTATGAATGTCAAGTTTTCATTCTTTTTTTTCATAATTTTTAGTTGATTTTGATTAACTTCGGTTTGGGTTAGTTCAAGTAGAACTTTGTTAAACTACCATAATAATAATAATAACAACAATCGGTAATATTGTTTTTAAACTAATGACTTTTAGTTAATTCTAGAATTGAGTATAGAAATTTTTTTTTTAACTTTAAAATATAATTGTTATAAAATTATGATTTTAGATAAAAGGTTTATCATTTTATCCGTTTTAAATAATGTTTGGATAGTATTTTCCGACGGTATCCGACCGCCTGGGGTTAATTCAAATAATTAAGATTCAAGTTATGCATATAAATTAATAGAGTAAATGTACGGGTTCTCGGAAATTTCTACATTGAGGTTTTGTTAAATTCAATGAAAATAATTTTTAACTTCCCGCTAAGAAAATCGAAGATTTTCAAAAATCGGGAAGTTATTGTTTTCACCCCGTTTTGCAAAAATGAGTTTTCATCAGATCTCGACGTTTGAAGGTCACAGGAAGCTTCCCTGAATATCCTCGCGAGGTTGTCACGGTGTGTGTGTGTGTGTGTGTGTGTGTGTGTGTGTGTGTGTGTGTGTGTGTGTGTGTGTGTGTGTGTGTGTGTGTGAAAGTATGTGAACCGCTTATAATTTTTGAACGGCTTGACCGATTTCATCGTGGTTGAAGCCATTCGAAAGGGCTTGACCAAACTTAGATTTTGAAAACTATTTGGACCGATTCAGATCAATAGATTTTGAGAAATCTTCAAAAAACTGAAAAAAAAATTTTTTTCAAATGTGGTTTTTTTGGAATAACTTTTAAACGGCTAAATGGTTCAATTCCAAAAACTAATCAGCTCTTAACCTCAAAAAACCACGTCGATCGCTACAAGTCCGGTCAAAATCGGTTGATTCGTTCGAGAGATATCGTGAACGAAAGAAAACCGAAAAAAGTGTTTTTTCGGAATAATTCCGAAATTCCTAGCGCGATCAATTCAAAATTTAAGATTCTTTGTGAAGCTTAAAAAACTGCGTCAAATGCTGCCAACCGCGTGAAAATCGGTTTATTCATTCAAAAGTTATTGCGGTTTAAAAATTCAAAAAATAGTGTCTTATCAAATCTCTATCAGACTTTTGAGCTCGAAGAGCTCAAAAGCATAGGAAAGCAATCTCTTTGAACTCGGAGAGCTCAAAATAACCCATAAATTGTATTTTTAAGCTCGAAGAGCTCAAAAACGTCATTGGTGCAATTTTAAGCGCCTAAGTATGGAATTAGCGGGAAGTTGCAGGGATGGCCTTCAGGGTCAACCGTTTTCCTAATTTTTTTTTTTTTTTTTATATATAAAACGATAGAAAGGTTGGAATAACAATAACATTGATTAAATACTAAGTAAAAGTTACTTGTTTAAAAAATTTAAGATATTCTTCATACATTTCATATGAGTTTTAATGACATTGTTAAAAATTTCTTGTGAAATTAACACAAACGAGATCTATAAAAGAATCAGCACAAAATATGTTAAAACTCTATAGTAACTAGCTATGTATTTTATATGTTAAAGCTCCCCTAAGTAAAATTTTAATTTAACATAATTACAAAAAAAAAATGATTACCGTGTATTTCATAAAAATTATCCCCTAAATTTAACAAATTACTAAAAGCTCTAAGGGGAAGACTTTGACATAAAATCTCGAGCGAGCTTAGTGAAGTATTATCACAGAGACTGCTGGCACTGTTTAATTATAACTGTAGTAGGATTGTTAATAGTACCCTGATTTGGTTTTGTTAAGGAGTTACGACTATCTGCGCTATAAGGATATTACCTGACATCCTTGAGATATTATTGATTACAAATTGGTGTTTTGTTTTTATGTATTTTATTCGAATGCGATTTTAATCGTAACCAAATCGAATTTTTGCCATTAAAAACTACGATTGAAGTCATCTTAATTAAACAGCCAGTAATAGGTCATTTGAATAAGTGAGAGATTAAAGATTATGTAACTTATTGATAAATTAGATAATATGTTTTTTTCGGTAAATATGTTTAAAATTTAAGAGGATTTAATGAGGCATAGTCAACCTAGATATTACAAGTTATGTAGGTTAAATAAAAAGTTAAATTCAAGGTTTTGAAGGCCTAAGAAGCTTCTCTGACTATTTTTACGATGATGTCCGTACGTCTGTATGTGTGTGTGTGTGTGTATGTGTGTGTGTGTGTGTGTGTGTATGTGTGTGTGTATGTATGTATGTATGTATGTATGTCTGTATGTACGTACGTACGTACGTACGTACGTACGTACGTATGTATGTATGTATGTATGTATGTATGTATGTATGTATGTATGTATGTATGTATGTATGTATGTATGTATGTATGTATGTATGTAAACCTCTTATAACTTCTGAACGGCTTGACCGATTTGATCGCGGTTGGTGTCATTCGAAAGGTCTTTGCCAAACTTAGATTTCCTATAGGAAACCGATTCGAACCAATAGATTTCGAGAAATTGCAAAAAAAGTGAAAAAAAAAGTTGTTTTTTTTTCAATTTTTTAAAATATCTCCGAATTGGCTGAACTGATCGACCTCAAAAACTATTCAGTTCTTAACCTTGAAAACTTGCATTGATCGCTACCAAAAGCGTCAGAGTCGGTTGATGCGTTCGTGAGATATCGTTATCGAAAAAAATCGAAAAAAGTGTTTTGTGTAATAACTCCGGAATGTTTCATCAGATCAATTTTTTTTTCGAATTATTTATAGAGCTCAAAAAACTACATCGATCGCCGTCAACCGCACGCAAATCAGTTGATTTATTCAAAAGTTATAGCAGTTTGAAAATTAAAAAAATCGTGTTTCATCGAACTGTGATAAGACTTTTGAGCTCGAAGAGCTCAAAAGAATAGGAAAGCTATCTCTTTGTGCTCGGAGAGCTCCAAATAACACTTAAATTGTATTTTTGAGCTCGAAGAGCTCAAAAACGTCATAAGTGCAATTTTTAGCGCCTAGGTATGGAATTAGCGGGAAGTTGCAGGGAAGGCCTTCAGGGTCAACCTAATTTTTTTTTTTTTTAATAATCAACAAGAAGCGATTTACATAAATGAAAGTTTTTTGTTTTCTCCTTTTTAGCAGGTTTGGTAAGATTAGTTAAAATAAATGGTATTTATGTAACAATTATCATAAACAACACATTAAAAGTCCGATATTTAATAATTGCTCATTCAACAACTCTGCGTCAAACTGAAATATGGGTTTTTTCATATTTCTTAAGATTTCCTTGGAAGTTTGAAACGTTTAGATACACGGAAAGAAATTTTTTTTTAAATTACCGTTAAATTCACTGTAATCGTGAGATATAATGTGGCTCTTTTATTTATTACCATTTTTGGAGTAAAAATTACAAAAAAATTCATTTATTTTGTGGTAGACTTAATAAAATTCACCGAAAATCTAATAAAATTTACGGTAGACTACAGTAAAATTTATGAAAAAAAGTTAAAAAATTATCTCTCTTACCGACAAATAATTAGGTCGTGCCACCCGTCCCACAATTACCGTGAATTAAAACAAAAAATTTCTTTCAATGTAGTCTATCAATGGACTTGAAATTTCAATTGAATCAGTCAATTAGACTCAATGAAGATTCGCACTTCCCTAGTATAATATAACTTATTTAAATGAAAATTTCTAACCACATTAGTTAATGTAATAGACTTATTAAAACTTAAAAAATGTTGAAAAATATTTATGAAAGTAATAAATCAAGATTCCAAAGCACATTAAGAAAAAATGCCTTCAAATTTCGAAAAAAAATCCGATTTCGCCGCACGTCTTCATTCTATCCCTTCCGACCCTATAACTATCTGAAAGTATTGCTATAGCAGCAATAGTAGTAACTTTGTATGTATGGCTAACATTATTGTGAAGATCGTGCATGAAATGTATAACCTGTGCTATTGCCGATAAAACCGTTTTTTTGGTTAATTTTTACAAAATGTCGGAAAAGCTACAGTAAACAATAAGAATAATTCATAATTCAAAAGTGGATTTATTACTTCAATATGACATAAAAATGTCAGAATTGTTGTTGAATCAATACTACCAAATTCTTTTAAAAATCAGTCTGCACAAATTAACATTATTCTAAACCAATCTCAGATATTTTCGCGTTTAATTATACTCTATGTTATATAAATCCTATATTGAAGGTCATTGAAGGATTTTATTTAAAATCCATGAACTCAATAAAATTTATTGAATTATATTGAAAAACATTTTATAATCCGGAATGGATATGCTCTTTCTATACTTGTTAATTATTTTCAATAGACAAATGACCACTATTGAAACGATTGAGATGAAAAATGTAAATATATTGAAGTAATACAATTTGAAATCGCTGATTAGAATTCGCGTGTTGAATTTATCCAACATGAAGATAGTTAATATTATGATTATTTTTTCAACTATTTATTATTATTATTATTATTATTATTATTATTATAGGTATGTCTAAAATTTGATTTGTTAAAGCATTTTGAAATAAAATTTAATTGTATTTAGAAACTCAGTTCCGAAAAATAATTTTTTATTTAAATTGAAACAAAAAAAAAATAATTGATATGCGATCACAAAAAGTGATCGAGTTTTTGCAATAATTGTCACCAAATGTCGATGTCACTACACACGATCTCTATTGTAATTAATTAAAGCGTAGATAAAGGCAATGCCCTGTTTTTTTAATTATTAAATACAATATTCTGCGCATTGTTTCAGATTTTTTTGTGTTTTGATATGTTTTCAGCATCGATAAATACTTCTGGAACAATATAATCGTTATTCAAAGCATGTATACTATAAAAAAAAGACCATTCGGCAGCCGAAATGGAAGTAGATTTCATTTTATTACTTATCAATCAAAATTACAATTGAATTTTAATGTATGATTTTTATTGTAATTATTACAATAAAAGTTTTATAATGAAAAAAATAAAATAAAAATTTTATAAAACGAATGCAATAGCAAATTTCATAATTGGCATAGCGGAATAGGACATAATTTTGGGACTACACATACGATATGGTACTCAAATTAAAGCTTAATTAAAGAGCTTTCAGATGCAATTTACAGAGATTCAATAAGTTATCCCATTAAAAAGTTATTCGAGTAAGAATGTGAAGAAATATGAATTTTTATGATTTTGAAAACTTTTGAAATCCTGGCATTTCTAAATTACTTGACCGATTAAGTTTACCTTCGAACTTGACTTCGGTATCTATCTGTAGAATAAGTATGTTCACGGAAAAAAAAAATATTGTTAAAATGACTTTCCAACGTATCCTCAAACGACGTTTCCTTAAAATAACAATCCGGATTTCTGATTTAAGGATTTATTTGTTTGACTTAAAAGCATACAAAGAGTAGCTCTTGTAAATATATGTAGTTTCGTCAAAACAGGCAATTGTTTCGTTAACGTGAGGATCTGTATAGTTGAATTAACTAAATGTAACGCTAAAATAATGATATGGATCGTCATTTTGATGATACGCTGTATAGCTGAATTGGCTATACAGCATATATCTCTAAAAAAAATGACTATACGGCGTATAGTCAGAATAACGATACGTATCCTTATTCTAACAATATTTTTTTCTCCGTGTTGAGTTTGGTAAGGATCCGTTGTAAATTGGCGACGCTATCGTCGTGACAAGTCGCGTTATATCGTGTATATACATACTAGGGTGATCAAAAAAAAAAAAAAAATTTTTTTTTTTTTTTTCAAACAGGCTTAAAAGTTTCTTTTAGGTGTGAAAAAATCACTGTGAAAAGATGAGCCCTTAATATTAATATTAAGATTGTCCTCATCGTATTTTTTTAATTTCCATAAGAATAACACAGGAAAAATTTTTTTTGCTTCTTCTGATTTTTGTACCATTTAAACGATTAATTGAATCATAAATAACTGTTCTTATCTTTATAGAAAATTGAACGCTCTACAAAAAAGGTCTGATAAAATTATTTGATTTGTCCACGTGTCCAAAAGTTATTCAATATCAAAGTTCAATTTTTCAAAAATTTGATCGAATTTTATAAATTACACCGAAACTGTTGGTTTCAGTGCTAAAATAAGGATCAAATTTTTCTTCAAACATACATTAGACTTCTGATAAATGTTGACCAATGATTTTTTTTTATTTAATCAAATAATTATGATACTTTTAAGGAATTTTTTCGCAATAAACCAAAAAATAAACAATTTTATTCTATTATTATGTTCACTTTCATATTATTAATAAATTTTTCTCAAAAAATTGCTTATTTATTTATATTAAATATTTATCTTTGATGTGATTTTTTATTACAATTCGAAAAACGTTGTCGATGGCCACGAACAACCTATAATAAATACTGCAACTGTTTTTCATCTTTGGTTAGGCAGCAGTTCTATTCTTCAATTAATGCAATACTCCGTTCAGCAATGTCGTTCGTTACTTTTAAAGTTTTAAAAAATTTCAGACAAATTTTGAAACTGTAATCATTGGACCATGTAGAAATATCTTCTTCTATGAAATCGGAAGGTAATTCAAATTTTTTAAATAGCTCCAATGAATTTTTTGGAACAAAGTCGCTCAAATCGTTGTCTATATAATAACAATTTTAAATTTAGCACCAGGACGCTTGAAAGTGTACGTATAGGTTGGACAACTACCAAGAAAAACTAAAGATAATAACAAAAGCTTTTGATAATGATCTCGAGGATGAGACATCTAAAAAACCAAATTAATAAATATAACTTGAAAGTATTAGTTTTGATTTTATTAAGGAAATATAATAAACAATTTTTACCTGTAAGCAATCATTGATGAAATTAATAATTTTTATCTTACCTTCATTTAAAGCGCTTGCTATAGTTTCATTCTCTATCCCACTTTTATATTTAGTTTGATCAATGTTATCCCATCCTTTTTTAGAACGAAGAAAAATCGGCAAGTTTGGACCAGATGTAGTGTTCCAAAGAATTTCAAAAACTCTTCGTAAAATAATTTTTAATACATGATGGCGACAAAGAAGCCGCACCAATTTGGACACAAAAAGGAAGCTTCAAATTTGTCTGAAATTTTTTAAAACTTTAAATGTAACGAACGACATTGCTGAACGGGGTATTGCATTAATTGAAGAATAGAACTGCTGCCTAACCAAAGATGAAAAACAGTTGCAGTATTTATTATAGGTTGTTCGTGGCCATCGACAACGTTTTTCGAATTGTAATAAAAAATCACATCAAAGATAAATATTTAATATAAATAAATAAGCAATTTTTTGAGAAAAATTTATTAATAATATGAAAGTGAACATAATAATAGAATAAAATTGTTTATTTTTTGGTTTATTGCGAAAAAATTCCTTAAAAGTATCATAATTATTTGATTAAATAAAAAAAAATCATTGGTCAACATTTATCAGAAGTCTAATGTATGTTTGAAGAAAAATTTGATCCTTATTTTGACACTGAAACCAACAGTTTCGGTGTAATTTATAAAATTCGATAAAATTCTTGAAAAATTGAACTTTGATCTTGAATAACTTTTGAACGCGTGGACAAATCAAAAAATTTTATCAGACCTTTTTTGTACAGCGTTCAATTCTCTATAAAGATAAGAACAATTATTTATGAGTCAATTAATCGTTTAAACGGTACAAAAATCAGAAGAAGCAAAAAAAATTTTTTCTGTGTTATTCTTATGGAAATTAAAAAAATGCGATGTGGACAATCTTAATATTAATATTAAGGACTCATCTTTTCACAGTAATTTTTTTACACCTAAAAGAAACTTTTAAGCCTGTTTGGAAAAAAAAAAAATTTTTTTTTTTTTTTTGGATCACCCTAATACATACATATATAAACTTTTGAACCATATGTATTTTCTGACTCAGCTCATCGAGTTGAGTCGGAATATAGAAAAATTTTCAAAAGTTGCGTCATGAGGACCAATGCAATAGTTAGATTTCTATGAAATCTACTAAAAAGCGTGTAAAAAAGTGCCATTCGGCAGCCGAAATGAAAGTAATTTCCTACTCAAATGAAATCACAATATTGATAATACAAATGCTTCAATCACATTGATAGAATCCCTTTTCCCTCGAAGTTACGAAAAACGAATGCAATAGTAAAATTTCATTAATTACCTACAGACGAAAAGATTATTTTTAGGTCTAGGAGAATAAAATGACATAGAAATTAAAGCTCGTTTAATGAACTTTGAAATGCAATTTACAAAAATTCGATAAGTTATTTCATTCGAAAGTTATCTGCAAAAGAAACTGCCAAAATATGAGTTTTTAAGGTTTTGAAAATTTTGAAACCCTATAATTTCTGAACTACTTGACTAATTAAGCTCATTTTCGAACGTGACCTTGGTATTCATCTAAAGATTAAGTATGTTGAGTTTGGAAAATATCTAGTATGAATTGGAGACGATATTGTCCTGACAAGTCGCGTTATATCCCATATATATTTAAATACATGTGTAAACTTTTGTGCCAATGCTATTTTTCGGTATAACTTGACAAAATAAAACATATTATAACAAAATTTCCTTTAAATTCTGATATGAGACCAGCTACAATAGCTAAATTTATAAATAGATCTACTTTAAAATTTAACTTTTTCATTTTCCATCATTGTTCCACGGATTTAAATTTCTATGGCAGAATTCACAATTATTCCACTTTGCATCAACCACCGATACTAAATGAATATAATGCGCTTTAGATTTAAACCCCGTTTAATTTAATACCCTGTCATTTCGATATTTTATAACAAAATCATTTATTTTTTCCATTGTTCTTATATATTGTTATTCGTAAAACAAATATATATTATTTACTACCAATGAATAATGTATCAGGTCTTTCCTCGGTGTTGTACATCGATTTCATTTAAACTTGCATCCGGAATGTATGAAAATAATTTATTATTATATTTTTGCAACAAGCAATGCTAAACTCCATTTTGAATAATACCATTGTAGGTTTTTTCTCACAATAATCCAATCACAAACTTTTAATGAGTGAAAGCTCTGAGTTAAATTCAAACCCTTCACCTTCTGTGCTGGAAAACCTTTCAATACCACAAACTTCTTTTGTAAATAGCTTATTGATTCGCGACTACAACCTCGACGTATAAATAACCTAAAATTTGAAAACTAAAAAAATTAAAACACGTTTCGAGCACGATGATAATCAATATTGAGTGAACCTCTTGTTATTTTGGTTGTTCATTACCGTAGAGTATCAAAGTATTGAAACATAAGCACCGTCATCGCCAATATTGATGAGAATCGTCGTACTCGTTCAAGCATTAATATCACTAATGCCGGATCGATGTTAATAAATAATGGCCGTTGTAGTGTGCATATTGTACCTTTTAATTGTACATCGTCGCTTTAAATACGATTCGAATTTTGAAATCAACAACATTTCATTTTCACATGACAGTATACTAAAAAAAAAGCCATTCGGCAGCCGAAATGGAAGTAGATTTCTCAAATAAAGAAAATTTATTTTTAATAAAAAATATTAATACTAATAATGTATAACTTAATTCATTGATTAAAAACAAAATTCAATAATAAATTTAAAACTATTTAGAACCAATTTTGCTCAAAAATCTATCTTGTAAAGAAAAAGTTTCTCAAATATTTATCAAACAATTTTGAAGATAATAAGATTAGAATTATCAATGTCCAAATTTTAAGTGACTGCTTAAGAACGACAGTTTCGTAACGACATGTTAATCAGAATTTTAGAACCAGATGAAATGTTAATTAATGAAGACAATATTTAAAACTAATTTGTGATAGATTTACTGACGACAATATCGTGATTATTGAATCTACATCATGGTTATGCTATAATACAGCCAATAATTCTAAAACGGCTGCAACAGTAAAACTGTTTCATTAAACGAACTCTAAAAGGAGTAATATTGAGGCTATTACCACTTCTGAGGAGTGAAAATTGAAGCTTAATAAAAGAGCTTTACGATGCAACTTACCGAATTTTAATATATTGTCTAGTTCAGTAATAATTTTATATTCTGGATGAAAGAATTTCTTTAATTATGAGAATTGAATATCTCGAAGCAAGAGTGAATTTTTGAAAAGAATATTTTTCTTGAATCAAGTATTCATTTTTTCCATTATCTATCTATCTATCTATATAAATAAAAATAAAATGCCGCATGTATGTCCACGCATCACTTGAGAACGGCTGGACCGATTGAGCTAAATTTTTTTTCGTTATCTTCAGAATTGTAAGGAGAAGGTTTGTATGTAAAAAAATTTTTAAAAAATCTACCCTCAAAGGGGATTGCAGGGGCGTTAACAATGAATTATTCCCGTTTTGAACTATAGCTCCTATAGTTCCCAAATTTGGTAGGAATCTTTTGTAAGAGATATAGAAATAATCTATGAACTAATTTTACGATAGCTCGCTCCACAGGGGGTTGCGGGGGTGCATTTAACTCAAATTGTAGATCCTACAGATGGAAAATTTAGGTGGAGTCTTCCATATGTGATGCGGAAATGATCTACGAGCGGATTTTACAACCCACCCCCAATAAGGATTACGGGGGTGGGTGTTAGAATGTTAAGTTTTTGTTTTCAAACTGTAACTTCTACAGACTCCAAATTTAATAGGAATCTTCGTGTATGATGTTAAGTTCAGCTAAGAGTAGATTTTATCAAATTCTAATCTCAAAAGGGATTGCGGGGGCGTTAGCCATGAAAATTTCTCATTTCCAATCGATAGTTTTTATGGACTCAAAGTTTTGTTGGAATCTTTTATTTACAATGTAGACATCATCTCGAATAGGATCTTACGAAATTCTTTCCCCGCAAAGGAGTGCGGAAGTGATAATTGTCAAAAAATTCATATTCTTCAAATACAGTTCCTACAGATATAAAATTTAAAGAATCTAAAGAGATACAGGAAATTACAGGGATGGCCTTCAAGGTCAACCGATTTAAATATTTTTCTTAGTCAATGATTAGATTTCAACCAAAAACGAATTTCGTGATAATTCAATTGATATGTAGGTTGTGTCAGAGTGGTGAGTAGAATGTAAAAAATATTTTTGTACATAAACTAGGACTTTTTGAGACATGAAATTAAGGACATATCTATTAAACTTCAATAACATTTAATAAAAACTTCCTTACAACAATCATCTCTTTGACAGGGGGGAAAAAGTCATTGTAAGGTTTTCAAAACTTAACATGACATGTAGTTATTCAGTCATCGGACTAAGAACTTTATACATGTTATTTTTGCTAATCACATAACTAATTAATTGATTTTATCATTGCGGAAATGTAACGGTTGAAAATGAATGCATTTTTCAAACACTTGATTATTAATTTCAAGCCGATTAATAAAATCTATTATCAGTTTGTCAGCGCGTAAGAACTTTTTTATTGTTGTTTCAAAATACCAAGGAGAAGACGACCTGACTAAGGTCATGCCAGTTAATGAGATGTGGGACGAGCTATCTCACGTTCAAACCGCACTGACGATCATAAATAAATCGCCAGGCCAGTCGTTGAAAATGTGCGGAATGAAATCGGAGTTTCCCTGTTTCGTGCATGGGAAATTATACGTCCTGTGTTCGTGAATCGGAAAACCATGATCTTTATATATTTACGCACCGCAGAAAAAGATAAAAAATGTAGTCCATCAAAAAGCTTTAAATTGATTAAGTGTATAACTATGTTGCATTGAATGTAAATAAGAATTTTGTATTAAATTTTGACTATACTTTTCACAAATATATGTAGGTGATACGAAGTTCACCGGGTCGTCTAGTATATATATATAATAAAAATGGTCTTCGTTTGAGGCTCAATCACGCCTAAACCACTGATCGCATCGACATGAAACTACGACCATTCGATGCGAATTTTTTCCTAGATGGTTTATGGCTATTTATTTTTCGAATTCCAACGTTCCTTCATTTTTTTATTGATCTTTTACTTTTATGAACATTTATCCCGCTAATAAAAACAAAAGGCAAGCATTTTCTTTTGATTCTTTTGTTTTCATGGATTTCAACGGAGTATATTAAACGGATTATCTTCTTTTATATTCAGCTAAGAATCTACTCACACACTCCCACCCACCCACTTCCACTTATACCCAATGGAATAACTGATGAAAAACAAATTTTCTTATGAACTCCGCCGTCCATCTTACAGCATTAAATAAATACACAAGTCCACAAAAAAAAAAAAGTGGTCTGTGCTGGGTGTGCGACATATACTTTCCGACGTATTTTTTACCGCTGAACACGAATCTGAAGTCAAAATTGGGGGCCAAACTGCAAAAAACGGAGAAAAATAAAAAAAACCTATAAAATCCATTATTTAATAGCATTTTCCGTATGTTATGATCAAATTGAAGTTCCTTCTTTGTTTCTCTCTGTAGCATCCATCACGGATTCGCAAATATGTTTATTTGCCACTTATTGTGTCTTATTGAAGTCTTTTATCGAATGAATTTTGTCTTTGATACAATAGAAAACGTCAGGACATTGAATCGATACATTTACCGGCAAAAACTTGCTACCACAGAGTGTTTGGACTACGATGACAACTGCCCTTAAACGGGATGTGTAGAATGATTCGCTAGTCAACATTTCGTGGTATCGAAGTCAGCTAAGGCGCGCTGTTTTGCAGGGAAGCGGTAGAATATGAGAATGATGCCGTAGTGTGTCCGACGACGAGTTGGCATTGTCCTCGTCAAAGTCGGAAAGCCTTCATACTTAGGCCTGGGGAGGTATGAGGGTTATCACCCGTAGGGCGGCTGACTCACCTGCGATCGGGCCAGGTATTCTAGCGTGCGGGGTTTGTTTATTTTGATGGATTGTAATGCTTCTTCTACTCAGAATTTAGCTGAATCTTCTAGTACTCATGGCGATCATGAATGTTCTATGAATCCTAATTTCTTTTGCTACGTTTGTGCAAAATAAATTGGGATGAAAAATACAAAGAAACTCACTAATAGGTTTGTGACTTTGTATGAAAAGTGTTTCAATATGGAAGTTGCTCTCAATTTAAAAAATTGGATACCCAATGTTGTTTGTGGTTCATGCTATAACATGGTTAACCGATTTTAGGAACACCAGGATAAGGAAAAACTTAAATTTAAAACTCCAGCTATATGGAAGAAGCTTCTTGGTGCAAATGATTGCTACTTTTGCACGACAAAAGTTGAGACTGCGGGCCGAATCTATAAGGACAAAATTTTGTATTCTCCTGCTTCAGGTGTACAACAACCATTTGCAAACTTTATAGAAGGTTCAGAAGATGATACGTCAAAAGACAGCCTGACCAGTGGATTCGATACAATGGAAGTCGACGTCGATCCTGAGAATGTAGCTCTTAATGACGAAGAGTCTGCTACTGGTAGTGAATCCGATTCCAGTGAACCTGATGAAAAAGTTCCTTCGAGCAGTGAAGAAGAGTACAGGCCGATCGGTGAAGAGAAAAAGCCAGAAACATACGAACAAAAACATCTAAATGATTCATTTAGAGAAGCTAAACTCTCAAAAGAATTGAATTGAATTGAATTGAATTTATTGATTTATGCCAAAGCCTTCACTGGCCAAATGGCAAAAGAAAAATATACATTTTGTGAATACAATACATTTTTAAATTTTTAATCTAAACATAATAATTAGAACTTATATATAATTATACATAATAAAATATTAGTAAAGGTAATATTGCTTATATGCTAATTTTGAAGAAACTGTTTAAGATAGAATTAGAACTAATAGATTACAATATTTATGATTATGATTTAAAGATTTTAATTTTAATAATTTTAGTGATTTAATAACTTTTACTGATTTTAATAATTTTAGAGATTTAACTGAAAATTTAGTTTGGATTTAGAAGTCTAGATTAAAAAGGTAATCATAAAGCTTATTTTTAAAAATTTCTAAACTGGGAGCATTTATCATATCGATTGGTAAATCTTCCCAAAGACGAATGCAAGTAACTACAAATGATAACTCATAAATAGCTGTCGTAAATTTAGGTAACTTGAAATTTACATAATTCTTTTTTGCTGCAAGTCTTACAGAACGTCTAGTATCAATATCTTCAATAAATAGTTCTCGTAAGTAGCTAGGTTTACCTATATTCAACAATTTATAAAAATAACATGCTAAGTAGTACATTCGGCGGCTTTTTACTGATAGCCATCCAAGCTCTCGTCTATATGGTGTAATATGTTCATCCTTTTTCAAATTATAAATAAAACGAATCGCTGTATTTAATGAACGTTGTAATTTGCAATTCTCATCAGCAGTACAACTAGTTAATACTATAGAACAATAGTCAATAAGTGGTAATATAGTTGCTGAGACTAATAACCTCCTAATGTCTTTAGTATAGATGTTTTTTCTTATTTTTAAACTATATAACGCTGAATTAATTTTATTTACAGTCTTTGATACATGCAAACTCCAAGATAAGTTATTTATGATATGAAGACCTAAGCACTTAGTTGACTCTTCGTAAGGAAGTGGGAATCCGTCAATAAAAATTGGTGGAATACCATTTGCTTGTAACTTTTTCAGCTTAGTACTTGAGCCAAGTATCATTGTTTTAGTTTTGGATAGATTCAATTGCAAGCCATTCTCTCTTGTCCAATCAGCAACAGCCTGAGCATCAATCGTAATTTATCTAATAGCGTCTTGTAGTTGATAGTCATAGAAATGAAGGTAAATGAATTGATCATCCGCAAACAGACCATAATTTGTATAAATTAATCGCTTAGCTACCGAGTTCATTACTATTAAAAATAATATCGGTCCAAGAACTGAGCCTTGTGGGACTCCAGAGGTAGTTTCTAGGAATTTTACAGGTAAGCCCATTTCATTTACAACTGATTGGGTTCGATTGGTCAAGTACGAGAAAAACCAAGAAATGGTCTCACTCGAAAAACCGAGTTCAACTAGTGAAGTCAAAATTACTCTTGGATTAACATAATCAAAAGCTTTTGTTAGATCAAATAGGACAATAAGAGTTAGCTTGTTTTCATCCATGGAACGCCTAATATCATCTATAAGTTTTAGTAAGGCTGATAGATTGAAGCGGCTGAAATATTGGTTTCGAGTATGAAAAGGAGAAATCTTCTGACAAAAGGTACTAAAGTTTCATTTTATCGGAATCGAGAGGAGGCTTTCCGTAAATATTTTGAAAAAGAGGAAGATTTGCTTTTTTGCACTGATGTTAAAGGACTTGTGGATGAATTAAAGCCGAATATATATAAGCCTGAAGATTGGCGGTTATTCATTGACTTGTCTCAACGCAGTCTTAAGGTAGTCTTCTTCACAACACCAACAAATTTGCTCCTTTACCTTTAGCTCACTCAACTGTACTTAAAGAAGAGTATACAAATCTAGAAATTGTCTTGGAAAAAATTAAGTATGAAGAACATAAATGGCAAGTATGTGGTGATTTGAAGATTTTGTCCATGATCCTAGGACAACAATCTGGATTCACGAAGTATCCATGCTATTTGTGTATGTTTGACAGTAGAGATCGCAAGAATCACTACGTCAAAAAAGTTTGGCCTTTGAGATTTTCATTTAGGGTTGGATCAAATAATATAATAAGAAAACCGCTTGTTGATCCAGCCAAAATTCTCATTCCTCCTCTTCATATTAAACTTGGGTTAATAAAACAGTTTGTGAAAGCTCTTGATAAAGAAGGAGAGTGCTTTACATACCTGTGTCAAGTGTTTAAGCACAAATCAGATGCGAAATTGAGAGAAGGCATCTTTGATGGCCCGGAAATCCGGACGTTATTCAAAGATAAAACATTTGTTTCAGTGATGGATGAACAAGAATTAGCATCATGGCTAAGTTTCAAGGAAGTGTGTACCAAGTTTTTAGGCAACACCAAAGATGCTGATTACAAAAATATTGTGGCGAATATGATCGCAAACTTTCAGCGTTCAGGTTGCCTAATGAATTTGAAACTTCACTTTCTGGATTCGCATTTCAACTACTTTCCGGAGGACAACGGAGACTTTAGTGAACAGCAAAGAGAGAGATTTCATCAAGATCTCAAAAAATTTGAACGGCGATTTCAGGGGCAGTGGGGAGTAAATATGTTTGCAGATTACTGCTGGATGCTACATAGAGAAACTCAACAGAGAGGAAAAAAGCGTAGCAGAAATCCGTTGCACAGGTTATTTGAGGAGAAAAGGGCCAGGAAACGACAGAAATTATAAGATTTTAATTATCATGCAGAAAAAATTATTAGATCGGAGATTTTATCGGTTTTTTTTTATTTTTCTCCGTTTTTTGCAGTTTGACCCCCAATTTTGACTTCAGATTCGTGTTCAGCGGTAAAAAATACGTCGGAAAATATATGTCGCACACCTAGCACAGACCACTTTTTTTTTTGTGGACCTGTGATATTTTTATTTTTAGATTAGAAATTTAATTAACTTTTTTTTTTTTTAATTAATTTTTTTTTTAATTTACTTGAGAACGGCTGGACCGATTGGACTATTTTTTTTTGTTATCTTCAAAATTGTCAAGAGAAAGTTTTGTATGTAAGAAAATTTTTAAAAAGTCCGCTAAAAAGTTAAAAATTTCGATGATAATCGAAGAATTCCCATCTATATAGTCACTCATCACGAAATTTCGGGAACCATAGGACTTAGAAACGTGAAACGTGGTAGGAATATTACTTTTGCTATGTAGAGGTCGGCTAAGAACGGATTTTAAGAAATTCATCCCCCAAAGGGGATTGCGGGGGCGTTAACAATGAACAATTCCCGTTTTTAAACTATAGTTCCTATAGACTTCAAATTTGGTAGGAATCTTCTGTAAGAGATGTAGAAATAGTCTATGAACGAATTTTACGATAGCTCACCCCACAGGGGGTTGCGGGGTGAGTATTGAACAATTAAAATTTTTAATTTTCCAGCTAAAGCTCCTACAGGCTCCAAATTTTGTAGAAATTTTCTATAAGTGGTGTAAAAATGATTTATGAACGAATTTTACGATATCCCACCCCAAAGAAGATTGCGGGGGCGTTAACAATGAAAATTTTCAATTTCCAAGCTATAGTTCCTATAGACTCCAATTTTTTTTCTATAAAAAATTGATGTCACGGAGAAAATTTTAGTTAACAGAAAATTCGTCGCACTTGAACCTAGACAGATTTCAATTTCACATATGAGACTTGTAATGACTTTAACTAAAACTTTCAATGCTCATTTCAAATTTTTTTCTTCGTGTCAATTATTATTAATTTTTGGAAGAAAGCCACGGAAATGTTATAATCATTGCACATTGAAAGTTACAATGAATATTAGCTAGAAAAATCACATGGATGAAAGATACAGGCTAATTCGATGGAATTAGGAATTTGTGCAAGTCTAAACAATATCGATGCTTACAGTTCTATCCACGGGGCATATTTATGTTCATACAAAAATTAAAAAAAAAAAATTAGAAAAACGGTTGACCCTGAAGGCCATCCCTGCAACTTCCCGCTAATTCCATACCTAAGCGCTTAAAATTGCACTTATGACGTTTTTGAGCTCTTCGAGCTCAAAAATACAATTTATGTGTCATTTTGAGCTCTCCGAGCGCAAAGAGATAGCTTTGCTATGCTTTTGAGCTCCTCGAGCTCAAAAGTCTTATCAAAATTCGATGAAACACGATTTTTCTAATTTTCAAACTGCTGTAACTTTTCAATAAATCAACTGATTTTCACGTGGTCGGCGGCGATCGATGTGGTTTTTTGAGCTCTATAAAAAATTAGAACAAAAAAATTGATCCGATGAAAAATTTCGGAGTTATTACAAAAAAAAACACTTTTTTCGATTTTTTTCGACAACGATATCTCACGAACGCATCAACCGATTCTGACGCTCTATGTGGCGATCAATGCGGAGTTTGAAGGTTAAAAGCTGATTAGTTTTTGAAGTTGATCAGTTCAGCCAATTCGGAGATATTTAAAAAAAATGAAAAAAAAAAAAAACTTTTTTTTCTTTTTTTTTTGCAATTTCTCGAAATCTACTGGTCCGAATCGGTTTCAACTTACAGGAAATCTAAGTTTGGCGAAGCTCTTTCGAATGACACCAACCGCGATGAAATCGGTCAAGCCGTTCAAAAGTTACGAGAGGTTTACACACACACACACACACATACAGACGTACGGACATCATCGTGAAAATAGTCAGGAAAGCTTCCTAGGACCTTGAAACGTCAAGATCCGATGAAAACTCGATTTTTGAAAAACGGAGTAAAACCAATAACTTCCCGATTTTGGAAAATTTTCAATTTTCTTAGTGGGAAGTTAAAGAGGAGAATAATAAAAATATGAAAAAAAAATAAAAATGAAACATAAAATTTAATTTATTTCCTGTTTCAATTCGCCCAGCAAAGCGGGCGGGAAACGGCTAGTAGTTAAATAAATGTGAGGTATAAACCTAAATCAAATTAAAATAATAAGTTATTTGAGATTCATATAGTATTAGAGGAGAAATTCCTATCATCAAATGCATTAATATATGAAATTTTGAAAATAACACTTTTCGCGAATCAAGGAGTTTTTTTTTCAGTGTAGTCTTTACCTAAGCGCTCCGGAACGGAATTCACCATAAAAGCAAATTTTTTCTTACAAAAATCAGAATTTCACTGGTTAAATCTGAATCATACATATTTATTAGATTTTTTCTGGGAGTTGTAGAATGCTTTTTATAGCATTCTAGTGTAATGTAACATTGTAAATGTAAATTTGTGTGTGAAGATCGGTGGAATAAAATCTTGTGATAATAGATTCCAACGGCGAGCTTGATGCAAAAACTCATGATAATAATAATAATAATAATAGCAATAGTAATAATAATAATAATATCAGTAGAGCAACAACAACAATGATAATATCGGACAGTGTTAGTGGTGTTGGCCATACCGATGATTATGATGATGATGATGATGATGATAATAATAATGGCGGTGGGAATGGTCTGATGGTCTACTGGTGGACATATAATAGTGGTACCATTGACAGACGATTGCACAGTACATGAACCCGAGTACAAGTCATCTAAGCATCATCTACTACCTCGATAATCGTCGAATGTTAAGGTCGGCTAGCGATGATTGTGACGGTTAGAGAGTTACCACGGTACACTCTGAATATATTCATCTGAACGACCCATACCATATCAGTGGTAAATGTACTTCTAAATGGTATATTATTGGGCTCCGAGATGGGTTGTGAAGATCTATCTGTATGTATGTGTATAGGACGGAGAATGAATCAAATGCAATATCGAGACGTGCTTTGTCAATTACGGACATTCATGCTCAATTAAGTTACCGCTGAGTCGGCCAGTTGAATCATCTGATGGTTTGCTCCAGCTACG
Source organism: Cotesia glomerata (assembly GCF_020080835.1). Taxonomy (NCBI): domain Eukaryota; kingdom Metazoa; phylum Arthropoda; class Insecta; order Hymenoptera; family Braconidae; genus Cotesia; species Cotesia glomerata. The sequence continues at coordinate 22,653,835 of NC_058159.1, read as the reverse complement.
AATTCATGTTACCTAGATAGCTTACTTGGAACATAGATTAGTGTGTACTCTAGTTCACTTGTAACTCCTCGACTCTCAAGATTCAAGATTCAAGACAAGGCTGTCAAGCTCTTAATTAACGGCGATGACAAGTTCATTCGATACTTTCCTGTTTGTTAAGATCGCTATTTTAAACTAAAAATAGTCAATCATTATGAGAGTATTTAACAGCCATTAAATTCAAGAAGAAACTTGAAAAAGCTTTTAATGCATTGTTTTCAGTCAAGGATTCTTAATGAGCCTGTCAAATAAATTAAGAAAAAATTTTTGACGCTTTTGCTTGGAACTGGATGAACAAGTAGAAGTCAAGAGAAAGGAAAAACGAAAAAAGAAAGAAGAGGTATATGAAGATGAAGAATGGGTTTATTTGGCTGATTTCCTTGTATCATTTTTTTATACTGTACTTTAGGACAAGAGATATTTGATTTCGATAGTAAGAGATAGTGATGACATGAAAGACAGGATTCACATTTCGATAAGAGTTAATGTTCACTTGTTGACCCGTTCGGATACTCGTAACTTATCACGATCCCGAGACTTACGTCGGACAAATTTATCTTGGGATCTGAGTGAGAGAGGCAGCTGTGCTATTGGGAATATGCTGGGGTGGTTGAGGTTGTTTTTGTAGTAGTTGTTGTTGTTGTTGTTGTTGTTCTTGTTGTTGTTGTGGTCCGCGCCCCCGTGTATAGTATAATATATAACATATAACAAATATCGAGCATAGAAATATCGAGTAGTCTGAGCTACTATCAACTATCGGCTTTGAAGTGTAGGAGTAGTAGTAGCAGTAACAGAATCAGAACCAGCCAACGTGTATTATACTATTCCGCAGAGAGTTATCGAACTCCAAGGACTTGACCTGGTCATTTTTTCCGAGTTACTGCATTCGTAAATTATTATCAACATGTGAATCATTTTTAATGGTCTGTTTCTACTACCAACTAGTAAATTAACTTCAAACAAGAATTTAAATTTGGGAGAATTTTTTAAATTATTTTATTAAAATAAGTTTTGAACAAATCAATGGAATGCTGTAAATAATTTATTGGCTCCAATGTGGTGTGATTTTGTGAAAATTTTAAACTCAGGTGGTATTACATTTAAATGTTTATACTGTCAAACATGTGAGTTTATTAGTGATTGTGATTTTGTATTGATTAAAAACATTACATCATTCAAATATCTTTTGCCATTGCTTTTTTTTTCGTTCGAAATGAATAAAGTTCTTGAGATGTGTAGCGGTAATAGCTTTTGAAAAAAATTCAATTTTCTAAAAAATTAATATTTCTGAATCATAATTTTATTTATTTCTGAAGAAAAAAATTTGATGACAAGACCTGAATTCTCTGAACTACAATAATTTAAGATCGTCATTTTACATCAAAATTTTTTACAGTGTATTGGAATGATTAATTTCAACTATCGCTTCTTTACTTCTGATAACTTTTTTATTTAGAATAACAACTTTCAAACTTAATCAATTAATTACAGAATATAATCAGTTTCATAAACTCTATCGATTATCAGACAATTCATCTTGAAATGGTAATTTATTCGAGATACACTGCCCGTGTGATAGTATATATTTTATAAAGATTCAAATTTTAGATAATTTCAAAGTTTAAATTGAATTAGAAGTTTTAGACTACAAGACACAAAGCTAAGACCAATTTATAACGTTTTTCTAATGTTTCTTAAGTCTTTTTAGATTTTTCCTACGCTTGCTCTAAAAAGGTTCATTCTACTTGTTTATAGAAAGAGTAAAAAAAGTTAATCGGAACTATTTGTGAACGAACTCTAAAAAGTTAACGTTGAAGTTGAGAAAAAGTACTGTTGTCGCTAGCCGTGAATTTTCTTAGTTCTAAAATAATTTAAGTTTCGATTGTTTCAAATCTCGAAGTTTGTAGAGATAAACAATTGTTAAATTAATTTTTTTTACGAAGGCAATTTTTACAGCAAATAAAAGCATTCGGAAATAAATATTTTATAAGCTCACAAAATACTTTTTCATATCGATACACATAAATAAAAAACGATCCGTTTTAATTCATAACTTTTGTTTTAAAAGCTTTGTCAATGAATTATTAAATTTTTTATATGAATAACATTTCGATGTTTTAAAACTCAGTGTCAGAATAAAACATGGATCATCATATCGTTGTGAAGAGGATTAAATTCTCTACAGAACAACAAATACTCGACAATTGAAATTCCTGAATTGAACTGTTCATAAGTTATAAGCGATTAAAAAAAATATATATTTTTCATAAAAATTCATCACTGAATGCCGGAAATTACTGGATCGAAGATTGAGAAGAAATTAACTTACTTAGCATTGCATTTTCATCTTAATTTAACGTGAACATACAAGAATTTTTGGTGAAATTGCACAAAAAAAAAGTGTCGACTTATAAAGCTCGATAGCTTGAGATTCTTTAAAAAAATCACGGGAAAAATTTTTTTTGCTCAATTTCAGTATAATCGGAAAGGTCGATATTTTAATAATTTTTATATATCTTAACATAGTTTATATACTTTTCATTAAAAGTTGTTGTCATCATGTGGTTTTTAAAGTAATGATATGGATCGGAATTTTGTATCAAATATATAATTTACTTATTTTTAAGATAATGGTTCAAATAGGAACAGAGCCCCACCGTTCTTCGGCCATAAAAAATCGGAAAATTAAGCCATAAGAATAAAAAAATTTTTAACTTCCCGCTAAGAAAATTGAAAATTTTTAAAATACGGGAAGTTATTTTGGTTTTACCCCGTTTTTCGAAAATCGAGTTCTCATTAGATCTTGACGTTTTGAGGTCCTAGGAAGCTTCCCTGAATGTTTTCGCGATGATGTGTGTGTGTGTGTGTGTGTGTGTGTGTGTGTGTGTGTGTGTGTGTGTGTGTGTGTGTGTGTGTGTGTGTGTGGCCGTATGTAAACCTCTCATAACTTTTGAACGACTCGACCGATTTCATCGCAGTTGGCGCCATTCGAAAGGGCTTGACTAAACTTAGATTTTGAATAAAATTAAAATAAATAACAAAAAAAAAAACACAATCTAACTGTCAATATTAAAGAAGTGAGGTTGACATTGCAAAGTTCATATTTTTAACAAAAGTAAAAATAATTAATTAATATTGAACTGTGTAATTGTGATATAAATTAATTTAGCAGAAATTTGATAATTTTAATCATTTTTGTAAAAAATAAATTATGACAAAAAAAAATTTTTTTTAAATTGACATGTAGGAATTTTATAAAATAAAAAATCCAATTTTTTATGAATAATTTTTTAGAACAAATTTGTGTGTTAAAGAAAATTAAAAAATTGTAGTGACAGCTAAATTTAATGTTATCTTATTTTATGTGTTGATTGCTTCAACGAGTAAATTTATTTTTTGTTAATTAATGTTAGTTACTTTGCATTTATTATCTAAAATATATTTGTTTCTTTTTTTTTAACTTTTTATTTGTTTTTAAGGACTGGGGGGGCTCCGTCCCCCCAACCCTCCGCCGGGGCTTTGCCCCTGGACCCCGGTTTTGTGCCCAGATCTATCGCCGCATTTGTAATACAAAATAGTATGTACAACTCGTGCGACGTTGTCAATTACCCACTCAAGCGAATGACCGCACTCGCTTCGCTCGTGCGTTCAACTTCGCTTTCGTGGGCAATCGACAACTTGGCGCACTTGTTGCACAATATACTATTAAAATATAAAAGATAATTATGAGCTGTGATAAAATTTGGTATGTTACAGTAAACGTTATTATAAAATAATATAATTAATGTGAATAATTTGTAAAGATGATTTTTGTTTATAAGCAATCTTCATAACATATGACATTGCAAGCGAAACACAAATTCACTCAACAAAATATTTATTAACTGTTAATAAATATTGGTTAAATATAAATAAATACTTATTAACTATTAATAAATGTACTCTTTCCTCCTAAATAAATTAAATTATTAATAGCTAATAAATCCTTCTATCAGTGTACAAATTTAAACTTGACTCAACAATCATCTTATTTGAAACACATTAAACAATAACCATGAATACTTCTTTATTACTAATAATTTAATAATTATAAATTATTTTAAATAACAACACTTATGTGAACATGAAATTATCACGTAAACATATTTATATTTTTATTTTATATAAGTTAGAAACTTACAACTGTGCATGCGGTCAACTACTGGTATTTTGAAAAATAGCAGGTTCCAATAGATGACCGAAGTCATTTATTGATGGTACAGCGGTGTTTTATTGTGCAAGTATCTGACCGGTCGTTGAATTGGTATTTATTTGATTGTTTTTGTCAAATCTTATTGGAAGATTTGTTAAGAAACTATTAAAGACTACTTCAGAATTTAATTTGGCAAGATTAACCTAATAGAAACTTTTTTGTTAACTAAAACATGTAGTCGCATCTCGGATACTCTACTATAGTAATTGACCGATTTTAGTCAGATCATGTGGTGAAAAATTTTCATGAATTATTTTCGATGTTCTAAAAATTAAATAATATTTGGAATACCTATTCATTGTAATGATTATAAGTTCAACAGTAGTTAAAAATAAATTTCAGGGTCATAAAAAATGCAGTTAATAATAATTTTTTGACTTTTTTATGAAAGCGGTCAACTACTGGTGCCCGGTCAACTACTGGAACATTTAACCTACTTCAATTTTTTTCGTAAAAAAAATATCTATTTGTTTCGTTTTTCAGTGATCGCTTTCAAATGTCACTTAATAGAGTATCATGATATTCTTGGTAATGATACACGGAAAAAAAAATTTCGTTCTGGTAACGTAACTGTAGAGTTACCACAACTATACACAGTTTACTGTTCGTTGTAGAGTTACAGTAACAAAATGTTATTTAGTTCTGATAACTCAATGTTGTTGAGCTCTCATAGCTCTACGGGATTGTTCTCAGAGCCAAACGGTATAGTTGGGAGCGCTCTACGTTGCGCAGTAGTGGAGTGCGCTGACATATTTCATAACCTTCTAAAATGACAAACAGAATTATTTTGTTACTAATCCATATTATTAAAAATATATGAGGACAATTAAGTTCCCAATTTATTTATTTAAGGAAATAGATTTTTTTTTTGTCAAATTGAATTTCGTTAGAACAGTTTTGTATTTATGGTTTTTCAAGGTTCATTTGCAGTGACTGTTAATTTAATTTATTAGTTGAATATATATATTGTGATAAGTGATAAGTTATCGGAATACATTAAAAAGACCCCATTTAACACAAAATAAAATTTGTTTTCGTTTATTTATCTGTTCTTGTGCATATACGGTAGTGATTTTATGTCCAATATTTATTGATATAATTACGAAAATAAGATAATTTTGTGACGACCATATTTTTATTATACAAATAATTGTTATTTGTAATATAAGTTCTACTATTATTTTATTTCTATTATAATACTATTCTTATTTATCATATACAATTATTGTTGGCAATATAAATTCATTCTGCCGCATGTATTTATTAAATTATCAATGCTAAATCGTAAAAAAAAATTATTAAGCAGACTCCTAAAAATTTTTTATAGTCTCAGAACGATCCTGTAGAGTTGTGAGAGGTAAATAACGTTTAGTTCTCAAAGCTCAACGATGTAGAGTTGCAGGAGCCAAACTGTATTGTTACTATACGAATACGTTAACCTACTAGAACTTTTTACAACTAACTAACTACTATAGAGTTCCTATAGCAAAATTTTTTTCTCCGTGTATCATGATTTCAGCATTTTTTTATAAATTTTTCAACAACTTGTAAATTTTGACATAAAATCAATGTTTCATATGTAATTTTATAACTCTTCAATATTTTGACATTTTTATATTCTGTTTTAAAAATAAAATTTTAAAAAATTGGCTACATTTCAATTTTCACAATTCTGTAAAATTCAATCAATTACCGAAAAAACTAATATAAAAATAAAGTTCATGAAATAATCATGGAGCTAAAGATTCTTAAATTACAACTTTCGATTAACGTGTCAATGACGAGTTGCTAGTTAACAGTATAGTAATTTATTATGTGACAAATTAACTGCCAAACAACATGAAAAAATGAGAAAAAAATGGTTTATCTCTTAACAATACTGAAGTTTCGATTAAAATTATAATAAAAAAATAGTAAAAAGCTCAAAGTAAAACAAACGTCAAAATAGTTGATATCCATGTAAATGTATGTGTACGAGATATGTGTGGATGCATATAAAATTTAGCTAATAAAAGATTAAAGTAACTTCGCCGAGACTTGATATTGAATTTTCATCCAACTATCAAACATAACGAAGTGGACATCGTCAGCAGACTCGCAAAGCAAAATTCAATTGGTAATCAACTCACCTGAGCACCAACAAGTCCGGCGCGCAATCTCGGTATATCCGTGTGACTCCAGTCGGACCTGGCCCAGGGGTCAATTCTGCCTAGGTCACTGCTGAGATTCACCTCTCCTAGTTGATTGTGCACAAACTTCCTCACGTTCCAGGGCAAGTCATTGTGCCTTTATCACCATAAAATTATACAAACTCCAACTTTATTAATAAATTCATTTTTATTATAATTGAGAGCGTAATTATCCAAGCTTTAATCACATTTTATTTACTTCATCATTTTTTCGTACAAATTAATTATTCTATTGGATTAATAAATTCCATTGAAAAATTTTTTGATAACCTAGTAAATAAATTTATCAAGTGCTAGTAGTTTGATTTTTTTTCTGTTTAACGTATGAAGAAAAAGAATAAAACATTGATATTAATACAAATTGTAACTATTCTCATTGTTATTACATTTAAATGATTTAAAATGAACAGAATGAGCTATTTAAACGTACTAGATTATTATTTTATGTCAAAATAACCGGGGAATTGTTGTTTAATTGTTAATCATTCGGTATTTAACTGCAGGTCTCAATTTATGTGGGATGAAAAATTCAATGAATAAATTATAAACTACTGTGAGCGGATTGTAATGTGATGATCAATTAGCGACTAGTTCATGATTCAGACAATGCGAGGTTGTCTAGTAAATTTTAGTTTATTTAAAAAAATATTATTGCTTCTCTAAAATTAGAATTCACCGATAATTAAATGTTATTCACCCGCAAAGAGTAATTGATTAGACAAATGAATAGTTAAATAACAAACCAGTGAACTAATCAACACGAAATAATTGAATTATGGTTAAATAAATCAGTGACTTTTAATAATTAGTGTCATTATATACTTTAAACCTGTACTTTTAATAATGTAGAATGGTTTGTATCTTATTTTCTCTCGTTTTCTAGATTTTTATTAGTATCTAAACTGTAATTATCGTTTAATAAAATGAAAGCTGTGATTTCTCAATGTTTTATGAAAAAAATGTCAAAGTTCAGTATTCAATTTTATCGAAAATCTATGTTGAAAAATAAGAAAAATGTGCATTAAAAAATATTAAAATTAAATATAAAACTCTATAAAACATGTATAGAAAATATCTTTTCAGTAGTTTACTTGAGCCGATTCTCGTACGTATTTTATATATTTCAACGACAATACAAGTGTAAAAATAAATGGAAAATATTATATATAGTTTGAAATATAGTATATTACACCCCTAGGAAAGTAAAGTAAGAAATGTCTCAGATCACATGTAATTGTTGGCCGAGGCGAAGCCGAGGTCAACAAACATGTGATCTGAGGCTTTTTTATTTACTTCCCGAGGAGTGTATACTATTTTTTTCCTCGACGAAGGCGAAAAGCGGCAACTTCGTTTAGCGCAGCGGGGCTAAAGTTGACGCTTTACGCCCGGAGGGGAAAAAATTTATAATTCAAGTATATAAAAATTATATGCATGGAGATGCAAAAAAACCTGTAAAAATTTATTTCAAATATAATTAAAATAAATAAAATATATATAAAGATCGGCTAAAATATAGCCACATAAAATATATTTTTCATAAGTATTTTATATATTATTCATTAAAAATTCTACATATCTGTGATATATATTTTATATATTGCAGCATTTACTTTTGAAATAAATTTTTTTCATCAGAATATCTTACACTATTACAGCATTTATTTGTTAATTTTTTAATTATGTGTTTCTAAAATTTGACTCAATTTGTTCGTTAAAAAAAATTAATAAACTCTTAAATTTTAGCCGATTGTTCCCAATATTTTTTCACATTAATAAACAAATAATCAATTCCCCGTTAATCAAAACAACAAACTGGAATGAACAATGATAATACTTGCATTAGAATCTAAAACACCCGTGATTGAACGGTTCAGATAAAATCAGACTAGTAGACAACTAGAACGAGATAAAATAGCTTACCCATCAATCAGAGGCACTTCAGTGAGAATTCTTCGGATAACATCGAGCCTCTGTTCGTGATTGGCAGGGGCAGTTTGTAGTATAAATGGTAGACAGAGTCCTCCCAGTAGTAGAGCACTTATCAGTAGTAATATCGGTGCTAAGATCCGACATCTGCGTCTAGGACTCTGGCTCCTCTGGTCCTTGCTGCTTCCAGAGCTGGGTGACTCCTCACAAGTTGGCGGTAAACGCACAGTCCCGTTGCAGGGCGCTACGTCTGGGAGTTCTGTTAGGCACGTTGTCTGTAATACACCAATAATAATGGCTATCAGCGTTTGATATAGTTCGCCAGTCAATAATAATACTCAATAGTACTAAATAATAGTTGTAGTTATATAGACAAGGTAGAATCGATAATCTGATGAATAGCTTGATAATAATACGATCATTCGGAACTGCGGACAAAAGCCCAACGGGATAGACGCTGGCTGGCTTTAAAGGGGCAGAATGGATAATAGTGCTAGTACTAGCAGTAGAGCTATTGCTAGAATGCTTTGGTTCGTAGTAGTTTGAGTCATAGTTATAGCACTGATACTGGTACTGGCTGTTGTTTAACTAACACCGTACTACGTCTACCTTCATTTATGTAGTAATGGTGATGATGGTGGTCGTGGTGATGGTGGTGGTGGTAGGTTTGCCAGACGTGTTAACTTGTTATACAGCTCATCGTGTAACAGTAAATAGAGCATAATAAAGTGACAATTGAACTGGTGATTCAAGATTAAATCTAAGACACAGTGGTCGTTTGGGGCCTAGGTAGTAGATGGAGACATCTTGTGATATGGTTGACTAGATGAAGAAGAACTTTGTTCGTTGATTAGTCTACGGGAGACTAATTCAACTAATCTGATACAAAGCTACAAGATCTAGTGCCGAGCAGCAGCAAAGTCAAGGACCCCGACAAGGTAATGCCTGGAGGAGGCGGAGCTGCCTTCTACTTCAGGAAACTGGTACTTGTGTGCATGGGCTTTGTTTCTTGTGTCACTCTTGTTAAATTAGTCAGTTGTTACTCTGGTACTGCTCGAGATGCTGTTACTGATGTTGATGCTGATGCTGCTATTGGTTTTATTCGACCCGCTAATTTAATTAGTAACTTTCGGGATATTGTATACCAGAGTGGTAATAAAATGAAAACCAAGATTGTCCCTGCTTTTGTCTTATCGGGATAAGATTTATGTAGATCATTGATTTTATTAGAGGTGGTTTAATCAAATATATAATGGCAACCCATTTTTATTAACGGGTTTTTATTAGCTTGACTTGTATTTATCTGTGGAACGAAATCTTTAAACGTCGTTTTCACCAACATCAAGATGTAGGATTAAATTGAGAAGTGCGTTCAGACCCGAGTCATCGGGATGAAAAAAAAAACTAATTTTACAGGTTGATCATATACCATTAAGATAGAATGATTGTAAATATTTCCTGTCTTTTAATTTAGTAAACTATTACAATTTAACGCTTTTCGTTTTTATTTATACTACATAATTTCAAAACATAGAATAGCTGAAAAAACTAAACAATACACTTTCACAGCAAACTAAACTGAAAATTAGAAAATAATTTTTAATGACTATCGATAAGTTTTAAACATGAATATTGTGATTAACAAAAAAATCAGTTTTATTTAAAAAAACCTTTGAGTGCTTTTTAAGATATTTTCATAATAAGTTTAATTTTACGAAACTTTTTACAAAAATTAATATCAAGCATCCTCCTTCTTCATTACAGTAATATGAATTTTTTTTTTGATTACTACGTATTTGTTTTTATTTTAAACTCATTGAAAATTATTCTCTACATTTTAATTTAATTTTCTCTTTTAAATTATGTTTTTTTTTTTGTTTTTTAAACTATAATTTATTATTTTGTATGTTCGGATTCTTTTATCGAGTCTTTTTGGATTTATTATACTTATTCCGGTGTTTTGAACTGTTAAAATTATGACGATGATATAATTTTGTTTCCCTTTCGTTGTTTTGTGCGTTAGAGGAGCATTTTTATTAATTTAATTTAACGTAGAAGTTAATTTAACGTGGAAACTTCAATTACTTTTAGGTTGAGAAAAGACTTTAATGCTTATGTTATTATAAAATTAATTATAACCGTAATCATTTTACAGAAAGAAGCAAATTACCCGGCTATTTTTGTCTTAGTGAATTTAATTTTGTATCCAATATTCTCGGAGATTTTTGTTTTTTATTTAGAATGTAGCATAAACCTAGACGAGTGTAGTTAACACCAAAGTTGTGAAATATTTATTTTTAAAATTATATATTTTTCAATTAAAATAAAACTAATAATAATTGTAAATATTTCAAATATCCATTTTTTAAATATTTGAAAAGTTTATAAAATAAATTAATTTAATGAATGCCTTTTTTATGAAATTAAAGATTTCCATTAGGGTCATACGATATTTAATTGACCAAAAGTTGAAATCGACCCCTTTCAATGTGATCAAAATTTTTCTTTTATCATAAAACAAAGATTTGCAAAAGAAAAAAACTTTCTTTCGAAAGTTATTCAAAATTCAAAATTTTACTATTTTTCCAGTTTTTCAACGTTATTTTTTAAATATCTCGGAAACTATTATAAATACAAGAATGGTCTTTTATTTCTTTAAAAAAAAAGCCCTTAGAGATATAGAAAAAAAACATATTTTGGAAATCAAATTAAAAAAATGAAAAATTTGTAGAATATTTAATTTTGACAAATCGCCAAGATTGAATTTCGAAGCGAAATTATGGCCTCAAATTTTTTACCATACAATACCTTTAAATTATTATAAGAGATCTTTAAATTTCAGAATGCTGTTTTTTTCTCTTCAAGTAAATCAAATTTTTTATTTTTCGAAATCTCCTCTAAATTCATGTAAAAAGCGTAGTCTCAATTATTAATATTTAGAGGTCGCTTATCGTAAATTTCTACTTCCGACTTTAATATTACATGAAGAATTTTTTTTTAACTTTAAAGTCTTCCAACTGTCTAACGGCTTATCAACTCAGTGAAATCGGAGAATATTTTTGTTGAAAATTGAAGGTTTTACACAAACGATTACTAACAATTTTTCGATAAATTGAATTTTTTTCATGAATTATTTAAACTTAAAGTTCAACTTTTTTTTTTCATGAACCTATCCGCGTCTTATCTTAAAGTTTTGCTCTAAACAATTTATTTTTAGGCACTTTTATTGATTAAAAAAACTTAAAAATTTGATTTAAAAAATTTTTTGGTTTTTTTTTTTATATTGTTTTTCATCAAAATACAAATAAAAAGATAAGTTAAGAATTGCAATGTAACGTTATTTAGACAAAACAATAACATTGTTTGCATTGATGAGTACAAAATCTTTGATAATTACAATGATTATCGCGTAACAATGAATTAAATTCAAGCATTCGTTTGAGTGCTCAAGAGCATTAATTTAGAATTAAAGAGCTTTAAATTCCGCTTTCTGACGATCAAGTAATTCTACAAGGAACGTATTTAGTTTCACATTACCTCGCATTAATGATTTTATCAATATGACTTTAATCCGCTTCCATGATTAATGATAAATTCTATCATGAAATTTAATATTATGCTTATTGTGAGTATTAATAATTAATTGTAATTTCCAATAGCAAAGGATTAAAAAGGATAAAAGTGTTTAATTTTACTGACTCAATGGTAATTTACTAAAAAAATTGTCAATAACTGATGCATTCAAAGTTAATCTGATGCTATTTATTGACAGGCATTAAAAATTAACCAACTTAATCTGGTTACCATGCGCAAAAAAATGTGAACTAATTACGATATTTTGGAACTGCTTATGAAAATATGGATGTGGTCGTTAAATATGGGATTTTTTTAGTTGGCAAGGTCAGAAACTATGTTATCAATAATAATAATAATGAAATATGTTTTCAACGTATTTTCTAAAGCTTCCTATATAATACAAATTATGAGGAAAACAAATCTTTAAACTACACGGAAAGAAATTGTTTTGAAACATTACCGTTAGATTCACTATAATCGTGGAATACGATGCGGCCCTTTTATTTATTACCATGTTTTAAATAAAAATTACGAAAAAATTCATTTATTTTATGGTAGAGTTTATCAAATTTACCGAAAACCTCATAAAATTTACAGTAGATTGTGGTAAAATTTGTTGAAAATAAGTTCTAAATTATCTTACTTACCGACAAATGATTAGGTCTTGCCATCTATCCCATGATTACCGTGAATTTAACGGTAATTTTCAAAGAAAATTTCTTTCAGTGCAGTTGTAATGTAATTGAAGACAAAGTATAATAACACTTAACTAACAAGAAATTGAATATCTGAATAATCAGTGCATAGAAGTAACTTCTAAAAATGTTTATCATTACCGTAAATTTCAACATTATATGAACGAAAAATAACTACTTTAAAAACTTCAAGAGCTAACAAACGGAATAAGATGCATTGAATTGAAAGTTAGTCATACATAAAGACATGCATAATAAGGCGAGTTAACCTTTTAAGGTTTCACGATTGATAAATTGAGTATTTATCAAAAATTTTTTAAAAGCATATTTGAGTGCAAAAATGATTATTAAATGAAAAAAACAAAAAAAAAATCTTTAAAAAATTCTTGATTAAACATTATTGCTTATTATGATCTAAACATTAATTACAGTAATTTATTTTTCAAAGAAGAAATATTACAATTGCCATGCTATGAAATCATTATAAAAAATTTTACAGATGCAAATCGAAAACATTTAAGAGATAAATTATACTTTACGGAAAAAGAAAGAAAAAAAAACGGTGCATGATTCTTGTTTAAATCAGTAACGACTGCTTTAAAAATATTGTTTTGTTTTGCTTCAATGTCATTTTACCTTGGAAAAATTTTCCTTTTTAACTCGTTCATAACTTATAAATTTTATCGGCATCAATATTTTACATACAACGCCTGCTGCTAAGCTATTTGCGTAATAAATGTTGATATATATTGTCAATAACTTTAAAGAAATTGTTTTTCCAGACGACGACAACAATCGAGTTTATACAAACGATACTTGTTCTACCAACTGTCTTCTTCTCTACAGTTTTTAAACTAAATAAAATACGTACAAAGTAGTAAAAAAGTCAATAATGCAAGACTTCATAACAGATATATCATGTATGAACAGTGAAAAAAAATGATGTTGAAAGAATAAATACTAACGAAAAAATAAAAATATAAAAAAAAACGTATTTGAGATGTACAAAGTAGATACCACATTTCAAAGTGTAAAAGGCTGTAGCCTTATCACTTGCATCACTTTGATCTATCAAGTGGTGTACAGTATCTTCTCTAGTTTCTATTTCAATGCTATTTCAAGAGTATGGAGATCTTGTTGCATTTTTACTACTCTCATTCATTTATATATATATATATATATATATATATATATATATATATATATATATATATATATATATATAGGATCCTACATATATATATATATATATATATATGTAGGAAACTAGGGGATGTTGGAATGTGGTGTATGTTTTATTTTAGATATTGTATAGAGAGAGTCTGCCGGATTTCATTACCAACAATGGAGACAGCAGGTTGCCGCAGCTAAAGCACTCAAGTTCCTCGATATGACTTACTTTTTTTTTCATCATTTTCTTATTTTATTTTTGTTTCTTTTTATTATCCGCTTTACCGTTTTATTTGTTCGTTCAACTGCAGTATTTTTTTTGTTCAATGGTATCGATATTTATATTGCTTTAATCTCTTTCAAGTATTTGCATTGTTAAATCTGATTGATAATCACTTTTTAGATTATGAATTATAGATTCATGGGCTAAAGTTTTGGCAGCAGCGGTATTTTGTAAAATAAAATTTGAATCGATAGTTCATTGTTTTGTATGAGTGTGAGCATGAGTCATGATCAAAAGAATTTTTGCAAACACTAACTGTCACATTTTTTTATTTTTCAACTGGACATAAATTTAACTCTGGATCTGAAAAAATACAGTGATATTATTTTTTACGAGAAAATTTATTTTAAACTTATAGCTTCCGCACAATTCAAGCGACAGCTTTTGTTGTCTGGACACTTTTAAAATAGACTCCATTCACTACCAAGTAAACCAATGACGATAAAATATTGTTGGATCAAGCTAGGTAAGAATTTAAAAAAAAAATCACGTAGCTTAAAATATTATTGAATTATAAATGAATGTTGAAATTTTTTTTCTAAGAAATTTCTTTTTACAAAAAGTTAAAAGAAAATTTTTTATTTTAAATAAATTTAAATCATTGATAGTTAATAAATCAATGAGAATTATAATCAAAAGAGATTTAGAAATTACAATGATTAATGGAACTAAATGAGTTGCAAATGATAGTAATTGAGACTGAATTAGTTTCAAACCAAACAAATCGAGACTCTAGCATCGTTTGATGTAACTTTGGTAATTGCACTAAGCAATACTTGAAACATTAATTACCTTATTATTAAGAAATGAATTATTAGCTGATGCAAAGATATTAAATATTTACCCGTGAAAACAATTTCTGATGTGGTCAATTTTCATACATGACTTGATGTAGTCGTTCATGGGCTGATCTGCTCATATATGGTCATATCAGAATTTTTTTTCACAGGTATCGCAAATGAAAATTCGTTTTATTCGAAAAAAATCTTATGATAAGTCACGAATTAACACAGAAAAAATTCCAACATTCGTTGCGGTACTGAAGTTGTAAAAATTATATTTTTTTTTATTATTAAAATTCTCAACAACATACGGTCTCAATTTTTATCCAATCATTGGACAAAAATGTTATTGAAATAGTAAATCGAAGAAGTAAAAATTACTTTTGAGCAAAAGTAGTTCATAAATCGATTGAAAATAAAGTCTTGAGTTATTTAGTAGAACACAAACGTCAATG
Source organism: Cotesia glomerata (assembly GCF_020080835.1). Lineage (NCBI taxonomy): Eukaryota > Metazoa > Arthropoda > Insecta > Hymenoptera > Braconidae > Cotesia > Cotesia glomerata. Next base: position 22,638,468 of record NC_058159.1, on the reverse strand, counting down.
CTATAAGCATTGTCTCGACATTTTGAATTTAATTTAAATCGTTTCTAAATTTAAACATCAGACAGACCTCATCAATGATGAGATGCGAAATTCTATTTTGTGTGATTCTGTTGTTAGATATTGAACTTTAATGAGTGGATGATGCTCGAACCTGATCGATTTTTTAGTATAAACAGAACTCGGTTTTAAATTGAAATGAACCCTGGATAGAGTGAATGAATAAAAAATGATCTACTTTGTACTTACATCTTGTTTTCTCTACAATTTTTCCGTGTGATATAAAAATTGAAAGTACCGAGTATAAATATAGGTGAAAATTTATTAGATAATTCAGAACGGATTTAAACATAAATCATTTTTTTCTACAATCCAATTTTATGACACTCGAAGAATGTGTAATATATAAAAATTTAAATAAAAATTCCAAGGAGTATAGATTTAATACGTCTGGGATCTGAGCTTGCGAGGGTGAAAGTTAATAGCCTGTAAAAATAAATAGCTCTGAAAAGATTCGACGGAATGTTCGTTTAGCGAACTTGCAAATTGGACACTGTTTTTGAATTTAAATATTAACTCTTTTCAAACATTTTAACATCAAGCGAGAAAGAACTTAAGAATTAAAAGTATTAAATGTACCTTGCACAACCAAAAGTTATCGGAAGTTTAAATAGTACAAAAGTTCTATCATCGTAATCAAATTGTTATGTCAACTATTAAATAGGTTTCTCAAACGATCTTCAAAGGCTCTTTACTGTTCATTTATTTGAAGATCATCAGCCGTTTACTACCAACTTTATATCCTACCTGTAATACATTGTGATTCTTGTGTGAGCGAATTTCATACTAGTTTAACTTTCTGATACTTCTGTTAACAAGCTACGTTTTATCGCTACTTTAAATATCGGCTGTACCTTTTTTAAAATCTTTTGCCCTCTTGAGCTAACTTTTTATCAAGTTTAAGACTTTTTCAAGGTGGAAGTTTGACACAGAAAATATCGGTTCATTTTTTTTTCAAATTACGTTTCATTGCATCAGAAATAATTCATTTCAATGAAAAGATATATATAGCCATTTTTTAACTTCCCGCTAAGAAAATCTCAGATTTTCAAAAATCGGGAAGTTATTGGTTTTACCCCATTTTACAAAAATCGAGTTTTCATCAGATCTCGATGTTTAAGGGTCACAGGAAGCTTCCCTGACTATCCCCGCGAGGGTGTCACTATGTCTGTATGTATGTGTGTGTGTGTGTGTGTGTGTGTGTGTGTGTGTGTGTGTGTGTGCGTGTGTGTGTGTGTGTGTGCGTGTGTGTGTGTGTGCACGGAAAGATTAGAACCCGACTGGTTCGTATTTTGTACCAGACTCAGTCGTGTGCGGCGCCAGAGTGGTTATTATGCACGGATTCTGGTGCAGCACCCGACTGAGTCTGGTGCAGAACACGAGTGAGTCGTGTGCGCACACGACTCAGTCTGGTGCGCACACGACTCTTTCTGTTGCGCACACGTCTCAGTTTGGTGTAAACTAATTTTTCTTCCATTTTTTCTTGCACACGACTGAGTCTGGTGCAGAACACGAACCAGTCAGGTTCTAATCTTTCCGTGTGTGTAAGTATGTAAGCCTCTCATAACTTTTGAATGGTTCGATCGATTCGATTGCGGTTGGCGCCATTCGAAAGGGATTGTCCAAACTTAGATTTTATATACAATTTGGATCGATTCGCACTGATAGATTTCGAAAAATCTAAAAAAAACTGTAAAAAAAAATTAGGAAAACGGTTGACCCTACACGGAAAAAAATAATCGGTAGCTGCTACCGAAAAAAATCGGTATCTGCTACCGATTTTTTCGGTGCAGGCTACCGATTACCAATTTTTGAAAATTTCTTATCTTCTTAACGAGAAGTTAAATTCTCACTTCTTAATGAATAAAAAAAAAGAACTTCATTTGAGATACAAATAACACTTACTTAAATACAAAATATTAAAAATGAGGAATATTTATTAGGTATTTTTTTATTATAAATTTTTATTAAATTAAATACCTTTTGGTAGCCGCAATCGAAAAAATTGGTATAGATTCTGTTTAGAAACTAACCGAGAAATATCATCCGAGTCCCAAAAAATTATTTTGTATGTGAATATATATATAAATTATAAATATATATATATATATATATATATATATATATATATATATATATATATATATATATATATATATATATATATATATATATATATAAATTATAAATATATATATATATATATATATATATATATATATATATATATATATATATATATAAATATAAAAAATATATGAAAAGTTGATGTGGGTACTCAAGTGAAATTGTCAATGTGGGTACTCAAATGAAAATGTCAATAGTTTACAAGATACAAGGTCATTTCTTAATTATTGATATTTTTTAATATATAAGCTCATCCTGATGTCACACTCACCAAGAGCTTTCATTTGAGTACTCACATGCATTTCGATATATTTTTCATATACGAATATATATAAAATATATATAAATATATAAAATATATGAAAAATGGATGTGGGTACTCAAATGAAAGATCTCGATGAGTGTAATGTCGGGATGAGCTTATATCTTTAAAAATGTCAATAGCTAACAAGATAAAAGGTCATTTGCAATGACAGACCTTTGACAGACCTTTGCAATGACACTATATTTCACTAAAAAAAAACCCGATTTTATCATATGACTATCCTGGAGACAAAATTTTTGTTATTCTCTTAATAATATAAATATACTTTTTTCAATACTCACTCTTATGTCAAAAATTACAATGTTATTATATTCTGACTCTTAAATCGAAAAAGTTTAGTTTTTTTTTTATACTTCCTGTGTAGTTTTTATATGATTACAATCATGAAGATTTTAATTATCTCCGATGGTAAAAGTTACCATCTAGATAATAAACCGTATTATCATAATTGTGGGAATTAATATATACTGATTGTACTAATTACAATCGCCGGATAGTTGCATTTATCATCTTAACTTTGCAAAAATTAATAACCATCCTGCATAGTAGAAGCTACAAAATAAGGATGTTTACCGTTAACATAAAATTCTCTCCGTGTGGTAATCGGTAACATGCACCGAAAAAATCGGTAGACTCTACCGAAAATAATCGGTATCTGCTACCGATTTTTTTCGGTAGCAGCTACCGATTTTTTTTCGGTAGCAGCTGCCGATTTTTTCGGGAGCCTCTACGGAAAAAATCGGTAGCCTCTACAGAAAATAATCGGTAGCTGCTACCGATCGCCAATCGGTAGCCTCTACCGATTATTTTTTTCCATGTAAAGGCCATCCCTGCAGCTTCCCGCTAATTCCGTTAATACCTGGGCGCTTAAAGTTGCACCTACGAAGTTTTTGAGCTCTTCGAGCTCAAAAATACAATCTATGTGTTGTTTTGAGCTCTCCAAGCTCAAAAAGATACCTTTTCTATGCTTTTGAGCTCTTTGAGCTCAAAAGTCTGATAAAAGTTTCATAGAACACTATTTTTTGAATTTTCAAACCGCAATAACTTTTGAATGAATGAACCGATCTGTACGCGGTTGGCGGCATTCTACGCAGTTTTACAAGCCTTGTGAAGAAGGTATTATAAGCAGGGAGGCGGAGGGGTGTAACGAGCGACGGCACCGCGGGCCTCATCGACGGACCGAGCAAGCTACCGCTACCGCGACCGCGTCGACTGCCCGTGCTACGGCATTTATGTATTTAGTTTTAGTTTTGTTTATGAGTTGAATTATTTTGTTAATTATTAATTATTATTGGTTATTATTATTTTTATTTGTTATTAATTAATTATTAATAATCATTGGAAACGACGTTGAAAAGTAAAAAAAGGATTTTGTTAGTTCGTCATCGTCGCGATAGATGGTGTCGCTTGTTCGCTCGCAGTAAAAATCGCCGAGCTAATATAAGCGAAACCGCGTCGTGATAATTTTTGTTCTTTCAAAGAACAAAAATTTACTTTATCTGAAATTAATAATTGATTGAAATATTTCGAATAAATTCGAAATATCCAATAAATAATTAATTTCTAGGTCCCAGCGACTATTTAGTATGGGAAAATAATTTTACGAAAATTATTTATTTCGTATAAAAATTATTTTCTAAGTGTCGTGGATGAATTAGTATGAAACTGTAATTTGAATGAAATTAATGTAATCTGTTGAATTGTATTGAATGAATTTAATATTTAATTTCGAAAATTTAAATAAAAACTTAGAAACTTTCGGGGATTTCCCGAAGTTCGACGGCGAGCGATAGGTGGCGATAATTCGCCAATAATTTTCGCTGTTAGTAATAATTTTCGGGTTGATAAAGCCCGAAAATTATCCGCCGTTGAGCAACCTTTCTCTGGGGTTAATTTCTCGTCTAGAGACTTCTGGCCGAGGAATTATAAGAGGGTCCATCCACTCTACCTGGTGCGGACTACCACAGGTAAGTGAACTTGATCTCCTACGAGAAAAGGCGACTCTCCACCTGGAGACCCTCAGCCAAAAGGTGGCAACCACAGCCGATTAGGTGGGGCGAGGTAGATTTTATTCACTCTCCCCTTGGGGATCGCGAAGTAGGACCTGCGGGGCGGCACTAGTCACCCGTCAGGAATCGGGCACCAGAGGGCCGACGGAAGGGAATTAGCGACGCGTTTTTTTTTTTTTTTTTGTAAACAACGGGAGTATGATATTACCGAAGTCGGTAATGATATTAGTAAACGCCGTGTATGTATGGGTTTTGTTTAATTAATCGCCGTTATTGCAAAATGTATAAATTTAATGTTTGGTTTATTAGAATAAAGAGGTTCTGTTTTTGATAAATATAATTAAATTTTCGAGTTTAATTAATTTAGATTTACCCTCGTTAGAATCCTGGACACCGGCGAGTTTAAATCGAGCCGGGGGTAAAAATACGTCAAAAAGTACCCGTTACAGTCTCATAAAGAATTTCTAAGTTTCAATTCGTCAAACTAGAAATTTCGGAGTAATTCCGAAAAAACACTTTTTTGGATTTTCTTTCCTGCACGATATCTCTCGAACGAATAAACCGATTGTGACCGGATTAGCGGCAATCGTCGTGGTTTTTTGATGTTAAGGGCCGATTAGTTTTTGGAGTTGATTGATAAAGCCGTTTAAAAGTTATTCCAAAAAAACCATTTTTGAAAAAATTTTTTTTACAGTTTTTTTTAGATTTTTTGAAATCAATCGGTCCGAATCAGTCCCAATTGTATTCAAAATCTAAGTTCGTCCAAGCCCTTTCGAATGGCACCAACCGCGATGAAATCAGTTTTACCGTTCAAAAGTTATAAGAGGTTTACATACTTACACACACACACACACACACACACACACACACACACACACACACCCGATTTTATTCACAGCGTGATCAACTTGAAAATATCTTACACCAGAGTATCCAACCAGAGACACTAGTAGAAACAATGTTGTCGTCAAAAGCCGAATGGAACGCCGTAAGCACGTTTGCAACAGAGGTCCTTACAAACCTGCGTTCCATCGAAAGAAGAAGAGCAAATGACAGAAACTAGAAGGAAGGAAAAATAACACCTTAGTCATCAGAAGTAATAGCAGTAGCTAGATCCTTCCCTCACGAAGTAATGCCTGACGGCGGTTTCCATGAGGGATTAGAGGAAAGAAGAAAAGGGGTTTAGGGTTTAGTGGGTAGGGGCGCTACCGTCGAGTTTTAGTATGACGCTGCGTCGAGTCGCCACATATCCAGGCCAAACAGCTATGCCTGGAATCCGTAAAGGGATTCCCCCCCCCTAAAGAAAAAAAAAAAAACACACACACATACACACATACATACATACAGACATAGTGACACCCTCGCGGGAATAGTCAGGGACTCTTTCTAGGACCTCAAAACGTCGAGATCTGATGAAAACTCGATTTTCGAAAAACGGGGTAAAACCAATAGCTTCCCGATTTTTGAAATTTTTCAATTTTCTTAGCGGGAAGTTAAAAATTTGTTCAAAAGTGGTTTTTTTTTTAATAACTTTCGAACGGCTTTATCGATCAACTCCAAAAACTAATCAGCTCTTAACCTTGAAAAATCACATAGATCGCCACTAATCCGGTCAAAATCGGTTAATTCGTTCGAGAGTATATCGTGCAGGAAAGAAAACCTAAAAAAGTGTTTTTTTCGAAATTACTCCAAAATTTTTAGTTTGATCAATTCAAACTTGAAGATTTTTCATAATGCTTAAAAAAACTGCGTCGAATGCCGCCAACCGCGTGAAAATCGGTTCATTCATTCAAAAGTTATTGCGGTTTGAAAACTCAAAAAATAGTGTTATATCAACCTTCTATCAAACTTTTGAGCTTGAAGAGCTCAAAAGCATAGAAAAGTTATCTTTTTGAGCTCGGAGAGCTTAAAACAACAGATAAATTGTATTTTTGAGCTCGAAGAGCTCAAAAACGTCGTGACTGCAATTTTAAGTGCCCAGGTCAACCGTTTTCCTAATTTTTTTTTTTAATTTTTCTAATTTACAATTTATTTCTGATTTAAATTTGCGTTACTACATAGAAAGAAAAGTTTATTTGAGCCAAGAGACAATTTTTTTTCATTATTTTCTTGGATAAGAAAAAATTTTATTATCTCAAGAAAACTTTTTTATCTCAAGGGATTTCAGTCTATTCGATGAAAATATTTTCCTCTCAATTCGAAAAAATTTACTTAGCCTAAAAAGCGTTCTTGTCTCGAGAAAATTCGATCTCTCACACCAAAAATTTGTAGATTAATCCAGGAACTGGATTTCTAGTTGAGAGTCGAATATTTACTTTTTTAGATGTAAGAAAAATTTCTTAAACCGATGGCTGTCGTGTTTTAAAATCAAAAGTCTAATTTTAATTAAAGAATAATAACAATTCATATTCTGCTGCAAAAATTTTTTTATTAAAAAAATTAGAAAAACGGTTGACCCTAGAAGTTATCCCTGCAACTTCTCGCTAATTTCATACTTAAGCGCTCAAAATTAGACTTAGGGTCATGTGGGGCAAGTGTGCACAGTGGGTAAGAGTGCGCAAACCCATTTATTTGAGTCTTAAATAAATAGGATATATTTAAGACTCATTACATTTTTGAGCTCTCTAAATTTCGGAGTAATTCAGAAAAAATATTTTTTCGGTTTACTTTTGACAACGATAACTCAAGAATAAATCAACCGATTTTGACCGGACTGGTGGCAATCGACGTGGTTTTTTGAGGCTAAGAGCTACGTAGCCACACACACACTCATACACATACAGACATACGGACATCATCGCGGAAACATTCGGGGAAGATTTCTACAACTTTTGAAAATTTTAAATTTTCTTAGCGGAAAGTTAAAAAAATCATTTTCTAGCCGAAAAAAAATTTATGAAAACGACAATTTTTTTGATATGAGTAAGTTAGTTGTAGAATATATTTTCTCTATAGCATAAAAAACTTAATTAAATTAAATAAAACGTTAAAAATTATAAAGCAAAAATTTTGTAAAAATATATCGAAAAATAACTCGAGATAAATTAATTTTCATGATATAATTCCGTGTGTATCTCAAAAGAAGTATCAAAAATTCTAAAAGCTTTTTTTATCTGGAACTTATCTCGCAACATAGTATCCATAACTCCGTAGAAAGCTTTTACTTTTATTAGTGAGTGAAACACTGTAATCTTTAATATTAAAACATGTCAACATGCTTCTTCTGAATATTACAAAAACAGTCAATGAAAGATAAAACAGGCTGAGTAAAGAATTGGACACTAAAAACGACTCTAAAAGCAACAGTCAGATTTACCGTTTGAAAAATTCTCCACATCGAGCCATACTTTTTCCGTATATTGATCAACGAATCCACTTAAATAAAACTCAACGGCAACAAATAATCATTTTGAATGCGGTACCAGCGTATTTCTAGTGTGTCCATCGCAATAAATAAAAATCTCCAATAAATAAAAAGGATTTGTAAATAATAAAAATAAAAATAAAAAAAAAATGAATTACCAAGTGTAAATTGTTGTAGAGTAATTTTTCGAGTGAATAAACTTTCGTAGGTTTTAATATCAGTCCACCCTCTAGCCACCAGTGTACCAATGTGGAATCGTACCAACCAAGAGGATCGTAGTATGGAGGAAACATTGGATCAATGTTTGGGTAAAATATACGAGCTCGAATTTCGTAGCACTTTATTCTACTAGTTCTGCACTCTTCTGGTTCTGCACAGTACCAGTTCCAACACCACTGGTACCACCAGCAGCACCCTTGCGTTACAATGACAAACATTCGACACCGAAGCATTGGATTTTGCTTTACGAGGAACGAGGAGGTATCGTGTACTAACTGACGCGCAAAATTGCTATATCGCGGATGACGTCCTCCATGTTTGTATACATACACCTTGCAACCCATTTATGTATATACATACATACATACATACATACATACATACATATATGTTTATCTATACATGTGGTGGTCAAATGTGTAGCAATGAAATAGCTCCAGAGCGTAAGGGAACGTTGTGATAAATCATGCGGTCGTTTGTTCAACGAGCTAGCCTGATCTGGATATTTTTGGTACTGATGGTGCTTGTATCTGCGGCTCTTTACAACTGATATGCTCTCTACAGCCTTTTATTATTATTTTCTTTTTTTTCTCGATTTCTCTTTGTTGCTCCAGTAACGTTTTTTTTTTTCGGTCAGTACAATGAGAAAAACTGTGCTGTGCGAATTACTGGACATGAGATAGACTCAATGGTTTAAGCTAATGGCAACAGGAATGGAAATACCAGATGTTCTGTTGTTCAGACCCCCCCTCGCTCAACCCTCGACTCTATTCACTATTCTAGTATACCACTCTGGTAGTTTACGAGGTAGGCTACGATGTAACGCCGGGTAAGGTTATAAAAAAGTAAATAAATAAATAAATAAGGGCAATAAAAACAACAACATAGACAGGAACAGTAGCAAAAAACAAGATAGCTGTTGTAAAGTTAAGTAAATCGATTGTAGTGAATCGCATGTCAAGTGATTGGTATATAGAAATTGAACATGGTTATTTTAACTGTTTCTTTCCGATCTGTTACGTTCGCTGAATGTAAAAAAGGATATAATGTAAAATGAAAATATATAACATGTTAAATAAAATAAAATACAACGAAAATAAAAGTGGGCGCTCGAACCTCCAACCGTAAAATAATCTCATTCTTACGAGCATATTCACCTCACATTATTTATACCGATACAGTTATGAAAAAGGTATCAAGAAGATATGCGTGTGTCGGTCTGAGGATGGATGAGTTAGTAGTTTTATATATTTTATGCATTTCAGGATGGTGTCTGTGCGGTGCAATGAAGTATCTTCAGAAAAAGGAGTACGAGAAGGAGGAATCGCTCGAAGAGATTGGAACAAAGACGTAAGATGGGAAGTAGGAAGTAGGGACAAATGGAAGAAGCATGATATTTTCACGTCACCCTCGGGGTGGATTTGGAATTTCAATTTGTCTGCTCCGGGAGGGAGTTTGCCTTTACCTCGAACCTCCAGCCTCAGTACAAGTAGAGCCGAGTCGTCTTGGAGCTTGGCTCATCTTCTTATTATAGTTTGATTTTGCTTTCTTTCGCTTTTCATCCTCTGCTTTGTGTGTTGGCTTTTTTCATTTACTTTCTTCTATTGTCATTTTTGTGTAATAGATATCTAATAGCCGACGTTTATTTTCTGAATAAATAATTCTATTGTTTTTGGTGAGCGTTTATTTTCTATGTTTAGTCTTTTGAGTCCGTGAGACGTTCGAGAGGCACTTGCATGATCAACAGTCGTTTTTAAGAGAATTTACAGTCTTTTGATAGAAATTTATTATTGTGAAAATGTACATGAATCTTATTTATTTCTAATACGTACGTGGCTTTAATGGAACAAACTGAATAATTTTTTAAAATCTTTTATGATAAAAGAAAAGACTAGAGACAAATAATGATAATAATAATAATGAACAAAATTAACTGCACAGTAAAATGGACCCAGCATCCGTCCATGGTTAATGTGAATCAATTAAGAAATTACAGGAAGTTGGAAAGTGATAAACAAGATTAAAGTTTAATTTTAATCATATTTTGAACTTTTTTTTTTTCTTATCGGGGTTTGTTCACTAATATCCGAACTGTATTTCTTCTTGCAACAAATTTTTTATTGACAATCTTGTTTTAATTCTTTGTAGGTATCAGTCTAAGTTCTTATTTGGAGTTGAAAGGATAACTCTAAATTACGTTAGAAATCTCATCTTACGGCAGCAAACTAATTTAAGTTCCTGATTTAATTTACAAAGCTCTTGCAAAATATATGTTTCCTCAATATTGCTAGCTCAAATCTATACAATTATACGTAGGTCTTTTTGGGGTTGAAAACACGACATGAACTTTCAGATTAGAGGCCATCCGTAAAGTACACAATGGCCAGCTGTGGAAGGAATCGATTGGATGAATAGCCGTTTACGTACAACAGAAATAAATCTCAAATTTTCATTAATATCTTACGTGTTCTCTTGAAGAAATTTTTAATAAATATTAACTAGAAACAGTTATTATTGAGGTGAGAGCTAAAAGTTACTACAAATTAAGCCCTCATATTTCGAAAAGTCAACCTTTACTTCTGCTAAATGAAAAGAACACACTTGTTGTAGCAGATTTGTTGTTTTTATGGTGACAACCAAATCTTTTGATCCACTAATCCGTAAAAAAATAAAATAAAAACGTTTTATAGCTCGTAAGAGTGTGTAGTGTACAGTATTTAATTCAGCAGGTGACTCACAACGTTTTCAATTTTATTCTTATTAATTTTGAAGCAAATTAAGCATTTACGTCGCAATCACGTCCCCGCTATAAACGAGTTTACCCAAATTACAACTTTACCCGAGTTAACTCCACCATCACATTTCTACCAATAAATACATCCAGCTAGTCACAAGTCGACCCTCATTATACACTACTGAGTAATAACTCTACCAAATAATATCACTAGTATTATTCAACTCTAGCAAATAACATTACTGGCTTATTACATTTCAACATTCAAATGACGAACATTGGTTCATCTTAACTAATTTGTATTTTACTTTTATTTATTATTATTATTATTATTATTAATAAAAAAAAATTTATTTTTATAGAATTTATACCATTGATAAATTTGAAACATTTATTACAGCATCTTTAGATAAGGAGACTGTGACATTTTAATATAATAATATTATTATACCGGGAGGAGTCAGAAATAATGTGAGAATAAAATTACTTTTTTTCATTGCGGTATTTTTTATGTTCTTTATTATATTAGGGGAGTTTCAGTACAATAAGGCAGCCTAAAATTTTAGTTAAGAAAGTATTTTTCTTCGAAATGGTTTCAAATAAACATTCATCAGCATTTCTGTAAATAAGAGTAATGGATAATTTTTATTTGACAATTTTTTTATTTAAAAATTTTCTATTATGTAAGTTCAATTATTAAATTATTTTATGATTGTAAATTAAACCAACAACATGAATCATTTTATCACAAATAACGGTTAATTATGAAGAAGTTATGTATTGTTTTCAACCAAAAGTATGATACTCAACAAGTATACGATACAATTGATATTATGACAATTAAAGTGATAATTAAAATTACAAATGCAGTGAAATGTTAAACTCATCGAAAATTTCTAGATAATTATTAACCATTGTTTATTTATTCAACAATGATGCACACCCATAATTTACAAACAACAAAATCACTATGGTGATCAACTGCAGAAGTTTTGTGATTGTTTAGACTTGCATATTGTTGAGTATGCTCCTACTCATCACTTACAAAACTCGGATTCTTGGATTGATGTTTGCATTGTGGATGATCTATCCAAGGTGTTGGCGTCAGAACAATCTTCAGAGCCATTTATTTCTGATTATGACTTAATTTCTGTGACTTATAATTACAAAGTTGAATTACAACAGCTGAACAGCTTTACATTCAGAAATTGGAATGCTATTGATGATGATAAGCTGCGAGAATTGTGTGAAGATATTGATTATGAAGCTCTGAAGGAGCTGGGCTCAGTTGATGAAATGAACACTTGTTTACATGCACACCTTGAACGTATTATAAATGCTATTGCGCCTGAAAAATTGGTTGTTCCGCGTCGACCACCGGCTCCGTGGTTCACTGATGATATTAGAAGTCTCCAATGTCGGAGAAATAAGCTTTATCGCATCTACAGAAGGACGGGTTATGCTTATAAAGAGTACTCTAACGTCAGGCGATTGGTTAAAAAACGTATTACTGAAGCAAAGAAAAAATACTTTGACAATCAATTAATTAATGCAAAAAACTCGAGGGAACTTTGGAATGATCTAAGAAGATTAGGCATTGTTAAACAGAAGAAATCACAAACTATTATAAAAGTTGACTTGAATGAATTAAATGAATTCTTTGCACGTGCGTCGGGTAATGTCATCGATTCAGATGTTGACACGTCAGACATATTGTTGGTTGATAATAATGGCGATGAATTCACTTTCACAGAATTGAACACAGTAACAGTTAGAAAATCAATTATGAGATTGACGTCAAATTCATGTGGCTCGGATGGCTTTTCTATCGTCATATAAATGTGTGCTGCCTTTTTTTCAGCAAGCAATTACAGACCTCTTCAACGTGTCATTAACTACAGGAGTCTTTCCGGAGAATTGGAAGCTCACATTTGGATCCTATTCCAAAAAAGGCTTATCCAGTAAACTGTGAAGATTATAGGCCTATATCGCTGTTGCCAAACTTGTCAAATGCCTTGGAACGGTGTGCTCATGACCAAATTGTTAAATATATCAATGACAATAATTACGGTGAATGTCGATATGAACATGTTGAATTCAGCCGTTGATTGGATTGGATCTTATTTAGCAAACAGAAAGCAGTCCGTACGCTCTAGCGAAGGTAACTCGTCGTGGGAAGAAATTGTAAGTGGTGTACCTCAGTGAAGTGTGCTTGGTCCGTTATTATTCTCACTTTACATCACAGATCTAGCTAAACGTTTAGATTGCCAATACTTATTCTATGCTGATGACTTACTGATATACAGTAGCGCTCAAAAGTATTTTGACAAATATATTTAATGGTTTAATTAAAAATAAATATGAAACACAATAATCATTTATTTATTTTTTTAACACCTTTTGAATAAACTACAGAATAGTGTCAAAGAGGTTCTTATTCGTAATAAAAGAAAGTTTAATTTTTAAAATATTAGGAAAATGGTGGCTCAAAAGTATTTTGACATTTTTGAAAAAAAACTAATTTAACGCATAATTATAATTTACAGCAATAAATATATTAGTATTTAGTAGCATATCCCTTGGCCTTTATGACAGCCTTGCATCACTCCGGCATTGAGTCGATTAATTTTTGTAATCGACTTATTGGAATTTGATCCCACTCATTTTTTAGAGTTTCAAACAAAGCGTTTTTGTTTGAATAATTTTGGGTTTTTACACTACGTTTCAATTCTTCCCAGAGATTTTCTATCGGATTCAAGTCGGGACTTTGACTTGGCCACTCAAGAACTTTAACTTTTTCACGATTTAATAAGTCACTAATATGCTTTGATCTGTGTTTGGGATCATTGTCTTGTTGAAAATACCACTTAGCTGGCATGTGATGTTTAGCATATGGTAACATCTGAGACTTTAATATATTTGCATACATGAACCGATCCATTTTTCCTTCTATTCGAACTAATGGTCCAACTCCAGACCGTGAAAAACATCCCCAAACCATCACACTACCACCTCTATGTTTAACTGTGGGTATTTGATACCGATAATCGTATTTTTTGTTTACTGGACGCCGAATGTACTTGATACCATCAGATGACATTAAATTAAATTTACTTTCGTCACTCCATAAAACTTTAGACCACTCTAAACTTGACCACGATATATGCCGTTTCGCGAACTCAAGACGAGACTTCCTGTTTTTTTTCGATATTAAAGGTTTTTTAGCCGGTCTTCGGCCATATAACCCTAGGACCTTTAAGCGTCGTTTAACAGTAGAAACATTAATATCTACGTTATATTTTTCTTTTAATTCATTTTTTATCATTACAGCGGACATCCGTATATCATTTGCTGATAACTTTTTTATAATATGATCGATGTAAGAAGAAGTTTTTCTTGGGCGGCCTGTTCGAGGCTTACTTTCGACAGTTTTTCTTTTGTTATAGACTTTATTCCATAAGCTAACTAACTGTCGAGACACTTTAAACAAACGAGCAACTTCTGTTTGTTTCAATCCTTGTTTTAATGCATTAATAACGGCTTTTTTAAAATCACTAGAATATTCCTTGCACTTAGGCATATTGAAGTAACCACAACAAGTAAATATATGTAATAATAAAAACTAAGGAACAAGTAATCTGCGAGAGTTTTTCAAGTCAAATGCGTGTCAAAATACTTTTGAGCTCACGGTAAGTCAAGTACGTTCGGTGGCGCGGTGTGTAAACAAACAAGTTGTAATTTGATACGCTTAAATAGTCGCAATTACACTACTCTACATTATACTCAATACATTTTCCGATAGGCTTTTATTTTAAAAAAATATTAAAAAATTTTATGTTGTCAAAATACTTTTGAGCGCTACTGTACCTTTCTTGTCATCTTTCTCAAATCAGTGTTTGTGTGAATAAGCTTAACGGCGAAATAATAAAAATCACAGATTGGTGCAGAACTAATCATCTAAAAATGAATCCTTCGAAGACGAAAGCAATTATTTGTGAAAGTAGAGCAAAAATTAGTAGTGATGAGTGCAGACTAGCCGACACAATCTTTGTGGAGGGGTGTGCTATTCCTTATAGTAGCACTGTAAAATACCTTGGGGTGATTATAGATAGTACTCTCTCATAGGAGAATCAAGTAACAAATTTGTGCAATCGCGCTATGAGTATTCTAGCACAGTTAAAAATAAACAATGAAATATTTAGTGAAAGTTTACGCATTAAGCTAGTATGTACTTTAATAATTCCTCTCTTTGATTATTGTTGTGCGGCGTATACAAATATGTCAAACAAATTATTATTAAAGATGCAGCGTAAATTGAATTCATGTGTTAGATTTATCTATAAAGTACCAAAATATGAACATGTTACTCCATATTTCAAAAAGTTAGGTTGGCTAAAGCTTGCAGCGAGAAGAGATTCTTTCATTGCTTGTCTGTTTTATAAGGAAATTCGACTAAATTATCGGCAGCTATTCGGCTCAAAACTAGACTTTTTGCCTGTAGCACTGCGTAGAGGTGATGTCCGACAAGATTATCTTCGTATACCGCAGGCTAATTGTGTCATGTATGATAATTCATTCTTAATTCATGGCATACGTATCTGGAATGCACTGCCAGCTGAGACTGTGGCTGTAGATAATTTGGTTGAATTTAAAAATGCTTGCTTCAATCACTTTTTTGAACATGACAATTAACAATTGCAATCTTTATTTTTGATCTTATTTAAATATTTTTTCTTGTAGAATTATTATGACTTTAAATTAAGTTATTTGTTTGTATTAAATAATCTATTTGGATTTTATAACATTTGAAATTAAATCTAATTGTAAACCTTTAATTAGTTAAGTAATCTTGTAACCTATGTAAACCAATGTAATTTAAATATTGATGGCTTTGAGGGAGCTTAGGTTACAGAGCCAAATAAATTTTTTATCTATCTATCTATCTATCTATTACACACAATGATCGTCAGTTCAGTATTTTGGTAGTTGAAATATTTTCATATGTCGGAAAAATTTCGTGTGACAATTGAATTACTCTAACTATAATATTAAATAAATTATCTAAAAGTAAAAATTACAATCGTTTCAAAAAAACGATCGTTTCATTTAGTTAAAAGTTATTTTTTCTTTTCCAATGCGTGGAGCAAAATATTTTTCCGGCCATTTATTATTGGATGATGAAAAATGCTGCCTAATAAATAACGTTTCCGGGTCTTGATGCTGCTATTCAAGTAATACAAATTGATAATTGCTCTTGTTAATACACAATATATGTTATCTAACTCCCCTACGAGTACAAGCGATGATAAATTTTGTTCACAGAAGGGTAAGGGATGTTCAGTTTTTGTAAAAGAAATGATTAGTTAACGATAAAATTCGATCATTAGCTTCAGCAGGAAGAGAAAAAGACAGAAAACATCAACAGAGAAAAATGGTGTAACATATTACGATCTATAACACGTCTAGGATAAAGTACTACTTAGACTTTGACAAATACGGATAATCATACGAAATAAATAATCGGGTTATTACATTAACAAAAGGAAAGGAAACAGATAATATCAATAAATAACTTTTGATTTTTTTTTTAAAGAAAATCTAATTATCTTGATTAAAGTCGTATTTCATATTCGAAGAACCCCTTGAAAATTACGAGCTAAGTTAGTTAGTTAGACATTCATTTCATGATATATAATTATTTGAATAAATAAAAAGTGAAGTAAGAAAATTGAAGAATTAAATTTTAACATATTAAATTATAATGATGAAAACTGTCACAAATAAAGTAATATCTCCTAGGGAAAAATATATGTTTTTAGCATGTATGAAAATATATCTATAAAAAATTTATACCCACACATATATCTATTATTGCCAAAAACGTCTATGAATAACTTTCAATGTGTTTACCTATCGGTTATCATGTATGTTGGACATATCCGTTCATATACGAAAAGAAAAAAAAAAGTAAGTTATTGCTTTTGAAAGCCGATTAAAACTAGCGAATGCGCAGTTTAAATAAGCCATTTACATCCAACCAATTTTTCTTAAATTACCAAGTTTTCTTTTCATACATAAAACGGATATATCTAACATATTGACGTTCTAAGTAGCAAATTGTTTAACTCAATTTCAGCAAATCCTCCATTTATGCAAGAAAACAGGAAATTAACTATTTTTTTCGAGCTTTTTGTACATATCGGGAAATTCCAGGGATGGCCTGTTTTTCAAGCACAAAAAGATCATTTCTCATTCGCTAAACGATTCGAGAAGAAATTTTGAAGTTATGTACGAAAAACAATTTTTTCTAAATTTTTCGACAAGAATTTCTCTTAATTAATTAAACGAAAGCTGATTAATTTTTAGAATTGATCGATACATTAGGTTAAAAGTTATCTCAAAAAAACATTTTTTTGAAAATTTTATTTTTGGGATTTCTCAAAATCTATCGAGCCGAATTGGTTCAAATTCGTGTGAAATCTAATGTCAAAGTAACTCTTACAAATGCCGCCAATCGCGTTTCAATCGGTCAAGCCATTAAAACCAACTATTAAAAAAATATTTATTAAATAAGAAGAAACGGTTTATTAAATACTAAGAAATAATTTTTCAAATGGTAAGTAATATTTATTTGATACAAAAAAAATGATTTCTTAACTAATATGAAATATTTTTTAAATA
This sequence comes from Cotesia glomerata, assembly GCF_020080835.1. Taxonomy (NCBI): domain Eukaryota; kingdom Metazoa; phylum Arthropoda; class Insecta; order Hymenoptera; family Braconidae; genus Cotesia; species Cotesia glomerata. Next base: position 22,620,952 of record NC_058159.1, on the reverse strand, counting down.
ATGTTCGTTAAGCAACCATTCATAAAATATTGAAAAATCTTTTTAAATTTTCAAAAACCCGTTTATCTGTGTTTTTTTTTTAAATATTAAAATTACCAGCGATCTATAAAACTAAGCACTCACTTTGATAATTTGAGATTGACTGAAAATCGTCAAGCATATAAAATTTACGACAGCAGAAAATATTACTGAATAACTATTAAAATTTATAACGTGTACTGTCATTTTTTTATGCACATGCACACGTGGCGTGCGATTTTGGATTTTCAAGCTTTTCATCAGAAAGCTTCTGGTAAATAAATTTATAAAAATGCAAAGAATAAATTACAAAATTGATTACTCAGGTGATCAATCAGTCATAGCGGATACATGTAAGCGTAATATATATGATAGAAATGGAGTAGCTGAAGCTGAAGCTGGGACAGGAGCTGGTGCTGGAGCTGAAGCTGGAGTAGCAGCTGTCTGTGGGAGCAGTGACACTACTATACAGGGAAGAGGAAGATCGACATCATATACAGTAAGTTGGAGGAGGCTGCTTTATCAGTTGGTACGCTCCCTTGTGAGTTTGTAAGCTCTTGCGAAGCATAACCATGTGAGTGAGATCGAAGGCATATAGTGCAGAAGCATACTAAGGAGACAGTGCTGTGAGTAAGTGACTGACTGGGTGTGTGAGTAAGTAAGTAAGTGAGTGAGTGAGTGAGTGAGTGAGTGAGTGAGTGAACACCATGGTACAAAGATAAACTCGGGTGAATGAGAATAAGAGCAAGAGAGAAAGTAACTAGGCCCGTCAGAGACGAGGGTTAATTGGACGAGGGTGGTAACGGCCGCCATGGGGGTGGGTTCGCTCTACTTCAAATGCGACCCAGGAGTACTCTCGTAAATTGCTATAGTACAACGATTCGCATGATGAACATTCTACTTGGATCAAGTGTCACACATTTTACTCAACACATGTATTATCTATGTTACTTTTAATAATTCATCTAAGAATTTCACCTTTTCACTCACTAAATTAACATTTTTGTTTTTATTTTTTATTGATATTAATCGAAATTTATGGAAGATTAATCATATCTTTTTTATTTTTGACATCAAGTAAAAATATCGGCTGTCCTATTTGACAACAGAACGACGGACATTTTTTAAAATTTGCTTTTTAAAAGAAAAGTTTACACTAAATTGGTAAAAAATTTAATTTATGTGCTGAACATAGATCAATAGAAAAATTTATAATTCTTAATGAAGAAATATAAATGCTCAACATTCATTAACATGTAGGCAAGCACACAAAAAATTTATATCTACACATATTTATTTTATACTCTGATAATAAAATTAAATTGTTTCAAGAAAAAAAATCATCGACCAAAATCACTATTTTGAATCAAGTAAAATTTACTTAGGCTTAAAAAAATTTGTTAGTTGAAGAATTTTTTGCTCTCAAATTTTCAAATTGTAACTTTTCAAAGTGATGTTCTTGACTCGAGATTTTTTTTCTGGAATCAAGCCAATTTTTTCAGTGCAATGATAAAATTCAAAATTTTTTATAAATTGATTAATCTAAATATTATTATTTCAAAGTTATCGTGATAGTGCCTCTTTTAATTTTCAAAATTTAGGCATGAAATCACAAAAAAAATTTTAAATGATGGCGCTCTTTAATAATTAAATAAATAAATTTACACTAACTCGCTAATAGCGTACTTATTACAGCATTTAAGTGTACTTCATAAATTACAGTGCTTGACAATGCCTCTTATACTCAATATCACACGTAAGTGTTATAGTTACTTGTACGAAGTAGTTAAATGTTGATTAATTTTATGTAAAAATGAATAAAACTTTATTTTATGAAAAAATGAAAAATGAATAAACAAATAAAAACCAAAGGAAAATTCTGTTTGTTGACTTTTATTTCATAAACTTTATGATGGTATGAAATAATTGGATGAATTGAACTTTGAATAATGCGTTGACAGCGTTTTTATTATATTTCATTTATTCAAATGGTTGGGTTTGTGGTTATGTTACAGGGTGTTTACGTTTAACCAGCAAGTCACTGAGATGACACTGTGTGGTGTGTGTACACATAAACATTTGGAATAAGGTACTGTGCTTATAGGGGTGGCAGTAATGTGTCTACATGGTATGCGACATAATGTAATGACATTCACGGGCACTCAAGTGGCAACTGATTCCTTTGATTTTCGTTGTAGCTCCCGCTTTTGCTATTTCTCTACCACTACCTTTCTACTACAGTCGTTAGGATTTCTGATGCTTTCATCCCTGTTCTTTCAGACACAACCAATTTAACAAAATGACCGAGTCATTTTAATGAAAAGTCATATTAACTTTTTACTCCTTTCTGCTTTTTTATTGTTCATATTATATTATTGTAATCTATGAAATCAAATTTAAAATCATGCATAATTAAGTTTTTTGAAGTTTATTTAACTTGACTAAACACTGGGAAATTTATTTCTGTAATTTTTTATTAAACGTTGTTATGGGCCAATTAAACTTAAAAAAGTCGAACGTTATATTTTTGCATTGAATTTTTAATTTTAATAAATGAACTATTCTCTATTCACTATATTACTACACGGCAAGAAAATTATGGGAACTATTCCTATACCATTATGGGAATAATTCCCATGATGATATAGGAATAATTCCTATACTATTATAGAAACTATTCCTATATTTTTATGGGAACTAATCCCATAATATTATGGGAACTATTCCTATAATATTATGGGAATGGTTCCCATAATGCTATAGGAATCATTCCTATACTATTATAGGAATGGTTTCCATAATTTATGGGAACCACTCCCATAATAGTATAGGAATGGTTCCCACAATATATAGGTTTAAATCTTACGCGGAAAAAAAAAATTGGGGCTGCCACATGATACATTCCTGTGGAAGATACATGACTTTCATGTGACAGTAACATGATTTTCATGTGGCAGGCAGTAATGGTTAAAACAACAATAATAATTAAATAATAATAATAATAATTTATTTTAATCCGTTATCACCTTTTCGGTCATTATCATGCTAGTATAAATCTAATTTAAGTGGATGGAAATTTCCATCTTCACTAACAATTTGAGACAATTGGTCTTCGGATAGTTAGGTCGATGGGCAACTATCGAACTTGAACACTAGTTAGCTGGTGAATGCTAGTATCTGTTCGACTAAATTTTTAAGTATTAACGAGGGAAAGCCACTGAGAATGAAGAGAAACTTTGAAAAACCCATGAAAAATTAACCAAGCCAGGAATCGAACCTGGATCTCCCCGATATCATGTCAGGATGCTTTACCAGTTAAGCTACCAGTTAAGCTTTCCCTCGTTAATATTTAAAAATTTAGTCGAACAGATACTAGCATACACCAGCTAACTAGTGTTCAAGTTCGATGGTTGCCCATCGACCTAACTATCCGAAGACCAATTGTCTCAAATTGTTAGTGAAGATGGAAATTTCCATCCACTTGAATTAGATTTATACTAGCATGATTATGACCGAAAAGGTGATAACGGGTTAGAATAATTATAAAATCACAGTTGAGAAAAATAATAAAGTTTAAATAATAATTTATATTATTAAGAGAATAAGAATAATTTTGTCTCCTGGATAGTCACATGATAAAATCGATTTTTTTTGTGAAATTTAGTGTCATTGCAAAGGACTTGACTTGAATTTGTACCTCTTCAAGGTTTCATATCATTCTCGCCGATAGTCAATTTATGATGATAGATATTTAGGTTGCATTTAAAAATGCTCTATCTCTAAACATATAATTGAGAAATGACTGTGTATCTTGTGAACTATTGACATTTTTAAAGATATAAGCTAATATTGATGTTACACTCATCGAGACCTTTCATTTGAGTACCCACATCAATTTTTCATATATTTTATATATTTATATATATATTATATATATATATATATATGTATATATGAAAAATATATCAAAAATGCAGCTCTTGATGAGTGTAACATCGGGATGAGCTTATATCTTCAAAAATGTCAATAGTTTACCATATACAAGGTAATTTCTGCATTATGTATCTAGACACAGAGCATTTTAGAATGTAGCCTAAATTCTTATTATAATAAATTGACTATTGGTGAGAATGATATGAAACCTTGAAAAGGCACAACTCCAAGCAAAAACCCATTTTATCACAAATACACTGGCCACAAAATTTTCCTTATTCTCTTAATAATATAGATTATTATCATTATTATGATTATTATTATTATTGTTGTTTTAACATTATTGCCTACACCATGAAAATCATGTGGCTGCCCCAATTTTTTTTTTCCGTGTATATATTATAGGAATCATTTCGAACTCACTCCGCACGAAGATTTTATCTTTATTTTATTTTGAAAATGATTCCTATAATGGTATAGAAATGATTCTTATAATGTTATAGGAATCCTTCCTATACCATTATCGGAATAGTTCCCATAATAATATAGGAACCATTACTATATCATTATGGGAAATTTTCCCATAATTCTGGGAAAATTTCTTATAATTATGAGAACAGTTCCCATAATTCATGGGAACAGTTCTTACAATAGTTCCCATATTTTTCTTTCCGTGTATAATAGCATTTACTCTAACGGAATCATTTTTTCCTCTAGATTTTTTGTAAATTAATTTTTTTTTTTTTTTTTTTTTTTTATAATAAGAGGCGAATTTAATGTATTCTTTTATACTTCATTGGCGTTGTGAGCCAGAACATTAAACGTTTTCCATTTAAAGAGAATTTCATGTTCAAAAAAAAAAAAAGAACACCTAAAATAATGTAAAAGATCTTGAGAGCTCATTACAAATTTAAACAACTGTTATTTGAGTACAAATTCAATTCAATGCATTACTGTTTGTTCTGCTAGTGTTATATTGGTAGAAATTTTTCGTTAATTTTACGCCCTCGCATTTCAATTTTCAGCATCATTAATTTTACCTTTTTAATTTGTCTAATAAATTGCAGTATTTATAAAATAGTAAACGTTCAATTCGTCTCATAAAAAACAAGATACAGATTTTGTATCACTCAATAGTATATTGTGGAAATTACTCAATTGAAAGCAATGCATAGAGTTTTTGTATAAGCTGGTATCATTTTAATCCCTCTTTTTCCACGTCAATTATTTAAGATTCGGTCACTTCGGTGAAAATGATTTAAAAAAAAAAAAAAGAAAAAAAAAACGGTAGCTCGATTAACAAATTACATACTCGACAAAATGATCTTGTTACATTTCTACGTGCATCCATAGTAATTCGTTTGATCATGAAGAGTAGAAGTACAAAGTACAATTGAAGCTTAGCATAAATGAATTTTACGAGCAAAAATCCAAAATGTTAACGATACAATTACGAACGTCTATAGATTTTATATACAAGTTAATATTATTATTTTTTAACTATGGAAATAATAATAACAAACATAATCACTGCCATTGGTATGACATTAAAATATGTCTACATGTAATTAGGAAAACCTGCACAAAATGGATAAATTAAGAGAATTTAATATATTTAAGTATTTAAATTCGGTTATTTCAAAATTTGCATTGATGTAGATTAGCGCAACGTTTAGTAGTTAACTGAATACTTAATCCTTGAAAACTTTTGATATGCTAGATGAGATTAAGATAATTCTTCTCCAAGTTTTATCACTGACTGCCTACGAACATTCGTTTACCAAAGCCGATGAATTTTGTTACTATAAAATTCACATATACATCATTTTGTAGATGCCATTTTTTAATGAAGGCAAGGGGAACGAAAATACAAACAAAAAATTTAAAAAATTTTTTTCAATTCCAGTGAAGAAGTTCTTAGATATAGCTTAATATGTTCTTAGACCTACGGGCATATCAGGTTGTATTAGGACCTATACAGTAAAAAATTTTTCGTCATTTTCCCGAGTAAAAATGAAATTATTATTTTTTACGGAAAAATAATAAATTTCGTTCGACCGCCGCACCACCGCTGCACCACCGCCGCACCATACCGCCGCACCACCGCTGCACGACCGCCGTTTGGCGGACTATTACGCCGCACGCTAAAAATTTACTCCCCCTAGCATCGCCGCACTACCGCTGCACCACCGCCGCACCAATGCTAAATCATACCTACAATTTCACAAAAAATGGTATCATAATTAATTTATCACGCAATAATTAATTAATAAATAATGCGACTAGAAATCTTTATGTAAGACCTATTGATCAACCTCCTTTTAATCGAATGCCTAATATTAAAAAAAAAAATTTTTTTTAAATCAGGCCAAAGCACCGCGAAATTATTGATTTTTTTAGTCGTATTGTTGATGTAGATTTTTAATTTCGTCCTCGGGTTGCACAGAAGCGGTACGCCTATTGAAATACTCTGAAAGAATTTTAAAAATTGAACTGTGATGGGATTCGAACCTGGATCGTCTACATGGAAGTCTCGAACATTGCCAACTGCACTGCAAGCCATACTTAACTTAAAAAATTTAGTTAAGCTATTTGAATGATCAACGAATATATTATTTCAATGTATATACCATCAAACAGTGGTATGGTGCGGCGGTGGTGCAGCGGTGGTGCGGCGGTCGAACGAAATTTATTATTTTTTCGTCAAAATTAATAATTTTATTTTTACCCGGGCGCGTCACAGCTGTGGTGCGGCGGTGGTGCGGCGAATAGAAATTTATTTACTTGTCACGGCGCTGGTGCGGCGGTAGTGCGGCGAATAGATAAATTCTTTACTTGTCACGGCGGTGGTGCGGCGGTGATACGGCACTTGTAAAATAACCAAAATTTTCACGGCTGTAGTGCAGTGGTGGTGCGGCGGAATTCTGTTTTTACTCGGGTTGTAGAGTGTTAAAATTTTTGTGTTGAATATTACACTCTAGTGTGTAGAATTTAACATTCAAGAGTGTTAAATTATTAAATCAACACAAGAGAATGTTAAATTCTACACACTAGAGTGTAATACTCAACACACAAATTTTAACACTCTACACAATGACGAAAATTTTTTTACTATGTATATAGCTTGATATGTCCTGATGTAATTTTTTGACCAAATGAAATGTTGAAAATCTCCGACGAAGGGCGCATGATCGTTAAATTCTCTCCTAAGAAAAAAGTTTCTATAAAAATCTTATATGTCATTGGTTCATGGTTTATCCAAACACTAAACCTATCTTTGTTTAATACGAGATGTCAAGTGACGTACATATTCTTAGAAAATATTTAAAAATTTTAATAAATTATTTATTCTCATATTTATACCCTACTATGGCCATATATGAACAGATTAAGTCACATCAGACTATATATGAAAATTTTTTCACGCATTGGTCAAGGCTCTTTAAAAAAAAAATACTAACTTGAATCAAACTCCAATAAAATATATTAAAGCTCTTTTAGCAGTTATAATAAGTTTTCAAAATCACGCAAAAAAACGATAAACCATTATTTACCTCAAGAAACAGCTATAAAGAAAAAAAAATGAATGGTCTGACCTCAACTATTTAAAGATCGTGATAAAGGAAATAAAACGTCTTTTATCGTAAAATCTATTAGTATTAGTACATCATCAATAAATATCACAAAAAAGGTCGAAGGGTTGGTAAATAAGTTTAACAGTAGCTCTCGAGCGTAAAAGGAATACCGTGGTATACAGCACAAGAATGTCAGTCCATGGGGACTGGAAGTGGTTAATGATCGAGTTCGATAGATATTTAGTATCTGATACACTCTCACATAATTCCCACACTTTGTCGAGTATGTAGGCGTACAAAATACAATTATTATCGAAATCTTATCAGAGACTCGTTTGCCACTCTTATCTAATATTATACATATATTGTTACATACACTCGACTGAGCTTATACCACTAGTGGGTAGACAGGGGAATGCCTCCACTCGACATGCCTGGGAGTTTAGGTCGCGCGTCTATCCAATGGTCGCCTACATATTTACGTTATACATATATTTAGATCATTCCATCACATGCACACTACCAATCCCTCAGGCTTTTTTTTTTTAACTCAGTATAAAAATTTCAATTCATGATATTAAAATTAGCAGACATTCGACTAGTTTCATTTTAAAATTGAGTTAAGATTATAAATTTACTTCTCAAAAATTGTGATCCCAATTTTTTACAATTTTTTTCGTTATATTTGAATTTTTAAAAAATTTTTATAATTTTAATGTGTTAATTTTAGTATCGTAAAAATTTTTTTTTCATAAAAATGATTATTTTACATTTTTAGTATAATTTCACATGAATGTAGGGCCAAAAAGGTAAATATTCCGTTTTATAAATCTTTTAAGAAAATTTTGAGCAAAAGTTTACATTATATTTCTAGTGAATCTAGTGAATTGTCGAAAGTGAAAAAAAGTTTTAATTATTTATTAAAAAAAAAAAACTTGTAACAATTTTTCAACAACAATATTTCTCTAACAAATCAACTAATTTTGATCCAAAAACATAAATTTAAACTTTAATATTGAGGGTGCTCTGATGTAACCTCGTAACTCGATTTTTCGACTACTATTGTTGCCTTCAAAATTTATTAAAAAAAATACAAATTAAATCGATTTTAGTAGCGGAATTTTTGTTCAAATATATTAAAGAACAATCGCATTTTGATAATGAATACGAATACTCAAAAATCACTCTTCTAGTTGTTAGTTCAAATTTTTATATCATTCCCTTTCAGAAATATGAATTTTTAAGCTACCGAGTTACGTCAGAGTACCCTTAATATTCTATAACTTATACTTCAATCTTTGACGTTAGTTGCATATAATTTTTGTAGTTAATTTTATACTGACACATTTTTCAGTAGCGAATAACTATATTTTGTTTACACAATGACAGGAAAATTTTTCATTTAACTTTTGGCTCGAACAAATATTTACTTAATTTAATAAAATGTCCATCATAAAAATGCATTTATTATTCGCAGTCGCTAAGGATCTCCGAGATCGACGTGGCTCTAAATAAATAAAAAAAGAAGAGTGCATTTATTTGATCCGAGATTTCATTTTTATTTATTTATTTATTTTTTTTTTAAATGAAAGCTATCTGAAGAATGAGAATAGATGCTACAAAAACGTTAACGAAGATTTTTTTCAGAATACGTTTCATTTTGTAGTTACTCAGGACCTTTTACTAACATGTATCCCTTCTTATTTCACCGAGTTGGCTTATAATCCAATAAAAAAAAAAAAAAAAAAAAAAAAACAATTATTAAGATAGTGAGTTGATATTTGTATAAAGATCTTGGCTTTTTTTTTAATTAGGTTGCTTACACATTGAAGATTGTACATGTGCATAGAAAAAATTCAAAGGTAGATACGTCTCCTGACACAGGCCGTTAATCCGGTAGTAAAACTTAAGTATGTTGTAACTTATTTGTCTTCAGTTTCAAGAGCGAAGACATGAACAAAGCAATAAAGTAATTTGGATTTTTGAAGAAAGGATTTAACGAGCAAGTAAGGCTTTACCAAACTTTTGAGATGGTAAGAAGATAAGTAATAAAAGAGATAAGTATAAGTTCATAAAATAAAATAGTAGTCTGTACAATCCGTGTGCATAGAGAGCGATATCTAACAGCCTGTAGTCGTCGAACTACTCTACATTATTCACACTCGTACTCATGTGAATGCACTATAAGCCATCAGCTCATTGCAGTAATCACTCCCGTCAGATGTTTCTTCTCTTGCACACGTGGCAGACACTTTTTTTTTTTTTTTTAGTAAATCCGCTACAAAAAGTTCGATTAGAGAAATTTCGATAAGAAAAAATTCAATTTGACTGACTGGTTATTTTCCGTGGTGAAATTAAAAAAAAGGGGGTTATATGTAATGGGCTTATTTTTAGTAGATTTCATAGAAATCTAACTATTGCATTGGTCCTCATGACGGAACTTTTGAAAAATTTTGCTATATTTCGACTCAGCTCGTCAAGCGGATTCAGAAAATGCATATGGTTCAAAAGTTTATATATGTATGTATTTATATATGTATGTATTTATATGTATATATTTATGTATATATATATATACGATATAATCGGCATTGTCTCTTCTCTAACTCTCGTAATTCTATACGGATCTCAATAAAACTTCACATACTTATTCTTAGGACGATTTCCGAGGTTAAGCTCTAAGATGAGCCAAATCTGTCGATTAGTTTAGAAATGAGAGCAATTCAAAAATTTTCAAAAATCGAAAAAAATTTTCACTTTTACCTTATTTCCGTGCAATAACAATGGAACGCGACATCCTATCGGATTTCTGAAAATTGCATTTGAAAGCTTATTTAATAAGCTTCAATTTGTGTACTTATTTATTTCTCCAAATTAAATAGATTAGGAATAATAGCAATTAAAAAATTTTCAAAAATCGCAAAAATTTTCACTTTTACCGTATTTTCGTGCAATTACAATTGAACGCGATATCTTATCAAAATTCTATAAATGGTATCTGAAAGCTTATTAAATAAGCTTTAATTTGTGTACCTCATTATCAGTCTAGGCCAAAAATCACCTACTTTCTCAGACAGATTTAATGAAATTTTACTTTTGCATTCGTTTTGACGTCATTGTTGTTTAATCAGACAGAAATTTATTTTTTTTTTTTTCGTATGCAACCCTAGTAGTATTTTTATTATTCATTATGAAATCTACTTCCATTTCGGCTGCCGAATGGCCTTTTTTTAGATTACAATAGAAATTTAACGTTTAGGTATTATCATCCTGCGAAAAATTTTTACTCTTGTCTATAATCTTTTGCTTAAAAATATTTTTTGATTAAAAATCATTTTTTTATTCTCCTACACGGAGAAAAATTAATTATACTACCTACTATACAAAAATAGTAACTCCTACTATGTAAAATGGTAATAAAAGTAATTAGTAACAAAATAATAGGTGGTATCATTAACAATTGTAATAGCTACTATTAAGAATGGTAACGATTACTATCGAAAATTATAATTGTAATTATTATAAATTATAACTGTTACAATCGAAGATGGTAACTGTAACCATCTCAGATTATAAATATTCTGAAAAAAAATAGTATAAATTTACTTAATTAAATTCTTTATTTACATCCATATTTTAGCTAATGTTCAGTTTTTTCTTTGGATTATTAATATATTTTAAATTCCCTTCTAATTTTTTTTTGACAATTTGATTTTTTTGAAGATTTAAAATTTTTTTTTTGAAATTTTAATTTTTTTTTTATTTGAATTTTATTGAAAATTTTGATTTTTTTAGAAATTTCGATTTTTTTTGAAAAATTTGGCGTTGAAACTTGTTTTAGACAAATAAAAACTTAAATATAATTTAAATCCGAATTTAATCCCGATTTTTTGTGCACCACACTGCACTACAGCTGCTTTTAGTTTATTGAGAAATGTATCCACGGTAACGCAGATTCTTAATTTTTTTAATATTTTTTACTAGCTTCGATAGTAGTTATTATTATTACTGATGGTTACTGCAACCATCAGGTTATATTAGAAATTACGATTTTGATAATAGTAGTAACTAATTAAAATAATAACAGTTATTATTACTGATTACCATCATAATAGTAGTAGTTACCTTCAGGATGGTAAATACTACAATTCAGATGGTTTACTTGATTATTTAAATAATATTTACTACTATCGAATTCAGTTAATAGATTTTAACATAACTAGATAATAAACTCTACTATAAAATTTTCTCCGTGTAAGAAGCTTATCTGACATTGATTTTTAGTTTAATCAACTACTAAATCAATTTTTGTTAAATACGATATGTTAATTGACTTACATATTTCTAGATAAAATTGAAAAATAACAATAAATTATTTTTCTATTACTATATACATATCTTGGTATTACCATATGTGGTGAGATCAGGCTTATCAAGCTATATATATGACTGTATCAAATAATTTTTTCACAGAATGATGCTTCTAAGAAATTACAGAAAAATCAATGTGTTTTACTTTTTTTGGGTTCTACGAAAAGTTTATTGTGGAAAGTAATCTATTATTCTTCCTACGAAAGCAGTTTCGTATATAACTAAGTCACGAGATCGTGCAAAAGTTTACGATTTGGATTCGTTTTTTTTTTTTTTTTTTTATTAAATGGTTTGATGGTTCATGTAGAAAGCAACGAAAAGTCTCGGAAAACTTCATTTTTAGTGAAGTGCCAACTCATAATTAGATCTAGAAAAATGAGGTTATCTGTGGTCTAAACAAGCATGAACAAAAGCAATTTATTATGTTATTTTTCGCAGTCGAACAATCAAAAGTTTGGAAAATCAAAAAGTGCACGCTCCATAACACTCATTCGATTATGGAAAAAAAAGGTATTCTGACTTACAGAAAAAGTGCGTCTTCAGCATTCGTGTTGAAAGTAATGCACCAGTCAAGCGCTTCGCGTTATAAGGCATGAAACGTTTTTTATTTTCTTAAGATATCAAGTAACTAAAATCAAAAATATCATTTCCCAGAAGATTGGGGTTGAAATGAAATGTGAAATGTTTTATATGAAAAGTATATCTAATGTTAGTATTGAAAAGCATGAATAGAATGTGTCGAAGCAATAGCTAGCAATATATTGAGATTATTAAAGGAATGAGTATGAGTATAAGGTGAAAGGTGGAGGATACAGATTGAGTAGACGGATAAGAGGGATGAATATAAAACGAAAAGAAAGCTTTGGTTTCTCCAGAGCTTCGAAAGAGCTTCTAGAAAAGATGTGGAGCGACAAGTACCCTCACGGGGAATTTGACAGTCGAGTCATTTAATAAATTCACACCAAGTAAACGATCGTAAATATACGAACCGAGTAAATAGAATTGCGTCGTAGTCGGGAGTTAGTGGAAGGGTAAAAGAAGAGGCGGAAAAGGAGCAGGAAGTTGGAGGTTGTGTGAGGAAAAAATAAAAATAAAGAATAAAATACTTGGCATTTAAATGTATAACGGTAAAATAAAAAAGGAGGGTAGTGGGTTGAGAGGTTGAGGACTAAAGAAAGGTAGAACTGGAGGAGTTTAAAGCTGGAAAATGATGGCCATCGAGCCTGTATATCGATTAAAGTGGCTCTTCACCTAAGAAAGCGAGGAAATGGAAAAGAATGTGATGCTTTGAACAATATGCAACCACCATCAAAATATCTAATGTATTGCCTCTCAATGATCAATGACTTATACTTACTCTCTCAGTCGTTCACGGTTCTTACTTTACATTTTTTTTCTCAAGACACTTTTCAATGGCTTTTAAAGCATCGACATTGATATAAATTTTAGATTAAAGTGAAAAGTTTTTTCTTAATGGAACGCTTCAGTTTTTATTACAAGATATTTTTGATTAATTATGCAATTTTTTCTTCTTATTTAAAAAATTTAACTTAATGGTAAATATTTTTTTTTAAAAGACATAAAGGTACTATTCAAAGAATAAATGCACGATTTTGATGAGTAATTTAACGAATTTTTTAGTTTTAATTGTCTACATATAATTTTTCGACCGAATGTATTTCTGAAAATTTTTGACTGAGGGCGTATAGTCGCTCTCCTCCGGAGCTTATCTAAGACTGGTTTTTAGTTTATTACACGGAAAAAAATTATCTATTGCTGCAACAGGAAAAAATCCTGTTACAGCAACAGGATTTTCCTGTAGCTGCAACAGGGGGCAGCCATGTTGCAGCAACAGGATAAAGTCCTGTTGCAGCAACAGGATTACTACTGTTATTGCGACTTAATAGTAAAATATAGTTGGGTCATTCCATGTCAAATTGACCTACAGTTGAATTTAGGGATGGGTGATGTTAGCAAAAAAAATTGACATTGGACTATCGATTTTCGAAATTTTTCACCATCGAACCATCGATGATTTGACAAAAACATTGAAACATCGATTGTAGACATCGATGTTGAAAATGCGCGCGAAAATTAGAAAAAAATATACTTATAACCAAATTTGGCGTAAAAAGAAATAATTTTTAATTATTTTAATTATTATTGCCCGTACACCCTCAAAATTTTGACTAAAAATCAAAAAACCCTAAACAAGGCAAAAAATTGCGAAAAACTGGAGCCACAGCGATGAATAAAATTTTGTGGACCTAGATCAAGCATGATTTTTATATATATCAATTCACTGAATCTGAATTTGAACGTTAATTAGCCCGTTGAGCCGTCAAAATTTGAACAAATAGCAAAAAACTAAAAAAAAAGACAATAAATCATGAAAAATTGAAATTATCAGAATAAAAAAATTTTTTGGATTCAGATTGAGTATAATTAAAATTCAAAAAAATCTCAAAAATCAAAAAAATCGGGAAAATTAAAGTTATAAATAAGAGAAAAAAATCTATCAAACACTGTGTAGGTCATTTAAAGATTAAAAAAATTCGATACAATCGAACGACAGTCTGAAATTCGAAAGTATGGTTATTTTTTTATTTTTGAATTCTAAGATCATATTCCAGCTATGAAAATGCACTTGCAAGTCATTAACAATTGTGTTTAATAGATTTTTTTTCCATATTTATAACTGTAATTTTTACAATTTTTTTTTTGGTATTTTCAGCTTTTTTTTTTAATTTTTAGCGCGCGCTAAAAAATTTCTAGAAGAAATTTATTTCGATGTCGATGGTTCATTATTCTTCATCGACCATCGATGTTTCGATTCCAAAAAAAAATCGATGATTCCCGGAAAAAACATCGATAGTCGAAACATCGATGTATATCGCCCATCCCTAGTTGAATTGACCCTTTTCGATTTGGATAAATTTTGGTCAGAAATTTTCGTTTGTCATATAACAAACTTTTCGTTTGTCATATAACAAACTTCTGCCAGAGGAAAAAGAATTAAAAAATTTTATTCAAAAGATATGCAAATTAAAAATTTCGCTATTTTTTCAGTTTTTCAATTTTGTTTTTGGAATATCTCGAACGTTATTATAGATACGAGAATAGCCTTTCGTTTGTTCGAAAGGGGGCACTTGGAGCTATCGAAAAAAAAATATCTTAGAAAAAAATTTTGAAAAATGCCAAATTTGTCAAATTTTTAATTTTTGAAAATCGTTAAAAATGTCGATTGACATTAAAATTTTGGCTTAATTTTTTTTCTTGCTCTCCTAGCCGAAAGTACGCTCTTCCGGGACGCACTTTACTCCAGAAAAAGCAATTTTTATGGCCTGCTCTAACGCATGCGCGCTACGCATACTTTCTGGCCGGCTGCACAGAATCACTCTTTCTTTCGTATTTTCGTGGCGCGACCGGCCTGTACAGAGAGTTTCAACTGTATGTATATATCTATGTATGTAATATATATATTAGGGTGTGTCATATTTAGGCGATATTTTTTTTTTACTGCTATACCAGAAAATCTGGTAGTATATAGAAAATAAAAAATTATGCCACTGAGCTAAAGGTTTTAAGTCCAATAGCGGCTTAGCTCATCAAAAAATTCGATTTCCCATTTAAATAACACAGGAAAAATTTTTTTTTTGTTTCAAGTGGACTTTTCGTTATTAAAAAAATTTTTTTTCGAAAAACCTTCTTATGGCCTTTGTAGGAAATTAAATTCTCTACAAAAATATTTCTTGGGAGGAAGACTGTAGAACCACTATTTTCGAAGTTATAGCCCGTTAAACGGTAACATTTAAAAAAATACACATTAAATTTCATTTAATTTTCAATTTATTACTCTTACATGAATAATTTAATTTTATTGTAGATTTTTGAACATTAAAATTTTTAATTAAAGTATTGACTCGTTTCAATATAATAATCTAAGTCAAATTATTATTAAATAGTTATTACTATTGTGAAATAATAACACTTATGGATTGAAATCATATTTTCGCGCATATTTAAAGAAATATATTCCTTAAAAATTTATCTGTTTCAAGAACAATTTTCACTCAGCCGGACAGAGGCTTCGGGACTCCGCCACAATTGTATTTTCATCGTATTAGTATACATAAAAGCATGGTATTGTGCGCCTTCGGCAATCCAAGCTCCTCGACAGGATTTAGAATTTATGAAAGATTAACTGAATTATAAAAAAATAAATAAAAATTTTTCAGAAGAAGCGTCAAAAAAATTCAGCAATCACTTGTGGTATTTATTTTAAGATTAGTACAATGTACTATACAAAAAAAAAATTGAGCCAAAATTTTAATGTCAATCGACATTTTTGACGATTTTCAAAAATTAAAAATTTGACAAATTTGGCATTTTTCAAATTTTTTTTCCAAAATATTTTTTTTTTCAATAGCCCCAAGTTTCTCCTTTCAAACAAACGAAAGGCCATTCTCGTATTTATAATAGCATTCGAGATATTCCAAAAACAAAATTGAAAAACTGAAAAAATAGCGAAATTTTGAATTTGCATATCTTTTGAATAAAATTTTTTAATTCTCTTCCTCTGGCAGAAGTTCGTTTTATGATAAACGAAAATTTCTGACCAAAATTTATCCAAATCAAAAGGGGTCAATTCCAACTGTAGGTCAATTTGACATGGAATGACCCAACTATATTTTACTATTAAGTCGCAATAACAGTAGTAATCCTGTTGCTGCAACATGACTGCCTCCTGTTGCAGCTACAGGAAAATCCTGTTGCTGTAACAGGATTTTTTCCTGTTGCTGCAACAGGAGGCAGTCATGTTGCAGCTGCAGGAATATCCTGTTGCTGCAACAGGGGGCAGTCATGTTGCAGCTGCAGGAATATCCTGTTGCTGCAACATGACTGCCTCCTGTTGCAGCAACAGTTAATTTTTTTCCATGTAATTATTGAATCAATTTATGTCTAATAAAATATGATAATCAACGTACACATTTTTCGAGAAAATAAAAAATTGAAAAATTATCATAAATTTTTTTTGTTTTCAAATAGAACCCAAAATAGCTATATATTACCTGATCTAGTTAAATATGATCATCAGAGAAAATTTTTTATTTTGCATCACAACTTGCCTCACAGAAATTTTAAGCAAAATTCGCCCTAACGTTATAATTTATTAAGTAAACTTGAATAAATCGTTCGATTTGAAGTTAATAGCAAAAGATAATTAAGACCGGCCGAGTGTAAAAATGAAAAATTTTTACTCATTTTGTGTTTACCTACGGCCAAAACGGTTAATCAGTGTAAAAGAGCCCTCCGGAACAAGTTGGACCGATTCCAAAAATGTAAAAAATTAAATTTTTATTTATTATCATGGTTCTTAACTATAGGGTGTCGTTTTTTATTAGCTCCAGTTATATATAGGTAAGGTCAGGCAAAACGGATCGGATAGGAGAGCCGGGAAAATAATTAACGATCCGCGAAAAAAAAATTTATTTTTTTTCAAAGAGTGAAATATTTTTCAAAACTATTATTCATGCTTCTATTCAATTGATGTCATAATTTTTAGAAATGGAGAACGTTTATGTTCGTCGATTTTTTCTATAATAGCTTGCGCTGAGTTAGCTGAGTGATTTTACCCATATCGTAGATTTTATACTGCGAAAACACCATGTTAAATGGGTTTATTACGAAAATAAATTTATTTTTCAATAGTCGGGTTAATTTTCAAGAAACGGCAGTTAGAATAAAGGAATTCTTAGAACTTTTATTCAAAAAATAAATTTCTCTTCAATTTTTTCAATTATAATCTATCACAATAATAGAGTCGTTAAAATAATTCTGGAATCTATTAAACTAATGTCAGAAATAATATTTTCATATGTGATATTTAACCGCTAGTATTTTTACAAACTATATTCATTTAGTTATCCGATATTACACGCCTCGTAATCATGATAACGCGCCGCATATATTCGCTATAACTTCATGTTTGCACGTACGAATATGTATTTAAACACACATAAAATTGTAGATGTCAATATCTGCGCAGAGCATACATATTGCTGCATAAAATTGAGGTAAAATATGGCATAAAAATGTTTAATCAATATGTTACGAGTGTGTCTTAAAATATTAATATCACTATAACTCTCTTTAAATTTACCGGTTTTGATGAATGTTTAAATATACAAATTGATAAATTTTCAGAAATTCTTAGTCAATATATAGTTTTCCATAAAAAATTTTTTTGATAATGCCATGCATGAGATTAAAAAACGATTTCTTGTAAATTTTCAATTTTTTATTTATTTTCCAAATGTGTACGTTAATTAATATGTTGTATTAGATGAAATTTGGTTTAGTAGTTAATAAAACTATACACAAATTTTATTAGATAAGTTCCCAAGTACAGTAAAAACGATGATTTTTATTTTAGAACTTAACCCTCGAACTTAATTCTTTCGTAAAGAGACGATTCAGCGATCATACACCCTCTGAAATTTTCAGCATTACGGGTCGAACAATACACATAGACATATAAACTCATATCACGATATATCAGGCCATATCAGAAAATTTTTTCACGGGTTGATTCTATTTTAGTAAAAAATAGAATTAAAAATTTTTTTATTCATCTTTTTGATTCAGACCAAATTTGTCGTTTTTGTTAAAAAATCAATGATGATTGTGGTGATAATTTAACGAAATAGCAATTTATGTTAATAATCATCAATGGTGCTTACTGAATATCAAATTTCTAAACAATTATAACATTAAAACATATTTAGTTCAGTTTCATTTAAAATAAAATGTCGCAAGAATTTTTCAATTAAAAATTAATCTTTACTACTAAAAATTATTTACTGTCCGCAATTTTCTATCCCCAATAAAAGACACTTTTTTTTATCGTGTCATTTTTTTATGCGTTTTAATAATGCTTTATAGTGAATATATCAAGTGAATAATATAAAAATCTTATCGGTCATAAAAAAATCTATAAATTTCTCGCAGTATTACTTTCTCAGAATTTTTTATTATTATATTAATTATTATGTTATATTATTATGTTAATAATGAATTATACAGACGACAAACTCTATATTTTACAAAAGCTACAAAATCGAGCGATGCGTGCAATCTTATGTGTTAACAAATATACAAATCTGATACTGATGCAAGAAACCCTAGGTTGGATATCAGTAAGGCAAAAAGTAATTTATAATACCTGCTTATTTATCCTTAAAATTAAACTGTGATAATAATTATAACACTGAAGGTCAATCAGGGTTACGAATAATGATTACGCGTACACGTACAACAGAAAAAACTACTGTATATAAAGGGTATCAATGGTACAACAAACTATCTGACGTAATTAAAAATGAGAGTCGTATGAATGTGTTCAAAATTTTATTAAAAAAGGAGATTAAGATAATAATTGGATATTTTGATAAAATCTAACTAAATATATTCAATGTATTGGATGTAATTAACTATTGGAAATGAGTTATTGAGATTTTAATTACTTTAGCAGAAATTATAATCTACTAGCTAATGATTCTTATAATTGTACACAAATGTGTAAATTATGTACGATTATAGACGATTGATGTATGAATAGCTTTAGCTAAATATCAATAAACGTTATTATTATTATTATTTTTATTATTGCTATTATTATCACTATCAGAGTTACGAAGGTGAATAGGTGTCGGTGAAAAAATAAATCGAAATAAATAACGAGAAAATAGAATAGTACAATCGTCTGGCCTATGCACAACGGAGTGACTAGCAGAACTGCGACCCGTTAAATTATAAAAAAAAAACTTGAGTTATATTTTTTCGGGGCGCTAGACCAAGTGGGAGGAAAAGAGTGAGAACTATTAATTTTCCACAGCGACACAGATTTAAAGGCTAGCAGCATCGCCGGAAGGGTGTCGCGCTTCACGAATTTACTTCTTGCTTTTTTATTATTTACTATTTTTGTTTCAGATTTCACTTGAACATTCATCCTTCGGATTTGTCAACATCTGTATCGCGGCTCACCGACAGTCAGATGGATGTTTTTTTCAAATATTAACAACAACAACAACAACAACAACAACAGTCACAAACAAAATTGTTTGCTTGTAATCGAAATTCACTTTAATTAAAATTCTCTTTGTAGAGAAGATTTTATTTATTTGCCAACTACATTAATTAAACTGACAAGTAAATCAATTGAAAAATATGTTTAGACAGTGTGTTAGTGAATGAGTTTGGATGTGAGGCAATTGTGGTGTACATTTTATTTACCGGTTAAAACTGTAGTAGTTAGTACTCACAGCGAAACTGTTTATAGATGCATTCTGCTATGTGAGGGGTCATTATAGTAACAGAAATAATTTGCTGAATGAATTTAATCGATCCACAATATTTCGAGTTTTCTAATGAAAACAAAAAAACAAGTCAATTGAATGAAAAAAAAATTTTTTTAATTTTCTAAACATTCAAAGTAAAAGCTTGATGTAAGTACCGTTATTAAAAAATTAAATTATTATTTATACTGGAAATATATTAAACGTTTTTCAACCCTTTCAAATTTTAAATCAAAAAATCCCCCTTTTCAGTGACATCATATACCACTGGCAGGATCTCTTAAAATTATTAAAAAATATGAAAATTATCGAAACTATATTCACTAGTAACAAGAATATATAATTAGAAAAATATTAAACGTAGCTATCTAAGAAGAAAAAATGGTGCTTGGTAATTAAAATAATGCTTGGAATTTATTATTTATAAGAACAATCAAGTCATGATTTCAAAATCTTTGTTTGAGTAATACGAAGAAAATAAGGAATAATTAGATTAATTGTGTGATTTATATGAATAAAGTGCACAGCAAATAAAATACTATTTATTTCAATATAACTACGACTAATTTACAATTATTCAGTACACAAATATAATACTTGATTATATATATTCATAATACCACTCATTATGAATCTTCTTTCGTAATTACAGTTATACGATTATGGGAAGAACTACCGGAGGATATTATAAATTCATCAAACTTGGAGGTTTTCAAAAATAAAATTTTTGATTATTTATGTAATCTTGATGTTTGATCATAAACGGTTTAATGTTTCTACCTTCGTTTTATTAATCTTCAAACTTTAGTAAACTTTCATTATATAGCTTCTTATAATTTAAAGCTACCTACACGGTGAGAAATTTCTGTAGAAATTTACTATGCATACATAATAAGACTGAACCTTAATGACTCAATTCAAAATATTACCATAAAAATTTAAGAATATCATATTGTACCAATCAATATTTACTAGGGACCATAGTAAATTTGACCATGCAACTGTTACATAAACATATATAAAAAATTTTCGTAAACTGACAGAACAAAAACTGTTAGTGTGCTTAAAACTTTTCATTATAGTTCCATAGTAAAATTTCTGTTGCTCAGTCGACAATAAAAATTTATAAAAAAGTTTCACATTTAGTCACGTGTACTCGGTTTAAATTTAAAATTGTGACTATGAAATTTTCAAATGTCCCATAGTAAACGTATGCGCGTCAGTCGCGACGCGCGCTCTTTCATTTTTTCGTGCTGCTTTGTTTTGTCAACATAAGTCTACAGACGCTATCAGTAGTGGTTAACGGTGTTATGAAAATTGCAATAAACATTAAGTTTTAAATAAATATTAGCTTATAAATCCATCAACACATGAATAGTTAATGAAAATTTGTAAGATTCATAAATAATAAAATATTTAATAATTTACCGTGAAAAATTAAAATGAAAACAAACATTTGATGGTTAACCTGCAACCGACACTTCTAATAACAATAAAAAATAATTTAAAAGTTATATATTGTGTTTATAATTATTCATAATAAAATTAACTGCCAAAATAAATCCTACGTTCATTGTTAAAAATGAAAAAAAAAATAAAAAAAACTATATTTTAAAAAAATAATTTTAAAAATTATTGCTAACAAAAAAAATCTTGTTTGGTTTGATATTTTTTTTGATTGCTAAAAACATTTTTTACTCTAAAATTTTTTATTTTTTACAAATGTTTTCTTATTTTTTTTTGTTATAGTACATTCGGAAATTTAAATTATTGCATATTTCATTTTACTATGGTACATTTCAATTTCTACCATTTACTATGTCTGATTTCATTTGTTTCGGAAATTACTATGGGCCATTGTAAAATTTTATTCTGAGTCAATAAGGTTCACTAGTAATATGCACCATTGTAATATCTAAAATCCATGCAGAATAAAAAATAATGGAAATTTCTCACCGTGTACCTGTCTTTATAGTAACATCAAAGATTCTTAAAATTGTTAGTTAATTCATTACAAATTAAATTTTTATACTCATCATAACGTATCATATATCATTATCACCTATCTAAAAATATTATTAGGTAAAATATTCTAAATGTTTATAAGTTAAACTACACAATAATGTAAAATTTTATGTATATTTACTCTGTGCCATTCGGCAACTGCCTTGGCATAATTTATTAATAAACTAAACTAAACTAAAACTTGATACCGAGGCACAAAAGGTGATGTTTACCAAAAAGCTAATCACATTAGACTCACTCATAAGTATTTTGTTTTACCTTACATACTTTCGAGTATTATTTCCAGAATGTTCTAGACGCATGTAGAGTATACATGCACTTCTGATATATTTAACAAATTGTTACATTTTTAGAAAACCAGTGTTAATAACACTATGTTTCTAAAGAAATTATGGAGGTCTGTCAAGCCAGCTTTGACTCATCCATCAAGCATTGACTTATTATTCAAGCAACAAAATTTATGTGCAGTGCTTAATTTTTTGCTAATTAGTTGTCTTATTTAAAATTTTGTTGCTTGATTAGATTCCGAACAATCATTAATAATGTCAGTCCATGATGAATTGTGTCAATGCTAACTTGACAGCTCTTAATTAATTTTGATTATAAGTATTCAAAAAACTAATTTTCCCTATGAAATTGTTAATTGATCATTTTAAAAGTGTATTATGTCTTTTTATTTAGATTTTTCATTTAAATACGATTAAAATGTTAGAAACAACAACTTATTACTTTTAGACATTAGTCCATAACTTGAAATAAAAAAATAGATAAAAATATTTATTTTTATATTAATCTTCAACTATTAACCAACTGAATTTTTTTTCTGCTTTCCAATAAACAATCGAGAGTTCACAAAAGATTTGTTTCTCTCAATTCATCTGTTGTATTTTAATTAGTATTGTCAATGACATGTACTGCAGCTTTGTTTCTAATGGTATTTAAAATATGAAAGGTATTGAATTGGAATTTTGGAATTGATCAATTTACTGGAAAAGAAGTATTAATTTATTTTTATTAATTTAAATCCACTTAAGCAAAACGATTATATGAAGCCGTCAAACAAAGCGAAGAGAAAAAGAAAAAAAAACGGAAAACAGTTTATTGAAAATCATTGAACATACATGACATTCTTTGATTAAAACTCATTTTTGGTTGTTTTTGAGTTGAACATTGCTGTGATGGTAATAAAAATTGCTTGGAAATGGCTTTCAGTGACAGTTTTGTAGGAAATCTCCTGTTTTCAATAATTGTTGTCACACAAACTAATTAACTTCCCGTTTCTGATCAATATTGATTTCTCACGTTACAAGTTAATATAAACCTGAACGACAAAAAGCTCCAGTATATTACTTAAGCTTCCCCTAATCTCCTCCGATTACGCTTGAAGTGCATCAATACTTCCTGTCGTAACTAGTTTATGAATCAATTTTGTATAAAATTAGATGCATTTGACACTTATGGCAGCAATGGTTACTGAATATTAACCTCATATAAGTGACATGAACTAATACACTTGAAACTAAATACTTGACTTATCAAATACTTATTAATCATTCAATAACTCTGAAATTGATAATACTGTAACAAGATTTCGGCTAAATCTTCTGCAAATTTATAAATAAATTACAATCGCAAATGTAGATGCAATTTATTTAGTAAAGAGACTTCGCTTGGGAATCCTCTTTTCTCTCCGTAAGTCTAAGTTCGGTATTATTGAAATATGAACAACAGTTTTGTTAAAATATAAGACAATTGAGAGCTTCTTTTAAATTATTCTAAAATTTTTAGTTTCTTGTCTATTAAAAAATTCGGAACTTTTGGTAATGTAATAAACATGTAATTTATAACTTATAATTTATCCGAAATATCCGAGTTGAAAAAATTAACTTAAATGAACTTAACTGCTATACTAAAACAATTGATGTAAGCTCAAATAAGTTCATTTTTTCGACTCGGGTAAGTAGTAAAAAATGTAAAAAAAAACACAATATAAGAAAACATTTTGCTTTCCCCTTTATTGTAGCTCTAATTATAAAATTATGTTGAGTATTAATTAAAAAATTTAACTGTTAGAAAAGGCAATGCGTTAATATTAAGAAACCACTTAAAATTTTTAACACTTGAATGAATAATAGCTGCTCTAGCATCAGCTACTTTTTAATATTATTATAAACTTGTACAAATAAATGAGCTTAAGAGTGATTTATTTTTAAAAGCTAAAAATATTTTTATAGAAAGATAATTGTTGCGGAAATATTTAAGTTTTATTTTTGTTAAAATGGAGGTAAACTACAGTAAGTTCAAATTTTTTCTTTCAATAAAAATTACTTTATACTATGTAATAACTAAATTATTTTTAATTGTGTACGCAAGAAAAAACATTTTTTGCTTTTGTAAGTTCTACAGTGAGAAGAGAAATTTTGATAAATCAATTTGACAGTTATTTAGAGAAAACTTGAAAAAAAAAAAATTTTTTTTATTTTTAAAATACTTTTGAAACAACTCGACCAATTGATTTTAAAATTTGATCAAATCCAAGTTTCAAAAGTTCATTGAGACTTATATCTTGATTGATTGATTCGTTCTAAGAATATTATACAATAAAATTTTAGTTGCATATGTACATTCACACACACTCTCACATCGGCGCATCTTCATCTGGAATAATCGGAATGGCTTCCTAGGATCTTAAACCGTGAAGATCTGATGAAAACTCACATTCTTAAAATTGGATCGGATCAATTATTCTTTACTTGTGAAAATCATTAATTTTCACAGCGGGAAATTGAAAAATCTTTAACCGAGTAATAATTTACGTAATGGTCAAGTTTTCGATTTTTATGACTTGAAAAAAATTTTTTTTAATCGAAAAATCAATGTTAACATTTTTTTTTACATTGTTCTTTTTTTTGAAAAATTACAAAAAAATATGAGAGAAAAAAATTCAATTTCATAAAACAATTATCAAATTTTTTTCCGTGAAAAATTTTCTCGCTAAGTCAAACATCTTTTCTGTAATTCTAAATAATTTAAGTTCACTAAATTTTATTGGGACCCTTTATTTCAATATAAATTACCCTACTATATGCTAAAACTCTGTTATTCATAATCTTTGCAAGACATTTTTTATATCTCAAGAATAGTTTTCGCAAGTCTTGATTGACTCTTGCAATAAATTTTTCATAAACTTCATATTAAATTAACCCACCAAAAATAACTCGTTCAAAACTATCTTGTACCAATTTTCAAAGCTACATAATTCATTTAAAACGATATTTAATAGAACGTCAGATCGGCATAAAGAATGCACATTGACGTGACCATAAATCAATGACCTGCTTAAAGTAAACCCCCTTAAATGGAATCTTAAAACGAAAGTTTATATCTTTATCTTATTGTCGAGGCTGACTAAACTTTCTGAACATAAATATTATTCGTAACACATAATCGATAGTAAATATGAGAATTGAAAGGTTTCTATTCACTCGGTTCGACGATAAAAAACTAAATACAATAAAACGGGTAAAATCGAAACAAAAATGGTATAAACGACCAAAAAATACACTGGACGGTGGAGTAATAGTAAAAAAAATCTGAAAAACGTGACAATATGATAAAAAATAAACTTTTTAAAAGTAAAGTAAAATAAAATATAAAAGTTTTGGTTTTGAAGCTGGCAGTAACGATTCGATCCTATTGATTTCGCTTGTCGCCGACGACTCGACCGAGATGTAAGACCTTGACATCAATACCGAGCATAACAGCATCATCCCCTGCCGATGTTCACAGCACCAGATTGTTCTCTTTTTCTCCCTTATTCTCTTTCTTTTATCATTGTCGCTCGATGATATTATATTGCAAAACCAGAGAGAGATCTGTCTCTCTTTTTCCCTGGCTGGAAGCACACTAGTAGTTGACTATATACGTAATAGCGGCCCCACTGCTGCAGCGTTAGTTATGCTCCATCGCTTTCTATGCGACGACCCTTCCTTCCAATCATCCCTGTCAGCCTCCCCCGTGGATTTCGCTCGCTTTACTGACGACCAACTTTCTCGAGAAAACTCACACTCCAACAAAACCGTCCATACTTATTTTTTTTTTTGACTCGCCCCCTACACTTTCTTGTACCAATTGCCAATTTCACGGCAACCGTTTTACGATTCTTTTCACGGGTTCGCCAGATGCCCACGCTATTCGGTTAGTCATTTGACAACATCCCGATTCTCCCGGGATTAAATTATACTGATGAAATATTAAAACTCATTTTTTTTTTCTATTAATATAAATTTACTTTTTGTGATAGCGTTTTAATTGAGAAAGAAGTAGTTATTGTAACTTATTCTTTTCTTTTTACTAATTAAATAGAAAAGTACAGAATTAACGTTAATATCGCCTTAGCGAGTACACGCACTTATAGTTGAGCCCATTTAATTGCGAACTTAAATTAGTCGTAGTAACAGTTGTAGATTAATAGTGAAGTAAGTTTACCAGGTAATAAATTAACTATATTTATGAATATTTGTAGCTTAATTCGAATTATATGACTCATTATGCGTAATTCTAATTCATAAAAATCAGGATAACTTACAGAAAAATAATACTCGAATATCATACACGGAAAGAACAAGATGACACTGAATATCATCCCAGATTATACTGAGTGAAAAAAAATTTTAGATAGTAGCAAGTATAATCCTGATGACAATGAGTATAATCCAGATATCCCGCAGTATAGTCTGGATTTTTTAGCTGCAATCTGGAATTTTTTTTCATCAGAGATATCACTGAGTATAACCTGGGATGATATCCAGTGTCATCTTGTTCTTTCCGTGTGGAGACGTGGATTGTGTAATAAACTAGGAATTCAAATTGCGACAATTTTTTGATTAATATCGATATAATTTCGAGACTAAACTAACTTCATTTTAGTCATCAATTTTATATTATAGAATTTTCAATAATCGGTAAATTAAAAAATATTTTTTTGGTAAATTTATTTTTACTTTTTGAATAGAAAGTATTAAGATAAATTAAACCTCATAGGTCTTACTTTTTTTTATTGTTGAACTTGCCGTCAAATGAAAAATGATCATTTCACCCTCAATATCCATAAAATAAGCTATTAAGATCGAAATAATAATTTGAGCCTCTTCAACTTAATAAGAAAATATGTGTAGGTAAATTTTACGTTTTCATTTCATTAAATTTTCTGAAAATTGTAAAAAATTAATTTATAAACACTTTTAATTATTTGAATAATGCAAAATTCGATTTTTTCAATTATGTGTAAGGACAAAAATTCATGTTATTATCATAAAATTTCAATTTAAAATATATAATTGGTTTCGATTAAATGTAATGATGAGTTTTAATAAATTTTAATTAACGTTATATAGTTAAAACAAAATTAAATCGTTTAAAATAATACATTTCTTTTAATTTTGGATGAAATATTACTTTGATTATTTGGCAATTATAAATATAATTGGCAATACTAAAAATTTTACGCTGATTTTGTGAATCATCTTAATAAAAATTACGAGATTTCATTAAAATGTTTGGAGTTATATAAAGTTTAAATTAGCTAAAAAAAAACTAAGAAAATAATTTCAGCTTCAACACCCTCGAAATAGCTTGTGGAGGCTCAAACTACCTTTTTAATTTCGTCTCGAGTTCCTATTATGAAAATGCTACATTTCTACCTTTAGAAAGTCATTGGTGATGGCCGTAAAAAATTTCAAGAAAATGTTTTTCTTGGAATAATGTCCAGGTTTTTTAAGAAAATTTAAGAAATCGTTCAAAAAAGAGTTTTTTCAACATTCTCCAGAATTCGATTTGTAAAGAGCTCAATGACTTATTTATGGTCACATTTTCTAGTATTCTCTATATTTTTTAATTTGAAACGATAAAATTTTCTTGCAGATAATTAAAAATATTCTAAATATCCTTCTTCCAGATGTTTTCAGTATCTTCCATGAAATTTTGAGCTAAAATTTGACTTTTATTTAAAAATAAATTTTACCTTAAGCTATAAGTATATTTCAGTCAATTATTAGATAAAGTTTTTGTAATATCCTCCATTGAGACTCAACATTTTTTTTTTAACATTAAAAGTAACAAAAACTCTTTTTTGTTAGAGAAATTTATTACAAAATCATTAAAGACATGTCATATGAAAATAAATCACATCCAATAGTTAATATCGATGTAAATAAATTTTTCATACAGATAAATTATGCCCTGTTCTCTGATACTCATCCAAACATGAAACAAAATCGGAAAAAATCACCGTGATATTGTTATTCATTGACATGTTTGTCAAATAAAATATAAAGACGCCTAAATTTATAGAATATTCCACAGTAGTGCACAAAATCAATGATAAAAAATCGTCAATAAATTTCATTTCAGTCGCAGTATTAATTATTAAAACGCAGATCAAATACTAAATAATAACTTAGATATATCATCGCCATTAACAGATGAATCGATAACCACCTTAATAATAAATCACACATATATTCGTTATATTATCCCGTAAAAATCTTAGAATAAAATTTTAATTTAATAGCCCACTTAGGATTAACATAAACTATCAAGGAACGTTTAAGAAAAATATTTATCTTGAACTTACTCGCCACAGATGAGTTGAGTTTTTATTTGACGTAAGAAAATACTTTCCCGACGAGTGGGTAGTGAATATTTGACACCCTTCAACAGAGGAAGTTACTTGCTGAGTTGAGACTGGAGACGAAGGGGACTTTCATTCATATCATATACATAGTATATTTATATATACCACACGGAAAAAAGTGAAAGCAGACAGAATATAAGGAGCTGAATATGAAGAAAAAAAAGAAGGAGAAGACGAAAGAAAAGAAGAAGGGTTGAAAACAAAAGCTTCACCTAAGAATCCTTACGAAAGCGTGTACTCTCGACCTTTCACCATCCGGCACAGCAACTACCAAAAGGGGTGCTCTGGCCGGGGTATTCTCACTCGCTGACAACAAAAAATATAAAAAATATAGTCATGACGCTATATACACTGTGGTCACGATAAAGATGAAAATGTACTGAGAGGCAAAGCGTGAGGGTGGACCCAAGCTTTCTTCTCTTTCCTCTTTCCCTACCTCTTTACTTTTTTATTCCTCTGAAGAATAAGTACTCTCGTCAGACAGTGTTTTCCTTTTTTTCTTCTTCTGCCTCTCGGTTTTTTTTTTTTATTTTTATACACTTTTTCAGGAGGCGTGAACGAGGGTCAAAGAGAACGTAGAATGGGACTGGGAAATTACTTTTTGCGACCGAGACTTTGATAAAAATTTATCGAGTGAAAAATTCATCTGCGGTTTCAGTTTATACAGATACGTTTGCGTGATATAGTATATATATATATATATATATATATATATTATATATATATATATATATATATATAAGTTCACGGTGTATTACTGAATCGATGAGCTCGAAATATTTTCATATAGTTGTTAATGTTTATTTTTTTTTAGCAATGCGTGATTTACAAAGCAAAAACATTAATAATTATTAAAAATTTTTGTCTATTACTCCACAAAATTCGTTAATATGAGCTTTTATGGTAATTATAAATTTTTAATTAAAGTTTATGCATACCTGAGCAGTAATAAACGTGATATTTTATTTGTTTATTTCGTGTTTCAATTTACTTTTGAATATATTACTCTACAGTATTATTACTGATATTATTATTATCCTTGTTATTATTATTATCATCTTTATTGTTGTTATTCTATATACACGGAAAAAAATAATCGGTAGAGGCTACCGATTGGCGATCGGTAGCAGCTACCGATTTTTTTCGGTAGAGACTACCGATTTTTTTGGTAGAGGCTCCCGAAAAAATCGGCAGCTGCTACCGAAAAAAAATCGGTAGAGGCTACCGATTTTTTCGGTAGAGGTTCCCGAAAAAATCGGCAGCTGCTACCGAAAAAAATCGGTAGCAGATACCAATTATTTTCGGTAGAGTTTACCGATTTTTTCGGTGCAGGCTACCGATTACCACACGGAGAGAATTTTATGTTAACGGTAACCATCCTTATTTTGTAGCTTCTACTATGCAGGATGGTTATTAATTTTTGCAAAGTTAAGATGATAAATGCAACTATCCGGCGACTGTAATTAGTATAATCCAGTATATATTAATTCCCACAATTATGATAATACGGTTTATTATCTAGATGGTAACCATCGGAAATAGTTGAAATCATCATGATTGCAATCATATAAAAACTACACAGGAAGTATAAAAAACTAAACTTTTTCGATTTAAGAGTCAGAATATAATAACATTCTAATGTTTGACATAAGAGTGAGTATTGAAAACAGTATATTTATATTATTAAGAGAATAACAAAAATTTTGTCTCCAGGATAGTCATATGATAAAATCGGGTTTTTTTAAGTGAAATTTAGTGTCATTTAGTGCAAAGGTCTTGACTCGAATTTGCGCCTTTTTAAGGTTTCATATCATTCTCATCGATAGTCAATTTATCATGTTAAGTATTTAGGCTGTATTCGAAAATGCTTCATTCATCTAGACACATAATTAAGAAATGACCTTTTATCTTGTTAACTATTGACATTTTTAAAGATATAAGCTCATCCCGACATTACACTCATCGAGACCTTTCATTTGAGTAACCACATCAATTTGTCATATATTTTATATATTTATATAATATATAAATATATAATATTATATAAATATATCATATATATATATATATATATATATATATATATATATATATATATATATATATATATATTATAAAGATGTATATATCAAAAATATATCAAAAATGCATGTGGGTATTCAAATGAAAGCTCTTGATGAGTGTGACATCAGGATGAGCTTACATCTTTATAAATATCAATAATTAAGAAATGATCTTGTATCTTGTAAACTATTGAGATTTTTAAAGATATAAATTCACCCAGACATTACATTCATCGAGACCTTCCATTTGAGTACCCACATAAACTTTTCATATATTTTTGATTTATATATATTCTCATACAAAATAACCAAAAAAATAATTTTTTGGGACTTGGATGATATTTCTCGGTTAGTTTCTAAACAGAATCTATACCGATTTTTTCGATTGTGGCTAGCGAAAGGTATTTAATTTAATAAAAATTTATAATCAAAAAATACCTAATAAATACTCCTCATTCTTAATATTTTGTATTTAAGTAAGTGTTATTTGTATCTCAAATGAAGTTCCTTTTTTTTATTCATTAAGAAGTGAGAATTTAACTTCTCGTTAAGAAGATAAGAAATTTTCAAAAATTGGTAATCGGTAGCCTCCCATACAGGAAAATACGACGGGGCCAGATATGGGCCACGCTTGGCGCAATGCTGTCTATCTCTAACCCATGCTTGTAAACCCGCTTTGGCCCAGCCTTGGTAGAAGTCTGGAGTGATAACAGGATGCCAAGCTTGGTTGCCAAGACTGGCCCAAGCATGATAACCAAGACTGGCCCAAGTTTTTAAGCCAAAGCAAGCCCAGGCTTATTTACCACTATAGAATTTACTAAAAGAAGTAGATTATAAAATATATTTAGAATTTAATTGTTTAATGTTAAACCAAATTAGTATTAAGAACCCAATTTCGAATAAATTAAATTCTCTGAAATAAAATAGTAAAATTCTTAATTTAGACCTAATTTTCGCTAATTAGAGAAATAAAGTGAAATTTTCCGTGCACGGAGAAAAAAATTTTGCTGTAGGAACTCTATAGTAGTTAGTTAGTTGTAAAAAGTTCCAGTAGGTTAACGTATTCTTATGGTAACAATACCGTTTGGCTCCTGCAACTCTACATCGTTGAGCTCTGAGAGCTAAACGTTATTTACCTCTCATAACTCTACAGGATCGTTCTGAGACTATAACAAATTTTTAGCAGTCTGTTTAATAATTTTTTTTACGATTTAGCATTGATAATTTAATAAATAAATGCGGCAGAACGAATTTATATTGCCAACAATAATTATATATGACAAATAACAATAGTATTATGATAGAAATAAAATAATAATAGAACTTATATTACAAATAAAAATTATTTGTAAAATAAAAATATGGTCGTCACAAAATTATCTTATTTTCTTAATTATACCAATAAATATTGTACATAAAATCACTGCCGTATATGCACAAGAAAAGATAAATAAACGAAAACAAATTTTATTTTGTTTTAAATGGGATCTTTTTAATGTATTCCGATAACTTATTACTTATCACTATATATTCAACTAATAAATTAAATTAACAGTCACTGCAAATGAACCTTGAATAACCATAAATACAAAACTGTCCTAACGAAATTCAATTTGACAAAAAAAAACCTATTTCCTTAAATAAATAAACTGGAAACTTAATTGTCATATATTTTTAATAATATGGATGAGTAACAAAATAATTCTGTTTGTCATTTTAGAAGGTTATGAAATATGTCAGCGCACTCCACTACTGTGCAACGTAGAGCGCTCCCAACTATACCGTTTGGCTCTGAGAACAATCCCGTAGAGCTCTGAGAGCTCAACAACATTGAGTTATCAGAACTAAATAACATTTTGTTATTGTAACTCTACAACGAACAGTAAACTGTGTATAGTTGTGGTAACTCTACAGTTAGGTTACCAGAACGAAATTTTTTTTTCCGTGTGTATAATGCCAGTATTTTACATTGTCCGAAGCTTTAATTTAAGCTCATTTAATCTCAACTCAAATGGAGCTTGTGTTCATGTTTTTGTCGAAAAATATTTATACATACAATTTATTTTTTAGTAAAATTAAAATTTTGGAAACCAATTTTCTAATTCTCTTTGTAATTTTTTATGAAAGCAGGAATAGAACTATAATTATTACGGTTACTGTGGGTGAATATGATTAAGGTTAATCGAAATATTTATAGATAGAACGAAGCGATGACTTATTTTTATTTTCTTCATGATAAGTAATTGATATCGAACAACAGAGGACGAAAATACGATACTTTAGAGAGGTCACAGATTTAATTATTGACAGTTTAGTCGATGTTTGTCCGATTTAATGAAAATAATGTCAAAGATCTTGAAAATAACTGGTTCGTTTATTTTTTAAACAGCGGTCGTTTGAAAGGTTGCATTTATAACGAGTATATTACTAATAAACGAAGTAGAGTGACGATTAGTGAAATAAAAGTTTCGAGAGACTTTCACAGAGCCGATAAGATAACGGAGTCAAAATAATAAAACAATATTAAATATCTGATGTTTGTCGAGGCGACAATGTATGGCTTGGGCAGAACTAGATGAATATTATAGTCTTCTCTTATTATTTTACTGATCGATAAACACATAACATGTGTCCAAGATTTCAGTGGTTGTTTAATCGGAATCAGTATATTAATCCAAAATTTATTTGCTTATGTGGATGGAAGTTTTTGAATTTGGCCGAATTAAAAAAACAATAATTATTGTAATTAATCGATATCAATTCTCTGAGCGACACTGTCTGTTGTTTTTTATTGCAAAAAAAAAAACCATTTAAAAACATGACAGAACTTAGGGTAACAGTCGCCAGATAATACAATAAATAAAATGGGTTACTCTGATCTAGATTTTTCTTAAAGTTTAAAATGCGACAAACAGTCACCAGGGCTACGAAAAAATCGGGAAAAGTCAGACGAGTGGCACGTCCTAGATTTCTCCGAGAATCACAACAATGCGCCACAAAATATAGCTCTGGATAACGTTTGACCCAACGGAGAATTAGGTCAAGTAATAATTAATCATACCTCCACCATTATTGTATCATCAACATTAATTTTAAATATCACGTTAAAGCTTGATTAATATATTTAAATATTTAAACTATTTTATCTGATGATAAAAATTAAACTCAATTCCCCAATACGTTTAAATAATGCCAGTTCTTTCGTTGACGAAAATTTAATTAAAAAAATGACATCGCAATAAATTTATAAAATATTACTCTTCCACATGATACAAAGCGGCACCTTTAATGGATGAGTTTTTGCGGGAATACCAGCAGATCCGAGTTTATAATTTATTTGACGTTGTTTTTGAAAGTAAATAAAATTAATCAGTATAAATATGACCAAACAAAAACATTACTATTTTTCTATAAATAACAATGAATATTGAAAGAAGATACATTGACATGCTCCCGTTATTTGACCCAAGTTATATTGAAACAACACCTATAACCAAGCAAACAGATGCACGAATTCCAATACTATTCGCCTCCAGCAAGTTACCTGGCTATGGCTACGGTCTAAAACGTTTCCGCCCTGTTCTTATTGGTAGATAAATGGTCTAAGGCAAACTGCGTCAATATCAGTCTCCTGATGTACGTAGTCAAACTTTGAATACGCTACCTCATTATATCTAAGCGCTAATTTAATATTCAAGGTATTGACTCTTAAAAATTAACCACCTGAATTAAATTATACAGCCAATCAATTACTAATTGAGAGTAAAAAAAAATGTATAAATTATTTAATTACGATACTCGGTGATGAATTAACCATCTAGTTGTAGAATTTCTTATGAAAAATTAGTAAAATGATAGCAAGTATTATTTTAATTAAAGAAAAATAATTGCTAGCAATGATCTACGTTAGTATGAAATTATTTCTTATTGCTATTACGATAAATTATTTTTTTTATAAATCAGATTTGAGTGCTCTTATTACGTAGTAAAAATCTCTCTTTTATAACTACGTATTTGTAATGTACAATCCTCTGGGAGTCTAGACTTCAGGGCCAAAGAACGTCTTAAATAAATAAATACAACCAGTCTGTTTTCGCAAAGTTATTTTTTCTTGGGTTATAAGGTACAACACTGAAAAATTTATCCTTAAAGTAGTTGGTTCTGATACTTCATATCGCACTCAGTTTCTAGCATAAATAAAAAATTAACACCGAGAAAAATTTTAAGTTTATTTATGTGCTGACTAGATGATAATTTTTTTTAGTTTCAAAATTTTTCTTAAACATACAACAAATTTTGACGTAATATGTAGCTTTGAGCAGATCGTTTATTTTTAATCATTTTTATTCCTTAATGAAAAACTTTATTTTTAAGTTTCTTTTTATTGTATACGTGCATAAAAAGACAATAATTATTCGTTGCAAGAGTAGTAAGAGTAGTTTTTTTTTCTATAAGAGCATATTATTTAGTAAAAAAAAATTCTCTTTTTTTGTCCAGTTTTTGGCTAGACTGAGAAAAAAAATATTGTTTTGATAAGTTTCATAATTACTTTTTTAACAATCAATCCAAGTCAATACATTTTTAATTAAATTTGAATTAATGATAATTTGAACCAAGAAAATTACTTTGAGGAATTTTCTTGTCTATAATAAAACAGAAAAATTTTCGGATTAAATAACATTTACTTATGCAAGGAATTTTTTCTTACAGAACTTTCAAGTTAAACTTTTTATCAGTATAAAAATTTTTTTAATCAATTTAACCCATTCTCTAGACAAGAATATAAATTATCAATTATCGAAGATGTGTTTTTGTCTCTACAAAATTTTCTCTCTAAAAATAATTTTTTTCTCAGTACACATTTTGATATTTCAGTATTTATTGTAAAGTATTCGTCAGCACACAAACTCTTCTATTAAATAAAGTTCGTATCTGTAAACACAAATAGGCCACGTAAAATGAAGTTGGCATTAAGTCAACTACCAGATAAGACTACCCCGACAACAAAAACAACACCAGCAATAGTATAAATATAAATATTAATAATAATACAGTATAAAGCAACGTAAGCTTGACAAGCGTCAAGAGGTTCATGGACTTACAGCTCAGTACAGAGCGCGAGTTAGTTGAGAAAAATAGATAGAGCAAATAAAGTGGGCGACACTGATTTGTGTATGTATATAAGATATTACATAAAAAGAAATAAAGCAACTAAATAAAACCAAGATATAAAGAAAGAAAAGCGAAAAGCATGCGCTAGAGGGCATCACTCTCTTTCTCTACTTCGGTCTGCTCTGTACAACGTAAAGCACAGACACTACGTGCATAAGAGCCAGTGAATCCTTGCTGGGTGGTATGCTTCCAGTTCCAGTTCTAGTTCCAGCTTCAGTGTAACAAGGTTACGACTGCTGGTGGTGCACACCACTTTGTTAAATTTCTCACAACTGCAGTGCAGTAAAACCAGTTGGATAACCGTTCCCGTCGTCTCCTTGCCTCCCAGTTCCCAACTCCTAACCAGCATCAACTACCCGCTACTGCCTATTTCTGTCTCACTCACACTACTACGGATTTCTCCACTCATCTAACGCTACTACTTACTCTATACTCTCACTTTAAGCTTACTCTTTACTCTTCACTCTTTACTCTGTACTCTTTACTCTTTACTCTCTACACTCAACACTAGCTTTCATGGTTTCATGATCCACCTACTGTGTGTCAAGCTTTTTAAACTTCTCGTTCGACGCTTTCTCATGAGCTTGAATTCAATTCAACTTTTACCGCTTTACTTCCTAACTTGTGTTAGATATAACTTATAACTTTATAACTAATACATAAATTCATTAATACTGATTTATTATCGATAGATGTGCATATAGAATGATTATTACTTTCGAGAGGGATGTTCCCACCGCGCCAATTGACAATATTTACTGCGGCAGAATTGCAAGTGCCCGGCCACCTATTTTCAGAAAAGAGGGAAGAGTTTTACCCTCCAAGTTTTATGTCCCAACTTTTTTATTTTCATTACAAAAAAAAAAAAAAAAAATTCGCTCGGGGAAAATAAGGTTGAAAAATGAGGAGGATACGGTTTAGTTAATTTCAGGAAAAGTTTACGTAATTTTTACATGACAACTTTATTAAAGTTTTAATTCGGGTGTAAACGCTGACAAATGTGAACATTGCCAATTCCTTCTTGGGGTTATTTAATTTCTCAATGTGTGCAAGTTTTCATGTTGCGTTTTTAAGTCATATTTTATCTTGGTGTATAAGTTTTTTTTTTGTTACATTTAACCAATCAACTCCTGAATTTCATAAAGGGTCTCCTATGAGCCTAACTAAATTAAAATAGGGTTAAATTTTTAGTAGAAGGACATGTGTAAAATTAAAAAAACTTTTTATAATAATGGAAAACTTAAAAGTATCATAAAAATGTTTCAGTAGTTCAGAAGTGAAGTTTAAATTTAAATTTCATTTAAAAATTTTATCTACCGAATAAACGTAACTTCAATACAGAAGTTGGAACAAAGTTCCTACAAATTGAAAAAAAAATTATTATTACTACACGGAGAAAATTTTATAGTAGAGTTTACTATCTAGTTATGGTAAAATCTATTAACTGAATTCGATAGTAGTAAATATTATTTAAATAATTATGTAAACCATCTGAATTGTAGTAGTTACCATCCTGATGGTTACTACTACTATTATGATGGTAATCAGTAATAATAGCTATTATTATTTTAACTAGTTACTACTATTATCAAAATCGTAATTCCCAATATAACCTGATGGTTACAGTTACCATTAGTAATAATAATAGCTACTATCTAAGCTAGAAAAAAATATTAAAAAAATTAAAAATTTGCGTTAGCGTGGATGCATTTCTGAATGAACTAAAAGCAATTGTAGCGCAGTGTAGTACACAAAAAATCGGGATTAAATTCGGATTGAATGTATATTTAAATTTTTATTTGTCTAAAACAAGTTTCAACGCCAAATTTTTCAAAAAAAATTTGAAATTTCCAAAGAAATCAAAATTTTCAATAAAATTCAAATTTCAAAAAAATTCAAATTTCAAAAAAAAAATTTTAATCTTACATAAATTTTTAAAAAACATAATTTTCAAAAAATCTAAGATTTTCAAAAAAAAATTTTGAATACAATGAAGCTTTAAACTAATTATTAATCATAATTATCTAATTATTTAAATTAAAATTTTCCCTTTAACAATTGCAATTAAAGAGAGCATACTCTTTGATCCAGTTGATGGTATCGTATTTTGAAATGCACCGAATCAGCTTGACTACATGTAATTTTTTTTCTGCATTGAATTAAATGATATTCTTAAAGCTAGCAGATGAAATAAACTGATTGACCTGTTCAAGTTATGCATTCTGTTGAAGAAATTCAATGCACAAATTATCAAAACTAGCAACCTGCAGTCCCTATGTGACTACCAAGAATTGCGAACTATAATAAATAAAATTTTGCTTAATTGTATAATGATTTTCGTTAAAGTGTACTTTACTTTCTTAACTATTGACATTTATAAAGATATAGGCTCATCCCGATATTACAATCATAACGAGCTTTCATTTGAGTACCCACTTGCATTTTTGATATATTTTTCATATATACATATATATAATATATATAAATATATAAAAATTCATGTAGGTACACAAATAAAAGGTCTCGATGAGTGTAACATCGGGATGAGCATATTTCTTTAAAAATGTCAACAGTTCACAAGATACAAGGTCATTTCTTAATTATTGATATTTTTGAAAATGTAAGCTCATCCCGATGTTACACTCATCAAGAGCTCTCATTTGAGTACCCACATGCCTTTTTATATATTTATATATATTATATATTATATATATATATATATATATATATATATATATATATATATATATATATATATATAATATAAATATATAAAAAGGCATGTGGGTACTCAAATGAAAGGTCTCGATGAGTGTAATGTCGGGATGAGCTTATACCTTTAAAAATGTCAATAGCTCACAAGATACAAGGTCATTTCTTAACTATTGATATTTTCAAAGATATAAGCTCATCCCGATGTTACACTCATCAATAGCTTTCATTTGAGTACCCAAATGCAGTTTTATATATTTTTCATATATACATATGTATATATATATATATATATATATATATATATATATATATATATATATATACTGCATATATATATATATATATATATATATATATGATATATAAACATATGAAAAATTGATGTGGGTACTCAAATGAAAGGTCTCGATGAGTATAATGTCGGAGTGAGCTTATATCTGTAAAAATGTCAATAATTCACAAGATATAAGGTCATTTATTAATTATGAATCTAGAGATAGAGTATTTTCTCTTAATGATATTCTCTTAATAATATAGATGATAGGATTACAATTAATTCAATTATAATGGAACCATCAAATGATGTTTCATTATTTTATCTTATGAAAAAATATTAATAATTGATAATAATCCCATACGAAGTTGCCGATGCTCAACAATTTCCGTTCATTGGCCAAGGCACGGCTACTAATGCTCGGCCAAGTATCGGCGTTTTGTATCGGCCTAGCCTCGGTAAACCATCGGCTTTAATGTTTGGCCAAGCATTGGCGATTTGTACTGGCCTAGTATAGGTAAGCCATCGGCTACCGCACGATATTTATTATAATATAATGGTATGTGATTTGATTATCAGCCATTGCTTGGCCGATGCTCTAGCTAATTTTTTATTACACTTGAAAACAATTAATACGTGTTAGTCATTACTATGTTGTATTATTGTTTTAATTTAACGTTTGACCAAATTATAAACTAATATGTACTAAAAATTAGTAACTCAATTTTTAAAAAATATCTTACGAGATTTTTTTAGGAGAAAACACCAATTTAAATTATTAACAATGTTTTTTTTTTTATAAATATTATATTGATCATTTTTTTAGTTTTTAATAAACATTTTTATTATTTAACAAGCTCTATTGAGATTAAATCAACATTTGTTTTCACTAAAACAGATTTAATAAGTAATGAATATTTTTTCGGAGGACTTTTTCGATAAATTTTTACATTACTCAATCAGTTAAACCTATTTCTTTTAGTATTAAAAAAAAAAATATTTTAGCAAGAAACTAATGATTTTTAATAAATGATTTATTTACTTACAAATAGATTTATGAATATACATAAAAATATACAAATATAAATATATATATTTATTTACTAATAAATCATTTATTTTTAATTAATTTTGAACTTCTTGCTTAAAAAATGAAGTTTTAAAAAATTAGGAAGTTATTTTTTATTATTAAAATTCAGAAATTGTTCAATTATGAAATAAATAGAAAAATTCGTAACAATCAAGTTAACTCAATTATACTGAGAAAAATTGATTGTTGAACATTGAAATGATTAAACTAAGAACACTACACTCACATCAGTTAGCAGCGCCTTTGACACCGCTCGAGACTTCCACGCAGACGGACCAGCTTCAAATCCCTTCACATCCAAATTTTTTCAGAATTAATTTCTATCAACCAGTAGTCCATCACCTCATAATAATAATAATTCGAAAATAAACAACGAAAAAAAAATTTTTTAAATTATTTTACCTAAAATTTGATTTTTTCGCCTATGCTTGGCCGATGCTCGGCCAATGCTTGGTTACTATGTTTGGCCGATGCTCAGGCGCCTATATCGGCTGGGTGTTACCATCCGATGCTCCCCCAGTCTTGGCCCAACGATATTTCACGATACTCGGCCGATACTTAAAGATCGGTTACCAGTCTTGGCCCAGTATCGGGCCGATCTTCATTTTTTGTATGGGATAAGACTTTTTTAGTATCCCAAATCTTGGATGATTGCTATTTTGATAATCATAGTCAATCATTCAAAATAATCAATAACAGCTCTAATATTTGGAAATTTTTATCATATATGGATTTAAACGATTGTGTTATTATTTGTTCTAATGTTTTAAAGGAAAAAATGTTCATAACTAAAATATGGATGCAAATAAAGAATTAAATTAAATAAATTTATATTATTTTTTCTTTTAGAATTTTTACAATCTGAGATAGTTACAGTTACCATCTTCGATTATAGCAGTTATAATTTTTAATAATTACAATTATCATTTTCGATAGTAATCGTTACCATTATTAATAGTAACTAGTACAATTGTCAATGATAACACCTATTATTTTGTGACTAATTAATTTTATTACCATTTCAGATAGTAGGAGTTAATATTTTCGTATAGTAAATACTATTATTAATTTTTCTCCGTGTACAAAAACTAGATCGTTACTTTTATTTGCGTTTGATAAATTTACATTTTATACAAAGGTACGCTAATTATGCGTTCATCCACTTGAAGTATTTATCTTGTGAGTTTATTTATGTTGACATTAAATGAGTAAATATGTCAAAATTAAATGTGCTTTTGAAGATTCATTAATTGGAAATCCCGCTAATGCTATTGAATTCAAATATTTAATGAGATATTAGTTTGCATTCATAAAAGTAATATGATTCAAATTCAGTTTAATATTAATATAATAATAGTATTAATTAAATCTTGTAACTAAATTTATCATGAAAATAGTTATCTTCACGGAAATAGTAATAATTGTAATCATAATCATAGCCATAATAATTAGAGAAATGTTGATGATGATATTGAAGAGCGAAAATAATTAATTTATTGATAATCATGCGCCGAGCATATACAATCTACAATATAAAATACAGAACTACTGCACGCATAATTATTATGGTTGTTACACCAACAACAATTATTATCATTAAAATTATAGATGAATTCGAAATCTATCGATAATTTAAACGATGTTTTGTTAATAATCTGTATTTTAGGGTAATTAATTAATAAATTAACAAGACCGTGGACGTGTTACGATAATCGATATTGCCTTTTCGGTCATTGGAGAATTACTCGGTTTAGAGGTTACGTCAGAAAAACACTTTTATTTAGTTAAAAATAGAATTATGCACCGCTTTTTTATTCGTTTCTTTCATTTGATGCTCTTTTTGTTTTAGACTTTTTGTTTTTTTTTATTCACCAGATTTGTTGTTATAAAATTTACTTAATTAGAGTAGAATTAAATTATAGCAATAATAATGGTAGTAATAATAATAGTTCATTTGTAGCGCAAAAAAGTATTGGTTAATTCGAGATGGATTATTTTTTTTTCCGAATGCCAATTTTTGATTTATTTCTTCAATTAACTTCGAACACGCGTCCAATCACTTTTCCAATTAATTTAAAAAAGATTTTATCACTATAATTGGAGCGATTACAGATTATATTTAAATTTTGATTGATTATTTTTCTAGATGAAATAGAAAAACATAAATTTAAAAATTAAATTAATCGGAGATTACAGATTCGCCGAAAATATTATATCTAAGATTTCGGTTACTGATTTGTTAGATTATATTATAATTTTATAAAGTTACCGTGTGTAACAGTAGTCAACAGTTTTCTATTCCAGCGAACGGCTACTGTTTGCTCCTAGCAGCATTTACTGAACTAGAATACTGTTAATTAAAAAAAAGTCTGGACGTTGATAAAATAAAATTCAGTAGTTTGTTTTTATTTCATAGTCCTCTGTTTCAATAAAAAATAAGTATGATATTATAGAAAAATATTATAACTTTTTCCAATCCGAACATCCTAGCTGCAAATGATGCTACCGGAAAAAGTTGGAACTAGCAAAAAAAAGTAGAGTGATACGAAAAAATGAAATGGAAATAAAGAAAAATAATGTAAAAACGACGTCCGAAACTCTTTACGCTTGGCTAATTTTTTTTAGATTTTTTCTATATTTGCGGTTAGCATTCACGTTGAGAGAAGCAATTGAATCGAGAGGACAGCAAAAAAATTATAAAAAACTTGGAAAAATAAATATTGAATTTTAGATCACAGACAGAAACTGTTGGAGGGATGACTATTAAACAATGAAACAAAAGTTTGCGGTCTTAATGGAAGTAACAATTTTTCTATCATTTTGGATTATGACGTTAATTTAAAAATTTTTTTTCAAAAAAATTTTTGACATATTTCGATTTTGGTTCTTAAATTGATATTTTAGGCAAATATTCGAACATATGTGATTTTCATAATGATTTTTCACATCACTAATATTTTTACAATAATGTAGAAGAAAGAAGATGAAGCAAAATTTTCTTCTTATTTTTGTAATAAAAATTGAAATTATTTCCATCACCTTAAACTATCAATTTAAAGTCCGAATTTACAATCAAAAAAATTTTTTCACCGTAACGTGTATAATAACGTGTAATTATCAACTATTAAAAAAGGTTTTATCGAATATTGAAAAATGATTTGTAAATATTAAGAAATAATTTATTAACTAATACGAAATATTTATTAAAAATATTCGTTAAGAAATCATTAACTAAGCATTAATAAATCTTTTTAAAGGCTTAAAAATCTTTCTGTCAGTATGTACGATATAACAACAAGTTATAATAATATTAACAATAATAATAATAATAATTCGCGTGATATGATTGATGATAACATAATATAACAACATAAATCTTTACCTGATAATCCATGTAATTTCCGTAGCCCATGTGATTGCAGGTGCAAGCGCATGCTTGTATATGCCGACGCATATCGAGCTCGACCTCTTCACCACATATACCCCTGGCACTAGCCATCATGGTGTCACCCATGCAGTATGTACCAGTACAGTACATCC
Organism: Cotesia glomerata; assembly: GCF_020080835.1. Lineage (NCBI taxonomy): Eukaryota > Metazoa > Arthropoda > Insecta > Hymenoptera > Braconidae > Cotesia > Cotesia glomerata. The sequence goes on along the minus strand of NC_058159.1, from coordinate 22,577,125 downwards.
GCGGATCGTTTTGGTCCAGGTAACCAACACCCCCAATCCCAACACCGCCACCTCCGCCGCCTCCTCCACCTCCGCCACCTCCAGTGTCGTCGTAGTCAAGTCTGCTAGGACACCTCGAGTCAGTCGGGTACCCACCCACTCGTGACTGCGGACGATCCTCGAAACCCACACGGGACTGCGGCCGGTGTGAGCCTTGCGGCATTTCCTGAAATTGTTTTTTAAAATATAAAAACTCTCCTGCTATTGCTGCTATTACTATAACTGCTAGAGCTGAGTCAGCTTTAATAACGGTCAACCTAACCGCTTTTTCATTTCACTTATGCTATTTTTATGTTACACTTAACACGACATTCTAAACATGCATATAATATGCCAGGGGATTACGGTTTTCCCTTTACTTCCTTGCCATTGGGATCGAGACAAGTAGAAAATAAGTTGCAGCATCAGCCTAACTTTTTTTACTTTCATATTAACGGAGTTATGCTCAGATTTAGTCAGACGTTTTTTCACTTTTCAATTTATTGTTCTAACTCATTACAATATAAATTAATGAAAGTTTCGGAAATCTAAACATTCATACCCTTAGGATAGTAAAGTAATAATTCAAAATAATTTGCTAAACTGCAAATTTTATTATGTAAATAAAAATCATAAACTTCTGAGTAAATCTTAAGTAAAAATAAAATGATTAACAAAGAAAATTAATTTTAATTTTTTTAAAATACAAGGTCGCTTGATATTAATTGTTACGTCCGAAAAATTAAAAATCGTTAGTGATGAAAAAATTGAAATAATTAATAACTATTTTTTAACTTCCCGCCATGAAAATTAATGATTAAACAAAAAATCGGGAAATTATCGGTTTCAGCCCGGTTTTTGAAGATCGAATTATCATCAGATCTCCACGTTTCGAGGTCACGATTTTGGAAAATCTCCAAAATAAAATTTTCAAAAAAAAGTTTTTTTTTTCTAAATAACTTTCAAACAGCTGTAACTATCAATTCTCAAATCTCACTGAATCTTAAACATGAAAAACGACGACGATTGTTGTAAATCGCATTAAAATCAATTGATGCGTTGAAGGGAATCGATGGCGAAAACTTTCGAAAAAAGTGTTTTTAACTTCCCGCTAAGAAAATTGAAAATTTTCAAAATTCGGGAAGTTATTGTTTTTACCCCGTTTTTCGAAAATTGAGTTTTCATTAGATCTCGACGTGTTGAGGTCCTAGGAAGCTTCCTTGACTATTCCCGCGATGGTGTCTGTATGTATGTATGTGTGTGTGGGTGTGTGTGTGTGTGTATGTAAACCTTTCATAACTTTTGAACGGCTTGACCGATTTGATCGCGTTTGGTGCCAATCGAAAGGATTTGACTAAACTTAGATTTTGAATATAAGTTAGACCGATTCGGACCGATAGATTTCGAGAAATCTTAAAAAAACTGCGAAAAAAAATTTTTTCAAATGTGGTTTTTTTTTAATAACTTTAAACGGTTCGACCGATCAATTCCAAAAATTAATCTGCTCATAACATCAAAAAACCACGTCGATCGCCACCAAGCCGGTCAAAATCGGTTGATTCGTTCGTGAGTTATCGTTGACGAAAGAAATTGAAAAAAAGTGTTTTTTTCGAATTACACCGAAATTTCCGGTCTGATCAATTTGTGTTTGAAAGTGTATCATAGAATTTGAAAAACTGCGTTGAATGCCGCCAGCCACGTGAAAATCGGTTCATTCATTCAAAAGTTATTGCGGTTTGAAAATTCAAAAAATAGTGATTTATTAAATTTCTATCAGACTTTTGAGCTCGGAGAGCTCAAACCTACACGAAAATTATATTTTTAAGCTCGAAGAGCTAAAAAACGTAGTAAATGCAGTTTTGTGCGTTTAAGTATGAAATTAGCGGGAAGTTGCAGGGATGGCCTTCAGGGTCAACCGTTTTCCTAATTTTTTTTATATAACTTCGAAATTTCTTCTCGAATTGTTTTCGGTGTGAAAAAATTACTACAAGTGCTCAAAAAATTGCCTCGAACGCAGCCAATCTCGTCAAAATCGGTCAATTCGTTCATGAGATATTTAATTTTTTTTAATTTCAAAAAAGTGTTTTTTCAATATAACTTCAGAATTTTACGTCAAATCGATTGGTAGGTAATGAATAATCTTTTGGTGTTTAAAAAACTGCGCCAAATGCTGCAAGCCCCATCAAAAACGATTGATTCGATCGGAAAATATCGCAATTTAGAATTATCAAAAAAGTGTATATTTACAACCACTAAATTTTCTATCTCGAAAAAGTACATGAGTTGTATTTTTGAGCTCGAAGAGCCCAAAATTTTGAAATAAACAATTTACCGAACATTTTTAACTCATGCATAGCGGGAAGTTCCAGGTATGGCCTGCAGGGTCAATCATTTTCCAGATTTTTTTTTTAAATTTATAATGTTTTTTAAGAGAATAAATCTTGAACTAAGAAAATCATTTTGGAGAATTTAAAATAAGGGTAATAAATTTTTGAATTAAATAACATCAATTGCAATAAAAAAATCGATAGAATTAAAAAGATTTTGCTAAAATTAAAATAATAAAATTTTTTATCTTATTGTTTCAAGATTTTTTTCTTTAATTGTGTTGATTATTTCATTGGTGTAGTTAAAATAATTTTATTTCAACAATTTTCACTCAAAGTTTTTTTTTTTTGAAATTTTGATAGAAAAGAATAACCATGAGTTAATATTGCATTCAATTTTATAGAAGTGAATGTGGGTCGACAAGTATTTCAAGCTTTATTTGCAAGTTATTCTACATTTTCCGAATAAGAAAAAGGTGTTCGTTAAAACAATACTAATGTCGCATGATCGATAAATATGTTCAGTAAGCTGGGTATGTTGTGGTTGATTTTCTGAGAAAAAAATTTAGAGCTTTTCATTCGGCGTGTCGAATTGCCTATCCGAAGCAAGGATAGCAAACAAGCGGATTAAAATATTTCGCTTTCTCCGTAGCAGGCATACTAATTATCTTCCTTAGAAAGTTTGAAGTTTTGCCATTGTGTACGGAAAAGTTAGAGATACCGTCAAATTATTGCATTTTTTTTTGTTTTTAAATAAACTGATTTCATTTTCACTTCATTAGATAGAAAATTTTAACTTTTGATAAACGAAGAATATACGACATATATGATCCTTATTAATCAGTTAATGATGAAATATTTTTTTCAAAATGAAAGAAAAAGAAAAGTTTAAAATTCTCAAAACTATTAACATGAAAAAGAAAGAGTTAAAAAAATTTTTCATCTTTATTTAGTTATAATTATAATCATAAAGCTCGAAGTTGAAGTTGGTTTACTGAATTGGGTCTTTCCACTAGAATTTATCGAGTACAAAAGAAGTGAGAAGCAGCGAATGAATGGTTGAAAAGTTATAAAGCTCACCGAAAAAAGCATACTTGATCGTCTTCTAGATGCTGAATAGGTAATGATTGAAAATGGAATTACTAGAGTAAAGAAATCGGATAAAAATAGTGTAGTATTTAAAGTTGCGGTTAAATAAACGAATAAAATCAGTATTCCGTAATAATTAAAACAAGGTCTTGGTCCCACCGGTACGTTACACGTTGAATAATCTCAGAGACAATGGAATCGATCGCTCTGCTAACAGAACTTGTGTAATTATGCTAATTAATGTAATTTCGGGCTGGGTAACACCACCGAGCGTGAAAATTGAACGCTTAAACTTGGCTAGTTGGATTTCTCAGTCGTCAACAACGTGTACGATCAATAGTTCGCTAATTTACTTGCTTAATAAACTCCAGTGATAATAATAATAATAATGGTAATAAACCACAATATTAAATGACAAATATTAGTAATAGAAGTAACTTTTTTTTTCTAATCAATAAACAGTGAAATGAATAATTATGGCATTAATGTAAACTTTAGGCTCTAATTATTTATTGAACAATTTTTTCTTACAATTTTTTTAATTCATTTTTTTCTGTGAATAAATTTTCTGTTATGGCCTATATATATATATATATATCGGTTAATCTGGTCGTATATAAGAAAATTGTTTGATCAGGTTACATATGAGAAGGGAAAATTTAATACAATTTTTGAAGTTTCTGATTTTTTTAGAAATGTGTAGCCTACCTACACAGTGTAGGTCATATTGATATTATCTGATATAGGGGGCATTCCGCGCTAAATCGACCATTTTTTAATCCGACTCCTTTCGATTTGGCTGAAATTTTCTTATCCTTTCTTACGCTATAAAAGACATTTTTTAGAATTTTTTCAAATTTATTTACCCAACCAAAAAAAAGTTATGAATTTTTGAAAAAAATGGCTCTTTACACGGAGAAAAAAAAACAACACTGATTACTATTTTGTGCAGTACTCAGTATTGCTTTGGAAGAAAATGAAGTTAGAATGTTTGGGACAGTAGAGAGCGCTACATAAAAACTACTGACTATTGTCTGCACACTACTGAGTCGTGTTCTGGCACTAACCAGTCGTGTTTCGTACAGCACTCACTACTGACTATGAACATTTTTCTAATATTTGTACGAAACAGTAATCATTGCTGTTTTATTTTATCCGCGTACTTTTGAAATAGCTAGGGTAAATGCACCAATTATTGACCGATTAAGGTTTTCTTTTTCTGTACTAAGCTATAAAAAAACTATTAACTTATTAATTTATTAATTACAATTTGTAATAGATTTTATTAAAGTTAAATACTTAATTAATAATAATTAATAACTATTTATAATAAAAATTAACAAAATTATATTAATTTTGTTATTTAAATCTTGAAATACTAAAATCACCAATTATTGACCGAAGAAACCCAATAAATGATCTACCGTTCTCCAATTAATTGACCGCTGAAATAATTATAAGTAATTTTGTAAACTACATGTATGTAATTAAATTCATTCAGTACTTTTGAAGTATTAACGACATCTTTAACAAAACTAAACTTACAATATAATTTTAAATCGTATTTTTTTGTAAAATAATAGCAATAATTAATTTAACATAAAGTCACATTTCTTTAGGTCACAAATAATCACAAATTCATTTTGATGACGATAATTCTTCTGATTCACGTGAAATTTTATTATTCTTCTTCTTATTCGTCTTTTTTTTCAATTAAAGCTTTTTTACTAGCTTGTAACTTTTTTTTTTTTTTTTTAATTACCCGACTAGAAATTTTAATGTAAGACCTATTGGGCCCGCGTTGGGTATCCTAATAGGGATCCCACATGGGGATGTCACGCAAAGTCCTATGCGGCCCTCATTGGGCAATCCCTTTTAGGTCCCAATGGGGAAATTCCCATCAAAACCCAATCTAAATTTTGAAAGAAAAAATATTATGATTTTCGAAAAGATTAAAAATAATTTAGGGTCAGATACTCATATTATATTAGACCTAATTAGTAAATTTAATTTGAATTGAAATGAAATCGTTGATCGAAAAAATCCTTGTCGTGAGTTGGGCTCGAACTTGCGTCCTTTGGGTCCTCAGTCCTTGACGTTACCGCTGGTCCAAGTAGAAGCGCTGATGAGGAAAGTTCCTATCTCGTATAGACGAACTTTACCGGTTGACTGAGACATTATTCATGTTATGCTCAAGCTTTAAGAAATTGTTTTTTTTTTTTTTTTTATTTATCCACTTTACTGACGTGAAAATAAAATTTTTTAAAAATTAAATAAAAAATTAAAAAATAAAAAACAAAAAAAATTTACTGAAAAATGTAAAAAAATTGAAAAAATCAAAAATAAAATTCCTTAAAACTGTCCGATTTAATTTGGAATCCCCCTTATACTAACACAAAAAATTTTTTTTTGAAAATTAAAATTTTTTTGAAATGCAAGTTATTTTTTAAAATTTTATTGTATGGATAAAAATTTAATTATGAAAAAGTTAAATTTTTTTTTACAATATAAATTCTTTTGCAAATGTGAATTCTCAAAAGTTGGATATTTTTCAAAAAATGAAGTTTTACATACTGATAATAAAAATTATCTTCAATTAAAATTTTTTTTTATACTGAGAAGAAAAAATTCTGATTCACACAGAAAGAAAAATTCCTTTAGTGGAGACCAAAATTCTTGGCTCAAGAAAATTTTCGGATGCCTGAAGGAAAACCGAAGTTGTGTTGGCCGAAGTAAAAATTTTTCTTGAAATTCTATTCTTGGTGGAAGTAGTTTTTTCTTAATTCGACTTATCATAAATACTTGATACAATAAATTTTTATATTTGATCAAGATTTTTAGATACTTTAGGGAAGCAGCGCCACCTACTTCAGTTAAGAAAAAAATTTCCTCACCTTGAGAAAATTTTTTTTTTAAATATTTGATACCGATTTTGTATTATTTTAGCGTGCAATTATACATTTTGAATAAAAAAAAAAGTTTCAATATTATTTGATCTTCCCATTTGACATGTTGATCAATAAAAATATCAATGAAAATTTACTTCTATCGAGATATTTAATTTTTTGGAGCAAGAGAGAAATTTTTTCAAGATAAGAAAAGTTACTTCTATTAAGAACTAAATTTTTTGGAGCAAGAGGCTGAATTTTCTCAAAACAACAAGATTTTCTTAACTTAAATAAATTTTCTTGCATCAAGATACTTATTTCTTTAAGGTAGTTAGGCCCAAAAAGCAGAAATTCAAGAAATCTCCCAAAATCCGTATAGAAGTAGTTAAATACATAAGACACACGCTGTTAAAATTTAGAAACAATTTACCATGTCTAATCGAAGATAATTGTAATTGAAAATGACATTTTTACACAGGCGGTATGGAAAAAGAGAGAGAAAACCGCGAAGTTTTATTATTATTGTATTGAAGAAATTTTAAGAATTTCACGAAAAACTAATATTACTTAGATTAATACATGTATAACTACCCTACAAAATTCTGGAATTCCCTACCACATAGTTTTTGAGAAATCATTGATAAACTAGTAAAGTAAAAAAATAAAGTCATGCGTGGAAGTAAGTGAGCAATAGCCCGTAAGAGAGGCAACACTAGCGCGTGACGAAGACAGCCGTAGCATAAACTATAGGTTGGGAAAGAACTACCTTAATAAGCAAGAAAATTAATTTTTTGGAATAAGTGAAATTTCGTGTGCCAAAAAAAATTTTTTTTTTCGCTTAAGAAAATAATTAGGAAGAAAAATATTTTCTTGGCTCAAATGAACCTTTTTTTTCTGTGGAGTACTTGAATTTAATCTGGAATTGATCCCAATTAATCTAGAATAACTCCGCTAAAAAAACTTCGGATTCACTTTACACGCGAATTGTTTGATTACTTTACTCCAAAACTCTGAGTAATGGGATTAAATTTTAATTTGGATTAAGATTTACTCCGAATTCATCCCGATTTTTCACAATGTATTTTTAATCTCGTAAAATTAAATTTTTCAAAATATAAGGTTATGTAAAATTTGATGAAGCTCAATTTTGTAGTTTTTATTTAACAATGTTAGATGATTTTTTTTCCTAATTCTTTTTTATACTTACCGGCTAATTTTTATTTTTATTTCTAATTAATTTACAATGAATATATGCTAATAATATAAGCTCACAGATCTTTGGGTGATTGATTTTTTATATAAATAAACGATTGTCTAAATTTAAAGATTATTTCTTCATGCATCTACTCTCAGGTTAGGTTATCCCAATTGGATCCTACTACGAGCCCAGTTACGAAAACTCATCGATGCCTTATTTACATTACGTTGAGAAAATCCTCTTCGGTCCCACACCGATCCCAATCGGGAAAACAGCAATTTTATTATTATTTTTCGTTGGGTTATCCCTCTTAGATCCCACACAGATCCCACTGGAGAAAATTTATAAATTGTATTTTTTTTTTCCGTTGGGTTATCCCTCTTAGGTCCCACACAGGACCCTATTGGGAGAAACTGAATAAAAATTTTTAATTTTACGTTGGGATTGTCCGATTGGGGGCTAATTAGGCCCTTATAGGGATTTCCCAATTGGGCGTGCCTCTTCAGGACCCAATCAGGTCCAGATGTATACGTTGGGTAATCCCAAAGTAATTTCTAGTCGGGTACTTAGCAATTTTTTCTTCTAATAATTCGTTCCTTGATATAACCGTAACTATTTAAGGTAGTTGTAGCGTGATAGGCATTTCAACAGAAAATTATGAAATTTTTTTTATTGAAAGATAAATATATTAATAATTCACTACCAAAATTTCAGATCAATTGACCGCACCGTTTTTGAGTAATTAATTTTTGAAATTGCATCTTTTACACGTAGCGGTATAGAGAGATGATAAAGTTAGTATGAAATCTTTGGCCCACTCGAGTGGTATGGAAGATTTCATACTAACCCATCTATACCTCTACGTGTAAAAGATAAAATTTCGAAAATTAATTACTCAAAAACGGTGCGGTCAATTGATCTGAAATTTTGGTAGTGAATTATTAATATATTTATCTTTCAATAAAAAAAATTTCATAATTTTCTGTTGAAATGCCTATCACGCTACAACTACCTTAATTAATTACACGATTGGTAATCCACGTAGTCTAATCAATTTGCGCATCATTCGATAGAAAATTTAATGAAGATTAATTCTATCACTGGTAAAAATCAATTTAAAATAACAGAACCAGAAAATAATACCAAAATGCACTTAAAAGAAAATTCCTGTCAATGAGCACATTTTCCGTTTGAAACACGATAATTTGCGTAAAAATTCACGAATTCAATTAGTTTTTTTTATTAACTTGAGATCCACTTTGCGGAGATTTGTATTGCAAATGGTCATCTTACTTAGTGTTGTTCAATCGTTATTAATGAAAAACTAAAATATTAAAAAAAAATTACACATGAGTGTTTGTATACCTATGTATATCCGTATCAGTAAATGTTCTACCGAAGTGCATGACAGCTGATGCTGGCGAACACTTAGTGTACATGATCAGTCTAAAACACCGCGCGAAACTTGAAATAAAAAAATAAATAAAATTAATAAAAAAGAAATTGTATTTAAAAGTAATCAAAATAAAAAAGTAGCAAACAAACAAAAAATAGCAAATTGCAAAAGTAATATTTAATTTACAAAAAAGTAAAGTAATATTTAAAATAAAATGAAAAAAAAATATTTTTTTGGAATGTTAACTATTTTTTTTTTATTTATCGAACGAATGAGCATTATGAATCGTGCACTTTTGGATTTGCCAAACTTTTTTTTTTCTTTCTCTCAAATCAAACTTTGAAATTTTCTGCAAATCCTCGAATTTACTCAGAGAGGAGTATTTTAGGAAGTATTCTGACTATTTCTATGATGATGTCTCTTCGCGCGTGCGCGCGCGCGCGCGCGTGTGTGTGTGTGTGTGTGTGTGTGTGTGTGTGTAACTCTCTCATAACTTTTGAATTGCTATATAATTGGACATGTGTATAGTAGCAATATAATGGGACATGTGTATAGTATTATTGTTCATAAGAACATTTTATATATTCTTAGATTTTTTTTGTGATACTGTACTATTTTTACTAAATAAAGAATAGAGTATGCAAATTGTTTAATTTGCTTTTTTCAAAATAGATTGTATTTGCGCTTCGAAATTAAGTTTTATGTCCAAAGTATCACGGAAAAAAAATATTGCTACTGGAGCCATCTACTATAGAGCTACTCGTAGAGCGCTACGATAGCAAAACGTTTTCCTACAGTACACGGAGAAAACGAGATTTAACTGGTTTCCTTGTCGGACGGAACCTAGTTCCATCTATAATGAAAAAAATTTACAAATGGTTACTACTTCTATGTAGATTGTAGTAGGTACAGTTTTCGTTTATTTCCGTTCAATCCGAGATGGGGCTCAGAGCCATCTGAGATTTATTTGTCTCAGATGGTTGTCAGTACCACGCGCATGCTCGTCAGTCCCATCTTACATAGAAGTGGCGTCCATTTGGAATTTAACTAGAATCTATCTGCAGATAGTATCTATTTTTACATTATCATTTTCAAGTGCATTTTGCAATCAAATGGAAACCAGTTAAATCTCGTTTTTTCCGTGTAGCGATACTGTATGGCTCTGGTAGGAATACTTTAGTTAGCTAGAATCCAAATTACAGTATGGCTCTGAGCGATATTTTTTTTTCCGTGTAAGTCTCAGGTACTGCAGCCCCTGCCTTCTCAGCTGTTATTTTGACACGTACATCTATCTTTTCAAGTATAGCAGACATTTCCGCAGGTGTTTTTTTTATTTCTATACTCTTTTCTGGACGTTTCATTTCCTCCACATACACTCATATAATTTCATCTTTTTCTTTAAATAGCTTTTTGTACCTCTCTTTGTACTTCTTAAAGAAGTTCGAGCGTAACTTATGAGTCAAATTAATGTTAAAATGTTTTTATAATTTTAGTCTTCCCAATATTCGTCAAAATTCTTTATTTTAATTTAAAATAATTTAAACAATTTAATAATTGATGATTCTTACTTATTTAATAAAGTAAAGTAATAAAATGACTTTGGTATTTATTACTTGCCGGAATAAATAAACAGATTTGACAATAGCGCGCTTGATTATACCCATAACAGAGACGTGGATGAGTGTGTGAGTTAAACATTTCTCTCTCTGTAACTATATTTCTATCCTTTTCTTTTTTCTTAGCTGTTGACGCGATGTTGTCAAATCTTTATTAGAATAAATGGCTGACGATAAACGAGTTACAAACATAAAATTTGACTTTAAATATTTCAAAAATTATATCGGTAATGTATTATGATTAAATTCTTTTTATATTTTGCAATAATCCAAGTTTCATGTGTATAGTTTTTTATCCGTTAAAGTTGGGAGATTAATGTTGAAATAAATAATTAAAGTCTCGACAAAACGTTTGTTCGCCATAAGAGCCCGTGTATAAGGAGATAAAATATGTAATTTTTAAAATTTAATATCTAAGTAACTAAACGGTGAATCTTTTTTAAATTTTGGGATTAGATAAATTACGTATTTATTTATACGTATACTTAATTTCAAAGCTCAAAGTTGGAAATTATTTTTTAGATTAGATTTGCTCGAACCTCCGTAAATGAATTTTTTTTACTTTATGGGCGAATCTTATGATTGTTTAGCATTGATCTCTTTTCCGAATCGTCTAACGTCGCCCATCCTCACTTTAGGCGAATTGATCGGTAAAAAAAATTATTTTTATTTTAGAATTTAACATATCTTAGACTTATCTCTCTTTGTTTTGACTTGCGATGGGTATACTGCGGGTTACGATACTGCGAACGAGATTAAGTTTATATCTTGTGCCAAAAAGTAGAGTTAAGTGAACTGACTATATTTTATTGATGACATCACTTGCGAAGTATGTCGGATTTGTGCAAGTAAATACATTTTGAATTTCTAATATTTTGAAAGTCATTGAAATGTAAAAAGATTTCTTGAGTATTTATTATGTTTCGATCCTGAACGATTGGAAATTTTTACAAACAATTGAATTAAATTTAATGATTTTACATATAGTTGATTATAGTTTACGTATAAAGAACTACAAACGATTTCTATATTGTGTAGCTACATTATAATAGCAGACTGTAAATTTTCCGTTATTTATTTGCAAACAATTATTGTAACAAATAAAATAAATTTGTCGGAGATATTCTACACTGCGTTTAAGGGAAAGAATTATATATTGGCACATATAAAATTAAATCAGAACATATCAAGCCAAATGAACTTGGGATTTCAGAACATATTAAAAATTATATACAGGCGTATCAAACCACATCAGGTCATAACAGAAAACGTTTTCATGGGTCATCAATTATCGAGAATAATAAATTTTTATTTTTCGTTTCATTTATAAGTATCGACATAGTTTATTTTTTTTTTACCTATTGAAATTTAAAAATTAAAAGAAATAATTTTTATAAAAAATTAAATAAATTTTATGAAAAAGAATTTACATAGTTTCAAACTATAAGTTGATTGAGGGTTATAAATAGCCAGATACTACGTTCTTAAGCATTACGCTGCATTAAATATACAAATATACAACGGCTTACAACAATACAATAATGTAAGTAATCCAAAGCAACCACGTCTCTAAGAAGAAAACATTGCTATTCCGTAGACACAGATCATTTAAAGAAAATGTAAATAATTTATAACCGGATTACGTAAAATAAATGGAGTGAATTAATAAAAGATACTGTTGAGCTGAAAATTAAGTTTAAATAGAGTTATATAATAAATATTAGGAAAGTGTAACTGCAAGCCGTAATCTGGAATGACCCTCTCAATGGCCATAGAATGCGGTACTCTTTGTCTTGCTTACTTCACTGCCATTAACAATAAACTTTCCTTTAATAGGATTTTGATGAGGCTTCGGAGCAATGTTACAGCCATCTTCAAAATACTTGATAATGTACCTTTACTCAGACATTCAATGTTTGCTCTTTAATATCATTATGTCGTAGCTACTGTTGTTACCGTTACTATTTCTGTTATTTTACCCATTGTTTAGCTCTTTTTCTGGCCATGCCCATTCACTTTTATTATAAAACAATTCCAAATTTATATTTATCAGCGTTTTTATTTTTTAAGTGTCTCTATATATTTTTTTGTTCCTCACAGACATTAAAATTTCGTTTCATGGATAGTTTAGATCTCATATTTTTTTTACTTTTATATAACTGCTTCTAGTTACTTTTCAACTCTATTTGTTAAGCTTGTATTTTTCTTTTTTTTTTTTTATAGATCCAAGTGAATTACTTTTTTTATTACAACATTAAAACTTGTTGTTAGTCCACAATTTTTACATTATTAGAATGATTGGTTATTGAGAAAATTGTCATTATTTTTTTTCACCACTGTTTTTTTTTTTTTTTTTCGTTGAATAAAAGAGAGGAAAAAAGTGCAAAATCAAACTTTTCTAGTACGTCATTTTGAATTCTTATGATGATTCAGATACGTCGGTTGACAACACAGAGAAAATATGTTTTTGAAGACACGATATTATTCTGATAGAGATTTATTTCTTCCTTTTTTGATTTTTTTACTTTTTTTTCAAAATTTAAAGGATTTATAAAAAAATTATTGCCGTAAAAATTTATTTCCAATCGTCAATAAAAAACATTGAGCGCAGAGCATGAAAGCAATAAAAAGTATTAGCTTTTTACTATCGTTTCTATTAATAATTCCACAGAAAAGTTGAGTGAAATTAAAAAATTTTTTACTTAGAGGAGAGTTCCGATTCTGTATATGTTTACATGTAACTATTGCATGGATAACTTATTAAATGCAATTAGTTAATGGCTTAGCTTTTCAGAAGAACAAGAAAATTTAATAATTATACATTTTATTTTTCCTAAGAAGTTTTTTTGTGTTACTGCGAAATCTCTTTCAATTTTTTACTCAACTTAAAAACTCAAATACCATGTTAAAGCTTATATTTTTGCTGCAGATGAAAAATATGGACAATATATTGATCAATTATTTACTAATGAAAAAGATGTTTATTTTTAACATCATAATATGACCATTCATTATTTGATTATGATATTGAGAAAAATATTGATCTGGGTTGGCTAGTAAGTTTTTATTTCTATAAAAAATTATTGAGTTTTTAGGATCATTAAAAATGAAGGTGAACACTATAGAAAAAATTTATTTTGAAATACTGATAAATTTGCTCAGGTTTAACCAGAAGAAGAATAAGTATCCAGTGGTCAAAACCCATAAAATAAAATACCCTAATATATAAAAAAGAGCAACCTTTGTATCAATAAATCAAATGTATTTTTGAAAAAGTGAAGTCTTAATTAAAACGACCCGCCGTTCCTACATTATAAATAGCCTATTTATCTAACGCTTGAATCACAATTCTTTATGATTTATGGTAATGTCCATTATAAAATGCGTTCCAATTTCGCGTAGGTATCATTTACATTCATACAGATATTTCTAATTTAATCTTTATCTATTAATTGGATAGTCTACATTACAAACGACCTCTTCTGAGCATCTATGCTGCGTAAAATTAAAAATGATTTCCCCTAAGAGTTTTATAGTTACCCAATTTATAGTCGTTTAATTTCTTTGGATTTTCGTAAACTTTTATTTCCAATTGCAGTATTATATTATCGAGCATTTGTTTACAGTAAACCTCATTCCGACCAACCAATTCGACTGTTTCGATTTATTTCAATGGATTCCTGACGTTGAAACTGAAACTTCGATTCATATAACAGGTAGGTGAGATGAAATGAGAAACAGAGTCACCAACACGAGATAAAATACAATTTTAGACTTGGTGTGTTGTCTTTCTCTCAATTTAAATTGTTTTGTTTCATCTCTTTCCGCTGTCGAGCAATATATTGTCAGCTGATGTTTTGTTTAAATTTCTGAAATATTTTGTTTGCTTTAAAATTGAAAACTATGAGATACAATAAATTTAGCCGCGCTTCCATTTCAAGCGCAGGTTAATAAATCGTAATAAAATGCATTTCCTCCACTTCAGATGCTAATTTTATTCCGACGAGTCGCTGTGGAATTCGAACTTTAATTGGCAGTGAGTAAATATAAAATGCGAAATATCGATAGACTATTGAATATTTTTTTATCGAATGAAAAAATTTCTACTGACGTACACATAATGTCTCGTAAAGTTTTTGATCAATACGAATGCAATCCACAAGCTGTTTACCATTATCTATTACTATTACTGTAAATTTGTTGGAACATCAAGTGAATAAGTCCATTAAAGCTTATACAATTATTTTCATTCTATTTGCAGTCAACTGTCTTTATTTAATGGAGACTATGCAAATTTAATTAATATAGTACTTTAAAACGATCGTTATCTTCAAGAATGTAAGTTGAGTAAATTTTAAAGATTGAAGCTTTTTGAACTCTTTGTTTAATTAAAAATATGTTGAAGAATTTTTAGCGTACAGAGGGCCTTTAAATATTTTATTCAGTCAAAATTTTATAGATTGAAAGTACAATGCTCCCACCCAAAGATATACAGGTTATCTTTTTTTTTTCTTGTTAGTAACTAATGGAAAAATTGTGACACAGCTAAAATATCTTAGGGATGGAGTACTGTATAAAATTTTTTCGGTTTAAGAGTAATATTTCGTCTAAACAATCATAGTTACAATGAAGTTGATGAATTCTTTTTAATAGAAAATCAAATTTTCTATCAATGACTTTTCTTACAATTTTTTCGTTTCTTTAAAATTTCACCCACAACTTGAGATCTAAACTTTGTCAAATTTTTTATTACTATTACAAACTTTATTTTAAAATAAAATTGTTAGATATTAGATATCACTTTTTTTGAGTAAATGATTTTTCACAAACTATTAATTTCATACGTTGCTAGTTGTATGTGTATTGTATTACTCGTCTGACTTGAAGCAATTATTTCTACTTACATCTAAGTTTAGTAGTTAACTTCATCTTCATAATGTTAACAACTAATTGATTGTATTAATTAAGGAGTGTTTTCAGCTGACGTCTTAAGGTAAATAAATCACATCATCAGTAGTGTAATGATTGATATTGATTGTACCTTGTAACTCTACGTAATAACTACGGCCTTTTTATGTTCGATGGAACAACTGATCTGAGTTTTCTAAGAAGTAAGTTTCTCAAATGTTTTTCATCTTAAAATTTCTTACTGTCAATGAAATTCTCAAACATCAGACCTTATTAACTTCAGCAGAACTTAGTAGAAACAAATGATTCAAATGATAAGTGAATTGAAGTTTAGATTGATATAATTAATAAATTATAAAAATTGAAAGTTAGAAAGTAACAAAACTTTACTTTAATTTCAAGTAAAATCAAATAAAAGTATAAACAGAAATAATAAACAGTAAGCTAAAAATTATTTTTATCATCAGAAAAATTAATTTTAAATACTCATGCTTATAAATTCAAATAATTTTGTTGGTCCCCGGTAGAAAAATTTTTATGTAATTATAGGGTAGAAGTACCGTTTCTGGCCACTGTACTGTTTATGGCCATTTATTGTTTAAATAAACGATAGAAATGAATTTATATTGATCCGGTCAAAATCGGTTGATTAGTTCGAGAGATATCGTGAACGAAAGAAAACCGAAAAAAGTGTTTTTTCGGAATAACTCCGAAATTCCTAGCGTGATTAATTTAAACTTTGAGATTCTTTGTGAGGCTTACAAAACTGCGTAGAATGCCGCCAACCGCGTAAAAATCGGTTCATTCATTCAAAAGTTGTTGCGGTTTGAAAATTCAAAAAATAGTTTTCGATGAAACTTCTTCAAAGAGCTCAAAAGCATAGAAAAGGTATCTTTTTGAGCTCGGAGAGCTCAAAAAAACACAGATTGTACTTTTGAGCTCGAAGAGCTCAAAAAAAGCGGCCAGATATCAACGAAATTATTGGGAAGTTGCAGGGATGGCCTTTAGGGTCAACGGTTTTCTTAATTTTTTTGTTTATTTATTAGTTAACTAAAAGGTCTAACGGATATCAATCTAATAAAAGAGCTAAATAAATTAGTATGTACATTAGAGTGTGCCAACAAATCGACTAATTAGGTAAATTTCGTTAGGAATCTATAACTATTGCATTAATCCTAATGATGGAATTTTCATCTGATTTTACTGTCATGTATCATAATTAGTCAAATAAGTTCCAAAAATACCCGGTTTTTCAAAAATCGAGTTTTCATCAGATCTCGTCGTTTTAAGGTCCTAGGAAGCTTCCCTGACTATTCCCGCGAGGGTGTCACTATGTCTGTGTGTGTGTGTGTGTGTGTGTGTGTGTGTGTGTGTGTGTGTGTGTGTGTGTGTGTGTGTGTGTGTGTGTGTGTGTGTGTGTGTGTGTGTGTGTGTGTGTGTGTGTGTGTGTGTGTGTGTGTAAACGTAAACCTCTCATAATTTTTAAACGGCTCAACCGAATCAAACGGGATTGACAGCAATCGAAAGAGTTTCTTTGCCTCTAGATATTTTTACACGCTTTATATTAGCTTCACTTGTATGTCAGTTTGTCAGTATGTCAGTAACTCTCCGTGGGTAATCTGCGCGCCTGCGGCCTTTCTTGGTTCTGGTAGCCGTTTCTCAGGCTCGCTCTCCGAAATCGAACTCTGATTCCCCGTATTTATAATATTTATAAATAATTATTTTTTATTAGCTTCACTTGTATGTCAGTATGTCAGTATGTCAGTATGTAACTCTCCGTGGGTAATTTGCGCGCCTGAATATTTTTGATAATCAACAAATAATAGTTTAAAAAAACTAAAAAATCACGCTTTTATAAATAAACCAAACTAAAAAGTAGAAAATAAATAATAGTTTAAAAAAACTAAAAACACGCTTTTTATAGAAAACCAAACTAAAAAATAGAAAATAAATTTAAATTAAGAATAGTGTTAAAAATTTCAATAAATATAAATTAATAATAGTGTAAATAAAAAAATTGTATTTTATTTTCAAAATAGCGATGGGTGCTTTTTAAGATATTATCAAAATGATAATCACTCTACTCATATCTGTCAATAAAATATTTATAACTATTGACACCATGCACCTCACGCTTTTTTTAAAATAAAATACATTTTTTTTATTTACACTATTATTAATTTATATTTATTGAAATTTTTAACACTATTCTTAATTTAAATTTATTTTCTATTTTTTAGTTTGGTTTTCTATAAAAAGCGTGTTTTTAGTTTTTTTAAACTATTATTTATATACTATTAAAGGTAATTCGGACCAGTAGATTTTGAGCAATCTCGAAAATAAAATTTTCAGAAAATGTTTTATTTTTAAATCAATTTTAATCTGCTGAATCAATTGTTTTCAAAAACTAATCAGCTCTTAAACTTAAAAAACTGCGTCGATCGCCGTCAACGCGATCAAAATCGGTCGATTCGTTTGTGAGGTATCGTGAACAAAATATTTGGGAAAAAGTGTTTTTTTTTTCTTACATAACTTCAACATTTATTCCTGGATCGTTTTTGATTCAACGAGATGATTTTTAGAGCTTAAAAAAATCACTTCAATCGCCGCCAATAACGTCAAAATTGGTTGAATGGTTTGAGAGATATTTAATTTTAAAAAATTAAAAAAAGTATTTTTTTAACACATCTTTGAAATTTCACTCCGATTGTTTAGTTAGTGATAAATAATCTTTTTGTTCTAGAAAGACTGCATAGAATGCCTTTAATTTATTTTTTAAATCGGTTAATTCATTTGTGAGATATCGTTGTCAAAAAAATTCTAAAAAATTGTTTTTTCTTGTGATACATTTTTATTGGTTTCACCAATCGATTCTAAAAACTGATCGGGTTTTAAGCTTGAAAACCCGCGTTGATCGCCGCTAACGCGATTGAAATTGGTTGATTAGTTTGAGAGATACCGTTGTCAAAATAATTCAAAAAACGCGTTTTTTTGAAATTATTCTGACATTTTTTACCTGATTTGTTATTGCTTTTGGCGTGAAATGTGGAGCGCTTAGGTATGGAGCTAGCGGAAAGTTGCAGGGATGGCTTTTAGGGTCTACTGATATCCTAATTTTTTATACTGAATACATAATAAAAAAAATTCAAAATATAAAACAAGTAAGAAACATATTGAGTTTTTTGGTGGGCCCGTTTTACCCCACTTTTCTCAATTGTTTAATTTCGATATACGCAAAAAAATTAATACGATAAACTCAGTAAAAGGCCAAAAAAAGTAAAACGAGCTGAAAAACTCATATTATAAAAATTTTCTGAAGGTGGCCCATTTTGCCCCACATTTTCAATTTTTTTTTTTTTTTAATGAACAGAGCAAATTGAGGTTAAATACTTGGCAAGGGACTAAAAAAAAGTAAAACCAAAGAAAAACACTAAGAATATCAACATTTTTTTCTTAAGGGGCCCATTTTGCCCCCCCCCTTCCCCTATATAATTATTTTTAAAGAATATTGCATAATTTTCTAGAATTTGGAAGTTTTTCTATTTTCTCCAAAATAACTTAAGATATATCGAAGTTACAGAGAATTTGATTGATTAAAAGATGTATAAAATCAAATTTCCCACAAATTTTTTTTGAAACATTTGTTTATTCGTCAGTTAGTTTAAACAATATAGTGTCAATATTGCACCAAAGAAATAGCTTCCAATACTGAAAAGTCTAGTCATTTTTTAATTATAAAATACTTTAGAAAATCGTTTTTATCGAAAGATAAGTTAAAAAATTACAGTAGAATAAACGAATCTTGAGCATAAACATTTTTTAAATAAATTTTTGTTTGTTTTGCAACATGTTAAACAAATTAAAAAAAAAAACAACTACCATTATTAATATCTTTAGAGCTAATCATCCCACAACAAGATTATTGTTACAGTAGAAAAAATTAACAAACTAATGAATACATTTTTTTTTATAAAAAATCTTAGAGAAATAGGGATTTCATTTCTTTATAACATCTAATGGATAGCTCGATACTTCCTAATAACTAACAAGAAAGGATTAATCTATACTCTATTTTATTTATTGCTAACAATTGCTATAAACAATAAAGGTTAACCATAAACAATAGAGAAAATCAACAATCGAATAAAAAGTACTGTTTTTGAAAAGATTCATACAATTTCAAAGAATTTCATGAAATTATATTATAAGCCTAGTCTTTCTTGTCTTTAATTTCAAATCAATTAAATAAAGTTAATGAGATATGGTGCGTGATTTGGACCAGTCGGCAACGTACGAGACTGATATCCAAGAGGACCAGTGTTTGAATCCAGCAGATAGACAGGATCTTTTCATCAGATAATTAGTTCCCGAGTACTATCTCAGAATCAAAATTTCAGTAGTTATATAATCAAATAGTCATACAATAAAATCATATACAATTATATAAAACCATCTATGGCCAAAAACTCTTATATAATTTTATGTAACCACTTACATGTAATTTTATATGATTATATAAAAAATTTTTTTCCCGAATCATGACATCATTATCTCATTCCTGAGCTTTTTTTCGCTTAATGAAAAAACCAAGTATTTGTAGAAATTACTTATCAAGCTTTTCAAGAACATCAAAGCCATCTTTTGTACGATTGAAATTTCCATGATATTAAAAAATTATAGTATAAGAAAAGAATATTAAGACTCAAAAGAATTCAAGTGTGAAGTGATTGTGTAAAACAAAGGTTGACATAAAGCCAGAGTATATACTATGAGTAATACACCAGTGTGTGCATGAGTATCATTTGATAGTATACATATAATACATAATACATAATAAGCTAATAATAAATTTAATCAAGTGGCTGAACTGGATGAAATTTACTCATTGAATGTTCATATAAATGCCTGGAGCAGATTAAATTTGTCGTCAGTGATAGAGTCATTTCTATGTGTTTATATACTTATGTATATGTATATGTATATATACATGTATATAAATATATATAAATGTATATAGAGTGAGATTTGAAGCGTACTCATGTTCACATCATATGACACGAAGCAATGTTAATAGACGTTTGCTCGCTTGAAGAGGGATTCGGTGTGTTTTGTACATCGACAGCGATGAGTGCTTTCGTCGTCTGCCTCCGAATAACCGCACCAGAATAGGACGGTACTTGTCTCACTTGAACGATGAAGAGTGCCTAAAGCTCTTCAGTCCCTCGCGCCGTTTAAATGCTACCCAACTTGGTCTCTTTTATCTTTCATCCTTTATCCTTCGTCCTTTGATCTTTTATCTCTTATATTCCTATTCCTTAACCTCCTCCTACCCCTCCCCCTTTTTTCTCTTGTCCCGCTCTTATATAACAGTCAAAACTTTTTTAAGCTATTCTTATTCTCACTTATCTTAATTATTATCCCATTATTTAATTACAGTGGAAAAACCCGAAAAGTACTTATATACATCACATCATCCGTGGATAATTACTCAAAAGTTAATTTAATTATAATTTTTTTTTTTAACTCAAAATTACTTAATATAATTGTTATATAAGCTCAAATAAAAAATTTATAATATTATTTTAATTCATTAGCTTAATTATATATTTGTTAGAGTACGACAAATCATTTCTAGAGTAATTACAATAGTTATGTTAATTTAATATTTGTTGTAGCTGATTAATATTTTTGATTATGTTGAAATATATAATTAATGCGGACTTTTATTTCAATTTTGAATAAATTAAAAGTTATTTATTATTATTTTTGGAGGTAATTTTTTATTGAGTTATTGGAGTTTTCAATTAATCGTTTGTTATTAAATCTTGATATTATTCTCAATTTTCAATAATACAATTATTGTATTATTTTTTGTTAAAAACAAAAACTGTATTGTTCTACTTTTCAATGTTTTTCATGAACATTTTGTTTCACAACAAATATGAAAATCAGAAAATCAGAAATGTGAAATGTGATAAACGCTTTAAATACATAAAAGCTAAGTTTGCTTAGGAAATCTCACAGTTGACCTAAAGGTTTTATTTATGAAGCTTAAAATAATATAGTTTAACTCTCTTATTTCGAAAATTTTTACACTAAAATACACTCATATTTTCAAATAAAAAAGTAAAAAAAAGTGTAGTTATTTTTTGCTATATTTGTTTGTGTACTTGAAAGTTATTAACATTTACGAATTATGAATTTGAATAAAAATCTGGATTATTTCCGTCTTTTGAATCATGAATAATATTTTTGAGTTGACAAAAAAATTTTTTATAGAAGAACTTTCAGTTTTTCCCAAATTTATTAATTTTTCATGCACTTCGTCCTTCGTATCTTCATAAAAAAAACATAACTCAGACTATTATAAATATTCAATCAAAAATTACCCAAATCAATCTAGCAGTTCTCAATTTATACAATTATCAACAGTCAGTATTTCAATTCTTATTTACATAAAAGACAAGAAGATGAAAGAATATAGAAGAAGATTAAACAAATAAAATTACTTAGAAAAAAATTAGGAAAACGGTTGACCCTAAAGACCATCTCTGCAACTTCCCGCTAATTCCATACTTAAGGACGTTCCTAGACAAGAAAATGACACCAATAGGTTATGGCTATTGGTTTCTTTTTTACGCACTAGTGCTGCCTCTCTTTACAGACTATCGCTCACTTACTTCCACTCACGTAAAATATCAAAAGTCACTGAGCATTTTTTATAAAAAAATGAATACCGCTCGTTTATGTTATTTTTGATAAAAAATACTTGTTATATCTTCAATTAATGATTCTCAGTTTTTTAAAACAATCCTGAGAAAAGTACGATTGATATTTAATAAAACGTTCGCTTGAACGTCAATCAGCATAGGATTTGTAAATAAAATATACAAATTTTAAATGCTAATATTTCAAAATTTGGTGCTGCAAGGACTATTTGAAAAAAGATTCTGCGTATAGAGGATACTTATGAGTATAAGTACTCAAAATCTCAAAAAAATTTTAAGAAAACGATTTTTTCTCGGAACATCCTTAAGCGCTCAAAATAGCACTAGTTACGTTTTTGAGCTTTTCCGAGCTCAGAAGTCTGACAGACATTTAATAAAACACTATTTTTTGAATTTTCAAACCGTAATAACTTCTGAATGAATGAACCGATTTTAACGCGGTAGGCGTCATTCGACGCAGTTTTTTTAACCCTCATGAAGAATTTTTAAGTTTGAATTGATCGAACAA
Source organism: Cotesia glomerata (assembly GCF_020080835.1). Taxonomy (NCBI): domain Eukaryota; kingdom Metazoa; phylum Arthropoda; class Insecta; order Hymenoptera; family Braconidae; genus Cotesia; species Cotesia glomerata. The sequence continues at coordinate 22,554,449 of NC_058159.1, read as the reverse complement.
TGAATTTCGGAGTAATTCTGAAACAACACTTTTTTTGATTTACTTTCGACAACGATAACTCACGAAAGAATCAATTGATTTTGACCGGACTGGCGGCGATCGATGCGGATTTTTGAGGTTAAAAGCTGATCAGATTTTGGAATTGATTGGTAAAGCCGTTTAAAAGTTATTCTCAAAAAACCACATTTAAAAAAATTTTTTGCGTAGTTTTTTGGAGATTTCTAATAATCTACCTTTCCGAATCAGTTTGAATCAGATCTCAGAAAATCTAAGTTTGATCGAACTACTTAAAACGCCACTAATTTGGTTCCAATCTGTCAAATCGTTTAAAAGTTATAAGTAGTTTACACACACACACACGCACACGCATACACACACACACACACACACACACACACACACACACACACACACACACATACCAACGAAAGAGGACAACCACACAAAGTGCCGAGGAACTCAGAGCTGAAGAACGGCAGAACAGCATCGCACGATGGCAATCGCAGTGGGACGCCGCGACTACAGGGAGATGGACACACCGTCTCATACCGAAGATCGACGTTTGGCTAAACCGAAGTCATGGCGAGGTCAATTACTATCTGACGCAGTTGTTGTCAGGACATGGATGTTTTCGGACGTATCTTCACCGCTTCAAGCATGATGATTCACCGGAGTGCCCGTCCTGCCCAGGAATCAATGAAGACGCGGAGCACGTTTTCTTTGTGTGCCCACGATTTTACCCACAGCGAGATGAGCTGGAGATGATCCTAAAGAAGAAAATCCAACCAGAGACAATAGTAGAAGCAATGTTGTCATCAAGAGCCTCCTGGAACGCCATCAGCACATTTGCAACAGAAGTCCTTATAGACTTGCGTTCCATCGAAAGAAGAAGAGCAAATGACAACAACTAGAAGAAAGGTAAAATAACACCTTAGCTACCAGAAGAAAGAGCAGTAGCTAGATCCTCCCCTCACGAAGTAATGCCTAACGGCGGTTTCCATGAGGGATTAGGGGAAAGAGGAAAAGGGGTTTAGGGTTTAGTGGGTAGGGGCGCTAGCGTCGAGTTTTAGTATGACACTGCGTCGAGTCGCCACATATCCAGGCCAAACAACTATGCCTAGAATCCGTAAAAAGGATTCCCCCCCCTTAAAACAAAAAACAAAAAACACACACACACACACATACATACATGCTTACATGCTTACATACTTACATACGGACATCATCGCGGAAACATTCGGGGAAACTTCCTAGGACCTAAAAACGTCAACATCTATTGGAAACTCGATTTTTGAAAAACGGGGTAAAACCAATAACTTCCCAATTTTTTTAAATTTTCAATTTTCTTAGCGGGAAGTTAAAAATTTGAAACCTAGTTCAACTCAAAAGTTCCTTCTAAAACTTTTCATTTAGTAAAGTTACTTCTTGTAAGTTATTGAACTGGTCTTCAAGTTTAATCGTCCCATCGATATAAAATTTTTTCTCAGTTATCACAATTCTTACAACAAAGTGATTACGTAAAAGTATGTTGATTTATTCGTTATGAAAAGTTTTTATTTTTAATTGACTGTTTTTAAAATACTATTTAAATTCCCGCAATTACTTTCTATGCTTAAACTTTTAATCTTCTTAAAAAAAAAAAAAAAAAAAAAAAAAAAAAAATTAAAATCTATTTGATATACGGAGTACTGTCTACTCAACCAAAAAATTACCAATTCATATCACCTAACCCGAAAAGGTCTAAACTATATAAAATAAACCTCATACCTGGGTATTTTCATCTGGATAAGGCGTCCTTATACGGCATTCCTCGAAGCATCTCGTGTCATAGCCACTGGGTGGCCGTGGGTATGGATCCTGAGCCGCAGCAGCTGCCGCAGCAGCGCAGCAATCCGGTATCGGTGCATGATAGCTCTCATACGGACACTTAGCATCCACGCTGGTGCCAGTGGTTCCCGAGGCTCTCGACACTTGGTGGACACGTTCTTGCGGACCACCACCACCACCACCACCACCACCAGTGGAATAACCACTGGAGCTGTGGTGCATTCTGCTCCCTTCCCTTTCCTTAGCTCTTCCAGAGATCAGAGATCACCGATAGTCTTCCCAGGTTCTTTGTGAGTCTCTCTCCTCTCTTTCTCCTCCTCACCGAAAATACACCTTGAGAATTAGGCAGGATGCTCTAGTGGTCAACGCATTTACCCGCTATAACTCTGTCTATCGGTTTGGTAACTACCAATAGTTGGCACGGACAAACCGACGACACGATCGCATCCTCCTCATCTTCCACCTCCCTTCCAACACATACACTACCGGTTGCAGTTGTTACACCAGGAATACTTGCTTCATTTACAAATCTATCTGTAGTCGTAACAGTTGTTGCAGTAACAGTAGCAGCAGCAGCACTATTCATCCTTGGATCATTCCACACGGCAGAATTCTCCATCCTCCGATCCCTTCAACTTGATATGGATCCACTTGTTAATTAATAACTCCACTACTACCAGCTGCTATATCATCGTTGAAATTATGATTGTGATTATTCCAAATTAAATTTATGCTTTGACTTTGATGACAACTACACCTGGCCTTCACCTAGTGTTTTGAGATAATGCTTGATGTCTTTTATCATAATCGATCAATCATTGACTCCAATAAATAAATTCTACGTCATTAATTAATTTCCTCTTGACACAATTACAGCATTCAATTGTTGGATATTGTGGTGATGCAATGGTAATGATTTTTTTATTTGATTCCTTGTTGTTCGATCAGCTCCAGGCGAAGCCAGTGAAACTGCAAATTAAATAATTGGATCAGTCAGGCTTAATAGAAACTTGATTTCCCGCCTGTACTTTCAAACACCCTTGTCGCAACGTCACGGTTTAGTAGCTCGAAATTTTTTATTCAGTCGTTTTTTTTTTTTAATTGTTTTATGCCTAATACACAAGTAATTTGAATGCTAGTTGGGTCTTTGGTTTGTATACTACGGAACATTGTACTATTTCATTTTAAACTTGAATGTTTTTTGGTCGGGATTATTGAATTCATTTTTTGCGATAAAGTTATTATGTGAGTTTTTTTTTTTTTTTTTATTAAGATTGATTTGTGGGTGTGGGTAAAACGATAAATTGTTTTTGGTGTTTATTTGGTGACGGGATTTCTGTGATGGCATAGAAAATTTTGGTTTGGATTTTTTTTTTTTTTTTTTTTAAATAATCAAAGTCGTGGTGTTGGGTTTTCTGATGGATGTATCGATTTTCGATAATGCGAACTGTGTAGCTGGTAAATTTTGCAGGTCTGTAGCTTTGTGGGTTCAAAGGCTCCGAGCCTTTGAACGTAGAATCACGTCTCGGAAGCGAAAAAAATTGTTTTTTTGTATTTTGGTTTTGATAAAGTTTTGATAGTATAGTGAAGGAATTTATTTTTATCAATACTTTATAATTTAAGTTTGATAGTGGAAAAGAGATCGATGATAAACTACTACTAGTATTACTACTACTAGCAAATAGTTCATTACTTTATTAAGGGTAATGGTAAAATTTTAATACTTTGTTTTTAAACAAATGGTTTAAAAGCTTTAAAAATTGATTTTTGTCCTCAAACTCTACGCACTGTATAATATTTTTTATTTTGGAGTAGGGAATAATGATCTAAAATTATGGGAGAAATTTTTGAGATGATCGTAAAAAGTGAATTATCGATAACTGCGCAGAACCATAGTTTGGGTTACCATGCATTGCCGTCTATGATCAGATCATGTGTGAACGAATGGTTAGATGACTACAGATCCTGGACAAAAATATCGATATTAAAATATACTTTTGCATACTTTTGATTTATTTTTAATAGAATATAATTAAAAAGATAATTTTGGAATAATATTTTTTACAAGATATTTTGAAACGAATATTTTTAAAATAGTTTTAGAATGTTATTCTTGACTAGATATCATCACAAAAATATATACTTTCACATGGATATTTTCGCCATACACAGTAAAATATTTTTTATTATACTCGCTCCAAAAGTTCAACTTTTAAGCGCTGAGTGGCGTCCATAAAGAGACTCTTTTCTACAGACTCGACCATACTGTCTATTTTTTACAGCCTAGGCCGTGAAGTTTACCTCCCCTTTTTTTACGGACTTTTCGTATAAATTTTAAACTTAGTTACTATTGAGTGGCGCTAATTATTTTTCTGCTGGCAGTTTATTATTATCAGCAGCTAAATATGTCATTATTTGCCCCCCATCCCTCAAAAGTTAAACTTATGGAGCGATAATGACAAAAAATATTGTATTATATTTGGCCAATTAGTAGCGATTTTAATAAAGACTTTTTTCGATATTCGTTTTAATGATTAATGATTGGGACGCGAATGTTCGAAGATGCCACAAACCTTAAGCTAATTAAAATGTTGAAGTTTTTGTGTCTTGAAAAACGCATCGATCGAACAACACACTAAGACGTTAAATTTTAACATTTTACACAATGACGAAAAATTTTTTACTGTGAATATTTAACAGAATATTGTTGGAATGATGTTTTTGATAAGATGTCTTAACAAAAATATATGATTTTTCAAACTTTTTACATGAATATTTTTCCCATATTTCTAGCTAGGTATCTTTGAAAGAAAATTTTCCGCAGGAAATTTTTTTATATAACACCACAAAAATGAATAAATTACAATAAATGACTTAATTCCAAAACCACAGGTTAAGCATGCACAGTAAAAAATTTTTCGTCAAATTTAACACAAAAATTTGTGTTGATGACTTTTTTTACACAATTTGTGTTGAATCAACACTCTATTGTGTTAAATCAACATATTAAAATGTTAAATTCTACACACTAAAATGTTAAATTCTACACAAACATTTTTACACTTTACACAATGACGAAAAATTTTTTACTGTGTGCGTTAACACATACTTTTAAATGATTCTCACTTCCATTTTTAAAGAGACAGTGACTATATTAACACTAGTAGCGTTTGCCGTATCAACATGAGTATACTTTCTATATAACGCTAAAATCCAGAAATTATGCAAAAGTGAAGGGAACTTTCGTTACTTTCAACTTTACAAATTTTTTATAAACCGAGACAATCATTAAATATTGTTATTATTATTAAAAATCTATTGAAAAGTTTTTATTAATTATTGGTATCATATAAGAATTAATTAAATTTTTAATCTAGTCATCAAAATTGAATTTTTCAATTTATGAATAATTTGCTGAATTCTAAAAAAAAAATTAGGAAAACGGTTGACCCTAAAAGCCTGCAACTTCCCGCTACCTCCATACCTAGGTGCTCAACAATTCACTTATTTTTTAAGCTCTTCGAGCTCAAAAATATAATTTATGTGTAATTTTGAGCTCTCCGAGCTCAAATAAATCGCCTTTCTGTGCTTTTGAGCTCTTCGAGCTCAAAAGGCTACTGGCAGTTTTATAGAGCACTATTTTTTGAATTTTCAAACCACAATAATTTTTGAATGAATTAACCGATTTTCTCGCGATTGACGGCATTCAACGCAGTTTTTTGAGTTCTTTGAAAAATCTTTAAGCGTAAACTGGTCAGACTAAAAATTTCATAGAAATTCTGAAAAAAACATTTTTTCCAATTTTTTTCGACAACGATATCTCACGAACAAATCAACCGATTTTGACCGGGCTGGTGGCAATCGACGTGGTTTTTTGAGGTTAAGAGCTGATTAGTTTTTGGAATTGATCAGTTCAGCCGTTTAAAAGATATTTCAAAAAAACGAATTTTTGGAAATTTTATTTTTGAGATTTCTCAAAATTGATCGACTCAAATTCTGTAAATTAGTATCAAAATTCTAGGGGCAAACGAACTATTCAGAACGCCGCTTATTTCGATCGAATCGGATGATCCGTTCAAAAGTTATGAGAGATTTACACACACACACACACACACACACACACACACACACACACACACACACACACACACACACACACACACACACACACACACACACACATACAGGCATAGTGACACTCTCGCGAGAATAGTCACGGAAGCTTCCTAGGACTTCAAAACGTCGAGATCTGATGAAAACTCGATTTTCGCAAAACGGGGTAAAACCAATAACTTCCCGATTTTTGAAAATTTTCAATTTTCTTAGCGGGAAGTTAAAAATATTTCTATAAAATTAAACAAAAATATTTGTACATTACTACGAAAATAATTATTTTAATTATTATGAAGTAAATTTAATTAAGAAAGCTTTATGTTTGATCTGTTTGAATAATTTTTTTTTTTTTAAGCTGGAATGATACATTTCCTGTCCTCGCTCTTGAGGATGGTAACAAACTAGAATAATTTTTGTTATGAGTCATAATATAGTATAATGTAATAATTTATTTCATTATATTTTTTTCATGGTTATTTATTTTTCTCTTTTCATCTTTTGTTTTACCGCGAGATTGTGGATAATATATTTTTCAGAGTTGTGTACACAGGATTTGAGGTTCGTTATTGCGGGAGCGGGACTGTGAATGAGCTTGTGAGTAAATAAAATTACATGTAAAAATAAAAAGAAAGAAAAGAAAACAGACTAAAGAAACAAAAAATAAAAATAAAAAAAGCATGTCAAAGAAAACGAGGAAGATAAAAAGTACTTTGGTGGTTAAATAAAAGAAAACGCATGAAGAGAAATAAGTGTAAAAGATAAAAAGTGAAAAATGTTAAAAAACAAGGCGTAAGGCACAAGGTTGCAAGTAGAGTGAATAAATAAATAAAATAAAACGAATGAAATAGCATGGGATAAATACATATAAATGTCCTCAGTAAAAATCGAGTCAAGGTTCTGAAAGGTGTAAGGTTGTATGAAATAAAATAAATAAAAATACAATACGAGAAAACTCGAGAGAATTCTCTTCTCTTCCCTGACATGACGGAGTACCGAGAAAAAAAATCATGTTCGAACAAAATAAAATGCTGTTGAGAAAATAAAGTGCATGAATCTTTGCGCAAAGAGTCATGAATTTTTTTTAATATAATTTATAAAATGTATAATATTCAAATTATTATTTATTTTATCCGGAGAATTCGGATCATGAGATCATGAGATCAGACGTGGGAATGTGTGGGAAGCCATGACGATTGTCGATGAGAAAAATATTATATTGAAGGGAAATATGTTCTATTTCCACAGGGAGTAATGGTTCCATTACTATTATATTTCTATACACTGAACAGTCATACTCATCGTAACATCGTGCCGCAGTGAAGTATGTGGATATTGTTTCCGACTCTTTTTTTTCTCCAATTTTCTGCCAGTCAGTACAGTCTCTCGGGTCTGGTGTACTACATTATTAGTACAAGTGATTCATAAGCACTTCATTCACTTGATTTTTACTTTTTTTTTTCTTTTGAACTTCATTTATTTGATGATGGAAATTTTACTCCACGTTAAGGTAATAAAACGCCAGACTTTCAGGCGATCAGATTTTATTGATATTAATTTTTTTATTGTTCACTAAGGCTTTAATTGTACTCGAGTTCTTTTATTACACGAGAATTGTACTGCTACTTTTAAATTTAATAAATTTATTGAATAATGTGGAGCTGAAGTGAAAAATTGCAAAAAATTTAGTGGACTTTTGCGAAATATACTTTTGAAATATAATATAATTTGCGAAATAGCTTTTATCGAAATTAATAACATTATTTTCTACATGAATGACTTAAATACTAATTAGCTCACTACACGAGGCTCGTGGTTGTAAATGTTGTAACAAATTTGAGGTAACATTCAATGGAGAGGACTACTTGTTGCAAACTCTATATATTCGAGAGTTTTCAGAAACAACTATGTAGTGAATTATGATATATTTAATAACAGAAATGTTTTTACAAAAAATTTTTCAAATAAAAATGCTAATTCAAATTTATTTATAAATAAACACTGTAAAAATTTTTAAATTAAACGCAAAGTAAATACGGGTAAGATTATTTATTTAACAACTCATTTTCAGAGTCTAAGGAAGTTTGATTTAATGTACATTGTATAAAATTTAATAAGATTAAGGATAGTTTTATTAATACTTTCTTGCGTTATTGTGCAGAAAAAAATTACACAATACTTATTAGTTACTAGTTACTATGACTTGCTAACAATGGTACCAAGTTTTGTTATTGTTGTAGTAGCAATTCAACTTTTAACAATAGTTTACATCACTCCAATAACTAAACTTCTCAGTTACAATGTAACGGAATCAGATAAGTGAACATTTTATTTTTTAATGTAAAATATAGATTTTTAGAATTATATTAATTAAAAGAAATTACAGCACGAGGCGATACTTATTAAAAGTATAATAATATGTTTATTGTTAAGGGAAGTACTACATACAACTGTTTCCTAGCCTGGGTGGTATTAGACTGCCTTCAAAATTATCTCTTAAAATTACCTGGGCCTCTCGGTCCCTTCTCACCCCCATCTCTCAACAGCATACTTGCATACTTCATACACTCTTGCTCGTTCTCTCACTCGCACTCAAGCTACAATATTCTTAACCATTTTACAGAGTAACTATATTTTGACATCTGGTGACAGCATGTTAGAAATACTAGTTACTCGTATAATTCTTGAATTTACAACAACTTAAAACTACTTAAAAACGAATACCTTTTAGTAAAGTAAAAGCATAGAAAATATTTACAACAAAATATTTTTCCTGCTTCTACATTAATTTTAATGACTCATACAGACCTCAAACTGACTTATAAACTTCCTTATTGTATATTGTTGTCTACACGTTATTATCATTGTTATTCTTTCTTGTTTATCACTATTTCCTCTATCTTTACTAAAAGTTTGATTTTTGCTAATTTTAGTCACTTCTCATGTATTCATATATCACCCTTGCAGGATAGTGAAAGTTTATACATATCAAGAAAATACGGAGCATAGAGGTCATTCCATGTCAAATCGACCAATAGTTGGAATCGATCCCTTTCAATTTAGACGAAATTTAGTCAAAAGTTTTATTTCTTGAGATACGTCCTTTTGGTGTTAGTTATTGAAAAAATTATATTCTACTAATCTTAAAGTTTTGAACAATTTTGAATTGAATGGTAAAAAAATTTTTTTATACGCTCTTTTGGTACAAGAATCTATCTAACTGCTGTAGTACGCTCTTTTGGCATTTGCCACACGATATATGTATAATACTGTTTTTCTTTCATCCAAATAGAGTATTACAATTTAACGCTTCTGGTTTTTAATTATATTAAAAAACAGGGTTTAATAGAAAACTGAACTAAAAAGTAGAAAATAACTTAAAACGATTTTCAATAAGTTTAAAATTAAAGAATGCTTTTTAGTTTTTCATACTATAATTTATTTTTTATAAAAAGTTAAGTGATGATTAAAAATAGAATAAATCTATTCCATTACAATTTTCGGCTGAATTTAAATACAGTTTAAACGACTCTTTTTATGTCTATGAAATGCGCATGGTTATTTCTTCTTAAATTTTCGATTTTATATCGTGAAGATGAATAGAATATGATTTTCAAATAATATGAATAAAAAATATATAAAAAAATGAATTTATAGGAATTATAAATTTGAATAGACGATTGTGTAGCATTATTAAAAGTTATAACGTAAAAAATTTTCGTTAAAAGTATAAGGGGCTGAAAAGTGAACGAGAATTAAAGAGAAGTGTGTGCAGGAAAGAGCGAGATAAAAAAATGTTGAAATAGCCAAAAAAGAAAAAAAGATAAAAGGGGATATGTTGAAGCTGAAGGAAAAGCCGATGCAGCCGTTAAATCTAACCCTCCATTTACTCTCTTAACGAAGATATAGACCATGCACGTTCTCACACTTGGTCAACCTTCTATTCCTCTATTTCTCTGCTGCTTGCTCCTAAACTCAACCTTTTCCTCTCAACCCTCGTCCACATCCTTAACCCTCTTTTACTCACATCTACATCTACCAGTCCTCTTCTTTATACTCCATTTCAATTTAATTTGGTTAGCGTAGTTTCTAGCATACTTGTGTATGTTTCACCCTCTTAACAACAAGTTAAATTGTTTCTAAACTCACTGGTTTTCATCTTAAACAAGTTTAACGCGTGCTTCAAATAAAACGATTGCGATAAATTATTTCATGAAATTTATTTAATTTAGGGACCGAGTTTCTACTAGTGCATAATTACAAATAAAAATAAATTGCTGAAATTTTAATAATTTTTAATAGTTTAATAAAATTTTTTTTGTGTGCTGTTACTCAGTATTACCCTTGACTTTGTTTTTTAACAATTACATTAAATTATCTTTGATAAAATTCACAACAACAATGTAACAAAAAGTTTTACTTGAAATAAAAATTTTTTTGAGGATTTTATTTTCTATAAAAATTACATTTATATATTATACAACAACTTGTACAAAGATAAATATAATTTTTTATTAAGAAATTACCTTTAGAGACTTATAGATCGTGCACAGAAAGAAAGATTTCTTGACTGGAGAACAAAATTCTTGGCTCAAGTAAATTTTCGGTCGCCCGAAGGAAGACCGAAGTTGTCTTGGCCGAAGTAAAAATTTTTCTTGAAATTCTATTCTTGTTGGAAGTAATTTTTTCTTAATTGAAATTATCATAAATACTTGATACAAGAAATTTTTATATTTGATCAAGATTTTTAGATACTTTAGGAAAGCAGCGCCACCTACTTCAGCTGAGAAAAAAATTTTCTCATCTTGAGAAAATTTCTCTCTTGAATATTTGATACCAATTTTAGATTATTTTAGCGCGCAATTATACATATTGAATGAAAAAAAATGATTCAATATTATTTGATCTTCCCATTTGACATGTTAGTCAATAGAAATATTAATGAAAATTTACTATCAAGATATTTAATTTTTTGGAGCAAGAGAAAAATTTTCTCAAGACAAGAAAATTTACTTCTGTCAAGAACTTAATTTTTTGGAGCAAGAGAGAAATTTTCTCAAAACAAGAAAATTTTCTTGACTTAAATAAATTGTCTTGGATTAAGATACGTATTTCTTGAAGCAAGGGAATTGATTTGTTGGAATAAGTGAAATTTCTTGTGTCAAAAAAAAATTTTTTTTTCGCCCAAGTAAATAATTATGAAGAAAAATATTTTCTTGGTTCAAGTGAACCTTTCTTTCTGTGTGAAAAATTCATAAAACAGCATATTATTATGCGTAAGGGCTTTTAAAGTAGACTTAATTTTTGAATAATTGTGTCTAACAAGACAAAAAATGATTGAATGGATCTGAGCGATGAGCACTTAAACAAAAAAATCGTTTCTTTTGTGATAAATTTATAATAAAAGAATTTCGAATTTCATCTGCGAATCAAAAATTATAAATGAAGAAAAATTTTTTCTCAAAAGTTTCAAAATAGTACCGTAATTTCGCGGCTAGTGCAAGTAAATGAGTCTGTAATTAATTGTAGTGCTAATGCAAGCTCTTGATTAAAGCTACTATGAATGAATAGATTCTAGGAATGTAGTGATAATAAAATAAAAGTATCCAAAGCAATAAATATCTATTTGCCTTTCCCTTGATCCTTAAGTGCGACTGGAATGATCCAATTAGGATCGACCTCGTGGGAACACGTCGGTCTCTTTGAGGTATACAAACTTCGTTATAACGCCTCTGAGTCTGTTAAACCGCATCCCCTGCCACCCACAAGTACTTTTACTTGCTGGCTTGACAACACTAAATAAGATACAACACCGAGGAAATTGATGGATTAGTCGTTTGATCTATTGTGATAGATATTTATTATTGCGATAACTTAATTTCTCTTTTTTCGATTTTTTCTTATAGTTTGTTTACCAATTTCGTTGGTGATAACCCGTAACAAATTTTCTGGTTCAGTCTGATATGAGTATATCGAGTTTTGTGTACCCATGTATCGTTGATTAATTTTTTTCACTCTTCTACGGAGCTCATCTGAGATTTTTAGAAGAAATAAAAAATTTTTAAATTATAATAAATTAATTTTTAACATTCACATTTAGCTTCATATAAAGCCTACATGGTCGAATCAGGCATATAAATCCACATTATCTTAGCATGGATGGCAGTACATCAAGGAATACGAAGTAGTGAATTGGCTGATTATGCTGTTAAGAAAGCCAAACTTAAAAAAGATATTACAGACCCAATAGTGATCCATCGAGAAGCCTAAAAATTTATCCATCAGGTGATACTCCAACAATGGAATCAGGAATGGCAACATCTCCAACCCCCTAAGCTCTATGAGATACGCAACAACACCCGAGAGAAACTACCTAGTCTTAACCACCAAGAGTACAGTACGCTCATTAAGCTCCGAATCGGACCCACAAATATGAGCCACATTCACCTCATCACTAAAAAGAACCCATGTCCTCCTCTCATTTTTGCTACAACCTCACCTACCTTTACCACGCATATGATTCATAACTTTTTGACAATATTGTAGCCGGACAACTACCTTAAGGCATACCTATTCGAATTCACAACCAAATTATTTTATATCAAACTCTCCTTCATACATAGGATCATTATAATAATTTATACTCTAACACGATTAACTGTTAATCTATTAATTTTTATTGCATCATAACTATACCATTTCTGTAATATTTATCAAACATGTGGTCCTCCATTATTATATTATAAATCTATATCAACCAGCTAGGCTAATACAGAGGTGTATACATATACGGGTGTATATTATGCACCCAATTTCACATTGATTCCATTAATCTTGGATTCACTTGAGGGATTGAACGTGATCACCGGCTTAAACATTTATCCCCTCTCCACTCATCATAAATATATGATGAACTTTTGACCTAAGAAGTATATTGTCGAAAACGTTAAAATGATAAAAGATAAAAAAGTATAAAGAACGAGTCTTTCAACTTTAGTTTAACCTGTCAGTATAACGACAACATTTTTCTTCTATTAAATCCACCCTAACACAGTATACATAGACATCTATTCTCTTCTTTCTCTCTCGTATTTTTTTATCTCCTCCTCTTTTTCGTTCTGTTCACGCTCATCTTTTACTTTAGATTTTTTTTCTGGAGACGCGGCTTATAAATAAGATATGTATTTCACGCCTCGAGAGTGACAAGAAACACGAGGGTGAGGGTTTCATTTTTTTACCGCCATCATACGTTTATCACACTTATTTGTTTGAGTTGTTTGCGTTTAATTTTATGACAGTTTTAAATTTTTACTCTATTTTTAATCTCTTTTTACTCCTCCGTTCTACTAAGGTTTTCTATTTTTTATTTTTTTTCTCTCCCTATTGCGGTTTCCTTTGATACTTCGTAAAGTGAGATCAAGTTAAATTGACATTTAATTAAAGTCGTTTTACCGTCGATCAAGTTTAAACTACCCGATGAGAAAATTATTTTTTAATTTATAAAATTATAGACTAAAAGCACCAATTATTAACATTTTCTATTTTCAATATTCAATATTAATATTATTGAAATTTTATAACACTGTCCCCATTTTCATTCTCAATAACAATTTATGCTATAAAGTAATCAATCTCAAACTATATAATGGATTTTTCGGATACACCTTCTATTGACACGTTTAAAAATCGTATAATGTAACTATAGCAACACCATAGAGCTTCAATTATTAGAAGCCTTAATGCGCATGCGCTATTTATCTGCTTAACTCAATATAATAAATCAAATTTATAAAATAATTCTTATAGATTATTTAAAACTCACATTATTATAGTTGATTTTTAAAATGAGTGTGAGAATTCGTCCGATGAGGCACGGGGTACGGGTCTATAATACACTGTATCCGTGTATCCGTGCTCGTACCCATGCCTCGTGCATATGAAATATCTGCACGGCTGTAGCGTATGCATGTAGACCCGTGTCCCGTGCATCGGACGAATTATCACTTCCTTTTCAAATCTAGTTCATTTTTAACTTCCCGCTAAGAAAATTAAAAATTTTCGAAACCCGGGAAGTTATTGTTTCTACCCCGTTTTTCGAAAATTGAGTTTTCATCAGATGTTGACGTTTCGAGATCCTACACGGAAAAAAAAATTTCGTTCTGGTAACCTAACTGTAGAGTTACCACAACTATACACAGTTTACTATTCGTTGTAGAGTTACAGTAACAAAATGTTATTTAGTTCTGATAACTCAATGTTGTTGAGCTCTCAGAGCTCTACGGGATTGTTCGCAGAGCCAAACGGTGTAGTTGGGAGCGCTCTACATTGCGCAGTAGTGAAGTGCGCTGACATATTTCATAACCTTCTAGAATGACAAACAGTAAGGATGGGCGATGTTAGCAAAAAAATCGACATCGGACTATCGATTTTCGAAATTTTTCACCATAGAACCATCGATGTTTTGACAAAAACATCGAAACATCGATTGTACACATCGATGTTGAAAATGCGCGCGAAAATTCGAAAAAATTATAATTGCAACCAAATTTGGCGTAAAAAAAAAAAACTTTAAATTATTACGAATGAGAATCTAATCATTAATAACTACACCGGCACACAAAAAAAAAGTTGTCAGTACTTTTGACCGGACCTACCTTTCTTTATGTATTTTGACGCGCTGAATCCGAATCTGAAGTCAGTTTTGCCCATACACCCTCAAAATTTTGAATAAAATCCAAAAAACTCAAAATAAGGCAAAAAACTGCAGTCACAGCGATGAATAAAATTTTGTGGACCCAGATCAAGCATGATTTTTATGTATTTCAATTCACTGAATCTGAATCAGAACATTAATTAGCCCGTTGAGCCGTCAAAATTTGAAAAAATAGCAAAAACCCCAAAAAAATGACAATAAATCATGAAAAATCGAAATTATCGAGATAAAAAAATTTTTTGGATTTAGATTGAGTATGATTAAAATTTTAAAAATTAGAAAAACGGTAGACCCTGAAGGCGATCCCTGCAACTTCCCGCTAATCCATACCTAGGTGCATAAAACTGCACTAATGATGTTTTTGAGCTCTGCTAGCTCAAAAATACAATTTATGTGTTATTTTAAGCTCTTCGAGCTTAAAAAGATAGCTTTTCTATGCTTTTGAGCTCTTCGAGCTCAAAAGTCTGATAGACGTTTCATAGAACAATATTTTTTTAATTTTCAAACCGCACTAACGTTTGAATGAATCAACCGATTGCCACGTGGTTGGCAGCATTTGACGCAATTTTTTTAGTTTTATGAAGAATCTTCAAGTTTGAATTAATGAAACTAGGAAATTTGAAGTAATTCCAAAAAAACACTTATTTCGGTTTTCTTTCGTTTATGATATGTCTTGAACGAATTGACCAATTTTGACCGGCTTGACAGCGATCGACGTAATTTTTTTATGCTAATAGCTGATTAGTTTTTGAAATTGATCAGTGCATCCGTTTAAAAGTTATTCCAAAAAATGTCGGAGTTATGTTAAAAAAACACTTGTTTCCAAATATTTTATCGAGGATATCTCTCGAACCAATCAACCGATTTCTACGTTCTTGGCGGCAATCGACGCAGTTTTTTAAGCTTTAAAAATTATTTTATATCATTAAAAACGATCTGAGAAGAAATGACGAAGTTATGTCAAAAAATAGTATAATACGCTACAAGGGCAGAAAGTTTGAGATTCCTGCACTGCGCACCATGATACCCGAGGCGAAGCCCAGGGCATCATGGCACGCACTTCAGGGCTCTCATACTTTCTGCCCGTGTAGTGTATATTATTTTTCTTTATTTTCGGCCGAAAGTACGCTGACTTACAAATCAATTAGCGTTAAAATTAAATGTTCTTAGTATGTTTTCGATGCCCGCCCGACATTTGCGGCACGAGCGAAGCGAGTGCGGCTGGTCGGGGGCGGGCATCGAATACATATAAATATACATAAATAATAGTAACTTTTTAATATTAAATTAATTCAATTGAATTGAATAGTCTTATTTTTATTAATATAATTTTTGATTACTCACATACATTAAAATTATTAATTTTATCAGAATTTTAATTACTTTAAGTAATTTATCATATATTTTAAATTAATTATTGCATGTTTTCTTTTTCATCACAACTATTACTAGAACATGAACAATAAAAATTATTTATAATGTTACCATTAAAAGTACAATTATTATAGGTATTATATGTGTCTGCATAAGAAGATAAATTTAATTTTTTTTCTTTAACAAAAGTTATTGAGGGGTTAGATTTAAGTCTCTTTTTTGCTGGTTCAGTTTCTTGCTCCTGGAGAAAAACGTTAATTGGTGATTTCATAGTAAAGTGTGTAGGCTGAGTTACTTGTGGTGATCTTCGAACATCCGTTGTAATCACAGTTGCCGTTGTTTTTGTTAATGGCAGTGATGATGTAGGTTTTTCGGGTACATTTAAATTATCAATAGCAACTAAATCTTCAGTATTCAATATAAAGTCATCTTCAAAATCTTGGTCAGCATATTGTACATTTCCATCGTTATTTGGCGTAGTTGAGGAGTTTGAGCTAGTTGATGGTTTTGAATTATTATTAATTCCACGAACAACTGTACCAGTAATTTTATCAAAAATTCTTTGTCTTGTTTTTAGTGAATTTTCAACATAGTCTGTAAATTAGTAAAGGAATAAATTAGTAAAATAGAAAAATAGAATATATAAAATTTATATTATAAATAAAAAATGGAATAATAACCGAGTGCTATCGATGCCAATTTCCAACCACCTAGTTGCTTTAACATAGTTGTATTGGCACCTGAGTCAGATAATAATGTGGCAGCAGTTCTTCGAAAACAATGGCCAGTGTAACGTTTTGAATCGGGTAAATTTAGATATGATGCAATAGCTTGAGGTGTTATCTCAATTGTGTTTCTCCCAATATTTTGGTGAACGCATTTTCCTTTCCGAAACTGTATAAAAAAATGCTCAGAAAATGGTTCCTTTGGTCTCAAGGACACGTACTTTTGGACTTTTTTATAAAAAAACTCTCCAACTATAAACTGTCTAGGCACATCATTTTTTGTCTCGTTAACAGACACGAGATACCGGTTGCCAAGATCTTCTACGTCTTGTTTTTTGAGATTATAAATTTCTTGACATCGAAGAGCCCCAGAAATACCAAATATCAAGATAACCTAAAATTGAAATAAAAATATCAATATCCATATTTTAAACATAGTAATATAGATTTATGCAAGTTAATATTTTTACTAACCTTTTGACCCAAATGTGTTGCATCTGGCGCATCATTAATAAATTTTGTAATTTCAGTCCATTTCAAGACTAAAGATTTTTTAGGTCTATGACCTTTGGAATTGTTTTTAACGAGACTTTTTAAGTTTTGAAACTTTCCAATGTCTATATTATCATTCGCATTTAATGTCTTTTTTAACATCGACCATATAGACCATATAGTCGACGGTTGTAAAGTTTTACTTAATTGTTTAAAATAGACAATTAAATTACGTTCATCAGAACTAGATAAAGAACCTTTGTGTTCATCTAGCCATTTTTTGTATGCATCGTAATTTGATAAATATTTATCTGCAGACTTTTTAGGTAACGTATCTGTTCTTATAATTAGATTAGCTTCCGTATCGAAATTTCTTAAAATTTCCTCGTCGTCCGAAGAATCATCTGATGATGATAACGCATTCATTTTTTAAATTTTTATTATTTTTCACTTGATATAATTTTTTAGAACATAAATTTCAACACACAACGACATAAGAATCCACAAAAGCAATTTTAAGGTTAGGCCTGAGTACACAAAAAATCGCGTCAGCTCTGGTGAATGTTTTTTTTTTCGCTGCCTCGTACATCAATTCAGTGCACGACTAGTTTCTTTCAGCACACTAGAGCAGCGCGCATGCGCGCCCCTACCAAAGCATAAATGTCGGACTTTGTGATTCCCAACAGAAGTACCAAGTACGTACTTTCGGCCGTGAATAAAGAAATAGTATATTACACACCTAGGGAAGTAAAGTAAGAAATGTCTCAGATCACATGTAATTGTTGGCCGAGGCAAAGCCGAGGTCAACAAACATGTGATCTGAGGCTTTCTTATTTACTTCCCGAGGAGTGTATACTATTTTTTTGTCCGACGAAGGCGGAAAGCGGCAACTTAGTTTAGCGCAGCGGGACGAAAGTTGCCACTTTCCGCCCGGAGGGCAAAAAATACTTTTTTTGCCCTCTGGGCGGAAAGTGGCAACTTTGATCTCACTGCGCTAAACAAAGTTGCCGCCTTCCTCCTTCCTCGGACAAAAAAATATTATACAGCCCTTGGGAAGTAAAAAAGAAAACCTCAGATCACATGTTTACAGATTACATGTGATCTGAGGCTTTTCTTATTTTCCTTCCCAAGGGGTGTAATATACTATTTAGGGTTTTCTTTCGTTCACGATATCTGTCAAACGAATCAACCGATTTTGACCGGATTAGCGACGATCGGTGTGGTTTTTCAAGCTTAAGGGCGGATTAGTTTTTGAAGTTGATCGATAGAGCCGTTTAAAAGTTATTCCAAAAAAACCACTTTCAAAAAAAATTTTTTTCTCATTTTTTTTGAGATTTTTTAAAATTTCTCTAAATCTATAGGTCCGAATCGGTTCAAATTCGCAGGAAATCTAAGTTTGAGGGAACTCTTTAGAACGCCATTTAGTAGTTTCCGATCGGTTAAGTCGTTCAAAAGTTATAAGCGAGTCACACACACACACACACACACACACACACACACACACACACACACACACACACACACACACACACACACACACACACACACACACACACACACACACACACACACACACACACACACACACACATACATACATACATACCGACATAGTGACAACATCGCGGGGGTAGTCAGGGAAGCTTCGTATGACTTCAAAACGTCGAGATCTGATGAAAACTCGATTTTTGCAAAACAGGGTGAAAACAATAACTTCCCCATTTTTGAAAATCGTCGATTTTTTTAGCGGGAAGTTAAAAAAATCTCAAAAACCAAAAAAATCGGGAAAATTAAAGTTACAAATAAGAGAAAAAAATCTATTAAACACTGCGTACGTCACTTAAAGATTAAAAAAATCCGATACAACCGAACGACAGTCTGTAATTCGAAAATATGGTTTCGTATCTTCTCTTTATTTATTTTATTTATTTATTAGATTTATATGCCAAGGCTTATAGCCGGATGGAAAATTGTACAGTGTAGTATAATTAATGAATTATAATAAAAAGTGTAATTAAGTAATAAGACAGAAACAGTATAATAAGATGTGATACAATAACTTATGAATGACATATTAGTAACTTAAAACAAGCCAAACTGAAAATATTTAATAGGATTACAAACTGTTTGATACTTCAAGATTGAGAAAAAATTCGAACGCTTTATTTTTGAAACTCTCAAGGGAATGGGAGTTAATAATATCACTCGGTGATTCTTGCCATAGACAAATACTGGATACAATAAAAGAGTGCTTAAAGGTAGCAGTGGCGAAATTAGGCATTTCGAAGGAGATGTAATTATTCTTATTCTTCTTATTATTCTTTACATGCTACTTTTTAAAAGTTTAAAAATTTTCTCAATTTTTCAATTCTAAGATCATATTCCAGCTATGAAAATGCACTCAAGTCATTAACAATCGTGTTTAATAGATTTTTTTCCCATATTGATAACTGTAATTTTTCCGATTTTTTTGGTATTTTGAGATTTTTTTTTAATTTTTAGCGCGTGCTAAAAAATTTCTAGTAGAAATTTATTTCAATGTCGATGGTTCATTTTTTTACATCGACCATCGATGTTTCGATTTAAAAAAAAATCGATGTTTCCCCGAAAAAACATTGATAGTCGAAACATCGATGTATATCGCCCATCCCTAACAAACAGAATTATTTTGTTACTCATCCATATTATTTAAAATATATAAGGACAATTAAGTTTCCAGTTTATTTATTTAAGGAAATAGGTTTTTTTCCGTCAAATTGAATTTCGTTAGTACAGTTTTGTATTTATGGTTTTTCAAGGTTCATTTGCAGTAACTGTTAATTTAATTTATCAGTTGAATATATTGTGATGTAATAAGTTATCGGAATACATTAAAAAGACCCCATTTAACACAAAATAAAATTTGTTTTCGTTTATTTATCTTTTCTTGTGCATATACGGTAGTGATTTTATGTCCAATATTTATTGATATAATTAATAAAATAAGATAATTTTGTGACGACCATATTTTTATTTTACAAATAATTTTTATTTGTAATATAAGTTCTATTATTATTTTATTTTTATTATAATACTATTCTTATTTGTCATATACAATTATTGTTGGTAATATAAATTCGTCCTGCTGCATTTAGTTATTAAATAATCAATGCTAAATCGTAAAAAAAATTACTAAGCAGACTGCCACAAATTTGTTATAGTCTTAGAACGATCCTGTAGAGTTGTGAGAGGTAAATAACGTTTAGCTCTCAGAGCTCAACGATGTAGAGTTGCAGCAGCCAAACGGTATTGTTACTATAAGAATACGTTAACCTACTGGAACTTTTTACAACTAACTACTATAGAGTTCCTATAGCAAAATTTTTTTCTCCGTGTAGGAAGCTTCCCTGACTATTCCCGCGATGGTGTGTGTGTGTGTGTGTGTGTGTGTGTGTGTGTGTGTGTGTAAGTATGTAAACCTCTTATAACTTTTGAACGTTTCAACCGATCGGATCGAGATAGATGGTGATCCAAAGAGTATAATTGCCATTAAATTTCGAGAAAATTTGAATAGATTCGGTTCGCTAGATTTTGAAAAATCTCGAAATCAAAATTTTCAAAAAATGGTTTTTTTGTAATAACTTTTTAACGGCTTTACCGATCGATTCTGAAATCTAATCAGCTCTTAACCTTAAAAACTACGTCGATCGCTACCAGTCCGGTCAAAATCAGTTGATTCGTTCGTGAGATATCATTGTCGAAAAAAATGTTTTTTTCAGAATTTCGATGAAATTTTCAGTCTGAACAGTTCACACTCTGAAATTCTTAAAAGAACTCAGAAAACTGCGTTGAATGCGGTAAACTGCGAAAAAATCGGTTGATTCATTCAAAAGTTAGTGCGGTTTGAAAATTAAAAAAATTGTGTTCTATTAAACTTCTATCAGACTTTTGAGCTCGAAGAGCTCAAAAACGTCATAAGTGCAATTTTAAGCACTTAAGTATGGAGTTAGCGGGAAGCTGCAGGGATGGCCTTTAGGGTCAACCGTTTTTCTAATTTTTTTGTATGTATAAAATTTTAACAATTTCCTTTTTTATTTTTCTGTAAATGTTGAAAAACTTTTTTATAAGGACATATCTATTCACACGTAAAAAAGTCCTAATAAATCCACGCCACGTGAATGTAAGAGCCTTAAATCCACGCTGCGTAAATATAAAGGCCCTTACATTCACGCGGCATGGATTTATCAGGACTTTTTTACGTGTAAAAAGACACTTCTTTTTAATAAATACATTCAATAAATTTTAATATTTCTATCTCTAACCAACGATCTCTTTGATCGCATTTATTTTCATTCCAATATTGATTCCCTTCGCAAATTTTATTTGATTACATCAAAAGAATTCAACAAAAATCAATTTCACCAAAAATTCAGATTTTATAATAGAATATTAATAAAGTTCAGAATACCATACAATGAAGAATTTCTCTTCGATAATTTTTTTTGAGTTAAAAGAATTTCTTTTTGCTTTAGTAAGTAGAAATTTGATAGGGTAGAGTGATTCGATGTATGGTATTCTGAACTTTATTAATATTCTATTATAAAATCTGAATTTTTGGTATAGTTGATTTTTGTTGAATTCTTTTGATGTAATCAAATAAAATTTGCGAAGGGAATCAATATTGGAATGAAAATAAATGCGATCAAAGAGTTCGTTGGTTAGAGATAGAAATATTAAAATCTATTGAATGTATTTATTTAAAAAAAGTATCTTTTTACACGTAAAAAAGTCCTGATAAATCCATGCCGCGTGAATGTAAGGGCCTTTACATTTACGCAGCGTGGATTTAAGGCTCTTACATTCACGTGTCGTGGATTTACTAGGACTTTTTTACGTGTGAATAGATATGTCCTTATATAAAAGTTTTTCAACATTTACAGAAAAATAAAAAAGGAAATTGTTAAAATTTTATACATACAAAAAAATTAGAAAAACGGTTGACCCTAAAGGCCATCTCTGCAGCTTCCCGCTAACTCCATACCTAAGTGCTGAAAATTGCACTTATGACGTTTTTGAGCTCTTCGAGCTCAAAAGTCTGATAAAAGTTTTATAGAACAATATTTTTTGAATTTTCAAACCGCAATAACTTTTGAATGAATCAACCGATTTTCACGCGGTTGACAGCATTCGACGCAGTTTTACCAGCCTCATCAAGGATTTTCAAGTTTGAATTGATAAAATAAGGAAATTCGGAGTAATTAAAAAAAAAAACACTTTTTTAGGTTTTCTTTCGTTCACGATATCTCTCGAACGAAGAATATATGGCGAGGCTTTCGCCTACCTCCGAAGAGGCCGTTTCCTGGGCTCAAAAGAGCTATACACGCACGTATATCTCTCGAACGAATCAACCAATTTTGACCGGATTTGTGGCAATCGACGTGGTTTTTCAACGTTAAGAGCTGATTAGATTTTGGAGTTGATTGATACAGCCGTTTAAAAGTTATTCCAAAAGACGACCTTCAAAAAAAATTTTTTTCTTAGTTTTTTTGAAATTTCTCAAAATCGATCCGAATCGGTTAAAATTCACAGGAAATCTAAGTTTGAGAGAACTCTTTAGAATTCTTATGGCCTTCAAACGTCAAGATCTGATGAAAACTCGATTTTTGCAAAATTGGGTGAAAACAATAACTTCCCGATTTTTGAAAATCTTCGATTTTCTTAGCGGGAAGTTAAAAAATATGTAAAATATTTCAATACCAAACATAAAATTAAATCAAATGTAAGTTAGTCGAATAGGCATGGAATTACCACTGTAACAATACTGAATATCACACTTTGTATAATGTAATAATGAATTATGTCAATAAACAATAATTAAAATTATTAAAAAAGTTTGGAAATTCCAAAAGTGCACGCCTCATAATGCTCATTTATTTTTTAAGAAAAAAATTAATTGTGTAATTTATTTAAAAAAAAAAAATTATAATTAAGTAATTTCTTACAGAGTAATTTTTATTTTTTTTTAATATCGGCGCCCTTTTTTCTTATCATATGCGCACGCAGTCTAAAAAAATCTAGCTTGACCAAGTGGCGCCATAGTTTTCACGTGACAAATAAGAAAAGTTCGTTTGGCTTTGTACGGTTGTATCGTAGTGAATTTTAATAAAGATTCAATTTAAAAAAAATTTGGAAAACGATTGACCCTAACGGCCATCCCGGAAACTTCCCGCTAATTCCATACTTAAGCGCTTAAAATTGCACTTATTACTTTTTGCGCTTTTCGAGCTCATAAATATAATTTTCGTGTCATTTTGAGCTATCCAAGCTCATTCAAAAAATTATTATCGTTAAGACGTGAGTAAAGAAAAAAAAAACAGGGTGAAAACAATAACTTCCTAATTTTTGAAAATCTTCGATTTTGTTAGTGGGAAGTTAAAAATGTCGCAGTGATTTTAAAAAAACACTTGTTTTCAAATCTTTTATTGACGATATCTTTTGAACTAATTAACCGATTTCTACGTTTTTGGCGGCAATCGACGCGGTTTTTTAAGCTCTATAAATTTCGCTATGTCATCAAAAGTGATCCGAGAAGAAATGACGAAGTTATGTGAAAAAAACACTTTTTTCGGTTTTTTTCGGTTTTCTTTCGTTCACGCTATCTCTCGAACGAATCAACCGATTTTGATCGGGTTGACGCCGATCGGCGTGGTTTTTCAAGCTTAAGAGCGGATTAGTTCTTGAAGTTGATCGATAGAGCCGTTTAAAAGATATTCCAAAAAAACTACTTTCAAAAATGATTTTTTTCTTATTTTTTTTAAGATTTTTCAAGATTTCTTAAAATCTATCGGTCCGAATCGGTTCAAATTCTCAGGAAATCTAAGTTCAGCGTAGCCCTTTCGAATGGCACCAACCGCGATGAAATCGGTTCAACCGTTCAAAAGTTATAAGCGAGTCACATAGTCACACACACACACACACACATACATACATACAGACATAGTGACAACATCGCGGGGGTAGTCAGGGAAGCTTCCTGTGACCTTCAAACGTCGAGATCTGATGAAAACTCGATTTTTGCCAAACGGGGTAAAAACAATAACTTCCCGATTTTTGAAAATCTGAGATTTTTAGCGGGAAGTTAAAAATACGTAAACTAGGCCACTGATATGAATCACGGACCAGTTCATCGAATTCTTAAACTAATAAAAAAGGTCCGATCTTGAATTATCAATTTGTTCGGGTGTACATCGTTGGTACATCCAAAATGGGGTGACATCAGGACGTCCACGTAAAATTTTTTTCAAAACGTTTTTTTTTTTCTAAATAGCAACATGAAATGATTTTAGAAAGTAAAAGATGGTTTAATTTGAGTTTTTTTTCGGTGTACATCTACTTATATCATTGTATAAGTGTAATATGGTTGTAATAGAGGCATTTAAAGATCACAAAATTGCTTGACCTTGACGAGTCGAGTATAAAGCACAATCTCACGCGCTTCGCGCTATGAGGCATGCAATTATGTTTGTAAAGTTGGCTGGTACCCATCCAGCATTGACCATCAGTATCTCGGTCATTATTCAAGCAAAAAAATCTGTTTGTGGTCAGTAATTTGTTGCTTTTTTGTTACTCTAACAATAAATTTGTTGTAATAATGTCGATCAAAAAATCAATTGCTAAAATAGGCTTAATGGCTGTATAGAATTTTCTTAGTGCAAACTAAAACCGTAATTAACAAGCTAACATTCATTTATTATGTTATGATTATTATTATTACATACTCATATTGTATGATATCTCTGATAAAAAACCTAAAATAAAATTAAATTATTTTGATTGGAAAACTTGCCCCTACTACTAACTGGCCCTACTCTACCTTAAATTAATAAAAAAAATATCAGCTCAATTTAACAAATAAAGTCTAGAACCAAGAAGATTATATTGAAGGATTTAATTGTCTATATTTAAAAAATTCGTCACAATGATTTTTTTCATTGAATTTTCTTTTGGTTATTTGGATCAATTTTTCTTGCAGTGTAATAATGATGATCAAAAATAAATTGAACCATTCTATGTACAAAAATGCAGTCGTTAGTAAACTATTCAACTATTGATATTAATTTATACATTGGAACTTAAAAAACAAAAATCCTTGCACACGATAATAGATATTCATAAAAAATAATGGAAGATTTTGTCCCCTTAGAATTGAGTAAAAATCAAAAACGTTCAATTGCACCAAAAAGTTATACGTAGAGTGTAATGCTAATTACATTGTATATTCAACACCTCGACAAACTTTTGGCTCGAACCGACTGGGAACTACCTTGAACGTCATGTTTAATCCATTAGATCTATAATTTGTGTAAGCAATGCACAATTCTAATATAAATACCAACAGTTATTTACCATACCTAAATATACTTTTAACGAACAATAATATTTAATTTTTTAAAATTTCATAAAATTTTATAGTTTATATTTATAAATCTCGAATGCGGCCGATTGCATTCAATGGAATCATTTGTGACAATAAAAATTATATTTAATCGTTACCGAATACTAACGAAGTTGCAATCAAATGAATTTAAAGAATTACTACCTATTATATAAAATACAGACATTTAAATTTATCAATTACGACAGATAATGATAATGATCGAAAACCTGTAGCTTTATATTTATATACTTGTATATTTAAACAAATTAATCATTTTTAAAATCAAAAATATAATAATGAAAGTACACTGTAAAAAATTTTTTGGACTCGGTGTGGTGTAAATAATTCGGTGTAAAAATTTTTAACCCGGACGGTGTGAAAATCACACTAGATGTAATATTAAATTTGAACGGTGTGAATCCTAAATTTCACACCACCAAGCGTATAAATGTATTTTCTGAAAATTTCTCATTAATTAATTTGATTGTTTAGTATCAGACTTTTACGATATTAGATTATAAATATAAACATGTAGAAATAAATAATTAAAAGTATGTTTTTTTTTTATATTATGCTATTTTACGGAGTAAAATCATTCCATCGTAAATCTTAATATATTAAGATATATACTTGATATATCATTGGAAAATCTGCAACAAGAATGTTAATATTCAAGTTGTTAAAAATTTATCTAATTATACGGTGGATCCTATATTAGAGTCTATTAATAAAAATTCGAATGTTTATAGTGTTAAATATATTTTTAAAGATATAAGCTCATCCCGATGTTACACTCATCAAGAATCTTCATTTAAGTACCCACATTATTTTTTCATATATATTTATATATGGGTCATTCCATGTCAAATCGACCAATATTTGGAATCGAGGGGAAAAAATTTTTTTGGAAAAGTTATGCAACATTCAAAATTTAACCATTTTAAGATTTTTCAAATTTATTTTTGTAATATCTCGAAAACTATTATAGTTACAGACATGGGCCAAAGTTCATTTTAAAGGGGATACTTAGGGCTATAAAAAAAAATTTTTATGGGTAAAATTTTTGAAAAATTAAAAAGTGGGAAAATTTTAAAATTCAAAAAATTGTGAAAATCAAAGCTTGCCATGAAATTTTTTGCTCATTTTTTTTTACAAAGTACCTCTTACTAATTTTAAAATATCCTGAAATTTTCAAGAGGGTGTATTTTTTTTATTCGAAGATATAAATTTTTGAATTTGGGAAAAAATTTTTTTTTTTTTCAAACTTCGGATGATGTTAAGTTGAATAATTATTTAATTTTGTTATTCTCAATAATAAAAAAATGCAAATATTATCTGTACTACCATCAAATTGGTCAACAGAAAAAATTGTAAATATTTTTGACGCATTAACCTACATGATAAAAAAGGTGAAAGAAAAAGTATATAAATAGTATATATATAATATATACATATATATTAGGGTGTGCCAAAATGTAACTTCCGTGGAGAACCTTTTTAAATTGGAATTTTGAGTTCCGCTCTTAACAGGGTCTGCATTTGGGCATTTCCTGAGATATTTTGGTGTTAGGCGATGTATTTGATTTTCATAGAATTTTTTAACAGGAGATTTAATTGGGTACTTCCGGCCAAATTTTGAATTTTCACCGGAAATGCCCAAACTAAGCTTCTGTTAAAAAATTCTGTGAAAATCAAATACATCGTCTCACACCAAAATATCTCAGGAAATGCCCAAACGCAGCCCCTGTTAAAAGCGGAACGAAAAATTCCATTTTTAAAAGGTTCTTCACGTAAGTTACATTTTGGCACACCCTAATAAATATATATATATATATATATATATATATATATATATATATATATATATATATATATATATATATATATATATATATATATATATGAGAATTGAGGTGGGTACTTAAATGAAGATTCTCGATGAGTGTAACATCGGAATGAGGTTATATCTTTAAAAACGTCAATAGTTAAAAAAGTACAGTGCAATTTAACAGAAGTCATCATTTAAGGAAGTAAAATTTTATTAATTCATAGTTCACAAATCACGGCAATCACATAAAGACTGCAAGGTTGCTAGTAATAGTTATTAAATTCTCAAAGTTATAAATAATAACACGGAATAGTGTAAAACAGTAAATTACACCGTGCTAAATTTACAAGAGTGAAAAATTCACACGGAGGAAATTTTACACCGACATTTCACACTTACACGGCGGTGTAAAAGTCCCTGGGTCCAACTTTACACCGAAATTTTTTACAGTGTATATATTCACTTATCTCGTTGAATTAAGTTTTCGATTAACGTAATTGATTTGGTTGAAATAAACAATCCGAACAAAAACAGTTTCACTGTAAAAAAATCGCGCCAAGTCCACACTGAAAAAAAAATTTTTTTCCACCTAGAATACTAAATTTTTTATTCGAGTTTTCTTGATATAAAAAAACTGGTATTCTTAACCTTAAAATACCACGCTTTATTTATAAGACTAGTTTTTTGACAGTGAGAAAACGGTATTCTTATAGTTAAAAAACTTTCGTATTTTAACCATAAGAATACCAGTTTTTTAACCATAAGGAAACATTTCCTTGGTAGAAAAAAACTTTTTTTTTCAGTGCACATTCATAAGACTATTAGGAAAAAAAAAATTTTTTTTTTCTTTACAAAAAGATACAAAATAAAAAAATTAAAAAATCCAAGTAACCGATATGATTGTTTATGATTTTCAGAAATTAAAAAAAAATTTATTGTAAATTTAAAAATTAAAAAAAAAATTTTAGAACGTACTTGGTGTGCGTCATTGTGTATTTCAATTTTTTTAAAGTCCTAGTTAATAGATTTTACGAATTTCATTAAAAGTAAAATATTTTGCAACCACGCACACTAAATACGTTCTAAAATTTTTTTTTTAATTTTTAAATTTACAATAAGATTTTTTCTAATTTCCGAAAATCATAAACAATCGTATCGGTTACTTGGATTTTTTAATTTTTTTATTTTGTATCTTTTTGTAAAGAAAAAAAAATTTTTTTTTCCTAATAGTCTTATGAACGTGGACTTGGCGCGATTTTTTTACAGTGAAATTGTTTTTGTTCGGATACAATAATCTAACCATCGATTCTGGTCGACTTATTTTTCTGCTTCAAATTTATACGTCATCATGAATGTAACAGTCGGTATTTTGAAAGGGTGGTAGTAATTTGCTTATCACACGGCAACTCACACAATATTTGTTAACTTGCCACTGTATCCCTATTCGTATTTGCCTAGCGCTTCAGGCTTCGAAATATTTTGTTTCTCTCTACCCTTCTTTCTCACTTTCATCCGCCCGGACCGAGAATTTTCTAATTATGTGTTTTATTTTTTTTTTTTTTGCTTTTTATCCAATTAAATGTTTATGATGAACATTTTAATCGAGACATTTGACCATAATGAAAGTTAAATGTGGATGATTTAATGACAATACCCTCTGCAATTAGTATTTAAATTAGTAATTATTAAAATTCTATTATCGGAGAATTTAATTACATTCTCTCGAAAATAATTTGATGAAATAGAGTCTTTTGTGTTGAAACGTGCATTAGATGTAAAATTTCAAGTATTAAATTTCAAATTTGTATGGAAGTTACTCAACAATTTATAAATGTTATGATTATAAAATACGATAAAATAATAAGAATAGTTCGTTACAAAAAATTTTCCGATATGTTTATATCACAAATTTTGATAAATCCATAAATGGTTTGATATATCTATACATAATTTTTGATACGTTCTAATATGATATAATATTCCCAATTATTCAACCATAAGTAATTCTGAAAGTCTTCAACGGAGAGCGCATGATCGCAAAATCATCTCTTTACAAGAGAGTTAAGTTTGTGCTCTCGAGTTCTAAAATGAAAATATTTTTTTTGACTTGCTTGAAGATCTTATCTAACATTAGTTTTTAATTTTCTCGACTAGTAAACTAAGTTTCGTTTAATACATCATGTTGATTGACGTACATATTTCTAAATAAAATTGAAAAATTATGGTGAATTATTTTTTTTTATTTTATGTATGGTCTGAAGTGGCCTCATATGATCCGGTCAGACCAGATATAAAAATTAGTTAAACATGACTATATCAAAAAACTTTTTTACGTATTAGTATACTTTTAAATTAATTTTCCAGCGTACTTGTAAATATTTAACCAAAATCGATTATACTCAAACCAATATTGACAGCTTTAAAATCGCTCGAGAATTATTTGGGCGTGACCTAAGCGAGAAACGTAAAAACAAAACATCGTGAATTTGTTCACGTATTAAATTTCAGAGCTAATAGCAAACGAATTGAGAGCAGATCGAATCTGTTATATTGTTAAACAACATTTTACTCGCATGGTCGGCAGTTCACTTTCACCAAATAGACAATTCAACCGTAAAAAAATTCACACAGACTAGTTGCTATTTAAATGATTTATTTTTCCACAACAAATTCTTCTAATTATGCTAATTCATCGCTGTAAGCTCAAGCTCCTTTAGCTACTAATTCAGATCGCAACTTCAGAATTCCATGTCTGCTGAAAAAAAAATTAGAAAAACGGTTCACCCTAAAGGCCATCCCTGCAGCTTCCCGCTAATTCCATACCTAGGCGCTTAAAATTGTACTTATGAAATTTTTGAGATTTTTGAGCTCAAAATATAATTTATGTGATATTTTGAGCTCGCTGAGTTCAAAGAGATAATATTTCTATGCATTTGAGCTCTTCCAGCTCAAAAGTCTGCCCGAGTCAAAAAGTTTAATCTGTTTTATGATTAATGAAAATTTTTAATATTTTTCATTCAATTTAATTTTATTATGTGTATCTATTTTATATAAGAATTTAATCTGTTTTTGCCCGTACTATTTCCAATTCAGACCAATTTCAGATCATTTTTAATGTTATAATAAAAATGTTTTCTATTGTTTCAAGACCAAAATCAGATTTTTTTGTCACAACCATTTAACTGGTTTTGATCGCATCAAGGTCAAAAACAGACCAAAACGCTGCATAATTTTTAGTCGGTTTTTGATCGCCTGTAGATCAAAACCAGACCTTTTACGAATTAGATAGTAATAATAATAATAATAATAATAATAATAATAATAATATAATAATATAATATAATAATATAATAATAATAGTAATAATAATAATAATAATAATAATATATTTATTTATTTATTTATTAAGATTTCTCAAAATCTACTGATCTGAATCGGTCCAAATTATACTCAAAATCTAAGTTTGTCCAAGCCCTTTCAAATGGCACCAACCGCGATAAAATCGAATCAGCCGTTCAAAAGTTATAAGAGGTTTACATACTTACACACACAGACACACACACACAGATATAGTGACACCCTCGCGGGAATAGTCAGGGAAGCTTCCTAGGACCTTAAAACGTCGAGATCTGATGAAAACTCGATTTTCGAAAAACGGGGTAAAACCAATAACTTCCCGATTTTTGAAAATTTTCAATTTTCTTAGCGGGAAGTTAAAAATAAATCAGATAAATATGTCACTATACTACTGATTATTATTCCAACTCAAATATTGTAACTCACGATGAAAGTAGTCTTAATTAAAATGTTGTTAAAACTAAAAGTTTTAGAAAATTTTGCACTTATCTTATTTCTGATAGTTGTAAAAACTTCATAAGAGTAACAGAGTGTACGTGGTACGAATTAGGGAATCGTTAACGAATCTCTTGAATCAGACATGGAATATTTTCTTAGCGGGAAGTTAAAAAAAAATCCTTTAATGCGATATTTTAAAATCAACTGTTCCAAAATAACAGGCCGCGGTAGTTTAATTTGCAAATAAATCCTCAATTTAAATAAAATTTTGAAGCTTCAGATCCATTTAAAACACAACCCAGTAAATTTACTTAGAAATTGCTCGTTGGAGTATCTTTGAACGTTATTTACACATCTTAATCGATAAAGACTTCTTGACATGTGGAAACTCCTAGTAATTGACATTAGCATTTTTTGAATACACAAAATTGATGGTAACACACAACTTTGAAGGAACATTTTTTATAATTAATACGAATCGAATAATCACATTTAATGTTAATTTTTAGCATCCTGGTTAAAAATTTTTGGTATAGATTTATATATCCTGATCGGATTAGGCTCAATCTATACATGTGAATGAAAAAATAATTTAATATAATTTTTATTTTTGCTATTGGTGTGTATGTCAATTAACATGTCTCATTAAACGAAAATTAGATAAAAAAAATATTTTTCAAAATCAAACTTACTACAATTTTGCTTTTAGAATGTGTTTCAAATCTAGTGATTTTATAACTAACAAGTTATAAATAAGTATTTTCTCTTAAGCTCATTTTGATGCTCTTCCCACTTGATTATTATGTACGTAATAATTTTAAGTATGAGAGTTTATGAATATAAAAATTAGTTCAAAAATCAGAGTTCTAACGAAAGTTCATAATTACGGAAAATTATTTTTATTCGGAAAGTTTGAATCAAAACTGCACGATGAATGAATTATGGAAAAAGGAAAAAAGCGTTAATAATTGTTCCCGCGCATAAAATTTGTGATTTTCTATTCACGCTATGAGAAACAAATAATAATCAAGTAATAAGAGTATACAAGAGAGAAAAGATTAAAAGTAAAAATAGTTGTGCAAGTTTCTTTTATGACAGTACAAAATACAACAACAAGAGCTTGTTCCCGTTGTCGGATTAGATTCAAGAGCAAAATGAAAACTGTGAAGGCAGATGCAATAGTCTACTCCAATTGGAAAATGCCTCCTTTGCCTTTTTTTTTTTTATGCAAAAAAGTATTACAACTTTTTTATGTAGTATTAACCTAAATTAGAACAATAAGAATAAATTTGACTATTATAATAAACGAAATCAGAGTAAGTCCTCTTAGTTTATTATCTAAAACGGAATCTATGGAAATATATAATGCAGTAGAATATGTATTCAACATTTCAATGCTTCGAATATTTCTGTTAAATTTTTATCTTTTCTATTATACGCACAGTGATGAACAAAAAATATCTCTTTTTCTAAAAGTAAAATATAATATCTAGAGGTTTAAATACATCCTGTTTAACCTACTGTAATTATGTACACGGAACAAAAAATTGTAAGAATAGTTTTAGCAAAATTCACCCTTTGTGGCTGTATGGAATTATACGCTCTGAAAATATGTATGCTTCTGAATCGCACTTAAGTGGATTTCTTTTGTAAAATATGTACGCTTAAATGAAGTAGCTTATGACACTTTTTTTGGTTACCATTAAATCTCACGTCTGTTCTTGATAAAAAATTAATCTAAGATTAATCGTTTACTTTAACAATTTCATAGATATTCAGTCAAATTGCGTTTTTTGTAATCCAAAAATTTCTTTTATATCTTACATGTTTCAAACCTAATAAACGAAAACATTGACTCATCGAACCAAATTAAAACATCCAAAATACTATTTAAAAATGAAACAAAAGCTTATAGGCGTTTGTATTGCTTCCTTAGCGTTTGGATTGGTTCCTTTTAACCCGTTGAGGACACATGGGGTCCAGTGTACCCCAGGCGAACTTTGAGGCAATTTTAAATTTAGAGAGAGATTTATAAATGAAACTTCGTTTCATTTACGACTGATTTCATTGATATTCTTCAAGATATTTCTATTTTTTTATTGTAATAATTATAATAAAAGAGTTTTATGACGAAAAACTAAATCTATTTATATTATTTATAAAATATATTGGTTTCCGAATAAAATAGCGTCGGTTTTTTTTTTCAATATCGTAAAAATAAAAATTTCTGGGATTTTTTTCGTAAAAAAAGTTCAATTTCGTAAGTTTTTTTTTCTAAACGATTTTTCAGTATTTTAAAATTGTTTTAAATTAAAAATAACTATTAAGATATTTAGAGGAAATGTTATATTAAAGTTTGGTGCCAATTATAAGTCAATACATCACATAGAAAACGAATTAGAACTGTTTTGCTGAGTGGGGTCCACTGGACCCCGTGTGTCCTCAACGTAATTTTTACGATGTGTGTCCTTAACGAGTTAAAAAAATTTCTTGAAATAAAACCCTTAAAAAAAAGTAGAGCATTAAATTTCCTACCGAAATATGTATCGCACTTTTTTAAACTTCAAAATTGATACTGGAAAAAAAAATTCCAAAGTTAAAAAATTTTTTTTCCTGTGTTATTTAAATGGAAAAAATTTCGATTCATAACCTCTAAATATCATACTAAGGGTTCAAAATTTGACAGAATTAATATTTTTGCGTCTTTTAATGAAATTTCAATTACTTTAAAAAAAAAAAAAAAAAAATAAGACCATTTGGCATCCGAAATGGAAGTATATTTCATTTTCTTTCATTTCTATGGACAAAATAACTGCGGGGGTAAAATTTTTTAAAAATGATATTTTTTGATTCAGAAAAACATGTAAGTTTAAGCTTAATTTCTCAGCTTTCAGATACATTCTACAGAAATCAAATATCTCGGTGCGTTCAAAATTTAATGTTATGTACATCAAATCAAAGGCAATTTGATGAGCTCTCCATGAATTTTTTGAAAATTAGCTATCTCTTCAATTAAAAGTTATACATCAATGAAGTGACCGAAAACGTGACTATCACTATTTTGAAAATTTTAAATGGCCTCCATTTCCAAACTAATTGACCGATTTTGCTCATCTTCGAGCTCTTCCAAGGTAATTAATTACCCGAGTAAAAACAGAATTCCGCCGCACCACCACCGCAACACCGCTGCACGGCTTTTTAAGCGCCGCACCACCGCTGCACTACAGCCGTGACAATTTTGATTATTTTACAAGTGCCGCATCACCACCGCACCACCGCCGTGACAAGTAAAGAATTTATCTATTCGCCGCACTATACCGCCGCACCAGCGCCGTGACAAGTAAATAAATTGCTATTCGCCGCACCACCGCCGCACCACAGCTGTGACGCGCCCGGGTACAAATAAAATTATTAATTTTCACGAAAAAATAATAAATTTCGTTCGACCGCCGCACCACCGCTGCACCATACCGCTGTTTGATGATATATACATTGAAATAAAATATTTTTTGATCATTCAAATAGCTTAACTAAATTTTTTTAGTTAACTATGGCTTGCAGCGCAGTTGGCAATGTTCGAGACTTCCATGCAGACGATCCAGGTACAAATCCCATCACAGTTCAATTTTAAAAATTCTTTCAGAGTATTTCGATAGGCGCACTGCTTCTGTGTAACCCGAGGACGAAATTAAAAATCTACATTAACAACCCACACTGAAAAAATATATATGCGCATATATGCTGACAAAAATATATATACGTCGCACATATAAAATATATACGCCACATACTTTTTTTTTGCCCCCGTATATGCGGCGTATATTTTTTTTCATAATAATTTCGCGGTGCTTTGGCCTGATTTAAAAAAATTTTTTTTTTGAATATTAGGCATTTGATTAAAAGGAGGTTAATCAATAGGTCTTACATTAATATTTCTAGTCGCATTATTTATTAATTAATTATTAATTAATTAATTATTTATTAATTAATTATTGCGTAATAAATTAATTATGATACCATTTTTTGTGAAATTGTAGGTATGACTTATCATTGGTGCGGCGGTAGGCAGCGGTGGTGCGGCGATGCTAGGGAGAGTAAATTTTTAGCATGCGGCGTAATAGTTCGCCAAACAGCGGTCGTGCAGCGGTGGTACGGCGGTATGATGCGGTGGTGGTGCGGCGGTCGAACGAAATTTATTATTTTTCCGTAAAAAATAATTATTTCATTTTTACTCGGGATACCCAAAAAATATGTGTACCAAGTTTCATCCAGATCGGTTGAAAACTTTTGCAGATATTCTGATGATAAGGTCAGTTATATTACATATATATTATAAATACATATTAGAGTGATTTTTTTTTTTACTTTTTTTTTTTTTCGGTCCCATCGTGAATTCTTGTTGGAAATATCCAAAAAAAAATTCCCTGAAAATTTGAGCCCTTAATATTAATTTAAGTCCTCAAACAAGGCATGTGAAGTCTTTTGAAGGATTTCCCATTGAAAATACACAAAAACTCTGATTTTTAATTTTTGAATTTCTCAAGCTCAGCGGCATTTCATGGGATCACTTTGACCGAAGATGGTTTTTATTCAGAATTGATTGCTCTACAAAAGTGCCCATTGCGGCAAAGTCGTAACTCACACTGGTGAGGCAGTATGGACCACTGAACCTGATTTTTCCATCAAATTCGCGTTTTTTCGCATTTATTTCGTAAATAACAAGAGCTACGGTAAAAAATGTGAATGACAAACTTGTAGGGAATTCAATTTTCTACAAAAAAAAATCCTATAGACCAAATCGCTAAGATCAATATTAAGCGAGAAATTAAGACTTAAATTGATTTTTCCGTCAAATTTTGGCTGATCATTGGTTTTAACTTATCTATATCTTGTTTTCTTTCTCTGTAGTATTATATTTTTTCTTCAATATATATTTTTAAGGCTAGAAAAGTAGGATATGATAAATATCTTAGATTACAAAAGTTTATATATAAAGAATAGACTGTATCAAAAAAATCGACTATTTTTTTTTTTAAAACTATACGGAAAACATTGTTCAGGATACTGAAAAAAGGCGCCTGGTAAAACGGGAGCTCTTAATTTTAATATTAAGTTGTGCCTCATAACGATTTTCCATTTTCCGTTTAATTAACATTGGAAATTTTTTTGTGCTTAGTTTGGAATTTTGTAGCTCTTTAACGAATAGTTGAATTGTTTAAGTCACAAAGTATTCTTGTAAAAAATTGAACGTTCTTCAAAAAAGGTCTCTAATAATTTTTTGATAAATGCAATCCTTCAAAAGTTATTCGAATTGGAAATTGACACTCATAAAAATTTTAAAGTTTTTTTTACTAAAGAATTCTGTAGCTCTTCAACGATTAGTTGCATTGCTTAGGTCAAAACATATTCTTGTAGGAAA
Source organism: Cotesia glomerata (assembly GCF_020080835.1). Taxonomy (NCBI): domain Eukaryota; kingdom Metazoa; phylum Arthropoda; class Insecta; order Hymenoptera; family Braconidae; genus Cotesia; species Cotesia glomerata. Next base: position 22,517,750 of record NC_058159.1, on the reverse strand, counting down.
TTAAACGCTCTTTAAAAAAGGTTTCTTATAATTTTTTGAGAAATGCAATCCTTCAAAAGTTATTCCAATTGAAATTTGACAATATTGAAAATTTTAAAGTTTTTTTTACTTTTTGGGGCATCTAATTAATTTATTGCAGAATTATACTCAAAATTCCTTTTCCTCCGATTTTTTACTGAATATAAAAATTATTTAAACGATATTTTAGCCGTAAATGCATTTAAAAATGTGTATTTTATATAAATGCATTTAAAAAGTGTATTTTATATAAATAATAAACAAATAATATACATTAGAAGAAAAAAGCTGGATAAAAAAAAAACAATAATTAAAATCTTTATATCAGAAAAAAGTAATTAGAGAAAGAATTTTTAAATACAACTAATTGTTGAGCTACAAAATTCCTTAGTAAAAAATTAGGAAAACAGTTCACCCTGAAGGCCATCCCTGCAACTTCCCTCTACTTTCGTACCCGTACTGAAAAAAAATATATGCCGCATATACGGGGGCAAAAAAAAAGTATGTGGCGTATATATTTTATATGTGCGACGTATATGTATTTTTGTCATTATATATGCGTATATATATTTTTTCAGTGTGGGTAATTAAGCGCTCAAAATTGCACTTGTGACAAATAATTCAACTATTCGTTAAAGAGCTACAAAATTCCAAACTAAGCACAAAAAAATTTCCCATGTTAATTAAATGGAAAATGGAAAACCGTGATGAGGCACAACTTAATATTAAAATTAAGAGCTCCCGTTTTACCAGGCGCCTTTTTTCGGTATCCTGAACAATATTTTCCGTATAGTTTTCAAAAAAAAAATAATCGATTTTTTTGATACAGCCTATTCTTTATATATAAGCTTTTGTAATATAAGATATTTATCATATCCTACTTTTCTAGCCTTAAAAAAATATAATATTACAGAGGGAGCGGCATGATGGCCGAGCGGGTTAAGTCATTATCCCATTAGTTCGCTCGCACATCATGACGTGAGGCGAGGGTACGAGCCCCGACGGTTGTTCGAATAGTTTCAACACCAACCGTCGGGGGTCGTTCCGGTAGACGAACTGTACTGGCATGGGTTTTCTCTGTGGTTCCCCATCGCCACTATTCCAACAACCGATAGAAAGGGATGAGGAATAGGGTAAATACAGTACAGAAAGCACAAGTCGGTCCACAGCCGCAGTGATAATAATAAAGATTTGAGTATATAAATGTGCGAAAAATAAGGTTGATTATGTAGTGAAAATACAGGAGTGAAAAAAGGACGTGCTGGGGTCCAAAAAAACGTTGAATAAACAAGGACAGTATAAAAAACACAAGACGGTGGCGCACTCGCGGAATGCGACAGCTACCATCTACCCAGCCTTGTAAAAACCAAGAACGGTATACAAGTAAAAATCGAAATAATAAAATAATATAATATTACAGAGAAAGAAAACAAGATATAGATAAGTTAAAACCAATGATCAGCCAAAATTTGACGGAAAAATCAATTTAAGTCTTAATTTCTCGCTTAATATTGATCTTAGCGATTTGGTCTATAGGATTTTTTTTTGTAGAAAATTGAATTCCCTACAAGTTTGTCATTCACATTTTTTACCGTAGCTCTTGTTATTTACGAAATAAATGCGAAAAAACGCGAATTTGATGGAAAAATCAGGTTCAGTGGTCCATACTGCCTCACCAGTGTGAGTTACGACTTTGCCGCAATGGGCACTTTTGTAGAGCAATCAATTCTGAATAAAAACCATCTTCGGTCAAAGTGATCCCATGAAATGCCGCTGAGCTTGAGAAATTCAAAAATTAAAAATCAGAGTTTTTGTGTATTTTCAATGGGAAATCTTCACATGCCTTGTTTGAGGACTTAAATTAATATTAAGGGCTCAAACTTTCAGAGAATTTTTTTTTTTTAGTATTTCCAACAAGAATTCACGATGGGACCGAAAAAAAAAAAGTAAAAAAAAAATCACATGGTATTTTTGGAACTTATTTGACTAATTATGACAAATGCCAGTAAAATCAGATGAAAATTCCATCATTAGGATTAATGCAATAGTTATAGATTCCTAACGAAATTTACCTAATTAGCCGATTTGTTGGTACACTCTATTGTACATACTAATTTATTTAGCTCTTTTATTAGATTGATATCCGTTAGACCTTTTAGTTAAATAATAAATAAACAAAAAAATTAAGAAAACGGTTGACCCTAAAGGCCATCCCTGTAACTTCCCGCTAATTTCGTTAATACCTGGCCGCTTTTTTAAGCTCTTCGAGCTCAAAAAGATACCTTTTCTATGCTTTTGAGCTCTTTGAAGAAGTTTCATCGAACACTATTTTTTGAATTTTCAAATCGCAACAACTTTTGAATGAATGAACCGATTTTTACGTGGTTGGCGGCATTCTACGCAGTTTTTTAAGCCTCACAAAGAATCTCAAAGTTTAAATTGATCGCGCGAGGAATTTCGGAGTTATTCCGAAAAAACACTTTTTTCGGTTTTCTTTCGTTCACGATATCTCTCAAACGAATCAACCGATTTTGACCGGATTGGCGGCGATCGACGTGGTTCTTCAAGGCTGATTAGTTTTTGGAATCGATCGGTAGAGCCGTTTAAAAGTTATCCCAACAAAACCACTTCTGAAAAAATTTTTTTTCCTATTTTTTTTGAGATTTCTCCAAATTTCTCAAAATCTATCAGTCCGAATCGGTTCAAATTAACAGGAAATCTAAGTTTGGCGAAGTCCTTTCGAATGGCACCAACTGCGATGAAATCGGTTCAACCGTTCAAAAGTTATAAGAGGTTTACATACTTACACACACAGACACACACACAGAGATATAGTGACACCCTCGCGGGAATAGTCAGGGAAGCTTCCTAGGACCTTAAAACGTCGAGATCTGATGAAAACTCGATTTTCGAAAAACGGAGTAAAACCAATAACTTCCCGATTTTTGAAAATTTTCAATTTTCTTAGCGGGAAGTTAAAAATAAATCAGATAAATGTCACTATACTACTGATTATTATTCCAACTCAAATATTGTAACCTACGATGAAAGTAGTCTTAATTAAAATGTTGTTAAAACTAAAAGTTTTAGAAAATTTTGCACTATCTTATTTCTGATAGTTGTAAAAACTTCATAAGAGTAACAGAGTGTACGTGGTACGAATTAGGGAATCGTTAACGAATCTCTTGAATCGGACATGGAATATTTTTTCCTTGTTTTATTTTCGGGAAAATTTTATTATAATTTTATTCAAAATTTTATTATATATAAAATAGTCGCCTCAAATTGACATACCCTAATAAACACGTTATATGTATGATATTTTAAAAATTCTTTGATTCAGTTTATTATAAAAATAAAATAGATCGGAAAGAATTTTTGCAGAGGTCAATTCAAAGTAAAAAGATTGTCAAAAATAATCATTAAAAATTTTTTTTCATGCAATTTGAAAGTTTTTAAACTTTTTAAAGGATCTTTCAGTCGAAAAAACTCTTAAAATAAAACAACTTGAGAGAATAGGTAATACCAAATGGTAACACTTAAATGAAATAATATAATTAAATCCTCACCGCGCTTGGATGCAATTGTAATTAAAGTCTGTATTTTTTGTACTCCAACAATTTAGAATGTAAATAAAAGTGATAAATGAAATTATAAATGTTAATAAAATTAAATTAATTGAATTGTGTTATTAGAATAGTGAGTGATGTGAAAACAAAAGCAAGTGTCGGTGAACAAAGTACGAAAGATAATAGCGGAATTTTAGTGAAAAGGAGTAAGAGAAAAGGAGTGAGCGCGACTGAAGAAACTGACAGTGGTAATGAGAGGGGAGGACAGAGAAAGATGGTGTGCATTCAACTCGTCCGATCTTTACCGTGAGAGCGCACAAAATGCCGTCGTCGTTTAGCGTTAATTAATTTGACGAGAGAAATAAGCGACGATACTACTGCCAAGACAGTTGACTGGGAAACAATGGCTTAGTTATAGTCCTCTGAGTAGAACTTTTATCTTATATATTATTTCGAATACCGTCAATATACCAAAAATAGGGCTTTATTCAAATAACGCAGACATTTTTAGGAGTTTATGGATTTTTACTGATTATATACCTCAAGAAGAGATAGTAATGCTTATCGTAAGATGGACACTGTTGCTTAATGTATATAGAATAAGCGAAAAGGAAATTTAGTATGGACTGGGTAGCTCAAATGGTAGAGTAGCCGACATGTCTTCGGAAGGTTTTGGGTTCGAATCCCAGTCTGAGCTATAGCAAGCCTTCGCTTCAGACGTTTAAATTACGCCCGTTTTGAACCTTCCCACCACAAACCTTAAGCTCATATCGAAATATCATTGCTGTCAGTAAACCGTCACTTTACGGTCTTGTGACATAAATATCTATTTCATCAAAAATCATAAAAGAATCTTGTGGAAATTTATTTTAGTCCTGAACTGCCGTTTAATTTTGATGCGATTTCTGATCACTAAAATACCAGTATTGAAGAAAAGAAGAATATTCTTTTCTTCAAAGCCAGAACTTTTACATTTTTTTTCCGCTATTCCTCATATATGCATGAGGACTGTTACTCTGAAAATTTTCGAACGAATGATCCAAAAACTAGAATCTTAGCAAAATAACTGTTTGTATCTTGACATCAATTTTTTAGTAAGATGAGCTTATTTGTGATTGATATCGAATCTGTACTTCTTCATTATTGCAACCTATATTTTCGGTGGAGTCAACGGACTTTACTGGTAACTTCAACCGAAAAAAGCCCATTATTTCGGTGAAAATTACCGATTTTTTCGGTTCAGTCAACCTAGTGCCAATCGGTAGACGCTACACGGAAAAAAATTAACTGTTGCTGCAACAGGATTTTCCTGCAGCTGCAACATGACTCTCCTGTTGCAGCAACAGGATTTTCATGTAGCTCTAACAGAAGGCAGCCATGTTGCAGCAACAGGATAAAGTCCTGTTGCAGCAACAGGATTACTACTGTTATTGCGACTTAATAGTAAAATATAGTTGGGTCATTCCATGTCAAATTGACCTACAGTTGGAATTGACCCCTTTTGATTTGGATAAATTTTGATCAGAAATTTCCTTTTATCATACAACGAACTTCTGCCAGACGAAAAAAAATTAAAAAATTCTATTCAAAAGATATGCAAATTCAAAATTTCGCTATTTTTTCAGTTTTTTAATTTTGTTTTTGGAATATCTCGAACGCTATTATAGATACGGGAATGGCCTTTCGTTTGTTTGAAACCCCTTTCAGGGGACACTTGGGGCTATTGAAAAAAAAAATATTTTGGAAAAAAATTTTGAAAAATGCCAAATTTGTCAAATTTTAAATTTTTGAAAATCGTTAAAAATCTCGATTGACATTAAAATTTTGGCTCAATTTTTTTTTGTATAGTACCTTGTACTGATCTTAAAAGACCCTGAAATTTTTAGAACTGTTTTTTTTTAAATATGAATTTTTGAATTTCAAAAAAAAATTTTTTCTTATTTTTTGCAACTTTTAAATAAGGTAAAGTTATGCAGATACATAGTATTGTAATTTTGAGCATTAAAAAATTAAATGCACGACGTGGAAATATTAAATAATAAAATAATTTTAACTTTTTTTTATTTTTTTGAAGTAATCTTAAAGTCAGGCTTAACGCATGATATAATTGTTATTCGTCGTTTTTTTACTTCATTTAAATTTTTCGACGCCATTTATCGTCTTTTTAAGATGGAAATGATTTTAAATTTGGGATTTTCCTGCAGCTGCAACATGACTGCTTCCTGTTGCAGCAACAGTTAATTTTTTTCCGTGTACCAATTATTTTTTTCTGCGTAGTTTTAATGACTATATATTTCAGCAGCAATTCGGTTTTTTATTTTTTATATTACATAAATTACAGTCTAAGAACAAAAATTTTCAAACAACACAGTGTAAAAAGAATGTCTGTGGATCTGCTCATATCGAAGTTAAGATGTCCTGTAAAGTTTAACCTACAATGTAAATTGGCATGGAGTAAACAATATAACGACAGTCACACACATTTATATGTGTTATTGGAAGTAACGAAATCTGTGTAAACAACTTTAAATTAGCTCGACTCGATGCTGATTTTATTTTGTTATTAGTTTAAGTTTATTTATTAAACGAAATGAAATTAGTTGATATGCAGCCATCCACCAACTATTTCTCGTAGGGAATATTTTATAATTATTAATAAATCTTCTTTGGTGATAACAAATATTTCTTTCAATATAGTAAGGCTTTGTTAGCAATGAAAATATTTATTTAATATGCAGGCGTTACTTGTTTTATTGTAGTAAAAATTTTCAATAAATGAAAAAAATGTTTTTTATTCCCAACAATGTCATGTAACAAAATTTTTAATAATCAATTTATTACTTCCTAACAAATTGTTCTATCAAGTTATCAGAATTTTCCTTTTTAGTTTAACGCTATTCTGTTTTATTCTGACCAAATTGTATTTGTTTCAGACTAACTGATTCAAGAATCTTATCCCACGACAAGTGGTACCGCGACAACTGATACCGTAGCAATTGATCCCATCGACAGCTGATCCCGTATAAATATATGATACAATCATAAGTAGATCCCGACGAGGCTTTAATCCTGTATTAAGTTCATTATCAGCACCTTTAGGGATCAATAAGTTGTATTAATATTCAAAAAAGTTAAATATTCACTATAAAAATTTCTAACCCGAAATTTCCACGCAAACTATTTTTGTCGCAATAACAGATAATTTTTTACTGTGTAGAAGGTCAATTAGAAACTTACAATCTTATTCGAATTATCAAACTGAACGAATATAATTTCCCAAAAAAAATGTTTATACATGCTTTTATTAGAAAATTAATCGTTACTTTAAAATTCAATTTTTATATGTCATTTTCTAACTTCTATGTCCTATCAATTATCTTGTTCTAGCAATTTCGACAAGAACATAAAATTCTATTTATCACTATGATCGTTTTGGCGTTGAATTTAGAATTTAAATAAGAAAATTAGTTTCCGGAATGTAATCTGTACTTCTTAATTTGCCCAGAATAATATGTAACGACATCACGGCGCTCATTTAAATTTCACATTTATCTTCCGTAAGTACTATACAGAACGGTCTTGTATTTTACAGAGAGAAATTACCCAAGTGATCAAGCGTATTTTATACCTATTGACCTGATCGATACACGGAACAAAATGAATACTGATCAGCTATAGTGCGATTAATAAAAAAAAAAAATCATTATAAATAGTAAAATTGACTTTTATTTTTTTTGTTAAGTGGAATCATCATCAATGTTCGTTTTTGTGACTTTCCAAAATTACAAGCAGAAAATGTGAATGGTTATTCGACTTTAATTGTTATAATGTTTGAAAGCAAAGTTGTATGTATCCTATATCACGCATTCAATGAAAATTTTCAGAGTATCACCTTCATCAGCGTGAAATTTTTGATGTAATTTGATTATACAGAGCATTGACGTGAACATTTTATTATTTTCCAATAGATATTTCGTAAAATATCCATTCCGTTTCACTAATTTTAATATTGTTTGTTATTAGTTGTTGTTATTATTACATTTTTTTCGTACTATATTTGTCAGTATCTATCGTTTGAATGAACTAAAATAAAAAATTAAAAAAATGAACAACAATAAATATAATAAAAAAAAAATATGTGCTGCACTCTTTTAAAAAGCATAGCGGCCGACTAACACGCGGTCTGATCATGCATTAACTTGCACTACTAGCTCATACGTTTTTATATTTATAAATATAATAGCACCAGCCTACGCCAATCGATAAAATTTACCGTTCATTAACAACAAATTTATTCATCTAAATTTAATACCAACTGCTAACGTCATTAAAAATTTTTTTTTTTATTAATATGAATAATAACTTAAAAATAGAACGATAAAAGGAATATTGATTTTAAAAACAATAAATAGATTGTTGACACAGATCTATAAACATAACAATTGTGTTTTCCCTGCTGGGCTCAAGCAGGCGATTCAGCTTTTCATTTCAACAGCGTTTCCTGGCCAAAAGATGCCAAAGCTACCAAGAAAGGAAGTTACGAGGAAGCACAGTCGAGTGAATTGCAATAACGGCGTCGAGACGTCTAGAGCGTAATGCCTGATAGCTAAGTTCAACTCTCAATAACCGTGTAACAACAAGATTGATACCAATTTATTATAATTAGTAATAATAATAATGAATAACTCTGAGCAACATACATATGACTGTTTTCTATATTTTTTAAATTTATTCAGACAAAGATTTTTTTTTGCAATAAAATATAAGGCTTATTGTTAATCGATATAACTGGAAAAAAATCGTAACAAGAACTTTAATAAGCATAAAATTCTTTAATTTAACATGTAATTAATTTTTTTTCTATAAATGGGACTAAAATTTCATAAAGTTACAAGACTAAATTGTAAAAAAATTTTTTGTAATTAGAACAAAAGAAAAAGTTAAGTTTTGAAGCTCGAAGAAAAAAGTTCAAAGTTCCATTTAAAACCAATATTTCAATAGCGAAAATTTTGCCGGAACTTACTGCTACATTCCTCGTGGTTTAATGATTATATAACTATTTCAATTAATTGTAAATCAATCTATTTAAATTAAGTTTTGGTACGCTCAATGTTAATTAATAATTTTGATTAAGAATAAAAGATTCAATGAGTTGTAATAATTATACTAAAAAAAGTTTTAAATGATCGCATTTTTATGAAGATCTTAGTCTATTGTTTTTTGTTCTACTATGTATTAATAATTTCATTAGAAAGCTAATTTAACATATCTAGGAATTTATAATGCTATTCAACGCATTAAATCTGAAGACATATTAATGGGTAATTTCTATAAAACATTTAATTTAAATATGTTTAATTACATAAAAAATACGTGTGTTAAGATTGAACACATTGGAAATACATAACTCATCAACACGGATGAAACGTGTAAAATAACGCACCAGATGTGTTAAAAGTATACTTTAAATGTGTTATTTTAATGCATGTAATTTAATTTACACGTTTAGATGTGTTAATAAAATGTATGTAAAAAATAGTACTATAAAAAATAGTAAGCTAATCGGTTTTAGGTAAAAGAAAATTTACCTCTGGCTATCATTTAAAAAGCTATTCGTGCTAATTTTCCCGTAATTTTACATTAATTTTTAATCAATTTGTTTAAAAATTTTGAAATGTCTTCTTTGAGCCAATTAAATTTGACCAATTCTATAACCTGAGATTATTTCAATCAATTAATCTATTAAGAACAATAACAATATTAAAAATGAATTATAAATCACAAAGCACAAACACACCTTTTGAAATAGTGTCTTCACTTGGAGTAATAAAATAAATAATAAAAAATGTCCTTTATTCACCACCGTAATATATATGCATATATTTATTCCGTAGATTATTCTCTTTGAGTGTGTCGCACAGGATTAAAGCATTCTCGTCATCTCATCGTCGACTGGGTGAGAAACGAGTGTCAGTAGAAATGCAGAGGCGACGCGTGGGCAGTGAAACTGACGGTGCGGATATTGCAAGGATAACGAGAACGACATACCAAGGACAAACATTATTTCAACAACTATTTTTTTTTATTTTTCTTTTTTAATTATAAACCTGTTTTTTTTTTTTTTTTTTCGTAAAAAATTTGTTTATAAATTCAAATTCCACATGTATTATCAATTGTTATTAATCATAATTTATTTATGTTTATGTTTTTTCAGTAATTGTTAAATTGAATTAAAAATTTTTTTTATTAAAACACCAGACCAGCAGAATAACACATTTAAAAAAGTTTCCACTGATTAAATTATAAATAATAATTAATATTAAATCACACAAGTATTAAATCACACACGCATAATCACATGCACACATTGCTTTTTTGTACGGTAAAAAGCTAACCGAAGCGCGCTTAACAGTCGCCGCGGTAAAACTACTGGGGATTTCTGGTGCTTTAGAGACCCGGCCGGGTAGCTCCCATGGCAACCCTACTACCCGCCAACCATTTCCCCTTTTCCAACTTCTCCTATCCGCACACACTTGCTGTACTTGCTGTCCTACTGTTCTCACCCCTGCGCTTCTCGTTTACTCCCACTCCTGGATCTTCAGCAACCGTTCCACCCCTCACTGACAACAAACCTTATCCCCGCTTGAAGATTCAACAGAACCCTACTTTCCGAACGCATAACAGACAAACTAACGGGCTGCAGCAACGCCATCTGCATCACCTTTTAACCTGCGCGGTAATTTCACGCGCGCATGTGTGATGGTATTTATCCATGTCTACGAGGTGTTTGAAAGAAGTGAATTTTCGCCTGCGGAAATAGTAAAGTTTTTTTATTCTAGTCTAGAAGTTGCAAATTTTTGGCGTTCTTCTAGGTTCGTTAATAGAAAAACAAAAAAATTTAATCATGTATTTTCTTTGGAGTAAACGGAAAATTCCGAAAAATAAAAAAAATTAATAGCTTTTTTGTTACTAAACCAGAGAAATAAAATTAAAAAAAAAAAAAAATTAGGAAAACGGTTGACCCTGAAGGTCATCCCTGCAACTTCCCGCTAATTCCATACCTAGGCGCTTAAAATTGCACTGATGATGTTTTTGAGCTCGAAGAGCTCAAAAATACAATTTATGTCTTATTATGAGCTCAAAGAGATGACTTTCCTATGCTTTTGAGCTCTTCGAGCTCAAAAGTTTTATCAACGTTCGATGAAACACGATTTTTAAAATTTTCAAACTGCTATAACTTTTGAATGAATCAATCGATTTTCACGCGGTTGACGGCGATCGATGTGGTTTTTTGAGCTCTATAAAAAATTGAAGACAAAAAAATTTATTTGATTAAGCATTTCGGAGTTGTTACAAAAAAACACTTTTTTTGATTTTTTTCGACAACGATATCTCACGAACGCATCAACCGATTCTGACGCTTTAGGTGGCGATCGATGCGGGTATTCAAGGTTAAAAGCTGATTAGTTTTTGAGGTCGATCGGTTCAGCCAATTCGGAGATATTTTGAAAAAACGAAAAAAAAAACAACTTTTTTTTGCAATTTCTCGAAATCTACCGGTCCGAATTAGTTCCAACTTACAGGAAATCTAAGTTTGGCGATGCCCTTTCGAATGACACCAACTGCGATCAAATCGGTCAAGCTGCTCCGAAGTTATAAGAGGTTTACACACATACACACACACACACACACACACACACACACACACACACACACACACACACACACACACACATACATACATACAGACGTACGGACATCATCGTAAAAATAGTCAGGAAAGCTCCTTAGAGGGCTTCAAAACGTCGAAATCTGTTGAAACCTCAATTTTTGCGAAACGGGGTAAAACCAATGACTTCCCGATTTTTCGAAAATCATTGATTTTCTTAGTGGGAAGTTAAAAATTATCTAAAAATTTTTAAATAACTATAACTTTTGAACACCTCATTCTATTTTGATTTACTTGGTGCCATTCGACGCCGTTTTTCAAGTACTAAGATTTTTTCTAGAGTCTTCTTCGATAGATCGAAGAATTTGAAAGTTCTATAAAAAATCTCTGAATACTGCAGTTTATTAGTCAAATATTTCGAATATAATTTCGAAAAAATTTAAGAAAATATTTTGAAATAGTAATAACTTTTGAAATAATTTTAATTATTTCAATGTGTTACATAATTTACACTTTTTTTATGAATTGTCAAAAAAAAATTTTCAAAATAACATGCATCAACATTTTTTTTGATTGTTTTTAGAAAATAAAAATGACAGAAAAATTTTTTATTTAATTTCAAATTTTTGGTTTGTTTAATAGAAAAGAAGTTATCAACTTTAAAATTTAAACTTTTTTAATTTTGTCAATACCAGAACCTACATAATGATTAGATGGAGAAAGATAAAATGAGCGAAGAATAAGATAAAAATGATAAAGCTTGAAGAAGAACAATAATAATAAATAAACAGTCACAGAAAGCTCGTGGCAGCGCTGAAGCCGTGATTGTAGCTCTCGCATATACCCGAGTTTTCGTCTGTCTATGCATCACTAAAACCATAAAGAGCTTTCATTAGTATCTGCAGGCAAGTGAGCGAAAGCTTTTTTCACTCCACCCCGCGCTAGGAAAAACTCTTGGGCTTTTTCCGCTGGCTAAACTTATTTCTTTTCCGTGGTTTCCTACTGAACCGTACTGAGAAGTTTTGTAAGAAAGGGTGAAGAATTATAACGTTTGGGAGCAACGGGGTAGAGCGAGAGAGAAAAAGGGGTACGAAAGAAATGGAAAGAGATTTTTTACCCAGTGGCGGCTTGCGCACATGTTTTAGTTGTGAGATTTATTTTTTTTTTTTCGGCTGATGATGTGAGTAATGATTATGGCAAGTGTTTTGTTACTTTTTTATTCCTGCCCGAGTTTTTCTTTTCTTTTTCTTCATTCTTTTTATTTGAATGAGTAGCTGTCGGGTCGTAAAGTCTGCTTGCGAGATACGACTGCGTTCATTAGCTTGAAAAGTCACAAGCGGATTGTTTAAACTTTTTTTCCCCCGTTTTTTACTTTTTGCAAAGTCGAATTTTTGTTTTAATTAACGCGATTGGTGAGCTCCAAGGCCTTACTGATTTGATGAATTTGAATTAAATTTTATGTGCTTAATGTTGAATTAAATAAATACAGTGTTGATTGCACTCAATTGAGAAATTTACGGATGAAGAAAAATTCTTGGTCGAAAAAAAACGTTCGTAGCTAAAATTTTTTTCGGTGGAGGAAAAAATTTTATTGCATTTTTATTTTGCACAATTAAAACAAGATTTTCATTGTACTTTAAAAATTGAAAATCTTCCTGTGTAGAAATCCGATGAAAATTCGTATAAATTAACCAGATAAAAGTGTAATTAAATTTAAAAATAACCTTCTATTTATTGGATTTCACTCATCTCGTTAGCGTGACTGAAATGAAAAAAACTATCTGTTTCAAAAATAATTGAATAACAAAAAGAAATAAAACTCTAAACAAACAAAGAACAAAAATTATAATATCAAGCTGTCATTTTTTATTCTCTTGCATAAAAAGCACCGGCAATGACGTACTTGATAATTTATTTCAACTCACCGTACCCCTAGTAGAAATGATCAAGTTTTTACTCGATTAAATCTAGTATCTGGCTAGCGATCATGTATAGTAACTGGCTAGCGATCATGTCTAGTAACTGACTAGCGATCATGTCTAGTAACTGGCTAGCGATCATGTCTAGTAACTGGCGAGTATAATTGTACGATCAAACGAGCCCGTTCGAAGATTATGTTAACATGTAGTAGTGTATACTGCCCTAAGATTCCACAACTTTTTAGAGTATTTGAATTCAAATTTCTCGCTCCCGCGTGTGGCGCCCCTGTCTGGGCCACATCGACAGCTATATTCTATGTTCTCATTATGATTAGAGTTTTTTTTTTATTTTTTCATTTTTCGTGTTGTCTTCTCCCTTACCTTGTTAGTCTGAGATGATCCGGATTGGGTACTACCGTCCATGACTTTTGGGGTTGGGAAATGGATCATCTTCGAACGAGACTCTTCATATAATCTCGATCAAACTTCAACCGCCTTCGGCGGGCTCGTTTGATCGTACAACTATATTACGAGTCTCGTTCTCGATGACGTTAACATGTAGATGTTTAGAGCAAGAATGACAACACAATTTGTCCATTTATTTATCTCAAAACACTTTTACATGAATTATTGTTTTAAAATAGCATGTGCAAACTTTTCTGATGATTGAATTGGTCTGTTATAGAATTTCGCGAAGATATGGGAGTTTTCCGATTAACCAGCAGTCCGTCGTATCGTATCGATACTTACGCCATTTTTATAAGCTGCTGAAACTGCTGCATGTCTAGTGCTGTATGCAGAAAACTGATTTGTGTCCACTCCTGCCTTCTGCAAAATCGATTTTATCCAGTGCCCCAATGTTTGAGGGCTTGCCGGTCCGTAGGGCTTTATCGTCGAAGTGAGCAATATTTTGTTATTATCAGATCTTAGATTTTTCGTATATTCTAAATATTCTAGTATGACTGACGCTGTGCAAATACTAGGGTTGTCTTTGAAGAGGGGAAGCATGAGTTCTGGTTGATTTGAGCCTGGCTTAGACGTTTTTATTCTATCTGGAATTTTTATTGTCATTTCTGTAGCTGATACCTTGATATTTTCAATATTAATTAACGCCAGCGTTTGAAGCCTATGAGCAGTCGTTAATGCTAATAAAATTGTTACTTTTTCAGCTGCTTCTTTTAATTTTAAGTCTTTGAGTGGATGCAATTTTTTTAAATATTCCAGCACTGGTGAAACGTCCCATGTGCTTGAATAACGTGGTTTGGTAGGTTTTTCCTGTACACCCCTTTCAGAAATCTTGAGAGAAGCCCATCTGATGATAAATCTGAACCTGAAATAAGAGCTATTGCTGATCTCGTGGTGTTCAATGTACTGTGGCTGGCTCCCTCTTCAAATCTTTTTGTTAAAAAGGATGTTACTTCTGGAACACTGGCTTCAAGTACATTGATATTGTTCTTCTTTGCAAAATCTATCCATAGTTTAAAGGTACTTTGGTATTGCTTAAGTGTTGAGCTTGCAATTGAATCTGCCATTATTTCAGCTGATTTTTCATCTAGTCCTTTTTTCAGGAAAGCCGTCCGGATAAGCTCCCGACCACCAGGGAGAGACTGCTTGCTAATAGGTGCATCTTGGTTCTGCAAGGAGATAATAGTAAGTTTTGTGCTGGTTTAATAACCATAGGTTCTTCTTTTAAAAGAGACATAAAGAGTGGGTACCATGGCTGAGTTGGCCATTTTGGGACAACTAGAATACCCTCTGCTTTGTCTCGTTTAATTTTTTGTAAACATCGTAAAATTACAGAAAATGGTGGGAATGCATAGAATCTTTCCTTATCCCAAGACACTGTAAATGCATCAATTACTGTGGCCCATGGATCCGGAAATCTAGAATAAAAACGCGTACATTTTTTGTTTAGCCTTGAAGCGAATAGATCCACCGAGAAAGTTCCGAACTTATTAAAAATTTTTTCAAATATATCTCCCGATAATTCCCATTCGGAATCTATATTGATTTGTCTAGAAGCTTTGTCAGCTTCATAATTTTCTTTTGAAGGGATATATGCGGCAGTGATCCACAATTTTTTCCCTTCACACCATCGCCATATTTCACGCGCTAGCTCACTGAGGTGAGGGAATTTTACTCCACCCATTTTGTTAACATATGCTAACGCTGTTGTATTGTCTAACCTTAACAATATTTTGCAATTAGATAGCTTACTTGCAAATGATTTCAAGGCAAAAAAAGCTGCTAGAAGTTCTAGATAATTAATATGATGTTTTCTTTCTTTCGCACTCCAAAACCCGTAAGTACTGCGACCATTTGAGTGCGCTCCCCATCCGGTTAGGGATGAATCTGAGAAGATTTCCACGACATAGTTATGTGTTCGAAAGGAATTTATCCCTATAGCTATGTTCTTTTTGCACCATAATAAATCTTTAATTAGGAAATCTTTTAAAACCATTCTGCCTTCAAAATCATTGTCATTGAACACAAGAGCAAGAAATTTCTCTCTTTCTAGCCTCTTGCTGTACATTTGACTATAAGCAACAGCAGGACTTACTGCTGTCAAGACTCCTAATAACTGAGCTACATCTCGAATCTTATACCATTCATTCTCTCTAAATTTTTCCAATAAATTTAATATTTCTTGGACGCTGCCTGGTTCGATGACCGGCTGGATGTCCTGCTCGTGCTCTGGTTCTGTGAGTAATTCGTTTTTCTGCTGAACCTGAAGGTTGGTTTTTTCCACTGCGTTGTACCCACCTGCTTGGGCTTCGCAGGTGGGTACTTCCCATTTCCCGAACTCTTCGGAGGATTTGCTTTTTTAACTGTAGGCTTTAAGCCAGAACTAGTTTTTTCTAGGAATTTTACCTCCTTTACCTGTTCGGTGAATTTTTCACCATACAGCCACTCATCCGCTTTCGCTTCGTCTAAAGATGATTATAGACTTTATCCATCAAAGGAGTGATAAAGGACTTCTTAGTTACTGATAACTGATAAAAAGTATCAGTCAATAATTGTCCTGCATGCGACAATAATTCAAAAAAATGACTCTTGGTCAATATCTTCTCCTGGAGACGATTCTAACATCATGGAGATTGCTGCCGCCTGCGCTGCGATAGCAGAGCCTATTGTATTTTGCAATTCAATAAAATGTTTATCTCT
Source organism: Cotesia glomerata (assembly GCF_020080835.1). NCBI lineage: Eukaryota > Metazoa > Arthropoda > Insecta > Hymenoptera > Braconidae > Cotesia > Cotesia glomerata. Next base: position 22,501,410 of record NC_058159.1, on the reverse strand, counting down.
TTTAGTAGCGGCCTCCGTCATAGGTACACCTAGATTAACTTTTGGTGCTTCGAGACGAATGTCACCCGTGCGTGTGTATTTTTCTAAAATATTAGTTTTTGATTTTTCGGATAACCCCTCTTTTAAACATTTCTCCCACCTGGATTTTAACTCCGGGTGAAAGTGATGTGTAGACTTATTCGAAGCATTTGGGTCTTCCCCCAAAGTTTTCAGGATTTCCTCATTCAACTTGTTGGACTCATTTTCTTTTTTATCATCTGGGGTTACTGATTCTTCGGATGCTGGGACCTCTACTACCCCCTCACCCTGAGTCTCAGGCGATGTCTCCGATTCAGTGATGTCCGTCACCTTATCAGTCGCATCCTTGTCAGCTGCAACCCTTTGGTCCGCTACAACCCGGAAAAAAGAAAACTAAGGCAAAGTTTATATGTGCTATAGGTTAGACTTGGTGTCGTTGCCTACGCTATGCTTACATCATAATTAAATAATGAGCTTTTGTTCTTGTTGAACACTCATTTCTTAAATCAAGATAGAAATAAAGGGTCTATGAATACATTACGTATTCCCATCAAACAAATAAGTTTGATACATGCTATGATTTATGTATACACATTTTTGAATAATATTATGTACAAAATATATATAAATATATATGTATAAAAAATGTGAGATTGCATGTGCGTAGACTTATGGGATGATTCCCGATCAGTTTCGTATGGAAACTAACCACTCTGATATTCGTATGGAATTACAGAGTTTTAATCACGAAATTTTTTTTTTTTTTTTTTTTTTTTAATATTTACCTTCATTTTTCTCTTTTTCCTTGCTTTGAGCTAGTTGAACCTCGACAAGTTAGCTTACAACTTTGCTTAGGTTACTCATTTGCTTTTTTATACTCCTGAATTCTTCCTCTAATCTCTCCTTCTTTCGTTCACTCGATCTGGAACGAGACCTCGATCTCTTTTTTCCCATATTGAAGTTAATTTTTAATAATTATTTCGTAATAAACGTAATCATACTCTAAGCGTTGTTTCCTCTTTGGCACAAAAAACAACAATGAGAACATAGAATATAGCTGTCGACGTGGCCCAGACAGGGGCGCCACACGCAGGAGCGGGAAATTTGAATTCGAATACTCTAAAAAATTGTTGAATCTTAGGGCAGTAGACACTACTACATGTTAACATCATCGAGAACGAGACTCGTCATATAATATCCAGTAACTGTCTAGTTACTGGCAAGTTTTACTAGATATCAAATAAAACATGGTGACACTTGTAGATTTGGAGGTTATTTAAAATTAAATATGGATAAGTTTGTTACAATTCAAAATAATAATAATAATAATAATATTCAGAAACAGTGTAAATAATTAAAAAAAATTGAGTATTTCAATATAAAAATAATTTGTAATATATTTAAAAAAATGGATGAAATGTAAAAAATTGACATAATAACCGGTTGTGGGCCATTAAAACAAATACTCCAGACTGTTATCTAGATGAATTATTAAAAATTTTACGAGGAGTTCTTCCAGATTTGCCAATACGTGCAAAAACACTTTTAAAAATAACTAGTCAGTTACTGGATATTATACTAGCCAGTTCCTAGCTTAATTAAGTCTAGTTAAACTAGCCAGTTACTGGCCAGATACTTGATTACATTTCTACTAGGGACCCATAATTCTTTTATAATTGTGTTGTATTATTTCGTTATTGAGTTGAGTTGATTATTCATTGAAGATGATAAATTACATCTGCAAATGATTGACTTGCTTTTTGCGAAAAATAATCATCACTATTGTTATTATCGTAAATTTTTATTTGAATATAATTGAGCAATGATTATAATTTTCTTATCATATAAACAAAAGCAAATAAAAAAGAATACTGGAAATAGAAATAAGAATATAAACCATAAAAATTAGTGAAAAAATAATTCAATTGTCTAGTTGAATCATTAAGCTCAGAAAATTTTCTTTTATCACGATATCAAAAAGTTCATTTTACACGGAGAAAAAAATATTGCTACTGAAGCCATCTACTAGATCGCTACTACAGCAAAACGTCTTCCTACAGTAGCAATACTGTATGGCTCTGGTAGCAATACTTTAGATGGCTAAAATAGCTATACTACATTTTTCAACGGCGCCATCTAACATAACCACATACACACATATCAATATCAATTCATTGAATAGCAATATTTATAAATAATGATTTCAAAATAATTTATAAAAAATTAAATTTATTAATTGATGAATTTCGAATTATTTATTTTATTTTTATGGAATAAAAAAATTAAATTAAAGAATATCAATAAGGTCAATAAAAATTAGGATAATTATTATAATAAATTATAATTTAAATAAAAACATGGTTTTATATTATTTATTACCAATAAGTATAATTATACTTATAAATTAATTATAGTTTACTGTGATTTTTAAATTCTTTTACAAATTTTTTGTACCAAACATTATTTTAGTGTTATTTTAATTAGAGAATTAATTTTTATTGTAAAAACCACCTCGAATCAACCTATCGTGCTTTTGTGAATTTTTTTTTTTTTTTAACTAAGTTTAAATTTGTTTAAAAATTAAAGAAAAGATAAGCTATCGACTAATTTATTATTATAAAATTAATTTATTACTCCACATAATAATTACATCTGTATCAATAAATAAACTAATTTATTTCTCTGTGAAAAAAACAAGTTTTTGAGACTGCGCGCGAAATCTGAGACTACAGCGAAGCGTTTAGTCCTATCAGTAATCCCTTATGGCTCTTCCATTGATCCTGTATAGCTATTTTAGGCTAAAATTTTTAGCCATCTAACGCAGTGCGGCGTTATATTCCTGTCAGAACGATCGAGTAGATGGCTCTAATAACAATCAAACAGATGGTTAAGTGGGGATAGCTACTATAGTAATACAGTATTGCTCTTAGAGCGATATTTTTTTTCCGTGTATATTGTCGAAGCCAATAAATCTGGCTAATTATATTAGAACTGCCACTTAGTCCCTCTTGGTCCGATAATTAGCAAGGGATCAGTATTTAATCTAGCTAATAAGTATTAAGTGACACCAAACAAAATGGTCCATTACCGTCACCAAATATTTGATTTATCACTTAAAAAAAAAAAAAATCAAAATAAAATTAAAATTTCTTGTTAAAGAAAAGAAGTAAGTACACAATATCTCGGACTTTAATATCAAGCATTTTGTAATGTAGCTATAAAAACTTAGCAATAAGAAAATGCCATTCGGCCTCACCTGAAATGGAAGGTAGATTTCATTTGATATAAAATTGTTTTTATTTTCGCTATTATAATTTGTTGAAAACCAAATTTTTAAATTAATTACAATAAAGAAGTTCTGCAAAAGTTTTCTTGGTATATTTACTATTTGAATAATTATTTTAGACTAGTTCGGAGATGAGCAAAATCTGTCTAAAAATACTATTGCTATATTTCATAAAAAGTGCAATAATTATATTAATTATTTTTATAATTTTATGAGCGCAAGAAAATAAATATTATTTCTAAACAAAGCACGTTACAGCTTTTAAAATGATTTTTCTCATAAAATTTACTTTTTTTTTAGAAAGTACATTCAATTAAAAAATAAATAGTATAATAATTTTTGAAATATGAAAAATGCACTTATAAAAAATTTAGAAATCCTAAAGTGCATTTATTTCGAATTATTTATATTTAACTATATGTGATTTTTTAATAATAAAAGATTAATCATTATTCCTACTAAATTCACGGTGATATGAATATTTTAATTATTAATAAGTAAAAAAAAAAAGTGCGTGCGTACAAAATACACATGTCAGAAGTGAAACTTCTTTGGTAAACTAATTTTTAAATCTCGTTTATTTTTATACTAATCTAAAGCTTTAGATTTCCGAGACTTAGAGAGAGAGAAAAAGGAAGATCCTCTAAATTAAAATACATGAAAGTTTTGAAGTTAGTCAAAGGTCGAAACTCGCAAAAAACAGGCCACGATTCATTATTGGTTAAAATTTAGGCGCGCGTATAGCGCGCTATTCAAATTTCTAGTGTGTTAGGAATTTAATGAATTTAAATGTAATTAAAATAGTAAAAATGTCGAAAATTAATACAAATTATAAATTTAATTCCTTTTATTTTTTTTATCTTTATCGAAATAGGCGTAATGAGATTATATTAAAATTTTTTCTTACATTCAGCTAAAGACCCACTAACACCTTCTTGCGCCTCCTCCTAGACCCTTCCACGCATCCACCTACAAGCTCCGATTGAAAGAGATTTTCATCTATATATAGTCACATCACGAAATCTCGAGAACCATAGGCCTTAAACACTCGAAATTTGATAGGAATATTACTTTTGCCATGAAGAGGTCAACTAAGAACGGATTTTACAAAATTCCTCCCCCAAAGGAGATCGCGGGGGCGTTAACAATGAAAAATTCCCGTTTTCAAACTATAGCTTCTATAGGCTCCAAAATTGGTAGGAATCTTTTATATATGATGTAGAAATGATCGAAAAGCATTTTTTACGACAACCCACCTTCAAAAAGGATGGCGAGGGTGGGTGTTAACAATTAAAATTTTTAATTTCCAAACTATAGCTCCTACAGAATCCAAATTTAGTAGGTGTCTTCTATGTGTGTTGCAGAAATGATCTAAGAGCGGATTTTGCGACAACCCACCTCCAAAAAGGATTGCAATTTAATATTAAGAATTTAAATTTCCAAACTGTAACTTCTACTGACTCCAAATTTGGTAGGAATGTTCGTGTATGATGTAAAGTTCAGCTAAGAATGGATTTTATCAAATTTCAACCCTAAAAAGAATTGCGGGGGCGTTAACAATGAAAAACTCTCATTTCCAAACAATAGATTTATGGACTCGAAGTTTGGTAGGAATCTTTTATTTATAATATTATAATGTAGAAATCATCTCGAATAGGATCTTACGTAATTCCTCCCCCATATAGGAGTGCGGGGTCGTTAATTGTAAAAAATTTATATTCTTCAAATACGGTTCCTACAGATATAAAATTTGATAGAATCTCTAAAAAAACAGGAAATTTCAGGGATGGCTTCCAGGGTCAACTGATTTAAATATCTTTCCTTTGTAATGATTAGTTATCGGCTAAAAACGAATTTCGCGATAATTGACTTCACATGTAAGTTGTGTCAGAGTTGTGTTGAGTAGAATGTAAAAAAATATTCTGTTTATAAGTTAGGACTTCTTGAAACATGAAATATAGGACATGTCTATTAAACTTCAATAACATTTACTAAAAATTTTCTTACAACAATCGTCTTTTTTGCAGGGGAAAAAAGTCATTATAAGATTTCCAAAATTTAACTTTACATGTAGTTATTTAGTCAAAGGACTAAGAATTTTACATACATGATATTTTTACTAATCGCATGAACGATTGAATGTTCATATTGCGACATGTCAGGAATATAACAGATTAAAATAAATGCATTTTCCTAATACTTGATATGTCGAAAAAAATTCGGCTCATCTTTATATAATAGAATTCGTAAAAAATATGTAAAATTAATTTCCTATAAAAAATTGATGTCACTGAGAAAATTTTAATAACCAGAAAAATTCATCGCACTTAAAGCTAGGCAGATTTCTTCACTTCAAGACCTGCAATTTCGTTAAGTGAAACTTTCAATGCTCATTTAAAATTTTTTTTTTCATATCAATTATTATTCATTTTTGTAAGAAAGCTACGAGAATGTTATAATGATTGCACATTGGAAGTTACAATGAATATTAGCTAGAATAATCATATGGATAAAAGGTGCATGCCAATTTGATGGAATTTTGAACCTGTGTAAGTCAAAACAATACCCTGATTAATTTTCAACTCTAGATCTAAAAATGCAATTCTATAAAGCGCCCAGCGGAGCGGACGAGTAACAGCTAGTACATATATATATATATATTTATATACATTTTTTAACCAATGGTATTGTTGGAACTTATTTGACTAATTATGACATATGATGGCAAAATCAGGTAAAATTAATAATAGTTGATATTAATTGAGAATTTTATGTTCCACAACTTAATTTGATTTCACAATTTGTTAGTACAGTCGACTCTCGATAATTTGAAACTCAAGGGACCAGAGATAAATTTCAAATTATCAAGAGTTCAAAATAACAAGTGTTTAAATAACCACGAGGGGGAGGGAGGACTGAAGGAAATAAGAATTTGATCAAAATTCGTCATTTATTATTTCTATATTATTATTATGTATTAACAATTAAATTCAATGATACAATTATTCCCAAATTTTCATTTCAAAAAGAAGTCTGTAATCTTTTTTTTGAGTGAGTGACTTCAGTTTATCATCGTCCAAAGAATTTTCGATAGTGGTGAGAGCTGCGAAGTAATCGTCATTAGGGAATACGTACTTACTCATATCTCATTTATATAAACAATTGACAGATCTTTACATGTATGTAAACAAATGACAGGTATGTCCACGATAAACGCTTCAAATTATAGAGTAGAAAAGCCCGGATTTCAAATTATCTCATGTTGGCAAGCAAGATAATATTCCTTCAACTTCAAATTACCGAAGGGACCAATTATCATTGATTTTATTCCATTTATCGAGTATTTTTCAAGGGACCGGAAAAATTTTTCAAATTATCGAGAGATTCAAATTAACGAGTGTCAAATTATCGAAAGTAGACTGTATATTCAATTAAATTTATCAATTAAACACGACTGTCATCGAGAAATAAAATATTCATATCATAAAATATTTGAAATTAATATATTCCAATACATCATTTTATATTAGCGTTTGTAAAAAAAATTAGTGAAACCTTTCGATCAATAATCAAATTTTTTTGGGAGTAATAAATTAAATTAATCATTTTAACGATTAAATTTAAAGAATAGTTAATTCAGTTATTAATTTTATATAAATAAAATGCAAAATGAAGCGATTACATAAAATTTTTTTATCAACGGACAAACCATGCAATATAATATACGGACATACATGAACATGTGTACCGAAAAATAAAACGCAAACCTCGAAAATTACATAGTTTGAGTAATAAACATGAATAATTCAGTCAATTATGGTTTAAACCCAATCATTACGTTACTTCCTTTAATCATTGATGTTTGAAAATTTTTATTAATCATATGAGCATGTGTCCATAACTAACCATATTTGTTAGAATATGGTCAAAATCCATATATGACACACTTTTACGGACATTAAAAAAAACTTTTACGGATATGAAAAAAAAAAATCTGGAAAACGGTTGACCCTAAAGGCCATCCCTGCAACTTCCCGCTAATTCCATATCTAAGCGCTTAAAATTGCACTTATGACGTTTTTGAGCTCTACGAGCTCAAAAATAGAATTTATATGTTATTTTGAGCTCTCCGAGCTCAAATAGTTAGCTGTTCTAAGCTTTTGAGCTCTTCGAGCTTAAAAGTCTGATAGAAGTTTAATAAAACAGTATTTTTTGAATTTTCAAACCGCAATAACTTCTGAATGAATGAACCGATTTTCACACGGTTAGCAGTGTTCCATGCATTTTTTCAAATTCTATGATATACTTTTGAACACAAACTGATCGAACCGAAAATTTTAGAGAAATTTGAAAAATTCACTTTTTCCGAATTTTTTCGACAACGATAACTCACGAACCAATCAACCGATTTTCACGTTCTTGGTGGCGATCGACGTGGTTTTTCAGGCTCTAATAATTATTTTATTTCATCAAATACGATCCAAAAATAAATGTCGAAGTTATGTGAAAAAAACACTTTTTTCGAAATTTTTCGTTTTCGATAACTCTCAAACGAATCAACCGATTTTGACGGGGCTGGTGGCAATCGACGTGATTTTTCAAATTTAAGAGCGGATTAGTTTTTGAAATTGATCAGTCGAGCCGTTTAGAAGTTATTCCAAAAAACGATTTTTTGAAAATTTTAATTTTGAGATTTCTCAAAATCTAGCGAACCGAATCGATTCAAATTTTCACGAAATTTAAGAGCAATGATACTCTTTGGATCGCCGCCTATTTCGATCCGATCGGTTGAGCCGTTCAAAAGTTATAAGGGGTTTACATACATACACACATATATACACACACACACACACACACACAGCCGCACGGACACCATCGCGGGAATAGTCAGGGAAGCTTCCTGTGACCTCAAAACGTCGAGATTTGATAAAAACTCGATTTTCTTAAAACAGGGTGAAACCAATAATTTGCCGATTTTTGAAAATTTTCAATTTTTTTAGCGGGAAGTTAAAAATATTTCTTTACGATTACAAATGTCAAACGAATTTTATTCATGTGTGCGTTCCTCCCTGCGCCTAGTGTTGGCAACAGATCCACACTCGGTGTGTCTCATAATTTTACTATTTTGTATTAATATTATTAATTTATATACTGTATATTATTTATCACTATTTATATTTGATAATTTATGTATTATTATTATTATTAGTTCTTAAGTATTAATTTTGACATTTATTTCAGAAAATTGTATTGGAATATTTATAATTTTATTATTTCATTGTATATTGATTATTGGTAATAAGTCGTAGCCCTTGCTCGCACGGGTAATTCCCTGAAGTATCGATTGCGAGCACAGGGACCACTAATTTTGGTAAATGACTTGAGAGGCCCTCGTGATCGGACACAAGGTCTCGTAGTTTTCGGTAAAATAAAAATCAGGAGACACGCGGTAACCCGCAGAGTGTAAGGAGTGTGGATCTGGCACCTTCGTTCGAGTTTCCTTTTTTTTTGGTGAGTACTCACAAGTTGAGCCATTTTATTAACCACGCACCGCGTTGTCTCCTGGCGAACAATTTGTTATTAAAAGTCGTTGTTAATTATTCGAACCAGCCAGTATTTATTTATTTAAATTTCTGGTTTTTTTTTAATAAATAGTTTATTTGTTATTATTAATATTGCGACTGATTTATTAATAATTTAATTTACGTAAATTACTTCCTCCTTTCTTTCCTAATACTAGTATATTATTTATCTTTCCCTGGAGTACCTGCAGATCGGCCCTGGAAAATCTGAGGTTTGCTATTTCCTAGCAAAGAATAGCTGCCATCCAAAATCGTACACTAACCCAGCCTGAGGAAAAGCTGCGGGTTGCTTGGGAGGCTAAGGGTTACCTCCCAAGTTATTTTTTGTTTATTTAGTATTTTTAATCGATTGTTGGGCGACCTGGACAAGGATAAATGACAACTGGCCTCTCCACCGTCAGTTGAAATTTATTTTTTTGTTACACAAATTAATTTAACATGAAAATACATTTAATTTGGAAACTTGAACTTTTCCGCATTCTTTTTTTTTAAACATTGCTTTACATAATGAGATAAGAAAATAGTTTAATATTTAGAAATTTCTTTGAATTAAAAATTGCAAAGTTCAATTCGTAATAAAAACAATGAAAAATAATCACTTACTGTTAGTGTTATGTATGTTTAGTCACTGCCACAATTCATGCATGATCATATAGTCATTCTTAACAGTTATTGTAATTCCTGTGAAAAAATTTTTTTGAACGTCCATATATGGCCATATCAAAAATTTGATATACTTTACACTGAGAGAAAAAATTTTTTTGAGAAAAATCATCATTGTTGTGACAAGAAAATAATTTGTTGAAAATTTTCAACATTGGTATTTCTTAACTGGAGAAATTAAAATTTTTCTCACAGTAACTTCCTTGTTGAAAAAAATTTTTCTAGATTTAGGAAAAAACAATTTTGGATGAAAATTCGCAAGTTGTTTATTTAAAATTGTTTGTTTCTCACCGTAACTTTTAACCGAAAGCTACAGTGAGAAAAATTTTAATTTCGTCACCATCTACTTTTTTGCAACGAATGTATCGTTACGGGTACAATCTGTATAACTACGAATAGCAGTCTGGATAGCTACCGTCACAATCCAATCGGGTGCCATTCACGATACTAATGCCACCGTTAGTATAAAATTTTCCTAACCTCAGCACTATCCTCTAGATAGCAACGTGTGTATCGTGATAGTACACGGAATAAAAAATTTCGTTCTGGTAACCTAACTGTAGAGTTACCACAACTATACACAGTTTACTGTTCGTTGTAGAGTTACAGTAAAATAATGTTATTTAGTTCTGATAACTCAATGTTGTTGAGCTCTCAGAGCTCTACGGGATTGTTCTCAGAGCCAAACGGTATAGTTGGGAGTGCTCTACGTTGCACAGTAGTGGAGTGCGCTGACATATTTCATAACCTTCTAAAATGACAAACAGAATTATTTTGTTACTCATCTACATTATTAAAAATATATGAGGACAATTAAGTTTCCAGTTTATTTATTTAAGGAAATAGGTTTTTTTTTTTTTTTTTTTATCAAATTGAATTTTGTTAGAACAGTTTTGTATTTGTGGTTTTTCAAGGTTCATTTGCAGTGACTGTTAATTTAATTTATTAGTTGAATATATTGTGATAAGTAATAAGTTATCGGAATACATTAAAAAGACCCCATTTAACACAAAATAAAATTTGTTTTCGTTTATTTATCTTTTCTTGTGCATATACGGTAGTGATTTTATGTCCAATATTTATCGATATAATTTAAAAAATAAGATAATTTTGTAACGACCATATTTTTATTTTACAAATAATTTGTATTTGTAATATAAGTTCTATTATTATTTTATTTCTATTATAATAATATTCTTATTTGTCATATACAATTATTGTTGGCAATATAAATTCGTTCTGCCGCATTTATTTGTTAAATTATCAATGCTAAATCGTAAAAAAAATTATTAAACAGACTGCCAAAAATTTGTTATAGTCTGAGAACGATCCTGTAGAGTTGTGAGAGGTAAATAACGTTTAGCTCTCAGAGCTCAACGATGTAGAGTTTCAGGAGCCAAACGGTATTGTTACCATAAGTATACGTTAACCTACTGGAACTTTTTACAACTAACTAACTACTATAGAGTTCCTATAGCAAAAATTTTTTCTCCGTGTAGCAATATCGTATCGTGCATAGCAGAAATAGTTATTTTCGATACGTATGTGCAAAGGTAGGTATTTCGGTAAGATTGAAGTGACGTCACGAGGTTGAAATTATGGGCGCATTCTCAACAAAACCGAGTACGTTGTTATACGTTCAAGCGAAGCAAGATGTCACTTATCGATACGTGCACGGAAAAAAATTAACTGTTGCTGCAACAGGAGGCAGTCATTTTTTTTGAATATCTTCGAATTGGCTGAACCGATCGACCTTAAAAACTAATCAGCTCTTAACCTTGAAAACCCGCATCGATCGCCACCTAGAGCGTCAGAATCGGTTGATGCGTTCGTGAGATATCGTTGTCGAAAAAAGTGTTTTCTTGTAATAACTCCAAAATTTTTCATCAGATTAATTCTTTTGTTTTAAATTTTTTATATAGCTCAAAAAACTACATCGATCGCCGCCAACCGCGTGAAAATCGGTTAATTTATTAAAAAGTTACAGCAGTTTGACAATTAAAAAAATCGTGTTTCATCGAATTTTGATGACTTTTGAGCTCGAAAAGCTCAAAAGCATAGCAAAGCTATCTCTTTGAGCTCGGAGAGCTCCAAATAACACATAAATTGTATTTTTGAGCTCAAAGAGCTCGAAAACGTCATAAGTGCATTTTTAAGCGCCTGGGTATGGAATTAGCGGGAAGTTGCAGGGATGGCCTTTAGGGTCAAGTAATTTTCTATATGTCCTGATATGCCTACATCAAACCTGATATGCTTACAGATGCTCATATAATTTTTCGACCAAAGGTCGTCTTGGAAATCTCCGATAGAGGATGCATAATTACCAAATTGTGTCATTACAAGAGAGTTAAATTTGAGGTGTTAGATGTTAATTATAATTGACATATTCACTTCTTAAAAAATTTAAAATTATAAAAATTATAATAAATTATTTTTTATAATGTGCAACCGGATATGGCTGTATCAGAAAATTTTTTTACGGAATGAGTTTTTTTCTTTCATGTTTTGTCAAAGTTTGGGGGTGTGAGAGACATAAGACTTTAGGGGTCTTTTATAAACTAATCTCGACTTTCTGCAGTCTTGTAGTAGCATCTGAAAGAACATTGCTAGTATCAATATTGGCATTCTCCAAGTTCCTACCTTGTTTAGATGTCTCTCTTGTATTTTATGAGCTAGATATACTTGTATATAGTATGTACGTCGGATAGTTCTTTTAAGGACGTACGTGGAGATCTTAGTAAGGGTAGTATATAGAAAGAGGAAGTATATAACATCTCTTGGCGTTATAGTTACGAAAGAGAAGAAAAATACCTAGTAGCGGTGAAACTTGAGGAGAGGGTCGATGATACTCGGGAATGAGTAACTGGGAGAAAGAAAAAAAAATTATTGTCGGGTCAGATTACTCGGTAGAGCTTGTGGGAAATGAAAAAAATATAAAACGCTATAGAGTAAAAAAAAGTAACTGAAAGAAAAAGGGACAGAAGCAGTAGGTTAGGGTTGCCGGATACGTTCAAGAGCTGGTCGTAAGTGGGAAAAATGAAGTTGTTTTTATTGAGGAAAAAATATTAGAATCACATGGAAGTTGTTGAATCGTACGCCCGATATTAGGAAAAATTGCCGAGATCCTAACTCGCCGGATACTTACTTTTTTATTTTTAATCTACTTCACTAAACTTTCCGATTAATTTCTATTTCTGAAAATGAGTTATCGAACTATCGGAAAAGCTATGTTATGTGAAATGGTACTTTTTAATTTTGTTAAAATTACTATCGCATGAGCTATAATTTAATCAAAATTTGATTAAGAAAATTTACAAATAAGAATAAGAAAATTTTATAAATTTTTGTTAGGCTAAAAAATTCAATAAAATTAATTGTATCAAGAAAAAAAAGGATTTTGAGGTTTCACAACTCTAGTGTACAAATATTTTTTAAGAAACAGCGTAAAAAAGATTTTTTTTGAGACACTGACTGGGGATATTTTTGAAAATGAAATAAAGTTTTGTGAAGACCTTTAGTGATTATTAGGAGAAAAAATATTTTTTGATTTTTAACTTCCCGTGTAAAAATGGTATGATATCATTATGAAGCTCATAATGAATATCATAATGAATCTCATATTTTGGCACTAATATGAGATTCATATATGAACCATATCAATACTTTGGAAACCCGTAATAAGTAAAATACCTGTGAGAACGAATCTTTCTTAAGTATATTAGTAAAATTTTAATTTTTTCTGTTAATCAGAGGAAATGTATAACAATTGAGAAAAACATTATTTTTATCATGCACTATACTGTTGAACTACTTAACTTTCCTCCTTGATTTTCTTAACTTGGAAGAATATTTAGAAAAACATTGACTATCTTGGTTTAAAAAAAATTTTTAACTGAAAAATTTTTTTCGTCTTAAGATAATTATTTTTTATTTTGAAAACAATTTATATCGTCCTAAAAATTTCTTTAATTTAATTATTTTGCATTATTTCCTGTATATAGTTATGACCTTATGACTCAATAACTTTATATCACGATTTAAAAAGGCTAACAATATCATTATGATTTTATGCAGATATGGCCATCATTAAATTTTGAATTCAATTCAATATGATTATGATTTCATAATGAAATTATATTAATATCATCATGGAGATACTATCCTAACGAATTTCCAACAGTAAAAAAAATTTTTTTCTTGAATTATGAATAAAAGGCAACAATATAATTACAATATCATAATGAATTTGAAAAATTTCAGCCTGATTCCATCATGAGTTTACTCAGATATTATTATGACTTTAGTATGAACGATCCGTGTAGATCAAATTTTATAATAAAACATAATCAAATCACTAGAAATTTTCTTTCTCCAACAAGAAAAATAAAAATTTTATAATCTAGTTAAAAAAAATTTCGTTTCCATAAGTATTTCACTTATTACAGGTTTCAAATGTATTGATATGGCTTTTATATGAATCTCATATTAATGCCAAAATATGAGATTCATTATGATATTCATTATGAGCGTCATAATGATATCATATCATTTTTACACGGATTGTAAGTGATTTTTTGAATTAACTGATGAAATAAAAAAAAATTTAAGTAGCAGATTTTTCTGCTTTAATTGAATATTTTTTTATGATTTAAAAAAATGCCAAAAAATTGCTTTAAATTAAAAAAAAAATTCAAAAGTATAGAAAAGGAGTAAAATTAAAATACATAAATAACAACAAATAATAAATTATTTTTGAATTCTGTATGATGAATCATACGAAATTTTACGAGTAAACAGAAAGTTGGAGACAATATACTGCTTGCAAAAGTTGAGCTCAAGGCTTTAGTGAAAATGCCCGCAGAAAAGAAGACTTTTAGTTTTATTGTGAGAATTATGAGTAGTACTTAGTACTTTTAAGAGAATCAATAAAATAATAATTTTCTTCTCAGCGCCAGTTTATTTTCATTAATTATTAATTGCTGGTAATAACCTAAAGAGAGTACACAGAGAAAAAGTGATTCTAAATTTGTATCTACATGTGGTTTTAAATTTGTATCTTTTGTATTGTATCTATACACTTATTATACTAAAAACAGCATGTACCATACCACTGAGCTGAAAGTAGCACCACCATAATACAAAATTATAATCACTTTTTTTCGTGTAAGGAAAAATTACGTTTTCAAGATATCGATTATTACTTGATTTTAAGAACATTTAATTTCTATTTCCCTTTTGACGAGTCTTATAAATTCTTAAATTTTTACTTTATAATTGAAGGGAGTTTAAAGAAATTACTCGTACATTTTATGAGAATTATTCTCACAGCTCAAGCTCGTAAAAGTTAGATTTCCAAGTGAAATATAACTTAGAAAATTCTCTTAATAACCATTAGTTGCGTTCTGCACAATATCATCAATAAAAAAAGCATGAGTGTAAAATTCGATGAAATCACAAATGAATATTATAAAAAAATTTTTTATTTTTTAGATCATGTGTTAATAACATTTTTTTTATTATTCACTCTTTATAAAATAGTCTGAAGAGTTATTTAATTTTTCAAATTTTTGAGGAGTGCAAAGATTGAATTATAATATTTCTTAATTTTTTAAAGAATATATCTACTGTTATAAAATTTCTAATTAAGAAACAATCTCTGAGACATCTAAAAATTAGCCTACATTTATAACAAGTGGAATTATTAAAAAGTTTAACAAGATAGGAGTCACATAACTAAACAGATTATCAATATTGCTGAGAGTAGAAATTAGTTTCTCGCTACATTATTAGCTGGACATTTAATAAATATATGCTCAATGTTTTCACATTTGAAAAGTCCACAATACTGACATATTTTCGTTGAATGACAAATTATTTTAATCAGTAAATTTAAAGGTAATTAGTTGAAATAATTTTTAATGAACCATTTATTATTTAATTAATGATTGATTAAAAAATTAATTAAAAAAAAAATTACGACATAATTTAAAGCACTGTTATATTAATACACACATAATCAACAGACACTTTGAGTCCTGACTGGACAGATAAGAATCAAAATGAAATCTGTCAAAAATGCGTTGAAATTACTTTGACACTATAAGTTTTCAAATGAAGAATAAATAAAAAAGAAAATTCAAACAAAAATACTGCTATGGATAAACGATGAACAAATAGGGAGTTTAAAACACCCATGTCATTGAGTATACGTCGAAGTTAAATGGATGTAGTCACTTACATGTCGTTGCAGTATTATACAACAAGGAATAGAACAAGTATAGAGTAGTTGTAGTATATAGTAATAGAGGTAGCAGTGCCGGCAGACATCAAGTAGCTACGTCAATAGCAATCTGTCGAGTTAGTACATCAGTGAATAGCTTCGTATACGGTCGACCACTAGATAACTGACAGGGGGCAGTACAAGAGGGCGTTCTGAGGAGAAAAGAATAAAAAATGGGAAAAAATAAAGAAAAAAAGTGAGAAAAGTTTTATAAATAAAAGATGTATGAAAGGATAGAAAAAAAGGTATCCTGTTAAAGGGTTGGTATAAATCTTTCAAAGCAGTTCCGAGACCTCGTTCGAATCTAGACGATCCGGATGCGACTCACCCGAGCACGGACAACGGATCTTAAAGCTCTTTCACGAGAAATTTTCAACGAATAAGACTACTTAGGTCAGATCCTGCAACATTGTATGCACCAGTTGCATGTATATTCATTTACAAAATTTCATCGTATTTTATCCATTCAATATATTGATTTAAGTGATTTTTTGTAGTGGATGGTTGTAAGAAAAATTTAAATTTAAAAGTTAATTAAATACACATTCACGATCCCACAAAAACTAACCGATAAATTATGTTATTTTTATTATTTTATTTCAATCTCACAAAAACTTCTCAAATAAAGTCACGAGGTCACAAAAAAATTTTAAGATAAATGGGAAAAGAGTAAAACTCGCTGAGTTTGCTGAATTCTGTATAATCTTTTTTTGTTTTTTTTTTTTAGCAATACGTGAACTATGTTTTTACAAAAGTTGAAAAATAACCATTGTAATTTCAATTAAAATAAAAAATAACTCTTACAAATTACGACCCTTTCTTTGCTGAAAAATAAACTTTCAGTCTTACCTGTTTTCTTAACAAGTTTCTCATTCTATTATTATTTTACAACTTAATTTCTAATCAAATAAATCAAATAGAAAGAAAATTTTAAAGCCATAAAAAGTCTATAAAGTTTGCCTAGTTTGTAAGAGTCTTTTACAATTACTCACTGCAGTTTGTAAAAAAATTTTCTTTATACTTGGTCGGAAAAAAAAATGTCTTTTATATTTTATTATAAGTTAAAAATTAATAATAAAAATAATATTCCGAAAATTAATTAAAATGATTTAAGAAGATATAAAATAATTCCCTCGCTGTAATCACGACTGACTGAAATTAAACTCATAAATAACTAGCTTTAAATAGTTTGAGACACTCAGTGGAACTTTTAAATGCCAAGCAGGTGATTGAGAAAAAGTACATAAGCAAGTCCAAAAGAAAAACTAGTAAGTCGAAAACTTGAATGCGGGTCTAGAGTTCGAACTGTGCCAGTTCCGCATTGTTTTCACCATAAAACGGATCCAGTAAATCGGTTCATCGGTCTTGCTCTCTTGTACTCAGTCTATCTATCTATCTGTCTATCTCACTCACTCTCTGTGGATTTGTATTTCCACCAGGAAGTAGTGGGTGACTGGCTCACTCATACTAAAAAGTAGGTCTCTTTGTCTGTGACGGCGTCTCGCTCGGTCGTGTCGACCCGTTCCAAATTTTCGTAGTCTGCCCCTTTAGCCGCCCATCAATGCCGTCTCTCCTAGTCGCTCACGGTTGTCGACGTTCTCCACTAACAGAGCATTGAGCCACGCCGGTGGTGAGCGAAAGAGAATAGAAGAGGGAGAGGCCAGGCCAGCTAACCCGGATCCCGAGCCAGCAAGAGCACAAGCACCAAGACCAGCGCAAGCACTACCACCATCACAACCACTGGTAATAGTTAAAGTAATAGCAATAGTGACTAGTGACTACCAACTAGTGCCAGTACCAGTACCAGTACCAGTATCAGTTATCGTCCTTCTCTTACTTCATCTTTATCCATCTCGTTCTGTTGACAGTGCTCCTCTCTTTTCACCACGTTATTATTCGTATCCTTAGTCTCATTCTATCATTGGTCGGTGTAGTATTAAACTAAAGCTCATCCACAACCTCGAAAACCAACACGTCGAATTCCATACACCGTGGCTGACGGATTTCTACCCTATATAATCCTATTCCGCTAGTCGAATAATTGTTCTGACTATTCCTACGATGACATAGTCATCGATTGATTATTAATTTATGAGTAACCGAGTGGTTGTTCAACGTTCATTCTAAGAGATAGAGAAATAATGTTATACTATAATAGAGGATCACTCAATAATAGGATATGTGACCATGAGAAAATGAGAGGGTCAGGAATACGTCCCCTTCCCGGTCTCCATCTATTTTTTTTTCTTTCTCTATTGTCCAGGATAATCTCAATCAACTTTTAAAATTTTTTTGTTTTTTTTTCAGATCATTCAATAAAGTTCGTTTTTGTTTATTAATTTTTGAGTATTCAAAATATTATGTAACGATCTTATTCCCGTGAAAAAATATTCTGATCAGGCTTGATATGAGCTGATAAGGCCATATAAAAATTTTTGATATGTTCATATCTGGCCTGATATGATCTGATATGTCTATATTTAATTTTTGATATGTCCTGATATGGCCTGATATGAAAATTGGCCATATCAGGCCTGATCAAGCCTTATCAATTTGATATGTCTATATCAGACTTGATATAGCTTGATATGCTCATATCTAATTTTACATTATTTTTTAATAGGTCCTGATATGCTCTGATATAACCTTATAAAGTTATATATACTTTGATAAACTTGAAAAAAAAATCCCTTATCAGGGTTGATATAACTTGATATGGATTCATATGGTCTGATATACTCATACCCTTATCAGCACATAAGTAGTCTTATGTACTCATATAAAGGCATACCCGAATAAAAAAAAACTATTTATCATTATATATGATTCATATCTAATTATATAGAAGCATATGTAATTCATTTATGATTATATAGATGTATATATAATTCATATAAAATTATATATGAATCATATAGAATTCTATATAATTTTTTTTACTCCAGTGAGTATTTTGTGATTACCATAAAACATTCTCTTTTTCTATCTAAGAGTCTGTTACTCCAATGATTCACAATCTTTTAATATATAGTATTTTTCGGATGAAATAATAGGAATTAAAAAAAAAATTTAATTTCACAAAAATTATTAGTTTTGTCAAGTTCAAAAATTGTTAGCCAAGCCCTCCAGCAATATATAGTTCCATATTCTAAACAAATAATTCCATTAAAATTTAAGCTTTCAATTCTCATTTTATCTCGATAATTTTTTTAATTTCAAAGAAATTATAAATTTTAAAGCGTCGAAGTACCTGAACAATATATCGTAGAATCATTTTTGCGATTTCATGTATACATAGATAATTTTATAAATCTACATATAGATACCATTATTATATATAAATATTGACAGTTAATAATTAATAAATTAGATAAAAAATTTTTTTCACTACGAATCGATCATGTATACGATTCGCATTACTTGTAGTTATAATAAACTTTGTTCTCCAAGTAAGTCTCTTAGGTAAACGGGTAGTGAATTAGTCTTTCAAGCGGTAGGTCCCCGGTTCGATTCCCACTCGCGCCGATTTTTTTTTTCCTTTGGAAATAATTATATATAATTATACCTAATTATACATAATTATATAGGGCCATTTTTCATTTATAATTATGTAATATAATGATATCCAATTTTTTTTACCGGGGCGGGTACATAGTCTGATATACTTATATCAAGGCATATATAGTCTGATATGGCCAATTTCCATATCAGGCCTGATATGGACGGTTTATATCAGGCCTGATATAGTCTGATCAGAAAATTTTTTCACGGGTTACCAAATTGTCAAATTCCAATACAGAAAAACCTCCGTTTATGTGAAATAAATACTTTCATGCAATTTTTTAAACTCTTGGTTAAATAAGATGAATTGTAAAAAAAATTCAAATTTGTATTGAAGAGAAAGCTTGAAAGTTTTAAATGACGAGTAAGTAGTTCTTGTACTGGAATTTCAATAATTTCAGCTAATGAATGAAGGAAAAGTTCAGCGAAATGGGGATGTTAGAAAAACAATATTTGTTTTTTTACCTTGAGATGATATACTATTGATACTGTAAAAAGATGAGGAATAATACACTACTTCCTGTATCACTTTTGATTGATATGAGAAAATAATAAAATTAATAATAAAAAATAAAAACTTGATTACTTTCGGCCACTATTTTGTTCAGATTGAAAACTTTAAAACATGTACTTTCTCTTTATTTAAAGAAAAGTTTGCGTCTATCTTTATGAGTTTCCGAGACACACGTACTGAGAGATCGTAAAAACGACTTTTGGAATATTGCTTCAAAGTTTAGAGTAACTGCCGTGTGAGTACAATCGTGGTCATAAAACATTTTTTCAAGCCACGAAACCTATGAAAAACATACATATTAGATAGATATTTGTATGCAGAACAAAGTTTCATTAAAAGTGGCAACTAAAATTATTTAAAAGGTATTTATTCTTTTTTTATTCTCATCAGAAACGTAAATGACATTCAATTAAAATAAATAGCATAATTTTCATCCACCTGCGCGTACTTAAATTCCATTTATAAATTCATGTATTTATATATTGCACCACATAATTTTCTTGATTTTGAAACCCTCTACCTAACCTCTGTATTCCATTTTATCACGTTTGAATGAACCCTTCACTGACAAGACGTCAAACTATGACACTTTTGCGATGAAATTCAATAATCGTGTAGATTTTTTTTTCATAATTGAATTGAATTAGTTTTTTCAGTTTTTAATTTTAAACTCTCTAGTGATTTATATTCAAATTTTTGTAATTATTTTTATCATGAAAATTGTTATATGCATCGATGAAAAAATAAGTTTGTTAAAAGAGAAAAAATTGTGAACGAAACACATAATTTTGAAGGGTTTGATCATTTTGAATGAAGCAAAATTTGCATTTTAATTTTTTTCTTCATGTAAAAATTTTTTCTCAAATGATACATATAAAAATTTTAATTTTTGTATTAATAAAATTTGAAACAAAAATTTTAATATAGCTACTAATTCGTAAGAAACAATAGGAAAATAAATTTTTTGAAAAAAATAAATTTTTACAAAAAAATTTGACATTTTTTTTAAATCTTCGAAAGATTTTATGCAGAATTTGAAAGTTAAAATTGTACAAAAAAATTTTCTTTAGAAAATTAAAAAAATTACTTTATTTAGAATTCCCGAATAAAAATGAAATTATTATTTTTTACGGAAAAATAATAAATTTCGTTCGACCGCCGCACCACCGTTGCACGACCGCCGTTTGGCGGACTATTACGCCGCACGCTAAAAATTTACTCCCCCTAGCATCGCCGCACCACCTCTGCACCACCGCCGCACCAATGCTAAATCATACCTACAATTTCACAAAAAATGGTATCATAATTAATTTATCACGCAATAATTAATTAATAAATAATGCGACTAGAAATCTTAATGTAAGACCTATTGATCAACCTCCTTTTAATCAAATGCCTAATATTAAAAAAAAAAATTTTTTTTAAACCAGGCCAAAGCACCGCGAAATTATTGATTTTTTTAGTCGTATTGTTGATGTAGATTTTTAATTTAGTCCTCGGGTTGCACAGAAGCGGTACGCCTATCGAAATACTCTGAAAGAATTTTAAAAATTGAACTGTGATGGGATTCGAACCTGGATCGTCTGCATGGAAGTCTCGAACATTGCCTACTGCGCTGCAAGCCATAGTTAACTAAAAAAATTTAGTTAAGCTATTTGAATGATCAACAAATATTTTGTTTCAATGTATATACCATCAAACAGCAGTATAGTTCGGCGGTGGTGCAGCGGTGGTGCGGCGGTCGAACGAAATTTATTATTTTTTCGTAAAAATCAATAATTTTATTTGGGAGAGTGGGGATAACTAATGTACGGAATGGTTGTGTTCTCATAAACGTGGAAACTTATGTGGTGAAAAAAGTAATACGCAGTGCGCATATTTTTGAAATTTTAATTTTGAAATACGTGAAAAAATCGGGATTTCAAGTGCAAATAATAATCTAAATTGCATCTTGCCATATAAACAAACGCAAACTTCTTTTGCAGAGCATATATAAAGTTGAGGTTATGGTCGCTGACAACGACAAAAATAATAATAACAACATCGGCCTCACGCCACCAACCGAATCACTTCCTAACCAACAGTTGCTGAATAAACATGTGAGTCGTGAACAAATCCCAAAAGGTAAACCCGGCCGACTCTCCAACGCTGAAAGACTAGCAAAAAGTAGATCCAGCTCCGCCGGCTCTATAAAAGACTACCTAAATAAAAGGAAGAGAGATTTGGAAGAAAGTTTGATCCAGGAGCTCAATGACTCGTTCTCCTCACACCTCACTGTAAGGAAAAAAATATCAATTGCTTCACACTCCTGCCCAACAGGAGTCTCGGACCCAACTACTAAAATACTCCCGCCTTTTGAACCTGACATCAGCCCCATAAAAGAAAAAAGTATGACGGAATCTGAGACAGTCACTTTGCAAACACTCCTACGGGAAATCCAAAAATCAAGGGAAGAAATCAACACCCAAATAATGGAGTTCAAGAGTGAGCAGGCAACTCAACTACAAACTGTCAACAACGAGATCGCAAAATTACGAGAGGAAAACAGCACGAAATTCAAAAGCCTTGAGGAGGAGTTACAAAAATTAAAAACCCGCACCGAAAAACTAGAAAGTAAAAATAGAACGCCATCTGTACACCCATCTGCTGAGATCCAAGACAAACTGAATTACGTTGTTAAGAGTCTGAAAAAACTTGAGCAAGAGGACAAAAGAGCAATAAGCAAAAATATTATAATCAAGGGACTCACTAGTG
This sequence comes from Cotesia glomerata, assembly GCF_020080835.1. Classification (NCBI taxonomy): domain Eukaryota; kingdom Metazoa; phylum Arthropoda; class Insecta; order Hymenoptera; family Braconidae; genus Cotesia; species Cotesia glomerata. Next base: position 22,478,752 of record NC_058159.1, on the reverse strand, counting down.
CACAAGATCCAACTCAAGCGGCTAAGATCGCAGCGAAGTTCCTGATGGAAAAGTTTGAGATCAAAAACGTTATAACAAACGTAGAGACCCTAGGAAAAAATCGCAACATCTACAGAGTAACACTTGAGAACACCGAAGTCAAGTCCAAGATTATATCAACAAAGAAAACAGCCTTAAAAGATACTCACATTTATATTGACAATGAGCTCACTAACCATGAACAATTCATCGCAAGCAAACTCAGAAATTTCGCAAGAAATCACCCGGAAAACCACGCATGGGCAATCGGGCAAAAAATAATAATCGATAACACATGGTACACATGGGATATGAACAAAGATAATATAACTCCCATAGTATACAAAAATAAACCGGGCACTGGAACACCTCGAATCACGATAAACAACGCGTCAAAAAACGGGGAACACCAGTAAGAATTGCTTACTGGAACTGCAGGGGGCTAGCTAATTTAAACACAACAGACGACCTGCTAGGCTATGACATAATATGTTTAGCTGAAACCTGGGCGACCACTATGCTACATTTGGGAGCAACCTGGATAAACTACAACACGCACTGGATTCCAGCCACAAGAACAAATCAACTTGGACGAGCCAGCGGGGGCCTTCTTCTCCTCTCACGTAAGTCAATCCAATTAAATATTATAATCCAAAGTAAAAACTGGCTGCTAGCACTAATAATTCTTCCAAATTGCAAGGTTCTTTGCGGTTTTGTCTATTTTCGCCCAACTGATGCACTGCACGACGACCTAGTCAACCTCCAATCACATCTAGAATTAATCAAACCAGACTTCAACGCTCTACCATGCTATTTGTTAGGAGATTTTAACGCAAGAGTTGGGAATCCACCAAGCCTCCCGGAAGAACTGTGCTCCAACTGCAACGTAAAAGCATCAGGATTATCCTTAGATATAATAAACCAGCGTGGCGTTACACTAAATTCTTTCACAGAGGACCTAGGCTTAATCATAATTAATGGTAGAACAAATGGTGATCACCCCGCAAAATATACATTTCATGGTAACGGAAACAGTACCATCGATCTGGCCTGGTCAAACTGTGAAGGGATGTACCTCATAGATGATTTCACCGTACATGCTACAGTAAGTGGATCTGACCACTTTCCAATTGTCCTATCTCTAAAAGTGATGCAGACAAATAACGGTAGCCAAGATAAACATAACTCAATCAAATGGAAAGAAGAGAAAAAACTGGACTTCCAACAAGCTATGAAATGGTCAAGTCTCGTCCAAATAAATCCTACAGACACGTCCACGGTACTTTTAAACAAACTCACAGAAGCAACAAAAAACACTGCACTAAAATTAAAAATGATTAAAGGAAGAAGACCCGCTTTCGTGAAAAAATGGTTCGACAAAGAATGCAAGGAACTGAAAAAGATGGCCACTCATGAACTACGCGCATATAAAAGATCCAATTTTATAGAGAAACACAAGTCCGCCTACCTAGAGGCTAGAAAAAAATACCTAAAAACCTGCAACGACAAAAAGAAAAACTACCAGCTTGATAATCCTAAAGAACATAAATAACGCCCGCAATAGCACAGACTTCTGGAAGGCAATTAGAGCCTACCATGCCAAAACAACAACTCCAACTTCATTGATAAATTTACAGAAATGGCAAGAATATTACGCTGAACTCCTCCCCCCTCCTCAACAAAATCTAACCAGCTACGTAGGTATTACTCATCCTATGCTGGACGCTGACATAACTCTCAAGGAACTGAATAAAGCCCTAAAAACTAGTGCAAGAAATAAAGTGGCTGGCGTTGACAAAATAACCAACGAGTTTTATCAAGCTCTACCCCAAAATTGGAAGCTGCTGCAATTAACATTATTTAACAAGGTACTTAGTAACGAAGAAATCCCAGTTGGCTGGGAAACGTCAATCCTTACGATGCTTCATAAAAAAGGAGATTACACAGATCCAGCAAACTACAGGGGAATTGCCCTCGTAAATCACGTGGTCAAAATCTTCACCAAGATCATTAACAGCAGATTATACAACTGGGTGGTAGAATGCAGAATCATACCGGAATCTCAAGCAGGCTTTCAAGCTCACAAAGGTTGCTTAGATCACATTTTTGTCTTACAAGAACTTATCTGGACCCGTCTTCGGGCAAGTAAAAATATGTTCATAATCTTCGTAGATTTCAGAAGAGCGTTTGATACAATAGTACACAAGGTCCTATGGGATAAACTACACAGACTGGGAGTAAGTGCAAAGATAATCAGACTACTAAAAAACTTGTATGATAACGCAGCGATAAAAATTAGAACGCCTGAAGGTACAACTAACAAAATACAAATTACAGAGGGCCTTCTCCAAGGCGAAATATTAAGCCCACTCTTGTTCATTCTTTTCTGTTCTGATCTGGAAGAATATTTGAGACAAAATGGAACCTACGGCATCAGCATTAATTCAGTCACCGACATACTGCTTCTCATGTACGCGGATGACTTAGCTATAACTCTGCATAGCAAAGCAGTCGTTGCAAAGACACTTAAGATACTATATTAATACTGTGATGCAAACCAGCTGACAGTAAACGAAGAGAAAACAAAAATCTTATACTGCAGGAACAAAGGGAGAAAACCTAAGAATTTAAAATTTTTCTACAACAACAAAGAAATAGAAATTGTGAACAGTTTTACTTATTTGGGAGTAACGTTTTCCTCATCAGAACTTGGACGACTGGCCATGGAGGACAGAATGGCCAAAACAAAACTGGCATCCAGCGCGGTAATCTCACTCATATACAGAACGAAGATGAACAGCAAGACAAGCATTGACACACTATTCGACAGCATGGTATCAGCAGTTCTTCTTTACGCTGCGCCAATATGGGCACTGCGCTACACAAATGAACTTGAAAGCATACAGGTGAGCCACTACAAAAGGCTCTTCTACTTAAGCAAGACAACAGCAAATGTACTGGTACAAGCAGAACTCAGCAGAACACCTCTAGCTGTCAGGATCTAGGTAGACACTGGGAGATGGATAGTGAAAATACTTAAGATGAACACCGACAGACTTCCTTTCATCTGCTTTAACAAATCTGTACAGCTATACCTGAAAGGCGAAAACAATATCAAATACAACTGGATCGCACAAATAGCAAATTTCATCAGACAAGTCAATCCGTCTTACCTGACGCTCCTGCACAACTTGGACAGCAAAATCTGGGAGAAAGCAGGAATCAGAATCATAGACACGTACAAGAAGCAACTTCACGAATCTATAAACTCAAGAGCTATGAACTCTCATTATCTACAAGCGCCCATCCGCAATAGAGAGCTTAATAATTACTACCTCAAATGTAATATTCTTTTGAGCATGAAAAAACTTATTGCTCAAATAAGATGCGCCTGCAACTTTGGTGTCGTCATCTACGCAAATAATATATCCAGCAAGTTCGATCCGACAAAAAACTGCCCGAGCTGCAGCGTAGCCTGCGCCGATACGTTGGAACACTTCTTCTGCTCATGCCCAAAATTTAAGGAAATAAGAAAGCACCTGAATTTAATTAAATCACATGATGAGCTGACCCTATCTGATGTCGCTTTACCTTGCAGACCAAGTCAAATCAAAGCAATTTACAGCTTCACAAACACCGCTCTCAAGATTCGCCTACTGGAACCATCTCAAATCGACGCCAATTTATAATATTTGTGCTCACTTTTCTGGCTTTCTTCCTCCAAATTTATGATTTCTTAATTTATTGTAATTTAATTTAACTATTCCACTAATCCTTTTAGCTATCTTACTGGTGCCCAAACCCTAATTCTTCTTTGTAACAAAGATGTACTTATCTTTATATACAATAAATAAATACATACATACATACAATAATTTTATTTTTACCCGGGCGCGTCACATCTGTGGTGCGGCAGTGGTGCGGCGAATAGAAATTTATTTACTTGTCACGGCGCTAGTGCGGCGGTAGTACGGCGAATAGATAAATTCTTTACTTGTCACGGCGATGGTGCGGTGGTGATGCGGCACTTGTAAAATAATCAAAATTGTCACGGCTGTAGTGCAGCGGTGGTGCGGCGCTTAAAAAGCCGTGCAGCGGTGTTGCGGCGGTGGTGCGGCGGAATTTTGTTTTTACTCGGGAAAATTATATTTTTGAAACCTTTTCGTTAAAGTACTTTTATTAGCCCCAATTATATTAATTACTCAAAAAATATAATTTTTTTTTTCTTAAAATTACTTTATCAATATTCGACATATGACATAATTTTTTTAATAGTAAAAAAAAAAAACATACGGAGTACCACTTCAATTATAAATCTCTTATTAATTACATTTCAATCAATGTAAAAATATTGAGCTAAGCTCGATGAAATAAAATAAAATAAAAAAAAAAAAAAAAAAAAAAAACGACACTTGCCAAATGAAATTGAACAAAATAAATTGAAAAATGTGTAACTAATAAGCGATAGCACTAAAAGAAGTAACTGGATATGACGTGAAGCCCATAGTTGATAATTGAATAAAAATTAAATGAAAACTAGTTAATAAAATCAATAGAGTGTTTGATGAGAAAAGGAGAAATATCAATTAGATCGAAATAACTAAATTTGTAGAGTCATAGATATAGGTGTAGATTTTTTGTTGAACATCAGAGAACTCTGGGCAAAGGTGGCCGAGAGCTCGGAGGCTTTAATGGTAGGTATAGGTGCATTCACCTCGATGTTAGTTCTCCCATACATGGAAGAGCAAACAGAGAGTTCTATTTGGTTCTAACGCACCCGATTCTCTCTGGGCAGTCGTGCGGCAATAAACGGTCTTCTGGTAGCTACTGTGGTGCAGACACTACCCGACACTCAACGATTCATGCATCTCGCGGGCCTACATAGTTCTGATAACCAGCCGTGTTACTATGTTTATAGCATTCAATAGTTTGAGGACGCAAGGAATGGCATCCAAAATTACGTGACCGACTTGAGGAATATTTCTCTTCGAAACTCACAGCTAAAGATAATTCAAGTCTTTGTTATTTCATGTCTATTGATTCCATTATAAAATCAAAACCTAACTTTTTCCTTCACTTTGTTTTAATCGATTTCACTATCACAATAATAATAGTAAATGATTGTTTTTTTCTGTTTTTAATACGAATTGAATTTTTGTTATTTCTCATTCAAGAAAATTTCTAGATATTAAATAAATTTTTCATCTCATCATGCAATTCAATCTAGAAACAAAAATGAAGAATGCGAAAAAGTTCAAGTTTCCAAAATAACTTTATTTTCATATTAAATCAATTTTTGATCATGAAAATATATTTATTTATATCAATACTATATAGTTATATCAATGTCCTTATGTCAATACCAGTTTACCGTATTAGCTACAAATACTGTATTATAGAGAAATAGAAATTCTCACATATTATTCAATGAATTAACGTAATGATTTGATTAAAACCATCATTGACTGAATTAATCGTAAAATTAATTTATTACTTAGACTACGTAATGTATATATATAATCTTACGTGAGTTGTACGTTGATAAAAAAAAATTTTATTTGAACTTTACTTTACATTTCATTTACACAAAAACGATAACTGAATCTCAACTATCCTTTGAATTTGATAATAACAATAGTATATTTCTTACCTCTGTCTTTGTACTTTAACTGGAGCGCCATCCACCATCCACATTTTAAATTTGACTTGTATTAGTATATTACACACCTAGGGTAGGAAAGTAAGAAATGTCTCAAATCACATGTTTATTGATCTCGGCTTCGCCTCGGTCAACAATTACATGTAATCTGAGGCTTTCTTATTTCCTGCCCGTGGTGAGAATACTATTTTTATCCTCGACGGAGGCGGAAAGCGGCATTTTCATTTAGCGCAGCGGGCGGAAAATTGACGCTTTCCGCCCGGAGGGGAGAAATAATTTATTACGTTAAATCAACGTTAAATTTATTTGATTATTGATCAATAGGATTCACTGATTTTTTTTTAACAAAGCCGATATAAAATGATGTATTGGAATATAACAATTTCAAATATTTTATGATATCAGTATTTTCAGTTCTCGATTTCAGACTTATTTAATTGATAAAATTGATTAAATATGCTAACAAATTGTGATATATAATTTGATTTCACAATTAACTAGCATATTTAATTAACTTTATCTATAAATTTAACTAATTTCTTCTATAATTCGCTCATCCAAGTGGGCGGAAATGGCTTGTTATAATATAACATCTATAATTAATATATAACATAATTTTCATTGCCATTTTTTAATTAGCTAAATTCAGAAATGCTTAATAATAAATTCCTAGATATGTTATTCAATATTATCTGATTTTAGAAATTTCAATACAATTTTGATTTTATTTTTTTACAAATAAATTGCCTAAATTTCTTTTTAAAATCAAAAAATCATCTTACCTTCCGCCTGACCAAGCGCGTACTATCTCTACTTGCTTTGTCTTTTGTGCGTGAATTAATAACTATACGTAATGCTATTTTCTAATAATCTCCTTACAACGCATTAATATATTATCTTTATTAAAACTATATATCTTTATCCATTAATCAACTGGTGATGAAACTCCATGATCAAATAACTTAGTTTGAATAATTTCAAAACAAACATGGAATTTTCATTGATCGATTTAAATAAATAAATAACAAATCTAGCATCCAGAAGGTAAATTTTATATTTATTACAGAACTTTATCTCGTGTAAGTTGAAAAATTGTTAGCATGTCAAAAATGAAATTCACAATGCATGTATATTATTGGTACGGTTGAAATAATTAACCAAAAAACTCGGGTATTCATTTTGACCACTCGTTATTTATTAAGGATACCGTGAATCTGCGTGGTTCAGTAGGTGCATAAAAGTCCACTCGACCGCAAACAGAATAGAACCAAATGTTGGTAAAAGCGACAAGAGAGAATCCCGAGATTTGCCTACTCACTTTTATATCTATCCATATACACATATTTTATATAAGGTATATTCATATATACATACATATATATTTATAGAGATGCAGGCATAAATTAAGCACATAGAAATATAAATATATTTACTTACTGAAAATAAGTATTAAGTCCACAAAGTCAGATAATCAGACAAAGCTAAAGTGAAAACGTTTTTCATTTAGCTGAGTTGTAAATTTAACCGGAACTGTGCAGAACAAATAGTAAACATAATCAAATGTGTGGCTGCTCGGTGTAAATGAATAAAAAAATACCTTGGTAAGTAAATAATCAACTAAAAACAATTGCATTTTATACCTACTTTCATCATATTTTAAATAAAATATTTCAATAAGTTTCGAAGAGAATATCGATCATTAATTAATTTCCACTTTTTAAGGTCTGAGGAAGCGATTCTGACTATTTTTATGACGATATCGTGATATATCTGTGTGTGTGTGTGTGTGTGTGTGTGTGTGTGTGTGTGTGTGTGTGTGTGTGTGTGTGTGTGTGTGTGTGTGTGTGTGTGTGTGTGTGTGTGTGTGTGTGTGTGTGTGTGTGTGTGTGTGTGTGTGAAGCTTTCATAAATTTTTAATAATAAAATTTTGCTATACGATATCTTTAAAACAAATTGACTGATTAATTTGTGTAATCCAACGTTTAAAAAAATTAATTGAAATTTAAACCTGCTTGAATTTTGTAAGTTAATCAGTTGAGCCGATTGAAAAATCTTCGAAAAATAAAAAATAAGAAATTTTTTTTGAATTATTTTTCAAATTCTATGACAAAAAGAAATATGAATCTGAAACAATGCTCAAACTTTTTAACTCGAAGAGCTCAAAAATCAGCTGATAATTAAATTTTCAAAAGTTTTTCAGATGTTTTAAAACTGATATTTTTAAACCTGTCTTTCAGTAAAAAATATTTGTTTGAAACCAAAAAATTAACATTTTTACGCTTCAAGTTGAAAATTCATTAAGAATCCATGTACTACTATAAATATAGAATAATTGATAAAAAGCAGAAAAATAGTATATTACATATCTAGGGCAGTAAAGTAAGAAATGTCTCAGATCACATGTAATTGTTGTCTGAGGCGAAGCCGAGATCAATAAACATGTGATTTGAGACATTTCTTACTTTCCTACCCTAGGTGTGTAATATACTATACAAGTCAAATTTAAAATGTGGATGGTGGATGGCGCTCCAGTTAAAGTACAAAGACAGAGGATATTATGGAGTGCAAAGAGGTTGTCTAGCGAGTAAAACAAAGAGAATTGACTATATATCATTATATAGTCTCACTTTGTAGTGACCACTTGAAAACTCATTAACCACGCAACTAACCAGAGACAACTTCTTCAGGCTCTCTACTTTTGTTTGGTTCCTTTCTTTTTGTATTCAACCACTCTCTTATTCTACTGGTGTTTATTCTTACGCTACACTATATTATAAAACTTTTATGAATTATTCATTGTGTTATGGCAAGATCACAAAATTTATAAATAGCAAGTTTTTGTAAAAATATATATATATATATATATAGTTATATATATATATATATATATATATATATATATATATATATTTAAGTACCTAGGTAAATAAATAAATAAAAAATTAAATAAATAAATAAATAAATAAAAAAAAAATTATTTGCTTTATTGTGTCGAGAAATTTTTAGATATCCTGGTGGTATTCATGAATATATTATTATGATGTTTGTACTTTGAAGTACTGTATTTTTGATTGAATAATTTAAATACATCGATAAAGAATTTTTTTGTGATAAAAGTTTTTTTTTACCGTAAAAAAATATTTATAATTTTTTTTTTTTTTCCGTAGTGCATGTAATAGAATATTTATGAGATCACTTAGATGTCTGCCTATCAATCTTAATAAAAATTTTATAGCGAGAATATTTATCAGCTTTTGCACATTCTTCGATGAAACAGATTCTGAAAGTGGTTGAATTTTGTGTGAGACGAATTTTTCGATAAAAAAAAATTAATAATAATTTTTTTGCATCATCTCTGTGGTTTTACACTGAAAATAATAAAAGTATATGTCGGAGATAGTATCGAGCTGAGTTTTGCCAGAGACAGGAAAATTCCCAATATTTTAGTTTGTCTTTCTAATAGTTGTACGCAGAATTTTAAAGCATAGGAATTTAGTTATTATATTTATGACTTAAGCCGATTATGTTTTTTATGGATATGGCGATGGCCTTGAGTCTGGAGTGACAGTGGTCACCAAACGTAGCCGAGGTCACAGGATAGGAGTAAAAAGTATATAGTTAGAGGTGTCGACAGACAATGAGGGCTGTCGAAATATTTTTGCCAGAAGAAGTACTTAAGGTACTTGGAGCGAGTAGTTCTGGTTGAGGATTGATCGAGTAAAAACATCAGTAAAAGATATCAAGCATATCTTGCTGACCCCGGTTTCGTTCTCCGACCTTATTGCCCGAATGCCTTTACTTTTATATTAATTATATTTGAAAAGTGGTCATGTATTGTTTACACGAGAGTGTACATTACATTTTAAATTTAGATCAGTGTT